>NC_141541.1:10750000-12167500 GCF_021556685.1 Rattus norvegicus | reverse complement strand
TAATGTCACCTTAGAAAGTCACGTGCAGTTAGTTTTGACACCACTTTGTCTATGTCTAAGTAAATTCAATTTTCATCTCAGTATGTGGCATAGTAGAAAGTAGATGGGTTTTGGAGTCGGTTATATTTGTTTTCACAATATGGCTTTGTCATGTACTAAGTAAATGGCTCAAGATTAAGTTCTTAAGCTGTGGGGGAAAACAATACATGCCTCATGGAGTTAATCTTAATTAAATTTGAACAGTGTGGTGTATTGCAAGCTACTCACCACTGCTCTTGCCATGTGGTATTTCAGGGGTAAATAAAAACTATTATTATTTTTCTTGGAAAGATTCACTAAACCACGTAGGTGCTCTTAAAATTGAATTTCCAGTTTTATTCTACATGAGTCACCTTGAGAGAGAAATATACGATATACTGCATGATTCTGCTAGGCTATTCAGTGATTACTGTCATGTCAAAATGACTGTTCACTGAGGGTGAACTACTACAATGAAGTGATAGTATATGACCACAAATTTATGATAGAAAAATAATTAGAGAATCTTTTCAGAGTGAATCTTGATATTATTTTCTCATCTGAAAAACAGGAAAGAAAGAAATTAAAAATTTAATGAGCACTACCATGATTATCTGTGTGATTTGCTTAGGTCAGATTTTATAAATCTTATTGACTGTCCTTTGAACATTCCATGTTTATTACTGTTAAAATGTTTTTATAAGAAGGCACTTCAAACTCAGTGACCTAAAATAACAAATCATTTATTCTTCCACTTAACATTGGTGTTGACTAAACTTTGGCTAGATCAGACCAGCTTCATGTAGACTTGGTTCCAAGCCACAGGCTATACCTGGGTGTACTTTGTCTCTCATTTATTCTCCTTAAATTCTGGCCAGGCTGTGGCATGCTGGCTTTATGCTTTTTTTTATAGCAGGGGTAGATCACAGCAAGCTCAGGCACAAATACATGGATATTTAGGGATTAATCTTAGACAAGACCAATGTCATAAATAATATAAATATAATGGAAAATTCAATGCTTAAAACAGATACAATTACAAAGGATAAAAGGAGATAAGAAATTAAACTTAGTCAACTGAGTCTCTGACAGTCACTCTAGACAGGTTACTGTATATGTTCCTGATAACTAACCCATCTACATCCAGTTATTCGCATTCTAGAAATGAATATACAGAGGTTCAGAGATATTCAATGACTTATTTGAGTCAAAGAATTAGCAGTGTGTGTGTGTGTGTGTGTGTGTGTGTGTGTGTGTGTGTGTGTGTGTGTTTAGAGGGGTCTCCAGAGCTACTGCATAATTTATGATAACCCTAAATGTAGGGAAATGAAATTTCAAAATTCGAAACAAAACAAGAAAAATCTTAAGATGGTAAAACACATGGGATCCTTTTGGGCTGTGGACACAAAGCAAAACTTACCTTAAGACTTTGGTTAAATTAGTAAAGGACAATGGAGGGCAGTTCAGATATTATTAGAGGTTAATCAGTATCCAACATTTTCCAGGCTCTAAGGAGGTATGGAGGTGGAGAATATAAGAGTTCAGAGTTAAGTTGTGGTAGGGTTAATTTAATCAGATTAAATAAAAAATAATATGCATTAATTTATTTCTTTTGTGATAAAATCACTTGACCAAATCCACTTAAAGGAGAAATGGTTTGTTTCATCTTTCAATAATAGTTTATTGTGTACCATAGCAGAAAAAATAAGATCCAGCCAATCATACTAGTACATTTGCATATGCCCTTCATCCTTTCTACACATATGCAGTTCAGGATCCCCTGATTAGTAAATAGTGCCACACACAGTGGGCTGGGTGTTGCACTATATTGATTAACATTAGAAATCGATACAATTTCCTACAGACATTGCCACAGGCAAACCTGATCAAGACAACCCCTCAACATTCTACTTGGAAGATTCTAGATTATGTTAGTATTTAAAACTAATCATTGCATGGTGAAACTACAGATACTTTATATCCAAGTGGCAAGTATTGCTGTCCAGATGCACAACACACACACACACACACACACACACACACACATATACACACTCAGAGAGAGAGAGAAAGAGAGAGAGAGAGAAGAGAAGAAATATTAAAAGTAGTAAGGGGAAAAGGTCAAATAACATACAAAGGTAGCCCCATCAGAATTACATCAGACGTCTCACCAGAAACTATGAAAACAGAAGATGCTGGGCAGATGTCACATAGACCCTACGAGAACCCAAATGCCAGCCCAGGCTACTATATCCAGAAAAACTCTCAATTGACATAGATGGTGGAACCAAGACATTCCATGACAAAAACAAATTTACACAATATCTTTCTACAAATCTAACCCTACAAAGGATTATAGATGGAACACACCAACACAAGGAAGGAAACTACACCCTAGAAAAAGTAAGAAAGTGATCTTCTTGCAACGAACCCCAAAGAAGAGAGCCACACAAACATTTTCTACATCTAAAAACAAAAATAACAGGAAACAACAAACACTATTACTTAATATCTCTTAATATCAATGGACTCAATTCCCTAATAAGAAGACATAGACAAACAGACTGGATATGTAAACAGGACCCAGCATTTGGCTCCATGCAGAAAACACACCTCAGTGACAAAGACAGACACTACCTCAGAGTAAAAGGCTGGAAAACAATTTTTAAAGCAAATGGTCTGAAGAAACAAGCTGGAGTAGCCATTCTAATATCTAATAAAATTGACTTTCAACCAAAAGTTATCAAAAAAAGAATAGGAAGGGAACTTCATATTCATCAAAGGAAAAATGCACCAACATGAAGTCTGAATCCTGAATATCTATGATCCAAATGCAAGGGACTTTACATTCATAAAAATACCTTAGTAAAGCTCAAAGCACACATTACACCTCACGGAAAAACAGTGGGATATTTCAACACCCCACTCTCATCAGTGAAGAGATTTTGAATACAGAAACTAAACAGAGACACAGAAAAACTAACAGAAGTTATGAGCCAAATGGATTTAACAGATACTTATAGAACACTTCATCCTAAAACAAAAGAATACACCTTCTTCTCAGCACCTCATGGTACCTTCTCCAAAATTGACCATATTATCAGTCACAAAACAGGCTGCAACAGATACAAGAAGATTCAAGTAACTTCATGCATTCTATAAAATCACCATGGACTAAAGGTGGTCTTCAATAACAACAAAAACAAGAGAAAGCCCACATACACATGGAAGTTAAACAGTGCTCTACTCAATGATACCCTCATCAAGGAAGAAGTAAAGAAATTAAAGACTTTTTAGAATTTAATGAAAATTAAGGCATAACATACCCAAACTTATGGGAAACAATGAAAGCAGTGCTAAGAGGAAAACTCATAGCTCTGAGTGCCTCTAAAAAAGAAAACTGGAGAGAGCATACACTAGCAGCTTGACAGCACACCTAAAAGCTCCACAACAAAAAAGAAACAAATACACCCAAGAAGAGTTTTCAGCAGGAAATAATCAAACTCGTGGCTAAAATCAATGAAGTACAAACAAAAAGAACTATACAAAGAATCAAGAAAACCAGGAGTTGGTTCTAGGAGAAAATTAAGAAGATAGATAAATCCTTGGGCATAGGGCAAGTATCCAAATTAACAAAATCAGAAATGAAAAGGGAAACATAACAACAGAACCTGAGGCAATTCAAAAAATCATCAGATCCTGCTACTCAACAAAACTGGAAAATCTGGATGAAATAAACAATTTTCTAGACAGATGTCAGGTACCAAAGTTAAATCAGGATTAGATAAACCATCTAAACAGTCCCGTAAGTCCTAGAGAAATAGAAGCAGGTATTAAAAGTCTCCGAATCAAAAGATGTCCAAGACCAGATGGGTTTAGTTCAGAATTCTATCAGACCTTCATAAAAGACCTAACACCAATACTGCCCAAACTATTCCACAAAATAGAAATAAAAGAAGCACTACCCAATTCCTTCTGTGAAACCACAATTACACTTAATCCTGAACCACACAAAGACCCAACAAAGAAAGTGAACTTCTGACCAATTTTCCTTATAAATATTGATGTAAAAATACTAATAAAGTTCTCACAAATGGAATGCAAGAACACATCAAAATGATAATCCATCATGATCAAGAAGGATTCATCCCAGGGATGCAGGAATGGTTCAATATATGAAAATCCATCAACATACTTCACTATATAAAGAAACTCAAAGAAAAAAATATGATCATCTCATTAGATGCTGAGAAAACATTTGACAAAATTCAACATCCGTTCATATTAAAAGCCTTGGAAAATCAGGAATTCAAGGCCCATACCTAAACATAGTAAAAGCAATATACAGCAAACCAGCATCCAACATCAAACTAAACTTAAAGCAATTCCACTAAAATCAAGGACTAGACAAGGCTATACACTCTATTCCTACTTATTCAATATAGTACTCAAAGTCCTAACCCAGAGCAATCAGACAACAAAAGGAGTTCAAATGGATACAAATCAGAAGGGAAGAAGTAAAAATATCACTATTTGCAGATGATATGATAGTATACTTAAGTGTCCCCTAAAGTTCCACCAGAGAACTACTAAGCCTGATAAACAACCGCAGCAAAGTGGCTGGGTATAAAATTAACTCAAACAAATCAGTAGCCTTCCTCTACACAAATGATAAACAGGCTGAGGAAGAAATTAGGAAAACGACACCCTTAACAATAGTCACAAATTACATAAAATATCTTGGTGTGACTCTAACAAAAAGAGTAAAAGATCTTCACTTCTCTGAAAGAACTTCCAGTCTCTGAAGAAAGAAATTAAAGAGAATCTCAGAAGATGGATTGGCAGAATTAATATAGTAAAAATGACCATTTTGCCAAAAGCAATCTACAGATGCAATGCGATCCCCATCAAAATTCCAACTCAATTCTTCATAGAGTTAGAAAGAGCAATTTGCATTCATTTGGAATAACAAAAAACCCAGGTTAGTGAAAACTATTCTCAACCATAAAAACATTCTGGGGGAATCACCATCCCTGGCTTCAAGTGGTATTACAGAGCAAAAGAGATAAGAGTGATAGTGGTACAGAGACAGGCAGTAGATCAATGGAATAGAGTTGAAGACCCAGAAATAAACTCACACATCTATGGTCACTTGATCTTTGATGAAGGAACTAAACTTATCCAGTGGAAAAAAGATAGCATTTTCAACAAATGGTGCTTTTTCAACTGGAGGTCAGCATGTAGAAGAATGCAAATCTATCCATTCTTATTAACCTGTACAAAGCTTAAATCCAAATGGATCAAGGACCTCCAAATAAAACCAGATACACTGAAACTAAAAGAAGAAAAGGGGAAGAGTCTCGAACACACGGGCACTAGGGAATATTTCCTGAACAAAACACAAATACCTTATTCTCTTAGATCAAAAATCAACAAATGGGACCTCATAAAGCTGCAAAGCTTCTCTAAGGCAAAGGACACTGTCATTAGAACAAAATGGCAAACAACAGACTAGGAAAAGATCTTTACCAATCCTACATCTGATAGAGGGCTAGTATCCAATATATACAAGGAACTCAAGAAGTTAGACTCCAGAAAGCCAAATAACCCTATTAAAAATAGGGTACAGGGCTAAACAAAGAATTCTCAGTTGAAGAATAGCGAATGGCTGAGAAGCACCTAAGTAAATGTTCAACACCTTTAGTCACCAAGGAAATGCAAATCAAATCAACCCTGAGATTCCACCTCACACCAGTCAAAAAGGCTAAAATCGAAAATTCAGGTGACAACAGATGCTGGTTAGGATGTGGAGAAAAAGGAACACTCCTCTATTGTTGGTGGAATTGCAAGCTTGTACAACCACTCTGGAAATCAATCGGGGTTCTTCAGAAAATTGGACATAGTACTACTTGTCCAAGTAGTAGTTATACTACTCCTGGGCACATACCCAAATGATACTCCAACATACAAGAAAAACACATGCTCCACTATGTTCATAGCAGCCTTATTTATAATAGCCAGAAGCTGGAAAGAACCCAGATGCCCTTCAACAGAGGAATGGATATAAAAAACTGTGGTACATCTACACAATGGAGTACTACTCAGATATCAAAAACAATGACTTCATGAAATTCATAGGCAAATGGACAAAACTAGAAAATATCATCCTTAGTGAGGTAACCCAATCACAGAAAGGCACACGTGGTGTGCAGTCACTGATAAGTGGATAGCCCAAAAGCTTGAATTACCTGAAATACAATCCACAGACCACAGGAAATTCAAGAAGGATGACCAAAATGCAGATGCTTCAGTCATTCTTAAAAGGGGGAACAAAAACATGTGTGGGAGGAGATATGGAGACTAAGTTTGGAGCAGGATCTGGAAGAATGGCCATTCATAGCCTGCCCCATCTGGGGATTCAACCCATACATATACAGTCACCAAACCTAGATAATATTGATGAAGTCAAGAAGTGCATGCTGACAGGAGCCTGATATAGCAGTCTCCTGAGATGCTCAGCCAGAGCATGACAAATACAGAGGTGAATGCTAGCAGCAAACCATTAAGCAAACCTGGATTAAGAACAGGATCCCTTCTGGAAGAGTTAGAGAATGGATTGAAGGAGCTGAAGGGGTTTGCAATGCCATAAGAAGAACAAACCAACCAAACAGAGCTCCCAGGGTCTAAACTACTATCCAATGACTACATAGGGACAGACCCATGACTCCAGCTGCATATGTAGCAGAGGATGGCCTTGTTGAGCACCAATGAGATGAGAAGCCCTTGGTCCTGCCAAGGCTGGACCCCACAGTATAGGGGAATGTCAGGGCAGAGATGCAGGAAGGGGTGGTGGTTTGGGAGGGGGAACACCCTTATAGAAGAAAGGGGAAGGGTGGGATAGGGGGCTTATGGACAGGAAACCAGGAAAAGGAATACAATTTGAAATGTAAGTAAAAAATATTCAATGAAAAATAAATAAAAAGGTAGTTCCACCAAGAAATACAGAAAAAAGGAGAAGAGCAAGATAGAGGGAGTGTGAGTAATTCTTCTCTCAGTGTATGATATTTGAGGAGAAAACTATCCTAAACAATGTATGCTCATAAGCAAGGTGACAGAAACCTGTTTGTTTTAATCCATTCTTACCTTCATTCTTAAAAGACTTGTAGCTAAGCTGTGTACTAATACCTTCCCTATACCTCTTAGGGTTTCTTCACAAGACTAATGTTTCACTGATATGTGAACAGAGATAAGGGTGTCTCTTTTAGACTTCCATTTTTCATGGTCCTTAGACTGAAACCATAATAAGCACAGGCACCTTCCAAGTACTTTGTTGGAGAAGAAAATGCATCAATTGTCAGTACATTTAAAACACTCACTGTTGAATGTCTGATGAGAAAGAAATGGACTTCCAGAGAATTATTTTATCTTGGTTGAGATGCTCTAACCACATACTGATTATACTTTATTAGCAGTACAGGTATACAAGAAAAATATGGAGCCTGGTTGAGTTAGTTTACAAGTCAGAGACTAAATAAGGTGTAAAAATGGAGGACTATGTCTACAACCTGCTCTCAAGTTTGGAAAGGTTTCTATACCTCAGGTGTCAGGAAATAGACCTCTTGATTCTCAGGTCTATTTTCATAAAACCTTCTCCATCCCAGAAAGGGGCCTAGACATAGTGCTAAAGAACAGATTGAAATATGGACCTCTGTGGCTGGGGAGATACTCAGCTGACAAAATATTTGTTATGCAAGCATCAAGACATGATTTTGACCCCCGGAATCCATGTCAAAAAGCTGAGTGTGGTGGCATGCCCTTGTAATTCAATGCTGTGAAGGCAGAGACTCACTGAATAGCCAGATTGCCACATTTAAGGCATGCGACAGATGCTGTCTCAAAAAAAACACCAACCAACCATTTGGTTTAAACAATGGCATTCTGAGGAATAACCAAGACATCTAGCCTCCACAGACACATACACTTATGTGTCCATACATACTCCTACAGACATGAACATGCACATGTGTATATAAATCTCTGTCTCCTTTTAGTCCTCAGACAGCTCCTACACAATTGTTCATACTCTTATTCCTGGCTACCAGACCTGTCTTAAGTCTAAATTCTACTGGCTGGAGCTAAGCTTGATCAGGAGTTTCATGGAATTAGTGAGGCTTCCAGGAGAAAAGAAAGCAGACCTGACTGGTTTTTGATGGCACTTGATCAAGGCATCTACAGTATAAGACAGAAAAGGTATGAATGAGGTGATTGGAACCACTGCCTCAATACAAGATGAAACTCCTCGACAAGGGTGAGAGAGGAGGCAGCCTAGCTGCTGGAAGAACTCAGGAAAGTTGTTTTCATAGTAAGTGAAATGTGAGTGTCTGAATTGCTCTATCAGACAGCATGGGATGAAATGAGAGAGAGAGAGAGAGAGAGAGAGAGAGAGAGAGAGAGAGAGAGACTGAAACAGAGACACACACAGAGAGACAGAGAGAGAGAGAAAGAGAGACTGAAACAGACACAGAGAGAGAGAGAGAGAGAGAGAGAGGGAGGGAGGGAGGGAGGGAGGGAGGAAGGGAGGGAACGCAACAGAGACAGAGAGACAGAGGGAGGCCAGGGGATTTGTGGAAGGTCAGTGTTTCATAGGTGGGTCCAGAGTAAGGGCTCACACCTAGTTCATCGGGTATGTGCTGATGTGGAGAAACACACTTTGCTAATACATTGTGTGGTATGAAGTGATGGTTAGAACTGATAGAAGGAGAAGCAGGCATAGAACTGAGTCCATTCATGTTCACAAGGAAGATAGAACTACAAAAAGTACAGCTGGTAGTGCTTCTTCATTAGAAGTCAGGCAACTGCAACCATAATACCAACTGGTAATTGTTAAGAGAGTATTGAATGAAGGGTGGTGTATCTACAGACGAAATGTATCTGCCATAACAAAAACAATACATAAAGCTCATATCAGAAGAAGATGGGGAGAGAGCAAGCTGAGAGCTTACCTTAGTTCCTGAATATCAGCCAATCTTCAGGTCTGGCACTTATGAGTTCTGAGAGAGAGACTTGATAATGCTATAACGCTTTTTTCTTTAAAGAGGCCTATAATCAGAACTCTTACTAGGGCTGGTGAGTTGAAAGATTTTATTTCTTTTGAGATTTTGTTTCTAATGGAAGCTTGAGACCCGTTTTGATGTGAACATTTATACTAAAGAAATCACCAAGTATTTGGATAGAGGGGCCCTCTCACAGTGCATGCCACTACACCATTATCTCTATAACTGTCCACCAAGACATATGGGGGAAAGGAGGATAATCAGGATTTAAGGAATACTGAATGCAGAGGCTGAATTTATTTTGTTGTCTGGAGACACAAAGCAAAATAATGGTTTTTCTTTTGGAATGAAATGGCTTGTGAAAGACAAGTGTTAAATGGAGTCCAGTACTAATGTGATTTGCACTGGGTTTATGAGATTCTGATAGTTCTCAAACTAATAATAATAATTAAAATACTTGGTAATCTCAGATCCACACTCTAGTATCCACATAACACACTGGCTTGTACAGTAAGAAATAGCTCAGTGCGGGGTTGGGGATTTAGCTCAGTAGTAGAGCGCTTGCCTAGCAAGTGCAAGGCCCTGGGTTCGGTCCCCAGCTCCGAAAAAAAAAAAGAAAAAAGAAAAAGAAAAAAAAAGAAATAGCTCAGTGGAAGTCAGAAGCTGACTCCATTTGCCCTACTGAGCAACCCCTGAAATCAAAGTAGGCACACAGTAGCAGATTAGCTCCCACTCTACTCTATTATTGCAGGCTGCCTGGGTGAGGGCTGCCAGAAAATAAAGACCTAAGTGCTGTGGAGCTGCGGGGCTGCGGGGCTGCGGGGCTGCGGGGCTGCGGGGCTGCGGGGCTGCGGGGCTGCGGGGCTGCGGGGCTGCGGGGCTGCGGGGCTGCGGGGCTGCGGGGCTGCGGGGCTGCGGGGCTGCGGGGCTGCGGGGCTGCGGGGCTGCGGGGCTGCGGGGCTGTGGTGTCTAGCACAGTTCCCTTTAGGTTGCTGGATAGTCACTGCATGAACAATGTGCACTTGGAGATGATGGCATGTTCAATAAAGCCGCAGTCCAAACCATAGGTTTGGGTTTTTTTGTTTAGTATAGGTATAGAGAATATCTTGTGTCTATGTAGATATGGCATCTGTCAATAAAAAGTTGTTGGTTTATAGCTTAGGCAGGAAAAATTAGGTAGAACATCCACTAGGCCAAAAAGATTCTGGGATAGTGCAAGGTGGGAGATTCACCCAGGAAGATGTGACAAAGCAGACATAACCAGCCATATGGAAGAATATAAATTAGAATAAATAAGTAATTTTAAGTTATGGTCTATTCAGAGAAGAGACTAGCTATATGGCCAATGCATTTGTAAATATATTTTGAGTCTGATTCTTATTTCTGGGAGCATGGGGCTGAAAGGGAGAACCAGACCAAATTTTAACATATTGAATCATTAGACATTATTATAAGGCCTGAAATATGGTATGTGAGACTGCTTTTCCTTTGTGAAAAAGATAGACATCATAGTTTATATTTTCATTCACTTTCACTTTGGCTTTATGTTATATCCCCCACTGTCTAATATGATGCAATTTAATGAAATATGGGTCATTTGGACCCCCTAAAAGCATCCCACTCACTTACTAAACTGATCATTTCCTGTGTCCAGAATTATTCATACTCAAAAGAGTCTGTGAAATTAAGTCCTATGAATGATCTGGACCTAGTAAGTCAGTGGGATGGAATTGTATATCCAGTACTGAGGCTGTGTAGACTCCAGAGTCAGATCTAAGATTTCTGAGCAAGAGGCCAAGAGCCACAGGTCATCACAGCAGCTGCAGGTGTGCCCCTCCCCTGTGCTGTTCCTGGGGCCACATGGATAGTCTAGCTGAGCAGGAAGCAGAAGCTTTAGCTTGACTTACCAATGGGTCAGTGTGACATAAAAATATAAACTAAAAACTGATGATGACTACTTTGAATCAACCACAGGGCTTGACTTGAAAAAGTAGAAAGAGAAAGAATTCCCAAAGTACAGGTCTAGGCTACACATTCGTTCTGTGCTGAGGCCCTATGACCTTCCAGATACTGGGCTTAGGCAGCATTAGGATGTGCATGGCAGCTGGAATGAACAGAGGAGAGTTTTCCCATATCGTCCAGGTCCCTCCAGGTGTTACGGTGAGAGGTTTAGATGCCATTCAAATTGAGACTCTTGTCCAATGTATGGGATAGAAACTCCTGCATTTAGTTTAATGAAAAGAAAATGGAAAGACCTTCCTTAAACAGCTCCAACGAGGAGCCAAGATTATACCCACTGTAATACTAGTATCTAAATGAGATCCAGGAACACCTTTAATTACATCCAGCTTCAATACTGTCAAATTCTCTCAGTTTTACTCAAATAGTTCTGTGGGTTATACTTTTTTATATTTTTCACAACCATTCACAAGACAAATTAAGATTTTCAGTACTACAAAAGTTAATCTAATTTGATTATGTTCTTCATAGTTTAATATTATTTCCTAGATTATGTGTGTGTCTCCTTTGTGTGTGTGTGTGTGTGTGTGTGTGTGTGTGTGTGTGTGATTTTGAGACTGATCTTCCTTTCAACTGAGCAAAGTAAAATAACCGTCTCAAGTCAGCAACCCATGGGAGTTGAATCAAATGATGGAGGGAACCTGGTTGCATAGAAAATTTCCTCCAGGGACTCCTCCACTCGGGCAGCACACCTTGTCCTGAGCCAGTCTGTTCACTGGCAGAGTACAGATTTGCTTTGGTCCCATGCTGGAGACAACTGTCACTCTGTCCTCTGGGGACAAGTATTTACTATCTCTGAAATGTTACCAAAAAAGGCCGGTGTAAAAGTCGGTCCATTTTACCAACCAGAGAAGCAGTAGACAGAGATGAAATGAGCAAGAGTTGAAGCTGGATAACTTTAGGCAGGCCATGCATGGTGGGCTCTGTATTCACCATCAAAACTCCAGACTTCAGGATTGTTATTTTCAGAATGGCAATGGTAACATTTACCTGGGAGGATTGAATATTTGGAAAAATAATTGGGCCATATTGTCTTAATTAGGGTATGAACAGACACCACGATGAAGGCAACTCTTATAAGGGCAACACTTCATTGGGGCTGGCTTACAGGTTCAGAGGTTCAGTCCATTATCATCAAGGCAGGAGCATGGTATGGTGCAGGAGGAGTTGAGAATTCTACATCTTCACCTGAAGGCAGATAGGAGAAGACTGACTTCTAGGCAGCTAGGACTAGGGTCTTAAAGCTCCCATCCACAGTGCTACACTTACTCCAACAAGGCACACCTCCTAATAGTGCCACTCTCTGGGACAAGCATATTAAAACCACCACACATTATCAATAAAAAATTGCTCAGCACAGTGCATGGTTTATAGAATAGCAGCAAATAGTGCAACCAAATATGCAAGGGACAGTCATCCTGATGAAAAGGACTATAATAAGTATTGTTTGAAAGCTGGCTAAATGTTATAGTGAGCACTGTGCAGTCACGTCAGGCTCCTAAACACCACCATGCAGATTTTATAGATAGGAATGTGAGATACAGAGATGATAGTGGCTTTATGCAGCCAAAGCAGCTAAGGTTTCCAACAAACCTGGAAGTCTGTTCACCTCCAGAACTTGTGTGAGATTGTCACATCATGGTTTTAACAAAAAACTTGGATAGCATTAGCCTTCTTCAGATGCACACACCGATATAGTGGCTATTAATCCTTTATTGCCACTAGTCAGTTTTACTAGTTCTTTAGGAATTTCATATACTGTGTCTTGGTCACATTCTCTCCTTTCCCAAACCCTCCCTGATCCTACACCCTTGCCTACCCACCCAACTTCAAGTTTGTTTTTTTTAATCAAGTCCAATTTCAATCATTCATATACTCTTGGATATAAGGCCATTCACAGGAGTGTGGTCAACTTACTAGGGGCCACACCCTTAAGAAAAACTGACTCTCCTCCTTCCTCCCACCAGGTTGTCAGTTGTCTGTAGATCTTCATCTGGAGGTGGGACTTCCTGTCAACCCCACCTCTGTGGTGGGATATTGAGGATGATAATAATTCTTGATCTTAAAATAAGCATCATGTGGAAGTTCCTCCTTAAAGCCCAAGAGGAATAAGAAAATGTATCTGAATATAGAGTTGTAAGACATAAACAGGTTCTGGTTTGGGCTCACTTTGTAAACCCTTTAACATCCTGGGTTTTCACACAGATGGGAACAATTGCTATCTTACTTTGCTGACAGGAATAAATGAATAGATAGATATAATACACTTCATAAATGCAATTGCCTACAGATAGGAGTTGTCATTACTTAGCCTTTGAAAAACTTAAATTGATATTGAAATTACTCTGATTTTTCTTTCTATTCTAATTGGAAAATGAAAGAAAATGTTTGATCATGCTTTAATTCACAACACTCTACTAAATAAAACATTTTAACTTGTAACTTTCTAGTACCATAATTTTATATTTTAATTAATCTAATGGTTTGTATTTAAGTTTATTTGAAAATTTCACACAGATATATATTTTGATTATATCCATCCCATACCGTTCCCCTCTCTGTCCTTATCTACCCCAACATTTCTCCATCATAACTTCATTTTCACTTCTTTTTTATTATTTTTATAATCCTCTGAGTACAGCTATTGTTGTCCATAAGCTCATGGGCCACCCACTGGGGTGTGCTCCTCCACAGTCATCACCAACTGCCACTAGTGATTCTGTGAAGCTCACTACTGTCCAGAGTGCTGAGAAGCGACTGAGTACTCTGCCCTAAATGTGGCATCTGTATCGCCCACTTCCCTACCTCTGCAACTCAGGGAACATCTTGTTTTTAATAAAACAGAATTACCATGGATGAAGACAAAAGATGACAATACACAGCAATACTTCTCTCTCTGTTTTTATAGAAAATTTCATAGGAGGATGAAAAACAACAGGTATCCTGTATTCTGGAAGACATTGTTATAGGGTTGCCTAGGAGACACACCAGGATACATTATTGAGTTATACTTTGTCTGTTTTTTGAGTCAGCTGAAATGAGTGAGATGCAAGAAACAGAGACTAAGACATCAGAAAATACACTCACACTATTATCACAGGGATTGAGAATGTGCAAAGATCTATTTACACTTTTTAACCCACTTACAAACTTTGTAAGACATATCCTATTGTACTGAAAAGATTTTGAAGCAGTTATGTCTGGAACTATTCACCACAGCTGATAATGCAGGATGTATACAAATCAAATAACCATACCGTTAATGGACAAAGTAAGTGTAGCAGATTGGATGCCTGGAGAGTCCCTAAGAGGAGGAATGACTGTCTGAAGACTGTCCCAGAAACTCTTAGAGGAGTAAGAATAAAGTCTGAGTTTCAGAAGGAAGCATTGAACATTCCTCCTAGCAGAAATATGGCTGAAGAGCTGTAAGCATGTTCAAGCAAGTGTTTGGACACATGGGACGTTGTTCTAGGGGATTTGGAAGAAGACAAGAGCTAAGAACTCTGAGCTGCATGCAGTGGACAGTAGCTGCTGGAGAGACAGAAATGTGGAGGAGCAGAGGATCTCTGTGTAGAAGGAGAGCAGCCTTTAGGCTGACGAGGACAACCTCAGGTTTCTGTGAAAGTTGGAGGACATCACTATTCGACTTACATAAGGTTTCACCTGTGCCGATGAGAACTGCAACTAGACTGTCTTTCGTGTAGTGAAAAGGCCACAAAGATGTCAAGGCTGTTACAGATGTGTGCAGATGCTGGTAACTTGTGGTTTCTTCTTGCAAATGAGTTTGATTCCTTAAGGTTGCAATATGAAGAGGAAATGTAAGTTCAGAGGGCAAAGAGGGGCATCCCTGAGAATCTGATATTTGAAGAAAGTGTTCTTAGAAGCTTAAGCATTTTCTTTAATGTGACTTCTTATTTCTCATTCTATTTTATCCTGGTTAATTTGCTCAATAGACATGGTTCTCCTCCACAAAAATATAATAAGTCTAGTTTATTTTTATAGAACTTAATTTCTGAAAATTCTACTAGCTTAATTCTCTTGGAGTTTTGCCTCTTTTTTTGTATGACCTTTGTCTCTTCACATACGATTCTGATTTAAGATTATATATCTTGAGATATATTCTTTTAAATATATCTTTATGCATTTTAACATAATATTGTTCTTAAATATATTCAAATATACCAAAACAGAGATTTTGTGTCTACCCTGGAGCTCTACTGGTTTGGAAATATCTTAACTCACGTTTAGTATTTCAGCTCTTCTGAACTATCCTGGTAATACATTTCCGGGCTACAAGACAGTAGGAGGAAGATTTGCTTTCTCATATCAGGTTCTCAGAATGCAGATCTCTTTGCAAGTCATACTCTATTAGTACAGCACACAGAGTAGGAGGGAAGGATGCTGGTGTTAAGAATCATACCCCCGAAGGAAAGGCACTGCAGTAGAAGACATACAGCAGAACAAGAAGTACAAAGATTCCCATGAACAGCTCCTGCTGTTACTCGTCCCTGGCATCAGCTTTCTCTCCAGGATTGGTGCATTTACCTGGTGCAAAGACAGACTGGGTCATCATGACATTAACCTGGGAATGCTTTTCAGCATTGACTAACCCGGCCTGTTGCTTCAATGCCATCTGAGTCTTACTCATAATAACTGCTTTGGCTGTTAAAGTGACACCTGCCCCACTCCAGCCTATCTCTTATTCACAGAGGTTTTAATAGAAGCTGTGCATCAGAGAGTCTGAGAAGTTGCCATGCCAGCTCACTCCTTCACAAGGTTTAAGCACAATAGGATTACTCTAATCTCATGTAGTAGAAATGCCAGAGAAATGTTTTCTCAGATCCACTCTGTCATGCTTGATGTAGGGTTGAGTCAGTTGCCAAAAGCTGCTGTTGTTACTGCAATTCAGGTCAAGTTGTATAAAGGAGAGTGAATGTCAGCACAACCAGAGAAGAATTTCATCCACCACAGTTGAGATCAAGGGCTTACTGCACTATACTGTTTCCGTTTTCTTCAGTTATTCACTTGGAAGACAATAAACTCTTGGGCAGTGTAAAGAGTTTTGACACTTAACTTTAAGGCTGAGAAAGTATACTCTCCAATTTCCCAATGGGACTTAGTATTTGGTTAAATATTTCTCAGGGTACGTCTAACCAATGGAAAGATACTATTATATTCTACAGTTAAAAAAATATGGCAAGAGAGTCACAGTTGCTATAAATAATGATCATCCACAATCTTTATGACTTGCTTTAAAAATTAGAAAGTCAGACTTCTTTTTCTGGAAGGCAATTTATTTATTTTTTTTCTGCTACTATGGGATGTGCAAAATAATTTATCTATAAAGGGTTTAAGTTCTTTAAATTGATTTATAATATTTATCTATTTCAATCAAACACATATATCTTTATATTTAAGACACAAATAACCCTAAAACAAATATACTACTTAACTTACAGCTCATGTTTCACCTCCAATGTTTTCTACATTGGAGAAATGTGTCCTTTTAATAACATTGATATATAACTACTATTTAGAATTTCTGTTATATTGAGACAGAATTGTAGAGTGAGTCTTTAGAAATACTGTTCATATCATAAGTTTTGGATAATCGAGACTGTATTATTTGTGTTTTTCCCATTCAACAGTGTAATTAAAATTCAGTGAGCAAGTGTTGATACTAAAACCTCCCTGGGCATTGAAGTTGGTTGCCCAATGAAGAATGTAGAGTTTATAGACCTTGACTATAGTGATAAATGGTTTTATTTATAATTTAATATTTTATCTTGAAATTTTTGCAGTAATCTTGACCTTAGAAACATTTCATTAAACGTTATTTATCTTAGCCAAATATAGTGGTACAGTGCTGTGTATAGGATTAGGTAAATGAATTGTGAGTTTAAGTCTAGCCTTGACTAGGTAGTGAGTTCAAGGCCACCTAACTGGACAGGTGAGATCATGACTCAATCCTACCTTCTATACATGCACGATTGACTTTAATTGTTGATTTTTATGGTCCTCACTTAAATTATACACCAAAAGGCGAGTGCTTCTCATGTTATTTACCTCAACCTAAGCCATCCTAGCTGACAATCATTTACTCCTTGCAGCTAGAGAGAAAGTACTTCCTTCTAGAGCAGTGGTTCTCAGCCTCTAGGACTTGACCGCTATAGGGGTCAAATGACTCCTTCACAGGGGTCACTTAAACCACCAAAACCCACAGATATTTACATTATGATTCATAACAGTATCAAAATTACAGTTATGAAGTAGCAGTGAAAATCATCTTATGGTTGGAGTCACCACCACGTGAGGAAGTGTAGCAATGTGAGAGTCACAGCATTAGGAAGGGTAAGAACCATTGCTTTAGAGCAGTAATGCTAAAGTATGTGACGTCTAGTTTGAGTTCCTGAAGCACTTACAAGAACTTGGAGTGGGGATGATGGGCTTTGTGTTTTCCTTATAATGTTCACTTACCTTAGGTCTCTCTCTCTCTCTCTCTCTCTCTCTCTCTCTCTCTCTCTCTCTCTCTCTCTCTCTCTCCCTCTCTCTCCCTCTCCCTCTCTTTCTTTCTCTCCCTCTCCCCTCCCCCACCTCTCTCTCTCTCACCCTCTCTCCCTCTTCCTCTCTCTCTTTCTCTCCCTCTCCCCTCCCCCACCCCCCTCTCTCTCTGTGTGTGTGTGTGTGGCCACATACGTGTGCTTAAGTACATATATGCATTATCTTTATTTGTGTGCATGTGTTGTATATGTTCTTGTTCTCTCCGTTCCCCTTTCTTTCCAAAGCAGGTTATTGAAATAGCAGTTTCAGTTCACTGAGTATATGATAAACTTATTTATAAATATTACCAATTTACCAGTGACAGCAACCCATTACAGTAAGTTATGTGAGTGCAGTCTTTCCAAAAGTAAACTGCATTCACCCTTCCTCTGATGCTATGCATTCTTCGGTACCCGTGTTCTAAGATGGAGAGAGGCATACAGCATGATGTAGCTCTAGGGCACAGGGCGGGTCACTCCAACACAAGCTCTTTGATGCATCCGTAGGTGATCTCATGGCTGGAGCTGTGAAGTGGTAGGTGGTTGGCTTGTATCTACAGAATGGACATGACCAACAAAGACATGCCAAACTGACATAGTCTTACTGCCACAGAAAAGCAGCTCAGCACACCATTTAATACTTAGGAGTTGCTTATTCATAGGATTCTATTCAATGTTACTGAGCTTTCTAGGGTTGTTTTTAGGAAAGTGAAAGTGACGCTCAGTTAAAAAGAGACTCATGGTGCAGTGCCACATCCACTAAGATGTTCTGTTTTTCTCGTTTTTGATGCCATTTCAAATACTTAAGATGCTACACACATGCTGGGGACCACAGAACAGCCCATGTATGCACTTTGGTTGGTGGCTTAGTCTCTGGGAGCTCTGAGGTGTCCAGGTTAGTTGATACTGTTGTTCTCCCTATGGGGTTGCAATACCCTTCAGGTCCTTCAGTCCTTCCCCTAACTCTTCCATAAAAGTCTGTGACCTCAGTCCAATGGTTGTCTGTAAATACCTGACTCTCTCTCAATTATCTGCTATTAGAGCCCCTCAGAAAACAGCCATGCTAGGCTCCTGTCTGCAAACACAACATGGCATCAATAATAGTGTTAGAGGGTTGGTGCTTATGTATGGGATAGATCTCAAGTTGGGCAAGTCACTGGATGGCCTTTCCTTTAGTATCTGCTCACATTTTTTGTTCTTGCACTTCCTTTAGACAGGAAAAATTCTGGGTCAAAAATTTTGAAGATAGGAGGGTGGCCCCCTTCCTCAACTACAGGCCATGTCTATCTACAGGAGGTGGTCTCTTCAAGTTTCATCTCCCCACTGTTGGGCATTTCATCTAAGGTCATCCCTACTGAGTCCTGGGAACTTCTCACATCCCAGGTCTCTGGGACCTTCTAGAGCTCCCCCACCCCATGTCCCACCCCAAACTTCTGCATATTTCCATTCATTTTCCTGGTAATCTGGGTTTTTCTCCTGTCTCCCCCTATTACCTGATCCTAACCTCCTCTTCTCCTCCCTCTCTCTTTTCCCACTGAGGTCCCTCCCTCCCTCTGCCTTCATGATTATTTTGTTTCCATTCTTATTGAGTTTCAGGTATCTACACATGGGCCTTCTTGTTAAGCTTCCTATGGTCTGTGACTTATATCATGGGTATTCTGAACTTTTTGGCTAATATCCACTTCTCAATGAGTAAATACCGTGCATAGCTTTTGGTTCTGGGTTACCTCACTCAGGATGGTATTTCTAGTTCTATACAATTGCCTGAAAAAGTCATGATGCTCTTATTTGTGATAGCTAAATCTTATCCCATTGTGTAGATGAACCACATTTCCTATATTCATTCTTCAGTTGAAGTATATTTTCAATGAACAACAATAAAATATTCCCATTACTACTTGGTGCTCATGAGTATACATTTATTCGGATGTAATTTCCCACAAGGCTGTTTTCTCATGACACCATGGCATGTCCCCCTTATTCTCTAAGCTGTGTATAATTTTATAATGTTTGATTATTGGGGACAATCATGGAAAAAGATTCTGCATAAAATGCCAATTCCTATCTTTTAACATTTGTATTACATCCACTTATTTATGCATTCGTGTATGTGTTGGCATGTGCATGTGCACACACATGCACATGTATGGGAAGCAGAGAACAACTGCTCTATGTCCAGTCTCTCCTTTCATCATGTGGGTTCTAGGGATTGAGCTCAGGGCATCCAGCTTGCAACTGCCTTGACCTGCTGACCCATCTCACTAGCTCACTTTTTCAGATCTTAAAAAATAAAATCATTACTTTAGGACAGTTTTCCAGGAGTTATACAATGAAACCAGATAGCACTTCCCTGGTTAGTACAAATACTTCTCTGAAGGTTTGGGGGCAGATTACAATGCTATGAGAAGAGTTTGCGGTAAAAGTTTCAATTCAGGTGACATTTTAGGAACCCAGATTAAGCATGGCAGATTGCACAGGCGTGCTTGTCGGGTATGACATCCTCACGTGAGTGATGATCTAATTCACGACTTTCCTGCAGTCTTTCTTGCTTTTCTGTGCGCATGAACGCTACAGTCCTCACAGATGATTCTCATTAATCATTGCTCGGTTCATCACAGTGTAAATAGGAAACTTTGGACACACAGATGCAAGGCTTCTCTCACTTCCAGGTACCTCACCCTATCCCCCACCCCTACCCCTACCTCAATCCCTCCTACCCCTTGCTCTCCATTGCTAGTGCATAGGACAAGACATAGCTTGCATAGCATCTCAAAGAACACTTTAAACAGTGTAAGGTTCCTTACACTTCCAGAAAAGCAATTGGCCTCAGACTTCTTTGTTCTTAGAACTAGGAAGAAGATAATATAAGGTAATATGTTCTCGAATCACCCTAATGTGATTTTAATGTAAAAAAAAGACTGCTCATTTATTTTTAAATTCTATGCAGAGCTGGCTTTTCATCTGTCTGGGGTTAAGAGAACGTAAAGGCTGTTAGCACTGCTCCCCTTCAAAGCCCAGAGCACATTAAACTGCTCCTTCTCAAGTCAGCACAAGTACTCTGGTCAAGTTGGGCTTTGCTTGCAAAGAGGATAAATGTCTAACAGGCAGAGTGATTTCACAGAGAAAAAGGAAAAAATTGCCTGCCAAAGGCAGGAAATCTTCTATTAGAAAATGATTTTAAGAGGTTAGAACTATGGGTGTAGAGAGAAGGTACACATTGTTACTCCAATAAAGATGAGTTGAGAACTCCAGGAAGTTAGGAGGGGGTAAAGAAAATATTAAAAAGCAATATGACCTCAAAAAAGGAGCCCTTACTGTCACAGCTGGAGATTCTACAACACACAAAGATGACGTCAAAGGCCATGAGACTCAGCGCAACCATGGTGATGAAAACTGCTCCATTTTAAAATGCTGGTAAAGAGTGGAGAGCAATATATCATAATGTATGAAGTCTAGAATATATTTTTATACCAAATAGTAATGAGATATAATTTTTGAATAATATTTCTGAAAAGACGCACAAGACCAAGAAGCCATAGTGGGGGGAGGGGGTCTGCGGCCGTTCACACCTAGGAAAATTAAGTAAATCCTTCAAATCCTTCAGTCTGTAAGTATTAGAACTACTGAGCTGGACAGATGCTGGCTCAAATTCAGTCATGGGCCCTGTCATTTCCAATATTTTTCCTGTATTTTTATTTAAATTTCAAATGTTATTCCCTTTCCTGGTTTCCTGGAGGTAAGCCCCTTATTCCATCCCCCTCCCCTTCTTCTATAAGGGTGTTCCCCTCCACATCGGCCCCCCTTCCCACTTCCCCGACATTCCCCTACACTGGGGGGTCCACCCTTGACAGGACCAAAGGATTCTCCTCCCATTGGTGTCCAAGAAGGCCAACCTCTGCTACATATGCAGCAGGAGCCATGGGTCAGTCTATGTATAGTCATTGGGTGGTGGTTTAATCCCTGGGGGTTCTGGTTGCTTAATATTGCTGTTCTTATGGGGTTGCAAACCCCTTTAGCTCTTTCAATCCTTTCTCTAACTCCTCCAATGGGGATACCATTCTAGGTTCAATGGTTTGCTGCTAGCATTCACCTCTGTATTTAACATGATGTGGCTATGCTTCTCAGGAGACAGCTATATCTGGCTCCTGTCAGAATGCACTTCTTACCTTCATAAATCTTATCTAGTTTGATATAGATAAATGCACTATTGCACTATATTCCCATATGGGGAAGGCCCTGAATTGCCGTTCCTTTGATCTCTGCTCCAAACTTTGCCTCCACATCCACTCCTAGGAATATTTTTGTTCCCCCTTTTAAGAAGGAGTGAAGCATGGGCAGTTTGGTCCTCCTTCTTCTTGAGCTTCATGTGGTCTGTGGATTGTATCTTGGGTAATTCGAGTTCTGGGGCTAATATCCACTTATCAGTGAGTGCATATCATGTGTGTTTTTTCTGTGATTGGGTTACCTCACTCAGGATGATATTTTCTAGTTCAATCCATTTGCCTATGAATTTCATGAAGTCATTGTTTTGGATAGCTGAATAGTATTCCATTGTGTAGATGTACCATATTTTTTTAATTCATTACTCTGTTGAAGGGCATCTGGGTTCTTTCCAGCCTCTGGCTATTAATGTAAATAATAAGTTTTTATTATTTATAATAATAAACTTGTTTATTATAAAAAAGCTACAATAAATAAGGCTGCTATGAACATAGTGGAGCATGTGTCTTTGTTGTATGTTGGAGCATCTTTTGGGTATATGCCCAGGAGAGCTGGGTCCTCAGGCAGTGGAATGTCCAATTTTCTGAGGATCCTCCAGACTGATTTCCAGAGTAGTTGTACCATTTAGCAATCCCACCAACAATGGAGGAGTGTTCCTCTTTCTCCACATCCTTCCCAGCATCTGTTGTCACCTGAGTTTTTGATCTTAGCCATTCTGACTGGTGTGAGGAGGTATCTTAGGGTGGTTTTGATTTGCATTTCCCTGATGACTAAGGATGCTGCACATTTCTTTAGCTACTTCTCAGTCATAAGATATTCCTCAGCTAAGAGTTCTTTGTTTAGCTCTGTACCCCGTTTTTTAATAGGGTTATTTAGCTCTCTGGAGTATAACTTCTTGAGTTCATTGTATGTTTTGGATATTAGCCCTATATAAGATGTAGGATTGGTAAAGATGTTTTTCCAATCTGTTGGTTGCTGTTTTGTCCTAATGACAGTTTCCTTTGCCTTACAAAAGCTTTGAAGTTTAAGGGGTCCCACTTGTCCATTCTTGATCTTAGAGCATAAGCCATTGGTGTTTTGTTCAGAAAATTTTCCCCAGTGCCCATGTGTTCGACACTCTTCCCCTCTTTTCCTTCTTTTAGTTTGAGTGTATGTGGTTTGGTGTGGAGGTCCTTGATCCACTTGGATTTAAGCTTTGTACAGGGTGATAAGCATGGATTGATTTGCATTCTTCTACATGCTGACCTCCAGTTGAACTAGCACCATTTCTTGAAAATGCTATCTTTTTTTTTAACTATTGGATGGTTTTAGCTCCTTTGTCAAAGATCAAGTGACCATAGATGTGTGTGTTCATTTCTGGGACTTCAATTCTATTCCACTGATCTATCTGTCAGTCTCTGTACCAATACCATACAGTTTTTATAACTATTGCTCTGTAATACTGCTTGAGGTCAGGGATGGTGATTCCCCTAGTTCTTTTATTGTTGAGGATAGTTTTCGCTCTCCTGGGTGTTTTGTTATTCCAAATGAATTGCAAATTGCTCTTTCTTAACTCTATGAAGTATTGAGTTGGAATTTTGATGGGAATTGCATTGAATTTGTAGATTGTTTTTGACAAAACGGCCATTTTTACTATTTTAATCCTGCCAATCCATGAGCATGGGAGGTCTTTCCATCTTCTGAGATCTTCAATTTCTTTCTTCAGAGACGAGAAGTTTTTGTCGTAGACTTCAAGTTTTTGAAGATCTTTCACTTGCTTGGTTAGAGTCACACCAAGGGGTTTTATGTTATTTGTGTGTTGAGGGTGTCATTTTCTTACTTTCATTCCCAGACTGTTCATCCTTTGAGTAGAGGAAGGCTCCTGATTTGTTTGAGTTAATTTTATACCCAACCATTTGGCTGAAGTTGTTTATCAGACTTAATAGTTCTCTAATGGAACTTTCGGTGTCACTTAAGTATACTACCATATCATCTGCAAAGACTGATATTTTGACTTGTTCCTTTCCAATTTGTAATTGTTTGATATCCTTTAGTTGTCTGATTGCTTTGTCTAGGACTTTGTACTATATTGAATAAGTAGGAATCAAGTGGGCTGCCTTGGGATTGCTTCAAGTTTCTCTGCATTTAGTTTAATGTTAGCTACTGGTTTGTTGTATATGGCTTTTACTATGTTTAGGTATGTGCCTTGAATTCCTGATCTTTCCAGGACTTTTATCATGAAGTGGTGTTGTCAAATGCTTTCTCAGCATCTAATGAAATGATCACGTTCTTCTTTTTCTTTGTGTTTGTTTATAGTGGATTATATTGATAGATTTCCATATATTAAAGCATCCCTGAATCCCTGGTATGAAGCCTACTTGATTATGGTGGATGATCATTTTGATGTGCGAAAATTTTACTGAGTATTTTTGCATCAATATTCATAAAGGAAATTGATGTGAAGTTCTCTTTCCTTGTTGGGTCTTTGTGTCATTTAAGTATAAGGATAATTGTGGATTCATCAAAGGAATTGGGTAGTGCTCCTTCTGTTTCTATTTTGTGGAATAGTTTGGACAGTATTGGTATGAGGTCGTCTATGAAAGTCTGGTAGAATTCTGCACTAAAGCCATCTGGTCCTGGGCTCTTTTTGGTTGGGAGACTTTTAATAACTGTTTCTATTTCTTTAGGAGATATGGGGTTGTTTAACTAGTTTTTCTGATCCTGATTATCTTTGGTACCTCGCATGTGTCTAGAAAAATCATCCATTTTCCTCCAGATGTTCCAGTTTTGCTGAATATAGGCTTTAGTAGTAGGATCTGATGATTTTTTTTGAATTGCCTCAGATTCTGTTGTTATGTCTCCCCTTTCATTTCTGATTTTGTTAATTTGGATATATTCTGGTTAGTCTGGCTAAGGGTTTATCTTGCTGATTCTCCCAAAGAACCAATTCTTATTCTGTTGATTCTTGTATAGTTCTTTTTGTTTCTACTTGGTTGATTTCAGCCCTGAGTTTGATTATTTCCTGCTGTCTACTCCTCTTAGGTGTATTTGCTTCTTTTTGTTCTAGAGCTTTTAGGTGTGCTGTTAAGGTGGTAGTGTATGCTTTCTCCAGTTCCTTTTTCGTGGCACTCAGACTATGCATTGTCCTCTTAGCACAGCTTTCATTGTGTCCAATAAGTTAGGGTATGTTGTGCCTTCTTTTTCATTAAATTCTAAAAAGTCTTTAATTTCTTTATTTATTTCTTCCTTGGGCAAGTTATCACTGAGTAGAGTGTTGTTCAACTTCCATGTATATGTGTGCTTTCTGTCTTTTTTGTTTGTTTGTTTGTTATTAAAGACCAGTCTTAATCAGTGGTAATCTGATAGGATGCCTGGGATTATTTCAATCTTCTTGTATGTGTTGAGGCCTGTTTTGTGACTGACTATATGGTCAGTTTTGGAGAAAGTACCATGAGGTGCTGAAAAGAGGGTACATCCTTTTGTTTTAGGATGAAATGTTCTATAAATATCTATTACATCCATTTGGTTCATAATTTCTGCTAGTTTCTCTGTGTCTCTGTATAATTTCTGTTTCCAAGATATGTCCATCCATCAATGGGGTGTTGAAATCACCTACTATTATTGTGTGAGATGCAATGTGTGATTTGAGCTTTAGTAAGGTTTCTTTTATGAATGTAGGTGCCCTTGCCTTTGGAGAATAGATATATATAAGGTTGAAATTTCACCTTGGTGAACTTGTCCTTTGATGAATATGAAGTGTCCTTCCTTATTTTTTGATAACTTTTGTTTGAAAGTTGATTTTATTCAATATTAGAATGGCTACTCCAGCTTGCTTCTTCAGACCATTTGCTTGGAAAGTGGTTTTCCAGCCTTTTACTCTGAGGTAGTGTCTGTCTTTGTCTCTGAGATGTGTTTCCTGTATGCTGAAAAAGCTGGGTCTGGTTTACAAATACAGTCTGTTAGTCTACTTCTTCTTATTGGGTAATTGAAATCCATTGCTGTCAAAAGATATTAAAGAATAGTAATTTTGGCTTCCTGCTTTTTTTTTTTTAGTTAGAGGTGGAATTATGTTTGTGTGTGTCTCTTCTTTTGGTTTCATTGCAAGAAGATTACTTTCTTGCTTTTTCTAGGGTGTTGTTTCCTTCCTTGTTTTGGAGTTTTCCATCTATTATCCTTTGTAAAGCTGGATTTGTAGAAAGATATTGTGTGAATTTGTTTTTGTCATGGAATATCTTGGTTTCTCTATGTTAATGAGAGTTTTGCTGGATATAGTAGCCTGGGCTGGCATTTGTGTTCTCTTAGTGTCTGTTTGACATTTGCCCAGATCTTCTGGCTTTTATAGTCTCTGGTAAGAATTCTGCCTTTATATGTTACTTGACCTTTATAATATTACTTACTGTTTTTAATATTCTTTTTTTGTTTTGTTCATTTGGTGTTTTGACTATTATGTGATGGGAGGAATTTCTCTTCTGGTCCAATCTATTTGGAGGCTTCTTGTATGTTTACAGGCATCTCTTTCTTTAGGTTAGGAAAATTTTCTTCTTTAATTTTGTTGAAAATATTTACTAGCCCTTTAAGTTGGAAGTCTCTACTCTCTTCCATATCTTTTATCCTTAGGTTTGCTTTTCTCATTGTGTCCTGGATTTCTTGGATGTTTTGGGCTAGGAGCATTTTGCATTTTCTTTGTTGACTGTGTCAGTGTTTTCTGTGGTATCTTCTGTACCTGAGATTCTCTCTTCTATCTCTTGTATTCTGTTGGTGATACTTGCATCAATGACTCCTGATCTCTTCCCTAGATTTTCTCTTCAGGGTTGTCTCCCTTTGTGCTTTTTTTATTTTTTCTTATTTACATTTTTAAATACTGGATAGTTTTGTTCAAATCCTTTTCCTGTTTGGTTGTGTTTTCCTGTAATTCTTTAAGGGATTTTTTGTGTTTTCTCTTTAAGTGCTTCTACTTGTTTATTTGTGTTGTCCTGTATTTCTTTAAGGGAGTTATTTATGTCCTTCCTAAAGTCTTCCATCCTCATCATGAAATTTGATTTTAAATCCAAATCTTGCTTTTCAGGTGTGTTTGGATATCCAGTATTTGCTTTCTTGGGAAAACTGGGCTCTGATGATGCCAAATAGTCTTGGTTTCTGTTGCTTAGGTTCCTGTGCTTGCCTCTTGCCATCAGGTTGCCTCTGGTGTTAGTGTGTCTTGCTGTCTCTGTGGGTGGCTTGACCCTCCTATAGGATTGTGGGTCAGCACTCCTGTAGATCTGTTTTCTTTCAGCCAGATCTGGGAACAGAGAGCTGCTCCTGGGTTTGGGTTACCTGAAGCCTCCAGGGGGGTTGCTTGGCACAGAAGATTTGGTCTTACCTCTTCTCTCAGGGGTGTAGGTGCTCCTGGCAACTGGCTTTCAGCTCTCGGTGCAGGCAGAAACCCAAAAGGTCCTGCCCTGACTGCTCTAAGGTCCCTGTGCCCAGAAAACACAAATGCCACTAGTTGATTTCCTCTTGGGTCAGGAATGTGGGCAGAAATAGTTATCTCTTCTGAGTTCTCAGGATTGTCCTCATATCTGCGGGCCCAGCTCTCTCCCCCACTGGGATTTGGGTGCAGGGAGCTATGGGACCCCTTTCCAGTATTGTTAAATATACTTCCTCCCCTCCCCCCGTGTGTGTGTGTGTGTGTGTGTGTGTGTGTGTGTGTGTGTGTGTGTGGCAGATTTCTGAAGACTCTCCTTTCTCTTCCTCCCGTCTCCTTGGATGTGCTGGAGTTGCAGATATTCCATGCTGCATCTGGCTTTTCTCATGGCCTCTAGTCTCAAGTCACATCACCAGGCTTTTGCTACAGCACTCCTACATTCTAAGACACCATGCCAGTACTCCCAAATTGTTTAGAATATTAGGAGAAAATGAATTTCCTTTGCCCTCTTGACAACTATTAAATTCTATGTTGTTTGAGCAGCTATAAAATTTCTAAATGAACTTGTGGGCATCGACAATCTTTTGGAGTTTTGACTTGGCTTGTATTAAGTATATAAATTGATTTGGGAAGAACTGACATCATGAAGTACTGATATTTCTAACTATTCAAACATGAATATTTGAAGTAATATGTCTTAACAAATGGAATTCAATATTGACATTTTCAAGTCTTTTGTTAAGCATATGCCATGTTTTACATTGCAATTATCGCAAGCTGATTAATGTTCTTATCAACCATTTGATGCTATTTTATAAAAACATAGATGGGATCCTGGTGAGTTGGTGAACATTTCCATCCAGTGTGATAACATCTGCACCTTTCAACAGTTTCTTCATGAGGAAGTTTAGGAAAAGCATCTTGTATGTGGTCTTTAGTATAATTGATTTTTGATACTAAATGCAAATTTCTTCGTCATGATATATTATTTTTCCTATATTATTGGATTTAAATAAATATATATTTTAGTATAGATTGTCCCATCTATATCCTAGAAAGTTGTTAGTTTTCAATTCCATGTGTTTTAATATCTTTTAGGCCAAGGATCATGTTGATTCAAAGACATGTTGGGGAATGTCCTTGCCACTTGAATTTTGAGAACCCCTGCAGGATTATTGTACTAATCATCCCTTAAATAATTGATTTAGTTGCTGGTATCAGCCTCCATGTCTTGATATTTGTTCTGACTTTGTTCTCATTATTTATGCGATGTACATATGTCTATGGAGGTCTTTGGGTGAGCTTTATTTTTCAAGGAAATTGGGTTAAAAAAAATGTGTTGGCGCAAGCCCATTACTAACAGACCTGCACTGTTCTGTCTGTACCCAGATGGTTTAGCAAGTCCTTAGATTAGACACTGTTGTGTTCTGTTTTCTTCTCTTGTTCAACTCTGTTAGTAATTTGTTGGTGGTTTTTAAAAGGAATCTAGTTTTGCCTGTGTTACTTTTCTCCATTATCTAATTATTTGTCTCCTAATTTTCCTCTTCTTTAATTAATACTTAATTTTCTACTTCTCATGGGGTGAATACAGAAATTATTAATGCATATACTTTGTTTTAATTCATAATATAAATTATTCCAACTATAATTATCTAATATCACTATTTTAATACCAACAAATGACTGTTTTTTATTATTGCATGTATACACATTTATATGTGTATAATTTAAATTTTCATTTTTGATTTGTGATTTGTCTGAGTATATTGTTTATCAAATTCTATGTGCGCTCTCTCTCTCTCTCTCTCTCTCTCTGTGTGTGTGTGTGTGTGTGTGTGTGTGTGTGTGTGTGTGTGTGTGCTCATCTGTGTTTTGGAAACAGGGTCTGATGTAGCCTTGATTAGCATCAAACTTGCTACATCGTCCAGTTTGTGTTGAACACTTGATCTTCCTGCCTCAGCTTCCCAAGTGTCAGTGATACAACTGTGACAATTGCCTTTCATTTTTAAATCCTCCGTTTATCTATGTTTTGTTGTGCTGGGGATAGAAGTCAGGATTGGAACACCTCAGGCACGTGCATTGCCACGAATGCGGTTTCCAGTTTTTATCTCTAATTATGTGTTAGTTAGAGAGTAGCATGCAAAGCCTCCAGTTTCTGGACACTGTTAAGGCTATGGTTATTAAATGGCCCACAATGGCAAGCATCCCAGGTGAGCTGCATTATGGTGCTGCTGTTGGCGGCAGCTGTCTGTGCATATGTGTCAGATGACAATGACTTTGATGCTCAAGTCTGTGTTCCTATTAATCCTCTGCCTGCTGGGAAATCCCAGCTGATTGTAGGTTTCACGGTTTCTTTTGTAACTCTTTTATTATTTGTCTCACACATTCTGAAGCTCAATTATCTGAATACAATCTCTGTCTTGAAAAATGTCCTGATATTAATGCGCTTACTTAGACTTCTTTAGCTCACTACATGAGTTTTTGTCTAAACTACTTTATATTTCAGTTTTGCTTGTTTCAGGTGACATACTTGACTCTTCATTTGTAACTTATATCCCATTTTACTTTGTTCATTTGTTGCTTTGAGACAAAAGTTTCCAGTAACTCAGGCTCAAAGTCACTATGTATCTGAAAGTGACTTTGAACTCCTGATTGCTTGGTTCCACATGCCCACATGCTGGGATGACAGGTGTATGCCACCACACCTGAAGATCTGTGCTATTCCTTCATGTTTTCCTTCTGAAACCTGTCTACTTCTCTTTGAACCATTTCACACTTTGTTTATACTTCAAATTTTTCAATTATCTCTGACCTTCATGGTTTTCTTAAGTGGTTATTCCCAGGAGTTGTATTTTTTTCTGAGACAGTCTCACTCTGGTCCTAGACTAGCCTTCAGTGAACTCTTCCTGCTGTAGCTGCTTACTGTTGCCAAATACCATGATGCCAACAGTTTGTATTATTTATACTTTCTCATGTGGTAACGTTCCCATATATATATATATACATATATATATATACATATATATATATATATATATGTGTGTGTGTGTGTGTGTGTGTGTGTGTATGCGTGTGTATGTGTAAATAAAACATTACATGTGACAGTGTTCTGATCACATGAACCTTTAGGTGAAGGGTCAGGATGGCAGAAGTAGGTTAGCAGGGACAAGCCCTAATGAGGTTGCACCCATCTGTGACTCTGGTCTAAATCTCCTGTTTCTCCTGCTGTATGAGCATGTCAGCCTTCCTCATAGCTCAGCACCCAGAGCCAATCGGCCACTGGACTTAAGCCTCAGAAAATGGGTACTAACATAAGCCTTTCTTCCTTGACTTGGTTCTGTCCAGCATTTTGTAACAACAACAAGCAATATGACCAGCACAATTCAAATACTGTGGGATTGAATGTGAATGCCCCGCCTACTAGGCTCATATATTTGCATGTTTGGTTCCTAATTGGTGGATTCTTTAGGAAGGATTAGAAAGACACACCTCCTTGACGGAGGAGGCGTGTTACTCAGGGTCCTTTTGAGGTTGAAAAAGCTCACACCAGTACCACTCTGTTTTCTACCTGCAGCTTATGTGAGCTCTCAGTTACTGCTCCAGCACCACGCCTGCTGCCTGCTGCCTGCTGCCTGCCTGCCAGCTGCTTACTGCCTTCTTTCCTCTCTCCCTCAGCATCATGACGATCACTGGCTAACCTGAAAGTGTAAGCAAATCCCCAGTTTAATGCTTTCTTTTATAAATAGCCTTCTTCGTGGCATGTTTTCACAAGAATAAAATACTAAGACAAAAAATTGTATTTTCAATTCACTAAAGCTATATTCATTTGGTATTACAATGGTAGTACTTTTACTTAAATATTGACTTCATGGAACTTAAGTAATTGCATCAAACTTTTACTAGTTGAACTGAATAAACGATTTCACTTCTTCCCGTTATTTTTCTTTAGGCCAATCTTACTTTGCATTTCAGGCTACACTCCAACTATGGATCTTCACCTTAACCTTTTGGAGGCTGAGGTTTCAGATGTGCACCGCCATTATCACCTCAATTTAAGCTCACTAAACTTCCTTTCCTTCTTTCTTTTTTTGAATCAAATATTTCCTCATTTTCAGTGAGTCAGTGTAGGACCTTCCATTGTGTAGATAGAAATTAAGAGTTGTGCCCTGATACTTTTATTACTAACACATAAATAATAAACATCCCTGCATCTCCATGAAAGCGTCACATCTAACACTACCCAAATGGCAGCATGCCTCAGCCTGTGTGACTCTCTAACAGTATATAGCTGGTTCCAAAGCTACACATTTCTGCCTTTTCTTATGCTCTGGAAAATGCCTAGGTTCAGACAATTAGTAATATTGTCATCAATTAAAATTGAACTTAACTTGATATGCTAAATGAATGTGAAGAGATTTATGTAAACAGAGAAGTTAAAGCATCTATCTATAATATTTGAGTATATCCATTGAACTAAGACCTCAACTTTAAGATATTATAAAGACTTAAATGATGTACTAATTTGAAACTTTTCTCATTTTACAATTTGTTAACCCAACTTTATTTAAAATGCCAACCAGAATATTGATAATTTTATTGTCATCATATATAAAGATTTTCTTAGTCATCCTATTAAATTTTTTAGAGTATAGCATGCCACGTCTATAAGTTATTTGAACATATCATTTGAGATAGAATTGATTCAGTAAGTAGGAAGATATATATGTCATACAACACAGGACAGAGGCAAGATTCTCTTATCTGTTGTTGAGACATGATTGTGATCTCTCTGCAATCTTCTAGCATATACTGTTAAAGGTAATTGTTTTTCTTTTTCTTTCCTTTTGTAGTGCTGAGAACTGAGCCTTCTCAGTAGACAGTCAGGCGTTAACTGGAAATGAAGGTCATCAGGATGGACTCTACTCTCATAATTAATAGCTTGGAGAATCAGGAACTAAAATTGCAATACAGTATTAGCATAAAAAACTGGTAGGTTGATCAATGGAATAGAATCAAAGACCCAGACACCCACACATAAATCTATACACCTGTGAACACCCTGATATTTTTTTATATCAAAGCCAGAAATATTCAGTAGAAAAATTTTTTTCAACAAATGGTGCTGTTCCCACAGAAGAATGCAAATAGAACCATATTTATCACCCTGTATAAAAGTCCAAATGGATCAAAGACCTCCACATAAAACCAGAAACACTGAATCTGATAGAAAAGAAAGTGGGGAATAGCCTTGAACTCATTGGCATAGAAGAAAACTTCCTGAACAGAAAACCAATAACCCAGGTTCTACAATCAACAATTAATAAATGGGACCTCATGAAACTGAAAAGCCTCTGTAAGGCAAAGCAATAGGACAAAACAGCAGGCCTACAAGGGTGAGAAAAGATTTTCACCAAATCCACATCTGAAAGAGGGTTGATATCCAAAACATATAAAGAACTCATGAAGTTGTGCATCAATGAACTAAATAATCTAATTTAAACACATTGTACAGATCTAAACAGAGAACTCTCAACAGCGGAATCTCAAATGGCTAAGAAATACATAAACGTTGACCATCCTTAGCTGTCAAGAAATGCAAATCAAAGTTACTTTGAATTCCATGTTATACTTGTCAGAATAGTTAAGATCAAAACCACAAGTGACAGCTTGTGCTAGTGAGAATGAGGAGCAAGGAGAGAGAGCACACCTCCATTGCTGATGGGACTGCAAACTTGTACTGCCCCTTCAAAAATCAGTACAGTGGTTTCTCTGAAAAATTAGAAATTGATCTACCTCAAGACCCAGCCTACCATTCCTGGGCCCAAAGGATGCTCCATCCTACAACATGGACATGCTCAACTATGTTTCTAGAGTCTTAATTCATACTAGTCAGAAATTAGAAACAACCTAGATGTCCCTCAACTAGAGAATGGTTAGAGAAAATGTAGCATGTTTACACAATGGAGTATTATTCTGCTGTTAAAACATGATATCATAAAATTTGCTAGCAAATGGATAGAACTAAAAAAAAAATCCTCAGTGAGAAAACCAGACCCCGAAAGGCAAACGTGGTATGTATTCACTTACAACTGGATATTAGCGCTTAAATAAAGATAATAACATTACAATCCACAGACACAGAAAGGCTAAGTAACAAAGGGGAGGGGAGATGCATGGATCTCCCTGGGAAGGAGAAATGGAATAGACATTGTAGGTGGAGTGGGGGTAGGTAGGGGTGGGAACAGGTTGGGGAGGGAGTTGACAACTGGAACGGGGGCATTTGGAGGGCAGTGGAAATTTCCTGAATCCTAGGAAGGTAGCCCTAGAGAGGACTCCTAGGAATGGAGTATATAGAGCCTGAAGTATCCATCTTCTGTAGCCAGGTAAGGCTCCCGAAAGTGGGATTGGAATACAAACCCAGACACAAAACTTTTGACCCAGACCTGTCCTGCCTGTGAGAAACCCTAGGGCAACAATGGTGGCTCAGAGCCTGTAGGAGTGTCCAACAAAAGGCTGGTCTAACTAGAGCCTCAAGCTACTAGAGTAAGCCCATGCCCACACAGCCTTGATGGGCAGGAACTGGAAACTGGATAGCACAGAGATCTAGGGTAAAACTAGACACGAGGGAAACCAAAGTCAATGAAATCTACTACACTTGTGGATCTGTGCCTAGCTCATTCATCATTAGGGGCTTCTTCTGGCAGTTGAAGGGGGAAGATGCAGAGACCCACAGCCAAATACTAGGTAGATCTCAGGCAATCCTGCAGAAAGAGAAGAATTGCACGAGCTAAAGGGGTTCAAGACTCCAGAAGAACACAGCCCACCAAATCAGCTTAAACCAAAGGGGCTCACAGCAGCTGAAGCAGCAGTCAGAGCCTGTATAGGTCTCTGCTAGGTCTTCTGCATACATGCCATTGTTTAGCTGGAGGCTTTTGTGGGACTCTGACCCATAAGATTGAGGTTTTCTCGGACTCTCTTGGAACCATTTTCCTCCTACTAGGTTGCCTCATCCAGCCTCGATGTGAGGGTTTGTATCTACTCATATTGCATCCTGTTTTTCCATGTTTAGTTGCTATCACCGGGAGGCCTGCTTTTTGTTGAAGGTAAACAAAGGAGCAATGGATCTGAGTAGAGAAAGGAGTTTTGGGGGGCAAGGAGGAGTGGAGGGAGGGAAGACTTCTGTGACAATTGATCATCAGAGGGAATAAAACATAAATGAATAGTACAGGGTTGGGGAGATGACTCAGTTGGTGACGTGCTTGCTGTATTAGGTCCGCAGGCCTCAGACTGGATCTCCAGAACTCAGTAAAGGCCAAACATGGGTAGACACTGTAACCTTAGCCATGGCAAGATGGAAGTCAGAGATAGGTGGATTCGTGGGAGCTTGCTGGCTAGCTAGTCTAGCCTAATACACAAAGTTCTAGGCCACTAAGTTATCCTGACTCAAAAAAAGATGGAAGATTTTTAGGGAATGATGCCTAATTATCTGAGGTTATTTTCTTATCTACACACACACACACACACACACACACACACACACACACACACACAACTGATATAAATGTGTTATGTCAGAAACAGAAACAAAGATGTTTGTATATTTCTAAAAAAATGAAAATATATTAATAACATATTCATTGGGTATCTTTCTTTTGATGGCAGCAACTTGCTAAGTAATTGAACTTCTTTTAATTTAATTTTTATTTTTTATTGATATTTTTATTTGTATATCAAGTGTTATCCCCTTTCCTGGTTTCACATCCATAAACTCCTTATCCCATCCCCCAACCCCTTCATCTATGAGGGTGTTCCCCCAACCAACAACCCACCTCTTCCCACCTCCCAGCCCTAACATTCTTCTACACTGTGGGGTCCAGCCTTGACAGGACCAAGGGATTTTCCTCCCAATGGTGCCTAACAAGGCCATCTTCTGCTACATATGCAGTTGGAGCCATGGGTCTGTCCATGTGTACTCTTTGGATGGTGGATGAGTTCCTAGTAGCTCTGGCTGGTTAATATTGTTGTTCTTATGGGGTTGCAAGCCCCTTCAGCAATCCTTTCTGTAAATTCTCCAATAGAGACCCATTCTCAGTTCGATGGTTGGATGCGAGCATTCACCTCTGTGTTTGTCATGCTCTGGCAGAGCCTCTCAGGAGACAACTATATCAGGCTCCTGTCAGCATGCACTTCTTGGCATCAGTAATATATTGTCTAGGTTTGGTGGATATATATATGTGTGTGTGTGTGTGTGTGTGTGTGTGTGTGTGTGTGTGTGTGTGTGTGTGTGGGCTGGATCCCCAGGTGGTGCAGGCTCTGAATGGCCATTCCTTCAGTCTCTGTTCCAAATTTTGTCTCCATATTTCCTCCTAAAAATATTTTTGTACCCCCTTTTAAGACTGACTGAGGCATCCACACTTAGTCATCCTTCCTCTTGAGCTTCATGTGGTCTGTGGATTGTATTCAAGCATTCAAGCTAATATCCACTTATCAGTGAATGTATATCATGTGTGTTCCTCTGTGATTGTGTTACCTCACTCAGAATGATATTTTCTACTTCATTCCATTTGCCTATGAATTACATGGAGTCATTGTTTTTAATAGCTGAGCATTATTCTATTGTATAAATGTACCACATTTTCTGTATCCATTTCTCCTTTGAGGGACATCTGGTTTCTTTCTAGCTTCTGGCTATTATAAATAAGGCTGCTATGAACATAGTGGAGCATGTATCCTTGTTATATGTTGGAGCATCTTTTAGATATATGTCCAGGAGTGGTATAGCTTGGTCCTCAGGTAGTACTAAGTTCAATTTTCTGAGGAACATCCAGACTGATTTCCAACTTGCAATTCTGTCAAAAATAGAGGACTGTTCCTTGTTCTCCACATCCTCACCAGCATCTGTTGTCCCCTGAGTTTTTGATCTTAGCCATTCTGACTGGTGTGAGGTGGAATCTCAGGGTTGTTTTGGTTTGCATTTCCCTGATGACTAAGGATGTTGAAGATTTCTTTAGGTACTTCTTAGCCATTCAATATTCCTCATCTGCAAATTCATTGATTAGCCCTGTACCCCATTTTTAATAGGGTTATTTGATTCTCTGGAGCCTAACTTCTTCAGTTCCTTGTATATATTGGATATTAGTTCTCTATCAGATATAAGATTGGTAAAGATTTTTTTCTCAATCTGTTGATTGCGGCTTTGACCTATGACAGTGTCCTTTGCCTTAAGAAGCTTTGCAATTTTATGAGATGCCCTTTCTTGACTCTTGATTTAGAGGATTAGCTCTGTTCTGTTCAGAAAATTTTCCGCAATACCAATGTGTTCAAGGCTCTTCCCCACTTTTTCTTCTATTTCTTTGAGTGTATTTGGTTTTAGGTTGAGGTCCTTGATCCACTTGGACTTAAGCTTTGTACAGGGCAATAAAAAATGGATAGATCTGCATTCTTCTACATGCTGACCTCCAGTTGACCCAGCACTATTTGTTGGAAATTCTATCTTATTTCCCCTGGATGGTTTTAGCTCCTTTGTCAAAGATCAAGTGACCATAGTTGTGTGGGTTTATTTCTGGGCTTTCAATTCTATTCCATCATTCTACCTGCCTGTCTCTATACCAATACCACGCAGTTTTTAATCAGGATTGCTCTGTAATACACTTTGAGGTCAGGGTTGATGATTCTCCCAGAAGTTCTTTTATTGTTGAGGGTAGTTTTCACTATCCTGGGTTTTTCTTATTCCAAATGAATTTGCAAATTGATCTTTCTAACTCTATGAAGAATTGAGTTGGAATTTTGATGGAGATTGCATGGAATCTGTAGATTGCTTTTGGCAAGATGGGCAATTTTACTATATTAATCCTGCCAATCCATGAGCATGGGAGTTCTTTCTAACTTCTGAGATCTTCTCTAATCTTTTTCTTCAGAGACAAGAAGTTTTTGTCATACAGACCTTACACTTGCTTGGTTAGCATCACACCTAAGTATTTTATATTATTTGTGACTACTGTGAAGGGTAACCTTTCCCTAATTTCTTTCTCAGCCTGTTTATCCTTTGAATAGATGAAGGCTACTGATTTGTTTGAGTTAATTTTATACACAGCCATTTTGCTCTTTGCTGAAGTTTTTCGTCAGTGTTAGTAGTTCTCTGGTGGAACTTTTGGGGTCATGTAGGTATACTCCCATATCATCTGCAAATAGTGATATTTTGACTTCTTCCTTTCCAATTTGTATCCCTTTGACCTCCTTTCATTGTCTGATTGCTCTGGTATGGGCTTTGAGTTCCTGATCTTTCCAAGATGTTTAGCATGAAGGGGTGTTGAATTTTGTCAAATGCTTGCTCAGCATCTAATGAGATGATTATGGTCTATTTTCCTTTGAGTTTGAGTTTGTTTATATAGTAGATTATGTTGATGAATATCCATATATTGAACCATCCCTGCATCCCTGGGATGAAGCCTACTTGACCATGACAGATGATAGTGAATTCTCAATCCTGAGTGTCTATGCTCCAAATACAAGGGCACCTGCATTTAAAAAAAAAAAAACAAAACCTTACTAAAGCTCAAATCACTCATTGTACTTCACACAATAATATTAGGAGATTTCAACATCCCACTCTCATCAATGGACAGATCATGGAAACAGAAATTAAACAGAGACCTAAAGAAACTAATAGAAGTCATGAACCAAATAGACCCAATAGATATTTATAGAACATTTCATCCTAAAACAAAAAGATATACCTTCTCAGCACCTCATTTCTTCAAAATTTACCATATAGTCACAAAACAGGCCTCAACAGATACAGGAACATAGGAATAATCCCATGCATCCTATCAGATCACCACAGACTAAGGCTGACCTTCAATAACAACAATAACAGCAGAAAGCCCACATACATATGGAAGTTAAACAATGCTCTACTCAATGAGAACTTGGTCAAGGAAGAAATAAAGGAATAAAGACTTTTTAGAATTTAATGAAAATGAAGGTACAACATACCCAAACTTATGGGATACAGTGAAAGCAGTGCTAAGAGGAAAACTCATAGCTCTGAGTGCCTCCAAAAAGAAACTGGAAGAGCATACACTAGCAGCTTAACTGCACACCGAAAAGCTCTAGAACAAGAAGAAGCAAATACACCTAAGAGGATTAGAGAGAAGGAAATAATCAAACTCAGGACTGAAATCAACCATTTAGAAATATAAAGAACTATATAAAAATCAATAAAACCAGGAGCCGGTTTTTGAGAACATCAACAAGTATAATAAAAGACTAACCAGAGGGCCAGAGGATACACAGAGAGTATCCAAATTAACAAAATCAGAAATGAAAAGAGAGACATAATAACAGAATCTGAGGAGATTCAAAAAATCATCAGATCCTACCACAAAAGCCTATATTCAACAAAAGTGGAAAATCTGGATGAAATGGACAATTTTCTAGACAGATACCTGGTACCAAAATTAAATCATATTTTTTGTTTAAATTTAAAATAAATTAGTATTATTCAAGAAAGATTTTTGTAAAACTTCATCATAGACTGGGCACTCACCTGTGTCCCTTCAGAGCTCTGGTCTTTGAGGTCTCCATGGAGAGAGGATAGATGAAGCATACTGAACATAGAACAGGTGATGGGTGGAAATTGTTTAAGGACAACATTCTCGTGACCTGAGAGTGAACAGCAATTGGAGGCACCATTTTTAGGGTTTATATTTTAAACAGCATTTAAACTATTTTGTATATCTAGCAAAGAGTATTTGAGGCTACCTGGTCTACATAAGGAGTTCCAGGGAGCCAAGGCCAGTCAAGGATACACAGTGAGAATATGTCTCAAATGTATACACACACACACACACACACACACACACACACACACACACACAGAGGCACAAACACAGGCACACACACAAACTAGCATGTAGACAATCACTAATGGATTCCATGGAATTATCCTCATGGCTGGGTAAACTACATTTTGGGTGTAGAAAGTAAAGTGATGGAACGCAGGATAGAACACCAATGTGATCTATGGGAGTTAGGTTTTAGTGAGCACTTTGTATGACTTTCAGGGTCTGGTGTCCTGAACAAGGGGTTAAGCAGAGACATGTGCATAGTAACAGAAGAACTGACAGTTTGTGAAGGGACAAAAGTCCTTCCAAGGATCGAAATAGACTATAACTGAACAGTGATCCGAGGTTCAGTGTAGGTGCTGGTCAAAGAACCTAGGCTATTGCATCTTTCTTAGTCAGGAATTCTATTCCTGAACAAACATCTTAACCAAGAAACAAGTTGGGAAGAAAAGGGTTTATTCAGCTTACACTTCCACATTGCTGTTCAGCACCAAAGGAAGTCATGACTGGAATTCAAGCAGGTCAGGAAGCAGGAGCTGATGCAGAGGCCATGGAGGGATGTTACTGGCTTGCTTCCCCTGGCTTATTCAGAGAATAAGTCTTAGAGAACTTCTTAGAGAACCCAAGACTACCATCCCAGAGATGGTACCACCCACAAGGGGCCCTCCCCTACTTGATCACTAATTGAGAAATCCCTTACAGCTGGATCTCATGAAGGCATTTTCTCAGGGGAGTTTCTTTTCTCTGTGATAACTCCAGCTTCTGTCAACTTGACACACAAAACCAGCCAGTATAGCCTCCCACTAACATGGGCTTTGGGGTGGATTATTTATATAGCACACAGTTTTATTTTTCTACACACATTGTCTTTTGTCAGCCTTGGAGTAGAAAAGTCATCAGGCTTTCTCACGGTCCAATTTCTTTCACATGCTAATCATTTGTCCATATGTTTTAACCAGGGTCTTTTTTTTTCTTTTTTTTTCTTTTTTTCTTTTTTTTTTTATTAACTTGAGTATTTCTTATATACATTTCGAGTGTTATTCCCTTTCCCGGTTTCCAGGCAAACATCCCCCTCCCCCCTCCCCTTCCTTGTGGGTGTTCCCCTCCCAACCCTCCCCCCATTGCCGCCCTCCCCCCATAGACTAGTTCACTGGGGGTTCAGTCTTAGCAGGACCCAGGGCTTCCCCTTCCACTGGTGCTCTTACTAGGATATTCATTGCTACCTATGGGGTCAGAGTCCAGGGTCAGTCCATGTATAGTCTTTAGGTAGTGGCTTAGTCTCTGGAAGCTCTGGTTGCTTGGCATTGTTGTACTTTTGGGGTCTCGAGCCCCTTCAAGCTCTTCCAGTTCTTTCTCTGATTCCTTCAATAGGGGACCTATTCTCAGTTCAGTGGTTTGCTGCTGGCATTCGCCTCTGTATTTGCTGTATTCTGGCTGTGTCTCTCAGGAGCGATCTACATCCGGCTCCTGTCGGTCTGCACTTCTTTGCTTCATCCATCTTGTCTAATTGGGTGGCTGTATATGTATGGGCCACATGTGGGGCAGGCTCTGAATGGGTGTTCCTTCAGTCTCTGTTTTAATCTTTGCCTCTCCCTTCCCTGCCAAGGGTATTCTTTTTCCTCATTTAAAGAAGGACTGAAGCATTCACATTTTGATCATCCGTCTTGAGTTTCGTTTGTTCTAGGGATCTAGGGTAATTCAAGCATTTGGGCTAATAGCCACTTATCAATGAGTGCATACCACGTATGTCTTTCTGTGATTGGGTTAGCTCACTCAGGATGATATTTTCCAGTTCCAACCATTTGCCTACAAATTTCATAAACTCGTTGTTTTTGATAGCTGAGTAATATTCCATTGTGTAGATGTACCACATTTTCTGTATCCATTCCTCTGTTGAAGGGCATCTGGGTTCTTTCCATTTTCTGGCTATTATAAATAAGGCTGCGGTGAACATAGTGGAGCACGTGTCTCTTTTATATGTTGAGACATCTTTTGGGTATATGCCCAAGAGAGGTATAGCTGGATCCTCAGGCAGTTCAATGTCCAATTTTCTGAGGAACCTCCAGACTGATTTCCAGAATGGTTTTACCAGTCTGCAACCCCACCAACAATGGAGGAGTGTTCCTCTTTCTCCACATCCTCGCCAGCATCTGCTGTCACCTGAGTTTTTGATCTTAGCCAATCGCACTGGTGTGAGGTGAAATCTCAGGGTTGTTTTGATTTGCATTTCCCTTATGACTAAAGATGTTGAACATTTCTTAAGGTGTTTCTCAGCCATTCGGCATTCCTCAGCTGTGAATTCTTTGTTTAGCTCTGAACCCCATTTTTTAATAGGGTTATTTGTTTCCCTGCGGTCTAACTTCTTGATTTCTTTGTATATTTTGGATATAAGGCCTCTATCTGTTGTAGGATTGGTAAAGATCTTTTCCCAATCTGTTGGTTGCCGTTTTGTCCTAACCACAGTGTCCTTTGCCTTACAGAAGCTTTGCAGTTTTATGAGATCCCATTTGTCGATTCTTGATCTTAGAGCATAAGCCATTGGTGTTTTGTTCAGGAAATTTTTTCCAGTGCCCATGTGTTCCAGATGCTTCCCTAGTTTTTCTTCTATTAGTTTGAGTGTGTCTGGTTTGATGTGGAGGTCCTTGATCCACTTGGACTTAAGCTTTGTACAGGGTGATAAGCATGGATCGATCTGCATTCTTCTACATGTTGACCTCCAGTTGAACCAGCACCATTTGCTGAAAATGCTATCTTTTTTCCATTGGATGGTTTCGGCTCCTTTGTCAAAAATCAAGTGACCATAGGTGTGTGGGTTCATTTCTGGGTCTTCAATTCTATTCCATTGGTCTATCTGTCTGTCTCTGTACCAATACCATGCAGTTTTTATCACTATTGCTCTGTAATACTGCTTGAGTTCAGGGATAGTGATTCCCCCTGAAGTCCTTTTATTGTTGAGGATAGCTTTAGCTATCCTGGGTTTTTTGTTATTCCAGATGAATTTGCAAATTGTTCTGTCTAACTCTTTGAAGAATTGGATTGGTATTTTGATGGGGATTGCATTGAATCTGTAGATTGCTTTTGGTAAAATGGCCATTTTTACTATATTAATCCTGCCAATCCATGAGCATGGGAGATCTTTCGATCTTCTGAGGTCTTCTTCAATTTCTTTCCTCAGTGTCTTGAAGTTCTTATTGTACAGATCTTTTACTTGCTTGGTTAAAGTCACACCGAGGTACTTTATATTATTTGGGTCTATTATGAAGGGTGTCGTTTCCCTAATTTCTTTCTCGGCTTGTTTTTCTTTTGTATAGAGGAAGGCTACTGATTTATTTGAGTTAATTTTATACCCAGCCACTTTGCTGAAGTTGTTTATCAGCTTTAGTAGTTCTCTGGTGGAACTTTTGGGATCACTTAAATAAACTATCATGTCATCTGCAAATAGTGATATTTTGACCTCTTCTTTTCCGATCTGTATCCCTTTGATCTCCTTTTGTTGTCTGATTGCTCTGGCTAGAACTTCAAGAACTATATTGAATAAGTAGGGAGAGAGTGGGCAGCCTTGTCTAGTCCCTGATTTTAGTGGGATTGCTTCAAGTTTCTCTCCATTTAGTTTAATGTTAGCAACTGGTTTGCTGTATATGGCTTTTACTATGTTTAGGTATGGGCTTTGAATTCCTATTCTTTCCAGGACTTTTATCATGAAGGGGTGTTGAATTTTGTCAAATGCTTTCTCAGCATCTAATGAAAGGATCATGTGGTTCTGTTCTTTCAGTTTGTTTATATAATGGATCACGTTGATGGTTTTCCGTATATTAAACCATCCCTGCATGCCTGGGATGAAGCCTACTTGATCATGGTGGATGATTGTTTTGATGTGCTCTTGAATTCGGTTTGCCAGAATTTTATTGAGTATTTTTGCGTCGACATTCATAAGGGAAATTGGTCTGAAGTTCTCTTTCTTTGTTGTGTCTTTGTGTGGTTTAGGTATAAGAGGAATTGTGGCTTCGTAGAAGGAATTCGGTAGGGCTCCATCTGTTTCAATTTTGTGGAATAGTTTGCATAATATTGGTATGAGGTCTTCTATGAAGGTTTGATAGAATTCTGCACTAAACCCGTCTGGACCTGGGCTCTTTTTGGTTGGGATATCTTTAATGACTGCTTCTATTTCCTTAGGAGTTATGGGGTTGTTTAACTGGTTTATCTGTTCCTGATTTAACTTCGATACCTGGTATCTGTCTAGGAAATTGTCCATTTCCTGAAGATTTTCAAATTTTGTTGAATATAGGTTTTTATAGTAAGATCTGATGATTTTTTGAATTTCCTCCGAATCTGTAGTTATGTCTCCCTTTTCATTTCTGATTTTGTTAATTTGGACGCACTCTCTGTGTCCTCTCATTAGTCTGGCTAAGGGTTTATCTATCTTGTTGATTTTCTCAAAGAACCAACTTTTGGTTCTGTTGATTCTTTCTATGGTCCTTTTTGTTTCTACTTGGTTGATTTCAGCTCTGAGTTTGATTATTTCCTGCCTTCTACTCCTCCTGGGTGTATTTGCTTCTTTTTGTTCTAGAGCTTTTAGGTGTGCTGTCAAGCTGCTGACATATGCTCTTTCCTGTTTCTTTCTGCAGGCACTCAGCGCTATGAGTTTTCCTCTTAGCACAGCTTTTATTGTGTCCCATAAGTTTGAGTATGTTGTATCTTCATTTTCATTAAATTCAAAAAAGTTTTTAATTTCTTTCTTTATTTCTTCCTTGACCAGGTTATCATTGAGTAGAGCATTGTTCAATTTCCACGTATATGTGGGCGTTCTTCCCTTATTGTTATTGAAGACCAGTTTTAGGCCGTGGTGGTCCGATAGCACGCATGGGATTATTTCTATCTTTCTGTACCTGTTGAGGCCCGTTTTTTGACCAATTATATGGTCAATTTTGGAGAAAGTACCATGAGGAGCTGAGAAGAAGGTATATCCTTTTGCTTTAGGATAGAATGTTCTATAAATATCCGTTAAGTCCATTTGTCTCATGACTTCTCTTAGTCTGTCGACATCACTGTTTAATTTCTGTTTCCATGATCTGTCCATTGATGAGAGTGGGGTGTTGAAATCTCCCACTATTATTTTGTGAGGTGCAATGTGTGTTTTGAGCTTTAGTAAGGTTTCTTTTACGTATGTAGGTGCCATTGTATTTGGGGCATAGATATTTAGGATTGAGAGTTCATCTTGGTGGATTTTTCCTTTGATGAATATGAAGTGTCCTTCCTTATCTTTTTTGATGACTTTTAGTTGGAAATTGATTTTATTTGATATTAGAATGGCTACTCCAGCTTGCTTCTTCTGACCATTTGCTTGGAAAGTTGTTTTCCAGCCTTTCACTCTGAGGTAGTGTCTGTCTTTGTCTCTGAGGTGTGTTTCCTGTAGGCAGCAGAATGCAGGGTCCTCGTTGCGTATCCAGTTTGTTAATCTATGTCTTTTTATTGGGGAGTTGAGGCCATTGATATTGAGAGATATTAAGGAATAGTGATTATTGCTTCCCGTTATATTCATATTTGGATGTGAGGTTATGTTTGTGTGCTTTCATTCTCTTTGTTTTGTTGCCAAGACGATTAGTTTCTTGCTTCTTCTAGGGTATAGCTTGCCTCCTTATGTTGGGCTTTGCCATTTATTATCCTTTGTAATGCTGGATTTGTAGAAACATATTGTGTAAATTTGGTTTTGTCATGGAATATCTTGGTTTCTCCATCAATGTTAATTGAGAGTTTTGCAGGATACAGTAACCTGGGCTGGCATTTGTGTTCTCTTAGGGTCTGTATGACATCAGTCCAGGATCTTCTGGCCTTCATAGTTTCTGGCGAGAAGTCTGGTGTGATTCTGATAGGTCTCCCTTTATATGTTACTTGACCTTTCTCCCTTACTGCTTTTAATATTCTTTCTTTATTTTGTGCTTTTGGTGTTTTGACAATTATGTGACGGGAGGTGTTTCTTTTCTGGTCCAATCTATTTGGAGTTCTGTAGGCTTCTTGTATGTCTATGGGTATCTCTTTTTTTAGGTTAGGGAAGTTTTCTTCTATGATTTTGTTGAAGATATTTACTGGTCCTTTGAGCTGGGAGTCTTCACTCTCTTGTATACCTATTATCCTTAGGTTTGATCTTCTCATTGAGTCCTGGATTTCCTGTATGTTTTGGACCAGTAGCTTTTTCCGCTTTACATTATCTTTGACAGTTGATTCAATGATTTCTATGGAATCTTCTGCTCCTGAGATTCTCTCTTCCATCTCTTGTATTCTGTTGGTGAAGCTTGTATCTACAGCTCCTTGTCTCTTCTTTTGGTTTTCTATATCCAGGGTTGTTTCCATGTGTTCTTTCTTGATTGCTTCTATTTCCATTTTTAATTCCTTCAACTGTTTGATTGTGTTTTCCTGGAATTCTTTCAGGGATTTTTGCGATTCCTCTCTGTAGGCTTCTACTTGTTTATTAATGTTTTCCTGTGTTTCCCTAAGTGTGTTCATGTCTTTCTTGAAGTCCTCCAGCATCATGATCAAATATGATTTTGAAACTAGATCTTGCTTTTCTGGTGTGTTTGGATATTCCATGTTTGTTTTGGTGGGAGAATTGGGCTCCGATGATGGCATGTAGTCTTGGTTTCTGTTGCTTGGGTTCCTGCGCTTGCCTCTCGCCATCAGATTATCTCTAGTGTTACTTTGTTCTGCTATTTCTGACAGTGGCTAGACTGTCCTATAAGCCTGTGTGTCAGGAGTGCTGTAGACCTGTTTTCCTCTCTTTCAGTCAGTTCTGGGGACAGAGTGCTCTGCTTTCGGGCGTGTAGTTTTTCCTCTCTACAGGTCTTCAGCTGTTCCTGTGGGCCTGTGTCTTGAGTTCACCAGGCAGCTTTCTTGCAGCAGAAAATTTGGTCTTACCTGTGGTCCCGAGGCTCAGGTTCGCTCGTGGGGTGCTGTCCAGGGGCTCTCTGCAGCGGCAGCAACCAGGAAGACCTGTGCCGCCCCTTCCGGGAGCTTCAGTGCACCAGGGTTCCAGATGGTCTTTGGCTTTTTCCTCTGGCATCCGAGATGTGTGTGCAGGGAGCAGTCTCTTCTGGTTTCCCAGGCTTGTCTGCCTCTCTGAAGGTTTAGCTCTCCCTCCCACGGGATTTGGGTGCAGAGAACTGTTTATCCGGTCTGTTTCCTTCAGGGTCCGGCGGTGTCTCTGGCAGGGGTCCTGCCGCTCCTGGGCCCTCCCCCACGGGAGCCCAGAGGCCTTATACAGTTTCCTCTTGGGCCAGGGATGTGGGCAGGGGTGAGCAGTGTTGGTGGTCTCTTCCGCTCTGCAGCCTCAGGAGTGCCCACCTGACCAGGCGGTTGGGTTTCTCTCTCACCTGGTCTGGGAGCAGAGAGCTGCTGCGGGCCGGGATCCTAACCAGGGTCTTATTGTGCAGCTTTGGCTGGGCTGGAGATCAGGCTAGCTTCAAATTTATGGAGAACTACCTGTCTCTGCATCTGAAGTGCTGGATTGAAGTGGTACATGAACACACTGAGCTCACACATGCTAATTGTAATGCTCTGCCCTTTCCCTTCCCTAGTGTAAAAAAAGGATTGTCAAATAGTAAGGCTCAATCATGTGAAATACAACACTTGCATGCCAGGGATCCTTAATTCTCACAGGAAAGTTATTTGGAACAAAGGAAGGACAAGAAAAAGGAAGCCTAACAAAAAAGAGCGTGTTCAATGAGAACAGATGATATTTTATCTTAAAATATCTTGGTCACCATTGGACTACTAAGTTGAATGGTTTCATTTTGCTCTTAGGATGATATCCTAGTTAGCTTAAACAATCCATTTGACACAATGTTAGTCACCTGAAATGGGAGTCTCAATAGAGGGTTTTCCAGATAAGGTTGGCTTATGAGAAAATCTATTGGGGATTATCCTGCTTGATAATTCATGTAGGATTTCTCATGCCACTATGAGAACCACCAATTTTTAGGCAACCAATCCTGAGTGTATAACTAAGCTGGATAAGTGTGTAAGCCAGCAAGCAGAGTTCCTGCATGATTCTTCCTGCCCTGGATTCCTTCAGTCATGGACTGCGATGTGGAAGTATATGCCAAATAAATCTGCCCCTCTAATTTGCTTTCGGTTGGAATATTTTATTGGGGACAGAAAGAGAAGAATAGCAGAAGGGCTTGTTATGCATTTTTGGTTTAAGGGAACACAGACATGGGAGAAAGAGGTGGTGTCCACAACTATGAAGCAGAGAGAAGTTAATGCTGATGCTCATTAATGAGTTAAGAACTTCTTATTAATATCCCACAGGTTGATGGATTGGTCCAAGACCTCGGTGTGAGCTTCCACAGCTAAACCTGGAATTAATAACACAGTGTAATAATGGTGAAGGTTGAGGCAACTCTGAATGGCTTCTCCATCAACATAATCTATTTGAGTAAATTTTGTAGGAAAAGTGCAGGTTTATTGGGGCAGCTCTCCGGCAAGTTCATGGACCTCACAGGACAGTGGGTCAATGAAGTTGAAAGGCTGGGCTGGAATAAGGATTTCTTAAAGGGGAAGGAGGGAGTTTTAGTGTAATGGTGAGGTACTGGGCTAATAGCTATGTTTGTTGAGTGTAGGGTCCTAAAGATAGGTCTTAAGTTCATTGATTACTTTGGAATCTGGAAGTAGGAGCTGGCTTTGCCCAGTATCCCGCACAGGCTTTTGCAAGTCTAGCAAAATCTAAGACTGGAAACTTATTAAAAGTCTTCTACTGGACTGAAGAAATTATTCTGTGAGTTAACTGCATACTGTTGTTGGTTGTTTGATTGGTTGGTTGGTTGGTTGGTCAGATTTGTTTTGTTTCTTTTCTATTTTTTTATTGAAAAAAATTTTATACAGTATTTCTGATCACAGTTTCCAATTCCATAACTCCTCCAAGATTCACCCCAGAAGACCCCTCCACATCTACATCCTTTCTGATTTTCCTGAGAAAACAATTTCTAAATAATAAAAATAAACAAATCAGACTAGAACAAAATAAAAAATCAGAAGAAGAACCAAAAAATCACAAGAAACAGGGAGGAGAAGAGGGCGAGCCTGAGGGGAGGGGAAGGGGAGAGAGAGGGAGAGAGAGAGGCAGAAGGATCCCATAAAAACACAACACTGAAGGTCATAAAAATGCACAAAGAACTGGAAATAGAGGCTGGGGGGAGTCCTGACAAAACAGTATAAGACAACGACCTTCAAAGGTGCCATTGAGTTAATTTTGTGTTAGCCATCTACTGATGGGCACACAGCTTACCTCATTTCTCCAGTGAGACTCCCTTAGAGAAAACTAATTTTTCATTAATGAGTAGTTATCAATGGAGATAGCCTCTAGGTTAAGAGTGAAGGCTTCTGTCTACTTCTCCTCTCGACACTTGGACCACCTTCTGGTGCAGACTCATGCAGGCCCTGTGCATGCAGCCATTATCTCGGTGTATTCATGTGTGTCAGCACTGCTCTATGAAGAAGCCTGTTTACTTGGTGTTCTCTATGCCCTCTGGCTCTTAGCATCTTTCTGTATCCTGAACCTAGAAGTATGGTATTCCCTAAGGCCTGAGATAAGGGTTTGCTGGAGAAATTCTATTCAGGATTGAGTATTTCAAGGTCTTTCTCTTCTATAAGTGTTTTTTACTTTATGTTGAGGTCTTTGATCCACTTAGAGTTGAGTTAAGCATGTATTAAATATGGATCTATTTAGATTGTCCTACATGCAGCCATCTATTTAGGCCAGTACCATATCTTTTTTTCCAGTATATATTTCTAGCTTCTTTATAAGAAATTAGGTATCCATTATATAAACAAACTGAAAGAACAAAACCACATGATCATTTCATTAGAAGCTGAGAAAGCATTTGACAAAATTCAACACCCCTTCATGATAAAAGTCCTGGAAAGAATAGGAATTCAAAGCCCATACCTAAACATAGTAAAAGCCATATACAGCAAACCAGTTGCTAACATTAAACTAAATGGAGAGAAACTTGAAGCAATTCCACTAAAATCAGGGACTAGACAAGGCTGCCCACTCTCTCCCTACTTATTCAATATAGTTCTTGAAGTTCTAGCCAGAGCAATCAGACAACAAAAGGAGGTCAAGGGGATACAGATCGGAAAAGAAGAAGTCAAAATATCACTATTTGCAGATAATATGATAGTATATTTAAGTGATCCCAAAAGTTCCACCAGAGAACTACTAAAGCTGATAAACAACTTCAGCAAAGTGGCTGGATATAAAATTAACTCAAATAAATCAGTAGCCTTCCTCTACACAAAAGAGAAACAAGTCTAGAAAGAAATTAGGGAAAAGACACCCTTCATAATAGACCCAAATAATATAAAGTACCTCGGTGTGACTTTAACCAAACAAGTAAAAGATTTGTACAATAAGAACTTCAAGACTCTGAAGAAAGAAATTGAAGAAGACCTCAGAAGATGGAAAGATCTCGCATGCTCATGGATTGGCAGGATTAATATAGTAAAAATGGCCATTTTACCAAAAGCGATCTACAGATTCAATGCAATCCCCATCAAAATACCAATCCAATTCTTCAAAGAGTTAGACAGAACAATTTGCAAATTCATCTGGAATAACAAAAAACCCAGGATAGCTAAAACTATCCTCAACAATAAAAGGACTTCAGGGGGAATCACTATCCCTGAACTCAAGCAGTATTACAGAGCAATAGTGATAAAAACTGCATGGTATTGGTACAGAGACAGACAGATAGACCAATGGAATAGAATTGAAGACCCAGAAATGAACCCACACACCTATGGTCACTTGATTTTTGACAAAGGAGCCGAAACCATTCAATGGAAAAAAGATAGCATTTTCAGCAAATGGTGCTGGTTCAACTGGAGGTCAACATGTAGAAGAATGCAGATCGATCCATGCTTATCACCCTGTACAAAGCTTAAGTCCAAGTGGATCAAGGACCTCCACATCAAACCAGACACACTCAAACTAATAGAAGAAAAACTAGGGAAGCATCTGGAACACATGGGCACTGGAAAAAATTTCCTGAACAAAACACCAATGGCTTATGCTCTAAGATCAAGAATCGACAAATGGGGGTTGGGGATTTAGCTCAGTGGTAGAGCGCTTGCCTAGCAAGTGCAAGGCCCTGGGTTCGGTCCCCAGTTCCAAAAAAAAAAAAAAGAAGAATCAACAAATGGGATCTCATAAAACTGCAAAGCTTCTGTAAGGCAAAGGACACTGTGGTTAGGACAAAACGGCAACCAACAGATTGGGAAAAGATCTTTACCAATCCTACAACAGATAGAGGCCTTATATCCAAAATATACAAAGAAATCAAGAAGTTAGACCGCAGGGAAACAAATAACCCTATTAAAAAATGGGGTTCAGAGCTAAACAAAGAATTCACAGCTGAGGAATGCCGAATGGCTGAGAAACACCTAAAGAAATGTTCAACATCTTTAGTCATGAGGGAAATGCAAATCAAAACAACCCTGAGATTTCACCTCACATCAGTGAGAATGGCTAAGATCAAAAACTCAGGTGACAGCAAATGCTGGCGAGGATGCGGAGAAAGAGGAACACTCCTCCATTGTTGGTGGGATTGCAGACTGGTACAACCATTCTGGAAATCAGTCTGGAGGTTCCTCAGAAAATTGGACATTGAATTGCCTGAGGATCCAGCTATACCTATCTTGGGCATATACCCAAAAGATGCCCCAACATATAAAAAAGACACGTGCTCCACTATGTTCATCGCAGCCTTATTTATAATAGCCAGAAGCTGGAAAGAACCCAGATGCCCTTCAACAGAGGAATGGATACAGAAAATGTGGTACATCTACACAATGGGATATTACTCAGCTATCAAAAACAACGAGTTTATGAAATTCGTAGGCAAATGGTTGAAACTGGAAAATATCATCCTGAGTGAGCTAACCCAATCACAGAAAGACATACATGGTATGCACTCATTGATAAGTGGCTATTAGCCCAAATGCTTGAATTACCCTAGATGCCTAGAACAAATGAAACTCAAGACGGATGATCAAAATGTGAATGCTTCACTCCTTCTTTAAAAGGGGAACAAGAATACCCTTGGCAGGGAATAGAGAGGCAAAGATTAAAACAGAGACTGAAGGAACACCCATTCAGAGCCTGCCCCACATGTGGCCCATACATATACAGCCACCCATATAGACAAGATGTATGAAGCAAAGAAGTGCAGACCGACAGGAGCCGGATGTAGATCGCTCCTGAGAGACACAGCCAGAATACAGCAAATACAGAGGTGAATGCCAGCAGCAAACCACTGAACTGAGAATAGGACCCCCATTGAAAGAATCAGAGAAAGAACTGGAAGAGCTTGAAGGGGCTCGAGACCCCATATGTACAACAATGCCAAGCAACCAGAGCTTCCAGGGACTAAGCCACTACCCAAAGACTATACATGGAGTGACCCTGGACTCTGACCTCATAGGTAGCAATGAATATCCTAGTAAGAGCACCAGTGGAAGGGGAAGCCCTGGGTCCTGCTAAGACTGAACCCCCAGCGAACTAGATTGTTGGGGGGAGGGCGACAATGGGGGGAGGGTTGGGAGGGGAACACCCATAAGGAAGGGGATGGGGGAGGGAGATGTTTGCCCGGAAACCGGGAAAGGGAATAACACTCGAAATGTATATAAGAAATACTCAAGTTAATTAAAAAAAAAAGAAATTAGGTATCCATAGGGGATAGAATTATGCCTGGATATTCAATCCAATTATATTGATAAAAATATCTGTTTTTATGCTAATACAATATATCTATTATTATAGCTTTGTAGTACAATTTGTGGTCAGGGATGTTATCTCCAAAAGTTCTCTTACTATTCAAGGTTGTATTAACTTTCTGAGGTTGGTTCTCTCTCTCTCTCTCTCTCTCTCTCTCTCTCTCTCTCTCTCTCTCTCTCTCTCTCAGTGTGTGTGTGTGTGTGTGTGTGTGTGTGTGTGTGTATGTGTGTGTATAAAGTTGAGAATTGTCTTTCAAGTTCTGTGAATAATTGTGTTGAAATTTCTATGGAGTTTGCACTGAATCTGTACATTGTTTATGGTAGTGTGGCTACTTTTACTATATTAATCCTATTGATCCATAAGCAGGGGAGATTTTTCCACCTTCTGATATTTTCTTTGGTTTCTTTCTTCAACTTCTTAAAGTTTATTTCATTAGAGTTACTGGATGATATTTTACATTTTTGAGACTACCAAAAAAATGCTATTTCCTGTTTGCTTTTATACTTTGTAGGAAAACCACTGAATTTTTATATTGATTTTGCTACTTTGCTGAAAAGATTTATCAGTGGTAGAAGTTTCCTGATGCAGTTTTAAGGATCATTTATGTATACTATAATATCATATCCAAAAAGATATTTTGGACTGAACTGAATCAGTCACAGAGCTCCCTGTACTCAAACCCCATGGGGGAGAGATTTGGACCCTCAGAATTGTGGACACTCCTGAGAACTAAGGGGAGACTACTCTCTGCCCACATTCCTGACCCAAGAGGAAATTGCCTAGTGCCACAGAGACCTAGGATCAGTCAAAGGCAGGACCCCTCCAGTTTCTGCCTGCACTGAGAGCTGAAAGCCAGTAGCGAGGAGTGCCTACGCACATGAGAGCAGAGCGCTCTGTTCCCAAATCCTGCTGAAAGAAAACAGGTCTACAGGAGTGCTGACACACAGGCCTACAGGAGGGTCAAGACATTGTCAGACAGCAAGAGAAGCTAATACTAAAAACAACCTGGTAGTGAGAGGCAAGTGGAGGAAACTAAGCAACAGAAACCAAGACTACTTGGCATCATCAGAGCCCAGTTCTCCCAACAAAGCAAATAATGGATATCAAGACACACCAGAAAAGCAAGATTTATATATAACATTTTATGATGATGATGGAGGACTTTAAGAAGGACATAAATAACTCCCTTAAAGAAATACATGACAATACAAGTAAACAAGTAGAAGCCCTTAAAGAAGAAACACAAAAGTCTTTTAAAGAATTATAGGAAAACACAACTGAACAGGTGACAGAATTGAACAAAACCATCCAGAATTTAAAAATGGAAATAGAAACAATAAATAAAGCACAAAGGGAGACAACCCTGGATATAGACAACCTAGTGAAGAGATGATGAGTCATAGATGAAAGCATCACCAACAAAATACAAGAGATAGAAGAGAGAATCTCAGGGGCAGAAGAAACCATAGAAAACATTGACACAACAGTCAAAGATAATGTAAAATTCAAAAAGCTCCCACACCAAAACATCCAAGAAATCCAGGACACAATGAGAAAATCAAACCTAAGGATATTAGGTATGGAAGAAAGTGAAGACTCCCAAATTAAAGGGACAGTAAATATCTTCAACAAAATTATAGAAGAAAACTTCCCTAATGTAAAGAAAGAGATGTGAATAAGCATACAAGAAGCATACAGAACTCCAAATAGATTGGACAAGAAAAAAATTCCTCCTGTCACATAATAATCAAAACACCAAATGCACAAAACAAAGAAAGAATATTAAAAGCAGTAAGGGGAAATGGTCAAGAAACATATAAAGGCAGAACTACCAAAATTGCACCAGACTTCTTACCTGAGACTATGAAAGTTAGAAGATCCTGGGCAGATGTCACACAGACCCTAAGAGAACACAAATGCTAGCCCAGGCTACTATATCCAGAAAAACTCTCAATTAATGTAGATGGAGAAACCAAGATATTACATGACAAAACCAAATTTATGCAATATCTTTCTACAAATCCAGCCCCACAAAGAATAATAGATGGAAAACTCCAAAACAAGGAAGGAAACTACAGCCTAGGAAAAGCAAGAAAGTAATCTCCTTGGAACAAAACCAAAAGAAGGGAGACACACAAACATAATTCCACCTCTAACAGCAAAAATAACAATAAGCAACAATCACTATTTCTTAATATCTTTTAACATCAATGGACTCAACTCCCCAATAAAAAGACATAGATTAACAGACTGGATATATAAACAGGCCTCAGCATTTTGCTGCATACAGGAAACACACCCCAGTGACAAAGACAGACACTACCTCAGAGAAAAAGTCTGGAAAACAACTTTCCAAGGAAATGGTCCAAAGAAACAAGCTGAAGTAACCATTCCAATATTGAACAAAATCAACTTTCAACCAAAAGACATCAAAAAGATAAGGAAGGACATTTTATATTCACCAAAGGAAAAATCCACCAAAAGATCTCTCAATCCTAAATACATCTGCTCCAAATACAAGGGCACCTACATTCATAAAGGTAACCTTACTAAAGCTCAAATCACACGTTTTACCTCACACAATAAAAGTAGAACATGTCAACAGCACACTCTCATCAATGGACAGGTCACAGAAATAGAAATTAAACAGACATAGAGAAACTAAAAGAAGTTATGAACCAAATGGATATTTACAGACATTTCTTTCTAAAACAAAAGGACACACTTTCTTCTCAGCACCTCCTGGTACCTTCTCCAAAATTGACCATATAATCAGTCACAAAAGAAGCCTCAATGGATACAGGAACATAGAAATATTCCCATGCATCCTATCAGATCACCACAGACAGCTGGTCTTGAATAAAAACAAGGATGAAAGAAAGCCCATATATACATGGAAATTGAACAATGCTCTCCTCAATAATAACTTGGTCAAGGAAGAAATAAAGAAATTAAAGACTTCTTAGAATTTAATGAAAATGAAGGCACAACATACACAAACTTATGGGACACAATGAAAGCTGTGCTAAGAGGAAAACTCATAGTTATGAGTACCTGCAAAAAGAAACAGGAGAGAGCATACATCAGCAGCTTGAAAGCACACCTAAAAGCTCTAGAACAGAAAAAAGCAAATACACCCAAGAGGAGTAGAAGGCAGGAAATAAAACTCAGAGATGAAATCAACCAAGTAGAAACAAACGGACTATACAAAGAAGCAACAAAACCAGGAGCTGGTTCTTTGAGAGAATCAAAAAGATAAACAAACCCTTAACCAGACTAAGCGGAGGGCAGAGAGAGTGTATACAAACTAACAAAATCAGAAATGAAAAGGGAGACATAACTACAGAATCAGAGGAAATTCAAAACATCATCAGATCCTATTACAAAAGCCTATGTTAAACAAAACTGGAAAATCTGGAGGAAATGGATGATTTTCTAGACAAATACCAGGTACTAAAGTTAAATCAGGAATGGGTGAACCATCTAAACAATCTCATAACACCTAAAGAAATAAAAGCAGTTATAAAAAGTCTCCCAAACAAAAAGAGCCCAGAACCAAATGGGTTTAGTGCAGAATTCTATCACACCTTCATAGAAGACCTGATACCAATACTGCCTAAACTATCCCACAAAATACAGAAAAATCACTAACAAATTCTTATTATGATGCCACAATTATGCTTATACCAAAACCGCACAAAGACCCAACAAAAAGAAAGAATTTCAGACCAATTTCCCATATGACTATCGATGCAAAAATACTTAATAAAATTCTTGCAAACTCAGTCAAAGAACAAATCAAAACAATCATCCATCATGATCAAGTAGGCTTCATCCCAGGGATGCAGAGATGGTTCAATATATGGAAATCCTTCAACGTAGACCACTATATAAACAAACTCAAAGAAAAAAACCACATGATCATTTCATTAAATGCTGAGAAAGCATTTGACAAAATTCAACACCCCTTCATCTTAGAAAGATCAGTAATTCAATGCCCATACCTAAACATAGTAAAAGCATTATACAGCAAACCAATAGCCAACATCAAACTAAATGGAGAGAAACTTGAAGCAATCCCACTAAAATCAGGGACTAGACAAGGATGACCACTCTCTCCTTACTTACTCAATATAGGACTTGAAGTTCTAGCTAGAGTAATCAGACAATGAAAGAAGTTCAAAGGGATACAAATTGGAAAGTAAGAAGTCAAATATACCACTATTTGTAGATGATATGATAGTATACTTAAGTTATCCAAAAATTTCCACCAGAGTAATACTAAGCCTGATAACTTCTGCAAAGTGGCTGGGTATAAAATTAACTCAAACAAATCAGTAGCCCTCCTCTATTCAAAGAATAAACAGACTGAGAAAGAAATTAGTGAAAGGACACCTTTCACAATAGTCCTACATAATATAAATGGGTGTGACTTTTAACAAGCAAGTAAAAGATGTGTATGACAAGAACTTCAAGTCTCTGAAGAAAGAAATGGAAAATGTCAGAAGATGGAAAGACCTCCCATGCTCATGGATTGGCAGGATTAATATAATAAAAATAACCATTTTGCCAAAAGCAGTCTACAGATTCCATGCAATTCCCATCAAAATTCCAACTCAATTCTTCATAGAGTTAGAAAGAGCAATTTGCAAATTCATTAGTAATAACAAAAATCCCAGGGTAGAGAAAACTATCCTCAACAATAAAAGAAGTTCTGGAGGGAATCACCATCCGTGACCTCAAGAAGTATTACAAAACAATAGTGATAAAACTTTATGGTATTGGAACAGAAACAGGCAGGTAGATCAGTGGAATAGAATTAAAGACCCAGAAATGAACCCACACAATTATGTTCACTTGATCTTTGACAAAAGAACTAAAGCCATCCAGTGGAAAAAAGATAGCATTTTCAACAAATGGTGCTGCTTCAACTGGAGGTCAGCATATAGAAGAATGCAAATCAATCCATTTTTATTGCCCTGTACAAAGCTTAAGTCTAAGTGGATCAAGGATCTACCCAACAAACAAGATACACTCAAACTAACATAACAAAAGTGAGGAAGAGTCTCGACCATATGGGTCTTAGGGGAATTTTTCTAAACAAAACACCAATGACTTATGCTCTAAGATCAATAATCTACAAATGGGACCTCATAAAACTGCAAGGCTTCTGTAAGGCAAAGGTTACTGTCTTTAGGACATAATGGCAACCAACTAATTGGGAAAAGATTTTTACCAATCCTAATCTGATAGAGGGATAATATCCAATATATACAAAGAACTCAAGAAGTTAGACTCCAGGGAGCCAAATAACCCTATTAAAATTGGGGTAGAGAGTGTTGGGGATTTAGCTCAGTGGTAGAGCCCTTGCCTAGCAAGTGCAAGGCTCTGGGTTTGGTCCCTAGCTCCGAAAAAAAATAAAAGAAGAAAAGAAAGAAAAAATGGGGTAAAGAGCTAAACAAAGAATTCTCAACTGAGGAATATCGAATGGCTGAGAAGTACCTAAAGAAATGTTCAACATACTTAGTCATCAGGGAAATGCAAATCAAAACGACCCTGAGATTCTACCTCACACCAGTTAGAATGACTAAGATAAAAAACTCAGGTGACAACATATACTGGCGAGGATGTGGAGAAAGAGGAACATTCTTCCATTGTTGGTGGATTGCAAAGTGGTACAACCACTCTAGAAATCATTCTGGAGGTTCCTCAAAAAATTAAACATTTCACTACATGAGGACCCTAGGCATATACCCAAAAGATGTTCCAACATAAAACAAAAACACATGTTCCATTATGTTCATAGCAGCCTTATTTATAATTTCCCGAAGTTGGAAAGAATTCAGATGCCATTCAACAGAGGAATGGATACAGAAAATGTGGAACATCTACACAGTGGATTACTACTCAGCTATTAAAAACAATGACTTTTGAAATACATAGGCAAATGAATTGAACTAGAAAATGTCATCCTGAGTGAGGTAACTCAGTCACATATTGGGAAAATACACATGTTATGTATTCACTGATATGCAGATATTAGCCCAAAAGCTTGAATTACCCAAGATACAATCCACAGACCACATGAATCTCAAAAAGAAGGATGATCAAAATGTGGCTGCTTTACTCCTTCTTCAAAGAAGAACAAAAATATTCATAGGTGGGTATATGGAGGCAAAGTTTGGAGCAGAGTTTGAAGGAATGGCCATTCAGAGTCTGCCCCACATGTGTCCCATATATATGAAGCTAAGAAATGCATACAGAAAGGAACCGGATATAGATATCTCCTGAGAGACATAGCCAGATCATGTCAAATAGAGAGGCGAATGCTAGCAGCAACCACTGAACTGAGAACAGGATCCCCATTTGAGTTATTAGAGAAAGGATTGAAGGAGCTGAAGGGGCTTGCAACCCCATAAGAACAACAATGCCAACCAAGCAGAACTCCCAGGGACCAAACCACTACCCAAAGACTATACATGGACAGACCCATGGCTCCAACTGCATATGTAACAGAGGATGGCCTTGTTGGTCATCAGTGGAAGGAGAAGCCCTTGATCCTTCCAAGGTTGGACCCCCCAAGTGTAGGGGAATGTTGTGGGGGTGGGAAGGGGGTTTAAGGGGAGGGAAACCCCCTTGTAAAAAAAGGTGTGGGGCATGGGATAGGGGCCTATGTCTGGGAAAATGTGAAAGGGGATAACATTTGAAATGTAAATAAAAAATCCAATAAAAACAACAACAACAACAACAACAACAACAAAAATAGAAATATTTTGGCTTCTCCCCTTCCTGGTTGTATTCCCTTAATGTCCTTTAGTTGACTTTTTGCTCTAGCAAAGGCTTCAAGTACTACATAAACATTATGGACAGAGTGGACAACCTTGTTATGTTCCTGATTTTAAAGGAAATGGTTGAAGTTTCTCTTCATTTAATTTAATGTTGGCTGTGGACTTGCTGTAAATCTCCTGTATTATTTTGAGAAATTTCTCTTGTTTCTCTAATCTCTATAGCGCTTTTATCATGAATGGGCATTGGAATTTGTCAAAGGCCTTTCTGACCTTTAAGGTGAAGATCATGTGTTTTTTGTAGTTCAATTTATTTTTATGGTAGATTACCTTTATTTACTTTTGTATGCTGAACCATCCCTGTATCACTAAAATAAAGACTAAGTGATCATGGTGGATGATCTTTTTGATATTTGCTTTGATTTGGTTTGCAATTTTTTATTGATAATTTTTACATCTATGTCCACAAGAGAAATTAGCTTGTAATATTCTTTCTTTCTTGGATTTTTATATTCTTTTGGTATATAGATAGATAACTTACCTCATAAAAAGAAACTGGCAATGTTCCTTCCATATCTGATTTGTGGAATAATTTGAAGAGTATTGGCATTAATTATTCTTTGAAAATCTCTTAGAATTCTGCATTAACCCATGCTGTGCTGGGCTTTTTCATTTCTTTTTTCCTTTGGTTGATTAAGAAACTTAATTACTGCTTTTGTTTCATTAGGGTCATGGGTCTCTGTAAATTGCTTGTCTGATCTAGATTTAACTTTGGCAAGTGAGATATATATATATATATATATATATATATATATTCCATTTCTTTTAGAATTCCGAGTTGGTGTTGTATTGGATTTTAGAGTATGTCAGTATGATCCTATGGATTCCTCAGTGTCAGTTGTTTTGTGCCCCTTTTCGACTCTAATTTTTGCAAGGTGGATCTTCTCTAATTTTTAGTAATTTTGGCTAAGGTTTGGCCAATCTTATTGGTTTTCAAATAATCAACTCTGTTTCATTGAAGTTTTTGGGTTGTTTCATCTACGAGTTTTATTATTTCTTGCCATACATTTCTTTTGAACATTATTTCTTCTTTTTTTCTAGAACTTTCAGGTACACTTTTGTTACTAATATGATATCTCTCTAACTTTTTATAAAGACATTAAGGACTATAACCTTGCCTCTTAGAATAATCTTTCTTATGTTTTATATATTGGCTATGTTGTATTTTCATTTTCATTCAGTTCTAGAAAGATTTAAAGTTCTGTCTGGACCCATTTTCTTTTATTCATTAGATTTCCATGAGCTTACAACTTTCTTTTGCTGATATCCACTTTTAATCTATGTTTACCTGATATGATGAAGGATGCAATTTTAAATTTTCTGTATCTGTTGAGGCTTTCTTTGTGGGTAAGTAAATGGCCAATTTTGGAGAAAGTTATATGGGATGCTGAGAAGGTATATTTTTATTTGAGTGAAATATCCATTTGGTCTATGACAGCATTTTGCTGCAGCATTTTTTGCTTATTTGTTTAGCTTTTATCTGGGTAACCTGTTAATTGGTGACAATGTGGCATTGCCTCTTCCACTATGTATGTGTGAAGTTTAATATGTGGCTTAAAGCTTTAGTAGTGCTCCTTTTATGAACTTGAGTAGCCATGTCCATGGTGCATTGATGTTTACCATCGACCAACTACAGGCACTCCCTGGAAACCTGTTGGCCATCTTTATTCTCCTCCTGTCATCTAATTCCAATCCCCAAATCTTATCTGGGTTTGGTGGAAGACCACTTGCTAAGGTCTTCTCTTTTCCTTCCTGCATTCTTAGTGTGTCAGGCATAACTCCTACAGTCTTCTTCCAAAACCCTATCTCTTTGTCTTGGCTGCCAACTCCAGGAATCACTCCCTGAAAACCTTCTGGCTGAATCAGCCAGGGAATCTGTTGTGTTCTATAAAAATAAAGACAGAAAGAATATGCTTGTTGGATGCGCAGTCAGGTGTGAGGGAAGGGGGTTCCTTTGAGGGCCCATGCTGGAGCATCCCTCCCCATTGTGGGACCAGCAACATAAAAATAGAGTTTATTCAGGGCATGGAGAGGGGAGTTGAGATGGTAATAGGGCTAGAGAAATGCAGAAAGAGAGAGTAGAGGAGTAGAAGCCAGCCATGAGCACATAGAGAGAAGCGGGGAGGGGAATGGGGAAATAGGGGGAGCAGGAGGGAGAGGACAGAACTAAATAAAGCAAAGGCAAGAGAAAGCAGAGGGGCCAAGCAGCCCATTTTATAGCCAAGCAGTGAGTCAGGCACACCTGGATGTTGCCAGGTAACTGTGTGGTGGAACTTAGATAAAATGCTAACAGAATCCAAAACATTACAGCCAGAGAATCAGAAATACATTCTACTCAGGACTTAGTGACCATGCCTTGCAGGATTTGGTAGCATTTCCTACCAGGAAACCCATAGCCACCACACTCTCCTAAGAATCAGAGAGAGTAACCGAATCTTGAAGTGGAAGTTTTCAGTTCTATCATGTGATACAGACTCACATGGGGATGGTGTCTTGCTGAGGCATACTCAAATGGTTTTTTGCTGAGGCAAGACCTGTAGGAGGACATGTAATGTTTGGAAAGAACATAAATAAGACTCAATAGGCAGATGGTGTGCTTGAATAGACAGCGTTGCAACACTTTGTTGGTCTTGAGATCAACTGATCTTCACATCATTGAAAGGCATGGCAGAGAACTTCTCCTGGCATCCAGATTGGTTCTTGTCACTCCTGCTGACTTGTTCAGAATAGACAGGGGCCTAGCTGTTTCTTCTGGATTATACTACCACTGCTGATTCATGTTTGGTATTGTGACACTGCTTAACTGGACTGTTGATATCCTGACAAACAGAGATTGGAATTGCCCCAAATAAATACTTCTAAACAGGTCCACATCCCCTTGTCCTACTTACCATCTTTTCTCCCCTACCTTTAGATAATGGGCTAGAGGTGGGGTCAAAGCATTTGAGAACCCTTATTAAAAGTACGTTTTAAAAACTCTAAGCCCACAGAAAACAAATAGAACACCCACCCAATAAAATCACAACTAGACATCAGTACCTGAAGGCACATGTTGCTCAAGTATAAGAACTTGACCTTGAATATCCAGAATCTATGTGTTTTCCAAGTATGGGAAGACATTTCTGAAATCACTGTGATCCTAAGGCAAAATGGAGAGCCACAACAACAGATTTGAAATCTTGTCTTTTAGACTTGTGTCTCATATGATTTGGGGCAGCTTTTAAGGAATGATGAAAGGTAGGGAGATGGCTTACATATCAAAAGACCAGTCAATGATCCAATGTTTACTCAGTTAGCTAAGATATGTCCCAAAATACAGGAACTATCTCTAAAGCCCCAGGAGAAGCTGTCTGACTACAGGCACCAGACTACTAAAACAGTGAAATTGAGACTCGGATAATATAGCAATACAACAGAAAGCATCTGCAGTCTAAGAGATGTAGGAGAGTAAACCATTAGGTATATGAGTGACCTTATGTTAATGAATCATAAGGTTAGCAACTGCTAGGTGAATGGAAACCGAAGCCTAATTTGCAGAATGAAGGTCTTGTGCCATTTAAACAGTATGTGGAACGTGTTATTAGCCAATACATGAATATTGCAAGGAGACTGGCTTCACGAGCCTATTTTGGAAGAATTAGTTGGTCAAGCTTCAGGGTGGGGAAAATCTTGTTTATGATTAGGAAGAACATTCTATTTTTCACTTGGTGGCAGCTGAGGTGCCTGTGATTATTCTACCTGGCATATCATGAGTACATTCTTGAGGAAACCAGGAAGAAAGAATCATTGTTTATCTGTAGGGGGGATGATCATGGCCATTTGCTCTGGAACTTGTGGGAGGTTGCAGATCATGTGGTCTTGCATTTTTATCAGTAAATTTCTCTTAGGTAAAGGCAGCCTATATCACTATGAAAGTATTAGAAAAGACTAATCCCTTATGTACGCTTTATGTAAGGGTAGCAGGAGGGAAATATTCAATCATTGGTGTCTTGTTGATGCCTACTAACACAAAAAAGTCAAAGGCCTGTGGTAGTCTAGAATAGAATAAGGACAAAGCAGGAGGTGTGAGTCCCCATGACAGTCTGATAATTTCCCTCTGATGTCAGAAGACAGGGAATCAATCCCAGAGAAGGATGTGACTTTCACAGAAGATGAGGTCATTTAGAGTGTGCTTTTGTGTGATATCTTTAAGACAGTCTAAAGGGGGAAGTTGAATTTCTATTAGGGCCCTGGCTGATAGTTGCCAGTGTGTCATGAGTAATGAGTTATACCTTATTGTTCTTTAGTCCCTCACACTTACTGACAGTGAAACATGAATATTCCATACTACCCCCTCCCTCACACACACCCATGTTACAGCCACACTTTAGGGAATCCACTAGGCCCATCCCCAGTCCTGCAGTATCCTTAGTACTGACCAGGTGGAACTCATCTGCAGATTCTCTAAACCCTTGAGTCACCTAGTTTGCTCAGAATAAGTGATGATATATCCCATAACATCCACATCTATTCAAGAAGACACATAAATCTTAGAAAGATGTTGACTATTCTTGACACATTTCCTAGGACTGTCTGAGAAACTGCCTAGATGTTACAAGGTCTCACACTGAAAAGAGTCAGTAGACTTTAATAAGGTCTGATTCTTAGCACATCCTGAGAGAGGGCACAGCCTAACATAGAGAGTTACAGCATTGTTAAAGCCATGAATTTGAAAGAGATCAAGGAAGGGTATACAGGAGAAAAGGGAAGGGGAAATGTTGAAAATATATTATAATCTCAAACAAAGAAATAATTTAAACAAACAAACACACAAAAAAATTCTGGCTGTGGAACTTAAGTTCCTTTGTCCAGCAGGTGGCAATATTACTAAAGTGTAGTTCTGACTTATTAGGATAATGCCCCATGGAGGTGGCATCTACCAATTGAAAGGCATCTTCACCATTTAGGAGGCCATTATACCCATATCTAAATGGCATTGTTAGCTTAAATCTGGGTCTTAAAAAAAAGAAAAGTATATTATTTAAAGTCTTCTCATAATACTTTGCAGTCTTTCATATAGGCCCAGATGTAAAATGATATAATGAACAAGTATTCTGGACACATCTCACATTACCCTAGACATTATCTTGCAGAAATTTGTATTCTCTCTTTAGCCCAAGTTTTGAGGTAAAATTTTTTCCAATGTTAAATGATACATAGAAAGGATACTCAATAGGAATCAAAATAAATCGTCCGCTTATAGAAGAAATAAAACACCAGCAAATAGTTGGGGCACCTCTTTTCCTTTCAGGAGCCTGGGATACTACTGAATTCTTTGATGTCTGTCTTTTTGAGAAGTCTGTAACACTAGCAGGAGGTTGACACATCTTTTTTACTCAGAAGCCCAAGTATCAGGTTAGCCTTGTCTGGTTCTGGAATTGCTAGATAAAGTCAAGTTGCTGGCCAATAAGGTTTAAGTTCCATTGTTTTAACATGTACAATAAAGGTATTACGGTCTCTCTCATTTACAGCATTATTTCATTACTGTAAATATTTGGAAATATCGTGAGGAAATACACACACACACACACACACACACACACACAAAGGGCCACTGGTCACAGTGAATGATAGGATAATGACCACAGGTTCCTTTCAGGACCCAATCGGCAAATTATGGCAAATACGTGCTTCAAAAAGAGAAGGCCATACCATTTGAAATCTGGCATAATTTTCTTCATCCAGTGTTAAGAAAAGGTAATCACATGGACCAGAAAACATTAAATGGGAATTGTCTTAATTAATTAATTTCATTCCTATGAAGAGAAACCATGACTCAGGCAAATCTTATAAAGGACAAAATTTAATTGGGGCTAACTTACAGTTTCAGAGGTTTACTTCATTATTATCATGGCAGGAAGCATTGAAAAGTATAGGCAGACATGGTGCTGGAGGAGCCAAGAGTTCTACATCTTGATTTGAAGGCAACTGGAAAAGGCTGTTTCATCTGTAGGCAACTAGAAGGCAGGACTCTTCCACCATGGGCTGAGCTTAAGCATAGAGCCTTAAAGCCCACTCCCACATTGACACACTTCCTCCAACAAAGCTACACCTATTCTAACAAAGCCACACCTCTTAATAGTGTCACTTCCCATGGGTCAAGCATATTCAAACCACCACATTTCACTGACTGGTTACCGTAGGCTTGTTCAAACACATGAGTCTTGGGGGGTGGGGGCAGATACCTTGCCATAACACAATGCAAAATAAATTTAGTCCAACTTCAAAATTTCCCATAGTCCATAGCAGTCTCAATGGTGTTAAAAGTCCAAAGTTCAAAATCTCTTCTGAGATTCATGCAGTCACTTATCTGTAATCCCCTATAAAATAAAAATAAAATAAAAATAAAAAAAAACAGATCCCATACATCTAACATCACTGGATACACATTACCATTCAAAAACATCATAGTGAAGAAATACTGGACCAAAGCAAGACCAAAAATGAACTGGGCAAACTCCAAATTCTGCATCTCCAGGTCTGATGTCAAAGTTCCCTTCAGATCTCCAATTTATTTCAACTTTGTTCACTTCAAGACAATTCTTTCTCTTTGGCTGGTTTTACTCCCTGTTCACAGCTTTTGTTGACAGGTATTCCATGACTCTGGCATCTATATCTTGGGGTCTCCTAGGCAACTTCAACTTCACAGTTTCTTGTTTCAATATCTGCAGTTCACACACAATCTTCTGGGCTCCTCCAAAGGGCTTGGGTCACTGTTCCACCTCTGTCCTCTTTACCTTTCCAGTCTCATGACTCCTCTCCATGGCTGCTGCTGTTCTGGGTTGTAATTCCATGGTATTAGCATCTGCAATATCCTGGAGTCTTCCAGTACAAATGGAATTTACTTTAAGCTCTCATAAGCTCTCTATATAGTGCCAAGTCTCAATTTCTTTGTATTGCTCTTTCAGTCCCAGGCCATAAACTGCAACTGAGGCTTTCACCAATGGCCTTTCCTGGCCACTCACAATACCATGCTTCAGCTGCTTTCCACAATCCTTCATACCTTCAAAATAGTATCACCTGAGTGCCCCTTACATACCAAAACCCTGTGTCTTCCATTTGTGGAGTTTATTTCAGCTTAATATTCCAAATGAAAACAATTATCAAGTAATAACAGTGCTTCACATGATATAACTATTGTACTATTGCAAATGCATAAACAATAAACTTGGTTGGATGAGATCATGACCTGAGGTCACCACTCCCTTCATTCCATTTAATAACCTTAAATACACAATTTAGCTCCATTTCACTTCCTGGTACCCCTTTACTCTTTGAACCATACACTTTGTAATTCCTTTCTAAGCTTCTTGCACTTGATCAAAATGCCCTTCATGAGAGTAAATCAGAAGCCGAAGCTTATGTTGGGTTTTTTAAGACTTCTTTTATTAATGCTATTTATCTGAGTCTATTCATCTTAGCCTAAGATAGACTTCAGATAAGAGCAAAAGCAGCTACATTCCTCACCTAACTATCACAAAATCTTTATCTAGTCAAAATACTAAAATTATTCTCTGAGATCTCTTGAACCTGGCCCCCACAATTAAAATCATCTTCAGTACTACTGTCTTCCATATTCTTATGAGAATGTGTCATTAAGTCCCACTTAAAACATTCCACTGCTATTCTAATTCAAATTCCACAAATTTACATTCCTCCAAACAAAAACATGGTTAGGCCTTTCACAGCAGTACCTCACTACTGGTACCAACTTTTGTGTTAGTTTCAGTTTTCATTGCTGTAAAGAGACACCATACCCAGGCAACTCTTATAAAGGGCAACATTTAGTTAGGGCTGACTTACAGTTTTAGAAGTTTAGTTCATTATCATCATGGCAGAAAACTTTGGCAGTATGGGGGCAGACATGGTGATAGAGGAACTGAGGTTTACGTTGTGATCTGGAAGCAACCAGAAGAGACCATCTCTTCTGCAGGCAGTCAAGAGAAGTCCCTGCTACCCTGGGTAGAGCTTAAACATAGGACCTCAAAGCCTACTCCCACAGTGAAACACTTCTCCCACAAAGGCCACACCTATTCTAACAAGGACACATCTCCCAGTGGTGTCACTCCCTATGGCCGAAGCATTCAAACACATGAGTCCATAGAAGCCAAATCTATTCAAACCACTAGAGGCATAGTTACCTCTTTCTTCAAAAGGCATGTTTAAGTTAGATAGCAGGAGACAGAAACATCAAAGAATGAGAACAAATTCCTGGAGATTATATATTATGAAAACAGAAAAGTAAGAGTGATCTCATAGGTAGGTGAAGTCATACACTCAAGAAGGAAGCAGTAAGCATAAAAGAGTGAAGAAGTCTATAGTTTCAACACAAAAGAGGAATCCATGCTATATCAACAAAAACACGGGACATCCAATGGTAACACCAACAAATGTTAGTGGAATATCTCCTGGGCCTTCCCTTGGCTCCTATTCCTTATGATTATCATTGAAAGAGTTTTAACAAAACCCACAGAGTATAGACTAGAAGATAGGTGGGGTTTATTAAAATGAATTAGTCCCAAGGGTAAGAGGGGGAAATGGTCAGGAGGTCTGTGGCCCTGTCTATATTTTAAACAGCGCTTACACTAATGTCTCTTTAATAGACAGTTTTTACCAAAGGGCAATTTCATGCTCAAATGATTTACAAAACATTGGATTAACTGGTAAGGGAGGAGGCATTGCTATATAATACTTTACCCTAAAGCTTTTGGTTAGATAATAATTTTATGACCTTCCATGTAGCTCAAAATGTCACGTCTCCACCCAGGCAGGGCCAGACGTGTTACTCAGATGCCATTCTTGTGAAATTAAATCCTGCAACTTCAGTTCTTTTTTCCACAAACTGCCATTCCCAATAACCTCTTACCGCTAAGAGCTCACTAGCTACTTAACCATGTTTACTTGCCAGAGAGATTAATTTATGTAAACGCTGGTCACATATTTAGACAAATATGGAAATTAAAACAATATGGTAGGTAATAAGACAGAATAATACATGAGAAGCTTCTGATTAGAGTAACAGAAAGAGACCTAGCAAGATGGAAACTCAGATAAAAAGCCCTGATTCTAAAAACTTGAGCCTGTTGAGTTCAATTCCTAGATACCACAATGGAGAGAGACGAGTCCTGAAATCATCCTCTGACCTCTACACATATGCTATTGTACAAATGTGCCTGTATTCACACACACACACACACACACACACACACACACACACACACACCCCACAAACACGAGAATAATAAATAATAACCATAATCTAAAGAAAGACTAATGGAACTTAGGAACTTAGGAACTTAGGAGAGGAGGGTGTTCACAGAAAGAAGAAAGTAAAGGAGGAAATGACAAGTCCTGTTCTGCCAATGTCTGGAGCTCATGTAAGAAAAGTGAGGAATAGGACTATATAGGACTCAAGCCAGGTGGGGTGGTGGTGGCCATGGATTCTAAATTTCAACCTGAGGCATTGGGTCAGATAGCAGATGTTTTCTGATTTGTAAACTAATTTCCTAGAAAAGTTTGACAAGTGCAGAGCTAGAAATCATAGTTGGTCACACGTGTAACAAGCTGTTTTCATTAAAGAGATGAAATCTTTATGACAGCAGACCTTCAGATCTGTGGGTCATCACAGCTACAGCTCACACCACTGGCTTCAGCCAATTACAAAATGTGAAGTCACTGTGAACTTGCAAGACAAAAAAGAGAGGTCATCTGGCGCATTTAGCACACAGCATGGGAAATGTTGAAACCCTTTTCACTGCATGTCTGTTTGAGAAACACCAACCCCAGTCCACAGAAGAGCATCTACAGGAGAGGAGCACTGAGTGTTTACCAAATATCCCTCTGTGGTAAGACAGAATCAGCCAGCACCAAGCCCAGGGTGCTAGAAATCTACTGACACATCTTTTCCGTAAGGAAGTCAGTATTCCAGAACTCCAAAATAGGCGAGTGGCTAATGCAGGAGATGTGCCACAGTTCAGGAAAGAAGAGTTTCATTTGGAAACAAAGACAGGCCCCACAAACTTCATCAAGTTACTGAGACTGTACATGATCTAGAGCACCACAGGGCCCTCCACAGGAAAAGAGTGTACACAACCCCATCACAGTACAAAGAGCGTTCTGAAAACAGGTAATTCGCAAGTGTTAGTCTTCCTTTTCTTGTGGGATTTCATAATCATAAAAGTAAGAACTTATTTAGGGGGCAGGGAATGGTCCTCAGAGAACTACTAGCTTTTGGTAGATGCTGAGAATGGCAGGAGTCATTGTCTTCAGTCTTATACCAACTTATGAATCCACCAGGCTTCAGTGGACAGTTTCAAACTCAAGGTCACATCGACACTCTTGCTAAAACTATTGGGTCATATAATAAAACAAAAATTCACGCTTGTGAAAAAAGCAATTTGTAGGGAGGAGAGATTATGGATGGTGTGAAATGAAAATCAAACGGAGGATTTGAGAATAATTAGAATGAATTTTATCCATGTATGAAATTATGAAAGAATATATTTAATTAACTTATACATAATAGAACACAAGTCTCCAAAATGCCACGATACAGCCAGTGTTCTGTTCTCTCAGGATTTAAGTTTACTGATGAATTTGCAAAATAGTTACTGACTTTTCATCCCTTTGCCTGTGAAATCACTGGTATGACTAGACACAATTAAAACCAGGACAGTTCCTATGGTGTGAACACCCCCTTTATTCAGTGTTTGAAGCAAGTCTTGGTGCACAGCATGGCACTATCACACTCGTTCTGTAAGGCATGCTCAGCTTTGCACGTGAAGAAGGAGGAGTGTGTGGTGGGAGGACAAGACTGAAGGAAGACTGAGGATGGAATGGGTACACGTGGGCTGTAGCTTAGGCTCACAGTCTCATGTGAACAAGCCAGAGCAACCCTGCAACACTTGGAGTGATCAGAGACCTTTGAAGCCAGGTGAAGGCGGCTCCCTTTATCACTGGCAGCCAGCAGGGAGCCCAGCACTGTGCCTGAGGAGCAAGGCCACTGGGACTGAGCATATTTCTGGCAGAGTCTTGGGTGTGAATGTTGACCTAGCACCTCCAAGTGGCCTGCAGATCAATCATAGTGGAACAAAAAGATGTGGGTGGAGATGATAAGACAAAGGGAGCTATACTTCCTTTGAGGGATGCTATGAGTTGAAGCCAATGTCATTTTTTTTCGACTTTACATGACAGATGAATGTATATATTATCTTTTTTCATTACCCTTCATTCTGTAAATACTAATTTATTGAGCATATTTCATTTGGCTCACTAGTTTTTTGTCATGGTAAGCAGTTATCTATACACATTTTCTACAATGAATATACTAAGCATTACAGTTAAGCTGTGAAATTTCCCAGGCGTGAATCTGAATCCAAGACATTTGTCAATTTTACATCAAATTTGGGGTATTCATAATATTTTGTGTGACTTATGATTTGGACCTAATGAAAAGGGTTTACCATGTTTCTAGGCATGTAGACAGTGGGATGCTCTTTCCATTATAACCTTAAGGCTGGATAAGAAAAACTGTCTTAGTCATTTGTCTTCTCCCAGCAATTCTTCTAGAATGAGGTAGAAGTTAATATACTACCTGCTCCGTAGTCCTTCCCTCCAGGGGTGAATGGGTCTGAGCTGAGAAACAATACTCTAGGAAATATTTTGTTCCCATACAGACCTCACTTCACTTTTCAAAGAAACAGAAGCCCCACCACTGTGCACTTCTTTGTTTTCTCTCTGACGTGTTTTTTTTGTTTTGTTTTGTTTTGTTTGTTTTTTGGTTTTTTTTTTTTTTGAACACAGTGCCAGCCACATGCTTAAATACGGAAGGAAGTCACTGGAAACAGAAAGAGAAATATCATGTGAGTCAGTCAGTATCATGGAGTATGCTTGGGTTTATGGAATTGTTGTTTTATAGGATTGTTTGCTGAGGTATTGTTTTTGACCCATTTATGTACTGTTGAATTCTGTAACTTGATGGGTACATAGACCAAGGCTATAAAAATAGGCTCAGAAAATATAAAGAAGGGGCTGGGGATTTAGCTCAGTGGTAGAGCGCTTACCTAGGAAGCGCAAGGCCCTGGGTTCGGTCCCAGCTCCGAAAAAAAGAACCAAAAAAAAAAAAAAAAAAAGAAAAAAAAAAGAAAATATAAAGAAATTTGTTAGTGTACCTGCCCACATCTTCCATTCAGTATTGTTAAGGGAAGGAGAAAAAGAAGCCATCTATTTCCTTGGAATGACAGGGCAAAAAATACAAGTTCACAGTTAGAAAAATGCTTTTCCTTTCTCTTCTAGTCACTGTGCGTGCGACTTATGTAAGTCACTTATTTTTGGTTGGCACACATTGGCATAGTGATTTCCTTGATAAAAGAAGTCATGCTTTGTTTCTTTGTGTCCCAGAGATGAACATATGATGGCACACACCAGGGATGCAACATGCACAAGCAGTTTGCAAGTTGGGCATTTAAAAACTCAAGTTTTCCCACCAATACAAATAGTATCAATAATATATCGAGATTAGCGAAGGCTCACCGTTAACATGTCTATCCCACAGAAAAAAGCAGCCCTTTTCCCTGCTTTCGCACTCCACTTTATTTCAGTACCCACTGAGTGCTCATATTTGTATGGGGGAGGGCCTCACAGTAGACTTAGCTTCCTCAAGTTGATTCACACGTAGATGAATTAACATCACTATATTGACAAAGCAAGCGCACAGTCAGACCGCCTAGCTCCTAGACCTGAGGCTACTGTTTTGTCAACAGCTTGGAATAGCCTATCCAAAGCCTTCCACCATGCCTGTCTCAGCCGGCTGCACTCTTGTCATTTATGTGGCAAACGAATGGCTTTCTCTTGCAGCTAATTCTTGCCTCTAAGGGAGCTGTTCTATTTTCCCAAGAGCACTCTTAATCTGCCCTTCATCTGCATACAACGTTTTGATTATTTTTTTCTTTCTCAGACTAAACTTTGTTCCCTATATCCTTTTGCAGCTTTTCCCCAGGGCCAGTGAGATGGCTCAAAGAATGAAGAAGCTTAGCTACCAAGTCTGACCACTGGAGTTTCATCCCTGCGACCCCTGTGGTAGGAGAAAATCAACTCGGGCAAGTAGCATTCTGACCTATTTGGGGAGGAGTTTTTTATTTTTTAAATAAAAGTTAAATTTCTAGAAAAAAGAGAAATGTGTATAACGGCAGATTTTTTTCAGGGTAAAGACAAAAGGCGGAAGCTTGTTACTTTGTACACTAACCTCAAACAACTAATTAAAAGGGAAAACTAACAGTGCATTGAACATAGTTGCATGTGACTTATCAACTTTGTCTATCTTTCATTTGATGGTTACAGCCAAATTCTCCAAGAGGGGACACACTAAGTAGGAGACAGATATCCATTTCTATTTTGGGACAAGGATGGACCCCTGGGATTCTCTACAGATTTTTCCTTTCCAGTGACCTACCCTCACGATTCCCAACTATGACTACCGAGGTGTCCTTGCTCTCAAATGCCTCTTCTCAACCCTGAGAGTTCTCCACACTCTGCCCAGTGCCCTGTCTTCACTGCATCTAAGAATTTATCTTGAAGTATCCCACTATGCAGCTTAGCTCACTGATACTCAATGTCTAATGTTTAGTAATTAATAATACCATTTTATGTGTCTTATCAACTATTTGGCTATTTGACAAAGTAGGAAATTGTGATCCTATCACTTCCTCTAAGACAGAAGTTAAAATCTCTTTCCCATTTTTAAAAATTATATCTCTAAAATAAAAATGGAAAATGTGTCCTCCTTTCTCTTCTTTGCTAGTTTATATACTCACACCATAAACCTATCTTCAGACACTTTTCTCCACATTGAAAAATGACACCGATATCTGCTACAGTATGCAGCCCTACTGTGTGATACAATTTCCAGAAGGTAATAATCACCCCATAAATATTTGATTGAGTAGATGAATAAAAGGACAAATTCATAAAATCCCAGATATACTCAGGAAGAAGAGGCATAAAGTATATTTATAGAACACACAACTGTTCTGAATTTTGTTTCATGCATCAAAATTCTACAGACGTAGGAAAGGGAGGGCATGAAAAACTTGGTTTCTGTGCATGCCTAGAAAAGGAGATCCTGCTTCAGTTTTTCCCAAAGACAGAGCGCACACTGCAGACTCGACCATTGGAATCACCCTTTTCGCTCCTGTGCATTAAAAGGGGAGAGGGGCCACATGGATCTGCAAGCCCCTCCCCTTTTTATGTCAGTTCATTCTCTGTTTTCTTCTTTCTCCACGCCTCTCTTTCTGTCTCTCACTGCCTCTTTGTCTACTCCCTCTCTCCCCTTTCTCCTACTTTCTTTCTCCCTTTTATATCTGATATTACATGTACTGTATTTGGGGGTCCAAGATTCAACAGCCAACTTAATGTGTTGACATTGATTCTCTATGATGACCAAACTAATAGGAACAGAGACACTATTTGTAGCTTCATATTTACCCACAGTCTTTTCTGGGACCCCTTCTACTTCTGCATTGTTGTTTCTCAGGGAGACCTGGGAGAATCTACTGTCCCACGGACGACATGAAGAGCACACTATTTCACTCACTACTCTTCACAAAAGCATACTCTCTACTGCTGAGGGAGATTTCCCTTGTGTAAGTGTCTCTGGGTTAGAAGCAATTCACAACTTAAACACGTCCCTTTTAAAATGTTAATTTTATATGGATACCAACTTGGGGCTTATTGAAAAATAAGGCTTAGGGGCAAATTCATATCAAAGAGTAATTATACTTAGGAAGTCTTGTGTCTGTTTTATTTCTTAGTTCATAGAGTAGCATTCCCAGAAAACAAAACAAACCACAAAAATCTCTGACTTTTGAAGTTAGTTCTTCCATGAAAACTGACAGGTCAGGACACCCTTGTGTATTTTTGTACCTGCCCATCTTGATATATGACTTAGATTTTCTCCTGCTTTTAATTCTGCAAACATTCAATGCTGAGGGAATGCTTATTTTTGATACAATCAAACGCATGGCACACCTGTCTCTGAGGATGAAGAGACAGTGAATCACCAAAAGGAGGAGGAGGGTCACATTAACCCTTGGAAGACATAAGGGATAATTTATGAAATTGCGTTTTTGAGGACATAAAAGGAATCAATTGTGAGTGAAAAGCACTTGTGGGTTTCCTGGAAGAGGTCATCTCCTTGCTCTCCTAGCAAACCAGAGCTATACCCACTTCATATTTAGGATAGTGCCTTGGGACTCAGGAAAGTTGTAAAAAATACCACTGCAAATGTTTATGCTCCATCTGTCCTTAGCTGTCTGCAAATCAGCCCGCTGAACATGGTTGCCCAGCAGCCTGTTGGAAATGCATCTTTTCTCTGATGGAGATACAGCCTGCTTCCTGGAGACAAAATCTGATGAGTAACAGAACCAGCAGTTCTCTGTTGATTTTGACTCAGAGCAGGACCTTTTTGTCACCGAGTTCATTCTCTAACTGAAGAGCGGAGAAGTGCATAAAATTGAATGCTGAAAGCCAGCCCTCCGGTGGACCGGGGCAGAGAACACAGTGTCAGGGCGGCATCTCATAATGTAAGGAAAAGCAATTTGCTCATCTAGGTGAGTGCTTTATCCTCTGCGAGTGTGTAACCTGAAGAAGGTAAATTACTTTTTCCTGGTACCACTTGGTAGCCAAGAGGAGGCAATTTACCTCGTAATGTCAAGACACCCTGCTGCCGTGAAAGCGGTCATATCCTGAGCTTGCTAAGGAGAGTACTTGGCTCACTGTCAAGCTGACCTTTGTAAATCTCTCGGCCTGTAAATCTCTCAGTCTCAGGCTGAAATACTGTAGAAAATACACCCAGGCAGGCGGATGAGCAGGTGTGTGTGTGTGTGTGTGTGTGTGTGTGTGTGTGTGTGTGTGTGTGTGTGTGAGAGAGAGAGAGAGAGAGAGAGAGAGAGAGAGAGAGAGAGAGAGAGACAGACACAGACACAGACACAGAGAGACAGAGAGAAACAGAGACAGACAGAGACAGACAGAGACAGAGAGAGAAGGAGACTGGGTGTACGATCATTGTATGCATTGTATGGTTTTTTGGTTTGGTTTGGTTTGGTTTTAGATCCCTCATTCATTGTGATTTTACTTCGTGGTTCCCTTGGAAACCGTGGTTTTTCAACATTCTAAAATGGTGAAGAGAGACTTTTCCTCAGTACGATTCCGTCTTATATTGCATTTGTCTGGCAGCTATGCTGTAGGAATGACACCCTCAGTGTTTTAAGCCCCACATACATAGAGAAGGGAATTGGTTAATTAAAAACACAGTAGCAAGCCCAACTCTTAGGAAAACATCTCAACTCTGTAAATTGGCTGTAACAAGAGAGCACTGAAAGCACAATGACCTTATTTGAACTTCCTTTTAAAATGTGTGTGTGTGAGTGTGTGTGCGTCTGTCTGTGTGTGTGAGTGTGTGTGCGTGTGTCTGTGTGTGTGAGTGTGTGCATGTGTGTGAGTGTGTGTGTGTGTGTGTGTGTGTGTGTGTGTGTGTGTCCTATTTTTTTATCTTTTCACATAAGATCCCCTATTACGATTTCACTCCCTCTACTCCTCCCGGTTCCTCCCTATTTGTTCTTCCATTTGCAGCCACACCTTTCTCTCATTAGAATCAGTCTTCTAAGGGATTATAGTACAATAAGATTAAACAAAAACTTAAACATAGGACAAGACAAACAAGAGCAAGAGTCCAAGAAAAGGCAGGACACACACACACACAGCCTTGTTCACACATTCAGGAGTCCCATTAAAAACCTAAAAGGAAAGAAGCATCTCGGGGACAAGCTAGAAACCTAGGAAACTGGGAACTCCTGGGAATCTGTGAGGGTGACTGTAGCTAAGACTAGCAATGGGGGATGTGGAGGATGGACTGGTCATCTCCTGTAAACAGGCAAAACTTTCAAAATGGATTGGGACACCAACGCAGCCAGAGAACATTAGACCCACACTTTGTCCTGCCTACAAGTTGTGCAGGGGTAAAAAGATGGAGCAGAATTTGAGGAAGTACCAACCAGTGACTGCCCACTTTGAGACCCATGACATAAAAGGGAGCCCATCCCAATACTATTAATGATATTCTATTATACTTGCAGACAGGAGCCTACCATAACTGTCATCAGAAATTCCTCACCCAGCAACTGATCAAAACTGATGCACAGACCCATAGCCAGGTATTAAGTAGAGCTTGGGAAGTCGACTGAAAAGGAGAGGAAGGATTAAAGGAGCCAGAGGGGTTAGGAACACCATAAGAATACCTACAGAATCAACTAACCAGGGCCCATCGGGTCTCACAGAGACTGAACTGTCAGCCAGAGAGCATGTATGGGATGGACGTGCGCCCTCTGCACATATGTAACAGTTGTGCAGCTAGATTTTCATGTGGAACTCTTAAAGTGGGAACAGAGACTGGCTCTGACTACATTGCCTGCCTTTGGATCCCTTTCTCCTTACTGGGATGTCTTGCCTAGCCTCAATATAGGAAAATGTGCCTGGTCTTACTGCAACTTGATCTGCCAAGGCTATGTAATATCCATGGAAGGTCTCCTCTTTTCTAAGGAGAAGAGGAAGGGTGGATCTGGGAAAGGGTGGTTAGAAGGAAGGACTGGGAGGAAAGGCAGGAGGGGGTCACTGTAATCATCGGGATTTAAAGTAAGTAAACAACTTAATTTGTTTGCAAGGTATAGCAGAGTATCATTAATCAAGTCAGGGGTTGTCTCTCTCCCATGGGATGGGTCTCAGGTTGAGTCAGTCATTGGTTGGCCATTTCCTCAATCTCTGCTCTATCTTTGTTCCTGCACATCTTGTAGGAGGGACAAATCTGGGGTTGCAGATTTGTGGGTGGGTTGGTGTCCCCCTCCCTCCACTGGAAGTTCCATCTGGCTACAGGAGGTGGCCACTTCAGTCTCCATATCCACCTGATAGAATTCTCAGCTAGGGTCACCCCCATGGACTCCCAGGGGGCCTCCCCAATCTCAAGTGCCTGTCTACTCTCTCCTGAAAGGCTTCATCCAGCAGCAGATGGAAACATCCGGTAGAGCTTTGGAGTCTTGTTGAAGATAGGGGATAGTACTGAGTGAGCTAGAGGGAGCAAGGACATCACAAAAAGACCTACAGAGTCAACTAACCTGGAACCATGGCTCATAGAGACTGAAACACCATCCAAAGGGTATGCAGGGGCTGGACTAGGCCCCTATACCTTTGTAGCTGATGTGCAATTTGGTTTTTACATGGATCCCCTAACAATTGGAGCAGGGGCCGTCTCTGACTCTATTACCTGTTATTTAATCCCTTCCCTTAGCTGGACAGCCTGGACAAGGCTCAGTGGGAAAGGATGCACTTACTCCTGCATTGATGTCCCAGGGCATGCTGGTACCCCAGGGAGGAGGGAGCTTTACCTTTTCTGAGGAGAGGAGAGGTAATGGGGGAGGGTTTTTGAGGGCAGGACTGGGAAGAAAGGAGGGAGTGGGGGCTACAAACTGGATACAACATGAATGAAGGAAGGAAGGAAGAAATGAAAAAAGATACTCTCGAAAATAAAAGGAAAAGATTATCAAGAAAAAAATAACTTAATCAAAAACAACAAAACGAAAAAACACCTAATTGGAAGCTGTAATATATACACAAAGGACATGTAGGATTAAAAGAGAAAAGAAAAAGTATAAAATAAAATTAAAAATAAGATTAAATAAAATTTTGTTTGTTTTTTAATAAAAGATTTCTCTGCGTTATCCTGGCTGTCTTGAAACTCAATTTTGTAGACCAGGCTGGCCTCAAACTCAGAGATCTCCTGGTCTCTGCCCACACAAGTGCTGGGATTAAAGATATGCACACCACTGCCTGGAATATACATTTACACACACATACACATATATAGCATATGCATACACATCACATACATATACAATCATATAACATGCACACACTGTATACATAGTATACATATACATGTACATCTTATAACTACACATCACACACACACACACACACACACACACACAGACACATTTGACTTTTAAGATAAAATAAAATTTAAAGAAAGGAAATGCTCTGACATGCCATTGTGAGACAAGAAAACTCCAGAGGTGCCATTGAGTTTATTTTCTGTTGGCCACCTACTGCTGGGACTGCATACTCTGTTCCCTAGTGAGACTCCCTTGGAGAAAATTAAATTTCCATTTTTAAGTGGTTATCAGCTGGAGGTAGCTTCTGTGTTAGGGATTGGGGTATGTGCCCACTTCTTTTAAGTTCAGGAGACCATCTGATGCAGACCCATGCAAGCCAGAGGACCTGAGAAAGAGCAGAAAGAACAGGGATGAGCTGGGACATGAGAACGTCTAGTAGACAAGCTAATAATCTGGGCAGAGATTCTAAGCATAGAGAATCTGGAAGGGGGTATTTAAAAGAGGTGGGGTGAAGTTGGAGCAATGGCTTGACCAGTAAAAGACCTCACTCTGCACCACTGATGAGTGTCTAGTGTGATGGCTGCGGTGCTTAACTGTAACCGGGCTCAAGGTGCAGAGGCAGGATCTATGAGAGACTGTGCTTCAAAAACATAAGGTAGAGGTAGAGGGAAACACATGACAGGGAATGCAGGCCTTTCCATGAACACAAGTATGTACACACAGGAACACATTCTAGTACATACATATGCACATATAAGGAAACAATATGATAGAGGAAAATCAAGAGAGAGAAATGAGGCTCCAGATGAAGTTTATTGGTCTCTGTGTTTAATAAACTGTACATACTATTTACTCTGTGCCAGGACATTTGTGTTTGTATAATTGGGTCTTAATAGCAATCCTGTAAATTGTGTATTTTTATTATCCTTATAGATTTAAAAATTAGGAAACAAATTTTAATGAGAAAATAAAATTTATTCATGAACTTAAAAGTAATATGTAATACTGAAAGTTTTGTCAGAAAAGCAATATAGAATTAAGGGTGCTCTTAAGCAATCAGTGGGTTTCTAGATATTTCAAATAATGTTTGAAGGAGATTAGGTAGTAAGAAGAGTGTAGAAAGAATTAGGGAGAAATATCAGCAAAGAAGTGACTATACTACTCAAGGAAGCAGAATGCTGCATAAGAAACAGAAAAGGTGAAATCAAGAAGTGTCTTGAGGGCCAATGAGATAGCTCAGTAGTACTTGCCACCAGTCCTGGTGACCTGAGTTCCACACCTGGGACCTACATGGTAGAGGGAAAGAACCAGCTCCTGAGAGGTGCACTTAGACCTCTTACCTGCATCTTAGCATGCATGCACGTACATACACACAAGCATATTCACACACAGGCACCTAGGACACACACATTGAAAGACTTACAAATGCATATATACAAACACAGACATACAGAGACATATACATTCATACAAATGCATATACAATATGCACACAAATAAGCATATACACATGCACAAACATACATACACACTCAAAGACACATACAATACACATATATGCACACACATACACATGCTCAGATGCATACACATACATGCAAACACACGTACCAAATAAATAAAGGTAATAATAAATGTCATTAAAAGTAAGCCTTTGGTTTTAAATATGCACTACTTGGTGATGGACCAAATGCTGTTTAGGGAAAGGAAGGATCTCACAGGGCCGTGTTAAGGTATCTGTCATTAATAGTTAGATGAGGACAATTCACCGCATTAGGAATGGTGCAGAGAAGCAGAGATGATGGAGACCAGAGACCAGCAACAACACATCTGAAGCTTTTAGGGTATATTAACTGGGCTGATAAGTAGATATCGGAATGAGGGATTATAAAATCTGAAGCAAAAATAAAACATGTAAGCCTAGAAGCCATTTGGTATTTATTTATTACAATATAGGTGAGTCTCCTTTAAGAAGCCAATATCCACATTCTCAGTTATGTCTTACTTTTTTCCTAAATGTCTTTCTCTAAACCCTTATGTTTAACATTTGTATGAAAATCTCTTGATAAATTTCAACTCTATTTCAAAAAACTTTGTTTTTCAGATGCTTGTAGATACAGGTAAATATAACATTTAAAAAGTACTAATATATCAGGATTGTGGCGGCGCACTCCTTTAATTTCAGCACTGAGAGGCAGAGGTGGTCAAATCTCTGTGAGTTTGTGGCCAGCCATATCTACAGAATGAGCTCCAGGACAGCCATAGCTACACATGAAACCCTGTCTAGAAAACAAATAAGCACTGAAAAGTACTAATATAGCAATATGTTCTATAATGTTACAGTTTTAACATCACAGGGGCATAATACAGCTGACAGCCTTGGGGAGTTAATGGATAGTTCTGAGAGAAAGTTCTAGAAAGAAATAAGGATAAGGAAATAAGGATGACTAAGATAGCTCATTGTCACCTTGTGGTCTTTTTGTGATAGAATTGTCAGTTTGCCCTCTGAGTTACCCAATGTTTCCACAACACTTTAGACCTTTCTTTTATACTTGGATTGACTCTTTGGGGACTTCAGCATATAATACAGTTCCTCATAACCCCTTCTAAGATTTTGGTGCTGTTTGGGAGTGAATGGCCCCCATTGGTCACATGTTTGAATGCTTGATCTCTAGCTAGTTGAATTGTTTGGGAAGAGCTAGGAGGTGTGGCCTTGTTGGAAGAGTATGTCACTAAGGGTGGTCTTAGTTTCAAAGTCCATGCCATTCTGAGTTAGTTCTATTTCTGCCTCATGCTGGTAGATCAAATGTAAGCTCTTAGTTCTCCAGCACCATGTCTGCCTATTGCCATGTTTTCTACCATGATGACCATAGACTCTAACCTGTTGGAGCTGTGAGCCATAAAGAACACTTCTATGAGTTGCCCTGGTCTTGGTCTTGGTACCTTAGCACAGCAAGAGAAAATTTAAAAAGGCATTTTTCATGGATTTAAAAAAATGAGGTATGCATTTGCTGGGGCAAATCCTACCTTGGAGAATAGCTTGAGGTTTTGCCAACTATGTGTCAGGCTACAGAATGGAGCATCAGATGAACACATGACTAAAAAGAAAGGTAATTTTACTTAAATCTCTTTGAAATGAATCTCTCTCTCTCTCTCTCTCTCTCTCTCTCTCTCTTCCTCTCAATTTAGATGAAATTTAATATTTTCAAAGCATGTACTATTTTAAAAAGTTTTAATTAAGGAAAAATGTCTGTTAAGCTCTAAATAGCAATAATAATAACATTATGTAGGCTAGGTTTGGTAGAAGGTTAGTCTATTATGCACAAAGTTTGATTCCCAGAAAAATAAAAGGCAACATAATCTATTCTATAAAAAGCTATGATCTTTGCTTGTAAAACATCCAGGCAAATCTAAGCTAGTAGAGAAAATGATCTCATGGAAAGATGTGCACTGGTAACCAGAACAAGCTTTGAGAAGACAGAAATTATAACCTCACTGTGACATGAGAGCCTGGGCAGTGTGACTTTGGCCTTGGGTAGAAAGTATGTGCTTCAGGCAGGCAGCTTCTTGACATCACATTTAGCATGAAGCCAGGAATGCTGGCACGTCTGGGATAGGACCAGAATGCACTTGAGACATTTTAAAAGTCATCTACTCATTGTTTAAAATGACAAAAACTTGCTGCTCATAAAATGGTAAAGAAGATGATAAAATTCTTCTGTGAGGTCTCATCTAGAGAGTGAATTCTTCTAAACATCTTAATTTTCTTTCTCTCCTAAGCTCTAAGGAATGCCTAAGGTTGGAGAAGAATCCACAAGATTTAGAGAGAGCAGAGAAGGCACTTAAGATAGATTTGGAAATTGGGACCTGAAGACAGCAAAGGTTCTCTGCCGCCATGTGGAAAGGAAGAAAGTTATCTTTGCCCAGTGAGTCCTATTAATTAATTATGAGCCCAAGGGTAGGGTTGTACCATTCACTTTTTTTCTCTCCAGAAATATAACAGTGGCTGGTATCCAGCACACACTGAATAAATATTTACTGAGTGACTACAGGCAGCTATGAGATTTTTACATGGGGAAAACAGGGACAAAGACTGCAAGTGAGAATTTAGTAAAATTTCTACTCAGTGGGCAATAGACTTGTAAATAGCTTGCAGATTGGGGAAGGGCGAAAAGGGACAGAAGCTGAACTCACTCTTGCCTGGGTTTGTGAATGAGAGAGCTCAACAGAATGTCAAGGTCTTTCCCATACTTTGAGCAGATGGCTCAGAGCTGGAAGGGAGGCAAAAGTGAATGGGACTCCACAGTGAGAGAGTTCTGCTTGTTGAAAGGTCCGAGGACAGTCTACAAATACCAAGTTGACTGATGAATTGCAGAAAATGGCAGTAGCAGATTCGTGCAAATGACTAGACATTAAAACTTCTATATCTAGTCTTAAATTTAGTTCTGGACTATTTGAATTCTTTGTATTATTGGCTTGATACCAAATTTGCCTAGACAAAAGTAGACTGACTTTACTCCACCCGTTCTAAGTCACACAGCTCGCAGCAAGTTCTGAACCTCAACTTCTTTAGCTGCAAAATTTCAATACTCAGCACCAACTTTCTATGAATGCTGCAAAGATTAAACCCTTCAGACCATTAAATACCACACAGCAAATACTCTATATTAATTATACTATTGTTAACACTTAAGAAGGAAGTGATTATTATCAGAAGACATATTTGCTGAGAATAAATATACTTTACAATGTTACTTTTTCTTTCATTTTGAAAAAAACGTTGGTTATATTTTTGCAAATATGTATTTTTGTGTCCCTATGTGTGTTTATGTGCACCATGTATATGCAGTGACCATGGACTCAAGGAGACGGCATTTGATTCCCTGGAATTGGAGATGTCAACACTTGTGAGCTACTGAGATGCCATTGTTTGTGAGCTACCATGTAGGAGGAACTTAACCTGCATTGGCCCTCTGCAAAAGTGTGCTTAAAGACTAAGTCATCTCAATAGGCCCTAGCATCCCCCAAAATAAGATTTTAAAATTTTTGGGGGGGCATGTTTGGAAGGTGGTAATGATATTTCATGAAGTCTACAGTTCTGTTCTGGTGGTAGCATCCTGCCAAGAAGAGAAACACGAACACTTTCCACCCTCAAAAGCCTGTGTTGAAAGTCTTTACAGATAAAATCTTTACTATCTAGAAACACCTTTATTATGAAGATATGGTCTCCAAAATTATTAAATGTTAAGGGAAAGTGATGGACTTTTCACCCAAACACTTCTCTTACAGCTGAAATTGAAGCAGAGAAAAGTTCAGTGAAAATAGCAAAGACACATGCCTTATCTCCATCAGCTAAGACTTAGACGCACCTTCCGAAGGTACCAGATGTACTTGAAGGCATCTTCTGAAGATGAGTACCATAAGCCACAGCATTTGCTTCTTTCTCTAGAGACAGAACTAGTTCTTCACACTGTTCCTATTTCTTGATTGGCCAGCACAGTGCAGGTGTCGAAGTTACCCTGTCTTAGTCCTGTTGTGCTTTGCCCTCTTTTCTACCAAGTGGTAGAGCCCAGGGGATTAGGCAGTCTTCTTCTTTGGAGTCAGAGCAAATGAATTTCTTTGAGTAATACAAAGCACAAACCACACTGCCTGGGTTGCAACTCTGAAATTTGTCTTTATAGTTTTGGTTTTGTTCTTTTAACTGATATGCCTATTAGTTACATAAGAGTTTCTCTGGAGGCATGGTCCACAGCCATGCCTCCAGAGATCATTTTGTTTGTTGTTTTCTGAAAGAGTTCCTGAGGTGGCTGCAGGGCTATGGCTCTCTCTGAATCCATGTGTAAGCATCCTTGTTGCTTACCATACTATACTGCTCAGTGAGATCTTTTCTTCTTCACCATGGGCTGCTCTCCTGTCACCTAAAAGGCTATGTCTTCAGACAGACACAGAAGCTTCTGAGAGGATTGGTTCTAGCCAGTGTCTGCTCTTTGAGGCAACTTGAAATCCTATGTCTTGAAGAGGCCAATGGAGAAGTGAAGTAGCTTCAACTCTAGATGTCACCTATCCTTCCAGTTTCCAAAGCACAAGCTCCACCACAACCTGAATCATTTCCTTCTGAATTGTCAGCCATTTGTATATGAGAAATTTAATCAGCATAACGTCAACACAACACACAATACATAACATTATGGACTTTCAAGTTATGAGTATCTTATCCTTCTTGCTAACAAGTATATTTGTAAATTTCTTTACATTATCTGCCAGTGGGGCCCTAGGTACATGGATCAGCAGTTAAGAGTACTTGTTGTTCTTTCAGAGGACTCAGGTTCAATTCCTAGCACCACACAGCAGCTCACAATTGTCTATAAGTCAAGTTCCAGGGGATTTGACACCTTATTTTCACATCTGTGGGCACCAATCATGTACATGGTATGCAAACACGCATACAGACAAAACAAACACATAAAATAAAAATTAATATATCTACATTAACTGCCAATCAATGATTTCAGGCTCATACTGCCTTTCTTCAATCTCTTGCATGTAGCTCTGGACTGAAGACAATAATAAAATTCTTTTTCCACCTTGACTCACTCCCACTGCAGGATATCAACTGTAAATAATCTTGAAACATTTATTGGACGTCAGTTATTCTCTGGGCACTGTGTCTCTGACTTCTAACCCACAATGTCTAAGGCAGACTTCTGCCCCAGGGGAGATGATCACATTTCTGTGATTTTGTGAGATCCAACTGAGAATATCAACAAGGGTTAAAATTGTGGAAAGCCTTGGAAGCCAACCAAGAACTCAAGTATATTGTGACATGTGACATGTCTATGTGACATCATAGCTATTCTAACTAATTGAGGCAGCCTAGATAAAGGATAGAGCTATGGCTCTCCATAGAAGAGGGGGTGAATTCAATCTAGAGGAAGGTGGGCGCTTTGCTGAACATTAATAAGAAGCTGTGTTCCAGAGCCTGGTCTCAATTGATATAGCATTAGCCTGCATTTGGGGGAGAGGAGTGCAGATGCTTTCCATACTGCCTGAGCATGTTTTGCTTCAGGAATCAGTAAATGGGACACAGCTTATGACTATGATCATCACACCATCTAAGGATGTGAATGAAAGATCTTAGCAAATGCGGGGTTATGCCTCTGCCCCAACATCACTTTACAGCAGTGTCAGAGAACAGCCTGGCAGAGTCTAGGAATAAAGAACTTGCAAATAAATATTGCCCAGGGGTCCATATTTTCCTGAACTTCCTAGAATGAATCACTGATAAATAATGCACCTTCCAGTTTGCGAACATCATACATGTTTACTTGTTTTAATTTAAAACTATATTGTGCTATGTGTCAGACAGAATTCTAGGTTCTGCAGGTCCAGAAATGTCCTGAAAAGTCTACATAATCCTCCGGGGTTCATAATCTACCTAACGGGCTAGAGAAGTCTCATTGTATAGTGAGGCTTCATGAAGGATATTCAACACTGATTAGTAGGGCAGGCTGGAAAAAGATTTTCAACTGAGAATAGACTAGAGTTTCCTAGAGAAAGAGTTCCAGATCCAGAACACGGCATGCGAATTTTGAAGATGAGAAAAGATTAGGTATATTGAATGGATTCTGAGATCATTGAAATATGAATATCCTTTATCTCCTTACTTTGACACCGAAGTCTATTCCTTGTAGTAATATTTTCAAAGGAAACAAAATACTAATACAGCAAAAGCTTGATACTGTTGCTAGACACAGACCAAGTAACAGAATTCTTAAAACTCCCCTTTAAACATTTTATGAGCCCAGAATTTTTAGAAGTAGAGCTTGGGACAGGAACTAGAAAGCAGGTGAGTCATTCATGGAGAGCTCTTTAGAAGTTGTAAAGAAGAATCAGGATAGGGTAATGAGGCAGATGCTGGGAAGCAGTGAAGAGGACATAAGTAAAAATTAAGTGTTGACTCTATGCACTGCGGAGAGCTAGGAGTAGGAGTCATAAGAGTCCCCATGCCCTCTGTCGTCCTAAGTAACCTCAGTTCTTCCTGTGACTCCATTGTGTTAGCCACACAATGGCATCCAGAGCTAAGTAACATGATAGAGCCTCCTCAGAAATCCAGAAGGAAAAGAAAGTGTGGTGCGTATTTTGACATTCTTGATAGAGAGAGAGGAAGACAAAGAGACAGAGAGAGACACACACACAGAGAGAAAGAGACAGAGAAACTGAGTGATGGAGAAGGTAGGCCAATCTCCTGCTGTCCTGAGGATGAATTCTGGAAATCAGGGTTTCTTAGCTGGAGGTCTGAAATGTGGGCTGCTAAGTTTCAGAAAGCCTGACATCTGTGTTGGCCTTTCATTTGTCCAAAGTGAATCACAGATTCCTGAAAGAATCATAAACTTGGTTCTGCAGTTGTCTGAAAGCTAGGTCAAAGGACAGTGTTTTCCTGTCTTGTGATTGGGTTGGAATGACATACTCCTACAGTGAATTTTGTAGGGTCATAAAAACACAGAGGCATCCCAAAACCCTCCTCTGCACGCCTCCTGCACTTACCACTCCCTCCCTAATCTGGTCTTTTAAGAACAGAATTGCTTTATGTTTTACAGGAGTTGAATTTTCATATGTACACTGTTTCTGAAACATGCCAGTTTGAATTCATCTGAATAGTTTATCACACTGGGTAATATAAGGATATTCTGGTATTTCTCTTTAGAATTGGTTTTCTTTTTATGGCCATCCTTATTAAGCTATCTGCCCTTATGGATAGTGCATAGAGAAACAAATTATCCACTGCTCTTAGAAGACACCAATGGCTTATGTTTCATGATTTGGAGAGTATGAGGTCACATAGTATATGTTTAAAAGCCACTCTTCTGTTTTCAATATTGTTCTTCATCCTGCTGGATGTTATGAAGGGTAAGTGGAAACTATTCCCTCTTCTTAGAAAATAACAAAATAGTAGAAATAAAGAAAAGAATGACAAGTTAAAATGCCCCACATTAAATGATAAAATTTTTTGTCAAGTTCATGGACATGGAGTAGTGTGCAGATGAACGACCTAAGAAGACTCTTGGGTCCTTATGAAGCAAACAGAATTTCATTGCCAGAAGAATGTGGCTAAATGTATGTACTTGGTTCTTCAAATACAACTTTTGCCACTTGGAGTTCACATAAAAATGAGTGACTCATCACAATCAAGGGCTCCGAAGCTCTTTTGGAAGGGACAGATGAGGTGGCCCAATAATCTTTGCAGTGTGAGCTCAATGTTTGAATTAAAACTTCTCAAGCACAGTAACACACTTTGGTTATCCATAAGCTTTGGAAATAGATTCCAGGGCTCACCCCAGAAACTCCTGGGTTAATTTTTGATACAAGGATTACATATTTTCAGGAAACTCTACTGTTGTTCCTCATTTTAGATATGCCTAAGAATCATGCCCAAGGCTTGACTTCAAAGCTAATGCATCCCACCTGCAGATTCACCAAGGTAGAGTGTGTCTCAAACCATGCTCCTGACTCTCAGCTGTCCACAGACTTTCAGGAGTCAATTCCTCAATACACACTGTATTAAGTTGGCATACTTCAGTGGAATCTGTGTGGAGAACAATCTATAAACTAATTCATTCACTAATCATTTCTAAAGCACCCAGAGATTAGTCCAGAAATACAGCCATCCTGAGGTTTTCTGGAAACCCCAGTGAATCCAACCAAATCTCATTCCTTCATTGGCCGAAGGAAAGCAACCACACTGTTTGTGGCAAGTATCTAGAGAGTTTGTGTATGAGACCGGGGAAGGGTAGGACTAGCAGCTGTTGGTGTGTCCAGCAATTTTCTGGGATAAAATTCTAAATTAGAGCTCCCTTATGGATACCAGAGGGACACAAATGGTTATGGCCTCTATTTCACGAGAAAATCCAACTAAATCCACCAAGAAATGCAGATCATGAAATTCTTGTTAAAAAAAAAACCTACAAGAAGATATTTGCATCACAAAAGGCAAAGAATGGTTGTTTTAATGGTTATATTAAACTCCTTTTTTATGAGGGAAAGAACTAATATCTCAGTGGGAACATAGAAAAAGTGTTTGAACAACCAACTTACAGAAAGAATAACTTGTAACCAAAATAATTCTGTGTTGTTTTCTAGTAATTAGCCTCTCACTGATTCTTCAGCTTGAAATCCTACAAGCTACAGACATGTACATCACAATAGAATTTTCTTTAGGTCTCTAATGTCTCCTTGCCAGAGGTCTTCTCCATAGCCATTGTGTGTAAAATAATGTCCCTTGTGTGACTACCTTCACTTCATTGTATAAATGTCTCTCATTCATGGAATATCCTGTTATTCTTGGCTAGACTATAAATTGAATAAGGGTAAGGACCATGACTGTTGTAGTTGGTTGGGTCACCAGCACTTAAAAGAGGTCTTTCATATTAGAAGTATTCAAGAGAAGCTTGGTGGTTAAAGCAGGCTTGTTTCCCTTGCCTAGTGTCGATACCAGGCTGTGTAACTTCACTCCAGGGTAAATGATACACTCTTCTTGTCTATGAGGACACTGCATTCACTCTCTCTCTCTCTCTCTCTCTCTCTCTCTCTCTCTCTCTCTTTCTCTCTCTCTCTCTCTTACACACACACAGAGAGAGAGAGAGAACTCCAAAAACTCATACTTCAAGACAACAGTGAAGACCAACTGTGAACCCTTCATTTAACTCTGACAGTGTTTGACAGCAAAAACTTAGAAACAGACTGAATGTCTACCAATGAGAACAGAGTTAGATTATCATAGCCTTTTGGTGATGAGTTGTGAAACCCTTAAAATCCATGGCATATATGCACTGATAATAGAATTCCTCAAGAAAAACAAGATATCATAAAATGTAGAAAAAGTAACAACAACAACAATAAAAACTGACAGGAACAAGATACAATAAACCTTTAATAGTATTTCCTGTCAGGGAAGAGAGGGATTTTGGTGGGATTGGGGATAGAGAGAAAAATGCCTTTGAAAGTTTGTTTATACACTTGTAATGTGTGTTGTGTGTTCTGTGTGTGGACCATATAAATTCAAGAGCCCAAATGGGCCAAGAGAATTTCATATCTCCTGGACTGGAGTCACAATTGGTGACTGTGAGTTAATTCATGGAGATGCTGGGAACCGAACTAGGGTTCTCTGGATCAGAAATAGTTATGAACCTCTAAGCCACTTTCGCGGCCCCCACCTGATTAAATGTTTTAAATAACAATCAGAATATATGCATTGCTTGAAGTATAAGCAATGCATATTGATCAAACCAGTTCATCTAAAATCTCAAGAATAATAAAGACTGAGGAAGACCTTCCATGGTTTGTATCAACATACTTCCAGGGCATAAAACAAAGGGGAAAAAGGCAGCCACCAGTTCTGCTGCATCAAAGAAGTGTTTAAAGATGCAGTCACTCTGCAATAACTGAGGGAAATTGCCTCTCTGCACTTTGATGTTTTGTGAGAACTTGTGGCCTTCCTAGGGACTTACTGGGTCACTCCATCCCTTCTCCCTTCTGAACTGCCCTGCTGCTTGGTGACTTTAGCATCTCCATGAGTCAGATTTTAATGACAAGGAATTGATTTTTAGCTAGATAAAAGATTCTTTGAGATAATTCTAGTCCTGTGAGGGAGGACCTAGCAAAGTTTTGGGAATAGTCTGAGAAAACAACCTCTTCTGAGAGAGTTCCAGTCAATATCTAAGACCAGAAATCAGGATAAATGTTCAATGTTCATTAAGTACTTAGAGGGATGTCACATACATGGTTGTAGATAACATGATTTTCATAGGCTGAGAAGTTTAGTGAGGCCAAAGAAGGATAGCTAATCTGATCCATTTCCCTAGAGCTGGATTCTCATTGAGTACAGAACAGTAAGGAAAATCAAGGAAGTATCCAAAGAATTTGAAATCAGCTATTCAGCAAGGCAAGAGGCAAGACAACAACACACATTTATTAAATGCTGACCTTGTACTGTATGCAGGGCAGTGTGTGCAAGGTATCATGTTCAGGGTGGTATGTGAAAGGCGCTCATTCTTAATGGGTGCATTGTGAAGTATGTTGGACCCTAAGGAATAGAGTACTGTTCAAACTTGAACTTACATGATTCCTAACCTTAGAACAGTGCTTCTCAACACTCCTAATGCTGTGACCCTTTAATAGTGTTCCTCATGTCAGGGTGACCTCCAATCACAACATTATTTCATTGCTACTTCATAACTGCAATTTTTCTACTGCTATGAATCATAATATGAATATTCGATATTCAGGATATCAGATCCATGACCTCTAAAGGAGTCATGACCCACAGCCACTTTAGAGGCTGTAAGGACTTCATGTAAAGGGTTAACTGAAGAACACTGTGCCTGTCTCCTGAAGGAGCTTTTGACATTCAGATACCCATAGTGGCAGGTGAAGAAATGTGTGCAGTGAAAGAATTTAAAAAGATTGTCAGCATGATGCTCCTGTTCCTGCTGGCCTGGTTCTAACACATGGTGGCCTGCAGCAAACGCTCTTTAAATCACATTGGCATGTGTTTTGGAGCTAAGTGTGAGAGGATCAGTATTGACTCAAGACTCCCAAGACCAAATTGTCAACAGAAAGATTTATTTGGCCCAAAGGGACAGAGGGCAGGGAAAAGGTGACAAGACAGGAGTTAGAGGACAGAGGAGAAGAGAAAGGGGACAGGAGAGAGGAGGAAGTGCTATTTGTCCCAGAAAGGTAAGCAAAGACAAAGGAGTGTGTCTAGGTAGGGAGGGAACAGACGTGGCCCATAGACAAATGACAGTTTATAAAGGTAAAAGTGAAATCCTGTTAGGATGAGGTATTTACGTTGAGCCTGTTAATTATGTGATCCAAAGGGCACTTTTGTTTGCTGGACTTAAAAACCCAAGCTGCCTAAAATCCCTTCATGCACTTAAATATGAGGGGGGCGGGGTAGATGGATTGGAGCCTAGCTTCTATTCAGACAGGTGCTCAAACGCTGCTGTCATTACATTTCCCAAACTCTTGTCCTCTGGTTCTCCATTTCAATAAACAGAATTTGAGGGATTGAAAGACGATGTGGTCTAAATAGTATTTGCAATGCAGAGGAGATCTGAATCTGAATATGCCTGTGACATGTCTATAAATCCATATTAAAGATGCAGAAACAAGAGGGTTCTGGCTTCGTTCACTGGCCAGCTAGTCTACAGAAACTGTTATAGAGCCTGCTGTGAAAGCGAAGGTGGATTATGACTGTGCAAGACACACAATGTTGACACAAACAAGTAAAACATGTACTAGTCACTTGGAAATATTGGGCTCTGGGAAACTGATTCAAAATGAGTTTTATATATACACACACACACACACAGAGAGAGAGAGAGAGAGAGAGAGAGAGAGAGATCGTTAACAGGCTGATAGAATATTTATATACAATGATGTGACGACCGTATTTTGGGAATCGGAGCATCTTTTAAAAGCAATTAACAACCAAAAAGAGGGAGAAAAACAGAACAGGGAAATAGGGTCTAGTGCGTCTCCTCTTTTAACTCAGAAAATCAGATGACTCATTCTTCATACTGTTTGCCAAAACTGCCTAATGGATGAGATATCACTGGTCATGATTCAATGTTGTGATGAAATTTAAGGAACGGAGTTTTGATACTGAGGGTGATCTGTGGTCACCAAAACCTTGCCACCAGCTGGTCGGCAACTTGAGACAGGTCACTTCCCTTCTCTGGCAAGAGTTTCCTCATTGTTATAATAATAACTTCACCAGGCCAAGCATAAAGAGAGTTCTACAGCCGTTATAGGGTCGGAGAGATAGATCAGTGGTTAAAGCATTTACCCAGCAAATGTGAGACGTGAAGTCTAGGTCTACATAGCCCATGCAAATGGTGAGTGGACGTGAAGGCTGGACTGTAGTAATTCCAGCCTCAGCGGGCAGAGACAGGGCATCATGGTACAAGTTGACTATCAATACCAGCCACCCGGTGAGCTCTGGGGTTGACTGAGAAAGAAGATCAAGCAAGGATGATTCTGAACACAAAACTTGGGCTTCCCCTTACATGTGCACACAGGTGCACATGTCCCCCCTCCCCTGTACACACGCATAAAATATGTCCATACACACAGGTGTAGTCCATACAGAAAAATGGAACTTTCAATTTAAATAAAGCAATAACATCCTGGATCTTTATTCCTTTGTACTTCATTGTTTTCATTGTTGCTTTGTCTTTCACAGCAAATATTTTCTTGGGTTTAATGGACAGACCTCATGACATGCAGTGACATGATGTAAAGACATTTAATGAGGGTGACATTTGATTAGAAAGTTGCTCTTACCCCATACACTGAAGCAAAGAAAGAGAAGGCATGATAAAGAGGTTTGATCCTAAAAGACAATACTTTATGAAGTGATGTAAGCATGTTAGTAAGGTTCAAAAAGAAAGCAATCCAGAAGGCTTCTAGTGGGTTTGTGTGGGCATCCATTAACAGAATGTCGCTTCTCAGAAATCATAGATCAAGCCTTAATACGTTTTGTTTTAGAAGGACACATTCCTCATTGTGTCTTAGGTCTTGCTATTCATATTATGTAAAAGACCTGTATCAAGACTGGACTAAGGAAAAATTGCCGAAGACTGAAAATATTTTTTCTCCTTCCAGTCATATAATGACTTCTCAGTCATATAGTGAGTGCTTCTCAGATCACTCCATGGCAAAGAGACGGGGAGAGAATTACCCACAAGCTCCTATTTCAACCTGTAAAAACACAAAACTTTGTTCAATAGGAGTCCGAATCCCATGTTCCTGTGTTGCTAGAAGATGAATGTGTAGGCATGATATAGGTCTTACTGAGTCCCACAAAAGGAATGAATAATGAGTGGGATATAGAGGTATACTGATGGATAGCAGCATGAAGTGAGATGCTCGCAGGGAACCTCGGGGCCAAGAAAGCATGTGTTCTGCGACAGCAACTAGACTAAGACAGAGGGTACAAGAGCTAAGTAGCTCTTTGACGACCTCTCATATACTTTTAATTTCCTGGGATCTAATGGGAGGGTGCTCATGTCAATTTATAATTTGATGCAGGATGAACCTGGTAACTTTATCTACTAGAAGCACACAGTAAGAAATATCAGGGTTTTATCTGAAGTCCTTCAGTAAGTAGGCTTTTTGCTATGAATAGAGTACATGTCTTTGAAAGTAGTATGGAAAAAGAAAAGTATTTGAATGTATATTACAAGTCCATTTCTCCTGAGATAATAAATGCTGTGTATTAGTTGTAAGTTCTTCATTCATCAAAAATTAAAAATAGCCACATATGGTATTCAGGTTAGACAAGAACTACATCTGAAAGCAGGCTTTTATAATGAACTGCAGAATAAACAACTTTCTAGTTTGTCCAATAGATGAGCCATAGAGAATGGACCTAAACTCTGCCCTGTTTGATGTTTCCCTTGTGAACGTTTTGGATTCCAAGCCCAAGGTCATGATAAATTGTCCTTTCCTCTAAAGTGTGGAGAGTCCGGCACAGCTGAGTACAAAGCCTTGCCCTCGGACTGAACACCCTGGCCACTACATTTTGCTGCCTGCATAGCTGCTACTTCCCAGCCTTGGTCAGCTGCCTTCTGTTGGCAGTAAAGGCTGAAGTACCAGCCTAATATTTGCCCCCACTCCCCTCAGTGTTGGGTTTACACTGTGCAAATTTGAATGTCACATTTGTCAACTGATTCAAAGCCAGGAAAGCTTTTGGCTTCTCTGATCATGACTTGTGGTTAAGGAAAAATAAGAACAGAGACAGAATCAAACAACCTTTCCATGCATTGTGTAAGCATGAATGGACTTTAAAAGTTATTTTAAAATACTGAATCATTGACCTTGAGTTTAATAGATATTAGTTATTGCACAGTGGATTTGATCTTCTTTCAAAGAAATTAACTGAAATCCCAGCTTTTGATTTGATTCTCATTTCTGTTTTGTTTCTACTTTTGTGTATTTCTGATTCTAGGTGCTTATATGACAAGAGAAAGCTGTGCATGTCCTCCCATATGTCCACTTGCAAATGTCCTTGTAGAGACTGCAGACATTAAGAGCTTCAACATTTCTGTCACACATTTCTTTTAGTTCAATAGCTTTGGAGCGAGAGCACTGAGTGCTATATTGTTAATCTTTAATTTCTGCTGTTTGCTGTGACTCTTGTGGGTTCTCAAATCAGGCAACCATACAAATGGCTTTGGTTAGATGAATCCAACTTTTAATATAATCATATGATTTACTGTGCAAAATGTGCCTAAGTTAAATAATGCAGATGTATCATCTTCTAAAACCATTGAGGTCTTAAAATTTATTCTTTCAAAACCTCAACATTCACTGAAAAATAATATACCTAAAATACTACACGAGGGACTGGAGAGACACTACACAAGTTAGGGTAACTTTTAAAGAGGGCCAACTTCTATTTCCTGCATCTACATTGGGGGTTTAATTCCACGGGCACAGAAACCCTTGTCTGATTTCTGTGAGTACCCGCACACTCAGGTGTTCATCCAAACACAGACACATAATTGAAACGTAAGAAGCAAACATTTAAAAACAATACAGCTTGAATCTATAGATTGCTACTAGCAAGATGGACATTTTTACAATATTAATCCTGCCAATTCATGAGCATGGGAGATCTTTCCAACTTCCGAGGTCTCCTTCCATTTCTTTCTTCAGAGACTTGAAGTTCTTGTCATACAAATCTTTCACTGGCTTGGTCAGAGTTACACTGAGGTATTTTATATTATTTGTGACTATTGTGAAGGGTGTCATTTTGCTAATTTCTTCCTCAGCCTGTTTATCCTTTGAGAAGAGGAAGGCTACTGATTTGTTTGAGTTAATTTTATATCCAGTCACATTGCTGAAGTGTTTATCTTGTTTAGTAGTTCTCTGGTGGAACTTTTGGGGTCACTTAAGTAAACTATCATATCATCAGCAAATAGTGATGTTTTGACTTCTTCCTTTCCAATTTGTATCCCTTTAGCCTCCTTTTGTTGTCTGATTATTCTGGCTAGGACATCGAGTACTATATTGAATAAATAGGGAAAGAGTGGGCAGCCTTGTCTCGTCCCTGATTTTAGTGGGATTGCTGCAAGTTTCTCTCCATTCACTTTGATGTTGGCTACTGGTTTGTGTATATTGCTTTTACTATGTTTATGTATGGGGATTGCATTCCTGATCTATCTAAGACTTTTATCATGAAGGGGTGAATTTTGTCAAATGCTTTCTCAGCATCTAATGAGATGATCATGTGGTTTTTTGTTGATTTTGTTTATGTAGTGCATTACATTGATGGATTTCTGTATATTGAACCATCCCTGCATCACTGGGAGAAGCCTACTTGATCATGATGGATGCTCATTTTGATGTGTTCTTGGATTTGGTTTGCAAGAATTTTATTGAGTATTTCTCTTTCTTTGTTGGGTCTTTGTGTAGTTTAGGTATAAGGGTAGTTGTGGCTTCATAGAAGGAATCAGGTAGTGTTTCTTTCTGTTTCTATTTTGTGGGATAGTTTGGACAGTATTGGTATTAAGTTTTCTATGAGGGTCTGATAGAATTCTGTACTAAACCCATCTGGTTCTGGGCTTCTTTTGGTTTGGAGAATTTTTAATGACTGCTGCTATTTCTTTAGGAGTTATGGGACTGTTTAGATGATTTATCTGATCCTGATTTAACTTTGGTACCTGGTATCTGTCTAGAAAACTGTCCATTTTCTCCAGATTTTCCAGTTTTCTTGAATATAGGCTTTTGTAGTAGGATCTGATCATTTTTTAATTTCCTCGGATTCTGTTGATTTTTCTCCCTTTTATTTCTGATTTTGTTAATTTGGATACTCTCTCTCTATGTCCTCTGGTTAGCCTGGCTAACAGTTTATCTATCTTGTTGATTTTCTCAAAGAACCAGCTCCTAGTTTTGTTGATTCTTTGTATAGTTCCTCTTGTTTCTCCTTGGTTGATTTCAGCCCTGAGTTTGATTATTTCCTGCTGTCTACTCCTTTTGGGTGTATTTGCTTCTTTTTGTTCTAGAGCTTTCAGGTGTTGTTGAGTTATTAATTTTCCTCTTAGCACTGCTTTCATTGTATCACATAAAATTGGGTATGTTGTACCTTCATTTTCATTAATTTCTAAAAACTCTTTAATTTCTTTCTTTATTCTTCCTTGACCAAATTATCATTCAGCAGAGCATTGTTCAGTTTCCATGTGTATATAGGCTTTCTATTGTTTTTTATTGTTATTTAAGAATAGCCTTAGTCTATAGTTGTCTTATAGGATGAATGAGATTATTTTGGTCTTCTTGTATCTATTGTGACCAGTTTTGTGACCAATTATATAGTCAGTTCTAGAGAATGTCCCATGAGGTGTTGAGAAGAAGATATATTCCTTTCTTTTAGGATGAAATGTTCTGTAAATATCTGTTAAATCCATTTGGTTCATAGCTTCTGTTAGTTTCAACGTGTCTCTGTTTAGTTTTCATTTCCATAATCTGTCCATTGATGAGAGTGATGTGTTGAAGTCTCCCACTATTATTGTGTGAGGTGCAATGAGTGCTTTGAGCTTTAGTAAAGCTTTTTTTTTTAATGAATGTAGGTGCCCTTGCATTTGAAGCATAGATATTCAGGATTGAGAGTTCATCTTTGTGGATTTTAACTTTGAGGAATGTGAAGTCTTCTTCCTTGTGTTTTTTGATAGCTTTTGGTTGAAAGTCCATTACATTGGATATTAGAATGAATATTCCGGCTTGTTTCTTTAAACCATTTGCTTGGGAAATTGTTTTCCAGCCTTTTACTCTGAGGTAATGTCTGTCTTTGTCTGTGAGGTGTGTTTCCTGTATGCAGCAAAATGCTGGTCCTCTTTATGTATCCAGTCTATTAGTCTATGTATTTTTATTGGGGAATTGAGTCCATTGATATTGAGAGGTATTAGGGACCAATGATTGTTTTTCCTGTTTTTTTGTTGTTAGAGGTAGAATTATATTTGTGTGGCCATCTTCTTTGGGTTCGTTGAAATTAGATTACTTTTTTCCTTTTTCTAGGGTGTAGTTTCCCTCCTTATGTTGGAGTTTTCCATTTATTATCCTTTGAAGGGCTGGATATATGGAAAGATATTGTGTAACTTTGGATTTGTCTTGGAATATCTTGGTTTCTCCATCTATGTTAATTGAGATTTTGCTGGATATATGTGTTCTCTTAAGGTGTGTATGACATCTGTCCAGGATCGTCTGGCTTTCATAATCTCTGGTGAGAAATCAGGTATAATTCTTATAGGTCTGCCTTTATATGTTACTTGAACTTTTTCCCTTACTGATTTTAATATTCTTTCTTTGTTTTGTACATTGGTGTTTTGACTATTATGTGACAGGAGGTTTTTTATAGTCTAATCTATTTGGAGTTCTATAGGCATCTTGTATGTTTATGGGCATTTCCTTTATGTTAGGGAAGTCTTCTATAAATTTGTTGAAGATATTTATTGGCCCTTTAAGTTGGGAATCTTTGCTCTCTTCTACATTGATTATCCTTAAGTTTGATATTTTCATTGTGTCTTGCATTTCTTGGATGGTTTGGGTTTGGAGCTTTTTGTGTTTTGCATTTTCTTTGTTGGTTGTATCAATGTTTTCTATGGTATATTCTGCCCCTAAGATTCTCTCTTCTATCTCTTGTATTATGTTGGTGATGCTTGCTTCCATGATCCCTGATTTAATTCCTAGGTTTTGTATCTCCAGGGTTATCTCTCTTTGTGATATTTTTATTGCTTCTCTTCCCATTTTTAGATCCTGGATGGTTTTGTTCAATTCCTTCACCTGTTCGATTGTATTTTCCTGTAATTCTTTAAGGGATTTTTATGTTTCCTCATTAAGGGATTCTACTTGCTTACCTTTATTGCCAGTATTCCTTTAACAGAGTTATTTATGTCTTTCTTAAAGTCCTCTAACATCATAATGAACTGTGATTTTTAAGTCAAAATCTTGCTTTTCCAGTGTGTTTGGATATCCAGTATTTGCTCTGGTGGGAGAACTGGGTTCTGATAGTGCCAGTAGTCTTGGTTTTTGTTGCTTACGCTCTTGCCCTTGTGTCTTGCCATCTGCTTATCTCTGGTGTTAATTGGTCTTGCTGTCTCCGACAGTGACTTGACCTTCCTGTAAGCCACTGTGTGAGCACTCCTGGAGACCAGCATTCTCCCAGCAGGATCTGGTACAGAAAACTGTGGCACAGGGTCAGCTCCAGGAGCAAGCAGAATGTGGAAGGATCCTGTCCCAGACTGCTACTAGGTTTCTGTGTCCAGGGGACTCCAAGTGGAATACAATCAAAATTCCAACTCGATTCTTCATAGAGTAAGAAAGAGCAATTTATAAATTCATTTGGAATAACAAAACACCCAGGATAGCTAAAACTATCCTCAACAATAAAAAAACTTCTGGGGGAATCACCATTCCTGACATCAAGCTGTATTACAGAGCAATATTGATAAAAAACTGTGTAGTGTTGGTACAGAAACAGGCAGGTAAATCAACGGAATAGAACTGAAGACCTTGAAATGAATCCACACACCTATGGTCACTTGATCTTTGACAAAGGAGCCAAAACCATCCAGTGGAAAAAGATAGCATTTTCAACAAATGGTGCTGGTTCAACTGGCAGTCAGCATATAGAAGAATGCAAATTGAACCATTCTTATTGCTCTGTACAAAGCTCAAGCCCCTCCACATAAAACAAGATACACTCAAACTAATAGAAGAAAATGTGGGGAAAAGCATCAAACACCTGGGCGCTGGGGAAAATTTCTTGAACAGAACAGCAATAACTTATCCTCTAAGACCAAGAATTGACAAACGGGACTTTATAAAATTGCAAAGCTTCTGTAAGATGGACACTGTCATTAGGACAAAATGACAACCAATAAATTGGGAAAAGATCTTTACCAATCCTTCATCGGATAGAGCGATATCATTCATATATATATATATATATATATATATATATATATATATATATATATATATATCAAGAAGTTAGACAACAGAGAATCAAAAAACCCTATTAAAAATGTGGTACAGACCCCAGACCCGGTGAGAGAGAGACCCAACCGCCTGGTCAGGTGGGCACTCCTGAGGCTGCAGAGCGGAAGAGACCACCAACACTGCTCACCCCTGCCCACATCCCTGGCCCAAGAGGAAACTGTATAAGGCCTCTGGGCTCCCGTGGGGGAGGGCCCAGGAGCGGCAGGACTTCTGCGCCTGAGACACCGCCGGAACCTGAAAGAAACAGACCGGATAAACAGTTCTCTGCACCCAAATCCCGTGGGAGGGAGAGCTAAACCTTCAGAGAGGCAGACAAGCCTGGGAAACCAGAAGAGACTGCTCCCTGCACACACATCTCGGACGCCAGAGGAAAAAGCCAAAGACCATCTGGAACCCTGGTGCACTGAAGCTCCCGGAAGGGGCGGCACAGGTCTTCCTGGTTGCTGCCGCTGCAGAGAGCCCCTGGGCAGCACCCCACGAGCGAACCTGAGCCTCGGGACCACAGGTAAGACCAAATTTTCTGCTGCAAGAAAGCTGCCTGGTGAACTCAAGACACAGGCCCACAGGAACAGCTGAAGACCTGTAGAGAGGAAAAACTACACGCCCGAAAGCAGAACACTCTGTCCCCAGAACTGACTGAAAGAGAGGAAAACAGGTCTACAGCACTCCTGACACACAGGCTTATAGGACAGTCTAGCCACTGTCAGAAATAGCAGAACAAAGTAACACTAGAGATAATCTGATGGCGAGAGGCAAGCGCAGGAACCCAAGCAACAGAAACCAAGACTACATGCCATCATCGGAGCCCAATTCTCCCACCAAAACAAACATGGAATATCCAAACACACCAGAAAAGCAAGATCTAGTTTCAAAATCATATTTGATCATGATGCTGGAGGACTTCAAGAAAGACATGAACACACTTAGGGAAACACAGGAAATCATTAATAAACAAGTAGAGGCCTACAGAGAGGAATGGCAAAAATCCCTGAAAGAATTCCAGGAAAACACAATCAAACAGATGAAGGAATTAAAAATGGAAATAGAAGCAATCAAGAAAGAACACATGGAAACAACCCTGGATATAGAAAACCAAAAGAAGAGACAAGGAGCTGTAGATACAAGCTTCACCAACAGAATACAAGAGATGGAAGAGAGAATCTCAGGAGCAGAAGATTCCATAGAAATCATTGACTCAACTGTCAAAGATAATGTAAAGCGGAAAAAGCTACTGGTCCAAAACATACAGGAAATCCAGGACTCAATGAGAAGATCAAACCTAAGGATAATAGGTATAGAAGAGAGTGAAGACTCCCAGCTCAAAGGACCAGTAAATATCTTCAACAAAATCATAGAAGAAAACTTCCCTAACCTAAAAAAAGAGATACCCATAGGCATACAAGAAGCCTACAGAACTCCAAATAGATTGGACCAGAAAAGAAACACCTCCCGTCACATAATTGTCAAAACACCAAACGCACAAAATAAAGAAAGAATATTAAAAGCAGTAAGGGAAAAAGGTCAAGTAACATATAAAGGGAGACCTATCAGAATCACACCAGACTTCTCGCCAGAAACTATGAAGGCCAGAAGATCCTGGACTGATGTCATACAGACCCTAAGAGAACACAAATGCCAGCCCAGGTTACTGTATCCAGCAAAACTCTCAATTAACATTGATGGAGAAACCAAGATATTCCATGACAAAACCAAATTTACACAATATGTTTCTACAAATCCAGCACTACAAAGGATAATAAATGGTAAAGCCCAACATAAGGAGGCAAGCTATACCCTAGAAGAAGCAAGAAACTAATCGTCTTGGCAACAAAACAAAGAGAATGAAAGCACACAAACATAACCTCACATCCAAATATGAATATAAAGGGAAACAATAATCACTATTCCTTAATATCTCTCAATATCAATGACCTCAACTCCCCAATAAAAAGACATAGATTAACAAACTGGATACGCAACGAGGACCCTGCATTCTGCTGCCTACAGGAAACACACCTCAGAGACAAAGACAGACACTACCTCAGAGTGAAAGGCTGGAAAACAACTTTCCAAGCAAATGGTCAGAAGAAGCAAGCTGGAGTAGCCATTCTAATATCAAATAAAATCAATTTTCAACTAAAAGTCATCAAAAAAGATAAGGAAGGACACTTCATATTCATCAAAGGAAAAATCCACCAAGATGAACTCTCAATCCTAAATATCTATGCCCCAAATACAAGGGCACCTACATACGTAAAAGAAACCTTATTAAAGCTCAAAACACACATTGCACCTCACACAATAATAGTGGGAGATTTCAACACCCCACTCTCATCAATGGACAGATCATGGAAACAGAAATTAAACAGTGATGTCGACAGACTAAGAGAAGTCATGAGCCAAATGGACTTAACGGATATTTATAGAACATTCTATCCTAAAGCAAAAGGATATACCTTCTTCTCAGCTCCTCATGGTACTTTCTCCAAAATTGACCATATAATTGGTCAAAAAACGGGCCTCAACAGGTACAGAAAAATAGAAATAATCCCATGCGTGCTATCGGACCACCACGGCCTAAAACTGGTCTTCAATAACAATAAGGGAAGAATGCCCACATATACGTGGAAATTGAACAATGCTCTACTCAATGATAACCTGGTCAAGGAAGAAATAAAGAAAGAAATTAAAAACTTTTTAGAATTTAATGAAAATGAAGATACAACATACTCAAACTTATGGGACACAATGAAAGCTGTGCTAAGAGGAAAACTCATAGCGCTGAGTGCCTGCAGAAAGAAACAGGAAAGAGCATATGTCAGCAGCTTGACAGCACACCTAAAAGCTCTAGAACAAAAAGAAGCAAATACACCCAGGAGGAGTAGAAGGCAGGAAATAATCAAACTCAGAGCTGAAATCAACCAAGTAGAAACAAAAAGGACCATAGAAAGAATCAACAGGACCAAAAGTTGGTTCTTTGAGAAAATCAACAAGATAGATAAACCCTTAGCCAGATTAACGAGAGGACACAGAGAGTGCGTCCAAATTAACAAAATCAGAAATGAAAAGGGAGACATAACTACAGATTCAGAGGAAATTCAAAAAATCATCAGATCTTACTATAAAAACCTATATTCAACAAAATTTGAAAATCTTCAGGAAATGGACAATTTCCTAGACAGATACCAGGTATCAAAGTTAAATCAGGAACAGATAAACCAGTTAAACAACCCCATAACTCCTAAGGAAATAGAAGCAGTCATTAAAGGTCTCCCAACCAAAAAGAGCCCAGGTCCAGACGGGTTTAGTGCAGAATTCTATCAAACCTTCATAGAAGACCTCATACCAATATTATCCAAACTATTCCACAAAATTGAAACAGATGGAGCCCTACCGAATTCCTTCTACGAATCTACAATTACTCTTATACCTAAACCACACAAAGACACAACAAAGAAAGAGAACTTCAGACCAATTTCCCTTATGAATATCGACGCAAAAATACTCAATAAAATTCTGGCAAACCGAATTCAAGAGCACATCAAAACAATCATCCACCATGATCAAGTAGGCTTCATCCCAGGCATGCAGGGATGGTTTAATATACGGAAAACCATCAACGTGATCCATTATATAAACAAACTGAAAGAACAGAACCACATGATCATTTCATTAGATGCTGAGAAAGCATTTGACAAAATTCAACACCCCTTCATGATAAAAGTCCTGGAAAGAATAGGAATTCAAGGCCCATACCTAAACATAGTAAAAGCCATATACAGCAAACCAGTTGCTAACATTAAACTAAATGGAGAGAAACTTGAAGCAATCCCACTAAAATCAGGGACTAGACAAGGCTGCCCACTCTCTCCCTACTTATTCAATATAGTTCTTGAAGTTCTAGCCAGAGCAATCAGACAACAAAAGGAGATCAAAGGGATACAGATCGGAAAAGAAGAGGTCAAAATATCACTATTTGCAGATGATATGATAGTATATTTAAGTGATCCCAAAAGTTCCACCAGAGAACTACTAAAGCTGATAAACAACTTCAGCAAAGTGGCTGGGTATAAAATTAACTCAAATAAATCAGTTGCCTTCCTCTATACAAAAGAGAAACAAGCCGAGAAAGAAATTAGGGAAACGACACCCTTCATAATAGACCCAAATAATATAAAGTACCTCGGTGTGACTTTAACCAAGCAAGTAAAAGATCTGTACAATAAGAACTTCAAGACACTGAAGAAAGAAATTGAAGAAGACCTCAGAAGATGGAAAGATCTCCCATGCTCATGGATTGGCAGGATTAATATAGTAAAAATGGCCATTTTACCAAAAGCAATCTACAGATTCAATGCAATCCCCATCAAAATACCAATCCAATTCTTCAAAGAGTTAGACAGAACAATTTGCAAATTCATCTGGAATAACAAAAAACCCAGGATAGCTAAAGCTATCCTCAACAATAAAAGGACTTCAGGGGGAATCACTATCCCTGAACTCAAGCAGTATTACAGAGCAATAGTGATAAAAACTGCATGGTATTGGTACAGAGACAGACAGATAGACCAATGGAATAGAATTGAAGACCCAGAAATGAACCCACACACCTATGGTCACTTGATTTTTGACAAAGGAGCCAAAACCATCCAATGGAAAAAAGATAGCATTTTCAGCAAATGGTGCTGGTTCAACTGGAGGGCAACATGTAGAAGAATGCAGATCGATCCATGCTTATCACCCTGTACAAAGCTTAAGTCGAAGTGGATCAAGGACCTCCACATCAAACCAGACACACTCAAACTAATAGAAGAAAAACTAGGGAAGCATCTGGAACACATGGGCACTGGAAAAAATTTCCTGAACAAAACACCAATGGCTTATGCTCTAAGATCAAGAATTGACAAATGGGATCTCATAAAACTGCAAAGCTTCTGTAAGGCAAAGGACACTGTGGTTAGGACAAAACGGCAACCAACAGATTGGGAAAAGATCTTTACCAACCCTACAACAGATAGAGGCCTTATATCCAAAATATACAAAGAACTCAAGAAGTTAGACCGCAGGGAAACAAATAACCCTATTAAAAAATGGGGTTCAGAGCTAAACAAAGAATTCACAGCTGAGGAATGCCGAATGGCTGAGAAACACCTAAAGAAATGTTCAACATCTTTAGTCATAAGGGAAATGCAAATCAAAACAACCCTGAGATTTCACCTCACACCAGTGCGATTGGCTAAGATCAAAAACTCAGGTGACAGCAGATGCTGGCGAGGATGTGGAGAAAGAGGAACACTCCTCCATTGTTGGTGGGATTGCAGACTGGTACAACCATTCTGGAAATCAGTCTGGAGGTTCCTCAGAAAATTGGACATTGAACTGCCTGAGGATCCAGCTATACCTCTCTTGGGCATATACCCAAAAGATGCCTCAACATATAAAAGAGACACGTGCTCCACTATGTTCATCGCAGCCTTATTTATAATAGCCAGAAGCTGGAAAGAACCCAGATGCCCTTCAACAGAGGAATGGATACAGAAAATGTGGTACATCTACACAATGGAATATTACTCAGCTATCAAAAACAACGAGTTTATGAAATTCGTAGGCAAATGGTTGGAACTGGAAAATATCATCCTGAGTGAGATAACCCAATCACAGAAAGACATACATGGTATGCACTCATTGATAAGTGGCTATTAGCCCAAATGCTTGAATTACCCTAGATCCCTAGAACAAACGAAACTCAAGACGGATGATCAAAATGTGAATGCTTCACTCCTTCTTTAAATGAGGAAAAAGAATACCCTTGGCAGGGAAGGGAGAGGCAAAGATTAAAACAGAGACTTAAGGAACACCCATTCAGAGCCTGCCCCACATGTGGCCCATACATATACAGCCACCCAATTAGACAAGATGGATGAAGCAAAGAAGTGCAGACCGACAGGAGCCGAATGTAGATCGCTCCTGAGAGACACAGCCAGAATACAGCAAATACAGAGGCGAATGCCAGCAGCAAACCACTGAACTGAGAATAGGTCCTCTATTGAAGGAATCAGAGAATGAACTGGAAGAGCTTGAAGGGGCTCGAGACCCCAAAAGTACAACAATGCCAAGCAACCAGAGCTTCCAGGGACTAAGCCACTACCTAAAGACTATACATGGACTGACCCTGGACTCTGACCCCATACGTAGCAATGAATATCCTAGTAAGAGCACCAGTGGAAGGGGAAGCCCTGGGTCCTGCTAAGACTGAACCCCCAGTGAACTAGTCTATGGGGGGAGGGCGGCAATGGGGGGAGGGTTGGGAGGGGAACACCATAAGGAAGGGGAGGGGGAGGGGGATGTTTGCCCGGAAACCGGGAAAGGGAATAACACTCGAAATGTATATAAGAAATACTCAAGTTAATAAAAAAAAAAAAGAAATAAAAAAAAATGTGGTACAGAGCCAAACAAATAATTCTCAGCTGAGGAATATTGAATGGTTGAGATATTCCTAAAGAAACATCCTTAGTCATCAACAAAATGCAAATCAAAATAATCCAGAGATTCCAACTCACACCAGTCAGAATGGTAAAGATCATAAACTCAGGTGACAACAGATGCTGGAGAGGATATGGAGAAAGAGGAGCACTCCTCCATTGCTGGTGGAATTGCAAGGTGTTTAGCCACTCTGAAAATCAGTCTGGAGATGCCTCAGAAAATTGGACATTGTACTACCTGAGGACCCAGCTATATCAGTCCTGGGCATATACCAAAATGATGCTCCAACATATAACAAGGACACATGCTCCACTATGTTCATAGCAGCCTTATCTATAGTAGCCAGAAGCTGGAAAGAACCCAGAGGTCCCTCAACAAAGGAATGGAAACAGAAAATGTGGTATATTTACACAACAGAGTTCTACTATTAAAATATAATGACTTCATGAAATTCATAGGCAAATGGAATGAACTAGAAAATATCATCCTGAGTGAGGTAACCCAATCGCAAAAAGCACACATAGTATGCATTCACTGATAAATGAATGTTAGCCCAAAAGCTTGCATTATCTGAGATATAATCCACAGACCACATGAACTCAAGAAGGGTGACCAAAATGCGGATGCTTCAGTCCTTCTTAGAAGGGAGGGGCAAAAATATTCATAGGAAGAAATATGGGGACAACATTTGGAGCAGAGATTGAACAAAAGGCCATCCAGAGCCTGCCCCACTTGGGGATCCAGCCCATATATATTTAGCCACCAAACCAAGACAATATTGTTGATGCCATGAGCATGACAAATACACAGTTCAAAGCCAACCATTGAGCTGCGAATGGGTTCCATATTGGAGGAGTTAGTAAAAGGATGGAAGGAGCTGAAGGAGCTTGCAACCCCCATAAGAACAACAATACCAACCAACCAGAGCTCTCAGGGACTAAACCGCTACCCAAAGAGTACACATATATAGACCCATGGTTCCAGGTGTATATGTAGCAGATGACGGCCTTTGTTGGGCACCAGTGGGAGGAGAAGTCCTTGGTCCTGCCAAGGCTAGACCCCCCAATATAGGGGAATGTCAGGGTGGGGAGGTGGGAAGGTATGGGCGGGTGGGTGGGTGGGGGAATACCCTCATATAAGCAGAGGGGGCGAATAGCATAGGGGATTTATGTTTGGGAAACTGGGAAAGTGATAAAATTTGAAATGGAAATTTAAAAAATGTCCATTAAAAAAAGAAAGATAAATAGGGCATTTTTCCTACTTACATTTGTTATCTCAAATAATTGAACTCAAAGAAACAGAATAGAATGGTGACCACCCAAGGCTGCAGTGAGAGGATCGGGAGATGGTTAATAGTTAAATAGTGCAAACCTTCTGTTAAACAACAAGAATAAGTTTCTTTTATTTGGCTGGGATTTGAGCTGGGTCTCAGTATTTACCAAATGCTGGCTTCAAACTCCCGAATACTGTTGTCAGTAGAAATATACCACAATGTTCATCCTAACATTTACTAACATTCTTATTGTTATTTGAGACATTATGTATGCTACTATTTAATCAATGGACATAGCTCCCAAACAGTAAAAATATCCGTTTAGACTTTCACCTTTTTTTTAATTTGATGAACTCTTAAGCAAATTTGACAGATCATTTATTCATTTGTGTTCTAGTTACTTTTCTCGTTGCTATTAGCAAACATCTGACAAGGAGCATTTTAACGTTTGTTTTTGGAGTGCAGTTCAAAGGAAAACTGCTTCTTATGGCAGGAAGGGCATTAGGACAGAAATGGGAGGGGCTTGGTGACACTGCATGGACTACCCACAAGCAGACAGAACACAGGACGTGGTAGCAGCTAGAACACATCATCTTCCAATGACTCATACCATTTAGCAAGGTTCTATCTCATAAATGTTTCACAGCCTCCAGGACAAGAGCCTAAGGATGGGATTTCACATTCAAACTACAATAATATGGGATGAAGCCTGAACAAATTGCATCAGAGCTATTATGAATAAAGCTGCAAAAATCATGTGTTTTTTTGTTGTAAACCAAATAATTAATAGTAGAATTACTAAGAAAGAATATATTGAATTTTATGATAAATATTTACAAAATCTCCTTATTATCTGACATCCCACAATCCATGTTGAGACTTGATTGCCCCATATTCTCACAGCAACTGAGTCTTGTGATAATAGTTCAGTGTGGTTTTCATCTGCATTTCCTTAATGAAAATTGTGTTAAGTGTGATTTGAATATATAACTTTTTCATGAAAAAATACAGCTAAATTTAAAAGGCATAGACTCTACTCCAGCTTACCGGAGACTCAAACCTAAGTTGTCAATCATTATCAGTATAATATGTCTGTGGCCCTGAAAGATGAAGGCAAGACCACGATGGAGCTGAAGCAGGTTCTGAGGAGGGCCAAAAAGATGGGCAAGAGTTTAGGTCCCAAGCTACCCCGAATGGCATGCTCCTGTGACTTCTCACCATATTCAGGATAAACACTGGCTTGCGACAGTTTGATTTGAAATCATTGAACTATTATCACAGGAAGACAGAGAAGAACAAGGTTAGTCAGGGCTCACACCAGGCAACAGGATAGCATTGTAGGAATTTGGTTTGGTTCTTCCTCCCAGCCCCATAAGAATAAGACTCAGACTCAAAATAGAGTTTCAAATTCCTTGGACACATAGCTAGGCTTTTCTCTTATTAGATCATAACTAAATTAACCTATGTATTTTTACCCTTCATTGCCACATGACTGATTACTGGTGCTGACGTACCATGCATCCCTCTTGTCACATCTTCCCAGTAAATCTCCCCCACCTGGCTCTATCCCAGAATTATTTCTGCCTCCCGTCTATCCCACCTTCTAATCTACTCTTAACTGTAATTCATGTTTGTTTGTTTATTGACAGGCAATGCATCTATACAATACACAAGATATTCTCTCTAAACACTATCATAGTAACAAATGGTAGAGCCAAGAACTTGCTGATGAAGTGGAACCCATAGGTCTCACTGACTCTAAATGACAAATGAGTGAGATAAGGCTAGGATGTCACTCAGTCTCCTGTCTTCATTAGCTCATTGGCCAATGATATCAATTATAGGGCAGTATTTCAGGAGGAGAGCATATTTTAGCAATATGATTGTGAACATATCAAGTTTATGAATAGGTGGGATAATCAAGCAGAGCTTGACACATAAGAATAGAGTTTAGACAAAAGAACAAAGGATGCTGAGTCTATATTGTTAGCAGACAGTTGAAATTTAAGAGTTTTGTCACCAGGGGGAGTATACACTGTGATGAGAGGAAAAACAAATATATGATATCTCTCCAAGAAACATAATTGGTGGTAAGAAATGCAAGAGGAAATCAAGAAGTGATGGGGCTAAAGAGATATGAAGAGAAAAAGAAAAATGGAAGAGAAACATAAGAAAGGACATGGTTGCCATGGTGAAGTAGTTCTAACACAGGTCATACGTAAGATGGACCCATTATGCATATGACAAAATGTGGTATATGGGGATGTTCATTCCTAGAATTCCCCGTAACTATCTATGCCTGATATTTTTCCTTCTCAGCCCTAAACTCTTTCACAGTATACTACAATTTTCCACCCTACCTACTCTGTTTTATAATTACCCCACTAGGCTGTAAAATGCAAAATGGTAGTAACCATATATTCTTCATTTCTGCATCAAGATCGAACCTACATATCTTAGGATATAAAGTAGACTCTTAAGTATTTGCAGAACTGAAAATTTATAGTTTTTTCATATATCCTATCTTCTCTAGAATTAAAGAAATGTCGTTTATTTGCATGTTAATGCATTCACACAGGTCTACATGCATAAACATCACAGGACAGCTTTCTGGGGTTAGTTCTCTCCTTCCACCTTGTGGGTTACAGGGATTAAACTCAGATTTCCAGGCTTAGTGGCCATGCCTTACCCAGTGAACCATCTCACTGGCCTCTGTATTTGACTAAAGACTGATGAAATTGTTCCTGTAGGGCAACATGGTTAATACTTCACAGCTATCCATCATTACTTCCATGCCTCGTTCTTTAATTGAAATTCTGTGACTAGGAGTTTGGTAGCACTTAGACCTTGATTTCAAATCTTTGCCACAGGGAAAAAAAAGATGGTGTCATTAAATTTTCACAAACATCTTACCATAAAATCCAGTCTACACTTAAAAAAACCTACACTGTTCTTCATTTTGCTTTCACTATGTACAGATGCTTTGAAAACTAAAGGCACGCCCTGCAGACTTTCCCAACTCCAAGTCTTCTTAAGGATCCACCCGACTTGCTCCAGTCATCCAGTTTGCACTTCACCTTCAGATTCTAATATCTTACCCTCACTCTCAAGGACATGGCTGTCTCATAAACACTGTACAAACTATACACAGAAGCGCAGGGATTCTTACTGGCACTCCAGGATAAATGGATTCTCTCCAAGCACCTCCTTTGCTACTAGTGGGTTTTAGAGTCCTGTAGAGGTTGAACAGCATAATTTTGATTTACACACAGTAAAGTAAGTGTACACAGCAGGAGAGAAGCAGAAATCATGGTTTCTCTTCATGAAAAGAATTTCTGCAAACCCAGTCTTGAGATTTGTCTTATTTTTGTTTAGTACATGATTCTTTAGGCCATTTACAATACAGTGATTTTTGACAACATTCAGTTATTAATCTGCTTTGGCTTTTAACTGGATGCATAAGTGAGCCAGCAGGCAATGTGCTTTCGGCAGAAGGAATGGATGAAGCTTTTACCTTGACCACGACCTGTAGAGACCTTTCATGAGACAAGACTTATTTTGCAGAGAAGACCCCTACTTTGAAGTGGGAAAGAGAATCCTAGAGTTTGGATCCGTAACTTGGCTACTGACTGTCCCAGGTGTCTAAATTCTGTTATGTGGTTTTCAGTAAAATGGTAAACATTAGTGCCTGCCAGATGATCTTTGTGAAGGCTAAATAGGACAATTGTGTAAATAAACTCACATCATGCTTGGCTTATAATAATAACCCAGTAAGTACTTAGATAAACATCTTTAAAAGTGCATATTTCCAAACAATTGCATATTTATGGATGTATAGAGATAGCAATGGTAGCTATCTCCCAGGTATCTGTCTGCTTTGTGTGGCACACACTTTGGAGTTCTCTAAACATTTAGTAGACCTCCTCTTCAGTCTGTACTCAGGATCTTGTAAACAGAGCTCTTGCTGTCTGTCATTACATGCCAAACTTTGGTACTATTGAAATGAACAAAGGAAAAAAAGGGAAAGAAGGAAAAGTTTCAAAGAAAACTGCCAAGTGTACTCTTGATCATGACTTGCAGTATTACCCGGGCTAAAGGCCCAGAAGGAAGGAAATCTGTTGTTATATGAAGAATTCATATTTAGGAGTGACAGAAGTTGACTACAGGCAAGTGACCAGTGGCTATGGAAGGACAATAGGAAGAGGAGGATGGGGAAAGGTTGGTTGATCAACTAAGCTTCTGACAGACAGGTTCAAGAGCTCTGGTATGTGATAATAGGCTTATTTGCAAAGTCCTAAAGACCAAAATAACAGTGGGTGACAATAGATAAAAAACGATGTTTTTTATGTTTCAAAAGGAAGAAATTATTTAGAATTTAAAATGTTTTCACCATAAATAATAAATGTAAATGGAGATTGGTACACTTAACCTGATTTTAAAATTAAACAGTATGTCCTGGAGAGATGGCCCAGCAGTCAAAGGCACATGCTGCACTTCCAGAAGACTTAAGGGTAGTTCCTAGTACCCATGTCACAGATCTACCAGCAACTCCAGCTCCAATAAATCCTGTGACTTCTTTTGGATTCTGAGGGTACCTGCACTCTCACATATGTAGATTCACACACATAAAAAAGAGCAATAATAAATCTTCAAAATAGTATGTATTAATATATCCATGTCTCCAAATATCATGTTCACTATCTTTCAAACGTTTAATTTTATATTCTAAGTACAAGTTTAAAACTCAATCACACACACACACACACACACACACATTCTCTCTCTCTCTCTCTCTCTCTCTCTCTCTCTCTCTCTCTCTCTCTCTCTCTCCCCCTCTCTCTCTCTCCCTCTCTCTCAAGAGAATAGATATATTTTCAAAATACTGACAAGGTAAGGAATGAGCTTTCTGCATATTGGTGCTGTTTAGACCCCCTCTTCTTGCTTTTAGAGTTGGCTTATTTGCAAAGTCCTAAAGATCAAAATAAAGTCCAAAGAAATATTCTCAATGAATTTAAAGGCTGAACATGTATATGATTCTAGAAAAGTGACAAAAAATAGAACATAAAAATTTTTTTCCCACAAAAATTGTTAGACTTGAGGCAATGAAAGAAATCCCCATTTCACATCCTACTCAATCTATTGGAGATATCCATCCAAAAGTTTGTAGAACTTTTACAAGATGGAGCCTTCGTAGAGGAAGTCAGTCACTGGGGCCAGGATTTAATATTTTATAGCCCATTTTCACATGCTTTCCACCCTCGGCTTCCTCACTGTGGATGTATTGTGAGTAGCTAGCTTACTGGTCCTGTCACCATGTTTTCCCCACTATAATGGAATATGTCCTGTCAAACTGAGCCAGAACAAGTCTCCCTTAAGTTATTGCTTGTGGGGCATTATGTCAGAGAAATGAACAAAAGAACCAAGCTGAGCACCGTGGAAACAAATTCAATGCTGCCACATCCAAGTGGATTTGTTGCTATGACTGCTCCACCCAACTACATGCCTAGTCAATTCTGCCAGCTATGCAGATCAATTTTCCAGGTTGGCAGTGATTCTCCAACAATAGTGCTGATGTCTTATTTTCTTTAGGTTCAAGGAAAAAAATGTGTGAAAGCAACAGCGGAGTGTGTCAGACTGCCTACAAATATCAGCCATATTCAAGCTTTTTTCTATATATATAGTCTACACATCTCAAGGCACCATGGACAACATTCAAGGTGAGAGGTATGGCCTGTCAGGAACCCTGGTTTTCAGGGAGATGTAGAAGGGAGTAAGGTTTTCTCATATTTTAAAAATACTTTCTTCCACTAAGAGAAAAAAATCAGCTTCCTGATGTCAAGTCCTTTTGGTAATATAACTACAGATGGAGTTGTTACATCTATGTCTCATCCATATATAATCTTCAGGGTTTAACAGCAACAACAGTAATCCAGAAATGCTTTATAAAATCCAGCCGAGTCAGGCGAATATTTATTAAAAACAGTAATTATTCTCTGGATCTCATGTAGAACTGCACTATCCCCTAGGACTGTTGATGATTATCTTCATTGACAGACCATGAAAGACCATATCTTCCTGAAAGTCATGGATGCTATTGTACTAGGAACTTTGTGTGTTGATATAACAGGTAGCCTTTGATGAGGTGATTCAGTCAGAAATAACTCTTCTATCTTTATGCTCACATTGCCCGTGGCCTGTCTTTTGGAAAACACAAGGAAGTATGAGCTGTATTAGAAAACACACAAGTAGACAAAGGCTCTCAGAAAAGACCATGAAGGAATAGATTTGAAGCAATCAGGTACCCACTAAATTTTCACAGAAATACCATGAATATTTAATGACATGTAAATAGAAGCCACAGAGGAGGTTAGCAGTGAGGGGCACTGGGTAAGGGGCTATTCAATGTTCAATACAAACTATAGGAAAATGTCTCTCATAGCACAGTACCTGGAACAACACAAGCACTCCGTAGAGGCTAGAAAATTTCACCGCAGTGTGTTTTCCTTTAGGACTGGGCACGATCAGCCTTTTACTGTGAAATGGCTGCTTTGACTTCAGTTTACCCAGCTGAGTGAGGTTTGTTCTGTGAATAAAACACTAAGATAAGTGCCTTCATTGAGGGTAAGGGGTGAGGTGGAATTCAGAAAGAACATTTTTGTGGAAGCTACAGAGTATAGGTTTATTCATTCACTGAGATTTAACCCTTTCATTTCTCATTGGATGTCACTGTGGCTCAGTGTTTAAAAGCCTTAATATCACACAGCAAGTGGATGATGGACTTGATAATGAATTTGAGACCCTCTGACTCTCAGCTTACAGCTCTTGTGGTCCTCTGTGTCATTAAGGATAATGCTAATGAGCTGGCAATAGCCAAGCTTCTTTCCCTAGCCCTTTTCTAACTCATGCTACAGAAGACCCTCTTTGCTCTATATTTAAGAAACATTAGCAGGTATGTCTCCATTCATGTCATTGATTTTTTTCTGTTTCTTTTTGTCTGTCTTACATTTCAAAAGGTAAAAGCAGCTCTCAGTTTTGAATAGTCTACTTTTCAATTTGAGAACTAAATTCTCCAAGTGAAATCATTTTAAAGGACAAAGAGAAAAATTAAGTGTTGGTTAGAAACTAAGACAACCTGGGATTTTTTTTTTACCCTCAGCAGCCTTAAAAATCTATAAAACATCTACTTGAGAAGAAGCATCTTTCAATGTGGAGACGTGAGAACAATTTTCATGAAGAAAATCTGAAGGTAGAAATCTTTTCTGCCTCCAGTGTGTTACTGCTCATCGGAATGGTGCAAGTGGTTGTATACTTTTGAGGTAGAGTTGGTGGGGTAATGGAGCTTATGCCAGCACACTCTGTGATTTCCCTTTGCACAAATTATTTCTTCCTTTCACCCATCTATGGGGTAACTAGGAATGACACACACAGCTTTCTACTGTGACATTACACAAAACATTCAAAGGATACTGAGTTGAACTCAAAAGAGTCCTGATGACATTACTTACAGAATACTTCTAAATTATGGAATGAAAGGTATCATTCTCAGGTGAAAAAATTGATTCATGAGTAAATAATTCCTAACCCAGAGTCTGTAATGCTACCTGTTCTCATGAACAAGATGTCACATTGGTGGAAGTGGTTAATGAAAATGCCACCTACAGAACATTGAGTGTCAAATGACCCTTATTTTCTTGACCTTGGTACACTATTCTGCATGTTTGGGACAATGCCATTGGACATTTGCCCTACAACTCTTCCTACTAATTTAAATAGGGAGAACAAATTCAAATAGAGCCTTTAGTACCTGGAAGCGGAACCTCATGGTAACAGGCACTACCTAGAGGACTCTTGTTTCTTTCTGCTTCTGGGTCTACCATGCTGAACCAGGCTCAAGGCAAAATGGGTAATTTATATTTAACACTTAGTGACTTGAACAGATTAAGTCCAGTGAAATGTGAATTCATACCAATTCACACAGAAATGTATCACTGGAGGGAAGGTACAAAGCAAATAAGCAATGTTTTTGAGATCCAAATCTTTCAGATATTAATTTTCTCTTCTTCAAAATATAGTGTATTTACAGGTAGACACCCTCAAAGGGACTATAGCGGGGCACTTGTCCATTATGGGTAGAGTCTTGGATTCTATCCCCAGCACTGTAAACAACAACATTAACAACACAACAACTGAAAGGAAAACCTGATCAATAAATGAAAGATTATAATGTATACTTGGGATATTTTTAAAAGAACCAAGTAGGAATTTTAGGTTAAAATATAATTAATGGAGACTGGAAGATTACTCATGGATTAAGAAAACTTGCTGCCCTTAAAGAGGACCCAAATTCTGTTCCCAATACCAACACTGGATAATGTTCACAGCATCCTATAACTCCAGTTGACCTCTTCTGACCCCTGGGGCACCTACAAACCAGTGCATGTACATATACAGAAGTACACATAAACATTAAATCTTTGCATGTTTATTTTAAAAATGTATTTACAATGTTACAAATAATGTCATATTTTGAAATTCTTCCTCTACAGCTGATTCATAGATTTATATTATTAAGTTATCATTTGATAATGGAAACACAACCTGGTACAGTGATTTTCCTATAAATATGTTTTTATTCTACTTGACATTAAAAGCTTCTTTAATGCATAACTGTTAAATAGTCTTTTAAAAATTAAAAATGAGAAAAATAAACACCAAGCCACCTACAAACCTTTATTTTCCAATACTACCCTGCCTGCTCTATGCGAGGTGGCACAAATCTTGCAGAAGTAACCAACCCGTATCTGGTTTGACTTGAGACTCACTCTACAAGATGAAACCCATACCTGACATTGCTTAGGTATTAAAAGATGAAGGAAAATTAAAAATTAAAGAAGAAATTTATAATGTGTTAAATAAACTATTAAACATAAAATAACATTAAGCTAGATTATAGCTTAAACTGAACAGGAATCTAAATATGTCAATAATTCTCATGAATGTAAATAGTTTAAACTTTCCAATTGAAGGGCAGAGATTGCCAGTTTTAACAGAAGAAAATATATGAGAAGACTGTTGTATGGAAAATAGAAGGTCTCACCAATGTTGCCAATGACACTTTAGGATGTGCTGTCCACTACTGTGTTGTAGATCATCAGAAGCTTTATAAATACTTAGAAAATGAATTTGTGAGGACACGTTGTTGAATTCAGACTGCACAATTGAATTTCATCACATTAAGAGAAAAATCCAGGTTTGAATAAATATAGGCAACTTTGAAGCAGGATGGATGCCTGCTAGTCATCCCAATGGGCTACTTACTCATGAAGACAGCTGTGGAGATTTCAGTCCATGCTCACTCGGCTTGGCACTTTGGGCATACTCAAGGCAGCACCATGACCAGAATGTTCACTGAACTAGCAAAGAAGCAAAGGAAGGGCATCGTTCCATATTCCCTAAGGGCTACTAGCATGCTGTCCCTCCAAAAATTTCCATCAACTCGCAGTAGTGTCCAGTGAAGATGAAACGTCAATGTGTGTGTCTTTGTAGTCAAGATCTAACCACATCTGTGTGCTAATATAGGAGGCGCAGAGGTATTGACAGGAAGCACCTATTGTTGGCCTAATCCATACAGCAAATATGATAGCCACAGTATGAGCTAGAGTACCAACCTCAGCACCAACCCTTAAAGTACTACATTCTGTTGATGAACATTTTTACTAAAGAATAATGTAAACTCTAGGAAAAGTTAATAAAAGGAAAGAACCGAAATATTAGGTTTAGAGAATATTGAATGAGTCTTTGATTCTCTCCCTTGTGAGGTAGTCTTGTAATCCCTGCAGTATGTTGACAAACATGCCTGGTTTCACTCCTCATACACCTTAAAGTACAAGATGCGGTTAATATCTTGTTTACCTTCTGATTATTGATTCTCGGTTCTCATGTTTTTCCTGAGGAGTTAGAGTCTCAGTTGGTAATGGATGACAGATTTGATTTTCTTCATCAAATATCTATACAAAGTGAAGTCTAGGTGAGTACACATAACATCCTAAAATTGACTTCTTGTTCTAGAAATGGCCTTTCTACAACCCATCATCTTCCAGAATCCCACTGCTCTTTTGTTTTGCCCTTAACAGTCTCTGTATCTCCAGGAAGAAGCAACTGTGTGTAGACAAAGATTCTGCTTGATACAGTTGGTTGAGTTTTCAGTCCAAATGGACATGGAAGAATAATGCATTCTTATTGACTAGTTTTCCCATTGTATGTGATTAGACAGGCATGAAACACCTCTTAGAAAAAAAGCAATTATTCCTGTAAAGCTTTTATCCATAGAATCCCCCAAAACAATTCCCATTTTATATTTCTGATAACGTTTTTATTTCAACATTCTTTTATTAACTGGATTGAGACTGGCTTTTTTTGAGACCATGTTACCTCCAATGAAGCATTAATTGATTGATGCAAAGATTGCCAGCCTGCCTTGATTCGGGGAACTTCTGAGAACCTTGGGTTAGAGTCTGATTTATGAAGCTCAGCTTTCATGTAGTTATAATCAACTGTACATGAGATTCATGAACCGAGAAGAGACACACATGGAGACAAGGGCTTGTGAAATGTAACAATATTTTTCAGGCTCCTTCCATATGCCTGCATTATAGTCATTGCTAGACAATGAAATGCACCTGAATTATTGTGGAAAATAAAAGCAATCATGGAAAATAATGCTACAGTTCCATAATAGGCACCAAGCCTGTTTGGAACACATCCTATACTAAACTGTCTTTTCTTGACAGGCAATTAATGTGTGTTTTACTAAAATTTTGGTGTTTTGTGACAAGTCAAATTACCATATCTGAAACAAAACCTGGAGAATAGATAAACTTTTAAATGCAATGCCAAAGTAAGTAGCCTAGTTAACAGATGAAACCAGGGCTTACGGAGAAGGTTGACAAGTTAAGTCTTGAACAGCCATTGCAAGGATTAATAACGCATTCTGCCTGGAGCCCTGCTGCACTGGCTATACAGAAAATGATGTGCTTTCAAGACAGGACAGCCCCTTCACTTGTAGTCAATTTTTAGTAGAAAGGCATTCTGGTTAATTCTGGAATTTGGAAATAGTCCTTGCCCTCACTTTTTTTAATCACTTGATTCATAGATATTTAATTTTCTGCCTTCTATAATTTCTAGTATTAACCATTTCTCTCTGTCCCCAATATCACCCTAGAGTTCCTTCCCACCGAACATATCACCCATAACTACTTCCCCCACAGACTCTGTAAACATGTCTTATCCCCATGCTTATTCATTTACTGAGTTACTTGTTTTTATTTTCCTAACTTCTGAAGGTAGATGCTTAGCTCAGTGGCCATCAGTAATTTTTTTTCAAACATTAACCCCTTGCTTTGTTTTGTTAGAGACAAGGAGATACGTAGTGCAAGCCAACCTTAAACTTCCAATCCTCTGCCTGTGTCTCTATACTTCTGAGATTATACGTGTCTACTACAATGCCCAGCCCTGATATAAACTTTCTACAAAAAGATTTATTTAATTTTATTTTTAATTACGTGTGTAGGTGTTTGGAATATATATATATGTTCAGGGGAGGGTATGTGCATGTGTGAGTACAGGTGTCACAGTGTCCATAAGAGGGTACTATGCCTGCTTCACCTAGAACTGGGAGCAGTTGGGAGCAGTTCAGCCTAGATCCTGGGACCTACGCTGTTATCTTCTGCAATAATAGTATATGCCTTTCTCCACTCGGCCATCTGCCTGGCCCCCTTGTCCTACCGGCCATCTTCACACCCCCTTGCTTCAGTATAAACTTATAAAGCTGAAAATTCTTGCAATTCCCTTCATTGCATCCCAAAAATTTTGATATATATCAAAATACAGTAAATATTCTCAAATTTTTTCATTGTTCTCTTAGTTTTCAGGCATAATTTGTATCTTTTGTCATCATTTTATTGTGATGTTTGACGAAATAAAAATATCTCTATAATATATTTTCTTTAAAATCTGACTTTGTTCTGAGGGGCAATCCATTTTTATAACTGTTCTGAGTAGACCTGAGACAAACCCAGTGCAAAGGCAGGCTAGTCGTTAGGGGAGTCAGGGTTTTATAAGTCATGTCCAGTAGACTTTGTTTATTGTTTCATTCCAATATTTTGTAGCTCACTTATTTTTACCGGCTTATGATTTTACTATAAAATGTTCCCCATAGCCTCATGAAGGCTTGCTCTCCATCTTGAGACACTGCTTAAGAAACGGAGTCTGACTGGAAGAAGTGAGTCACTAGGATAGACCTGCTTTGTACCCTTCTTGTCTCTGGACATTTTTAGTCTCTCTCAGCGTCCTAGCTGCCCCAAGAGACACAGCCTCACTCTGTTATGTCCTACCTGCCAGTATGTACTGCCTCACTTCAGGGCTCTGGAGCCAGCTAAACACACACTGAAAGCAGAAACAAAATCGAACTCCCCTCCTCTCCGATTTCCAGAGGCTGCAACACAGTAATGACAAGTCTGACTGATACGCAATTAACCTGCAAATTCCATAAGCAGACACGCACTCACATCTGTGCACAAAGGGAGCAAAGACTCAGGGACAGAAAAAGATCACTCCTGTGTGACAACTTTTCTACTCTTCTAAGCCACTACATTTTTAAATCAGTAAATCAAATTTGTGCTTTTTATAAATTTTCCTTTGTTGTTTTAATTCCATTAGCCCCAAAGCCATTTTGTCTCACATTTCCATAACTTTTACAGTATTCATTTGATTAAGAGCTGACTAAATTATTATTTTATCATTTTTTTACTCTTCCTGCATCGTTTTTTTTTACATTTTCTACTTTTATATTATTTATTTTATGTGTATGGATATTTTGTCTGCATTTGTGTCTGTGTGTCACATGTGTGCCTCGTGCTCTTGAATCTCCTGGCACCAGGTGTACTGTGGTGTGCCATTGCGTGGGCACTAGAAACAGTACCCAGGCTCTGTGGAAGAGCAAGCAGTGATCTGAACCTCCTTGGTCCCCTTAAGAATGATACCTGAATGGAGATGCAGATGAGGCCTGGTCGGAAGAAGTAGGTCACTGGGGAATGTGCCTTTAGGGAATCTACATTGCTTATCTTCTTCCCTCCTCTTGTCCCTGCTTCCTGGTCACCTCATGGTTGAGCAGCTTTGCTCTGTCATATGCCTTCTCCCACAATGTTCTTCCTCATTAGTCACAGCATTGGAACTGATGGGGACTTTTGAAACTACCAGACCAAACAAATCTTTCTTCCCCTTAGACTGTTTTAGTGGAAAGGCTCTCCTTAAGGCCATCACACTGGTAAGACCCAAGTTTTAAACAAGATGCATTGCATTCAAATTCTAGCATCCCAGCCCTGACCTTCCCAAACACTCCTGCCCTTCTCACATGTAAAATACATTCGATTACATCACAGCTAACACTGGTTTGGTGAAATTGATTTTACTTTTTTATTGACAGATATTTATATGTACTTACAACTTCTAATGTGAAATTGATTCATATGTATGGCACAGTGACCAAATCAGAGTTGAACATATTTGTCAGCTTAAATGCTTATAGATTCTTTATGATAAGTACTTTTATTATGAGTGCCTGAATAAAGCCTTCATCAGATTCGACTTGGAAACTATTTAACAATCATTTGTTTATGAATTGGTATCTTTCAGGAGATTTGAAGAATTCTTCATAACCATTGCTTCTGGAATCTAGCCTTCTAATGCTGCATCTCCTTCTTCTTTTCAGCTGATCAGAAGTGGCAGATCCATTTGAAATATGACCTGGAGATTGTGCTCAAGGAGTCATACCTCATCTCCACATTGACCAGATAAATGATCATTTCAATGAAAGTGATCTACATAGGTAATTCCTCTTCTGGCAGAAAAGTAATGCAAACTCACAAAGAAGTAAACTGCCTTTATCCCAGACTTCAAAAAACTCTCACAAATTAAACTAAAAGGAAAATAAGCATCTCATATTAAAAATATGGTGAAAATAAATAAACAGTCAGATATGGAAACACACATGTAAAATTCTAGCCCTGAGGCCAAGGCAAGGAGACTGCAACTATGAAGCCATTTGAAGCCACATGGTAAACCATAAATTAATATATAAATAAATTCTAAGACAAGAAATCATGAATGAAAGCAATGAGTAGAAACAATGAATAACAGAATCAGCTCTGTAGATAATCTATATTCATTATATTTAAAGAATGAGGAAACCAGTTTTGGTAACAGCAGAAGAAACAGAAACCTTTAATAGGCTAGGAAAAAGTTGGCGTGTTAAATAAGGGAGTGATTAGGTAATTATAGCTTTGCACAGAGTATGATTTCTGAGGTTGCAGTTGGAAGGCAGGGTCTGCTCAGTATTCATTGGTTTCTGTACTTGTGTTGCCACCACATCCTGGCTTATTTTGCGTTTGCCCATAAAGCACAAACTTTGTGGTTAACAGGCTTAGCTAAATTTAGTTGAAAAGCTGGTTTCTGTTTGTGTCTGTCACACATGTGGACTTTAGTGCCAGTTACATAACCTCCGCTGGATTGGTGGCCTATATATTTTATTTTATCTTGCAATCTGAGTCGTGTCTGTTGTTTACAGTGGGAGCCATTGCTTTGTTACTAAGACCAAGGTAACAGATGGGAAACCCACTCTACACTGAAACTCACTGACTATTCTATCTCTTATCCTCTTCCTTTATTTTTTAACTGTCTTTTGCATCTAAGCTGAAAACACTAATGAATTTCTGTTTCTCTTCAGATAAAGCTCATATATTAGTCTTGCTTATAGAGCCCAGAAAAAAAAACCCTAATTCCCCAGTGCCATCTTATGGTTCATTGTTCCTTACCCTTTCAAACTTCTCTGTTATAAGTTCTCCAAATGTGATCCATTCAACTCGTTATACGTTTCTTTCTGAATTTAAGCTTTTTCTCATCCCCATGCTTTGGGTGCTGGTTGTATGACTGTGGCAAAGTAAAGGATCTTCTATTGTAGTTGTATGTCCTGAAGTGATTTCTAGCAGGGTGAGATCTTAATCTCTCTGAGAGCCAAGATCTTCCAATGATCTTTGTGTTACCACCCCATCTCAGCACGCAGGTAAATCTGTCACTGTTTCTTCAGTAATGCCGTTATGCACTGCTCAGCTCTAGTCAGGAACAACAAGCAATCAACTGGTCTACCTACTCTGGACATATAGAAGCAAAAACTCACAATAACTGCCCAATGTATTTCCTCAGTTTACCTATTGGTGCTGTTTTGAGAAAGAAAGTATATTCTGCAAAAAACTGATTTCCTTATATGTATTGTACCATGATTTTCTATTTTCTTATTTATATGTTCTCTGTCTAAAATGTCATTTGTGATGGTTAATTTTGGATTTTAATTTGACTAGGCTGAAAAAGTATAAAAAAAGGAAATCTATTCAGCTTTTCTTTTGCATGCTGAATCAAAGTGTATCTGTGACATTATTCAGTTGTCTTTCCAGACTCAACAAAAATGAAATCATTGCTTTTCTTGATATAGTGCAGTACTCTGACAGTCTTGTTTCTTTCTTTCACCGATTCAATACGAAATGACAGTCAGACATCTTAGCCTGCCCCAAGCTTGAAGTGTGCTAGACAAGAACACAAAGGACTTTCATTATATTGCTGCATTGATGGCAGACTGACTTCTCTTCCAAAGGAATGAGTGGCTCTTTTTCCATTTGTTACAGATCAAAAAAGAAGTTAGTACAGCATTTGCCCATTGAGGTAGAATTAGAAATGGAACAAAAATTAAAAGCATGATAACAATACACAAATGGATTATAAAAATTGTAATGAGGCTGGAAAGATAATTGATCAGGTAAGAGATTTTGTTTGACAAGCATGAAATCCTGAGTTCAGGTCCCAGAAGTGACATGCTTTCTTGTAACCCCAGCACAGTTAGGGGTGAAAACAAGAGGGATGTCAGGTTGTGCTGGTTGCCAGCCTTGCTCCAAACTATGAGAATGAAGGAGTAAAGAGGTGAGAGGCAGAACAGGACAGATGCTGCCTTCCTCTGGTATCAATGTACATGCACAGGCATACACACACACACACACACACACACACACACACACACACACACTTAGATTCACCTCATACACACATGCATACATACACACATACATACATACATGGACATACATATACACTCAAAATTAATTATTTACCTCTATTTTAAGAGGAATGCATGGAGGAAAAGTCTAATTAAAAAAAACTAAAATAAGAATTACAAAGAACTTTCTCCTGAAATAGATAAAATGTAAAATAAATTAATTCAGAAAGTCTTTTATCAAATGTCATTTGAACATCAGATATTATGCTAATTGCAGAGCTTACCAGAGTAAATCAAATGGTAACCTTTCCCTTAAAAGGCTCACAGCTCCTGGAGGAGACACAACAGATCTCCTTTATTAGGAAAGAGTTTTGATATTGTCCTGGGTCACACTAACAAAAATAAGAAAGTGCAGGAAAGAGAAAGTATCATTGTTCATTTGTCCAGACAAATGGCAGCCCAAAATTAAGCCTGAGCTGCAGTCAGAAGGCTTCAGCCACCATGTCTGGAAAGAAGCAGCAACTCTAAGCAGTTATGAATCCACTTATTAAATTGAGTAAAAGTTCATATAGACTTAGGGCCTCACCTGTTCATTTTGTCACGGACAACCTGGTAATATCTACTAACAGCACCGTACAGCATCAACCATGTGTGACATCATGGTCATGCCACTGGCATAGACTGTCTTTGCTGTACTCTCTAGTGGGTCATAGTGCAAAATAAATGTCCTGGGACTGGCTGTGTAGTTCAGTTCTTCGCCCTACTTGTGTGGCTTCTTGTGTGATGATCTGAACCTCATTTTTCCCTATTCTTAACTCTCAATTAAATGCTAGCTGTTTTATATGACCTAATATAATTACTTAATAGGTATAGTAAGCATTTGAGTGAGAAGAGAAAAATAACAAGGGTTCAAACAGCCTTGGTGTGAACATTGGACTCCAGTTATTTCATAGAAATAAGACAAGCTGCTGTGTTGCATAATCGAGACTCCAACGTACCATTCTAAGTAAACCCGGTGCTCAGATCTTTGTTTAAACAAACTATGACCCTAGAAACGGTGGGTAGTGTCTTTCTCTGGAAGTGATAAATAGCTTAAATATAGAATTCAGTCAGTGTAGGCTTACCAAAGAGAGGCTGGGAATTCTACAATTTCCACTAATAAAGTAGAGCATAAAAACTTCATATAGGAGATGTTAGCATATACTTAAGGGCACAAATAGTTACTTTTCATGGTTTTGGGTTTGGGGGTAATTTTTTGCCTCTTTTACTGTCAGGATTAATTTTGAGAACCTGGCTGTTTTAAAGTGATTAACATCCCATATTCTAAAATATGCTCAGGCTCTAAGCATTTAGACTTAGAGAAATGGAATTTCTCTGTGCAAATAGAGTGTAATTTCCTTTGGAATAAAATGAAAAAAGTCTAAGACTAGAAAAAATCTGAAGCCAGAAACTCAGAAAAGGTAAAAGAGTAATGGTACTTTTGGGGTGCGTAAGTAGAGATGCTGAGATGCTAGGACAGTGCCTTAGAAAATGGCCTAGATGACAAATCTTATGAGAATGGATGTGACTGGACTAGAAGTCATAACTAAGGAATTTTTCTGAGCAGACAAAATGGGATGGAGGTGTCTGATGAGCTTTTAGGAGGAAGAGTGAGGCCAACAGGTTTAAGGAATGTGTTTCTTGGCTCCAGAATTGTGGCCAGTCTTTTTTTATACTGCCACCAGAAATCTAATCTGCTCAAAACCATCACTCAATTTGAGTACTGGGTCATGCTACTAAAGCCAACTCTATAAAACCCTCAAATTCACTTAGCATTGCCCTCTGAGCCCTGCCACTGCCTGGCTGTGAATATGGTACAGCATTACCTCTGCTCTGACCCCAGGGAGCACACATTTAACTCTGCTCCATGTGCAAAATAGCAGCTGCTGGTAAAATGGAAGAAACCAGTTAGTTTTGCACTCAGAAATCCAGCTTCAGAAATGCAAATGTCCTGATTTGGGATTATCAGGCAGGTGTTCTTATCCAGTTTTTTGAAGAAAATGGGCCAGGGGTCTATGAGATAGTATTTCTTGTTCCCAGCTCCTGTTTTCAAACATCTTCACCATTATGCTCCCTAAGTCATTGTCCCCCTAGTTCCTGACAATTTCTTTGGGTACTTCTGAAGGTGCATGTTCTTCCCATGGGCTGCTGCCCAGGGAATGCTTTCTCTAACTTTTCAAGTGACTTTCTTTCTTCTAAACTCTGTGGTGTGGTGTGGTGTGGTGTGGGGTGTGTGTGTGTGTGTGTGTGTGTGTGAGAGAGAGAGAGAGAGAGAGAGAGAAAGAAAGAGAGAGAGAGATGCATAAATCTATGAGTTCCTGTGCATTTGTGTGGACCCATGCAAGCCATAGTGCATGTGTGAAGGCCAAGAATAACCACAGATGTAAGTCTTTGTCCCCATTTTGTCTGGGACATCTTATTTGCGTCTGCACACCCTAGGCTAGCTGCCCTGCAGGCTTCCATGGATTTTCCTGCCTCTACCTCTATCTACTCAAAGGCATTCTGGGATCACAGACACATACCATGTCTGGGATTACTGGATTCTGAGATAAGCACGTTACGCACCTGTCTACTCCACTAGCAGCCCTGTGCCTTGTCGTTTAAGGATGAAATATACTAACCTGTTATAAAACATCTTTCCAGTTACTCTTCTTTTCAGCCACTGGTGGCCTTGCCCATAAGTGGCTTTCATCATAGCATCATCTCCTCTCCAGGGTTTGTAGGCTTTCTTTCTAAAAACTTCAGGGTTTCCGTTGTGCTGCTATAACAGGCTCATAGAGGTTTAATAATTTACACACAAAATAGACTTATTTCTTAATGTTGTGGGAGGTGGAAGGCCATATCTGCTGTATTTATACCCACTACAACATCTTACTGTGAAACATAGAAAGGCACGGGAAAGTAAGGGAGATAGAGGCTTAGACAAACTGCCCAGACTTCTGCTCAGTACCCTAAAGCAGTCTACTTTGGGGAAAGAAACTTCAGATTTAGTTTTGATTCTTTGAGATACTGCTGCTAGTCAACCAACTGGGACTAGGCTACGTAAGACTTGCTGCCTAGGGATGTGACTGATGACACAAGAGTGTTTTAGTGCTAGGCAGTTATTCACCATGCTAGCCACAAGATCCTCCATAACTGGCATTGAACTATTCATGAAACAGAACCCCATGAGCAAAGCCCTATTCCTCCCAGTCCCCACTCCCCAGCACTGTTGTATTGAGTACGATTTCCATCCTACAATTTTTGGGAAGGCCACTCAAACCCTACAAGCCCCCACATTACTTACATGTTCTTTAGTTACAGATTCTAGTAACTTATTTTAATTCTTTGGTTTTTCCTCCTTACTAAAATGTGAACTATCTGAAGAACAGACTTGTTTTTGGTTGCTACTGTTTGTTCCACAATTTCTGTTATTGACCCATAGGCAATACTCTAGTTTTAGCGGGAGATAACAGGGGTGTAATCCTGTTGTTTTCAGCTCTGCAAAGGGCCAAACAGGTACCAGGTCATGGAAGGCTGAGAGAACTGGAGTTACAGGTTTGTGTATGGGGACAGGGTCACACCCCACTTGCTATGAGGAAGACCCCTAGAGCTGATTGGCCAGATAATCTTGCCTAGTTGGTCTTCATGTCAGGGAGAGCCAGAGAGAAAGATAACTGACATTAACCTCTGGCCTCCACATGAGCACGCATAAGTGTTGTGTTAGTTAGGGGTTTATTACAGTGAAGAAACACCATAACCATTGCAACTCTTAGAAAAGTATTTGACCGAGGCATTTTACAGCTTCAGAGGTTAGCCCATTTTTATCATGACAGGAAGTGGCAGGAAGCATGGCAGCATCCAAGCAGACATGGAGCTGAAGAAGGAGCTGAGAGTGCTCCTCTTGATCTAAAGGCAATAGAAGGATGCTGGGAGGGGAGCCACACTGAATATAGAGTGAGCATGTGACACCTCAAAGTCCACCCACACTTCCTACAACAAAGCCATACATACCTATTCCAGCAAGGTCACACCTCCTAAGAATTCCACTCCCTGTGGGCCAAGCATTCAGTACATGAGTCTATGGCCGTTCCTATTCAAACCACCACATTTGCATGCACTCACATATGTATGAGTACACACACACACACACACACACACACACACACACACTCCACATGTGTACACACATACATCAAAACACATACACACTACCACATAATACACAGAAAAATAAGCAACCAAGACATCTGTGTAGCCTTGTGAATTGAGAGTGTTTCTTCAGTGGAGCACAGTGGTGCGTACCTGAATTTGAGCATACAGGAAGCTGAGGCAAGAGGATCCTGAGTTTGATGCTTACCTAGGCAACAAAGCATGACTATCTCTTTAAAATGAAATCATGAATCACTATATAAGGCTGTAATACTTTTAAATAGAAAGGGTCTTTGCATATAGTATGAAGTCCTGTTAAAAACAAATAAAATGACTCATTGCAAGAAATACTGGCCAGCTAGGAATGGTGGTAGGATCACCTACAGCATTAGCAGGAAAAAGAAGAACTTGATTAATTTTGCAGGTAACTAATATGTCTGTCCCTAAAGAAACAACCATTCTAGATGTGTTCTCTCTAGTATTTTTGACAATTCTGTTACTGAAATTAAATAGTCATGAGGAAGGTGAGGGGTGGCAGTGTATTCTGTTCCCCTTTATAGTAAATCATATGTGCACGAGTGACCTTAGGTGTAAATTACAAGTGCAGGTATTAATACCTACAAGTGTAGGTATTGTTCTACTGAGGAATGAACTGGGGTTCCGAGTGCTCATACAAATGCTGACAAGCCAGAATGTGGCCTGGTCAACCTTTGAAATGAAGTCAGGAACACTCAACTCAAAACTAATTCTATTTTAGTTCCAGGACATTTGTCTAGAAAATAACCAGAGAAACTACATCAATCATTCATATGCCTATGAAACACTGAAGATCCTGGCCATAGGACTTTTGTTTTTAAAGGAAAAGACAGAAAGATAATGATAATTACATCAATTAAGGGGTCTGTAATTGAAGAATGCAAGGTATCATGATTGCCGCACTGGGAACTGCAGGCAGTGGGGTTCTGTGGCTGTAACAAGAGCATGGCACTAGCATGTTCTTCAGAGGAGTGTCCTCATTCACTCTATAACTATATTCATTCCTGTGGGTATCTACCTATTTCATTCCCAGTGCCTGGTAGTTTCTGAAGAATCCTAGCAGTGGTCATAATGCATCCTGGCTCATTTCTGGGAAGGCTATTAAATGGCATTTGTTTTGATTCTTTCTGCAGATACAAACCTTGACTAAAGCCCTAAGTTGTTTTTACAGTATAAAGAGGTTTCTTCAACCTCTGCTGTTTTCCTTTGAGGACTGGCTTGACCAGGCAACTAGAAATCCAGGATAGTCTCCAGCCTAGGTGTTTTGTTCAACTGGAATCTGCCAAAAAATTATATGTAACCTGCAATGAGTTTCTAAAGAAATTAGGACACGGAGTTGTAGATGGACTTTTTGAAATGTTGTTAAGAAGAGCATTTCTTGTAGCCCCAAGTATTCCCACTTCAGTGTGCAGCCCACCCTCTCGTGGTGATGACAGATCCTCACCTCTGTGAACGATGAGTGAAGGTGATACTCTCTCTCACACACACTTTCATCATTCTCATTTCTACAATGGTCCCCTGTCAGTATTTAATTTCATTTGTCTATATCCTTTAGGTATATTTGGCAAATAAACATTCCAGGCATTCAAAATACATAATTATTTAGTACCCATGGTGAGACAAACACAAAAGCCAAATTGCCTAACCCATTCATTCCCCTATCAGATTGGTATCAGTCTCTCTGTCTCTGTGTGTGAGATAGAAATAAATTACATCTATTTTCTTAGCAAATTCCACAGCCTTTGAGTGAAGTAACACAATGTAAGGTAAAGAATAGGTAACTCAGAGAACTGAATTTCACTAATGTACAGTAGAAAATGGAACAAGAGACCCAGCCAATAGCGAATCTATATTTGGGTCACACATAGAATTACATTTAAATAAAGATTCAATTATTTATTACTTATATGACTTATATGACAGTTGGTAAGTTCCCCGCTGTTCTGCATTTGGATTGGAAGGAGAAAATTTAAAAGAATTACCTGAAGCCCAAATAGACATTGCCTGTCTTCTTGTTTAGTTTTATATTAATGCAGAGAAAAAGCTGAAATAGTCGATGTACAAAAATGAAAGTCCATCTGGGCTCACAGGTTCTTGCGTTTTGTCCCATTATCAATTATTCCCATTGCTCTTGGGCTTCTACTCAGGAGTGGGGTCAATGGTAAGGAGTTCTGTTCTTCAGGCCTGGCCATGGCCATCTTGAAATCATAGATGTGATTACTTGCAGGAGAGCCTCACTAGTTACTCTGCCACACAAACAGAGAGGATGGAACGCAGACACTCCTGAGACTCCAGTCATTGATTTCTTCTGCAGCCCAATGTCCTACAGCTGCATGTGATGGTATGCCGGCTAGTATGGTCTTGGGAGATGCTAGAGTATATAGTCAGTGGAAGGTTAAGTGACGATGTGACTCCATCTCTACAATTTTTATGAGGTCATCATCATAAAAATTAGGTGGGATTTTTCAGTGATGCAGCTGTCTTGTGGGCCCCTTCACTCCTCTAAGCATTCTTCTTTAAGTAAGTCTAGTAATCATTGACCCATTATGCTGAACATAGATGTAATTATTTCCTTAATCTGTCATTGGCATACTTTCTGAAGTGAGCAGATACTTGTTTGTGTCTTCCAAGGAAAAGATCACACAGTATAACACATTCTGTCAGAAGGGTGAATAGTGAAATCATTAATTTCATGGCCAGGATGTGAAAGAGCTGATGGGAAGAGCCTGGGTCCAATTATTCCCTTTTACGTCATATGCCCAATAAGGCCTCTCACTAGACTCTATATCTTGAAGGTTCCATTGTTGTCCACACAACTCACCACTCTCGTAACCTGGACCTTCAAAGGATATTCCAGATTCAAGTTGTAGCATCTATGGAAATTAATAAAATATTTTAAGAGTTTGCCTTTGAATTCGGTTATTTATAGTTAATTTCATCTGAAAGCAAACTCCCATTTAGCAGAAGCAGCTTCCAAGACACTCTGGTGAAGAACTATCTCCCTTTATAGTGTCTCCTAAAGACATCTTTCTTGTTATTGTGGGTCACACGGACAAAAATCCTGTGCTGTTTTCCTCTAAAAGTGCATCTTAAAGTGAAAATAACACTTAGCTCTTCCATCAAGCTGTGTCAATGTAGACACAACTTTGAGTATTGATCTCAATGACAGCAAAGAAATATGTTCCCACTTCCTTCTAAGGAAGATTTATTTGTCTTATAAACATCCATGGTTCATCATTATAGTTCCTCTTTAAAAATAAATATTCTTTACTCTTGAGGGTTTTATACATATGTACAATGAAACATTATTGTATCTGCCCTCATTTCTTCCTTCAACTTCCCAACATGCCCTCCTCACACAGCAGCTATTACTACTTGAACAAGACCTGTATAAGATCAAGCTAGCCAGAGTTCTGGCATAGATAGCGCAGGTGCTCTCCACGCCCTGCACCTTACTGAGGAGCTTTTAGTACATCATAGCTACTCCTGAAGTTAATCTTACTCCTTTCTTAGGGTGTAACCATTGGTAGGTATCCTGTGCTCTTGTGCATGCCCCCACCTCTTCACACACATGGGCAGTACTAATTATTAGTGGCTATATTTTAAAAACAAAGTTCTTATAAACATCACCTCCCAAAGGAGGAAGTCTTCAATCACAGACAACAATGGGTCCTGAGTGCAGAGAAAAAGAAGCAAGTCTTGACAAGGGCTGCCATGGTGGTGAGGCTAGCAGATAGCAGGTGTCAGATTTGTCTGGAGCAATCTGGCAAGAGAAAACTGTGTGAAGAATCCAGGCAGGTATGAGAGTGACAGAAGGAACCATTTTTTAAAGAGGATGTGCATTGAGGTGAGGGACACTGTAAAAGGCTAGATGGCTTAAGAAAGGATGGCTAGGATTAACAAGGATTGACTAAGCAAAAACTCAGTGCAGTTAGGATGCTACAATAAAATTCATAAACAACAGAAATTCACTTCTCACATTTCTGGAGATTAAAAGTCTTAAATGTGGGTAGATTAAGCATCTGGTGGAGCTGGTCTGTGGCTATAACTCTTCGTGGCTCCTTTTACCATACTGATCCCATTTGCAGAAGCAGTACTCTTATGACCTAACCACTCCCCAAAGGGTCTGCCATGTAGAGTCTGCCTACCCCTAGCATCACTGTAGGAGCTATTATGATGTCAGCATATTGAAGGCACACACATTCCATGTATGTCATTCATGGCAGGCCAGATCCTTTATGAGGTTGTGATTGTAGGAATGAGTATCCATCTTCTTGTGTGCATATACCTCCTGTCTCAACTATGACCTGAAAACTTGCTGGGCCCAACAGATATATCCAGGGATGGCAAAACTTCCAGGGCCCTGTGTGGACTTCTTCCAAAACCAAACAGAATGCTTCAGGCTTGCCAAGGGATGAGCTACTCTGTCTCAAGGGAGGGGAGAATAATCCTTTATTCTCTCACCATGAAATGGAAGCAAATCCAAGGCCATGAAGACCTGTTTGCTAGGACGCCATGACCCTTCACATTCCAATCTCAGCCAAGAAAGCAGGCAGATCTGCTGCTTAGCTTTCTCATAGTTTGTAAAGTAGGTTTGCACTCACATTTGAGAAAAATACCATGCATTGAGCTTGTATTTATTTTTAAAATTGTTTTCTTGTTTAAGATTCGACTAATGCAAATATTTACTGAAAGAAAACTATTGCAAATGTCAAAATCTGAGGAACAGTTCTACTTTGTGAGACAAGTTAGTATGTTCTTTGGGGACTTGTCAAAAATGCACACTCAGATTTATTACCTTTCTCAAAATCTGTTTTATGTCAAACTGCAGCTAAAGATGGCTAGGATATTCTAGAAGATTTATTATGTTTTAGATCAAGCCCTTGCTATAGTCAAGTATGCATTTGGTTTCCACTTACATCAAGATGAATTTCAGTACAGTGTCCAGGTAAATGTCTGAACAGCATAGGAACCAGTTAACATGAAATTGATGCTTTCTATCAATGGTGCCACAAAACAAAAATGTGAAGAGAGGCTGTGTCTGTCATGAACCAGGCACCACAACCTCTGTTCTCTGCACCATCTGAACAGTCTGTTCTGTTAATGTAAATAATGAAATCCCTCTTCCTGAAAGTATCCCAAAGAGGGAAAATGTCATTATGATCTTGCTTTGATTAGTAGATTAAAAGATCATTCAATATTAATGAAATGAAGTAACTGGCACAGTAAGCAACAGTGAAATATTGCTGTGTGGAAGAATCTCATCCTCATGATTCCAAGATGAAACTTTGACCTCAGTGACCTCAGTGCTCTACCTGATGTGGGTTAAAACATCCCCCCACAGGTCCATGGGTACCATTGTCTGGTCTCTAGCACCCACCCTGGAGAGGTTGTGGAGTATCAAAGAGTAAGTAAGTCACCTGGAGGTGAGCTCTTAGCCTGGACAATATTCCTGTCCCATTTCTGATCCTCAGTCTACAAATATGTGAGAAGCTTCCTTAGAATCCCTCTGCCATGTACCCCACTATAATGAAGTACACCTTCAATTAGAGTCAAAAATGAATCTCTCTTCCTCTCTTGGTTGAAGAGATACCATGACCAAGGCAACTTAAAAAAAACAAGCATTTAATTTGGGGCTTGCTCATAGTTTCAGAGTTGAGTCCATGAATATTATGATGGGGAGCAGACAGGTCTAATGCTGGAGCAGGAACTCAGAACATACCTGTTGAGAGAATAATGAACCAGAGAAACAGAGAGAGATGGAGAGACAGAAGTGGAGACAGAGATGGGCACAGAGCTATCTGGTGGTAAAAGGGTTTTGAAACCTCAAAGCCCACTTCCAGTGACACACTCCCTCCAATGAAGCCACACCTCCTAATCCTTTCTACACAGTTCTACCAACTGGGAGGCAAATGTTCAAATATGTAAGCCTATGGGGGCCATTTGCCTTCAAATCACCAAATTAGGTTTTAAGTCACAAAAACGAGAAAAATAACTAATGCATTAGTAGGCTGCTGTGACTTTCTACATGCATTATTGTTGTTACAATTGGAGTTGAAGGAGGCCAAGGATAGAGCTGGAAAATGAAGCATAAAAGCAAATGGAAAACCAGCTAGACCTGCTGAACGATGACAGGACAGATGACAGCAGTTAGTCCTGATAAATAGCACAACTTTCTAGAGTCATCTTCTATCGACATACAAACTGAAGAGGGTATTAATAGAATGTGCTAAGAAGCACGTCAAGAACACTTGCATGTGAACGGTGTGCAATTCTTCCCATTAGCATCATAAAGCTCTACACTACTGCAATCTATGCAGGCTTGGGCCTCGGCACTCTCACAGTTGAGTCATTTCTTTTCCCATCAACCTGCTTGTCAGAGACAAAAATGTCACATTCCTTTCCTTTACCCCCTCGGTACTATAAAGATTTGGGCAGGACTGAACACTAGCTCTCAATATCTCAATATAGGAAGGTTTTCTCACAACCAAGGAGTACTTGGGAATATATCTAATATCTAGAGATATTTATGTTGTCACAATAAAGGGGATGATCTTAAAAGCACTAAGACGCTCCCAAATCAACTACAGTGTGCGTAGCAGGCCCCAAAGTAGACTTAAAATGTTACCAGTGGTAAGAATAGAAAATAGTTAATTAAAAACCTTGCTTTTTAGGCCATGGGAAATGAGTCTTAAATTAATTACAGACAATAAGTAACTTCTAAAAGGAACAAAGCTTATTTAAACTATATGACCTTTTAATTTTTCATTTTTAAAATAATTTTGTATGTGAGTACAATGTATTTACATTATTTCTACCCCATTCCCCTCTCATCTCTCTTTCACTCATTGCCTCTTATAATTATTTTTAATGTATGTATCTGCATATGTGTGTAATCTGCTGAGTCTATTTAGTGTTTCTCATATGTACAAGTGTTTAGTGTTACACACTTAGGATCAGATAAGCTACTAGGGTGTATCCTGGAGAAAACTACTTTTCCTTCCTGCCACAACCAGTGGTTTAGTGCTTCTTTACCTGGGCATGGGGCCTGATGTGGTTTTCTTCTATCTAGTTTGTCATGTTGACCTGGTGTGGTCCTTATACAGGCCACCACACTGCTGAGATTTTAACAGAACAGCATATTTAAAATTTAACTCAACTATTTTCTTAAAATTTAATAATATGCCTTTTCTTTTATAGCAGTAAGCATATATTCCCATCCATGTAATATTCTTTGAACATTGCTGTGTTCCAAATATCATTGATATAGACTATAAAAAAAGAACATGGAAACCACACTCAAGAAGTGCAAACAGACCAAGGGAGATTCTGGCCACGAGCCCAGTAGTTTCTGAGTGATATGTAAGAGTTAGACTCCCAGAGAGGATCAAGCAACCATGTGACTGGGTCAGGCAGAGAAAGCTTTAGTTCAAAGAACCAATAAGTAGCACGTTTTGAATATTTAGGAAGTGTGACTATAGTTTGAAATGTATGGTATGCTGCTAGAGTTCCAGTCCATCAGATTTTTAATGTGCTTAAAAGGGTTACTTTTTTCCTAATATGCTTTTATGAGCTTAAAAGTCATTTTTTTTCTTTTTTTTATTAACTTGAGTATTTCTTTTTTTTTTTAACTTGAGTATTTCTTATATACATTTCGAGTGTTATTCCCTTTCCCGGTTTCCGGGCAAACATCCCCCTCCCCCCCCCCCCCCCCTCCCCTTCTTTATGGGTGTTCCCCTCCCCACCCTCCCCCCATTGCCGCCCTCCCCCCAACAGTCTAGTTCACTGGGGGTTCAGTCTTAGCAGGACCCAGGGCATCCCCTTCCACTGGTGCTCTTACTAGGATATTCATTGCTACCTATGAGGTCAGAGTCCAGGGTCAGTCCATGTAGAGTCTTTAGGTAGTGGCTTAGTCCCTGGAAGCTCTGGTTGCTTGGCATTGTTGTACATATGGGGTCTCGAGCCCCTTCAAGCTCTTCCAGTTCTTTCTCTGATTCTTTCAACGGGGGTCCTATTCTCAGTTCAGAGGTTTGCTGCTGGCATTCGCCTCTGTATTTGCTGTATTCTGGCTGTGTCTCTCAGGAGCGATCTACATCTGGCTCCTGTTGGTCTGCACTTCTTTGCTTCATCCATCTTGTCTATATGGGTGGCTGTATATGTATGGGCCACATGTGGGGCAGGCTCTGAATGGGTGTTCCTTCTGTGTCTGTTTTAATCTTTGCCTCTCTATTCCCTGCCAAGGGTATTCTTGTTCCCCTTTTAAAGAAGAAGTGAAGCATTCACATTTTGATCATCCGTCTTGAGTTTCATTTGTTCTAGGCATCTAGGGTAATTCAAGCATTTGGGCTAATAGCCACTTATCAATGAGTGCATACCATGTATGTCTTTCTGTGATTGGGTTAGCTCACTCAGGATGATATTTTCCAGTTCCAACCATTTGCCTACGAATTTCATAAAGTCATTGTTTTTGATAGCTGAGTAATATTCCATTGTGTAGATGTACCACATTTTCTGTATCCATTCCTCTGTTGAAGGGCATCTGGGTTCTTTCCAGCTTCTGGCTATTAAAAATAAGGCTGCTATGAACATAGTGGAGCACGTGTCTTTTTTATATGTTGAGGCATCTTTTGGGTATATGCCCAAGAGAGGTATAGCTGGATCCTCAGGCAGTTCAATGTCCAATTTTCTGAGGAACCTCCAGACTGATTTCCAGAATGGTTGTACCAGTCTGCAACCCCACCAACAATGGAGGAGTGTTCCTCTTTCTCCGCATCCTTGCCAGCATTTGCTGTCACCTGAGTTTTTGATCTTAGCCATTCTCACTGGCGTGAGGTGAAATCTCAGGGTTGTTTTGATTTGCATTTCCCTTATGACTAAATATGTTGAACATTTCTTTAGGTGTTTCTCAGCCATTCGGCATTCCTCAGCTGTGAATTCTTTGTTTAATTCTGAACCCCATTTTTTAATAGGGTTATTTGTCTCCCTGCGGTCTAACTTCTTGAGTTCTTTGTATATTTTGGATATAAGGCCTCTATCTGTTGTAGGATTGGTAAAGATCTTTTCCCAATCTGTTGGTTGCCGTTTTGTCCTAACAACAGTGTCCTTTGCCTTGTAGAAGCTTTGCAGTTTTATGAGATCCCATTTGTCGATTCTTGATCTTAGAGCATAAGCCATTGGTGTTTTGTTCAGGAAATTTTTTCCAGTGCCCATGTGTTCCAGATGCTTCCCTAGTTTTTCTTCTATTAGTTTGAGTGTGTCTGCTTTCATGTGGAGGTCCTTGATCCACTTGGACTTAAGCTTTGTACAGGGTGATAAGCATGGATCGATCTGCATTCTTCTACATGTTGACCTCCAGTTGAACCAGCACCATTTGCTGAAAATGCTATCTTTTTTCCATTGGATGGTTTTGGCTCCTTTGTCAAAAATCAAGTGACCATAGGTGTGTGGGTTTATTTCTGGGTCTTCAATTCTATTCCATTGGTCTATCTGTCTGTCTCTGTACCAATACCATGCAGTTTTTAATCACTATTGCTCTGTAATACTGCTTGAGTTCAGGGATAGTGATTCCCCCTGAAGTCCTTTTATTGTTGAGGATAGTTTTAGCTATCCTGGGTTTTTTGTTATTCCAGATGAATTTGCAAATTGTTCTGTCTAACTCTTTGAAGAATTGGATTGGGATTTTGATGGGGATTGCATTGAATCTGTAGATTGCTTTTGGTAAAATGGCCATTTTTACTATATTAATCCTGCCAATCCATGAGCATGGGAGATCTTTCCATCTTCTGAGGTCTTCTTCAATTTCTTTCTTCAGTGTCTTGAAGTTCTTATTGTACAAATCTTTTACTTGCTTGGTTAAAGTCACACTGAAGTACTTTATATTATTTGGGTCTATTATGAATGGTGTCGTTTCCCTAATTTCTTTCTCGGCTAGTTTCTCTTTTGTATAGAGGAAGGCTACAGATTTATTGAGTTAATTTTATACCCAGCCACTTTGCTGAAGTTGTTTATCAGCTTTAGTAGTTCTCTGGTGGAACTTTTGGGATCACTTAAATATACTATCATATCATCTGCAAATAGTGATATTTTGACTTCTTCTTTTAAAAGTCATTTTAAATTCATCCACATGGGCATATGCATTTTTTTTATCAAAGATGACCGAATCAGGTTTGCTCTACAGTCTTTGTGACTAGGGTCAAAGGTCTGACTTAGCTTTTCTTCTGAGGAAAGCACCCGCTCCCAGGTTACCTACACCGTATGAGTTCTTAGAACCCTGGTGATACATCCACTAAAGTCCATTTTAATAAAAAGAAAGAACCATAGTTTGTTCAAATTTCTTCAGTTCTCTATCAATTTCTCCATCTATATAACTTATATAACCTTTATTTTGTAAATAGCGCATTTAAGAAGTAACCTATATTTCTCCAGGATCTCCCCACAATAAAACAGTCCATAAAACACAGGCAAGGCCAGGCATAGAATCTTTGAAGACTAAGGAGAGATACCAGTGAAGAGATGGGAGCCGTTAGTCATCCCTCCCTCCTTCCCACCCTTCTTTCCTCCCTTCCTCCCTTTCTACCTTCCTTCCTTCCTTCCTTCCTTCCTTCCTTCCTCTGATTATGCTTGACTTTCGAATTTTTCTAAGTTCCCAGCCACTATAGTAGCCAAGGCCACCGCCTATCTTCTATCATCTTCAGGTAGCTTCCTGACTGGGTCTTCATCATTCCCCAGGTGTGCATAAGGCAAGTCACAGAGAGGCATGCATTGTGGCTTGCTGCTGAGTTCCCTTCCTGCTCTCTCATCTGCCCATCTCTGTGAGCCCTCTTCCTCCCCTCACCCCACCTTTGTATTTACAGGCCACCCAATAACTTCTTTTTGTACGCGAAAGCTTGCTTTAGTGTCTGCCTTTAGTGCTTCCAAGATGACAAAGGGGACCATTCTATAAAGATCACTTAGGACTTGCTTTCCTTTCCTCTCCTTCCCCACTCGACCCCCATTCCCCTCCTCTTCTCTGCTTTCTCTTTAATCCTCTTCTTTCTCTTCGCCTCTCCTTTCCTCCCACCCTGTTCTGTCCTGTCTTCTCCTCTACGGCTCTTTCTAAGTCTCTCTTCCTGTGGTCCAAGCTGACCTAGAATGCTGTATGAGCTCAGCTGCCCTTTAACTCTTGATTCAGCCTTTTAAGCACCGAGATACCATGCATGTATTGCCACACCCCTGGAGTCCTGGTTTTCCTTAATACATTATTTTCCTGGAATTTGTATCCAGCTCTCTAATTCATAGCTTCAAGAAATGAGGTTTCTATCCCACGTCATCCCTGTATTCTTAGATGTCCAATTATATGCCCCAAGGCTCTTCCAATCCCCAAGAGAATATACATTTAAGAATAAATTCTACCCTCATATTCCCATCCAAAATCAGTTTCAAAATCAACTCGCAACTAGGAAAACAAAACAAAGCTTTAGAACTATGTTTCTGTGTGGTCTCTCTGTGCACACAACCGTATCTTTCTCCCTTCCTTCAGTTCACTCTCAATACTGTTGTAAATGACCCATGAGGGAACCGTACAGCCTATTTCCAAATACAGCTCAGCCCGGATTAATCTTTGTGTGGTCTTAATCAGGTTTTAAGATCACTTCCCTTACCCTCTTGGCCTTGTGATTTAACAGGAATGGGTGTTTGGGAGCTTAATGGAAATATCTATAAATGAGAGTCTCATTGTGCCAAACACTTTATATGTGAGCTAAAATTACGCCCCTGTTTTAATAAAAACACTCTCAGTTTCAAGTAAGAAACAATTTAGTTTTACCTCTTCAATTCCACCTCTTTATTTAAAATTTGCAGATGACATCACCTGTGTTGATAATGTCCAATGTGGTGACGTGAAGCACAAACGCAAAAGGCGAACAAGCCCTGGTCCCCCTTGCCTGAACTCGCCACGGTACTCGCTGAGAGTCACTGAGGGTCCGTGCCATACCATCTAGAGAATGTTCTGTTTATAGTTCAGGCCTCTGCCCTCCTATGAGCCAAGGATAATTTTGATCTTCTAACCTTCCTGCCTTTACTCCTTTAGTGTTGGGGACTGAATCCAGCGCCATATAAATGCTGGGTAAGCATGCCATCACCTGAGCCACACTTTGGCCCCACACAGGGCATCCTTACACATGTTCTACATTACCCTGCCTTACCTGGGAAGAGTCCAATGTCATTAAGACACTGCCCTTCCCAAAATGGGTATCATAAAAGACAGTTTCAGTCAAATGTGTCCATGATTCAATAATGCAAAAAGCAAACACTAACATAAAATGGATAAAAAATAAAAATATTTTGATATCAGAAATTTTCAGGGTCTTTAAAAGGGAGGGATGTTGGATGTAGTGTCAAAAGCACTTATAAGTGGATTATATGAAAATGCATGGGGTCAGTTCTACTGCTCCAGGATACGTTTGTTCTAGCCATGCCTCAGGGATGGGTTCACACAGTCTAGGGTTGATGGGGAGGGCAAGTCTAGACTAGTCCCTGACTAAGACTGACCTCTGTTCCCCCTACATGGAGTGTTCTGCAGTCAGAGCCCTCTCCACAGGAAATGATTTGATTTTCAAGTACCAGCTACTTCTATGGCCACATAAGAGTGTTTAACTCTAGGGTCCTGCTTTAATTTCAGACTTAACCAGAGCCAGAGTGTGAGGCGCAGACCATTATTTTTATTCCCTCTCCTCAAGCTTCAGTTGTAACTCATCAAACACAGAGCTCATGGTGACTGAGAAAATCAAGTCACAGCTTGCATTCATTTTGCAAGAACAAGATTGGATTACATCCCAGGTATCTCCTCTGGTGACACTAACACTTCCAAGCTCTTACTAAGCAAAGCGTCCCTGCTTGTGTGACACACCACCAGTCCTGAGCCCATGTGGCCCTTCTGTTTGAGGGCCTCCTGTGTGGTAGCTTATCTTTAAATCTATTACAGAGCATCATGCAGAGTAAACCAGACTCTGTTGTTTACCTCCAGAGGCCTCCCTGTGATGTGCTGCGGTCTAAGCAGAACCTAGAATGACATAGCCAAAGAGCTGAAGACTGAGGAACCATCTTCCCTACTGCTCTCTGAAGTTTGGGCCTCATTTCTGCATTGATGGGTATAGTAAACCTAGGTAGGGAAAACAGCCTGAATCAAATTAGAGACATTCCGGTGCTTGGTTGATGCTACTAATCCAGAAATCGAGGATTTTGGAGAGTTACTCTCAGTGGCTGTTTTCTTATAGTCTTGAAGCTCAGTAATTCAATAATTTTACTTTTCTTCACTCCAAAGTCAGTTCCATAAGACTAACCACAAGGCTCTGTAAGAATAGAAAGGGAACCATTGCCATACGGTGAAATAGTCGTTGCTGCACGTTTTTAAAGTTTCTGTTAATTTTCTTCATGGACCACTGCAGTTTTGCTCCACTGGTTATATTTATGTATGCATCATCCACTTACTTCTACTAAGGATCAGAGGCCAAGGGCTAGGTCCAAGAACATGTGTGTCTCAAGTCACACAGGCTCATTTTCTCTGCATATGTTGCTCATTCTGTATGTGCTCCCCTAAACTGCAGCACATGACTATTCTACATACAGAAACCACCCGACCCTCTTTCTCTGCACCCTTTGTGGGCGCACATGTGAAGAGAGCTGTTTGTTAGGGCCTAACAGGGAGCCAAGGCATAGTGAAGATATTCAGAAGCTTGAAGAATGACTTCGGTTTCAAAACCCTTTCTGCTCCTACTGAGGGCCTAGGCTCAGTTCCCCAGTCCTCATCAGGTAGTTCACAACTTTCTTTAACTCCAGTTCTAGGGAGAGCTAATGTCCTCTTCTGGCTTCTGCTAGTAACAAGAACACACATGGTACACATACATGCATGTAGGCAAGCAATATATGGGTATATATATTATAATATATTAATTATATAATTATAATATGTAATCTGTATGATATAATATATATTACAAATAAAATAAACACTTTTAAAAAGAAAAGATTCCTAGTAAATAAAGACTAAATGAGTAGCTATGTCCAGAACCTGAACATGGCAGAAAATCCTGAGTCTTAGCCTTTCCCACTGAACCACACACATTTACCTTGTGGCTTGGGTACCCAATGCCTCCTTTCCCAAGGGAAACATTGACAGCCCTGACCCAAAGGACGAGGGCATCCTACATGATCACATTTCCTAGGATCTTTCTTGTGCCCAAAGGAAATCTTATAAACCATAGAAAGCCTTGCAAGTTTAAATAACAATAACAATGAGATGAAATAAAGTTTCACTTGAAAACTCTAATGTCACCATGAGGCTGAATGTATCCTCCAGAGGACAAGAATATGACAGCTCCTGGCAGATCTGCCCCTTAGTACTGGAGATTCAAGGCATGTGAGGCAGTCATTTACCTGTCAGCACTGTTCCAGGAAGTCTACAGGTGGGAGAAATCAGGCTCAGTTGCTGAAAACCCATTTGCGTCCCTCACTATGGCGTTATCTCCTTCAGTTATAATTTGCCTATCTATCAGCTTGAGAGTAAATCCCAGCCACATCTATACTCTGTGCTGCAGCCTTCTGCACAGATATGTAACTAATGAGCTCTGTAATCAGCCATTTATCTTCTGTCTTAGGCTAACTGTCTCAGCCCTCAGCCCCTAGCACACGGCTGGGCACTTGATTAGAGATCACAGGATATTGCTAGATGTAATTGAATCAAAGGCGCCTCACTGAGGGTGGACAGAGGTAAGAAAGTTATTAGCCCTCCTTTGTTCTCCATTTTCTCTGTTCTTTGAAGAAAATTCACACCCAGCTCACACCGGAAAACCAGGCCTCCGTCCTGGTCATCACAGCATGCATGAGCCATTCTGGGCTCGTACCAGTCACCAACAACTCCTTGTCCCTGTCAAACAGGAAAATAGATGCCTGACCTATAGCTGTCACAAATTACAGTGCCCATGCTACCAAGAATAGCACAAGCTGTTCCTTCGTTTCTCAACAGCCAATCAAGCTAGTTATGGGAAAGCCATTAGAGCATCGCTGCTCTCTCTTCTGCCTGCTTCATCCCCCCACCTTACCCCTGCAGGAAGATCTCTAAGCCTAACTAGTTATTTTTCTAAGCTAGCTATGGCAGGGCAGAGACACTGAACGGATGGGAGACAGTGACACCCACGAACAGACCTTATCATTAATATCTTCCCTTCACAACTGTTCCACTCTCAGGTTCACCTATAATGCCTAATTAAAGCCAGCTCCTATTCGATTCATTCATCAGGCATTTCAAAAGCATCCACTAGAACGATGTAGGCACTTGGAAGAAAGGGGAAATGCAAGCATTGGCGATGCCTCCTTCCAGTATCCTATGTGCAGAGAAGTTGAGGATCATGGTAAAGGGGCTGTGAGAAGGTTCCAGAGAGCCCGATGCTGTTATTAAGTGGGGTCTTCACCTGCGCAGTCATTTACTATTTACTAAGCGGTCCCTGGGCTAGATGCTGAAGTATTGTCCATTCTTCACTTCAGCGTCCAGTAAGGTCTTCAGAATTTAGAATTGGTGCTGGGGCGGGGAGAAGGAACAGTATTAGAGACTGAGACCATTCTACCTTGAGTCTCCATCCTTCCGTCAGAAGTGGGCAAAGCTGATTTCCTATAGGCTAATCTTTCCTTCCTAAAGAAATAAATGGAGTCTTTTCCAGGATCAGTTTGAGCTGTTGTTTTTACTCTTGTGCCTCATTTCAGACTTTTTTCCTAGTAGCTCACTTTCTACTGAGTTTACAAGAGCAAAAAACCAACTCTGGCCGATCTGCAATTCAGCCTGCTTGCCTCGCAGGAAAATTTTCACACTGATGTCCTAAATTTTATGCAGAGCATACATGAGCTTCATGGTCTTGGAAGTCTGGGGACCTCTCACCCAAATCTGCCTTTAGGGGCCCAGGCTGACATCAAGGGGCTGGAATGCTCCTGCAGAGGTGGACAATGGCGCCCTCTTGTGACGCACTTTGTCACATGCTGTTCGTTCCTGTCCTCGCTATGAAAAGACAATTTGTTCTTTTCCCAACTTCACTGCAGATAGACAGGAGCAACTTGACCTGAGTCTGAGGATGACTTCAACACTCTCCCATTTAGAGACTCTCTCCTTTGCCATTATATTCGTGCATTCAAAAAGTACTAGTCTTTGCCTTAAATGAGCTGGGCTTTCAGTTCTGGGCTTAGGAACAATGGTTCTCCTTCTTTGCTCTCAGCCTCCATGTGGGGGGGACCACTGTGAGAATGAGGTTAAAACCGGCAGGAAGCAGACTGAAGCGCCTCAGGGAAAACTGGATCCAGTAGACAAGTCTTCAGCACGAGGCCAGTCTTTTTGTGCCTTGCTCTAGGTCAAGGGACACTCTAGCCAAATGAGACACAGACAATGAGGGCATGATCATTCTCAGTAGTTCTTTGTTCAACGTTAGTCAAAAGTTTGTCAAGAAAAATCAAACGTTCACTTTGCACATCTACCAGCTACCTCTGTGTTTGTCTGTAACTAGACCACACAATGAGGAGCCAACGATGGACAGGGCCATGCCTTGACCAGGACTGTTCAGATGTGCTTGTCCTTGGCTCACTACCAAAGCTTCAGTCTCACTTCAGAACCCCAAAGATGGACCTATGAGGTCCTACGAAATGTGCTTCCAAATGTCTTTGTCTTTCCCAGTGTGGCCATATTGGATAAATCTCTATCTTCTGCTTCCTACCCTCAATTTGTCTCTTACTTGGCTGCTGAGGTTTGGGTCACAGGTTATGAGCCCCAAGTTCTGTGGTCAGTGGTAAACCTTGACACGTGTCTGTCATGCCTCTTGCAATAGCGAAGGGAAGAGAATCCACACAGGACCAGCTTCAACCTAAAGCATTTCTCAGGGCACACGGCCAGGTTGTTCTTTGTGTGTCAGTGCTATAGTTTGTGTGCTTATATCCAGTCACAGTAAGCACATTGCCGCCTTGTGTTTCTGTGGCTTTGGGCTGTCACAGCTCCTCCCAGTGACCAGTTTTCCCAGGGGGCTGTGAAACTGTGTGTGAGGGGTGGGCTGATTTTCTTGCCTGGGTAGGAACTGAAAATGAAGCTGAAATCATGGCACATAGTTCTGCAATGCTACAACAGACCTGCCTCAACACCATCAAACATACACACATCCTTCTGCAGCAAGAAAGGCAGCCACAGCCCTGGGGCCTGCATGCTGACTCCCATGCCGCACTCTCTCCATGTCTCTGCTCTGCATCGAAAGCCCAACGCTCCCATTACTCTCTGTGTGGCTTTGATCATATTGTGTGGATTGGATTGGGCTTGAGTGTTTTCATCTCGTCTAAAGAAATAGCATCTACATGATGGATTTTCATGGAGACTTGAGTAAACAATGCAGATAAAGGAAGACCTGGCATAGACTCTGTGTTTAATAGAAGACAACTGTGGTTATGTTAGGCAACACAAAAGAACTTTTAATGGCAACAATTAGGTGATAACATAAATTAGTTAAAAAAAAAACATAGGGTCTGTGGAGTAAGATGCTTGCTGTGTAAGATTAAGAACCTGAGTCCAAATCCCAGACACCCAAAAAGTGTGGGCATGGCCACGTGTGCACCTCTAGCCTCAGCACTGTGTGGACAGAGATAGGAGGGTGGTTGGGGCTTGCAGACTGACAGTCAGCCCAGTTCCAGGTTCAGTGAGAGACGGCATCTCATCAGGACAGAGAGAATGACTGAGAAGGATACGGATGCCATGTGTCTCTACTGTCCTCTCAGTATCTGCAGATCATGGAGTGCCTCCCTACACCTAGCTAACCTATACATGCGTGCACGCACATGCACGCACACGCGCGCGCACACACATACTTCATACGTACATGCCACACATACACACCACACACACACCTTATATATACATACCACACAGCACATATCACACACAAATACCACACATATCACACACATACACATTATACACACACACACCACACATACATACAACACACAGCACCTGTCACACACATCACCATACCTAACACATATCACACACATGCACACACAGCACATATCACACTCATCCACACACAGCACAAATCACACACATCCATACACAGCACATATCACACACATCCACACACAGCACATATCACACACATCCACACACAGCACATATCACACACATCCACGCACAGCACATATCACACTCACCCACACCCAGCACAAATCACACACATCCATACACAGCACATATCACACACATCCACACACAGCACATATCACACACATCCACACACAGCACATATCACACACACACACACACACACACACACACACACACACACACACACACACACACAGTCCTTTATTATTTTATGAAGCTCCCATTATGCCTGAGCAGGTCATAAGCCTTCACAATCCAATTATTATAGTGCTGTCCAACTCACTGCTGGGGAAAATGCTATGAAGGGCTGGGCAGATGGCGATTGCACATGTCAGGCCTTAGCCACACTTGCTGTTCAGATGGTCTTCAGGACTCATCCCAAATGCCAGGATTAGGAGCACTGCAGACCTGAGGTGATCTCAGACTGCTACAGAGCCGTCTGTGTCACAATGTTCTGACTGCTAGACAGCCTGTACCAGGGCACGCTGCTGCTCAGCTGCCCACCCAGGCTCTCTCGTTGCCCCTGATCCAGCCAGGGCAGCTAAATGGAGGGCTGCAGCCGTCACCTGTGCCTCACCAGACAGTGGTGCTAGAGAGCGAAGTAGACTAGAGCCTACCAATACGGTGCTGCTGCTTCAGTCTTGTGCCCTGGAGCCAATTTCTGGAAATAAAAAGAAAACATTACACATTTATTTTTATAAAAGCCAGTTTTCTGAGCCTGATGTAATGACTCAGTGGGTAAACCTAAATCCCATCAAACCAAGACTGCCTGAGGTCAATACCTGGACTCCCACATATGGAAGGAGGAAACCAACTCTGTCCTCTGACCATGTACATACTGTGGCACATGGACACAAGTGCATGCACACATGCTATAAACAGACAGACAGACAGACAGATAGACAGACAGACAGATGTCATAAAAACTCAATTGGTTTTCTTTTTAGCATAAGGACTCTGAGGCTAATCCTTTGCTGGCTTTGACCTCTGGAGAAACAAACAAGATTAGAAACATGGAGGATTCTAGCACTGGCTTCAACGAGTTAATTAGAAAATCCTTTTGTTGGGTCTAAGTCTGTGGTCTGCTGGTGGCAAAGAGCATGTGTCTAAGGAAATACGGGACAATGAGGAGGGGAGGAGGGAGGCAGATGCAGCTCTGGCCATTGGAAAGAACTATGAAACGGTGGTTGGGTCACTGAGTGTGACACAGGACACAGGGGACCCAGATGAGGTCAGCAAAGGACCACACTGTGAGTGGGAGGTCAGACAAGCCTGTGCTCCCTGTACCACACCAAACTGCACCAGGGCGTGATGCCTTTGGGAGATCAGACCAAGAAAGAAACAGACACTCCAGGCAGCAGAGCCATACCATGCTAGCTGACATCAGTATCCTGCTTCGCATCAGAGTGGAATCCACAGCCTTCCTGCACCATTCTCTACCTCTGTCATGCTCAGCAGACTGGTCCTCCACCCTTGGTTCCACCCTTCAGTTCCAACCACACCCATCCTGTGCTACAGCCTAGCAGTCTTCTGCTGAGGCTCTTCCTGCCTGGAACCTTCTGTCTGCTTTACTCCTGTTTCTGCCATCTCAGATACTTTCCTCCTTAGAGCTGGAACTCACTGACCTGTCTTCATGTTCCTTGGATAAAAGATGCACATTTTACTTATGGTGGGTCTTCAACCTCCTGGTTTCCAGGCCCATGGGAAGGCAAATATTTTCCTTGTTACCATCCTCACCTAGGTGAGCCTCTAGGACACAGAGCATTTGGGGCATATTTATGGAACCACAAAGAAGGCGGTCACCTGCTATCCAACGGCCCTGTCTTTGGTGGGGCCGGAGCTCTAAGAATTCCTAAGTTCCAAGCCTGAGAAATAAACAATTTGTGTGATGAAGGTAGTAAGGAACCCCACTGTGGCAGGCATGCCTGTGTGTGTGAGTTCATCATGTGCTAACCTACCTAACACAGGAGAACCAATGGAAAAGCCATTGGGACTCCAGAAATGTCAAACATACAGTACCACATAGAAGTGTGTCGCCACTGAAAATAACAATATATGTGTGAGCAAGGCCATAGTGGAGTTGGATAAATCTCTATCTTCTGCTTCCTACCCTCAGTTTGTCTCTTACTTGGCTGCTGAGGTTTGGGTCACAGGTTATGAGCCCCAAGTTCTGTGGTCAGTGGTAAACCTTGACACGTGTCTGTCATGCCTCTTGCAATAGCGAAGGGAAGAGAATCCACACAGGACCAGCTTCAACCTAAAGCATTTCTCAGGGCACACGGCCAGGTTGTTCTTTGTGTGTCAGTGCTATAGTTTGTGTGCTTATATCCAGTCACAGTAAGCGCATTGCCACCTTGTGTTTCTGTGGCTTTGGGCTGTCACAGCTCCTCCCAGTGACCAGTTTTCCCATGGGGCTGTGAAACTGTGGCATGCAGGCCCCAGGGCTGTGGCTGCCTTTCTTGTTGCAGAAGGATGTGTGTATGTTTGATGGTGTTGAGGCAGGTCTGTTGTAGCATTGCAGAACTACGTGCCATGTTTTCAACTTAGTGGAGCTAAAACGGGACCATATTTGCTAATGGCTACTCACAAGAATGGATATGTTGTCTCCCTGTGGCTCTGGAACTCTGTCCTGTGTCCATGTCCTTTCTACATCCCTGGGAGTGCTCTGTGTGAATCTCGCCCTGGTATTTGGTAACCCATATGCATACCTTGAGTCTTGTCTCCAGATTGTTTAACAAGCATGCACATAGTATTTTACAGTTGCGTTGGGACATCATGGGTGGAAAACATACAGAAGACAGATAAAGCCTGTTTTCTGGCAGTGCCGTCCAGGTTTTTTTTGTTTGTTTGTTTGTTTTGTTTTGTTTTTTTTTGTTTTGTTTTGTTTGTTCGTTCATTTGTTTATCTGTTTAATTTAATTTTTTTAAGTTTTTTCTTTCTTTTTTTTAATTGGATATTTTTTATTTACCTTTCAAATGTTATTCCCTTTTCCAGTTTCCTATTCATAAGTCCCCATCCCACCCCCCTCCCCTTCTTCTATAGGGTGTTCCTCATCCCCAACCACTCTCCCTTCCACCTTCCCCAACCTGACATTTCCTTATACTGGGGGTTATAGCCTTGGTAGGACCAAGGGTTTCTCCCATTGCTGAACAAACCCATCCTTTGCTACACATGCAGCTGGAGCCATGGGTCTGTCCATATCTAGTCCCTGGGTAGTGGTTTAGTCCCTGGGAGCTCAGATTGGTTGGTATTGTTGTTCTTATGGGGTTGCAAGCCCCTTCAGCTCCTTTAATCAAGACAGGCCTTCGTACATGTCTGATTCAATTCACCCTCCAACCTCAGAGGAAGCGGAACGAGAGAAATTCAGCATTTTCCCGGATTTCCCAGCAGCATGTGGGCTTTTCTTCCAGTCCTTCTCTGTCTCTCAGTCCATTTCTCTAGGGCATCACAGCAACAGCAGGCTCCACCACTTCCTTTCTGTTTCTCCAGGGCCTTGTCACAAGCCTGCCTGAACTGTGTCACTGACCTCCAAGACTGGAGAGAAAACAGTGTGGTCTGGCCAACAGCCACGTATAAAGGAAGCAGGACCTACATCTGGCCAGGTTTGTGCAGAAAGACAGAGATGGTTGACAGAACATTGGAGCCCCAAGCCCTTCATGAAGTCTTGGTGCCCAGGAAGACTGACAGGACTTACTGAGATGCCACTGCCAAAATATGTGGCCAGTATATCTTGACTCGGTCCCAATTGATGTCTTTCTCTGCCTGGGAACTGTCCTGTTCTCTTCTCACATGAAGGCTGTCAGTCCTACTGAGGTTGCAAGTGGCACCAGAACATTCATTCAGCAAACATGACCATTTTCAAACATTATTTGCACCTAATGAAACATGCTGAGACCTCTGATAGTGTCTGCTAAATAATTCCATGGGTCATAGGTCTCCCAGGGTTATGCAAGTTGTGGTTTGTTTGCTTGATTGCTTGTTTTCATGGCCATGAGAACCCAAGTCCTTTGAAGGGTGCTTCTTGGTAAGGAGTATGAAGTATATGCTCGGTTCTTGGGTTTGCTGAGGCTATCCAATACTTCTCTGCCGTCCCTCAGGTCAGAGACCTGGCTGTGATGTTTTAACCTCACTCAACTGAGTTATAACCCACTAAAATTGAGAGAAAACTGCAGAATGCCCAACCGAATGAGAGCAACATGCTAACAATAGAGCGTGTTCTGATGCTGTTACCTACAGCAATACAGGTGACTGTGTGGAGTTGAAGCAGTTTTCTCCAATAGGCATCCTATCCAACTGACATGTAAAGCCATCTCTTCCCCTCACCATAGAGCACACGTTTAGGGACTTGTCCTGATGGATTCCAGTGTTTTACAGGCTGTAGGTCTCAGAACTCTAGTAGGGCATGAACCCTCTTAGTTAGTGTCATGATTCTAACTGATATGACTGAAGAAGACATGAATTCCTTGTACTTGTTTGGGAGATTTGCTAAGCCAAGAGCAGAAGTGAGCATCAGACACTGCCTTGTGAGGCACGTGCCAAGACACTCTGAGGGCAGTACTAATGCAGTGATATGAACTTACCATGCATTCCTGATGGACAGTTTTATAATCCTCCCAAAATTCTGTAATACACTCAAAGGATGCAGTCCTGGCAAAGGCTGGAGAAGGAGGAATTCAAGATGATGTAGATTGTCTTATTGATCGCAACCTTCAACTAACAGATTAATTTTCAAGTCTAATGTCTAACCTCAGCATAAACAAATCTCCAGAAGAGATAACCATGATCACAGGTGGAGGAGGTTGCTATGACCACAGAGTGGTGAACATTGCCATGACCACAGGTGGAGGAGGTTGCCATGACTACATAGTGTCACAATTTAGACCAGACCACTAAAGGGGTTGTGTTTCTTATAACCAAAACCAAACTCTGAATCCTTCAATATATTAAACACTTTTATCCTATATTGTCATACTGATTTGCCCAGAATAGTCAAAAGGCCCTGAGGACCTGTGAAGATCCACATAGAGGGTTCACATTTAGAATTTCATTGAGGTCCTAACCCATCAGGAAGATATCAAGTCATATCTAACTGTACTGGAGATGTGTAAGAAATATAATGATGTTCCAGAACAAAGAGCATCCAGCAGCAGTGAAATACTGAGATGGGCCATGAGCAAGAAAAGACCCTTTCCATTGATGCTAACCATTAATGATAACCATGGAGACTGGACCATGCTGCTGGAGTAACCAGCGAGATGACGGTCAGTGAATTAAGAAGTGTGTAAATTTGCTGTTGCTTTCCTGAGCTGCAGGATGATTTTTCTACTAAACAGAAGGAAGAAGTGAATAGCTTAAATTCACGTGCCTCGAGGAGGACTTGAAAACATGCATCAGCCTGCTGGCATCTGTACAATATCCAGTGTGTCTTCTAAGAAAGAAGAAACCACAGACCACAGCAGGAAATCTGAACTTAACAGAATCTCTCCAGATTTGCTTCTCCACGGAGGCTCTAGAATGTCCACGTGACATTCGTACCTTCCTAAGAGGACAGGATCCCCTGCCCCTCCCTGGCAGCCCCTGGCTCTGTCTCTGAGAGCCCACTCCCTAAGCTCTGTCTTAAGCACTCCTATTGAAAACAGTACCAGAACATTCCCACAACTGCCACAAGCTCCCATAAAAATTTATGAATGGGATCTAACATAGTCCTCAACCCAAACAACCTTTCAATGCCATTATTTAAAATAATACATTATTAGAATCCAAACAGTAAAAGCACCTTGAAAATTTCCCAAATGCTGTTTAAATGTGACTCGTCTATTTTTTTAGGCATGACAGCTATGTGGCCTGAAGGTCAGGCCTAAACAGACAGAACTCCTCTGTCATTTGTCTCTACAATTCCAGCTGGGGCCTCGGGCTCCTTCTTAGCTCAGGGATGACATAAGCCGAGTGTTCTTTGCTTTTATTTGGCTTAAGGTGGAAGAGGCTGAGACAATGGGAAGGGAGTTTGTCCATCCTGTGTCCCATTATCTTTTGAGGGAGCGTCTCATGTGACTTACTGTTGAAACTAGCCAAATATCTTCAACGTCTGTCTCTCCTTACTCTACCTCTCAACTATGAGATTGCAGGCCTGCACCATGGTCCCCAGTTATGTGATACTGAAGTTCAAACCCAGAGACTCATACACAGGAGGCAATAAGTCTGCCAATGGAGCTGTTTCCACATCCCCACAAAAAAGAAAAATTTGAGCCACATTATTTTTGTTCAGTGGCTCCCATTAACTGAATGCTTACTGTGTCCCCAGTACTATGGTCTGAATTTAAAGTGTTTAAACTTACTTCAGCCTTAACATCACTCAGAGCAGAAGTTTTCCATCTCTATAAGCACTAGTTTTCCATCTATATAAGTGTAGACCAGGAAAAGAGGAAAACAGTAAAGAATGCACAGATGGAAATTTCCAGAGTTGGAACTTGAACCCACATATCCTGTCTTTACATCTGTAGTAGGCTGAGAAGGTCTTAGAAGAGGAAGATAATAGAGATTCAAAAGAGGATAAACTTATTAAGATAATAATAAAAATTAAATGAAGGAACAAGTAAAGCGAAAGAAAACAGTATGTTTTCTACTGTCACAGTCAGCTGGGATTTGAAAGGGTATGTATGTATAGGTGTGTAGTGCTGTTATTTACTACATATCATTGCAGATTATATATGTGTGTGTATATGTACATGCATGTGGCACACACACACACACACACACACACATTCTACCACATGTTAACAACTTATAGCTATGAAGTAGACACAAGTGAATCTTTTTTTAAGATACAAGGAAACACTCTAAAATTTGACCTTTTCCAATTATCCTAGCGAAAGTCCACCTACTGAAGGAAAGATGAGGGTAAATGTCAGGCAACAAATCACAGACTACTGAAAAGGTTACAGCCCAGGAAAGCATCTCCACACTGCTTTAGTTCAAGACATGGTAATAAGGAACCTAATTTATTCTGATTAAAAATTCTCCCATTTTCATGGACAACAATTAGGACCAAAATGCCAAGTAGTGAAGTTCAATACTTACTTCCTGAATGCCAGTATGAAGGTTCTTCTCTAGGGATTTATGAGAAACATCCACAGTGTTCTTGTGTTTCCTAAAGGGCATGTCCATCTACCCACTTCTGTACATTCTCCCTGATGTTTGCCAACAAGGAAGAATAGCCCTTGCTGCCCGGTGGACACAAAAAAAATTTCTGTATATATCAATGACTGTGATATAAGAATTTGTGTCTGCCTTCCAAATTCAGGTGTCAAAATCTAAACCACAAAGCAGAACTGTCTGAAGAGATAATGGTGATGTTCGACATGGTTTATCAACTTGACCAAACTCTGCGCATACCTATGCTAGAGTATCAAGATTGGACTAACTTAGGTCAAGAGAACCACAGTAACTGTGGATGGCATCATTTCATGTGCTAGGATGCGAGACTACATATAGAGCAAAGGGAGCAGAGCACAGATTCCTCCCTCTGCTCCATAACTGTGGATGAAAAATGATCTGCCTTATACTCCGACTGCCTCCAGACAGTGAGCACAGGTACAGTCCTGTAGTCACACACAGTGAGCACAGGTACACTCCTGTAGTCACACACAGTGAGCACAGGTACACTCCTGCAACGACACACAGTGAGCACAGGTACACTCCTGCAACCACACACAGTGAGCGCAGGTACACTCCTGCAACCCCACACAGTGACACACATACACTCCTGCAACCCCACACAGTGACACAGACACAGTCCTGCAACCACAGTCACCTGACAGTGAGTGTAGATACAATCCTGAATCAACAGACTGAGTACAGACACATTCCTGCAACCACAGACAGTGAGCACACATACACTCCCGCAACCACACACAGTGACACAGATGCACTCCTGCCACCTGGAGACAGTGACAAAAATATACCTTGCCTTTTTGTGTTTGTCAGAGCATCAAGAAAAGAAAGAAAACCAGAGCCTTGGGAAGTATTAGTGATGAACAGAGTCAGGGAGGTTGTGAAAGAGATCCCAGAGAATAGATGGCCCCATCTACAGTGCAAGGACACAGTGAACAACGGGCGTTCATGAAGCAGGAAATGCACCCCCCAACTTACTCCTCTCCTAAATGTAGAAAATTCAGGTGCTATCTACAAACTGCTCACTTTACTGGCATTGTTTAATAGCAGCCCACACAGACTAAAACACATCTCTCTCCTGTTTTTCTCCCACATCCCATGTAACACTGTAATTACTTATGATAACTGTGGTTAGCATTTGACCTGTTTTCTTTTCCATCAAACAAAATGGCCTCCAACATGTCATCTTCAAAAGGGTGAAATATTTTTCTTGTAGACAGGACATGAATCAAAATCTCTGTATCCACTTACTGTAATTATCTATAAAAATAGCATGATATTTAAAATGAATAATCACATTGCTGGATAGCATAAACTTAATTACACACAAATCTCTGTAAAAGTTGATTTCAGAACAAGAGATAGTCTTACTATGACCAACTTTATTCTGAGGTCATGAGTGGCTATTCAAAGTTGGTTCTGCTGGGATCATAGAATTAAAAGGCTTTTAAAATAATGTGTGGGGTTGAAGATTATAAAGTTGAAGTAGCTATAGCAGATGGAGTAGGTTACCACTTTCGAGGATTATATGCAAGTCCCTGGACATGACTATTTTTAACAAAATCTAAAATCCATATACAAATCAATACACTTAAACAAAATCTTGAAAGACTTAAAAATTGAAAAATTATCTCTAGAAAGTTCTATAGGTACAAACATAAGATAAAAGAGAAAAAAGTCAAGCAATCATTTGAACACACACACATGCACACATTCACATGTACACACACACACACAGGTACACACACATACACAGAAACACACACAATGAAATTCTAAAACTCTAAGTCTCATTAATCATCTATCTAAACATCTGTTCATGATTGTCTGCTTTTCATCAGACTTAAAGCAAAATATGTAAGTTGAATTATTTTGTATTTCTGAAGGCTCAATGCCACAGAAGGTTTGTATTAAATAAACCTGTAGGTTGGTCTGTGTACTCGCCTGTGTTTTGTTACAGGAGATTCAGTAATGAAGATGTGTAAGTAACAAAGCAATTCCCTTCTCCCCTGTATCTACATCCACTTGAAAGCAGATTTTCTACTGATCACAACTTTCCTCATCATAGGCTGTCATCTGCTTCTGGGCTGGACGTTGAACACTGGGTACACCAAAATTTCTTATCAAGAGATTAAACATAGTATGAGACTGCACCTCCAGTCAGTGGAGAGTACCAACAAGGGTGTGGGACCTGTGTCCTTCACTCCTGACTCTGGCACTTCTCTTTACAAGTTATTTATACTCAAAGAACTTGTTTTTTCTCGTTTCCAAAATAAGCATATGATTTTTATAAGCATGAAGTTTGAGTAAGTGAGATAATGGATGTGGTGGTTATGTGATCAAATTGGCACAGTCTTGAGTCATCTCAGAAGGGAGTCTCAGTGAGGAGATGCCTAGACTAGACTAGTCTATGGACATTTTTATGAGAGATTATCTGAATAATGTTTACTAGTGAGGGAAGACCCAGCCTACTGTGGATGGCACCATTGCCTGGGTTTGGGCCCTAGACTGTCTGATTAAAGGAAGCAAGCTGAGTAGGACACATGCGTGCACTCATGTCTTTCTTCCTTCACTATAGGTGTGATATGACTAGCTGCCTTCACTTCCTGCAGCATTGATTTTCTGCTGTGACAGACTGTGACCTGAATTGTGAGCTGAAATAAACCTGGCTCTCCAAAGGTTTCTTTCTCTTAGGTTGTTTTGACACAGCAACGTAAGTGAAACTTTGGTAAAAAACAAGAGTGAAAGCCTGGCAGGAGACACACGCTCAGTAATCCTTTCTCCCAAATGTGTGCTGTCTCAGTTCCATTTACATTCAGTTTCTAGGAGGTAGGTTCTGATCATTTGTTCCACAGGCCTAGAGCATGAACTAGTTTCTCGCTGCTGTGTCTAAACACCAGACAAGAAGCAACTTCATGGAGAAAGGTTTAATTTTAGTTCATGGCTTGAGGGAGTATAATGTCATCATGGCAGGAATCTCATCCTGAGTGCTGGACCTATCACATCATATTTGAGAGGAGCAAGAAACAGGGGACACTAATAAGGATAGACCTATAAACTTTGTGCCCTGCTTTTCAGTGATTCACTTCCTTCAGCAAGGTCTCACCTACCAAAGGTTCCACAGCTCCCCACTCCCAATAGCACACCACTTTAGGGACCAAGTGTTGGAACAAACAAGACTGTGGCAAACATTTCACATTCAAACCACAGCATCTAGTAAGATCATGCTGGATTTGTGTCATTTCTCAGATTCAGCCATGAAGTGAGGGGCGAAATCATGCATGATCACACCACAGTTTTTGATATGCTCACTAGCAATAAGTCCTCCAGTGAGGGAAGGGCTAGGCAGGAAGGAACACCTGTTGGCTGTAATGACAGAGTCATTAATGTCTCTTCCACGTGGTGCCCAAGTCTCAAAAAGGAGCGAGTATCTGGCATAGGTGCAACATTTCAACTTTATTTTAGCAACAGAGGTGTCTGTGATGTGGATAAGGGTCTTCAATTACTTGTGTTTATAAAAGCCAGCGATCCTGAGATTTTTGTCATATTTAGTGTCTGTCTTCAGTTTTAAAAGTCATATTATACTCTGGTATCTTTTCTTGATGTTCTAACTGAAGGAAAAACCAGAACAGATACCAATTGAGCTGCCCTCTGAAACACCTGCTGACCTCAGGATATTTATTGTGACCATGTAAGAGAAGGCGATTAGATGGTAGTGTCTTTCACTGGGGACCCACAGCCATGCTGTCCACCTCTTTTCTGGAGAAGCCTGGAGTCAAACCGAGTCATTGTTCCATGGTCCTTGTCACGGAAGCCAATCTCTTCATGACACGCAAAGTCTATGCATGTCACATTATTCAACTTGTGGATATGGCAGTTGGTTTGAGGTGTTTTGGGGGGATGTATTTCACAATTTTTAGTTAAATATTGCCACACACCATTTGAAGATGGACCTCTACTTTGTCAGTGTAATGTTAATCTATAAGAAACCACAAATACAAAAACCACTAAATATAAAAATTCAGCTGTGTGGTCTAAGCTGATTCTCCAGCCATATTTGGTGATAAACAGATTTTCTGTTCTCTCCACCTTTAAGGCAATTTAAAAATGTGCTTCTGCTCAACTAGAAGCAGTGGTGTGGCTAACAGTAGGCATCATCTGAAGATCATTGGGTAAAATGATAACCTTCATGGCTGTGTTTTACTTGTTTAAGATACTGGATTAAAGCATCGGTAATTATAACAACCAGCACTGAGTGAGTTGTTACATGTCTGTTTACACATCTGTTTACATATCTGTTTACATGTCTGTTTACATGTCTGTTTACATGTTTGGGAGCAGAGTGGACCACACTGGTAGTAATAGACTCAACGCTTGCAAGTTACCATAGGACTACATATACTCAAAGATTGAAAGTGGAACTTTGTAAATCCCTCAGAAAAAGCACAGAATTGTGCTGTCAAGGAACCAACACAACTGTAATAAAAAGTTCTTATTCAATAGTAACTTTTAGCCACAATTTAAAAAGTCATAATAAAGAGATTTTGGGGATTCACTCTAACTACAAAAGAAGGCAAGAATTCTGTATATATGTATATACTTATGCACACACAGATTTACATAAATGTGCATGCATACATACATATGTACTCAAGCACAGATATACACACACATACATACACAAACACACACATACACACATAGATACACACATACAAACACACACACACACACACACACACACACACACACACACACACACACACCATGTTTCCTAGCCAAGAAAACCATTTTGCTTGTTAAGTGTAATGTTTTTAAACAGGTGAGGCAGAGAATTGAACACAGGCATAGGTATATTTTGCTTTGGTTTTTAGATTTGGTCTCATGTACCCCAGAGAGTCTCATCCTGTAGCCATGGATGACCTTAAGTTCCAGACCTTCCTCTATCTGTCAAGTGCTGATCTGACAGGAGTTTGCCACCACACAAGGCTCTAAACAAAGTTGAAACAGGCAGCATCAATTATATTAAGGACCTATATGGTGCTTACGGAACATTTTACATTATTTTCTTCCATATTCCATGGTTGGAAGTCCCAGGTGAACGCAGATGCCTGAACTCACTCTGTCAGGGGAACCACACAGAGGCACAAGGAACAGTATAAACTCTTCTGAGGCTCATTCCCTAACAGGAAAAACCCCGCCACCTGAGGCCCATTCCCAGGCAAACAGAGGAGACATTCACACCAGCAGAGTTACCCTCTCCCACCCAAGAAAGCTATCCAGCGAACAAGCTCTAAGGAACCGAGCAGACTTTTCAGCATATCCACAATCTTTAGCCTCAACAATGCAATTTAATCACCAAAAACATTGATATTAGGACTCTAAATGATCCAAGTTACCAGTTAACATACTTTTTATCATTGGCACTTAAAAAAATAAGTCAGAAAATAATATGGCTTCAAGTGGAGAAATAAATATGCGTTTCTGAGGGGCCGTGCATTATCTGCGGCTTTCCTCTTGTTTTGACTCTAAAGACAGTCTCTCCCCAAGCTTTCTAATGAGTTCTGCTAGGTCCTCTGTGTTCTGTGATTTTTCCTCAAGGAGTTCATAACGGAGACTTGAGATGTCCTGCTTAATTTCCTTCAGCTCCCCTGTGAAGAGGAAGAATCAAAGGAAGTTAAATATAAATAAGAAATGAAGTTAACTATGAATTCTAAATGCAAACCAATGATTCTAGGTTAGGATGAAAATGATCCTGACCACAGTCTGAATCTTTTGAAAGGAAACAGCATGCCAATTCGAAAAGGGTTTTTATTTTCTCAGGCAAGAAAAGGCATTACAGCAAAAGTTTAGTTATCTGGAGACGTGAAGAGTTGTGGAGCACCCCCCTCCTTTCCCGGGCACCTCCACCAAAACCCCATAAAATTAGTGTTTCATCTAGCCTGTGCCGTCTCTGCAAAAAGAGTTTGTTCCCGGCTGTTTTGTGCCTTTGATGGCTTGGTCACAGATAATATTGACTGTTACTTGACAAGATCTAGAATGGCCTTGGAGACTCACTAGCATCTGGACCAGTAAGGGAGTTATCTGTGAGGGACCAGAGTGCCATGGGAAGATTCATCTAACCTGTGGGCTGCACCAGTCTCTGGGAAAGGATCCCAGTGGAACCAAAGGGAGAGTGAGCCCAGCACAGCCACTCATTTCATCCTCCTTCCTGACAGCACATAGTAAAAGAGCTGCCTCCCGTGCCTTTTGCCAGTGCAGTGGACTGTCCTCTCTCACTGTACTTTTTCAGCATGGTAGACTGTCCCCTTAATCAGTGGACCAGAATAAACTTCTGTTCCTTTAGTCACTTTGTTAGGTATATTGCCTCAGCAGTGGGGAGATCTATTAACACAGCCAGAGAGAACTTATTCTGTATGTCCTCCAGAGGCTCATCTACTGTGCCCAGCTCTCTCTTACCTCCACATCTCCACACATCCCCAGCTCACATAGGAAAGCTGTGTCCTTATGGTCAACTCACCTTCGTTCACTTCATCACTCTCCTTATCAATCTGGGCCTGCAGTACGTATCTTTTAATGAGTCTTTTCATGATTTTCTAGACAAGAAGAAATCCACTTCAGCCTTATGTTCATGCAAATCTCTCATTTGAAATAGGGTTCTGGTCTACCTGCCTTTGGAAATGATGGCTATCAAAGCTCAGGTAAGATTTAGCTCACAAGGAGAATGCATTTCCACATTTTATTTTTCTTATGAAAGCAACTGTCACATTACTCGGGCTAATGACTCAAAGGTTAATTCTCACAAGGAAGAAGACAATAGAGCAAACATTTAATTCTTTGGGCTTCTTCTTGTATTATTTAACAGTAAAGCACAGACTTCCTGTCAGATGGGTCAAAGATTTGTGTAGAACTCTGAAGAAGTAAGGAATTAAACAATGTCCAGTCTTCCACCCTACCAAGAATTTTAGACACTTTTGATTATATAGTTTCTTTAAAAACCACCTGTTTCAATAAAATAAAGCTTCTCTAGTGTCTTGGCTTGTGTATAACTATAAATATATATTAAAGGTAAATTAATAGACAACAATTGTATAGACATGTTTACATTACTACACCAAAAATTACTGCATAAAACCAAAACTAAAAGGTAATTAATTCACATGAGGATGTGGTTTGGTTTATAGATGCAATGTTTTTAACATTGTAAAAACAGAAATAAATATGTTTTAATAGTGTTACTTACAAAGGGAAGTCTTAAATGTCCATCAATAGTAAGGTGGGGTTTTTTGCTAAATTTCCATTTACTTATATAAAAGAATAAATCCATTGATAATCACAGGAATATATGTCAGAGTGAAAGCACCCACTGTAGAACTATTACACAATTTACCATTAGTTCATCTGTATAACATGCAACATATGCTGTAGAACATTACCATATATAAAATTGTACACATGCATACACATATACAAGCAGCAGATACGGTCTATTCACAAGTAGACCATCTTTATTTCACAGTGGGAGAAGGTGAGGTAAATTTTGCTCTGGTTTTATTTTTAAAGGTTTACATTTAAAATCATGCATATGTATGTGTATCTGTGTGCACATATATTCACAAGAGTGTAGGAGACCTTGAAAGTCAAAAGAGTGGGTTAGATGCCCTGGAGCTGAAGTTATAGGTTGTTGTAAGCTGTCATGTGGGTAGTAGGAACCAAACTTGGGTCCTTTGTAAGAGCAGTATGTGCCCCTAAGTTGAGTCATTTCTCTAGCCCCTCTTCCTTGTTTTGTAATGTTGGCCTTCTACAAAGAAGCTAGGCTCTAAGCTAGGTGATTATCTGTTTATATATCCCCTATTTGGAAAGTACCAGGCATATGATAGTTGCTCCATAAGCACAGGATACAACCTTTGATGTTGAAAAATATCCTGATATTTCATTTTAATTTAACAAAGTTCAGAGCTTGAAAGCCTGAACCTAACCAATATTTACATCTTGAAGTACTCTGAGCTTACCTGATACTGTCTTGGAGGATTACTGAAGCTATTTAAATGGAAATCTTCTGAGCTCCTTGTACTTGATTGTTTGTTGTGTGCCAGCTACAAAGAGAATTAGACACTCTGATTTAATTCGTATTGTTAGTTACTGTGTGACAGATTATTAGTTACACACGTGAGCTAATGGTCTGGTGCCTTCCGATGAGCATATTTGTATATAAGGCTCTTTGTTTTCATTCCATAGTACTCTGTCTTATAAGATATAAGAAGTGGCCTGACAAGAGTCTTTGATCACTGCTGCTACTAAAGATTATGTGTGGAGCCCCTCAGACATTGTGGCTCTCACAATGTTCTCACAAGAGTCATGTTTTAGCCTTGCAACAAGTAGGTGTATGGTACAAGGGGAAATACACGTGCTGGGGACTTTGTGATGATGTGCTGATCTGCTGGTGAGAACGCATTCACTGTCTGATTGCCAAATCTGCACCTACCCTAGACACTCAATAGAATACCAGGGGCCTCACCAAACAGAACTCAGATGCTACAGAAGCTCTATGAGACCGTTTCAATTCGGGGATCTGGACAGTGTCCCCTTCAGTTGTACTTGCTACTGAACTGCCATTGTGGCGATTTAAAGAAAGAAAATGAATTTTGGCAGTACACAATAAATGGAACCAACTACATTCACGTGCAAAGATGCTGGCTGAGGATTCTTCAAGGCATTTTTCTTCTAGGAGAAAAACTTATTTTTTTTACAAATAATCTTCAGCAAAACAGAATACTTCTAAATCTATATCATGGGGATAAACTATCTTCCAATGGAATAAGACTTTTCCAAAAGTCTGTGAAGTCATCCATTGTTTAGATTCCCTAATAACATCTGAGCAGCATGCCTGCTTTCTAAGCCCTACATGTTGATAGCAGCCCCACCCCACTCAACAGCCCCAAATTCTTCAAATCAAATGCATCCCCATGGAGGGTCAATGGGAAAATCACTACAATTAACAGTTCATAAGCAGACAGGTATTAACTCATACCCATCCTTCTCTGGCTAGAAGATATAAATTTGTTATTTCAGGAAATAATATTATCATTTTTCCAATACATCAAAACAACACAACAAATAGTTATTTGAAAATTGAATCGGGCAATGTAATGTGTAAAAGGAACTGTACTCAAATGTGCAAAAAAGCTTTGTTACCACTTGGTGGCACAAAATCCTGCTTTATCATCTGGCCCTGTGCTCAGCTGCCTTGCTGGCTCTAAGCCTAGAGAGCTGCAGAGTGGCAGGTTTGCTCTTTAGCTCATAAAAGGTAATTCAATTGCCAGTATGAAAAATATCTAAGATTTAGAGATGTAGGCACAATAAAGGCACAAAGGACTGAGCGCAAGCTTTGTTCTAACTATCTGTAAATAGCCGCCCTCTCCAATTCAGAACTAAGCATGGACTGCTCTTAAAAATCCTTTAATTATATTTTGTGTATGTTTGGAAGATATGGAGATCAAATGCATGAGACTATACATGCTACACAGGTACTGTTCCATGAACCACATACAAGTCCTTTTCTGCATGTAGAGAGTTCTGGAGTTTTCTTGATCTTGTAAGGATTAAATTATCAGCAGCCAGGAAAAATCAAGGAAAAAAAGAGCTGGAGGTGACGTACTCAGGCTTCACCAAATGCAGATGTGAGGAGAACTGTTGTGTGCACTGCTGGTATAGAGCTCCTGCTTTAGAACTAAGTAGATGTGGACTTGGATTTTAACTACCACTTGTCTGAGACTGGAATTTAGCCAACGTATTTTACCTGTCTGAGCTCAGAGACCTCCAGTGCAGAATGGAGGGATAATATTGCAAAAGAAAAGGTGCATGGATCCTGCAGCTTAGAATGGTAGGCGTTGCCAATATCCATTGTTGTTATTTTAATTATATAGAGGCATAAGTACATACTGTATGGTTTGAAGTCTGTTCATAAACAGTTCTCATCTACTTGATCTGGGGATAATCTGCAAACCTTGCTTTTGATTCATGCCCAAGGCCATGAATAAGACATTTAGAGAATTACATAGTATTAGTCCCCCATAATCTCCTACAGTCTTGCCTTTCTTATATTTTAAATAGGTTTCTACCACATATCCCTGAGTGGCCTAGGACTCACTCTGTACACCAGGCCAGCCTTGAACAGCAATCCTCCTGCCTCTGCTACTTGAGCATTGGGATTAGAAGCATGAGCTCCCATGCCCAACTTCCCTTGAGCTTAATGAATGCATATGTTTCCAGAACCTTCTGTCATATATTAATGCAAAAAGATTGAGAGTTCTTACAAGGTCATGTAAAAGTTAGCCCTGTATTTTCTCTGCTTGCTTTTTCAGACGATTTGCTTTTCAGTAGCTCCTGCCCTATTTGGTGACTACAAGTCCTAGCTGTAAGAACCATTAAAAAAAAAAACAAACAAAACAATATTCTCACTGAATCCAGGGTGGAGCAAACTACCCGAAAGGCATGAAACCTACTGTGACATCAACAGTGTGTCAGTGACCTATTTTGAGACAGGAGCAGAGCAGGAATTAAAACATCACTCTGCATTAGCTGGTTTATGTGTATAATATTGAATGGCAGAGACTGATTCTCAATTACACTCTTATGTGGCACTACATGTCTGAAAAGCGGAGGCTATCCTCCATTAGAGCCAGTAGACACTCAAAATAAAGCATGTGACAGACAGTAATGAAAAGGTCTTCTCAGTTAGTTTTGAAAAGAACTTTGACCTGGCTCACCCTATTGATTTCATGGTATGCCTGCAGTAAATGGTATGCCCATCCCAGTGAGCCTTTCCATAGCTAATTAAAGACTATAACTTGCGAGCCATCAGAGAGGGATCTTGGATGAAAGAGAAACTGCCATCCTAGAGGCTGACTTTATAAAAGAGAATGAGCTGAGCTTTTGGGTAATGAAGACTGAACCATAGGTGTTCAAACCTGGACCTTTATGAGAAAGGAACATTCCCAGAGGAACCTCCCTCAGCAACACTGGGAAAAGATTATTTTCAATATAAATGGCTGGTTTGAAATTATTTTTTTTCAAATAAAATCATTTGAAACCAGAATCTCACATAGTAAGGAAAATTGACATTTATGTTGATTTGATTATCCAGTAAGCAAGTGTCAAAGATGGTTCTCGAAGTTTGGGACATATCCAGAATGATAGGTCACAGCACATGCAAAATAATGAGCTTTATTATGTCCTGTACAGATGTGAATCATGTGCTCTGCTTATTCTCTTCCTCATTATCCTCTCTCACTCTCCCTCCACACACTGCTCCCCTCAACACTGAGGGATGGCTTGCCTATGAAAGAGGGAAAGGAACAGAGACTGCCTTGGAGAAAGCCAGCCCATTCCAGTGTCTAGATTGCACAGGGGTTGGGGGGCTGGTGGATGATGTTCCGTGTGAGACAGAGGACCTGGAACCTAAAGAATACAGTCATAGCAAGAGCGTGACAAAATCTCAAAGGTCTACACCGAGAGGCTGCTGCTAGTTACAAAATTACCACTCTTTCTTGAAGAAAGACATGAGTGCCACAGTATACAACCACACGAATATCTCTTATTGTCAAATTGACAACAGAATCAATATCTCACCCCAAACTCCACAACTGGATCAACTAAGCCATTCCTGTGCTACCTAGATGTTCACACATTCTTCTTGGTCTGGGGACTGGTTACCATGCCATGACCAGCATGACCTCACCAGGGAAAAGGAAGGAGAAATGGCCAAGTATACATCCCACCATGTGCCTTGTTTCAGAGTTTATTTTGCTTCGTTTAGTCTTCCTTTGAGACTATAATAACTACAGTAAGGAACCAGCCTGACAGGTTCATTCAATTTATGTAAATTCTTAGCCAGAGTGTAATGGGAAAATGAATATAATGTTGAGAATGTGTGTGTGTGTGTGTGTGTGTGTGTGTGTGTGTGTGCGTGTGCGTGTGTGTGTGTGGCCAAGCACACCCAACAGAAGTTAATGTTGGTGCCATTCCTCAATTAATGCTCAATTAATGTATGCTGGCTTCCAAGTGGCTGATGATTTTCTATTATCATTACCATTTTTCCACTTACTAATTCAGTTATTGCAATTATTTTTCCAGACACACCCACTTACATTATTTAGCTGGACTCCTTTCCTTTTTTGTTTGGACCCTTTCTCTAGGAGTTTAGGCCTAGTCTCAGTTCTGTCTCCCTGTGTGACTATCAAATGTGTGCTTGTGTTTGCTCTCACAATGCTAATAAAATAATAAGAACCCACTCTATTCTACTCCAGCTTAGATACTGTCATAAGCACTTTATTTGCATTAACTGAGCGGATGTTCATCGTGTTTGCTGCCTACATCCTACACATGAGGAAGGAGCCATCCCGATAATGTTTCTAGCATAACTCTTACAGCCATGCACTATCCTGAGGAAATCCTTTATAAATATTCAAATATGCTCTGTGTTTTCAAAGTGTTCTTGTCATAACATCAGCACAAGCCCTGGAGCAGGAAGCTTCTGTTGTGACCAGATAGTAAATACTTGGTAGTTGTGAGCCACATACTATTTCTGCCAAATTCTTCACTTGTTTTTCTGTAATTCTTTAAAATGTAAACACACGTGATCACACACATGCACACACATGAATGCACGACACACACGTGTCCCTGCAACAAACACACCAGCTCCCCACAGAGAAAGTAGACCTTGGGGCACTCTTAAAAACATTATTTCACTCTATGCCTCCCTTATCTGCACCATTTGAAAATGCCTGGTGTCTTGGTCAGAAGAGAAGCAGCTCTAAATAGCAAGATGGTGCCAATTCCTCACAACACTGGTGGTCACTGCCCTGAGGGCTGAAGGCTATTTTCCCTTCACTGGCTACTATCTCACTCATGGCCCCCATGCTGCAAACTAAAGCCTCAGGCTGCAGCAGGCCTCTTGGATTCCTGGGTGTGTCATACCCACACCTCCTTTCTACCACCCTTCCTGCTTGGGATCGTGTTCAGTGAAACTTCTTCCAGATAAAATTCCTAATCGAAGTAGGGCTTCTAGCCCTAGGTGCTCTATATTAAGACCTGCGCATCAGGTTCTGGTTTAAAGTAGGAAATGGTTGACAGACTCATGGCAGAGAGGATAAGAAAGGAACCTGGGAGACTGGGGATCATGGTCACACAGTCCTTGAGAATAGCTGTGTTTTGGTGAGGGACATAAAATATTCAGTTAAAAGCAGACAGCAGTGGCCTCCCTTTTGGCCTTTGCTTTCTTTCCTCAGAGCAGCTACACAACACATTATAGCCAACCAGCACAACAGAAGTGCCTCAGAGATGCTTTTGGGATTCAGCTAGCTAGCCATGATTCTTGGTACACGGTCATTCCACTCTCCTACCTTCACAGGGAGTGAAATGACTGCAGGTAAAGCTGTCATCTTGTGTCCAGGACAAGAAAACTCCAAGAGAATCACAGCCACTCACCCTTAACAAACCCCACATGCTGTCTCACTGGGGCAGGTTATACGAGAGGAGGAAAAATGAAAACAACTGTCTTGCTTCGCCCATGAAGCTTGGGGATTTTGTTATGTACAAGTGAACACAGGGCCTTCCGACAAATTGCTCTCTGGATTTGCTTAGTTGAATTTCTCTTTAGTGTCTATTGGAACCTATGACCTATGACTAACAAGGAAGGGAGCAAATATCCTTATCATCGAGGATTTGCTGTCTTCCATTTAGTGTACCTCAAGATACCTAACTCATTAGGAACTGTACTGGCCACAACATCTGTTGAATCCTCACGGTACCTTTGCAAACAGCTGCTTGCTGCCTGACAGACCTCATTAGCTTCACTTGCTCTTCAGTGCAGTTAACACGAACCATCGAATCCAGTGCCTCCTTCCTACCATTAGCCTTGTACCCCACTACCCATCAGTCCCACAGTTTACACACATGCTAATTTCCTTTTGTAAAAGAACACAGATGCATCCTCTCGTCTCAATTACAAAATCATTGAAAGTTGTCAGGGTGCCTGTTAATACTATTAATGTGGCTGTTATCTATTTCTCTTACTTTTTAATGTGCACTGGTGTTATGTCTGTATGCATGCCTGTGCATACTAGTGCCTATGAAGTCCAGAAGAGGGTATTGGATCCCCTAGGACTGGAGTTACAAAGGTTATGGACTACGACGTATGTGTGTAAATTTGGACATGGGTTCCCTGGAAAAGCAGCCTATGCTCTTACCCACTGAGCCATCTCTCAAGCTGCTACAACACATCCCTTAACATCGCTTACAAACATGGGTTCTTTTCTCTGACAAGATAACTCTGATCCCAGGCAACGTAGATGTGAATTCCTAGTTTCAAGTATTAACTTACCTGATTTCTGTCAAGTGAAAATTTTGAAAGGTCTTCATGACTTCCCAACATTCCAAATTTCTTTTCTTCATTTCTCTTTAAAAGATAGACATTTAAATGAGTCCAGTAACATGGCCAAGTTTTACTCTTCAATCTTTAGATTACTCAGTTGGACCATATCCCAAAATCTACCTGCTCTAATCCTACAGCATGAGTTAGTGTCAGAAATACATTCTTTTTGAGTCTTCCCTTTAACAAGTCCTTGTATATTTATTTAAACATTAATTTTCACATGCTATAATTCTTATCAAATCTGACAACTGTATATTTAATTACATTGAGTAAAGAATTTTTTCCATTAATCCACTGACTAAACTAGATATATGGAGGAAGGCCATAGATGCATTTTTCCCCCAAATTTCTACGCACAATTATTTAGAATTTTAAAATCACTTTCTATATTGATTTGATTTAATCTCTGCAATGTAGAGGTGAGGAAATCTGAACCAATGGAGCTTGTCCCTGATTCAGAGTCTCATGCAGCTGGAACAACTATTGAAAAGTGTTTTCCTTCCATTCAGTGACAGCGAATGACAGACTCCTGTTATTTCAAGAACCCGCAAATCTGGTCAATGGGCCACCCAATCTAGGGAGGAACTTCTCCTACTGTCAGACACTCATGGTTTTCTGATTGGCAACAGTTACAGGGGCACCATACTTCCTACGACTATCCAACACTCTGCTTGGAAGATCTTATCATTATGAACTCGTTCTTTATAAAACTCAAATTGAATTATTTATAACTTTTGCTCATTGACTTACTTCTCAATTTTCGAGAAGACAAAAAATGCCTATAATCTCTAACCAAAACGAATTTTCTAAAAAGATCCTTGTTCCTTTCAAACTCCTTTTGAAGAAGAAACTGAGAGCTGTCACCACCCTGACCCACCTCCCCTGGAAGTGGCTGGAAACTTAACAATGATACTTGGTATGCTACTCAGCAGCCACAAAGGAGCCTTGTGCAGGGCACACACAGCACTGAGTATGTGTTTGAAAGGCTTCCAGGATTACTGACCTCAAAACTCTCATGTGTTTATAAACACTATATAAGATATCAAGTGAACTTTTTATACTGCATGACTCCTACCCCATCATCTGAACAGTACTCTTGATCTGTTCTTTCTTGAGATTAACTTGCCTGCTGGGATTCTTATTTCTAGTCAGTAATCTTAGACCTTCTTTCATCAAAAACCTTGCTGCAGACACTGACTTCCCACATTGTGTGTGAACAATCATTCCTGAACTTTGCTATGCACATGCTATCTCAGAGTCAGCCCAGCTCCCATCAGCTGTTCATAACTCCTGGCATTTCAGTAACAGTGAAGTGAGGAACTTGGGCATGAAGAGCACGATAAGGCTCCAAATGCTCTCACTTTCAGTATCTATCAGACAATGCATTGATTTAGTTACATTTCATAAATTTTTCTTAAACACACTGTTTAGGTAGGAATTTTCCAGTGTGTTCTTGCTAATCAACAGACCAAGGAGCACCATAGATATAGTGATGAGGAGTGAGAATAGAGGGACATGGTTCATTTATGGACAGCTCCTTTAAAAGGGTGTGCTTACTGCTTACCACGATGAAGGCAACAATTATGCCCTAGAGATTATTGAGCAAGCTAATCACCTTGTTCATCTCTGCATCTTCTTGAAAGCCTTTCTTATGACCCTGGATAAGCTCAGACATCCATTTCTTAAATTTCAATAGGAGATAAAGCAGGGACTTTGGACTTGGCACAAGATTGAAGGGGACAGGCAGTGTTCTTCCCTCTTCAAAGTAGGAAAACCACAATTTGGCCCTTGCAAACTTCCACTCCACATCCGCATCATCCTGTACAAATAGATGTGAGTGTTCAGCATGGAAACAGAATTATCAAGTTGTTATAATGCCACATGGCTAGAGAGAAGAGGGAAAGGCTACAAAAGGCCTAAGACTTCCAAGACAGAGCTCCATGGTACACTCATGCTGTATTCCTTCTGAAGTCTGCTTCAGACTTTACTAGGCTTGCAGGACTACTGATCTCAAAACTCCCAGCTATTTATAAACACTATGCAAGAAATCAAGTGTACTTTCTGACACTCTAAAGAACCCTGTGAGATAGTATACTTCACTCAGTCGTTCATTCATTCAGGGTACTTTTGGAATAAAAACCCACAGTCATCACCAATTTGAGAAAGGATTAATTCTGAATATATCTCAAGAACAGATTTGGACAGTAATATTATTTCTAAACTCTTTTTCATTTTTGGTATTGTTCTTTTGAAATAGAGTTTTACTGCATAGCCCAGGCAGGTCTGACCCTCATGTTATTCTATCTGCTTCAGTCTTACAAATGTTGGGATTTCAGCTTGGGCCACAACACCTGACTGTTGGTAATAACTGCTGACTAAAATAAGAACTCATCACTAGGTACAGTGGCACATGGACCCAGAAAATAGAAGCAGGAGGACCAGGAGCTCAAGATCATTCTCTTCTATGCAGCAAGTTCTAGGCTAGCTTGAACTACAAGAAATTCTATCTCTGAAAATGTAGAATAACAAAACACCACAAAAAAAGTTCACCTCGTTATACTATTTTAAATTTGAAGAAACAGTGATGCATTTGGACTTTGCAGACCTAGCAGATTCCATCAATACTGTGTTTAAGAGCAAAGTTAAACTCTTCAGCATTCCTTGACCAATATAGACCGAACAAGCATGGAATGTGGAGAAATAGCAAAGCAGGCAGAATCTGCTTCATTCCATTGATTATTGATCCTTACACTACTTGAAAGATGTAAGCATGGACTATAAGAGATTATAGATTTCATACCTCAATTTCCTGGAATGAACTGTTGATCATCGCAATTAACATATTTAGCAAAACAATGACCATTGTGACATTATAGACTCCATACAGAACATAGCCTATGTTCTCAATGAACTTGTGATTGTAGTTGATGACCACCGACTTCACTTCAGAAAGACCAAATATAGCCCAGAACAGAGTCTTAAAACTTTCCTCAACTCTGGGGAATCAAATAACAGAAAGAAAAATATGAGAAAAGATATGATTACATAATAATAGCATCATCATAAATCAGCTTTTTCAATATTCTTGCAAACTGCTTGATACTTATGAGAAGTCAAAATTGCCTGACTTTTTAGTTTCCCTTCTGTAAATGGGTAAAATTGTAGATCTGGGTTCACTGCAAAGATGTGATGCTGTGAACGAGAAGCATGCCTTGAGGTTTAGCATTGGATAGATAGTAAAGGCGATGAGATCACTTCACAGCTGTCAGACATTTGTATTTAAATGATCAATGGGTTGGCAAAGTTAAATGAATTGCTTTAAAGAAATACAACATGCTAAAGTGATTTTAGTTCTAGTTCATCTGTGCTTTCACCCATACAAAATAAATAGAAAGTAATGATACATCAGGAAATAGGACACTATAAATACAGACAATGGCGCCAAAATTCCTGGAATGACCTGGGAAAAACTGTGGTGCTATAGACATAATTGTTTGTCCAAGGTTAAGCCTATGTGTTTAACCCAGTTGGTTTAATTTCCCCTTTAAAAATGCACTTAGGAATGTGAAAAACAGTGAGCTTCTCTTGAGATGTCATTTGTCATGTGACAGGGAGGCTCCGACATTTAAAACACCGATTGCAGCACAATATTTGCAATTGTGTGTGGTGGTGGTGATGATGATAGGTTCCAGGAAACCGAGCTGTGAGAGCAGCTGTCCTCATACCTAGTCTTCTGGATTCCCCGTTAAAGAGAATGGCCCGTGATGTAGAACAGTCGATGCTACATAGCCAGCATTGTCAGCACTTATGCAACATTGCTTAGCTTTAGTGAGCTTTGGTTTCTCCTTTTTGTGGACTGAAGATAATAAATGTATGTGTGGGAGGTATTTGTCATCTAATCTGATTCTAAAAACATTATTTATCATCATTTTATGTTGGGAAGTTTCCTATATGCTAGTCTTCTTGCAATCCACTTTAAGATCTCCTCATCTTGCTAATGCATACCGAGAGAAGAGGTCTGCACCAAAGTGTAGACCTGCAAGCATAAATGCTATTGGTCAAACCCCCTCCTAATCCTCTAATCTGCAGCCTCTACCATCAAGACACATAGCACCACATACGTTGTGAAGGCTTCATTCTGTTTTGCACCAATGTAGTAGGAGTAGAGGTTGAACATTCCAATCATAAAGGCTACAAACACCATGATGAATATGACCATGAATTTGAAGATATCTTTCACTGTTCTTCCAAGTGAAATCTGCAGAGGTCCAAAGCTTTCATTTGCCGGTAAAATGTAAGCTATTCTGGAGAAACTTAAAACCACCGCGATTGCATAAAGACCTTCAGAGATGATCTGAGGATCGGTAGGGTCCCACTTTATCCTGGCTGGAGAAAAAATAATCAGAGACAAAGATTATGGTAAGTTCCCATGGTTTATTTACTTAGGTAAATTCTTCTCTGAGAAAATAAATGTTCAATCAAATTTCCCAAGTGTAAGTTTGTTCTCTGAAGAACTTCTCAAGTATCTGTAGCATATTCTTACTTGATTGGGGTGATTTGTTATGAATTCTCAGTATAATATAATCCTGTAGACCAGTTGAGCAACTGATTCTATTGATTTTATTGATAGCTACAAATGGAAGAAAGAACTTATGCAAATTACCCCTCAGTTTCATTTCTCCCTCTCTAGCAATTAGGTGGTTCTGCTCCTGTGGCTCTCATATGCCCTTCAAAATTCATTGTTTACATACGGACAGTGCTTAAAAACATCTGTCCATTACTCTGTTGAAGTATTCATCATCTTGAACTATAACTACAAAATAATGTTATTTGTGGCTTATCCTCCTTGTTATTTAAACTTACTAGAAATACTTTTTATTGGTCAGTAAAACAAGTCTATTTTGTCACAAAAAATTTCTATAATTCATTAATAATTTCTTCTGGCATTATTACATCAAGCCATCAAAACCCACTTAAGAGACCATTATGAAGAAAATAAATGCAACACAGTGTGTAAGAAGCAGGAGAATATAATTATAATTTTGCATTTCCTCATTTGCAGAGAATTAGAATTAGGAAAGGATAACACAGAACTTATGAATGTGTTTCCTTTTTATAGTGTTTTGAGTGTCCCCTATAAATAGATATTTTTGAGTATATTTTAGGAAACTACTTAAATAAAAAATTAGAATTGAAGTAAGTACTAAGAATTCACAATAAGGAGACTTTAGTAATATAGATATTAAACCCACAAAGGTGTCAGTTAACAGATTTCTTACTAGAGAGTTTCAATAAATATTCAAAAGGACTATATTTCCCCAAAAGCCAAGTTCCTATGGGAGGGATGATTTTCCTTTGGCAAATACTGTACTTTATTTCCATTCTAGTCACTTTTCTCCAGGGGAGAAAAAATAATTCACCTGGTTTGTTAATCTGGGATAGGGAAAAAGTCTGTTTGGATCGTGGGCCTGGCATCATCATCTTTAGTCTTATGGGACTTCTCAGATCCCCACAGAAGCATCCCTGAAGATCAACCATTTACTGAAATCACCATGTCACCCCTCATTGAGAAATTTGATGATAACTCTTACAATTTCTGCTACTCAGCCTTGGTGATCGGTCTGGTTCAGATTTATGACATCTACCCTTTTATCAGGTTTAGGAATAATGATTAGGACTCAACTCCATATTCATTCATTTGTTTTATCTCTCAACTTATTCAATGCCTGGTTGGAAACAGTGTCATTATTATTTACAGAGAGCCTTCCTGGAGACTTCAAAGACTTTTGGGTTGAAACAGCTTATATGTCTTGAAAGGAAAATAGGTTCAAATATAAACTTTTTCAAGTCATGTGTATATGGATTCAATGTCACACGTGTTGACATGTCATACTGATTAAATTAATTTCATTAACATATCAATCACCTCACAAACTTTTTCTGTGTGGTAAGAACATTTAAAGGTAACTGTCTTCTGCAATTTTCCCTTGCACAATATGCTGCTGATAACCCCAGGCACCATGCTGTAGAAAAGAACAGTAGCATTTGTAAACTGTGTCTGACTACAATATGATCTTCTCTCTGACCCACATGACTCTGTTCCTGCCAACCACCAGTATGATGTACTCTATGAGAACACACATGTAAGTGACGTCATGAGGCTTTTTCCATGCCAGTCTTGTTTCACATAACATGATGTTCATTGTGGTTTTGTAATAATCATCTCCTTTCTTATTTAAACTCAAGTATCATTTCATCACGTGTGCATAATTCAAATGTAAACTTTTCTATTTCAACATTTCACAATTATTGAACATGGTTGATTAGACAAATATCTAATGAACTCCTACCATCAACATGTGATCCTGTCAAATGCTCCAACAAAGCCTGCATTAAGAGGCCATACATTTTTGGCCAGGTGTGGTGGTGCTTATTTTTAACCATGACACTTGGGAACTATAGGTAGATGGATCTTTGTGAGTTGAAGGCCAGCACGGTTTACAAAGTGAACTTCACGGCACAACCAAGACTACACAGAGAAACCCTATCTCAAAAAAAAAAAAGTAGGAGGAGAAGACTAAAGAGAAAAAGAAAAAGCCATATATGATTCACTGTTACTACTCAAGTTGTTCTCACAGAAGTACTACAAAGTAGTTTGCTCAGGTCTGTGCATTAGGTGAATGGTCAAGTGAGTTTAAACAGCATAAGAATCAACGGGATACTGAAATAGATGAAGGGGAGGAGCCGATGATAAGATCTCTGCTTCCTTACACTGTTATAAACAAAGGTACAGCCAAAATAAGACTTTAGTAGAGGCTTTAGAAGGAAGGGGATGCTTTCATGACATGAAAGACATGATTGGTCAAATACCTATTCTGCCTCTTTTTGGATCACTGTCTAATGTGGACTATCTATCTTAGTAGACTAGGAAAAAAATGGAGTAGAGAGAGGGCTCAGTGTTTAAGAATGTTGCTTCTCAGTTCCCATAAGTCCTGTTGAACAGCTCATAACCACCAGTAACTTTAGCTTCAGTGGATCTAACAACTGCTGTACACTTTAGGTACTTAGTCTTACATGAGAAACACACAAAGACATAAATAAAAATAAAAAGGAAGCATAAAATACACATATATGAGGTATGTGATAGTGATTCTCAGTGGATTTGATAGCTATTGAGTTGATCCAAGAGATAATGGGGGATGGTTCTTTTGGTTAATAAAGGTTTCCAATCAGAAGATAAATAAAAAGGAGAGGCAGAAAGCATGATTCTTCAGACACTGATGCTATTTGTCAAATGCAGATGCTATCAATAAACAATTTTACGTGAAGTGGAGAACAACTACTACTACTGATGTCTCTTTCACAAGAAAGTAGTTTATTGTCACTAGTTTAATCAGTATTGTAAACTCACCCAGATTGTAGTATTTGACGTTGTCCCCCAGTGTGACTTTTGTCAAGTCCTTTAAAGTGTCATTTGCATCGATGATGCTCTGAGCTTTGGATGCATGCCAGAATGCCATAAATCTTGCAATGAATGATGCTGCAAAGATTGCTAACATTCCAAAGTCAAGCATATTCCACAACTCAAATAAATATTCTTTGGGGCCTTGAGTCCAGATTTCTTTACATTCAGCCCATATCATTCCTGCATTGGTAAAGAGTTAATATAACAGATCAATTTCATTCTAACTGTAGCTCTTCCATGGCGAAAAACAATTGGAAAAGTCTCACTGGCTATTCACAGCCCTGTAAATATCCCCCACCTTCCTTTCCCACCCCCAAAAACCACAGTCCAACATCACCGAACTACCAGAAAGCAATCAAGTGATACTGAGTAAGAATCTCAAGTGAAATGGTCTTCTATTTCTAGCAAAGGAAAAAATAATTAAGATGTTCATTATGATAACCCAAACAAACATATACACACTTAAAATGGAAATGCTCAGTTTCACAATGTAGTTATGCAGACATTGGATATAAATTGTCATATAAATTACTGTAAGTTACAGGTCACAGGAATAGCACACTAACTTCTAAATACAGAACCTCTGTTGACCATTGGCCTCAGCTATGGCCTCTCGAAAACCACTTGTACCCTTCCTACTGTGTGCCACACCCAGACAGACAAAGAAATACATAAAACTCCTCTGATGGGGACTTTGGCTCAAATATTAACGGCCTTGCCGTATTTCTCTTTGTGTGAATGAAAGTTCGAACACATCTAACCAAAGATGCCTTCTCCCCTTCTCCAACCCTGAGGGCTAAATGTGCACCTGGTTTGGCAGCCCTTGACCTCTGACCCTCAGAAAAAAAATGCTCCTTAATAAAATTGCACTTCTTTCAATGTAAACATTGGTTATTTAGTATTTCTATGTGTATCTTGAGGGACCAGAACACACCCCAGTTGAAGGAATCAGAGAAAGAACTGGAAGAGCTTGAAGGGGCTCGAGACCCCATATGAACAACAATGCCAAGCAACCAGAGCTTCCAGGGACTAAGCCACTACCCAAAGACTATACATGGACTGACCCTGGACTCTGACCTCATAGGTAGCAATGAATATCCTAGTAAGAGCATCAGTGGAAGGGGAAGCCCTGGGTCCTGCTAAGACTGAACCCCCAGTGAACTAGACTGTTGGGGGAGGGCGGCAATGGGGGGAGGATGGGGAGGGGAACACCGATAAGAAAGGGGAGGGGGGAGGGGATGTTTGCCCGGAAACCGGGAAAGGGAATAACACTCGAAATGTATATAAGAAATACTCAAGTTAATAAAAAAAATTAAATGGCATGCAGTCTGTGAACAAATTTAAAATTAGCATCTTGAAAGACTAAAGGACATTAAAGTAGCAATTAGTATCAGTGTACGGATAGTAGTTGACATCTTTGATGTAATTACCAACACTTCATGGTTTTCCAAACATTTAATGCAGTGCTTAGGGCTGTTAGTTGTGAGGTTTTGATCTCCAATAACTCCAAGAATGCAGCTTTCAAAATGAGAGTGTAAATTTACCTACTTTGCAAGACAATGTAAAATAAAATGCCATGTGAAAATGTAGATTGCAGTACTAACATTTGGGAAGAAACTATGACAAACAATTTTTGTCCTTCCTTCTTTGGTTTACTCATAATATTCACGTATCCTCTCTCTTAACTTGACTAATATTACTTGATTTAAAAAAGTTAAGAATGCCTTCTGTTCTGTCATCCCAATCTCCTCTTAGCGCCCTGTGGCGAAATAAAATTCAACCCTGTGTTCAAGCCTTATTTCATAAATAACTTCCTAACCTAAGAAATAGGATGCTTTCCTAATTTTCAGCAGCCCCAGCCCCGTTCTCACAATCATCTCATGTCTATCACAGAACATGCCAATCCAATACCTGAGGAGCCCTGAGGAGAGAAGGAAAATGCCATGGCCTTTGCTCTCTGAGAACATATCATGTGCTTTTCTCAGTACAGCACAAAGAATCAGAGAATGTGGTCTTACAGGCAAGGCAATTTCACACTCATATTAGGTAATTTCAGGTTAAGGGAGCATTAACATTGACTTTCTATGAACTCTTATAAATTTGTAACAGAAAATAATGCAAGACTCATATTCACACCAAAACAATGAACAAGATAGGAAAACCTAAGACATCTAAGTTCTTGGTATGATCCCCAGGTGTCTTCCAACCTCAACAAAGACCACAATGATGGAGAGTAATGCACAGCAGCTCCGACCTCTGGGAAGTCAGCGATCACATAGTCTACTGATACACAGGGACCGAGGGGAACTCCATAAAACCCACACAATCCACCATCTTTAAAGCTTTCCATTCTTCCTCATTTCTTTCCTTCCTCTTTTCTATGATATAAATGGTATCTTGTTGTAGTCAACAAAGCACAGCAAGCATTCAGAGGTATTCAACGTAAAGGAAGTATGCCCATCTGCTTCCCTCTCTGCCATCCCCACCCCCGGGCTGTTGCTTAAGAACTTTTGAAACTGCCCACATTTGGGTCAGAGAGCTCTCCATAGGGACCACAATGCTTACACAGCACTGGGTGAGTGACTTATTACTTCTGAGGGAGACTTGCTCTGCTGCCAGATTGTGAGGACTACCTCTTCAAAGAGAGTGTGCTGGCTCTATTTCTGCTCTCTAGCGCAGTGGGAAGTATGCCAGCTCTCTCTACATTTGAATTTCTCTAAAGTACTGCTAACCTGTGTGCTCTTCTAGCAGAGCTGTGCTTAGCTGTGAAACTATAGCAGCTTAGGCTTCAATGTATCCTGCTTGCCCCCTCCTTCCAGGCATATTTTATCTTCTTTCTCTCTAAATGAGACCCCCAGCCACCAATGGAGTTGGCTCAAGTTACAATACTGTGCCCCCTTCTTTCTATCACCTTCAGCAATGAAAAGTAACACCCCAAGTCCTCCAAGAAACTCATTGTGGGGTCCCTCATTCTATAGTTTGCTAATCTTCTGAGAACCACTCCAGTGAGGTAACTCATTGTCACTCACTCTGCAGCTGCTGTCACAGGCAAGCACTGTCCTTTGTCAATCTTGCAGCCCTGGTCTCCACAGCAGGACAATGGCAGCCCTGAGTGTGATCTTACCCTCTTAGAGTCAACCCAGGATTCCAACAACTCCCTGTAGGTGACAAATAAGTGACCCATGGACTTCTGAATATTAAGCACTTTTAAACCTGCACCCTGACTGTGTTCCCGCTAGACTTTACATCAACATGGGTGTGCAGTTATCCTGCCTTGCCACAAATCTCTTGGAATATCAGTTCTACTTTTTGGCTGTTAGAATTTTCATCAAATGAAAGTCAAATATTTGTTTTCTGTTTTTAAAAACATGACTATTTTGCACCAACCAATGTAACACATCCAGCCATTGACCCACATAGGCAGTTTCTTCTTAATATTTGTAGAAGGCTCTGTGACTTTCTTGCAAGAACAAAAAAACATGAAAATACACAGTATTACCAGAAACCTCACGTATACCACATGTGCATAGCTAGCTGTTTTACTTTTTGTTTTTTCTTCAAGTAAGCATTGTGACATAATTTCTGAAGCAAAACAAACATACTTTTCTTCATAACATTAAAGGTTAATTTAATATTTTCAGCTTTGTTTTTTATTGAAAAGTATCTAACTCTATACTAAAAATATCAAATTATGGAAAGAATGAATTTTGATACAGAATGAAATGAGCTTTCATTATCTCTAACTCTCTCTATAAAATTTCTTTCTTTTAAAAATGATATCTTGTACTTAAGAAGACATCTCTTTTCTAATAGGAAATATTCATCCTGTGAAGAAAAACGGAAAATATCCAGTGAAATTTTTAATAATTATTATTTATCATTATTTGTAATTATCTGAGATTAACCGAGCCTGCCTTTTGTGCCAACCTCTATATTATATATCTTATTTATACTCATATATTAAAAGCTAGTTCTTTGTGTAACAAGATAAAGATGATATAATAGTATTTGCTCTTAAGTCATAAAACAGAGATAAAATATATCTCTTCAAGTTTTGTCAATTAAACTAGAAAAGAAAGAGTTAAAAGTCAAAGTCTTGCCTTATGTTCAACGTTTACCAATATTTTTGTAAAAACTAAAGCAAAACTGTTTTTCTAAGAAATATGAAATGAAGTGGTTTAAAGGTGTTGAATAACTCAGTAGCTATTGAGTTACCTCAGAGTTGAGAATAATCATGCTGTAATTGTCATGCAACTTCCTAATATTTCAAATGATTATCCACTGGGCTTCAATATGAAGAAGCCAAGAGGACATGGAAGTTCTAGAAGTGACATGAAATTGATTGCAATTATTTCTCCTGGGGACTCAGATGGACAGTTGATGGAGCAGACCCTATGGACTACTGGAGATTCTGTATTAAAAGCTCTTGAGTCTTCTTTATGTTCTACATAGTGCTACGTAGGGAATTTCATGCAGTCAAGGCCTTAAGAGTCACATGAGATTGAAGAATTTCTGCAAATTTGTCTATGGCCAGACTTCTTCCAGGAGCCAAACTTCCTATGATTTAGTTGACATTTATCCCTGGAAATGTTAGGACATTTCAAAGTTAATCACAAATTTAACAAGGAGTCCTTCATGCTTCCCCTTCTAAGCAGGACATTCTCTATTCCCCACTAGAGGACAGTAACACCTTCTAATCCACAAACCCCCACCCCCTTAGACACACAACAATCACCAAGTTACCCACAGTTTAACCTTTAAGTCATTCTCAGGTCCTGTTCTGTCCATGATGAACTCAGGTCACTTTCCTCCAATGAGCTCAGCCTCTGGGTTCACCACTCCTTCAAGCCTCCCTCTACCTCAAAACCATAGAAGCATTTCTGAAATGTGCTCAGAACCCATCACCAACCACTGGAAATCACCCTCTGATCATTAAACGGCTCACATCTGTCATCCACATCCATGAAGCACCCTGATACCAGCTAGGAAAGCCTCATAATATCTCAAGTGGTCCAGTCTTGTCACAGCGCCACAGCTCAATACCTGGTTCTCCCATGCCTTCTGTGTCCTTATCTTTCAAATGCTTGATCTGGTTAGCATTTCCTTTTCCCCAAACCCTTAACTTAAAGGTACCATTGGTATTTAGGGAGGATTTCCTGATTGTTCTTTGTCCTACCTCACTCAGATTTAAATGTCTAATCTGTACTTGGGTAGCAACTTACAAGTTCCCCAACTGTAGCATTTTCTACAAATGAGATTTTATTATTAATTTATTGATTTGTTACCCAGATTACTTCCTTTCAGCTCAGTGTCCTTATTACCCAGTGACACTCAATAACTGTTCAATGTATTTATTCATAAATATCCATGAGACACCTTTCTCACATGCTTTGTAATTTGTGACAATCCACAGGTGTAAGTGAGCTCTAAAGACAAATCAAATCCTGTAATGCTTCATACTGAATTGCTTCTCTCTCACAAGCCACCTGAGGAAGTAAGCTATTTAATGCTCACATAACTAAATGAAATAGATATTATTATATATAAAAGATTGGAAATCTGAGGTACGGAGAAACTATGTGGTTTGATGAATGTCAACGGCTTTGAATATAATACATTTTTAATAAAAAATGAGTGGCTATTAGCTTCAGTTTCTCTTAAATCTCAATGTAAAATAACATGGTTGTTTTCAAGCTTGAAAGCAAAGCTCTCCCAAACCTCACATGAGAGGTTCTGCTTATTGATGGTGGGTTTGACTACGGGCATCCTGCTGGCTTTCTTCCTTTTGGGAGCTGAGGTGGGAATGCAATTATCACATGGCATATGAAGAGATTGTGACTGGCAATAAGGCCACCATAGCAACTGTGAAGATCACAAAGACAGTCACGGTGCATGGAACACTGTTTCCTGCTGCATACATTTGTATGACTGATCATGTGCAACAATCATCAGGATTCAGTCCAGTTGCTAAGGCTGCAAAAAGAACAAGACAGGAAATCAGTCTTTACCTATTACCCAGGATATAATGAGCATCTCCATCCATGAGAAACAGGATGTTTTCATCCTGAACAGCTGCCTTGCATTATCTGTGCTGGTTTCATTAGGGAGGAGCTTGGTGCCTTCAAATCTGTCAGCTGCATTCATGACGAGCAGCCCCAGGAAAATGGTGAAGGAGGCCGCATGTGCTACGAACTTCATGAATGGACCTCGTAATATCTTCCCCATCTGCCGTGACACACAGCAACAGAAAAATGTTAGCTTTATCCTCTCTCCCTCCCTCTCTCTCTCTCTCTCTCTCTCTCTCTCTCTCTCTCTCTCTCTCTCACACACACACACACACACACACACACACACACACACAAACATCTGCATATTTCAACACTCTCCTAAATTAATCATACATATTTACATGATTTGTAACAGAACAATGATTTTTATGCTGTTGTAATTTTTAGGTCATGTTCTCCAACGTGCTAAGGTTTCTAGTAATTGAGAACTAAATTTTCTATCAAGAATATTTAAATTCTTGTGCTAGGGAGAGAGTCCAACAGTTAAGAGCACTTGTTGCTCTTCCAGAAGACTTAAATTCATAGCCCCAACACCCACATTGGGTTGCTCTTGTAACCCCATCTCCAGCGATCCGATGCTTCTGCTCTTCTGCAGGCAGGCAGATGTATAAATGCACACGGACTGGCTGTAGCCATTCCTATTCCCCTCTGTGTTCTTGGTGACTGTGGTTTATCACTTGGCAATGCTCCTGATGGACTGATCTATAGCCAGGATACCCGTTCCTGATGCCACCATTCAATGAGCGATGTCAGACAGCTCCTTCTGCTCCAGGTTCAGTGCTGGGAATAGCTAGGTCGTGGTGCAGGCAACAGCATGCTCCTGACAGGACTGAGTGGATTGGCCTGCCACCCCAGCAGGTCAGCAAGATGCCTGAGGATATGACTGGGATCACCAGGACCCGTTTTGCTATGGTCATCCCTAAGAGAAAGCAGCTTAATAGTTGGGAAGTGGGATGTGGACTTTTAGAGCCAGAACTACCTTCATGTGTCTCAGGGGACTGGATATTTCTATTTTCACTCAGTTCCAAGAATATTGTGATGTCTTTCTTGGGTTCTTCTTTGATCACCATATTTCTTTCATCATTTGTTAATGAATTGTTTCATCTCAGTGAGTTTATTTACACCTACTAGAGTTTTGTTTGCTGTGGATCTGGAGTTTTATTCTGTAACGGTCAGATAGGAATATGGGACTCTCTCAGTTTTTCTGCTTTTGAGATGCTTCCATGGACTGCTACATAGAATCTGTGTTCTTTGGCACTTCAGTGGACTATTTTATAGACATCCATAAGGTACATTCGATGTAAGATCTCTTTTAATCCTTATGTTTCTCTCTTTACTTTTTGTTTAGATGACCTGTTTCTTTTTTTTAAAAGTGGGGCACTGAGACTGAATACCACTATTGGGCTTGTGTTAATCTGTGTCTTTAATTCCATGAGCATGCTTTGTATAAAATTTGGTGAGCCTGTGTTTGGTACATATACATTTAGTATTATGATTTTTCTCCTGATTAATTGATCCAAACACAGATGGGAAGAAAAAAATAAAAATAAGAGTGGAAGTGAATGAAATAGAAACAAACAATACAATACAAAGAATCGTTGGATCTCAGAGCTGGTTCTTTGGGAAAATAAACAAGATTGACAAATCCTTAGCCCCACTAACCAAAAGAAAGAAAGAGAGGACCCAAATTATAAATATCAGAAAAAAAGAGAGAAACATAACATACACCAAAGAAATACAGAATGTTTTAAGTTTTTTTAATACTCTATTAAGGTGGAAAGTATTTTTAAGTGGGTCATTTTCTTGATTTATCTAAACTATCAAAATTAAACTAGAAAGAAACCAACCAGCTAAACAGACACAGGAGAAGACTGAAACTGTAATAAGTCTTCTAACTAAATGTTCCACGCCCAGATGTATTTATAGCAAAATTCGACCATACTTTCCCAGAAGGAGCTGCAATGAATTCTTCTTTGACCCCCCTCCCAAAAATAGAATGTAAGGGTCACTTCCAAATTCATTCTATGAATATAGTATAACTCTAATACCCAAGCCAATTAAAGACAGAACTAACACAAAAAGAAAACAGGCCAATATACTAATGAACATATATTCAAAAATCCTTAACAAAATACATACAAATACAGGCATACATTAAGAATATCCTCCCACTTTAATCAAACTGGTCATATCCCCAAAACACATGCCTGAGTCAACATACCTAAGGGAATAAATAATGATAAATTATATAAATAGATTTAATGACAAAAATAACATAATCCCCTCAGTAGATATAGAAAAGGCCTTTGACAAAATCAAACATGATTTCATGATATAAGTATTAGAGAGAATAGGACTGGAGAGAACGCACTCAATACAGTAATGGTATCTATGATAAACCCACATCCAACATTATCCTGAATGGAGAGAACCTTGAAGCAATACTATTTAAGTAGGGAATGAGACAGATCTACTCACTATTCTTACTTCCTTTCAATATTGTTCTTGAAGTATTAGCTGGAGTAATAAGGTGAGAGAAGAAAATTAAAGGGATAGAAACAGAAAAACAAAGTCAAAGTATCCCCTTTTGCAAAAGATATGATATTATGAATAAGAGGTCTCAAAAATTGAATCAGGAAACGTTTAGCAACAATCAACAATTTCAGCAAGAGTAGCCTATAGTTCTTTGTCAATAGTTAGTGCTTTCTTGTTTATTCAGCCATTTCTAGAAGAGACTGCTTCACAGTATACATTCTCGTATTCTGAGTTTTCTAATTTTTCTACCATGATTCCAGGTAAGCCTGGAATCCTCGAGATTGTTCTCTTGATTTCCATTGTGTGTCTATGGTGGTTTTCCGTAATGATCTCCGTTTGCTGTAAAGAAAGCTTTCTTTCCTGAAGTGTAGTGGTAGCTACTGTTATGTGTGGATACAAATAACGTATTTAGAATGCAGGAATCGTGTAAGGAATCATGATTGTCTAATAAAATGGGGGTAGTGCTCTCTTCTAAACTTCATGACCTCACTAGCCCTAGAAAGTTGGCTAGGATTCTAGTACAGGATCATTCCACTCCTGAGTGGACCTCAAGTCCAATTAGAGAGCTGTTGGTTTCTAGCAACATGTGTGCCAACTACTGCATCTCTGGGAATGCCTCGCCTTGCTGGCAGCTGTCATGGACCATAAGTATTCTGACTCAGTAGGACTGTTTTAATTGCTTCCCTCTCTTGGCAGTTTTCTGGTACCACGAAAACTAGAACATAGGAAAGAGAATTCTCAGGTCAGATCCAGTGCTTGAATCATCCAAGTCCCACTTCTCAAGCATGAGACATCTTCAGTGAGAGGAGCCACCTTCCAACCCTGAGAGGCAACCAAGGGCTACATCTCTAATCTAGACTGTTTGGGAAGCTGCTAGGACTACCTTGTCTGACCATTCAAAAGGTAGTTTCTAATGCTTGGTTACCTAGGCTTTTCTTAGTGTATGGTTCTTGTGGGCAGTATTGTCAGCCCTAGTGGCATAGTGGCATAATTTCTTATGTATTATATATATATAATATATGCTATAATTTTTGGTAAATTAAAACAAAATATGGATTCCTCAAGGCTTCATCAAATACCTTCGGTGTTATTTGTCCCATTCTTCTCATTCCCCATCTTCTATTGAAAGACATTTAGGTTGTTCTCATTTCCTGGTTAGTGTGACTAGGGTGTCCACGTACATTGCTGAACAAGTGTCAGTGGAATAAGATGTTGAGTTCTTCGGGCATATGCCAAGGAATGGTATGCCAAGCTACATCATGTGGTAGATTACTTTTAATGGTGTGAGAGCTTTCCATACTGATTTCCAGAGAAGCTACCCCAATCTTCATCCTCATCAACATCGTTAGCATTTGTTACAAGTTATTGTGTCAATCTTCAGTCATTTTGACTAGGGTGAGATGAAATCTCAAAGTTTTTAAATTTTCATTTTCCTAATTTATAAGAGTGATAAACACTTTCGAGGTGTTTCTTAGCCATTTCTTCTTTGGGAAACCCTTTGTTTGTATCCCTAGTCCATTTAAAATATATTTAAAAGATTTTTTGAGGTTATAATAAATCATTTCTCTTTCTCACTTTTCCTCCCTCCCAATACTTTCATATGCCCCTATTCTTCTCTATCAAATTTACGTCTTTTCGTTAACTGTCCTATATATTTTTATACATAAATACAACCTGCTCAGACTATATGTTACACATTTGTTTCCGTGATTCTTCATTTACTGAGTCCTTTGTATATTCTGGACATTGACCCTTTGTTGTGTCTTTTTTGTTTTATGAGGTCTCAGTTGTCAATTGTCAGCCTGAAGTACTTGGCTAATGAAATCCTGATCAAAAGATCCCTTTGTATACCTATTCATATAGGCTGTTGTCAATGATTCTTCTAGCAGTCTCAGTGTTTCACATTTCAAAGTGAGGTCTTTAATCTGCATGAATCTAATTTTTTGTACTGCATAATAGACGAATGCCTAGTCTTATTCCTCTGCATGGGAACACCCAGTTTCCTAAGCACCATTTGTTGAAGATGCTGTCTTTTCTCCAGTGCACGTTTTTGCCTCTTTGTCAAATATCAGATGGGTGTGGTTATGAGTATTCATGTTTGGGTTTACTATTCTCTTTCTTGTTCTACATGTTTGTTTATACACCAGTGACAGATTGCCTGCAAAACTATAGCTCTACAATATAGTTGGAAGTCTAAAATAGCAATCCTCCGCGGTTCTTCTTAGTCATAATTACTGTGTCTATCTAGGGTTTTTCAATGCTTATGAATTTTAGGTTTTTTAAAATTACCTGTTGAAAAGGTTGTCATATTTTGATTGAGATGACATTGAGTCTATAAATGTGCTTTGCTAGGATTGTCGTTTTAACATCTACTAATCTATGGACATGGGCTATGTTTCCATTTTCTGGTGTCTTTCTCCATCTTTCTTCAGGAGTTTGAAGTTTTAAAAGTCAGTCACCTCATTAGGTAAGTTTATTCTTAGATGTTTTATTATCTTTGATGATGTTATTAATGATAGTTTGCCCATAATCTCTTTCTCAGTGTGTGTGTGTTTTGGTGATATCTAGAAAAAATATTAAATTTTGTAACTTGACTATTTTTCATTGCTTCCTTCCTGTGACAGCTTACGGGAGACGACAGCCATTGAGGAAGAACTACAGGCTACTCTGGACTGCTGGAAGAATTGGGCTCTTTCAGGGATGAGGCCCTTATTTGTCTGTCCAAATGTACAGCCGTCAGCCCTGAAACCATTCACACCATATCATCAACATGAACTTCGTAAGTTGTATTTCTACATATCCGTGCATACACATGCATCCGTTCATCCATATAAAGGTTTCTAACAGTGATAAACAAATAGAAAGAAGCTGTCAATTTGAGAGATGTGTGCTCATGGGAGAGATTGAGGGGGGGGGGCATTGGGATTGGTTGGAAAGAGAAAGGGATGGGGGAAATCAATGCAATTGTGCTTCAGCTAAAAGCATTTTAACAAAAAAATGTGCATCTAAGATTATTTAAAAGAAGTGCTTCTTGGGGCCGGAGAGATGGATCAGCAGTTGAGAGCACTGACTGCTCTTCCAGAGCATCTGGCACCCATCAATTCCCAGAACCCCCATGGCAGCTCACAGCTGTCTATAACTCCAAGATCTGACCCCTCACACAGGCATGCCAGCAGAAAACAAATGCACATAAAAATAAAATAAATATTTTTTAAAAAGAAAAGAAACGAAGTGTTTCTCTTTAAGCATTACTAATCCGGCTCTTGGGCTGGAGAGATGGCTCAGTGGTTAAGAGCACTGACTGCTCTTCCAGAGGTCCCGAGTTCAAATCCCAGCACCCACATGGTGGCTCACAACCACCTTAATGAGATCTGATGCCCTCTTCTGGTGGGTCTGAAGACAGCTACAGTGTATTATAAACTAATCCGGCTCTTAGTCTTTTAATCATTGAGCAACTAGAGGACAAGCAAGATTGGTGAAGATATATATTACTAAACTTTTGTGTTTATTTTTGTGGCTATATAAGGAACTGTAAAGTATTTTAAATAAAAGCACCAATTTAGCCAAAGATATCATTAATAATACATATCAGTTCTATGCCCCAGTAATAATGTTTAGTTCACTGAGAATGAGAAAATTACTACCAGACTTCATTCCTGTGACTCTAAAGATAAATAATAACCCCGAGTGAAAGCATATGGAGGCCCCGTGATTTACATCCACTGCTCCCAAGAAGAGGACGGTATTTGCTTTAGGAAGTTGTCACAGTTGCACGGCCACAGAGTGAGAACAAAGATAACCCAGACGCTCCACTCTGCCTCCTGAAGCCTTGGGAACAGAAGCAGAGACACGGGTGCAACCCGCGTCCAGAAGAGGTGGTTAGAACACATGTAGGCAAGAAACTCTAACTCAAAAGAGAGAGAAAATGGATGTCAAAAATAGTACGAGAATTCCGCAGTGGCTGTAAACCACATTTCCTAGACGTTAAATCCTAGACCTACCTATTATCAACTGTGAGTATGAACAGACTTCTAACTTTTCTATGCTCACATTTTCTTAGCTGTAGAATTGGAGGTCATCCTGGAATTTACTCTCTGAAGGCCTTCGCTGCTCCCAGGCTATATGTGTTTGGGAATATTTTGTAATATTACTACTATAAGAGACCAAAGGAGTTTTAAATATCAAGTAATGCAGAGCTTTCAAATACACTAAGATAGGGAGAAGCATGGGGTAAAAATGATGAGAATTCATTACATAATATGATGAATATGTAAAACTCTCAAACAAAAATTTAAATTAAAAAGGAATTTGTCATTTCTTTAAAATGTGGGAGCAGTACAATTAAGACGGCTGAACAGGGGAATGTTCTTAGGTCCGTGGGTTCTTTTTTCCTCAAACCTCACAACCTGCGTTCAATCCGTGAAACACACAGAAATGTGGACAGAAAGAATGAACTCCATGAAGATGCCCTCTGATCTCCACACATGTTCTATGACACACACACACACAGCATGAGCACATGTATGCGCACACACACACATGCAGACATATACTCATGAACCATACACTATGCACCACACACACACATGCAGACACACATACCATACGCCACATACTCCACATACACACATACATACATGCACATATACACTCATGAACATAGACACATACACTCACACATATCACACACCACACACACACACATACTCATGCACACACATGCATATACACACAAACACCATACACCACACACCACACATACACACACATACACACACACAAACACATGCACATGTACATTCATGCATACACACATATACACACACCAAACACATGTACACCTACACTCATGCACACACAAGTGTACACATATATACCACACACACACACACACACACACACACACACACAGAAACATAAGTGTTTTTCAATTAATTTCATTGGAATACAACTTTGTATAAGACAAACTGCACTATAAATATAATTTCTAATAAATCCTTTATTGTTAGTGTTATCAATGTGTACTTTATATGTGGTCAAGTTTTGGTCTCATGTGTTATAAGGGGAAAATTCCATGATGGTGGACTTTATTCTCATGAGGAAATGTTCCCAGTAATTCCTAATGTCATCAATCTAAGTAGTAAGAAAGTTGCCACTGCTTAAGAGACCTTGTACTAGCATCCCAGTGTGAGTCAGTACAAGGACCTCTGGTGACTGAAATGCCCGCAATGTGTCTGGGTCATAAGACACCATGTTTGAAATACTGCATGAGTTGTCCCCCACATAACAAATGCCTAAAATGAGGCCCACCTGTGTCTAGGAACTGCAGTCACAACCTGATATGTCTAGCCAGCACACAAACTAGATGGACCAGAAAGTGTTTATCTATGAATTATTGCAGTAAGCCTCTCAGATTTGAGAGTTACACAGAACTTGAAAAATGGCTTCAAACCCATGATGAAAAAAGGTTGTTATTAACGCAACCTCCCAACTCATATTCCTGTTTAACAGAATGGTAAGTCAGTATCGCTCATGCCCAGCAGTGGACCTATAACCCTAGCTACATAGGAGTCTCACTGGAGGAGCACAACCTCAGGGTCTGAAAAGGCAATTCAGTGAGACTCAGTGCTTGCCTAACATGTCCAAGGTCTCCAATTCAACACACAGTCATGAAAAATACTTCTTTATTCTATGTGAACTTTCACCAGAAAAGCAAGGCCTGGTTTTCACCTGAACAAGCACATCATGCTTAAAAAGCCAGTGGCCATTGCTGCTTATCTACAGTGCACTTTCTCCTTGATATAGACATTCTTTACTGAAACAAGCCTTATAGTAGCATTTCTATTAGTGTTCCATGACCATACAAGGTGTGGTGGTTTGACTAAAGCAGTGACACTATTAGTAGGTGTGGCCTTGTGTACTCTAGTAAGTGTGGTCTTGTTGGAAGAAGGGTGTCACTGTGGGCATGGGTTCTAAGACCCTCATACTAGATACCTGAATGCCAGTCTTTTCCTAAAGGCCTTCAGTTGAAGATGTAGAGCTCTCAGCTCTTTCTGCATCATGTCTGCTTGGATGCTGTCAGGCACTATTGGGATAATTGATGCTAATTAGCTGTAGCTAATAATTAATGGTGATTAAGAAAAGACCAGCATTGTTGAGGTAAAATCTTCTGGGAAGTGTTTTCTTAGAGCACAAAGAAGCTGTGTCCCAGAGACAGCCAAGGTTGTGCCTCATGCCACATCTGTATTTGGTCATGTGTAAGAGTCAACGAGGTGGTACTGGTTTTGAAGGCATGCAGGGGTCATGAAGAGCAGCTGAGGCTTGGCACTGTGAGAAACCATGGAAGGCCATTGGTGAAGGTGCAACCTCAGTTGCAGTTGATGGCCCAGGACTGAAGGGGTCATGAAAAGAAATTAAAGCCTGGTACTATAAACAAAACTTATGATAGGCTATTGGTAAAGCCTAGTTGCAATAAGAAACCCCAGCATATAAAAGATGCCAGTACCATGGGATGACCACCAGGAACACTAGCAGCAATGGAATGGAGTTAACCAGAGCCTAGAGTGCTACAGAAGGCAGGGCTGGAGAAGTGATGCCAGCCCTCTGGAGGAGCCCAGAAGATCATGTGTGAATCCCAGACATTGGAATCAGAAGCTGAAATGTTGAAGTTTCTTTCGATACCCTAAGATGTTAGAGATGTCAGAGCCAAGGGATACCTACCAAGGAAAGCTGCTAACAGGGAGTAGAACTAGCTCAAGAGAATGAAATTTGATGCTGCTGAATGCCAACAGCAGGCAACAAGGATGAAAGGAGTTGGAAATCTGAAGACCACTTTGACATCAGACATGGAGATGTGGAGTTTGGAGTCTGCCAAGCTGGATTTCTGTCTAGCGTTGGTCCAGTATTTTTTTTTTTTACTTTATACAGGATTACAGTTAAGAGACTGCATGAATCTAGGTTTTGAATTTTGGACGTTTAACACTGTTGAGACTGCTATAAACTATGGGGACTTTTGAAGTTGTATTAAATGTATTTTGCATTATGCTAGCCTAGGTATGGTCCCCATGTGTTTGAACAAGGTTATGGGGGACAGGGAGTGGTATGTGGCGGGTTCAGTATGTTTGGCCAGGGAGTGGCACTATTAGAAGGGATGGCCTTGTTGTAGTAAGTGTGGCTTTGTTGAAGGAAATGTGTCACTCTGGGTGTGGGCTCTAAGACCCTCATCCTAGATGCCTGGAAGCCAGTCTTCTCCTAGCAGCCTTCAGATGAAGATGTAGAACTCTCAGCTCCTCCTGCACCATGCCTGCCTGGATGCTGCCATGTTCCTGCCTTGATGATAATGGACTGAACCTCTGAACCTGTAAGCCAGCCCCAATCTAGTGTTCTTTATAAGCATTGCCTTGTCATGGTGTCTCTTCATAGCAGTAAAATCTAACTGAGACACAAGGCAATATGCATACAAAATATATATCTTACCGTGAATACTATTACAGGAGAAACAAAAGAAGGAATAATGATCAAATTTGAGGAAACCTTTGATAGATGAGCTCAATAAAACTAGAACTTTTAAAATGCACAAAACTCTGTATATTTATGTGCTCGGAGGAAAAATAAGGAAATAATAGACTGATAATTTATTTCACACATAAATACTGACAGTATTCTGTTTCAGGTAAATTTTCAGGATTTTTTTCTGTCTCTCATTGAAAATAAGCACAATTTTAGAATATTGAAAAGGACACTGAGGAGTCTCTAAATAGGACATTGGTGTGGCACTGTCACCTCCTAAGGCTTGAGAGTCATGCTGAATGAAAGGAAGGAGAGATTGAAAGAGTCAGAGGTGGCAGTGGGATACTGAAGCCAAACACAGTCTTCTAGACATGACCAGGCTCTGGCACAAGTGAGCTCAAAGTAGCTGTGCTACTTGCACAATTCTTGCTCAAATCAAGGCCGACAAAAACCTCAGAGTGTGGTCAGGGGGGAAATGGAAATGTCACAAAGTCCCACCCCTGGCTGAAATGTCATGGAGTCCCACCCCTGCTTGGAGTGGTTAGCAAGGGATGGTTGCTGAGTGGGACAGGGGCAGCTGCTGAGAAGCTACCCATGTTTTGGTGGGCAGCCTAGAGCCATACACATGCTGGCACCATTAAATGGATTATGTGGGGTTTTAAAAGAGCACATGAAATTAGGAGGGCAGGGGACGGTGTATACAGGAAAAGAGAGGAGATTGGACTTATTCAAACATATTACATGCATGTATGATATTCTCAAACAAACAGAAAGATCATTTAAACCCGTGTGCTTCAAATCAGATTTCCATCTTGGAGCTGTATCTTTCCCTACTGGACAGAATTCAACTACAACTGGGCTGCAGCCCTAAAGACATACCTTGCTGCAAGGAGCACACCAGTATATGAGAGCCAGGAAGGGCAGTCCAATGGCGACAGCGAGGACCACGAGGAATTTCACTGCCATGGTCTGCTGCCGTAAACCAGAGAGGTTCTCATACCATATGGAGAGGAGCTGCTGCTGGCAGTTCGGATGCGCCACGAACTAGGGGGAGACAGCATACAGGATGGTTTGATGAAAAACAGCGGAGCTTAGACTGTCCTCCCAAGCTCTGGTGAGTGGTTTATGCTTTCCCGGGAGAAATGCAGTTAGCATTAAGGAGCAAACAAGGCATCTCACAGGTAGCAAGCAAAACAGTTCTAAATCTGTTCTTTATATTCAGATATTCCTGCTGATGACCTCCCCCCATGACTGGTGGCCTGTCTTTTAAACACAGAAAACATTGCGTTTTAAATATTATAATGTGATTTGTAAGTATTGTGCACAAATGCTTGTATGAATTTTACATTTTTTCTTTTTAGCAAGAAGGATCATCCTAGCTTAAATGTGGACATATAGCTTGTTTATAAAGATTTGCTTTTAATTGGGTGCATGCTCATGTGCATACCTGTGTATGTGCGTGCATGACTGTGTGGGTGTCATATGTACGTGTGTGCAGTTGTGTGTATGAGTGTGTGTGTGAGTGACTTGTGGGCGTTGTGTACATGTGTGTTGTAGGAATGTATGTGAGTGTGTCTTTGTGTGTGTGTGTGGTTGTGTACATGTGTGTTGTAGGAATGTATGTGAGTGTGTGTGTGTGTTTTGTGTGTGAGTGACTTGTGTGAGTGTATGTGAGTTTGTGTGTCAGTGACTTCAGTGTGTAAATGAGTGTGTGGGGGGGGGTCGTGTATGCACATGAGTCCACATGCCTTCAGAAGCCAGAAGAGGGAGGGCATTACACCCCCCGCCGCCAGAAGCTGGAGTTATAGGCAGTCTGTGAGCCTTCTGATATGAATGCTAGAAATTGAACTTGGTTGTTCTTTTAAAACAGTGTGTGCTCCTCACTGATGAGCCATCTCTCTAGCCCCAGATCACTGTTTGGAACCAAATTCATTTCGCTTCCCTCTGGAGTAGCGTGCTTCCTACAGGGACCACATTAATATTTGCATCTGTCAACTCTACCCACCCAGATCCAATGGGAGTCTCTGCTATCATCTTAAACCTTTCAATTCCATTTTTTCTAGAGTTCCTTCTTCTCACACATTTCATTTCAATAATGTGGTTTTCCTCATATTTATTTATGTTTTATATAAAAGAGTTTAATGTTAGTCTGTATACAAAAAAGCAATCATCTAAAATAAAATTTCATAAGGAGAAAAAAATCAGGTTACATTAAAAACTCTATCCAGATGAGCTTAAGGATGGTTCACCCCAAAGACAATGAAAACAAAGCATCTTTCGAAGGCAACGCTTGAGAGCTGCCACTGGGGAGAGGAAGGAGCCTTTTCACAGTGTCGGGAGGAGGGACCCCTCACTCTGCACACTGTGGGGAGGAGGGGACATCTCTCTCTCTCTCTCTGCACACTGTTGGAACTGGAAACTGGATGCATCTTTTGGGAGGGAGGAATTTACAAAATATTCTGAAATATAATAAAGGTAATGTATAAAGTAAAACTCTGACATATTAATATTACACCTAAGTTTTCTTTGCACATTTAAAACAAGTAAACCATTAAAAATATTTATGATATAAAAATACTCATGTCTTAATGATCCGAGTTTTAAAAACAGAAAAAACTTCATTGCACACTAAACTGATTAAATGAACAGAATGAATGATAGAGCAGACCCAGAAAAACAATGAAGTGTGTGCTTGTTGACTGAAGAGGCTCAGATAAGAATTTGTGGAAGGAAACAGTAATGATTAATTACTCTCTGTGATTAACTGGTACCCTGAATAATAACTATAAACAGTATATACATATATACATATACATATATATATATATATATATATATATATATATATATATAAAAGACCTATATTTAGTAGCTTGTTAATGGCTGGAGAGATGGCTATGTTTAAGGGAATATGATGCTCTATTAGAAGAACAGAGTTCAGTTCCCAGCATCCATCAGACCAGAAACTGCAGCTCCCTGGAATCCAACACTCTCTCTGGTTTCATCCAGCATACACACATGCCTGTGCCCACACACATACTAAATAAACGAAACAAGTAACACTAAAAAATGTCTTCATGCCCTAGGAAAGTTGTCAGAGGATGGGGTTTGTTGTCTAAGGAAGAATCTGAAAAAACCCTTGAAGGATTCAAAATGAAAAAGGAATTGAAACTGCTGGTCCAAATTGGAAACGAGCAACCGCCAGGAAAACGATGGATTCTGAAATATTGTGACTTCGTTTCCTTCATATAGACAACGCCTCGGGGTTTCTGTATATGGAGTCATTGTTATTACCTGAGTCAAGCAAACTGGCACTGACTGTAATGTTCTACATCCAAGGGCCAGGATTTTAATGATTGACCAGCCCTGTGGGTTTCGTGCCTCGCTGGATGCTTCCTTGAGACCCCACCTACTGTAACTGCAGTTAGAAACCCCCTGCTCTATCCAACTGTGCATATCCATTCACACAAACTGAAGACATGAAGTGGCCTCACGCCCGACCTTACTTTTTTTACTTCATATTTAATAGCGAGTTTTAAACGGCTGAGATTCGGACGAGCGAGGTCCCCGGGCTGGCGAGTCTCTGCATCCCCGTTCAGGATGGCTTCCACTTCCTCCGTGTTTCTGCAGAGGTCCAGGAGACCCACAACAAAATCCTTGCACTGCATGGACAGCTTCCTGTAGTCATTCTAGAAAAGAGAAGTATGGTTAAAATGAGAAGAGCTAGCTCATATTCCGTGTATGGCGGGAATTCTCAGGTAATCCAGGGATTGTAGATTTCAAGAGGAAAAATCACATTTTAGTTTTAGTACACCTGGTGTGCTTCGTTTTGTTTTTGCTTTGAGACAAGGGTCTAACACTGTAGTCTATGCTGATCTAAAACTCACTGGTCTCAAATTTACAGCAAACTTCCACATTAGTTTCCCAAGTGCTGCAGTTAGGATGAGCGACCATGCCTAATGTACTTTCACTGTACTTTATTTTAAATATATTTTGATCCTACTTTGTGTCAGCCCTCTGGGATATTTTATCACCATGAAGAATTTTCTCTAGATTCTAAAAGAATTACCAAAGAATTACCAAAGATATTTTAAAAGATTTTGCTGTGCCAAACTCACCAACTAATATGGGAGAAACCTCCACAACATGACTACTATACTTTGCATAGATCCTGCTCTACGTGGTACAATCTCACCCCTGACGTATAGTATGAACTTTAAAATGTCAAAAGGCTTCTAGAAAGGTGCCTCAAAAGCAAGCAAGTTCTTGACAGTTACCTTCCTTTTTCCTTCTTTCTTTCCTTCTTTTTTAATCTCAAGGTGGTCTTGAACTCCTGATCCTCTGCCATCACCTCTCAAATGCTCGGAATACAGATGTGTTCCACCGTATCTGACTTATCAACTATTTCTTTTAAGAACTGTTATTTCTTATATTAAGAATCCAGCACAGAGTCAGAATATAAGATCTCTGTATAGATTCGGAGAACTCAGATTCTCTTTAGAGAAGAAAAATATTAGCCAGGTATGTGTCATCTATGTACGTGTATGTGTTGTGTGTGTGTGTGTGTGTGTGTGTGCGTGCGTGCGTGCGTGCGTGCGTGCGTGCGTGCGTGTGTGTGTGTGGTACCTGCAGGTATATGTGAGTAACTATAGAGTTAGGGGAGCCCCTGCAGTTGTGGACAGAAACCTTTAACCACAGCATTAGCAGAAGCAGAGGGGTGATGATTTTCAGACCAGAGCTACACGATGAGACAGTTTCAAAGTTTAATGGGGAAACTCTAACTGTGCTGCTGTATCATTCCAATGAACTAAAGTAGCACTGGGAAGGATCAGAATGAAGGTCATTTTCAGTGAGCGTCCCTCTGTACAGCATCTCTTCACATCTTCATTTGTGTCTTCCTGGTGCTTCCTCCCTCCTTGTTTCCTTACCCTGAAATAAGATCTTTCTTACATCACCAAATGTTAACCAAAAACCTGTGATAGAGCAGGTAGATACAATCCTATTTATTTACCATATAATCTGACTATAAATAATGTATTCCAAATTATTCATTCGGTAACTGTTGCTATCTGACCGTAACATAAATCTGGCCCCAAATTCATTCATTGCCTTTGAGGACACCACACCATGTCGATACGCTAGAAGACTTAGCAATACCATTTCTTGCTAAGCTGGGAAACTTTAAAAGGGGAATGTACCCGAAGACCAGGATTAAGGCAGAATACCATTCTCTAGATAATGACAGGTGCCCAACAATGCTATAGAGACTGACTTCAGTCTGGGACATCCATGATCTTAATAAAAGGCCGACTCGTCCCAGCTCTGCCACAGTTGATGTGAGAAGTACAAGAGATGAACAGACACTAGCCTTTGGGAAAGGTAAAAGTGAGTTAGATACAGTTTCAAGTAAGAATTAAGGGAAGACAGTTTTGGAGATCCATCAGATGCCACCAACTGTCCTGTCGTTGTCACTAACGGAGCTTTAGATGCTCAGCAGTGATGCTCCAGGTTCTACTGCAGCTGCCAGGCTGAAGAACCAAGAAAGAAAAGGAAATGCAAGAGATGTGGAGGGCATCGGACGCCCTGAAGCAGGCTGTCCTGATAAACCTTTCTGTAGCTGAATTGTCACAGACCTAAACTCTACTGGAAAGACACTTCCTGTATCCATTCACTTCACAGTTCGGCAGGAAATACAAAGGAAAATGCCTACTTGTGTACACATACGAGCATGCATGAAGAAGGTTGCTGTATTCATTTACACATCTGTCCCCCCTGACACTCACGTATCTCCACTTCCATGTAATTAAAATATAATTGCATAATTTTCGATTCTCCTCTTTCTTACCACCTCCATTTCCCCTTCACACCCTCTCCCAAATTCATGGGGACTAACCATTGTTGTTACATATATTGAATAAATAAAGACATCATTACGCCCTGTGAATCACTCTGTGTTGCTGGTATGTATGTTTCTAGGACTAAAGAACTTGCAATGAGTAACTAATCAGGGTCTCATCACCAGGCCCTCTCTCCATAGTTGTTGAGATGGGAGCTGCTTTTGGTGGAATGGTCATTTTTCTGTTACTGAATCTGTCAATGCATGAGTGTGAAAGGTCGAGTTTTCTAGTATGCTCCTTGGTCTTTTCCTTCAGATAGTTAAAATTCTCTTCATAGAGGTCTCTCCTCCTAGGTTAGGTTTTTTCTCAGATATGTATTTTGAGACTGTTGTGAATGGGAGTAGGTACATGATCTACTTCTCAGCCTGTTTTTCACTGGTGTATAGAAAAGCTACCTGCTTTTTGTTTGGGGTTTTCTTGTGAGTTAATTTGAGTGTCTTTCCGGACAAGTGCCATATCTTACTTCTCTTTTGAGTCTACCCGAGCTCACAGAGTGTGAGGCATACAAAGGAGAAAAGTGGCTGCTGCATATGCAGAAGGGAGCATGGAAGGACGTAAAGCGTAGCTGTATCTGAATTCCTTCTTGCTGCTTGGTAGGTAGGAAATGGCAGCTCCTTGCCTGGTCTCCTAGTGAGCGAGCACTCCTCTGTCGTGAAGTCAGAATGGAAATAACTTAAAATAATTCACAAATCTCAACAAGAGTACATTTTCTCCTTCCTGTTTGATCAGTCAGGACCTCAGCTCTGGGTCCCTGGTATGTGACTCCATCCTGCAGGTTATATCTCAAGTAAGTGACACCGTTTGTTTCCCTACAAGGTCTGATACTAGGCATACCACCTTAATGCTAACAAATACAACTCCCCAACTCAGCCCAGTTTCTTGGAAGATACTTATTTTTCAAACAGGCAAAGCCAGACCTTTTTAAACATTATACAGCAGAACATAGCGATGATTTAAAAATAGGCACAAGATGAGCTCCTCTGCTGTTCTCTTCCCCTCTCTGCTGCAGAGGCATCTGGAGAGCCATGTGCATGGCAGTGAGTGCCCAGACCTCTGGGACACACAATGGAGCTGGAAAAGCTGCAGGAAAACATTCTCTTCAGAATTGTAGGGGTGCTGGGGATCCTTATGGGATAAAGGAAATGAATGGGGAAAGGGGGCCTAAAACGAACCATTGTGTTACCACAAGCAACCTACGAGGTTCAGAACAGTCTACAGACCTAACTTACAGAAACATAAGCTGTCACCGATGAACTTATGGACACTGGAGACGTGTATTTGTCATCGAGTCCATCCTGTACTGATCTCTCCCTTTGAACTTTCTCACCCTTAGTTTGAGGTTAGACTGGAGGCAGGAAAAATCTGCTCTTCTGTGGTATTAAAATAAAAGTTCTGGGCTTCTGCTTTTGGGTTTGTTTGTTTATTTGCTTGCTTGATGATTGCTTATTAATTTTTATATCCACTGCTGAGGCTGAATTCTGTCTAGCTTACAATAGTCAAGACCTTGAATTGCTCTGTAAAGCCTATATTCTTGAGTTAAGGTATTCCATTTGTTTGTAAAATATCATGTGTACCTAGTAATAAGAGACCTCCCTCTAATGATATCGCCATAAACCCTAATGGCTGCCTATACTTCCCACACTTCACCCATGTGCTAAAGATGGGGCTCTGTGATAAAGAGGTGTGTGGACTAATGGTAAAATGCTATCAGCTCACCTGCCCCAAGAGGCATTGCAGGTGTGGCTAGCACATCGCATGTGTGTCAGCAGAGAGAAGAAAGGTTACCCATGTGCTCAGTGTTCTGACCTATAAACACCTGAGTGTTTAGTAGCCTAACATTACCTGAAAAAATAAAATAAGACAAGTCTGTGGAGCCAGGAAGCCTGGTCAGGGAGCTGGCCTGGGGTGACAGACCAGGCCTGTGATAACCCCTGCCTGGTGCCATAATACATGAGCAAGACATCACTTCTGAGGCCACTCCTGATGACCCCAGACACTCAAAGATCCCCATGCACTACTCAAAGGAGAAAGTAAGTGGTGCAAAAATGGAAGATAAAAGAGAAACAGAAGATTTAGACACAGGGAAGAGAGGTAAAACTGGAGATTCAAGAGCAGTAAAGGGGTCCTGGCCTGCGCTGCCACAAGGGGTCTTGTCTCAAGTCTGTGGTATGCCCTGCAGAAGCAGGGGTCTGTTAGCACCGAAGACCAGGTAGACTTCTCTGGTCTGGACTGCTGCCTGGGGACATCTTATGCCTGAGAGCTGTGCAGAACTGGCCTCACCCCTCACCTCGGCATAGTGGGAGAGATGGCCCTGCCTCTTGTCTTTTGTATGGTGGCATCATGGAGGAAAAGATCTCCTCTCCTTCCATTTGCCCTCATCACGGGTGGTGAGTTGAAGAGTTGACCCCAATTGGTCGTGCAAGCAGGAGAGCAGGCCCTGCACTTCACCAGGGAAGCAGGGTAAAGGTGACTCAAACAGCCAGGCATGGATAAGTGAAGCTGAAGGTGTGAGGATGGGGCGAGAAGGTCTGGTCCTGCGACTTGGCTGCTATGAGGCAGCATGGGCAAAGGAGAGTTACCCATTCCCTTGCCCTTGCACCTTGCCACCTGAGGAAGGTGGGAGAGTTGGCCCTTGGAGTATAAGAGCAGGAGAGCTAACCGTGACCCTCATTTGCTGCAGTACCCAGGAGAGCAGGCCCTGCACCTAACCTGGGCAGCAGAGTAGAACTGGCCCTGGGTGTGGGGTTGCAGGTAAACTGACCCTGAGGGCATGACAGCAGGAGAGAAAATGGGTGAGGTGACCAGCTCAGATACCTCTCAGGCCCAGATTCAGGGCCTTGGATTGGCCCAGGCTAACATCTACCTCATCAATGAGCTGCTGCAGTTCATGAAGGGGCAGCTTCCACAGATCCAAAACTACAGGATCTGCATGACACCAGGTAGCAGCATGATGCCTAAGAGGCTCCAGTACTGAAGGAGTAGCACATGCCAGCAAGTCATTGCAATGAACATTTGCAAAGCTAAGTGCAGGCAAAATGGTATACTGTGTGACACACTGTGACACACTGTAACACACTACAGCTTCTTTAACAAGATTTCTTTCCTCTGTTGGACAAGAGGCTGCAATGTTGGAGGGTAGGTATGAGGGAAGGGGGAGATGAAAAGGATTGGAGTACCTAATGTGAAATTCACAAAGAACCAATAAAAAGGTTTAAAAATGCTAAAGTTTGCATGTGTGGTCAAGTTTAGCAATGAGAATCAGTGTTGTTTTTAACATTCATTGCCTCTTCATTCTCTCCCATTGCCAGAGCAAACATCGTTCTTGAGAGGTCAGCAAGACTGAGGTAAGGAAGGTGTCACCAAGGACCACTGAGTGCAGTAGCTCTGCCCCTTCCAAGGATTTTGCCTTCTAACGTTTCAGACTCTAGTGTTCAAGAGTTGTCAGAAAGTACCAAATGAATGGAAAGCTTTTAGAAATAAGCAATTTCTATGTTTTAAATTGTATACACTTCCTGATTTGATAAATCCTTTCGTTTCTCCAGTTTCATCTCCCCTGTGTCCTGTGTTCAACAATAGTGACACCAAGGATCTACCCAGGAGAGACTTTACTATAGTCTCCAAGGTGTGAGTATAGAGACCACATGGAATGGAATAGAGAAGATCGTGTTATCATGCACTTCTATAAAACACTGAGTTTGATGAAATGACTAGATTCATAGATGCATAGAGTTTGGTAAAGTGGACAACAATGAGCTGGGGGTGGGCAATAGCTCGGTGGCCAATAAAGTGTTTGCAGCACAGGCTTGAAGACCAGAGTTCAATCCCAGTACCAACATAAAAGTCCAACCTTTTAATTCCAGTGCTATGAAGGCAGAGGTAGACAAATCCTGGGAACTCTCTGAACTGCCAGTCTAGCCAAATAAAGATCTAGATATAATGAGAGACCCAACCTAAGACCAAGGGCTGAGGAGATAAGTCAGCAAGTAAAGGTCCTCTTGTCAAACCTCCTTACTCATGTCAGTCCCCAGAATCCATATGATAGAAGGAGAAAATCAACTCTCACACACACATGCTATGGCACACACACACACACACACACACACACACACATACACACACACACACACACACAAACCCTAAAAACCAATGTTGACAGTGACTGAGGAAGACACTCAAAGTCAACCTGTGTACCACATGTTCATGCATACATGCATATGCACAAACACACACACACACACATGTTCATGCACACATGCATAGTCACATTCGTGCAAATGCACACAAACAGCTATACACATATACAAATAGCCATGACAAGGCAGGACAGAGAAAGATGAACACAATCAGACTGTATAACTCACAGAGGAAGCTCTGCAGTATGAGGTTGCTCTTTGGCTTGGAATCTGTTATCTTCTCCAAATGTGGCAGGGACCACATAGACACATGGCCCTGATCCCATGTCTTTCCCCAGACTCTTCTAGTAAGAGTCAGCTTAAAGTTCGGCATGCCTGCTTCATTCATGGGTACAAGACTGTTTTGTTACATCTTTCATCTCATTCTCAGCCCTCCAAAATCCCATTCATTCTTCCCCACATAGCTGAAGTGCCATCTCCCATGAGAGCTGGCTGAAGCCGAGTAAGAATTCAATCTTTCGCCTTAACCTCTATAGCACAATGGTCCAAGTTCTACCTAACAGTAACTCTTTACTTTATGTCCTGTTTCTTCATATATGGAGTGCCTCTCAAACTGTGCCTTGTTCATCTTTCTTATGCAGTGGCATGTTCTACTGTGTACTACACACAAACATGGTGTGTTTTAAGGTAAGGAAGCTAAAAATTAGGAAGCTTATATTCTGACCCCAGCTCTGTCATTTAGCAGTTGTTGAATTCAAGTACTACTAAACCATCCTATCCCCCAGTTCTTGTGTAGAATAGAAAAGAATACCCATTCAGGACTGTGATAAATGCAAAATATCTGATAGAAGGCAGATCATTACAATAGTAATTATACTTATTTAATGAAACATAAAATTGACGCTGGGAAAATGGTTCAGTCAATAAAGTCCCTGCTGTACAAGAATTAGTACTTGAGATCCCTGTAACATGTTATTAAAAACCCTGCAGACTGACACATGTCTGTAACTCCAGCACTAGGTTCAGATACTGGATACCTGAAACTCATTACCCAGACAGTTAGCTATATTAATGAGGTCCAGGTTCAGGGAGAGATCCTGTCTCAAACAATGAGAGTGATCAAGGAAGATACCCAATGTCAGCTGTTGGCTCCACACACACATGTACACACGCACCCATTTGCATACACTCACAGAAACATGCATATCACATTTATATCTCAGCAACCCCCCCACATCTCCATAAAATCCCAACATGCGCAGTAATTAACACATCATGGAAACACACCTTGGCTTTACTTTCCCTCACTCTGAGCCTTCTAAATTCCTTTCAGCTCTCCCACATATAGCGAAATGACAGCTTTTACAGAATTTTGCTGAAACCCGGTAGGCATTATGTATTTCTTGCTCTGATATTTTACAGCACATCACTTGTACATCTACTTAGTACTTAACTTTGGAACATGCTGCTGTGAATGACCTACCTTGAACTCTTTCTCAATGTTGGCAAGCACTGCCAGCTCATTGCTGAGTTCTAAAGCTGTCATGACTGGATCTTCACTGGACAGTGACAGGTATGCTGGACTTGCCAGCCCTTTGTAGGCATTGATCCTGGATCTAGAGTGGCTGAAGGAGTCATGCTTTTGTTTCTGGCTGCATTCTGTACACTTGCAGAAATAATCATGAGGCCGTTCGATCCGGGCACCCTTTCTCAGGAGGGTATGCACAATTTCATATTCCTGGCAATGAGCAGCCAGAATGATTGGGGTCACATCGTGGGAGAATCTTGTCCCATCTTCATCATAGGCATAAAAGTCATCTTGCTGGAGTTCAGACTGGCTGGGGCTTGTCGCCAACCTCTTGCCTTCAGCAAAAGCTGGATGGTTGAGAATAGCCTCCACAATCCGTACATAACCTTTACTGATAGCTAAAAGTAAAGCATCCCCAACTCGAGACAAGTTTTCCTTCTTGAGTAACAGCTCTGTAATTTCCAGGTGCTCATTGGCCACCGCCAACTGTAGGGCATTCTGGCCCATGTAATCCACACAGTTAACATTGAGGGAGAGACATTCTTCTAGCATCTTCCGCACCACTGGGATGTTGCCATATTCAGCTGCGTCCAGAAAGCGTTCCTCCTCAATAGACAGGCTGGTTGAGTGATCATTAAACATGTATGCTGGTCCTCGATTAGCCAACCTTCTTCCCTTCTCACGAAGAACTGTCTGCCGCCGGTGAGTCAGTCTGTTTTCATTACCCCGGCTGCAGTAAGACAAGAAGACAGTGGAGAAATCATATTAAGAGCATTTTCGTATGCTAAATGACCTGCCATTCATCTAATGCAATCCTCAAGTATATTACATGTTGCCTCAACATCTCTAGACATACTAGCTGATAAGATGAAGATTAATTTATTTGTTAATGAATTCCAAGAACTTCTTATTTAAGAAAGATAAGTGCTTTATAGAGTTTAACATTCCAGTTTGAGGTAGAGACCCTGGTGACTGCCTTCCTTTGTCTTGTGTCATTCACTGAGAGACATTGGTGAGTATTTCTGAACTAAAAATGGTAAAAACTTAGGAAGGCTATTGGTCTGTGATGGTTAGTTTTAAATGGCAACTTGCCACAATATACAGTCACCGGGTAAGCGTCTTAATGAAGTATTATCTACATCCAATTGGCCTGTGTGATACTCGTAAGGGATTTTCCTGGTTGAATATTGACTCAGTTCACTGTGGGTAGCACCATTCCCTGTATTAGAACTCTGGGTTGTGGAAGGGTCAAGAGAGCTAGCACAGTAGTAAGCAAGGAGGTATCCTGGGCACATTTGCTCCTCTCTGCTCTGGTCTATGGCTATAATGTGACCTGCTGTCCCACACTCCTGCCCCTGTGACTTCCCTCCAGTGATAGACTGTAACCAGGAATCAAAAGCCAAATAGGCTAATTTTTCTAAGTTTTTGTGTTAAGCTGTTTGTGATATCAACAAGAATGAAACTAGAAAGAAAGAACATGAAAGCATTCTTAACTGGCAAACAGAATAGTAAATTTACCCAAGACTTTAGTGTTTAGAGTCATTCCTATATACATTATTCCAGGGAAATTGAGACTGAAAAATGTACTATTTATTGCTTTAAATCTTATCATCTAAAAGCAGAAGTCAGCACACTTCCCCATTACTGGCTGCTTCACTGCTGTCATGAGTCTACAACATGGCCTTCTAGCCTGACTGCTGGGAGGAAATGTGTCAGAAATGGAAGAATGACTAGTTAGATGGATGTGCATTTGAGAGCTGGGGCTTGAAGTGAGAGTAGATGGGAGCTTTTTTGGCAGAGGAATCATTTATGTGCTGAGGGAGAACTTTACTAGCTGGGACAATCAAGCCTTTGACTCTGCCAACTTGCAAAATTGCTGAAAACTTGAAGAAGTCGTGATCAAGAATTCAGGAAAAAAAGGAACTCATCATGGTGGGGAGACTGTGGCTGAGATGCTGCTGGCCTCTGCTGAGCTCTTTAGCCTATATAATAAGAAGCTAAAGCAATCTTTGTCCTGATCAAAATGCTATAAAAAGAAATCTATCCTTCATGAATAAAAAACTTAGTGTCAGAAGGTTTTCTTGAGGACAGAGGGCTCTTGTTCAATTGAAATGTTCCAATCTAATAAGATGGTAATAACTATTGCCTACAGGAAACCCAAAGAGGAATAGGACAGGCCTCTTTAAGGGAGGAGCTTAAATGAAGGAAATAGAGATGACAAATGAGTCCTTGTTATAAATGTTCAAGGGCTTCTCTAAATCCCGCAACAGACCCTCCAGTATAAGAAGAGTACCAATGGATTGATACATATCGCAAGCCACCTTTCCTGAATGTACCCAGGTCTAGAAAACTTAATGCCCTTCCTTTCTGGAATGCATCTGTTGTCTGTAGGAGTGATGCCCACCATCAAAAGAAATTTAGTGAAACTTCATCAACCCCAAGGTTATAGTTCAAGGAATTTGTACAGTGCACTGCCAGCTCACATGAACTTTCATTTTCATCCACCATATCCTACTGCAGAGACACTAGCTCATCCACGTCCATTGGTATCATACTTAGTAACCAGGAAATGGAAGTAGCCTAGATGTCTATCAAATGATGAGTAGCTACGCATTGTTGTGGGAGAGGAATAAGGGAAATTGTAGAAGCCAAAGAAACAGGAAGTCTGTTGTGAGATTGTGTTTCCTAGACATGTCAGAGAGGCCATACCCATGGGGTTTCATCAGCATGGCTGCCTAAAAAAGCCCTAACATGTAAGACACCAACAGGCATACTAACATGTAAATGGGGTAGCTCCTGTGTTTGGCCTCAACTCTAGACAAAGAACTATGGCTAAGAGCAGGAGAAAGGCTCTTCCTGTGGATATCCGATCATCTGTTGCTTTAAAGGAAAATGTTCCCCATGGGCTCATGTGTTTGTATAATTAGTCCCTGGCTGATAAATTGTTTGGGAAGGATTAGGAGGTGTGGCTATGTTAGAGTAGGCGTGTCCTTGTTTAAGTAGGCACTGGGAATAAGCTTTGAGGTTTTAAAAGCCTATGTCACCAAACCTAGTCTCTCCTCTCCTTTCTTCCCCCAACCCCCTGCATGTTGCCTGACGTAGCTCCCAGCTTCTTCTCAAGTACCATGCATTCTTGTCTGTTCCTTTCTCCCACCATGAAGATGATGGACTAAACCTCTGAAGCTGTAAACAAGTCCCCAGTTAAATGCTCTCCTTTATAAGAGTTGCCTTGATCATGGTGTCTCTTTACAACAATAGAACAGTGATAGGACAAATACCATGTGATCAGCTCTGAGATAATAGACATTTAGGTGACATTACACAGACTGAGAAAGTTATATTTCTGTATTTAGTAATATGTATGTATTTGTGTGTGTGTGTGTGTGTGTGCGTGTGTGTGTGTGTGAATAAATTTCTTTTAAAAAGAAGCAAAGGGGTACAAGAGGTGGGTTGAAGAGAGAAAGTGGAAGGAGAGAATAATGTGATTATATTATTTCAAAAAATATTTTTAAAATGATTTTTAAAATGTGGCACATTTACATGATTGAATATTTATTATCCAGCTGTTGATAAAAATGAAATTATGAAATTCACAGGTAAATGGAAGCAAATGCTTTGTTCATGAGCCATGTCTACAATGACTTAATCGCATCACCAAGTGTAACCGATAGTGTGGCTGGATGAGGAGCTCTGGGTTGCCAGAAATCCTGAAGCTTGGACTCTGGTAGATTCTAGTTTTGAAGCAACTGCTAAAAAGCATAATAGGCTTTGAATGTAGGGTCACATCTTTGTCTCTAGTCTTCTAAGATGAAGTGATGTATCTGTGCAGGGAGCTCTTTCCCGTCAACAACTCTGAGACCATTTCTGCTTCATGTCTTAGACAGTCTTATCGCCTACTATAGCCTTCTATGTTTCATAATCGTTCTTTAAGTTTATTACTTGTTTCTCTCATTTCCAATTATTCACCTGTGTCTATCATATTCTGGGAGAAGTTTTTCAATTTTATCCTGTGGTGTAACTAATGAGTTTTTCTTTCTGACACTACATCTTTAATTTTTAAGATCTTTTTCAAATGTTTTCTTTCATTATTTTTTATTATTATATTTTCTTTTTCTTTTATTATTTGTTATAAATATACTATAATAAAATAGACTCCTTTATATAATATGAATAAATTCCATTATAGTTTATAATTATCGATTATCATTTATAATTACTGTTATATATTATTATTATAACTACTACTACTACTGTTGTACTGTGGTGTGATGTGGGTGCTTGCCTGTGTAGAGATCAGGGAACAATTTTCAGGAGTGTTTTCTCTCTTTTCACTAGGAACCTAGCTAGGACCTTCAGGCTTGAGTGGCAAGGGCCTTTCTGCCATCACATGGCCCAAATATTTTTCTTAATACGTTTTCACTATCCTTTTATATCCCTCTGGGATAGTAAGAATACAGGCTGTGCAGACTGTAGTGCAAAGGATTTGCCTGCAATTGCTTGCTTCCATATGTTTGCTTTGGTCTCTGTGTGTCACACCAGCGTTAGACCACATAGACCATGATCCTCAGTAGATTAGCTTTCCTGTTCTGCAAAGCAGTCCTAAGAGAGTTCCACCTCTTCCTGGGAGAACGAGACTGATGTTGGTTTAGCAAAGCAGGTTTCCTGAGTAGGACAGAAGTTTCTGGGAGAGGCATTATTTCTAAGTTGACAAGATGGATGAGGCAGCAGACAGGGAGTCACCGAGGTGTTAGAAGAACAGCTATCCATCAACTTCCCCATGAAATTCTTAGCCCTCCCTCTGTCCTCCCTGCCTTTTTCTGATAATCAATTTGGGCTTTCACGTCATGTGTCCTACATATACCATATTTCGTGATTTCTGTTGTAGACAAGAATGTTGAAAGATGAGGAAAGGAAGAGCTTCCAGCTGAAGATGCAGGATAGTTTGAAAAAGACAAATGATGATGATGATGATGATGATGATGACGATGATGATGATGATGATGATGACGATGATGATGATGATGACGACGACGATGATGATGATGATGATGATGATGATGATGACGATGATGATGATGAAATGAGCTAGGATCTTGGAATTTAAAAGGGTGAGATGGAAGCATCAGGAAGTTCCCTTTATATAATATGAATATGAAAGCCCCCATGAAACAAATAATGATGACGATGATGGTGATAACAACAATGATGGGAAAAAGGCATAAAGTAGTACAAAGTACCAAAACATCAAGAAGCATGCTTCTTTTGTTCATTTTTAAGTAGTTATCTAATTTTACTTATGTGCATATATCTGCCTGTGCACGTGCTGCATGAGTAAGGGTATCCTACAGGTCAGAGAAGGAAGTGGACCACCCGGGGCTGGAGTTACAGGTGCCTGTGAACCACCTAATGTGTGGTTGGATCCTCTGGAAGAGCAGCAAGTGCTCTTAACCACTGAGTCACCTCTCTAGCCCTCATAGATGCTCTTTGAAACTCATTAAAATGGGAACCAACAACTATGCTAGCTTGTCTCCAAGTATTACCCTGGAAGTCTGTTAAAGTTAAGAATTGGAAAGCACTTAAATTCAGATCGCATTTGTTTACATCCTCATGAATAGGCACTTAAAAGAGCAAGGACACTTGGACTTCACCATTTGCTACTTATCATTCAAGTAAAGGATCCTAGCAAAGCCCAGAATCCGATGATGACTGACACAAGCAGCTTGTCCTTTTCTACAGACAGAAAAGATCTAATCCATAACTTCATCAACAGAGCACTGTTTTGACTTGGTCCCCACAGCTGTATGTGCATGCAATCCACATTTACGTTTGGGTTGAACTTATATTCCCTTTGCAGTGACACACTTATTCTAAAACTTAAAAATAAAAATGTATTATCTTAATATTCCTTTGAAAAAATGTCATGTTCTAGTTTGACAAGCCACTAATCCTGGACAAACCCTCTTTCCCTCTCACCTCTGCTTTTCACACTCGAGCTTCTCTCTTGAAGAAAGACATTCCCATGGGAAAAGAATGCTGTGTTTTCAAGGGAGAAGCTGCTCTGTCCTCTCCTAATGTCTCTGCCACAAATATATGTGAAATACAGTGACATTAATTTCAGGCACATTTTCATTTAAATAATCTGGCTTTCTATTTTGTCTTTTATGCTGTTTCCATGAAGAAACATGTGCATGGTCTACTGCCGTATAAGAACAATAAATACATGCATGGATAGGTTAGTTTCCCGGCATGCAGTAGTGAGATGCTGCTCCCGGGCTGGTAGACACCTGGCTTCTGTCTGCCCCTGCTCACTCTAAGGCACAGAGTAAGAAAGCAACGGGAGGGTCTGGTCTTTGGTTTGGTTTGGCTTTGTGTTTAGTTTTCAGTCATGAGTTGCTTGATTCCTGACTTTCAACTGTAAATACAAAGTAGATAAAGTAACTTTTAAAATAAGAAACAGCTCAACCCTTCCAGAAAATAGATGAAATGTTAATAGTCCATATTACCTCTCTGAAAGTGAGTTTTATAAAGCTGTCATATGGAACTGGATCCTAATAGAAAACACAGCCTGGAACCAACACCTATTGTAAAGGACAAATCCCTAACACTGGGTCAACAAGAGGTATTTTCATTTTAACCACAAGGTAATTTTGCAAAATCATCTCTTCTGTTTTAAAGATGTACACACACACACACACACACACACACACACACACACACACACACACAATTTTCCTTTCTATTCAGTTACATTTAGCATGGTTAAAAGTTTAATAATCTATATTTTATCTCCATGTTTTTACATTTTGCTTCATCACAATATATAAATAACTGTTCTAGTAAATAATTCAAATTAACCACTGACTCACAAGACGCTCAGCCATCAAGTAGGTCATGAAAAGCAGGTTTTTACATACCTCATTTCCCTGATTCTTGTCTCTGACCAAATAGTGCCTGTTGCCCCAGATAGCAAACAGTGGAATACTCCATCTCACTTGCCAAAGCCAGCAACACGAATTAGCGGCTGAGCAGAGTGACTACGTGCTGGGGCCAGAGCATGTACAGCAATTTTCTCTACTTCCTGTTCCAAGATGGTGTGCTTTTATCAAACGAAAGAGCTCCAGTACAAAGTGAGCCTTGAGATAAGTGCCTTGCTTAGCTTGCATTTGCTGCTATTGTTATTTTGGTTTTTTGTTTCATGTTTGGTGTTTTGTTTTTGTTTGGTGTTTTGTTTTGTAAAATTCTGGTAAATATGACAACTCAAGCACAAATCTGTTTACCTCAGTTAATGTTAGGGATTACAAAAGTGGATTTTATAGATTCAGCCTTGGTAATGGAAATAAAAGACTTGGAGATCTATATTTTGTCACATGTACAATAATTCCCTAGAAGAACCAGACATGGTTAGTTAGAGACTGTTGATCAATACAAGTAATTAATTGATGATGAATGATAGGAGTCATTTTATTATAATTACATAATATTAAGTCTGTTTTGACCCTGTCTATTTAATTTCTCTCTACATATTCCAGGCCCTTCTCTCGGGTTGAGGAAGCAATAAATATTAGTGGGATGTGTCTTGATCCCTCGGGAGCAGAACTACTTGGCTTTATTCAGCACTGAGTTCACACTCTCAGGAGAGTGTTCTGTGAGAGCTCAGTACCCACAGGCAAATGAGTGACTCGTGTCTGTCAAGGGAATCAACTTCACAGCCTTTGCACTCTGCTTTAACCCCACAGCCAAAAGTCACAATGTGCAGTGCTCCAGCAAAGAAAGACAAAACAGCCTAAGCCATAGTGTAGCTTGGTGTGCAAACATAACATTTCATACTCTTCAATAAACAACAGCCTCAACTGGGAGTCACAGACACTGAAAGGTGTGTCTTAAATGCTACCCATTGAGATCATTCCACCCTTAAAGATAGAACTAATAACCTCCCAGGAGCTCTGCCCTTCCTGCCTGACTTGACACTGCACAAAGTCTGTGGCCACCCCTCTTCACAATGCATCACCAGACCTGGCTGAACTCCAGATAGTTTTCTAGGTAGCGTTTTTTGGTTTTTTTGTTTTTTTTTTTGTTTTTGTTTTTCTGTGAACTTATTTCATCTCATCAAACCTAAACTTCCTCTTGATCAGTCACACTCCATCACTGCCTGTCTTGCAATCCCTGGAAAAAATGGAGCAGGAGGTACTTGTCACTCAGAGAGAGCAATTATGTGGCTGAAGAAAAAGATCTTGCTTGTGGAACAAACTGTGGATTGCATGTTTTGGTTTTAATCATCAATTATTATCTTGTTTAAATCAGTTAGATCCCAAACTGTAAGGCGAAGAAGACAGGCAACTCCTGGAAGTTGTAGAGCGTGGCTTTTATAGCAGAACTACACCGGATAGGCATTCCTGCTCTGTCCTTTCGGTTGATTTCATTGTCATGGCTTCTTTCTTTGAAATAATCTTTGGGAGAGTTCTGGGGACAGGCATTCACTTTTATCTTTTTTTTTAGTTGAGTGTTTTTAAGACTATTAAATTTTTGTATATAACATAAGCAAAAATAGACCTGTTGGGTTAAATAATAAAAAAGGATGCACAATCCCACACTACTCTCTGGCCTCAGCAGTGGTCTTGCTGCCTCCATGACTGGCCCCATGCAGTGACCGCTCATCTCACAGTTAGCTGTCACAAATCCCTGTAACCAGTAAAATCGAAATGCTAGAGGCTTGTAATTTATCAATCAGATTTACATCAGTAAATTCTCAACCCACAAAATGCCCAAAGAACTTTATCAATTGATATTGATAAAGCTGCCCATTTCAATTGGACAAGTTGCTGTGTAATAATCCATCCCTTACATGATATTCATAGCTAGCTGAGGCTATGAAACCACATGGATCTGGGTCATCCTTCTCTTCCTCCATCTTCCTTCCTGCTCCTTTCTTATCATTCCCACCTCTCAAAAACTCTCAACCCCTCCTCCTTTTCTACTATCCAATCATAGGCTCTAGCCTTGTCTTTCATCTGCCCTCACCTGCTTACAGACAGAAACCTACATAGACCCCAATTATGTCAAAGGAAGAAGTTTAAACCCTTTGCTTCTATTATCAACAACTACCTGGTCCTGTGTATTTGTTACAGAACCTTTCCCATTCCACAAGTAACCTCTATAGAAGGCAGATGCTAGGACAGGAAATGAGAGTATTTACACTGGTTAAAGTGGAGTTAACAAAGGGGATTTAGCACAATGCCATGCAATGCCCACAGCAGGACAGCTAAGGTGCAAATATAAAGTGATATAAGAAGATGGTCAGTCGTCAGAAATGTGGAATGCAGAGATGGCATAGAAATAAGAGTACTCACTGCTCTAACAAAGAGCAGGAAAGCAGTTCCCATCATCCATGCTGGATGGCCTGTGACTCTGGCCAGGGAATTTGATTCTACAGAAAGCTGCACATGTGCGTGGTATGCAAAGACAAATACACAGACACACATCAACAAACACACACACACAAGCACACGCAAAGAGATGGGGAGAGAGAGACAGAAAAAATATTTTTTAAATTTATCAGAAGTGAAACAAAGTCATTGTAAGAGAACAATTTAACAGAGGTGCTGCCCTTTGAGGAATGAGTCAGGGACCAGGATCTCACTTTCCTGTCCTCTGCAACCCACATTTCTTCCCATATGCTGGGAAGTGTCAGGAGACAAATGAGCCCAATGTAATCTGTGCATATCTGCAATGATGGCCCCCAAACGTTGGACCAAGTGCAAGGCTGGACCAAGCCAAAAACACTCAGTCCAAGACCCATGGTGAGCTTAACTTTGCCCTGGTGAACTCCTTCAGTCATCACTGGTAGAAACATGTATAGAGAGGATGTCAGGGGAACCTTTACTAGATGGTTATTGGTTCTTACATCTCTAAGCTTTGCCAGGAAAGACACTCATATTCAAGTTCAGGCAAGTCTGTTAGCTTTTTTTTAATAAGAAAGTTTCTAATGAAATTTGGGCTTTGAGTGAACAATTCAGATTCTAAAGCTGAGAAAGACAGCCTCACAGTCTCAGATTTGTCACAGACAGATGTAAAGAGCCTATACTGATGATGCTGGCTCCCAGAAACAAGTGTGAATGACATATCTGGAGCTTACTCCTGTGGGCCATGTAAACGAAGGATACTGTCTTTTTCATCAAAGAGTTAAAAAAGACAAAACTTAAAAAAGAAAACCGGAGCTCTTAGGGCCTAAACCACCAACCAAAGAGTACATATGGGGGACCCATGAATCCAGCAGTATATGTAGCAGTGGATGACATTGTCTGGCATGGATAGGAAGAGAGGCTCTTGATCCTGTGAAGGCTTGTTTCTCCAGTGTAGGGGAATGCCAGGGAGGTGAGGTGGGAGTTGATGTGAAGGGGAGCATCCTCATCGAAGAAGTGAGAGGGGGATGGGAGAGGAGAAACTGGGAAAAGGAATAACAACATTTGAAATGTAAATACATAAACTATCCAGTAAAAAAAAGGAAAAGAAAACTAGAAAAGCCCCTGGCAGGAACTCTATCTCCTGAACAGCCATCACTTCTTAAAGTCAAAATATATGCTGAACTTATTATACTCTGCTAGAAAAAATGCACTCAGCTTCTCAGCTGCATTATTTCAAACTAGCCCATTTGCAAGAATGTGAGCTGAAGCTCTAATCACTCAGAATGAAGAATGGGATCCCTTTGCATTAGGAATAAGAACATAGCAGAATTTCCACATGTGCACACACACTGTCCACACACACTGTACACACACACACACTGCACACACGGGTGCTTCTCTGCCTCACTCAATGTGGCTATGTACCTTTCTGAAGTAATACTGTTTTAGTCTTAAACAGTTTGAATTGTGTGGTCATTTTCTTGAGATTCCAGAACCATTTCTTACACTCTTAACTTCCACCCCCAGGGCTAGATCCAAGAATCCGTTGCTGAAGTTCTAAGTTATAGGAGGCTGAATGTATCAGCAAATACAGCTACAAAGATTGAGAATGCTAAACTCAAGTCAGTGCACTGACCTCAGGTATTGAACCCAAAAATCTCAGAACATCTTTCTTCATGGATCAGGTATGATTTTAGATGGGAGTCACCAATTGCATTGATTCAATCATTCAACAGTCTAAGTGTTTTTCCTTTTATGTTACATGTGTGGAGAGGGGGTACATATGTGTCCATGTGTACTATGTGCATGTGCCACAGCACACATGTGGACATCAGAAGACAACTTGCATAAGTCACTTATTTCCTTCTAGAAGTATATGAATCGAGTGTCAAAGTGGCTTTGACTTACTCCACAAGATAGCTTGTTAGTGTAAGTGTTGCACTATTTGCCAGATGTTCAAGTTTCTGTGCTTGGCACAGAATGTTCAAGTTTCTGTGCTTGGCACATGGGAAATATTGCATGAGGGGATGAGGTAGAATAGAGAAAATAGAACAGGAGATCAAATGTGGACGTTCTCATGCTGGGCCAATGTACTATGCAATCTAGTAGTAGGCAGTTTTGAAACCAGTCTGTGGATCAGGGTAAACCCTCCTCAGATCAAATGTCTCTGAACCTAAGGAAAAGGGAAAACTATCAGAGAAGAGGGATCACAAGAACACAACAACAACAAACAAACAGAAGAGCCTGCTCTGAGTCAGCACACAGAAACTTTACCTTCAATCCAAGAACTCAAGTTCCCTCTTGCATGGAAATGTCTGGTTGCTGGCTCTGTTTAACCGGAGGTCTGGGACCTGGGGCCCAGTGCTGAGCATCTGTTTAGCATTTAGGGTTTGCATTTTAAGGTAAAAATTGGACTGTTTAGGGCACTCTGACAGCTCAAGACTGTCCTTTAAGGATTTGAGTTTCATGATGTAAGACTCAGGCATTATGTGTATGTGTGTGTCCACGTGCTGCACATGTGCATTTGTAAGCACATATCTGGAGGCTATGTGCAGTGGGTTGGCCTAATGCTGCTTGTATTTTAATGCTAATTTGGACCCCCAAGGCTGTTTGTTCCAAAGGTGAGAGGGTTGGACTTAAAATACTAAGTGAATCAGCACCAATTGATTGTTATTGGTAAATGAAGATGCCAACTGCTGCGGAGTTGAGTGTAGGGAGTGAGGAGGGAATAGGTTGGGTTAGGCTTAGAGGAAGGAGAGAGAACAGGAAGAGAAACCAAAATGAGACAGTATAATTTGCAGGAGAGGAGAAAGGAGAGCTACCATAGGTTAGCAGAGCCATAAAAAGAATTGTGACCACGTGGACTAGCCAATTGTAGCTAAGGGCAGTCCAGATGAAACAGTAAGTGATAACTTGGGCTAATGATAGAAAGGTAGATCCTAACAGCGTGAAGGGTAGATAATTGCCTGACTATTGTGCTTTGTTTGCCAACCGGCACTGTGGAGGCTAGATGTTCATGTCATCTGCCTTGTCCAATCACTTCACCTGATTCTTTGGGAAAATGTGATCTCACTGATCTAGAAATTCAATTTCTTCTAGTCTGGCTGGTCCACGAGCCTCTGGGCTCTTCCTCTATCTAGCCTCTAGATGTCATACCTACCTTTTATATGGGAGCTGTAGAACTAAACAGAGATCTTCATAGTTGCTTAATGTGATGGCTATTCTTGGTTGTCAACTTGACTATATTTGGAATTAACTAAAACCCCAAAATCGAAGGGCACAACTGTAAGAAATTTTTGTTTAATCTGAGGTAGGAAGATCTATTTCTATTTCTAATCCAGATCTTTTGAGCCAGGGAAAGACATACATTTGTTCTGGATCTTGAGACAGGAAGACACACCTTTAATCCAGAGATGGGAAAACCCACCTCTAATCTGGACCATACCTTCTGCTGGAAGCCTATATAAGGACATGGAATATGGAAGTTCCTGCTCTTTGCCTGTTTGCCCTCACCTTGCTAGCAAATCCATCCTTTCTCTTACATTAGAGCCTACTTCTTTGTGATTCCAGCATATACTGAACATTATGAAGCCATCCAGCCTTGAGGATTAAGTAGCTACTGGATTCTTGAATTTTCCATTTATAGCCAGCCACTGTTAGATTAGCTTGACTGCAACCTGTAAGTCATTGTAATAAATCCCTTCTACACACACACACACACACACACACACACACACACACACACACACACAGAGGCAGAGAGAGGGAGAGAGAGTCATTCTATAAGTTCTGTTACTCCATAGAATTCTGACTAGTAGACACAGCAAGCCCTTTACTAACTTATCTCCTCTGTTGGTCCAGATATGTTTAATCCTTTCCTTTCATCTCCTCATTCTATACTCAGGCTTTAGCACACATTCCAAATTCCAACAACTGAAAGCACAGATGCTAGAGGAAGCAGACATGAATTTTGGTTCTGGCTTTATTATTTGTTGACTGTCTGGCTTTCTACAAAATGAGAGAAAAATGTTCTTCTGACAGGCGTGATAGCAGAGCTCTCTCTCTCTCTCTCTCTCTCTCTCTCTCTCTCTCTCTCTCTCTGTGTGTGTGTGTGTGTGTGTGTGTGTGTGTGTGTGTGTGTGTGCGCGCGCGTGTTAATTTGGAAAATTCCACTTACAGCTGTTCCAGAACCCAAATTTAATGAAGATGGTGGCTTCATGAACAGCAAGTAGAGATGTAAGTTTGCAAACTCAGATTTTCAGACAGTCATATTTTGGCATTTTTTCCTTGTTAAAGAAACTACAATTTTTAAAGAAATAATGGATTTGACAATGTTTAGCTCCTGTCCCCACCTACTTGCATCATTGATCAGTACAAGGAAGAAGTATGGTTTTTATGTTAAAATCGTCTTCATTTTATAGTTTTTTTAACTACATAAACAAACAGTAAAATGAAGGAATACCACCACGGTGGCACACTTGGAGGGAGTTTCCTAACATACAGTGTCAAGCAGTGTCAAGCCAGCTTCCCTGAGAACCAACACAGAGCTCCTGGGTCAATCAGCAGCATATGGTGAGCCAGTCCTGGGAGCCATGAGGCTGAACAGAGCAGCATGAGCTGTCTGGGATGCTGGCAAGGCCTGTGGCTCCACCCACTATTCTCTACTCTGTCTCCAATGCATAGGTCAAAGTACATTCAGAGAGGTTCACCCTCTTCCAGCAATTCCATGTTGTCTTTAAGAGAAAAGGTGCTAACCATAGGTTTCTTTGTTTTATCGTATGACCTCTTTTGTCTGTATTATTTTAAAGTTTTATATTTTTAACAAGTATGTGTGAATGTATCCCACATCTGTGTAGGTGCTGTGGAGGCCAGAAATGGGTGTTGGATCCCCTGAATCTAGAGTTTCAGGTAATTGGGAGTTATCCAATATGGGCTCTGGGAACCAAACTTGTGTCCTCAGATGGCCTGAAAAATGTTCTTTCCCAATAAGCCACCACTTAAGTCCCTTGCCTATATTGTTTTTAAGACCAGTTCTGCAAAAGAAAACACTGAATCATGACAAAAGCTACCCTAGTGCATCCAGTCAGTGACAAAGCAGACACATTGTTAAGGATGACATAAAGCTTCTTCCATTCGCAACTTACTTCTACTTAAAATGAAGTTGGAGAGATGACTCCACCTATGAAGTTCTGACTTCTCTAAAGTAAAGTGGGAAGGAAAGCACACAGGCAGGTGAGCCAGCAAAGCCACATCAGTTGGCACAACACAAAGACAAAACCAGCTGACTACATCTTGCACGCAGAAGCCAAAGGTTGGAAAGGTCTGGAATAAAACAGTGTCTTTCGGACACAACATTATTGCACTTATGAACACACAGTAGCTGTGTTTGCCTGCAGAAGACTCACTCAACATCAAGGGGATACAATGTGGAGCACAATGGGGGTTGTAGGGTGGACTCACTGGAATTTTGTCAATTGAAGGCTGCTGGGTTAGGGGCAGTCACTATTCTTCAGGCAATGGCCCCTGTTAGGTGCCTGTGTTCCTGTGGATGGCCCTAGATCCATGGGTATAATGCTGTATTGATTGGCATAAATAGACTGAAGTTTTAAGGGGCACATGAAGGGGTAAAGATCTGGAAGGAATTGGAAACCGAGTTGGATGTTGGTCTAGTCGAACAGTATGTGTAAAAAAAAATAGATAAACATAAATCTGACATAACAAAGACAAAAGTTCTAGCTTTCCACAGGGAAGTTATTATAATCTCACTCTCTTTATGACAAAACTGAACTTCAGTTCCTACTAAAACAACTCCGACTGCTGTGCTGGTGAGTTGTAAACAGAGCTCTACACAAGATTCCTGTTTCCTCTCTATACTCAACTCTGTCATTCTTTATTGATGGTGCTGGTCCTGGGGTGTCAGTCACTTCAGTACTCACCTGCACTGGATGCACTTCCAGGTCACTTCTTTACTGACCAAACAAATAAGGATGTTGGTCTCCCTCCCGCACCAGAGATAGAGTTAGAATCATTTGGGAATCACAAACTTAAGTGTCAGCCTGACTTGGAAGTGGTCTCTTTCAGCCTTGTCAAATATCTGTCTTGCATCTTCCTAGAGGAGAAACTTTAATGAGAAGGGGGAACATTCCACATGAGAAACCTAGGGCACAACACAACTTGTCCAATGTGAAATGGCTGCTTGTAGCCCAGAACTGTTGGGTTATTTTGCTTCAGGTTCCACTATTGCAAACTAATTGTTTTTTTAAAGTAAATTCATTTCTTGTCATATTAAGAGGCATTTTCTGTGGCAAAGATAAAATTTGAACACCATGTTTTCTCCAGATAATCCTGTAGTTGATACAATCCCTCCTCCTCGGTTTACACTACAGACAGATAAAAGCAGAATTATTTTAGGCCACAGGCTGTTGGCGTTCATATAGCTAAGGCCAGAGTAGTGACTTAAACCACAAGAGTGTTAGCTAGTGGTGTGTGTGTGTGTGTGTGTGTGTGTGTGTGTGTGTGTGTGTGTGGTTAGTTGGTTGGTTCATCTGTCATCTGTTTTCTTTTGTTTTAAAATTTTATTTACATTTTTTCATATAATGTAGTTTGATCAGATTTTCCCCTCCTCCAGCTGAACTCCTCCCCCATGGTTTTGTTCTCGTTCTCTCTCTCTCTCTCTCTCTCTCTCTCTCTCTCTCTCTCTCTCTCTCCTTCTCCTCCTCCTCCTCCTCTCTTCCCACCAAAAAAACTCCCCCAAAAAATCAATAAGACAAAATATCAAGACAAAGTACACAAGTGTGCACACACACACACACATACACACACACATACACCACACATACACACACACCACACACACACATACACACACATACACACACACATACACACACACATACACCACACATACACACACACCACACACACACATACACACACATACACACACACACACACACACACACACACACACACACACACACACATACACATACACCATGGACCAACTGCACCTGGGCATGGATTGCCCTGGAGTGTGGTTGATATACCCAGTGTCACTCCTTTGCAAAGAACTTTCCCTTCCTCATCAGATACGGATTGCAAATAGCTTCTCAGCTACAGGTGGAACTTTGTATCCACTTCCCCACTTCACAAGAACTCAGACATCCATCGGTCCAGTTGTGTCCGGGAAACACTATTTCCTTTGCTATAGGGCATCAAGGCAAACAGATCAGTCCAATATTTCATGCCAGTTCAAAAGGAAAAAAAAGAAAGGAATTATTTTCTTTCTTTAGTCTTCTAATTTTGAAGCAAGATGTCCTCTCCCCCAAATATACATTCCAAGTGTGCAGAATGTACCTGACACCTAATGGGCTCTAGCTGAGTTCCACTGAATGGACAGATATACTCATGTCATATGACTTGACACCTAATCAATCAATATTTAAATATGTAGGAAATATGAGGTTCAGGTTCAATGTAAAAAAAGTCAACAGAGTTCTTCAGAAAGGTAGATGACACTTGTAAATCTCTGTCAAAATGATTAGAAACAAACCAACACAACCACCACCAAAAGAAAAGAAAAGAAAAAACACAAACTACAAAAATGAGTTAATATTATTACAAAATCTCTAGATGTTGGAAAGTGTAATAGACTATAGATCACTTTAACCCTATACACTCAATAATGTGTACTAGAAAAAAATTTTACATAAGATACCCAGGGTCTGGGAGAAAACATGTGCATGTAACATATCTAGTAAAAGACACATAAGATGATGTGATAAGATTTCAATTCAAATGCCAGGCACTATGGATATAGCTCAGTGGAAGAGAGCTTGTCTACCACCCTCAAGGCCCTACGTTCAATCTCCAGAGCCATAAACAGGAAGAGGATGAAGAAAAACCCAACAAAATCAAGAATTCAGTTTAAATTTTCTCAGTTTACTGTGTGTGAGCATGATGTGTGTGAGTGGAGCTGCATGTGGAGATGGAAACTCAAGTTTTCAGGGTCAGCTCTCTTCTTCCACCCTCTGCAGGTCTCAGGGACACAACTCAGGTCCTTAGACCTGCTGGGCTGGCAGCTTTGTGTGTTCTGCCTTCTACCTCACTGGCATAGAATTCAATTTAAAATGAATATATTTAACAGATCTTTCGTGGAAGCATATATGGATAACAAATATCAACCCTCTAAGTGTCAAACTACAACCCCTATGAGATGTCACTGTAGGCTCATTGGAATGACTGGAGTAAGGAGAAAAATGGCAGCTTGCTTGATGACTAGGCACTTGGGATCTGGGCACTTGGGATCGCCTGGCCTAGCTGCATGGAGTAAGATTCCCAGCTCAGTGGCACCCTCTTCTGCCCACATTGCAAAGTTCAAGCACTTGGACCTCTGAGCTGCTCAGGCCCTGCGTTTGCAGACCTTTTAATCTTTGGGTTGTCTTGTCAGAAAGATCCAGAGATACAGAACCACAGGGATTTATTGTTCAGAAAAGGCCTTTAGGTTAAGTGGGCTGAGAAGGCCCACCACCTGCATGTAGTAGACCAGAGAGAATGATGGCATCATTCAAGTCTGAGTCAAAAAGACATGAGACTCAAGAAGGAAGAAGATGAGTGTGTGTCTCCAGGTGCCTTCTTGTTTTGGACTCTCCACAGGTGGAGTGATGGTGATGAGGGCTCACACTGGGGAAGACCCTCACTCCTCAGTAAAAATGTTTGTTTGTTTTTCTGGAGACTCCCTCACAGATACAAATTGACAGGCGTTACCCTGTGGCCCAGCCAAGCTGACACAAAATTGTCGACTGTCAACAGGGGGCACAGAGATCTCTGTCTTTTTCCCTTCTTTCTCTTTCACAATGTGAAAAATAAATACAGTTTTAAAACGTTACTTTGCTCTTTTTAACTGGATGTTAAACCCTTTAAATAATTTAAAGCATTTAAAGCCTGCATGCAGCCTTATTTATAATAGCCAGAAGCTGGAAAAAACCTTGATGCCCTTCAACAGAGGAATGGATACAGAAAATGTGGTACATCTACACAATGGAATATTACTCAGCTATCAAAAACAATGACTTTATGAAATTCATAGGCAAATGGTTGGAACTGGAAAATATCATCCTGAGTGAGGTAACCCAATCACAGAAAAACATACATGGTATGCACTCATTGATAAGTGGCTATTAGCCCAAATGTTTGAATTACCCTAGATGCATAGAACACATGAAATTCAAGACGATGATCAAAATGCTTCACTCCTTCTTTAAAAGGGGGAACAAGAATACCCTTGGCAGGGAATAGAGAGGCAAAGATTAAAACAGAGACAGAAGGAACACCCATTCAGAGCCTGCCCCACATGTGGCCCATACATATATAGCCACCCAATTAGACAAGATGGATGAAGCAAAGAAGTGCAGGCCGACAGGAGTGGGACGTAGATCTCTCCTGAGAGACACGGCCAGGATACAGCAAATACAGAGGCGAATGCCAGCAGCAAACCACTGAACTGAGAATAGGACCCCCATTGAAGGAATCAGAGAAAGAACTGGAAGAGCTTGAAGGGGCTCGAGACCCCATATGAACAACAATGCCAAGCAACTAGAGCTTCCAGGGACTAAGCCACTACCTAAAGACTATACATGGACTGACCCTGGACTCTGACCTCATAGGTAGCAATGAATATCCTAGTAAGAGCACCAGTGGAAGGGGAAGCCCTTGGTCCTGCTAAGACTGAACCCCCAGTGAACGTGATTGTTGGGGGGAGGGCGGCAATGGGGGGAGGGTGGGGAGGGGAACAACCATAAAGAAGGGGAGGGGAGGGGTTAGGGGGATGTTTGCCTGGAAACCGAGAAAGGGAATAACATTCGAAATGTAAATAAGAAATACTCAAGTTAATTTAAAAAAAAAAAGAAAGAAAGAAAAGGGGAGATCTGGAGAAAAAAAACTGCATGCTTTTTAATTACTTTTTAATTCATGTTCTTGTCTAGTTGTACTCTTTTCCACATTTAGGATTACTTTCTGCTCCCTGAAAGTGATTTTATAAGAACTAAATGCCACTCATTTTGTTTGTTCGTTTGTTTGGACCCACCCCCCCTTTTTTTTCTTTGTTCCTTGTGATTTTTTTTAATTTTCTTTTCAGGGTAGAAAGAAAAGTCAGGAGGGTTGCAGAGCAATAGGAGGATCTGATAAAGTATTTGATAGAGGAATGATATTTGGAAGTTGGCTTGCCCTCAGTCTCCATGTTCTTTAATGGCATCCCTCCCTTGGAGCTTCCCCTGTTCTCTGTCCAGCATCATTTCCAAGATGCATTACAGAATGCACTGAGCAGGTCTTCAACTGCTAGAACCTTCTGTTCTTTGCCTTTCTTGTAAAACATTTAAAATCAATTGTATTAAAAGTTAAAAGAAAAAAAGGGAGCCAGCAAAATAGGTTCCAATAAACATTAGAGTCTAACTTTGTGATGCAAACATCATTGCTCAGTACAGAGGAAAGAAGGAAAGGAAAGGAAAGGGAAAGGAAGGGAAGGGAAGGGAAAGGAAAGGAAAGGAAAGGAAAGGAAAGGAAAGGAAAGGAAAGGAAAGGAAAGGAAAAGCTCGGCTCATATTTTCCCCTTAAGTTAGATAACAGTTCATTTCACAGATAGTTATTATTGAATGAAACACAACAGAGAATATTTTCAAGGACTAAACAACTGCAGTGATTTTGAAACTGTATCCAATATACCCAAATAGCCTACTGTGCTGACATTGAGCATTTAAGGGAAGTTGGTCCAGGAAAGTGGAAAATAAAGATGTCTAAATGTTTTATGCCCATGGAAAACAATCAAGAATGTATATTGTCATTCCATGGGGAAAAAAAAAAAACTCTACTCCTTCCTGTAACAACTTGGGCAAAGCATGTCTCTCTGTCATCCCTGTCTGCTGTCCTACATCTGTTACAGTTTCATAGCTATAATGTCTGCTGACATGAGAAGCATTGACCTTAAAGGGATAGCTTTCTCATTAGCAAAATAAACACAAAGTTACTCAGAAATTGGCCTGTGTGTGTCTGCTTGGTTAGTCACTTAGCTGTAATGTAAATAAACCACATCGTTACAACAATGCTACCATTATACAAGATCTTCAGTTTCAAGACTGGGTCTAGCAATATCATCTATTTCCCAAAATACTAACCGCCTGCATAATACACATGAATACAGTTTCTCATACATTCTCTGTGAAGGGTGACTGGGCGAAATATTTATAAGGTCCCCATCACGTAGTTCTTTGTCATTATCTTATGAATTTCCTCTTGCATAGTTACAATACTTTTTAAATAAAATTGTTTTCTTGATGCAAACTGATACACAGCCCAGCTATCCCGTTCCTGGAGTATCTGAAGAATCCTAAGGCAACATACAACAGAAATTCTTTCACACGTATTCACACAATAGCCAAGTTATGGTAAAAATGTAGCTGTTCAACTATAGAGGAATTACAGAAAGTAATTAGATAGAAATATATATTATACATAATAGAAAACTCTTGGTCATAAAAAAATGGCACTCTTAGAAGAGCATGTTCTATCTCATTAGTGCTTCCTAGATTTTTGACACACAAGATTTTATCCATGTATATATTAAATGAAAATAGAAGTGAACTTGTCCACAGGAACAAAGGGGATTAATATGAAAGAGAGGATGAAAAACAGGAAATGGGAGGCACACGAAGACGTGTCCAACATCCAACATACACCAATAAGAAAATCTTACAGTGTACGACCGGAAGTGCGAGACTGTTCTGGCCACAGCAGGTCAGTCACACACACAGCAGCTCTGACAGTATGCATAAGACAATCTCACGTTCAAGCCAGAAAAAAATCCCAGCGTGGAGGTAAGAGGTGTGTCTGAAGTCCCTCGTTAGTTAAGGAGTTTGAGCCATGGCTAGCTTCTGAGGAAGCAAAAATCAGTTTTCCTTAAAGATGTAACAACTGGTAGGTAGACCACACTGGAAGATGGCTGCACATCCAATACATGGGCAGCACAAATGGACTAAATGAGTCATTTGTTTGTTTGTTTGATTTTGAGGGTAGGGAAGAGAGAGTGGTTCTGAGAGGAATTGGGACAGGGGGATGGAAATGTTCAAAATATGCTGTCTGACATTCTCAGACAATTAATACAGTATTAAGAATAGTATTCCAAGTGACACATTGCTTCACTCACTTTCCAGTTATTTGTCAAACCCTGTGCCTTAGAAACAAAATGAAGCTGCGAGTGGTTTAGGCAGAAGTCTTAGAGGATTGTCTGGAGATGAAAATGCTCAATGCCTAGCACCATGTGTGTTAGTGCATTTGTTACAACTGTGGAAAGAACTAAACAGCAAAATGAATCCGAGTGAGCCTTTTAAAGCGGTATGGCGTTAAGCCTTCAGCCACAGCACCCTGAGTGTACCTGCTCTCCCCAAAGTGATGTCACTTTGAACAAGCACGTATGGTCATTAGCATACCATTCCCTTGGGGAAACATCATGGAATTTGGCTTCGATTTTAGCTTTGGGACTAAGTATATGATTTTTAGGCTAATAATTAAAGTACTCTTGGCTTCAATTTCCCCAGCTGTGAAAGAGTAAGAAGATCATTGAAGTTACGGGTTTGTTTCAATAACTAAAATTAAAAAGTAAAATAGTTCACAGCTAGACACTGCCGTGAGTCTTCAGCGTGTGGTGGTAGGAGTGCAAGGGAGGGGAAGGAATAACAGTGACCCAATTCTGGAGTGGATGGGTAGAACAAGAAACTACAAGGTGGATATGAACTAGTCAGGTAGAGGCTTGGTAAGTAAAGTGAATATTCTAGAAAGAAGGAGTGAAATATGATTTACCACTCAAGATATTCAGAATGGTTTGAATGGACAAGATACTCTGAAAATGGGTTGAAAGAAAAGCTGGGTAGTTGTAAATGGAATTTTATATTAGGTTGCAGTGCTAGACTTTATCCTAGGTGGTGAATAGGCACTAAAAGCTACTAATTTAATCTATGGTTACAAAGAACATGAAGCAAAATGACCAATCGGGGTCACCAGCCAAAGGTTGATTTGGTGGTGGTGCTCTACACTGGAGGGAGCATCAGCGGGTGGGAACTAAAAAGCACACAGGACAGTTTCCAGAACACACAGATGGACTGTGGCTACACTGTTCCAGTTCAGAGCCCATTATCCTCCCTACCCACCCTGAGTGCTTATCACACAAACTGTACAGTGTAATTCCAGAAAGCTGGAGCCTCGGCTTGTTTGCAGCCTCCACACATGCCTCTGGCACAGAGAGAAATCAACAGATGTGCACCGATGAAGAGTCTACAACTGCCTCTCTGACCTCTTTTGTGCCTGTCCCTTTAACTATTCACAAGATGTGAGGACACTTTCAAGTACTAGGACCATTCAGTGTCACAAAGACTGCTGATTTCATGTGAAATTGCATTAATCATTGAACAGTAACTAAATAAGGGCTCATTATTGTCCATAAAACTCATATGTAAGATACAGTTTTAGATTTTCAAGGAAGATGAAGTTCAGTGAATTGAAGTCATGCTTTTCCCCTTTAAAGTGAAAAACAGCAAATAAAGTAATTTTTTAACCAAGCCTGTTTGGAGGAGTGGGGCGTATGCTATTCCGAAACTGTATTGTCCTTTGTATAAATTTCAGAATGTCCTTTTGGGAATTTTTTTTAAAAGTGTGTGTGTGTGTGTGTGTGTGTGTGTGTGTGTGTGTGTGTGTGTGTGTGTGTGATGTGTGCATGGATGATTTGTCCAGAGGGGACAGAAGGGAGTGATGGAACCTCTGGATCTGGAGTTACAGGTGGTTGTGAGCAGCCTGGTATGGCAGTTTAGAACCAAACTCAGGTTTTCTACAAAAACAATCGAGTCTTTGCTCCATCCCTAAATTCCAGAATATTCTGAATATCAAAAGATAATTTAATTAAATAGACTGTGTTCCCAAACTGGGGGACTGTGTTATAAAACCACAACTGATGATCTCAGATTTCTAGAGCGCTACTATTAACTTGGTACATGAACGATGGACACGTGAAAAGGAGCGTAAGTTTAAAAGAACTATGTAGACACAAAACCACGTAGCATTCTGTAAAACAGAGGTTGACATTGGAGAAGAGAAGAATGCTATCAGTATACAAGCAACTTTATTTTCTAAAATTTTTAGAATGAAAACTAAATTTTGTCTCTTATAGAGGATTTGTTTCCCACTGAAATTTATACTTTGCCTGAAATGTCAACTATGGTTTCTCTATTTTGCAAAGCCCACTTAGATTAGAGCTTCCTGGTCTAATAGGCTTTTACTAATTACTCTCAAGTTTGAAAAACAATATTAGAAGATGCATTCATATATATTCATATATATATACATATAATATTCTATTATACTCCATGTCTCTATGACACTTTTTTCTGAAGCAACAACTTGGCTATCTTGTCCAGTGCCCTTTCTGTTGCTACTGAACAAGCAAGTGTCTATGCCCAATACTGAGGGTAAATATGGATTTTAATATCCCTGTCTTAATGACAGAGTTCCAATACTGAACAGAGCCATCTATCACTTGTCACTGAGGATACACACTAAAAAATACAATAAAATGTGATTTTGTCATTGTGCAAGTGTCAGTGTTTTATACAAACATCAGTAATCCAAATCAGTCATTCAACCTGATCTCTGAATACAGTCAGAAAGATGCTCTAAATATGGGACAAGTAAGGCTGCTGTCTGTGTGACAAAGGCACACACAGTCTTATGTTTGATTGGCAAAGATATATAATATTTACTTATATTTATGAGGGACAGTATTATATTTTGAGTCATGCATAAAGTGGATGCTGGCCAATTTAGGATGTTTAACACATCCATCTCCATATCTTTGCCTACCATTCTCCACCATATTGCCTTGAGACATGATCTCTCACTGAACTGCAGGCTCACTGTTGTGGAAAGGCTGCAGAGCTCTGGAGAACTGGCTTCTCCACCCCTTGATGCTGAGGTTACAGACACACATAGCAACACCTGACCTTTTTGCACAAGTGCTGGAGAGTTAAGCTTGGGTCCTTGTTGCTTGCAGAGCAAACACTCTTGCCCTCAGAATCATCACCCAACTCCTTTGTGTTTATTTATACAACAGATACTCAAAATTCTTCCTTCTATTTGGAGGTATACAATATGTTCACCCTTCTGTGCCACAGAATGCCAGAAGTTATTTTTCCAATCTAACTGTATCCTTATCAACTTTCATGTAAGTAGGAGTACACAATGAAGGAATAAAAGGTTGAGTAAATACAGACACCAGTCACAGAGTCATTTGTAATCACTAAGGAGCATCGGGTACCACCCAGAATCACCTTGCTGTACTATTGCAGGACTGATAGGAGATGGAGCTGTTTCCCAGCTTCTCCCTGAGTGTGTGAGGAGTGTCCATGTCAGCATGGCTGCTGTGTCAGCGGGAGCTAGGGATTGTTGCAGCTCCATTGTGAACCCATAGGACCCCACTGCACTGTGCACTGTGCTCTTGGCCAAGCTGATGCTACCCAGAAGATGCTACAATTGCCAGCTACACAGGAGATGTAACGACTCTGCAAGCAGTATTTATGCGTGTGTATCTATAATTCTTTCCACAGGCATTTTATTTTTGTTAAAAGAGCAATGGTGTACAGTTTCTTAAATTCGCTGATAAACTGCATGGAATGATTTATTTGCCAAAAGAAATTTTATTAAAAGATGTTTTACACATTAATAAATAACTGCTGCTCTTGTGATTTCTTCTCAGTTCTGCTTAGTTCATGTAAGAGTACAGAAGAGGTATGCATGCACGTTATGTATGCATGTACGCATGTGTCCACAGTCCATATACAACTCTATGTATGAGTACCTTAAAGTTACATATTCTTCATTATGTTAAAGTACACATAGATCAACTGGAGATCTTGAGGTTCTGACACTGAAATATGTCAACTACATGTTCACTGCAATAAAGAAGTGCATCAGTAGATAGCAATCGATATAGGATTATATGATAGGAAGTGCATCAGTGGGCAGTACATGATACATTCATACAATAGGAAGTCGATAGGAAGTGCATCAGTAGATAGTAAGTGATACGGGATCATATGATGAAATACTTAGGTTAAACTTTATCTTTGAAATGTAGATATTTCCAGGGAGCCTTGTCATAACTGTCATCCTACCAGAGGAAGCAGATTGCCACTATGCCTTACCCTTGGCACACACTTAACAGTGAAATGCAATTATCATCTTATTATTGTTGTATCACTAACTCATAAGTAATAATGGCAATAATATTCTTTGATTCAAATATAATTTTGACTAATGGTAAGGTTTAGTTTTAAGCTATTGTATATATTTAATTTAGTATGTGTGTATGTATGTATGTATGTATATGTATGTATGTATTATGTGACTAGGTACACATGTTTCATGGCATACATGTGGGAGTTGGTTCTCTCTTTGTACCAAGTAAGTACTGGGGATTAAACTCAGGTCTTCAGGCGTGGCAAAAATTGCTTTTACTTACTGAGCTATCTTGTTGCCCACAAACTGAAAAGTTCTTATATACAAAGAAATAATTTCTGTTAAAGACATTATAAACCATTTGGCACCTAGAATTATGAAATATTAGTGATTCCTGGAAACAACATATTCTGGGAAATGTATCTACCAAGTACGTAGTCACTTTGGGAATCAGGACTGGGAGTGATGGGCAGGTGTACTTTCCTTCTTTCAATAGTTAACAGGATAAACTTCAGTTGGAAGTAAGGACTAACAAGTCTAAAGAGTGCTCAGGCGCTCTCATCAGAAAAAGCTCCAGGCTTCACCAAAAGCCTAAGGCAAGCAGAAGAAACTAAGGGAGTTCACAGCCTGATATGTACTACTGAGGACAAGCATAGGATAACGCATGATCAGCATCTGCCATCCAGAAAGGATGGGGAGTCACAGAGGAAGCAATGTCTAGCTGAAGCGCCAGAGAAGCACCCTGGTGAGGAAGGGGCTGCTCTCACAGCACTCTCCTAAGGGGGCCGATTGATGCTGGAGTTCATTAACTGAATTAAGTAGCTGGATAAAAGCTTGCGTGTGCACTGAGTGGTCTTTTATCCGTCAACACAGCTCCCTGATACCCATGATGTTTCAGAACCATTTGTCCTATGCAGGCTCATCTAAAAGCAAGGTAAAGTAGTGTGGAAGTTTGCGCAGAATATAGCTAGCTCTGTAGAAGTACAGAGCTTCAGAACAAGGAGAGACTTCAGAAAGTACACGCTGTATGCACTCTAATTATTATTCTCTTTTGTTGTTTGTTTTTGTTCTCTGTTTTTACACAAAGAAAATATTTCTATTTGTGTATCAAAGACTCTAAGGTTACACTTGCTGTCAAGAAACAAAAATGGTTTGAAAAGCTTCAGATAATCAAGGTGGGGTCAACATGCTAATTGCTATTTTCTAAACAAGCTCTCAATTAAGAACAGTAAGTCATCAGAAGTGGAAGCCTCTTGCTCATATATCACACAGGAACAAGAATTGACCAGCTACCCATAAACCAAAGCATCTCTGTGTGACCCATTGGTCCAAGGAAGAGAGTGTAAATAAACCCAGTGGGTGCCAAGACAAAGGTGGTTCTCTCACAGGGGAACCTGAGGGCACCTTTTGCTGAAAGAAAGGCAGCTTTATTGTGTGGTGATATAGATCACAGATTGTGAGTCACCACTAAATACAGCAGCCAAACCCAGACACTGTCAAAAAGCAAAGAGCAAACCCTGGTGGTGTGCCTTTTGCTACAATGAAAATTAAAATAATATGAACAATTATTAATGCATATATAATTATAAATAAACACAAAGTTATAAGTAAACAACAAAGATCTAACATTGAAAGACCTATATTGTGAAACTTAAAAGGAAATATATCTTTCTGAAAGAAATCTAAAATGAGAAGAGGATTAACTTAAAATAGCATAGAGATTTTGCTACTGCAAAGGCCAAAAATAATTTTAGAATGTCTTTACAGCTATCCATATAAGCTATCTTTATGGCTAGCAAATGTATTATTTTAAGTGATAAAAAGAAAATGAAAAGTGAACATAGAAACATTAAAGACTTGAGAATTCAACATGAAAAATAAAACTTCAGAGGAAATATGAGGTACTTGTGTAATCGTTGGATACACAAAGATTTTAATAAGTTTTTAAAATATAAATTCCAAAATTGATAAATTTTGTTTCATTAAAATTAAAACCTTCTTGACAAGCATGGTGGTGTACCTTTCTAAATCCAGTGCTCAGAAGGAAGAAGCAGACCATTGGAGCTCACCCTAAGCTACTATAGACCCTGCCTCAAAACAAAACGCACTACAGAGAAAATATTTACAAACTATCTGGCAGAATATAAAACGATCCCAATAACCCAGAGAGCATAATACACAAGGAAATGTTTTAAAATAAATATTTAGAGCCGGCTTAATAGTTAAGAGCACTGACTACTCTTCCAGAGGACTCAGGTTTGATTCCCATCATGTGGTGCATACGGTCTTTCACTAGTGTCTCTAACTCCAGTCCTAGGGGATCTGACCACCCTCTGCTGGCCCTCATATATTTGAAAAGAAGTCCTCACTATACCAATCTGATGAGATTGTGGACTACCTGGAGTTCATGCATTCTGGTGTCTAGCCCCTTTGGAAAGTACACTTATAATTTCTTATAAAGTTAAGTGCACATGTACTCTCTGACCTATCAATCTCACTCTGAGGGAAATGAAAGCAGGTTTGCTTTGTAAACCTCACATTAGTTGGTGTTTGTTTCTGTTCGTGTGTATTATTTTTCCAGGAACATGTTGGGAACACTAGTCACTTCTTCAGCCCTGGGAAATGGCCTCTCAGGAATTCATTTAATTCATGAAGAACACCAGGTATAAGACTCTTTTAAGTCATAGTCTCCAAATGAGATCTCTGTTGGTCTTTACATGATGCACATGTGTTCACTATAATTGAAACAATTGACACATGTGTTTCTCAGATGCATGGACCTGTTTAAGATAGATTTCTTGAATCTGTTTTGAGGCAGAGGCTTTTAACTTGCAATTTAATGCTCTGCACCATATGACAGAGCCTCCTGATGGACTTAAATCATTCTATAAAGAGTTCATTCAGCCTCAATCTTAGCACATTGTGAGCAGATGTTTTGCTTCACTTATTAAAGTCAGTTCTAGGCAGAGGATGGGCTTTTATCGTTTTTCCTCCTTTTGCTGTTAACATCTCACCATTTATCATTTTTAAGGAAACATGGAGGTTGCTCAGGAGATAAATATAATTAAGTTTTGAATTGACCCAAAGTTCTGAGTTTGAATCCCAACTTCTCCACTTGATATCTGGAAATCCAGTCCTGCTCCTTAGCCCTTCTTGTTCATGGCTTCCTGATTGACAAGAGGATGATAATAACACCCATTTCTAAAACTCGGACAAGATATATTCAAAGTACCCATCATGTTCTTGGGACAACAAGAGATGATGAGAAAAAAAGTTAGTATAGCTGTAGGAAGACTCTTAATACAATTTAGCTTCTACCGGGATATTTTAAAAATAAGTCTTTTCCCATCCAGGAATAGAAACAAACTTATTCTGATAAAAGAAACTATTAAAAACTAGATAATGCAATGGGAAACTCTTAAAATTAAAAAAAAACAACAAGTTAGTCAGACTTGTCCTGCCAGAAAGACTTACAATGGAGCTTTGGTAGAGAAAAGAACACTGTTGAAATACAGGGAACAAGACAGACACAGGAGCAGAGCAGGGTACTGCAAATGAACATAGGCAGAGTCTATGTAAAGCAAGGATATTGCTACAAGCAGTTAGATAAAAAATACAGCTTTCAATAAACAGTGCTGAAAAAAATTTATTTCCTTTACTAAAAAAAAAAAAACACAAATTTTTACACCTAATAAACAGAAAAATGACAAAAACAAAAGAAACCAACCAACCAGCTCCAGGTACAAAAATTCCCTAACTGAGAAAAAGCAAACCCACCAAGGTTCTAGAAAACAACATGGAGAAAATGGACCATGCCTCTGAGCAGAGGAGAATGTTTTAACAAAACACAGAAAAATACTAGCTATAAAAGAGGTGTTCATGAAATAATGTGAGTTGCTGTTGTGGTTTGCCCTGGAGTTATCTGTATTTTGATGCTAATTCCACTGCCCCAGGGACAGCTGCCTAGTCACATAGTCAGGAATCAGGTACTTCACCAGAACCTTCTCCCCATTGAATTTGTACAATACAGGTGAGGGGCAGGTACAGGATAGAAGGAGGCCTGTCATTGGGTGAGAAGGAAGGATGGGCAGGAGAGAAGTTTGAAGGAAGAGGAGAAGACTGGGACAGAAAGGAGGAAGAGAGAGGAGGGAGAGGGCGAGAAGCCTTGGCAGGACAACATGGCAGGTGACTGTAAGATTCCGCTCTGTATTTACAGGTTGTTATTAATGTTCTTAAGGGATGGATGGTACTGGGCTTTGTATGTTTAGGTGGGCAATTTTATCTTATCAATTGGGTCAAATATTATTGTGTTGTGTGTTCTTTTATGTGATGGTTTGAGTGTAGGAAAGTGTGTGGTGGCAGAAGACACTGGGCTGCCTCGAAGTTGGGATGTGTTTCCTCCAAGATATCTAGTAGATATCTAGTAGATATCTACTAGATATCTTGGGGCACCGTGGTGCCAACCTAGTGGGGATAAAAGACAAACATACTTTTTTATTTTTTATATTTTTACAATAAATTGCATTTAAGAACATATTTGTGTTTTGATTTTTGTCAAAATAAGTTGTGTCTGTCTGTCTTGATCAGGCTGACCTCAGACTCAGAGAAATCCGCTTGCTTTGCCATTGCAAGTGCTGGGGTTAAAAGTTTGCATAACCACACTCAACGATTAATTTTTTAAAGATGTAAGCCACAGATTAGATGACCATAATGGTAACACAAAAATAAATCATAATGTAAAGACGAACCCACATAGAACAGGATTGAAAGCACAAGCAGAGATCACGGGTGGGGACCAGTGTAGGGCAGAGGGAGTGAAAACTTAGATGGGCCAGTGCTGCTTTTCTCTTATTTTATATGTACATATGTATGTATGGTTCATATGTATTTTGCCTGTGTCTGTGTTTTTATGTGTGCCACAGCATGTGTGTGGATGTCAAGCACAGTTATGAGTGCCCTAGACGGAACTCAGGTCAACAGGCTTGGTGGCAAGAGACCTTAACATTCTGAGCTGTCTTGCCAGCCATAGCCAGGGCTTTGCTTTGCTGTACTTAAAGATTAACAAGAGAACGCATATGTAGAAGACTTGCTCAAACTTTGCTAATTCAAAGTAAAACTGTAATTAGATAGTATGACATTTCTGTGACATTTCAAAATATTAAGACATGAAAAAAAAATTCTGTAAAGGGTTGAGTTCGGTTCCTCTGCCCGAGTAATTCACACAATGAGGCCCTAAAACAGTGTCTCTGGATGTGACCTTATATGGGATAGAATCTAAACAGGAGTCATCAAATGAAGGTGAGATCATTAGAATGGGCTCTAATCCAGTAAGACTGGGAGAGGTGGGGGAGGGGGACAGAGAGGGAGGGAGGGAGAGAGAGAGAGAGAGAGAGAGAGAGAGAGAGAGAGAGAGAGAGAGAGAGAGAGAGCCCTGAGGAGAAATTAAGGTTGCTAACACCTCAGCAGTAGCTTTGTATCTTCGGGAAATGGAAGGTAAGAGACTTCTGCTGTCGAAGGACACTGGATTTGGGATGCCTTATTTAAGCAGCACTCACAGACAGTTTGAACCAAACTCCATACAAAAGTTAGCCAAGGTGGATGCTCAGATCCTGTTTGATAGAAGAGAAGATAGAAAAGTGCTTGAAACTCAGTTTAGCATTATCTGGTGAAGTTCTGTGTATTTCAGGAATAATCAGTTCTTTTAGACATCCACTGCACAGCCTGACTGAGAAATAAAACCTTTTAAGGTAAAATTATATTAGTTGGCACTGTCCTGTACAATAGATACAAGTCAACTATTGCTAACAGGTATTTGAAACAGTTATCACAATTAAGGACCTGAAGTTTTTGTATGTGCACATGGTGGGGGAGAGAGAGCTGAGAGAGAGAATACATAAGTAGATAAAGGTATACATTTGGGGCATTTTTATACAAGTTTGTGGAGGTCAGAAGACAACTGTAGGTGTCATTTCTCATGTGCCTTCTCTAAAGCCTAGAATTTACCACATAGGCCAGACTAGCAGGGCAAAGAGAGCTGCCTGCCTCTGTCTCCTATCAAACCATTGCTGGGGTTGCAAGAGATGTCCAGCATCGGACCTCAGTTTGGGTATTGGGCTCAGGTTCTCATGCCTATGAAGCAAGTGACTTTGACTGAGCAATGTTCGCATGCATGTACATAGAGAGATCAAGGGAAAACCTCTGGTGCTATCCTTGGGAATGCTGCCCACCTTTCTTGAGATGGTCACTCATTGGCCTGTAGATTGTCAGTTAGGCAGGACTAACTAGACAGGTAGCCTGGGGATCCCTGCATGCCACCACCCAAGACAGTATTTAAATACAGATTCTGAAGATCAAGCTCAGTCCTGCAGAAGGTAAGACTTCATTAACTCTGCCATTACTCCAGCCCCACTGACTTTCTAATGAATTTAACTAGTATCCACTGTGTATAGACTTTATAACACCTAAAAGTATCCAAAGCATGGCGGATCGAATATCCATAACACAATTGACTATTTCCATCAAAATCTAGAAATAGCACAAGCACCTAACATAATCAAATGCATAGGTCAATTATGGTTCTTTCATGCAATGGGAAACTACATTGTTGTGAGAAGAAATGAGTATGTAAAGTTGATGAATCACAAAATGATCAGGTGAGCACATTAAGCAAGGCATGAAAGAACTCAAGTAGCCTGATACATTTGAAGGAAGTCTAAAACAGAATAAATATGGAGTGGTAAATGATAAATAAAAACAAAGAAATTATCCCAACAAGAGTTGGGCTGGGAAGAGGCTCATGGGTATTGTCTAGAATTATATAAACTGTATGTATATATTTCCCTTTTATTGAAAATAGATTTTTTTCTGCCACCTAAAGTATCTTGATTATGGTTTACTCTTCCTCTGTTCCTCCCAGTTCTCTACCTCCCCTCCTCCAGACCCATCCCTTTCTGTCTCTCATTAGAAAACAAACAGGGGTTCTAAAGGATAGTAATAAAATAAAGATAATAAGATAAAACAAAAACTAACACATCAGAGTTAGACAAAACAAACCAACAGAAGGAAAAGAGCCCAAGAGAAGGAACAAGAAACACAGACCTGCTCATTCTCCCATTCAGGAATCCCATAGAAACCCTAACCTGAAAGCACACATATACAGAAAACCTGGTGCAGACCCTCGGCCTCAGTCTCTCTGGGTACTTGAGCTTTTATCAAGTCGATTGAGAGGGCATTGTTTTTGCTTTTGTTTTGCTTTTGCTTTTGATGTCTTCCATTCCCTCTGGCGCTACATTCGTTCTGTCACTTCTTCTGTAGAGAGGGTTCTCTGAAGCCTGGGGCAGGGGAGAGGGGTTGATGCTGACATCCCATTTGCAGATGAGTGTTCCAAGGTCTCTCTCTACATAATATATGGAAATGGATCTCTGTGTTTGTTCTCATCCACTGCAGGAGTGAGCTTGTCTGACGATGACTGATCAAGGCACCCATCTATGATTGTAGCAGAGTATCATTAGGAATCATTTTATTGCTACTTTTGCTATTGGTGTTTTGGTGTTTGTTTTTAGAACAGTAATATTTATTTTTATCCCAGGTCTCTGGACTCTAGTATCAGGTTTTTGGTCACCCAAGCAGTGTTGAGTATGTGTACCATCTGTGGAGTGGTTCTTAAGTTCGATCAAATTAGTCAGTTATTTCTACAAGCTCTGTGCCCCCATTGCTACAGCTATCTTGCAGACAGTACATCATTGTAGACCAAACTGCTTATGGCTGGGTTGGTGTTTACTCTTCTTTCTCGGTAGCTGTAGCAAGGACGCTAGCAGGTAAGGGTGAAGACTCTCTGAAGACACTATTTTGACTTTTCCACGTCCAATGAAATATACAGGTATCTACAGCAATGGAGCTTTGCCCTTGGTTGTGGAGAGCAACTTTAGCCACATCCTGTATGGTTTGGGAATTCCCATGGGACTCTTGCCCAACAACTCAGTTAGATATAACCCTATCCCCAGACCTGAAAGCTTTATTTGGTCACTGATGTCAGTTTGGGCAGTCTTCCTCAACATATATATATATATATATATGGAAGATTTTACTGTATTAGGTTTCCATACAACCCCTCAAATGGCCCTTAATTTTTCTGTTTTTCTTCTCAGTCCCCCTCTCTTCTCCCAATCCCTACAATTCCACTGCCTCCAATCTATCCACAATTATCCATTCTATTTCCCGTGCCCACTGAGATCTGTTTGTCCTGCCTTGTGCCTTACTCTATATCTAACCTCTGGCTTGGTTATTACTGATTCAACAACTAATATTCTAACGTAAGCAAATACCATATTTATCTTTCTGGAACTGGGCTACCTCACTTAGGATAACATCCTAAGTGTACCTGTGTACTTCATGATTACATTTTTTAAAGGCTGGGGAATATTCCATTGTATAAATGTACCACATTTTGTCTATCCATTCATCTGTTAAGGTTATTTCCACTTTCAGGTTATTATGAATAGAGTACCAATGAACATGGTTAAGCAAGTGTCCGTGTGGTAAGATAAAATGTCCTCTGAGTATGTGTCCAAGAGTGGTATGCCTGGATCTTGAAATAGATTTATTTGCATCTTCCTAAGGAATGCCCATACTGATTTCCACACAGACCTGCATTCTCACCAGCAGTGTTTCCCTTACTCCACATCCTTGCCAGCATGTGCTGTCACTTCTGTTATTGATCCTAGCCATTGAGATGGGTGTAACATGGCATCTCAGAGTAGTTTGGATGTGAAGCTCCCTGATGGCTAAGGACGTTGAACATTTCTTAGTGTTCCTCATCCATTTTTGCTTGCTTTTGTAAGAATATAATCTGTACTGCAGCTTTTTAATTGGAATAATTGTTTTCTTGAAATCTAGTTTTCTGAATTCTTTATGTTTTGGATATTAGCCCTCTATCAGATAGTTCATTACTCATGTATGAGTGTGCTGTCTCACAATAAAAATGAGAACAAAAATGTAGATTTAATCGTTACTCTAAAGCATTCATTATGTTTAAATAATCAACATCACGTTTCTTTCAAATGTATAGAAAATTAGTCAGCAACTTTCAGTGGAAATTAAATTTTTATCTTCTTTCCTATGTCTGAGTTCCTCAGTTTAAAGGCACAGTCCACTGGATCAGTAGGAGAAGTCTTCATTAGGGATTCTGCTGATCTGAATCCAGGTTAACTAATGTTCTCCATTTATGGGACATATTCACTGGCATTTTACTGTGACTAAATACTTCTCTCTCAGTTGTGTGTATTTATTAATTGGGTATAAATATAAAATGAGAATCAATGACTCCATGAGAAGTTATTTGTATATTGGCAGTATATAACAAGGAGAGTCTACAAAGAAAAGTATGATCATCATCATCATCATCATCATCATCATCATCATCATCATCATCATCATCATCATTGGCAGAGCTGTGAAAGATATAAAAATCAAAATTTGGAAGATTTCTGTACTTAAGCAGCTTGGGCCAGTTTTTAATTTCTCATTCTGCAATTTTATTTCTCATTACACAATCAAAAGATTGAAAATTTTACACCAAGGTTGACTGTGTAAATCAAAGATGGCATAATTGAGTGTGGTTGATAAGAGACAAACCAAATATTACAACAATACACCAGCACAAAGCAAACATGAGTCTTAAAGAAAATTACTAACATTACATCAAAACATCAGTGAGTCTGGCTTATTTTATGGTTTTAAATATGCTTTAACTTAATATATTAACCTTGAAGCATTCATGTTCCTGAAGTCTTTGTTTCAGTCAACATTTTAAACTTAACTATTATCTGCCAATGCTAATAGTTAGACGACATCAGTTTCACTGCTTTCTACTGATGTTAGCTTGGAGAAGACGTCAGTCTAACTGTTATCTGAAGATGTTAATTGGTAGAAGGTATCTGACACACATTGGAGGAAAGAGGCAGGCAGAGTCCAGATAGCAAATGTTTTCAAAACTGTCAGGCAACCCTACTATTTCTGCTCTCTCCACTCAAATTCTCAAGTTATTTCATTGGGTAGGTATGTTTATGACATTGAACACTCTTGATCAATGCTATTATTGACTTTCATACTGAAAATTCAATGGCCAGTTTATTCCTCTTTTTGTTTTGTCCCAGGATTAACATCCTGTCTCGTCTACTTTGACTCTTCTAAAAATCCATTTAATACTTGGCTCTAAATAATAAGTTCACATTAGCAAGTCCTGCTGACTCTTCCATTTTGAGCATATATGGAAATCTAATAAGTATTTGCAATGTAAATGTCCAATATGAGACTAGAATTCCATTTCTCCTGTTCTCCAGTTGGCTTTCACTCAACAGATGGTGACCATATCTGCTTTGGAGTAGCCATGATCTCTTTTTCTTTTTTCTATAGCTAATATCTATACAACAAGCCACATCTATCTGGAATCCAATCATTTAGAAATATATCTGCTTATAAAATGGTAGTTTATGTTCCTACCACCTCTGTCTTGCTCTCCAGCATTAGGTCCCTAACTGGTCTCCAGTGTCTAGCCTTATCTCCTACTCAAAGTTTATCTTTTTTTAAGTATAAAGTCAGACTGTAACTTTGCTTTGATAAAAGATAAACTATAATCATGTCCTACTCCCATCAGTTTGTGTAGAAATCCCTTTACAAACTACCTGGAGAAAAATCAAACAGATACCTTACAGCTCACTTCTCTCCATCTTCTACTGTGCTCTGGAATCCTGGATTCTTTCCTTGTCATTCCTGGAATACACCAAGCCTATACTTGTAAGTATCATCTTTCTATTGCTTCAGTATAGGGGCCTGGAGAAGATCTACTGGAATCCTGGTCTTGTGCAGGTATTATGTGAGAAATCCCAGCTCCTTCTCCCAGTAAAACAACCCTATAAGCTCAAAGAGATCCCTAGTATTCAGTTAGCTCCAGCTGAGCCCCTACATATTTTGGTATGAGACAGCCTTGTACCTTTTATAAGAATGTTTTCAAAATAGTACAGCAAGCAGTCTTCCAAGACAGAATGTCCCCTCTACTGAGCTGAGGACCTGTCAAGATTCTTGACCTCAGTAGGCTTAGGTAAACTGAGCACAGAACTTCTCTATCACACACCTCCCTGGAGGAACAGGTAACATCTCATCCTTTTGCACCTCCATAAGGAAATCAGGGCATGGGAAAGCAATTCAGAATTGAAAACATATTTGTTGCTGTCATTGCTTGATAGAAACCTGATTACCTGAGACCAAGAAGTAAATTAGTGTCTTTCCCCAGTGTCTATGAAACTATGACAGGTTATCTTATAAATATGCAACTGGAAATTCCAGGTCTCTCATCAAGATTGACACTACTAATATTGCAGGCTTTCTCTACATTCATTCGCTATATGTAGAATCCAGAAAGTTATGGTTTTCTTTAACTAAACAAAACTAAAATTAAGAAAGTCAAAGTCTGGGTCACATCTAGATACAAGAAATAACAGAGAAAGATGGTGGCGAGAAGAAGGTCACACAGCGCATGCTTAGATGACAGCATAGGAGACAGACTTATGTAACTGTCTGAGTGACTTGGCTCTCAACATGTCTATCAGCTTCTATCACCGAGGTCTGTAAGTCAAGAGAAAAAATGTTCTGGGAAAGATTTGTACCAAATAATTAAGGCTGTGTCAACACTGAACAGAAACTGAGCCACCAAGTCAGAAACTGAGTTCTGCTCCAAGGATTTCTTTTCCTTCTCATTTTTATATTTGTTTATTCATTAAGCATAAGTTAACTCTTCTCTACAGATTCTGAAAGATAGAAAGTCCTACCTCTATTAAATTGAGTAATTTTATAAAATCTATCTCTTATGAAGATAGAAGATATCTCTAACTGTGTATCTTGCTTAGAACTTGTGCGTTTCTCTTTCCTACTGGTGTGGAGAAGACATTTTACTCCAGTGGAAAAACACCTAGTCTAATTCTGGGCTCTGTGGAGGGCTAAAAACAACAGACATGAACATGACAGGGTATGTTTATGAAGAGCAATGATGAACCTTATCAAACTTGAGTCAGAGTGGTTTTGCTGTTTCCAATGTCATATGTAAGGTAAAAATATCAGAACCAAGAAATCTTGTTTTCTAGATACTAGAACAATGTTTTACTGCCAGTCATATGAAAAGCAAGGTTCCCTTTAAGTTTAGAAATTATGGAAGTGGGTTCTAATGGGAAGTCAAATCATGGTCATGGGATAAAGCACACCAAGAAGGAAACAGTATTCATTTCCTGCCCTGGCTAAGTCGGGATCATGAACCTGAGCTAGCCTGGGTAGCCACAGATGCCCGCCTGTAATGGAGAGGACTTAGGTATGCCCTGGATTCCACCCCTAATACATTTGCTTTAAATGTTAGTTTTTGTCTTTTCCACACTCAATTTTGTCTTCCTTCTCCTGCAACTCTGTCACAGCCAATATTCTAATTAATGCTAGATGAACAAAAACAGACGGATGCCACCATAGGCTGAGTACAAACTTTTAACTGCCACTAAATCCTTTTGACTTGGCCACCCATCAGATCAGACCCTTTGACATCAATTTTAGGCTAAAGCTGTAGTAACAGTTCATGCTTGGACCATTGACCTACAGAAAAAATACTTTAGGACCAGCTAGACTGTGCTCCTAAGAAATTCCAAGTGGCTATCAGAACACCATTAGGCCTCTCAACATTTCACCATGAGTTGGTGAGGAACTATTAGCAGTTAATGGTTGCTGGGGAAGGGCTGCCATTTTCTCCAGTGGTGTTGCCACTGATATGTTGCCCATGTTCTATTAAATAACCCCCTGTTCTTGCTCAGATCAGAAACTCCAATTAAACTTAGAATGCAACACATAAGACAGGGAAATAACGGGTGGGGCTTGTTGAGAGGAAGGGCTCCAATGGGAGAGGGGGAGTATGAGAAGGGAATGTGGAGTGAAATTACTAAAATTATTATATAAATATATAAAAGTCTGAGATGATAAAATAAAAAAGCTAAAGAGGTCTTCAGGGTGCCTTTGCGCTCAGTCATTTCTCCTGCAGACATAACAGCTATGCCATACTGCTAAGAGCTACCCAGGCTCCTGCACCTGTCAAAGGCCTTCTGTTCACCCCCTTTTAGCTCCACAGTTAGCACCAGAGGAGTCAAAGTACTCAGGGATCACTCCCTCCACAAATAAGCTTGTAAGACTTATTGTGCTGAGATCAGGAGTCCGTGGGAGGGAATCATTTTGTTAGCGCCTATGTTGTTCAGCACACCATTGCAAGATCTCATAACTTAGTGGGAAAATGTTGGGAGGGAATTTACATGTACTGTGCATAGAATAAAGTATTAAAAATGCTGGAGTCTCGGCTGAATTTAGAGGAAGGTGTAGTCTAAACTACATGTAACCAATGCAATTGATTCTATAAATAAGCGAACAGCATCAGCATTCCAGGCAGACAGACCAGAGTGTGCAGCGCAATGGATGTGTGAGACAGCGCTGCATCCTGTGTGGTTTCAACAGGAAGCGCTCAAAGGGAAGCTGGCTCTTCCCACTTCTGTCTTTTCATTAACTGCAGACTTGCATTGAGTTGGACCTAAATTTTAAAGTTTTATATTTACACACGCTCATTTTAAAAGCCTTCATTTGCACAAATGCTGTACTTATTGTCTTAACTGGACACTTGCGGTTATTCCAAAGTTGAGCAACACTGAAACTGGGCTTTGTAAGGGAGAAACAACAGCTCAGTGTGCTTGTCTCTTCACCATTTCCCAGGCTTGCAGGAATCCCATAAGGCCTGGGAATATGGTGGGTGAGTGCCCTGGCAACAGTGTGGCACAATGGTAACCTCTGCAGTCTCCTCCCAGCCTAGCGGACTTCAGGTAGTGGCTGCCCAAAACCAAGCAATGAGAGAAAGCAAATGAGGACCCTCACATGAAGAGTAGGGAGAAACAAAAGAACATAAAACACAGCAAATCACCAAGCTTCCTTGCTAAGTAAGAGGTGGTGAGAAATGGTCTCTGAACTCCCAGCTGAAGTAAATAGCCACTGGACTGGCAGAGCTAGAGGCACCCTCACCAGCTTGTACCCTGCAGTCCTTTGTGCTCCCGCTAAGCGTGCACACATTGTGCCCTTGATCCTTCCCTTCCTGCCTTCCCTAAGCTTGTCTTCTCTGTTGCTAAGTCTGGAGAGAGTCACCCAGGCCCCGCTCCACAGCTTGGGCTTTTCCCAGGTCAGATTGGTGTGTTTCTTGTCCCACAGCTCACAGTGAGGGCTGATGTCTCTGAGCCCACACCCTGTGCTATGCCACAAGGACATGGCTAGCAACAAGGGAACTGCAGATTTTGGAGTCATGTCATGTGACTTCTATATCAATAGGTGATTATGCAACTAACCCCCTTTTGGTGAAATAAGCTTTTCTCCCCTACTCTTCAAAGGCAGGATGCTTTAGGCTTGGGGTCAGCTGGTCGTGGACCATATGGTGGCCCTGTACTATTTCTTCCGTTCAAAAATATCTTCCTTTTCAACTCTGTGACATGGCATCCTACTCTTTCACCAAGCTGTACTAGCCCTCTCTGCTATTCCGTAGCCTTTAAAGGCTTCCTCTCAGTCCCACAACTTCCTTTTCCTGTCTGGGAAGGGTCCTATGAGCTGTATGTTTGTTCGCGGTCTGAGCTTGGAGAGTAGTTACATTCGTATTTTCTTTTGCATAGTAATCAGTGTGAGTCATGGGCTTTTCCCTATTTTAGAACAAATACCCCTGAGCTTGTGGTACAGCCTAATGACACACAAAGTTATAGATAAACACATTACATCTCTCTGGGAGAAGTTAACATGGGAACATTGTGGAATCAGATGCAAACTTTTAATATAAAACAAACATTAAGAAATATTTGTGCTTACAGCAGGATGTACCAGATCTCTCTGAGAGCAAGTCATTTTTATTCTGCAGTGAGGAACATAAAACATTAAGAATTTTATATAAATAATTTTTCATTTGTAAAGTTCGACATGCTCCAGCTCAGCAAGTTCCTCTGGAATGGTTTGTCATGATGTTGTGACCGTAGATGTTAAACTTTAACAAGGTGACCTGCTGTGGACACTGCCTGGAAGCTTTTCCAGGGAACTCAAAGAATTTCTTGGCAAGTGAAAGGGATATTATCAATATCATGTTTTTAAGATTTATTTCTTAATAAACTTACAAGTTTCTACATTTTAGTCAATATATCTTTTTTATCAGTCCATTTTAAAATGATGGCTGACTACCTTGTGAAAAAGAAAGGGCTGTTTGCCTAGCTTCAGAAATAAAAATGAAGCCTGTAGAACACAGGAGCGCCAAGACTTTGCGAATTGATGGAATCCCCGATTTCATTACCTTAGCCTTTGAGGGAGCAGATTTTATTCAACCTTGAGTTACAGTCTCATGGAAACTGACCATTTGCTCATTCTAAGTCTTTAAAAATTATAGGATAAGAGTTATATCTGGTCTATTGTCCTTTTGGATCATCCAGTATTTGACACATCAGAACATTCCTCATATGAAATCTTACTTCTGACTTCTCTTTTAACAGTGATGGAATTTAGGAACACAAGGCTCTGGTGCTTCGTGGTCATTATTGATCAAAGCCAGATAAAAACTGTCATTGTCATGAAGGGCAACTTCACAGTAAATATGTCCCATACCCCTTCCTCTCTTTACATCAAATTTGGATGAATTTGACTTGGCTACACTGATTCATTCAACCACCCACCCATTTATCAGGCATTTTTTGGATATCACATTGTTTCAAAACTTACTAGCACAGTACTAAGCCCCAACCCTGCCCTTAGTATTTGAACACGTCAGAGAGTCCTTGTATTGCAGTGTCTAAAAATTCCCAGTCAGTTTCCCCAGAGCATTATGGGAGCTCTAAGGAGAAGCACTGTGGAGTTCAGAGAAAGCTGAAGAAAGGGATTCTCTGAGGGGTGCCCCGGTAGAAACGAAGCAAGCATAGCCTGTCCCAGAGCAAAGTGGAAATCTACGATACCTTACTGCCAATAAAATATCAATATTTTAAGTGAGTTTGGATGTTATGGGACATTTCTTCCTACAGTATAACCTTCCGTTTGAGTAGCTCGTCTTTTACATAAACCTGTAAGTCAAGCTGACAGCAATGAAAATTACAAACTCCTGAAGGTTGTCTCTGCTCATTTGTTGTTTCTAGTATGTTATAGGCGAAAAGTACAGAACAAACTTCATGAGAATAGATAAAATCTTTGGCTTAGGCCAATATGAGCACTTATAAAGTCTATACTAGAAGTCCTTTGCAAATCTTTCATTTATACAAGAACCACACATATACATAACACTTAAATTTCCATGCAAATTGAAGTATACTGAAGAAGAGTGATTCTTGTTTTTTAATCCCTTATATTATCTGTGATCTGGTCAAAATCTAAGAGGGAATGAGCTAGTATGTATGTATATATATACATATATATATATATTGTCTCTTAATATATGAAGTCTGCCACTTTTAGAAAGTTCTAAGGCTAAATTTAAATAGTCTAAAATTTATGATAATAATGTCAAATAGAAATAGAAACAAAAACAATTATGGATTCCATCATCATGTTTAGAATATACATAATGTATAAATATAAAGATATGAGAGGATATTAAAGCCACCTTAGTTTATACACATACACATACATGATTATTTACATTTGATATACAGGCATATAAAATATTAAGGGATAATCATGAAAACTTTTTTGAAAAGTAACTTTTTAAGAGTTTGTGTACTTCTTCTTAATAAGCCACCTGGGGCATGCCTCCGAAGGGCAAAGCCACGCCATATGTGGACGAATCGAGTTCATCGCCTGGATGACCAGAGAGAAATTGAGGTAAAGGAGTGTTCTGAGATACTAAAACCTCAAAGTGACTTTGACCATGTGCTTTGTAATGTCTGTGTGTCTTCTTCCTGTAATTCTCCTGAAAATTGACAAAATAAAGTCTCGTAAAAGAAAGAGGAGATGCAAAAATAAAATCTGCAACTGAAGAGAGAAATATGCACAGGGTAAGGAAGAAGGAGTAGTAGTAGTAAGAGGAGGAGGAAGAAGAGGAGGAGGAGGGAGGAAGGGAGGAGGAGGAGGCAGAGAGGGAGGAGGAGGAGGGGAGGAGGAGGAGGCAGAGAGGGAGGAAGGGAAGAGGAGGAAGAGGAGGACGAGGAGGAGGAGGAGGAGGCAGAGAGGGAGGAAGGGAGGAGGAGGAAGAGGAGGATGAGGAGGAGAGGGAGGAAGAGGAGGAGGAGGAGGAGGCAGAGAGGGAGGAGGAGGACGAGGAGGAGGAGGAGGAGGCAGAGAGGGAGGAGGAGGACGAGGAGGAGGAGGAGGAAGAGGAGGACGAGGAGGAAGAGGAGGAGGAGGAGGAAGAAGAGGAGGAGGAGGATGAGGAAGAGGAGGAGGAAGAGGAGGACGAGGAGGAAGAGGAGGAGGAGGAGGAAGAAGAGGAGGAGGAGGAGGATGAGGAAGAGGAGGAGAGGGAGGAAGAGGAGGAGGAGGAAGAGGAAGAGGAGGAGGAAGAAGAGGAGGAGGAGGAGAGGGAGGAAGAGGAGGAGGAAGAAGAGGAGGAGGAGGAAGAGGAGGAGGAGGAGGAGGAAGAAGAGGAGGAGGAGGAAGAAGAGGAGGAGGAGGAGGAGGAGGACAAGGAGGAGGAGGAGGAAGAGGAGGACGAGGAGGAGGAGGGGAGGAAGTCACCCAGTTTAACCAGACTTGTAAGAAGCAGAATAAGCACTATGTACTCAGGCTTCAGTTGGGGAAGTTCCCGCCTGTGAGAGAACTATGATCTCATCCTGAATCCGAGAATTTTCCCACAGCAAACCCCATTGCAACCCATGCTGTCATTCTTCTCTCTTTTCTCTTTATTTTTTTAATTATTGAGCCATATGAAAATGCGTATTTCTGTAAAACTTCGCATTCTAGAATACCATCATAAATTAAAACACGAATGGCAAAGTGATCTTTGCCCTTGTTCCTGACCCCTTTGGAATAAGAGTTTGGAAGAAGTATTTAAAAAATCACCTTATTTACCCAAGAGTATAGAAAAAGCATTGTAGATATGTACCCTGGCATCAAAGTACTTGAGTTTGAATCCCACCTGGCTTAATTAAGCACATGAATTTTGGAGGTCACTTCATAAGTTTACACATTTTCCCCTATCCATAGCATGGGGAGAAACAATAAGCCGACTTCATAGGGTTGCAACTGGGTATAAAGAGTTTGCATGTACAAAATGCTTAAGCCAGTGCCGAGAACACAATGCACCCTTCCCATGTTCTCTGCCAGTGCTTCAAGGAACTAATCAATGCGCTAGCCCAGCCACATAAAGCAATGGGCACCGATGGAGATCAAACAAAGCTAGAAGTCACTCCTCACTTTTATTGCCATATTCCACAACCTCCACACCACAGAGGACTGTTATCTGGGACACAGCAGATGCAGAGCTTCACACTCTGCGAAATGCCAGAACTGAGTAAATCCATACATGGAATAAACTTATTAGAACTATACTAAGCACAGAAAAAATACTAAGTGTTTCCATTGCCATTATTAATTACAGAAAATCATGTCAAAGAGCTCCTTGTTGTTGCAGAGGGCCTGTGTTCAGTTCTCAGTACCCAGACAGTAGCCTTTGGCAATCCCTAGCTCCCCTTCCAGAGGACCCAAGACCATCTTCTGACTTCCACAGTCACCAGAAATGCATGTGTTACATGCAAGCAAAACGCCCATATGCATAAAATAAAACAAAGAAATCTAACCTTAAAAATCATTCGAATTTTTAAGTTTTATGGAGGCTTTTTATGAAACTTTACATGAAAAAAATGTGTAAAATAAACTCTGAGCTGAAAGCCATAAAATGAGCTGAATTAGAGGTTTGGGTCATTCTGAACGTCTCTTTCCTCCTTTCCTTGCCTCTAAGTGGAAATCAGACTGATTTTCCAGGAGCAATGCAAATAAAGCGAAGGACCAACAATACTTCAAAGTCAGCTGGAAAATATAAAGTACAAGCCATGGAAATTTGCCACAGATTGTAAAAGATGGTGTTGCCCTTTAACCTTTCATGCTTCCTCATAGCTCCAGCACATTGGGCATCATATTTCATAATTCAAGAATATATGTCTCTCCTGTTTTTAAACTACATTTTTAATTTAAAGAAAATTAAATAATTTCCTCTTCCCTTTTGAGGTACTCTCCTTCCCACCCCACCTATGTCCCCACAACTCTCAAATGAATGGCTTTTTCTTGGATCATCACCATTATATACACAAACACACACAAATATATGAATCCTACTGGGCCTGGTTCTTTGTATGTGATTTCAGAGCTTAACATTGCACTAAACAACAAAAAGGAGGCAGGTGAATGAAATGACAATGTGATTCGTATATTAATGGATTAATATTTAGCTGTAAGAAAATTGCAATCATGAAATTTGCAGGTAAATAAATGGATCTAGAAAAGCTCACATTGAGTAAAGTAGCCCAGACACAGATAAAATGCTACATATTCTCTCATCTGTGATTCTTACCTCTAAATCTTCAGATATGAGTCTACAACATGAAATAACCACAGAAACCAGGAAAGTACAAAGGGACTATGCTGGGAGTGGAGGGATCTCTTGGAAGGAAAATAACAAGATACAGGTGATAGAAAAGGGGAAATGAAAACTAGGGAGAGGCTCCAAGTAGGGGAGGAGAGAGGTCAATACAGAAGGAGAAGAGAGGAAACTGGGCAAATAACACCAATGTTTGATAAAGCCTCAAGAAGCCATATTATTTTATATTTAGTAGAAATGATACATAAAACATAAAATATATATTTATCTATACACACATATGGCAATGGTCCCCAAAAGAACCACAGACACGAGAAACACAAGAAAACAAAAAGAAAAGTAGCAGACATGAGAACTCTCCTTTTGAAATGTTGGTCAGGGGAGTCCAAGCAGCTTGCAACAGTCTACACTATTGGTGTTTGACTGCCAGAGGTTGACGGTAAGATCCTATTGCTGAAGACAGCTCTCACTTAGGATATTGGACTTGGATGATTCTAGCAAAATCTTAACTAAAGGCCTCTTTCCTGCAATGTAACCTTCACAGTACTAGAAAACACTGTGTATGCTGCTAAAGGAGGAAAGCAAGTTCTATTGAGCTACAGCACATATGCCTCACAACAGTGACCAGCAGGACAGAGGTGCAGAAAGGTGTCTACGCAGCATTTGCTTGTCCGTGATAACCAACAGCTACCTAATTCATCTTAAGACCCACTCAACAGGAAGGAAGGTCTATTCCCATGCCTGGGACTAGAAATCTAGCCAACTTCACAGTAAGGTCACTGATCTTAGAAAGAATCACTATTCTGCTAGACCAGCATGATTCTTAATACATTTTAAACTTTATCTTTATACCCACAGATAAAGGCACCCATCACCTATCATCAAAGAAGTATCTCTTTTGCAGCAAATGGAGATCATTACAGACAACCACACTTGGAAATCCTCAACATCAACAAATCATGGGATACCCAGCCCCATTTAAGACCAACAGATAATGGGGTGCCAGTCCCACTAAAGATCAACAGATTGTGGGGTGCCAGCCCCAATGGATACATCTGTGTCACAATTCCTGTATCTATTCAGGGAACATTATGGAAGAGGGGGCAGAAAGATTCTAAGAACCAGAATACAAAGCAGTCCGGTGTGAAACAGTCTCTCCTGGAAATGGTTACATAAACAAGGCCAGAACAATGGCAACATCAGTAGACATGCTGATGTACAGAGGGGACATTCCATGGGGTCTCATGCCTGGGCTAAGAACTATGGGCAACTGATGACTGCTGGGAGAGCTAGCTTCTCCTAGGGATCAGCCTTTGTTTCTCCTATTTTAACAAGCTTAACAGTGCACGTGTCTTATATTGTAAGCCACCGTGCCAAAGCTCTGCTGAGTGACAATCATTGCTGGGACATAGCTTTAATCAGCAGTGCCTGTAGGAACATTAAAAGCAATAGCCTCCACGGGTTCAGTGGGAGATAAACGTTCAAAAATAAATCCCAGAAAAAGTGCAAAATATTCTCTTCACTCATAAGAAAAAAATAAATGTGCATCTGTGTGTGTGTCAGGGACGACCAGGAGTCCATACGGGACAGCAGTGAGTTGGATTCTTTAAGCAGTGTTCTGGAAACATACAATTATAAGGTCAGTTTAATTGCATCACACCAATAAACTGCATACTTGAATTTAAAAATGCCTATACGAGGAGCTGGAATGGGTCGGGGGTAAGAGAACTTGTCGCTCTTGCGAAGGGCATGAGTTTGGTTCCCAGTACCCTCATCAGGAAGATTACAACAACCTGCAACTCCAGCTCCACGAATGGCTAATACCTTCTACAGTCCTCACTGGCATCTGCACACATCTGCACACATGTGCATGCGCGCGCGCGCACACACACACACACACACACACACACACACACACACACACACCCATAATAATAAGTTAATAAATAAATCTTAAAACTGTCTCTACCCCAACATTCTGCTTGTCGCTGAGCACAGCACTCTAGAACACAGGGCCACTGAAGAGCCTCAGTTACAATGGACTCGGGAGAGTCGCATTAGATGTGAAGTGTTCATGATGTGGTAAAAAACGTTATTTTATGTATATACTCCTTTTCTATGTTCCTAAGTTATACATAAGCCACATCTATATAAATGCAGGCACAAAAGTCATTTCAACGGCTATGACATAAAATCTAAACTACAGTGTCTAGAGGCTACAGATGACAGCTACTTAGAGTTCATGAGATGAGGAGCACACAGATTCCAATTACAGTGCCCAGTGAATGTAAATAATTTAAACAACCATTGAAATCAATTAGTGACTTTTTCGTCTTGGGGAAGTGACCAGCTCTGCATGTAAGTAGGAAGTAGGAGAAGTAGGAAGTAGGAAGTACGGAGAAGACAGCCTCAGGGCATAAGGAAGTGCAAGAATTTTCATCCGACCCAGAGACTAGGGCTGCACAGCTGTCTGCTGCTCTTCAGTCTGTTCCTTGGGAATGTCTGCGGAATTCAACAAACAATTCTCACCCAAGGAAACTCGAATGGCCGAGAAGCACCTAAAGAAATGTTCCACATCCTTAATCAGAGAAATGTGAATCAAAACAACCCTGAGATTCCACCTCACACCAGTCAGAATGGCAAAAATCAAAAACTCAGGTGACAGCAGATGTGGAGAAGGATGTGGAGAAAGAAGAACACTCCTCCATTGCTTGTGGGACTGCAAGTTTGTAAAACCACTGTGGAAATCAGTCTGGAGGTTCCTTAGAAAATTGAACATAGTACTACCTGAGGACCCAGCTATACCACTCCTGGGCATATCCCCAAAAGATGCCCCAACATATAAAAAAGACACATGCTCCACTATGTTCATAGCAGCCTTATTTATAATAGCCAGAAGCTGGAAACAACCCAGATGTCCTTCAACAGAGGAATGGATACAGAAAAGGTGGTACATCTACACAATGGAATATTACTCAGCTATTAAAAACAATGACTTCATGAAATTCATAGGCAAATGGTTGGAACTGAAAAATATCATCCTGAGTGAGGTAACCCAGTCACAAAAGAACACACATGGTATGTACTCATTGATACGTGGATATTAGCCCCAAAGCTCAGATTACCCGATACAATTCATAGACTATATAAAGCTCAAGAAGAAGGAAGAGCGAAATGTAGACGATTCAGTCCTTCTGAGAAGGGGGAACAAAACACTCAAGGGAGGTTGAGGATGGGAGGGACGTGGGAGGAAGAGAGGAGGGTGACGGGGGTGGGGGGTGCAGGATCAGGTATGAGAGGAAATGGAGATGATGTGTCAGGAATTTGAACAGAAGTGTGTAGCAATGGGGGATGGGGAACTGGGGGTAGCCACCAGCAAGTCCTAGATGCCAGGAAAGCAAGAGGCTTCCAGGACCCAATAGGGATGAGATTAGCTGAAATGCCCAACAAAGGGGAGGGAGAACCTGTAGAAACCATATCCAGAGGTTAGGCAAGGCCTCCAGTTGGGGGATGGGATCACCCACTCATCTGCAGATTCTTAACCCAGAAGGGCTCCTGTCTAAAGGAAATACAGGGACAAAGTGTGGAGCAGAGACTAAAGGAAAGGCTATCCAGAGACCTCTACCTGGGGATCTATCCCATATACAGACACCAAACCCAGACACTACTGCTGATGACAAGAAATGCTTACTGACAGGAACCTGATATAGCTGTCTCCTGAGAGGCTCTGCCAGAGCATGTCAAATACAGAATCAGAAGTTCATAGTCAACCATTGGACTAAGTGCAAAGACCCCAATGGAGGAGTTAGAGAAAGGACTGAAGGAACTGAAAGGCTTTGCAAACCCATAGGAAGAGCAACAATATCAACCAACCAGAACCCCAGAGCTCCCAGGGACTAAACCACCAACCAAAGAGTACACATGGAGCAACCCATGGCTCCAGCCACATATGTAGCAGAGGATGGCATTGTGTGGTATCAGAGAAGCCCTTGATTCCCAGTGTAGGGGAATGCCAGGGAAGTAAAGTGGGAGTGGGTAGGTGGGAGGGGAGCACCCTCATAGAAGCAGGGGGAGAGGGGAAGGGAGAGGGGAGTTCCAGAGGGGAAACCAGGAAAGGAAATAACATTTGAAATGTGAATACATCAAATATCCAATAAAAAATAAAAAAAAAGAATGCTAATATTGCAATAACAGGGGAGAGTTTCATTTGCAGCATTGTAATTCCCTGAATGAATTTTTAAGTTACCCTTAGAAATCAGCTCATTTCCAATTCATATGTTAATTCTGGTCATTTAATCGTTTACTTTGTTAGCCTGTCCCAGGAAGAGCCTCTCAAGGTTCAACATGAGGGTTTTGTTTGTATTGATCATGTCAGGACAAGATGCTTCTTGTACTCAATTCAGAGTTTCTATAATGGAAACGTGAAATTTGCCCTGAATAGACAATCAATCTTAACACAATCATCGACTCAATTGAATTCCTGAGTACATACCTCTGGGTAAATACTACACACATACTTTTTTAATGTAAGCAAGTCCATTTTTATTTATTTGAGTTTTGCTTTGTCTCATAAATTTTTAGTATTTTTTGTGTTTATTTGTTCTGTTTGTTTTGAGAGCAAGAGAAAAGACATGAAGTTGGATGGAGAGAAACTGGCAAAAGTTGGGAGAAAGAAAAATCATGACATATATATTATATATGTGAATAAAATATATATATTGAATAAAATTTAAAAAATAAATTATGCAAATCCTACATTGAACTCTAGTTTCATGCTGTTGTCATTGTTTTTAAGATTTGTTTTATTTTTAATTTTAGGGGGTATGTATGTGCTATGTGAGTGTAGGTACCAGTGAAAGCCAGAAAAGGGCAGAAGATAGATTCTCTTGGAGCTTAAGTTCTAGGTACCCTATGCAGAGGCTGGGAATTGAACTCTGGTCCTCTCAGAGGTGGTGTGAGCTCTCAGCAGTTGAGCTCCAGAACCTCACCCTGTCATTTGAACCAATGTCTCTAACAGGAACTGTGTACAGGCATGGGAGAAATTTTGTACTTATTTTAGAAAAGGTGTACTTTATGTGTGTAATCTTTTGCTTTTAGAATTATAATGTACTTTATTTCTCCATTCCTGTTTCTCCCTCACAATCTCACCCATATACACGCCCTTGCTCTCTTTCAAATTCTGTTTCACTTAACTGTTATTGCATGCATACATGTCCACATCTAAACATAACCTTCTCTGCCTATATAATGTTACTTGTATGCATGTTTTCAGGGCTGACCATTTGGTATTGGATAACAATGGGTGTGTTCTTCCCTGGGGAAGACTATGTCTCATGCTTGTTATTGTTTGGGTGCCTGTAGCTCTTTCTGTAGGGCTGAGAACTCATGACCTTTCCCAGTCCACTTTGGCATGTCTATTGCTGTCCTTGTTCCATGCATGTTTGGGATGTTATGCTGCTGAGACTTTACGAATGTAGCTTTTGACATTACTAAGAGAAACAGTCTCACAGCAAACTCTCTGACCCTCTTATGCAATGTTCTCTGAACCTTATATAGGAGTGTTTTAAACATGCGTCCATTGGAATTGGGCTTCATAATTCTGTCCTTTTATTGATTGTGGTCTTTTGTAATGGTCTATGTCTTGTAACGAGTCATCAATTTTCTTGATGAGTGTAAGGACTACACTTGTCTATAAGTGTAAGGACAAATGATTAGAGTGTAGTTAGGGATTATGCTGGCTTTGTAAAGTAGATGCTAGATCGATGAGTTCACTGACAGGACCAGGCATGGTTCCACTCTTACTGAATTAGATAGCTGTGGATTACTTCCAAGGCAAGAATGGCCTTGTTACAAGTAAGGGTTATCATGCCATGCTCCTCATTGTAGTGGCATCCATTGTTCCTCATGTTCATCAGCATCATAACTGGGAAGGACTGTTGACTCCTCTCTCCTTTGGAAGCTTGTGTGGCACCTTCCAGTACCATGAGAGCTTGCCTTCAGGGAGGAGGTGTTCAGGTCAGTTACAGCTCAAGGGCCTCTGTACCCTGTGTCTGGAGTACATGTGTATCCAGCAATTGGGATTTATCTTCCACCCGCTGGCCTCAAAAGAGGGCTTCTCATACCTGGTCTAAGAGCATTTGTTAGATGACCTTTGGTCCTTGGAGGAAGCATTGTCCTCCCAGATTAGAAAATTTTATTTAAATTATATATGTATGTTTATACAATAATGTCTGTATTCTTTAAATATTTGTCATCTATTTGTGAATTTTTGGTTAAATAGAACAGTTATTGTGGAACAAACATCTTCCTTGGTGAGAAAGACTGGCAATATTTCAAAGCTTCATTTCACTGTTGATGGAACTGATGAGGGAGTCTTTGGTCCCTTCCTGTATTCTAATTCCTTCTCATGCAAGCTGTGACACAGTAGAAACATCCATCAACCTCTTAGCTGTATGATTCTTTCCTTATCAGTAAAATAAGAGTTTGAAATGCTCACACCTCACAGCTTTTATTCCAGTTTGAATGGCTTAATATCTCTGAAGCATAGAAAAGTTCACAATATCACAGTTAGGTTACAGCTTCAGGGAGAGCCTCCACTTCAGTTGTTAGGGTGCCTACGTGGAGACTGAGCTGCCCATCTGCTGCATATGTGCAGGGAGCCTCATTCTAGTCCACGTGTGTTCTTTGCTTGGTTTATGAGACTGGCCTCAGTGGGAGAGGATGCACCTAATCTGGCAGAGACTTGATGCACCAAGGGCAGCAGAATAACCTGGGTAGCTCCTCCTTCTCAGAGAACTTCTACCTTCTCAGAGGAGAAGAGGAAAGGTATGGGGAGGGTCTCAGTGAGGGGGGACCTGGAATATGAGCGGTGCTTGGGATGATAAATAATTAATTAATGTAAAAGTCCACAATAAGTTTGTAAATTCTCCTTACTGGGTGTGAGTGTATCAGGTCAATAGAGATGAGTAAATAGATTCAGAAAGCAATTAAAGGTATGGAGTATGTAGGTTGACTCTGACCAGCAAAGATAGAGAACACTTTAGAAACAGAAAGCCAGAGTCAACGTTGCCTAGCATCATACAGACTCATGGTATTTTTCTCCCATCTTCTCTGTGTATAATGAGCATGGCGGAGCAGAGCCAGCATGTGACTCTCCATATTCTCTATGGCAAGAGGAAGGAAGCATCACAGTGTGGTGAGGAGCCCTTTGTGTGAGTACAAGAGTGATTGTATGGGATGCTGAGACGGTAGAGGACCTTTCTATGCCTGTGTGTCACGTGCGCTTCTGAGATGCACTGGGTTGGGCTTGCCTGAAAACTTGCTGGCTTTGTAACTTCCTGCTCATGCCTCACATCTGTAAATTTCCCTTTCATTATTTGTAAAACAAACATTAAAAATAGCCAAGTGGCTGCTTTTAAGACTCAACCACATTTGTACAACGAGAAAAAGGCTTACTACAGAGAAGGTTTCCCAAAAATGTGAGATCCCCCAGATAGATGTAAATATTTTGGATCAGTTGTCTGTAGAAACAGAAACTTACATTGCATTGTATACAATTCTTCTTAGTATTGTTTTCTTCTCTTCCTGAAGCCTCAGTTAGCTCAAAGGGAAGCCAGTTATGTTCCAGACATGTGCTGTGGGATAACTGTAACCTTTGTTTGTGTAAGAATTGTGATCCAGTCAACTCCAGTGGCTTAGAATCTTGAGAAGCATACCAAATTTTAAAAGCTAGAGTTTAATTGAAACATGGTGAAGATGAAGATGTCTCCTTGCATTGAAACCAGCAGAACCTAAACAAAGAGCAATCACAAATGCTAATTTAACTCATTGGATCCAATTATAGCTAGCATTTCCATGAAACGGAGAAGGGAAAAAAGAAGAGTGAACTCAACAAAATGTCCGTTTTTGATGATTTTTACTCTCTAAAATACAGATTGCCCTGGGAAGTTACTTCTGACAATGCAGGGAACATAACTGTGTGGAGAAAAATGATGTGCCATTTCCTTAGACATTAACAACACTCTAACTAGAGCGAGTGCTAGGGACCCGTCAAGTGCATCTGAGGATCATTCATTGCTCAGTGCTGGCGCCCTAAAGACATGTTTCATGACAATCAGTGTTTCCCAGTGGTTATTGATTACCTCAAGTCACGGGACATTTTGAAACAAAACAGGTGTGTCTGTCATGCAAAGCCCTCTCCTTAAGGTCAAGGGTGAGGCCTCTTGCACTGTGGATGGCTAGGGAGGTGCTGATCCTTAATGAAACTGAGAAATCAAAACCAACACTATTTTCACACCCACTCTTCCCCTAAGTTGCAGCTCTAGAATACAAAATTTTACATTAAATACTGGTTGATATTCATTGATATTTCTATGTATCTCTGTACTTGGAATATTATCAACTATTCTATATCTAAGTTGTATTTTTAATCATACCATTGAGTTTTTTCTCTAAGAATTGTATTTTCAAACATGTATGGTGCTGCACACCCATAATAAATATCAGCACTCATCAGGAGAAGTTTAACCTTTACTACATCGTGAGTTCAAAGTTAGCCTGGAGAACCCAGTGAAACTCTATCTCAAAAATAAAAGTGGAATCATATTTTTCATGAACAGATGATGTATTTGCCTACTTTAACCAAAGTTCAGGATTTGTCATTAGTGTTAATGATGTTATTTCAAAGGGCATAAGAGACAATTATGATTCTCATTGAATTCAAAACACTACCGACATGTTTTTGTTTCCTTAATAGGAAATAGAAAATCGAATTTAAAATCTTTTGGGGCTTTGAAGAGATGAAAAAGCTTGTTTTGCAAACATGAGGATCCAAGTTCAAATCCCCAGAACCCAAGGGAAAAAAATGCAGGTCTGGTTGCATAAACCTGTAAGCCCAGCATCAGGAAATAGAGACTAATTGATTCCAAGAACTTACTAGCCAACCAGGTTAGGTGAAAGACACAGATGGGTCAGAGAGAGACCTTGTCTCACTGTAAGAGGCAGCAAGGCAAAGAGCCATAGAAAAACACACTCAAAGTCCAGCTCTGTCTTCCATGTGTACAAACAGGAGCACACAGCTGCAGTCAAGTGCAACCACCATGCATATACCACACATACGCACACACACACACACATACATGCATGTGCACATGCACACACACAAACACACATTCACACTCGTAATCAACTTTAAAATAGAATTGGATTATTTTCTTTTATGGGTGTATCCTCCTACATACATGCATACACACAATACATCAATCATTTTGATAAAAAAGGTTGTAAAATGGAACTGCACTGTTTTCTTTTGTAGATGGTCCATTTGTCACTTTTTTCAGTTTCATTCTTTCCATGAGGTTTTCTGCTTTTATACTGTGATATTTTATACACACTAACTTTACACTGTTATCCTAAGTTTCTAAGGCCCTGATACTGCTGTTTTCGGCTCGCTGTGCAATGGATTCTTCTGTTTCCTCACTCTCTCTGAGTTAAGTGTTTCCCTGTGTGCTTGGTCACTGGCTGTAGTGAGCCTATTTTCAGTGACTTGCTCTTGGATGAATCTCCTAAGCAGTCAAAATGGATGGCACTACTTCTTCTTCATGACTTAGGGTTAGGGCTAATACACTAAGAGCCCAAGGCTTGAGGATCTCTAGTTAAAATTGCCAGGGGTCGAAATGTCTTCATCCTGGTTTTTGTGTCCTGACTCTGTGCTAGTGGGCAGAGTTTTTCTGCCCTAACTTCTCAGTTTCTTAGAGTCATGGTTCATTCAAGATACACCTCAGTTCTAGCTCTCGTCTCATTCACAGCCAGACTTTCCCACATTATAGTCTCTCTGGCATCTTTGTTTGTGGCATACAGCAATCTCCTATAATTTTTTTTAACAATTTAAATAAGGTTCTTGTTTTGTTCTGTGGTACTTTTGATCAAATCCAGAGACCTTGGGTATGTTGACAAGCACCTTACCATGGACCTATATCTATCCCCAGCCTGTCAAGTTACTAATGTTTTAAAATACTTTAAAATATATTTTCACAATGCGCTTGCTACAATGGGGTATTTTTTACACTTATTTATTTGAGATGCACCTACTGCACAATACACGTATGGAAGTCAGAGGATATTTTTCCAGAGTGAGTTCTCCCCTCCCCAAATCAGACCCCAGAGATCAAACTCAGGAGGGGGACAAGTGGCTTTAACCACTGAGCCACTGTGCTGCTGTGCTACCATAACTTTTACTTGTTGCTTTAAACTAAGATTATTGAATTGCCCATAGCTTTTGTTTTTCTTACCATGTCATTATTCATAGTCTGAACAATAATAGTAACAATTCAATAGTTTATAATCCAATGACCAATTGAACTGAATCAACTAGTCTCTGTGACTTTGAAAACACTTTAATGATGTGTGCTTATCTGGGATTCTCCTTCATGTTCAGAGTCATAAGCTACATAAGTCAAAAGCAGATATAACTTTTAAAAATAAGGAACTCCGGGGGCCTTGGCCATACTTGAGACTTTACTTGATTCATCCCTCAAAATAACTGTAATAGAATATGGCATTTGGTTTCTAATTGGAAGTTAGAGAAAGAAGAAACTCAGAGTCTTTGTTTCAAAAGCTCCATCATTAAAATATTGACACTCCCATTTCCCAAAGCCTGAGAATGTGCAGTTGGTCTTCCACGAGATAATTTCCCACCATCCTCAGTAGTCAAGCTCCAAAACTACATGTAAAAACATTCTTTTTAAGAAGATAGATGTGAAAGAAAATTTCTTAGTGAGAGTGGGTGAAGTCGTATCACCGGAACAGCCACTAACAAAGTTCTGGAATCTTACAGGGAAATCTCAATGATTTGAGAAACTAGGCATCCTGTACCTGAGGTCAACAGTGGTTGCTACAACTCCACGAGGATGCATGAAACTCCACCAACTGTGAAAAAGTAAAACAAAACAAAAAACAAAAATCACCCCTTCACAAGCTTAAAAGCCTTTACCAAAGGGAGCTGAATTTCTTCAGCATTCTGTCCTGCATCTTACATACGGAAGAACAGTGTTTATTGGTTAAACTTTTCCAGTAATTTCATTCAACTGTAAAATCTTAAAACTTTGATGTAGAACACAGAGGATGAAAATAACCCTGAACTTTTTGAGAGATAATAGATTTGGGAAAGAAAAGCTTTACTTCTTGTGTACGGTTCACTCTCAACATGATTCAACAAATGGTGCCCACCAAGAAGCGAAGTCTGTCACAGGATCTTTCTGTATTTGTTTTTAACCTGGCTACATGAAGAGTGGTCCGAAATTCCTAGACTGAAGGAGAAAAGTACTTTTGCTCTAAATAGTATATTTAGATACCTTCTCTAAACATATAATTATTGAATATATAATTGTATACAAATTATTATATACAATGGTAATTTAAAGAAATTTGTGTAGCCCAGGCAGGCCTCAAACTCATGATCCTCCTGCCTCTACCTACTTCAGCAAATCCTACCAGTATGTAGCACCACAACTGACTACCAGCCAGTACCACCACAACTGGCTTCAGGCAAATGGATGGAACTAGAAAATGCCATCCTGAGTGAGGTAACCCAGTCACAAAAGAACTCACATGGTATGCACTCACTGATACATGTATATTAGCCCAAAAATTCAAAAATACCCAAGATACAATCCACAGACCACATGAAGCTCAAGAAGTTGGAAGACAAAGAGTGGATGCTTCAGTCCTTCTTAGAAGGGGGAACAAAATATTCACAGGAAGAAATACAGAGACAAAGTTTGGAGCAGAAACTGAGGGAAAGGTCATCCAGAATCGCCCCCACCCGGGTATCCATCCTATATACTGTCACCAAACCCAGACAATATTATGAATGCCAACAAGTACGTGCTGGCAGGAGCTTGATATAGCTGTCTCCTGAGAGGCTCTGCCAGAACTAACAAATACAGAATCAGATGCTCTCAACCAACCATTGGACTGAAAATGCAGCCCCAATGGAGGAGATAGAACTGAAGGAGCTGAAGAACTTTGCAACCACATAGGAAGAACAATATTAACCAAGCAGACCCCCGCCTAGAGCTCCCAGGGACTAAACCACCATCCCAAGAGTACACATGGAGGGACCCATGGCTGCAGCCACATATGTAGCGGAGGATGGCCTTATCAGGCATCAGTGGGAGGGGAGGCCCTTGGCCTTGTGAAGGCTCGGTGCCCCAGTATAGGGGAATGCCAAGGCAGGACGATGGGAGGGAGGGATGGGGTGGGTGGGGGAGCACTCTCATAGAGGCAGAGGGATGGGGGAAGGGATAGGACAATTCCAGAGGGGAAACCGGGAAAGGGGATAACATTTGAAATGTAAGTAAAGAAAATATCCAATTAAAAAAAGAAATTCGTGATTTAAACAGTAAATCATGTTTGAAGACATTCTAGAAACTGTTCAGAGAACTTGGAAATCTTTATTTAATCTCACTGCTGATTACAAACAGAGCAAGAATTTAAAGCAAAGCATTTTCCTAAAGACAAAGAAATAAATCAGAATAGAGATTGTAGAATAAAAATGTTTTGTTAAGGAGACCATCTAATTCTTGAAAAAGGCATACAGTCATTAAATCACTTAATTTAGCCAATAGATAATGTTACTAAACAGCATTAGAGCTTGGCCGAACTCAATTCAAAGACAAGATCTCCTTATGCTGCCCAGACTGACTTCAAACTTGAAACCTCCTATGTAACTAAGCCTATGGGTGTGGACCACCTGGCCCAGCTTCACAGTAAATTTGCAAATAGCTCTGTATGGAATGCTAGGATCAATTCATTTTTCTATAATTTTTTTTCTTGCCATGCATCTTCTTGTCTTTGGTGTTTTTGTGTCAAGAGCATATGCAGCATTACTAGAGACTGTTAAAAGTGCAGAGTCCTCAGCTACATCTAAGACCTAGGGAACCGGGAGTTTTAGCAGAACCTCCAGGTGGTCACATGCCTATCAAAGTTTGTGAAGGTTTGGGGCTGGGGATTTAGCTCAGTGGTAGAGCACTTGCCTAGGAAGCGCAAGGCCCTGGGTTCGGTCCCCAGCTCCAAAAAAAAAGAACCAAAAAAAAAAAAAAAAAGAAGTTTGTGAAGGTTTAAGTCTGTCTGAGGAGACAGCATTTTAAGGCTTGGAGAGGGCTCAGTGGGTAAAACTACCTATTGCAAAATCATGAGGACCAAAGTTCAGATCCTCAGCATTTGGTGAGAGCCTTGTCTGCCATGTAAGCAAAATGATGGGCCGCAGGTCAGCGAGGGACCCTGTCCCCAAATGTAATGTAGGGCACTGTGGAGCCTCAGGTCAGAGAGACCTTGTTCCCCAAATGTAATGTGGGGCACTGCGGCGCCTCAGGTCAGCAAGAGACCCTGTCCCTCAAATGTAATGTGGGGCACTATGGAGGAAGATAATCTATGCCCCATCTCTGGCCTCTACACACTAACACATGGGCAAGCACATCTACAAAGTACCACCCCTGCACACACACAGGGAAGGAGGCGGAGTGAGAGGGAGGGGGAGAAGAAAATTTTTAATTGGACAGCAAATATAACATTGACAAAAGTGTCCTGAAATTACCTATTGACTGTGGATACAAAATGCAATGACTATACACGAGCAAGAAAGAAAATGCTGGGCAGTACAGCTAAGAGGTGAATTCTACATTGTCTGAATTGTATCTTAACTTCCCAGGAATGGACGGTAGGTTATAGTAGATGCGTTTGGCTTGCACATCTCAGATGAATGGAACCACTTCCAACTTTTTTTTTTCATCCTCTAGAAAATGTAGATGACCCATTTCCTGGGGGCTCAGTCCTCACCAGGAAAATACACCACAACAGACTTTGACTCTCTCAACCCTCCCTGATCACTGCCCAAAAAGCCAATCTATGTCATGAGGGTCTGCCAGGTCCCCCGGGTGGGGTGGGGGAGGGGAGGAGGAGGGGTGGAGCCCTCTATCCCCACTCTGGAAGAGCTAACTGAACTGACAAAGGCTTTCCTAGGAAACAGCTTGCGGAAGGCTGTGGCAGGCCAGGAAACCTGGGTACTCAGTCAAGCAGAGATTAAGGGAAGGTGTAAAGAGCCAGAAACACTATCTGCCTGCTGCACATGTGGCCACAGCCTGTGGGGGGCAAAAGAGGAATGGAGACTTTGTTTCTCCATTCTGTCAGCTGCTGTCTTTCCCTCCCCAGCACCACTGTCACCAACCTCGTATAGGTTGATGTTGTTGCTGTTGTTGTTGTTGCTGCTGCTGCTGCTGTTAAATAAAGGCTCATGGTTACTGAGAGGCCATTAGTAAAGAACTGGTCTCTGGTTTTTTTGGTCCTCCTACGGGTACAAAATCCTGAATGGGTCTATTTCCCCGTTTTAATCTCAGCTCCAGGGTGAGAAGGGGGTCTCCCATTCTTTCCCTAAGTAATCCTTGCTCAAGACCAGAGGGCTATGGTAGAGCAGGAGAGTGCACTAGGATAGGGTTTGTCCCAAAGTGTCTTCGGAGACCCTTAGAGTTCTGATCACCTCTCCCACACAAACTGAGCCACTGGAGCGAAAACTGGAATCTGTTCAGATCGTGCCTGTTGAGCAGAGTTCTTCAGGGTGGCAGGGGCTGTAGTAATTGATCAAGCATACCCCGCCCCCGTGGTGACAAAGCATCAGGTCCCCTGCGGTGACCTGGCATCCCACCACCTGTGGTGAGGCGGGAGTCACACAGGCTCACTCATAGGGTGAGCGCAACCCTCAAGTGCCAGCCTAGTCCCACGCGCGCGTTCGCACCCCTAGCTTGTCTGGGAGTCTGAAGAGACGTCGCTGGTGAGACACGCGCGGGACCCACTCCTGCAATCCATACTGCCCTTGCCCATACTTACAAGCTGGGATAGTAGCCATAAGGTGGCTGCTGGAGCTGTGGGTAGCCGTCGTCTCCCAGCTCGTCCATCAGCAGATAGTCCTGGCTCTCGTTGCGCCGCGCGCCGGCTCCAGGGGCAGCCTTCGGAGAGCCACCCCTCCGGGTCACGAACCCCGGGCTCTGGCTCATGGCACAGCGCCCGGCCGGCCTGCACCCCGGCTTCCGTGGATGATGACCTGGGGAGAAGGGGCCGCGTCACCTACCGAGCTGGCCCAGAGCAAAGCGATGCCCGGGAGAGGAAGATGAGGGAAGAGATGAAGATGCCTGGCTAGCTAGGTTCTGCCAGCGGCTTCCCTGCCCGCCAGAGTAGAAGTCACTACTTAGGGGCTTAGGAGACAGCCACGAAGGGAACCTTGACCTGAGCGCATCCGGACCGCGCAGACAGGCGGTCCCAGGTTCCCAGGCAGAGGGCACAGGCGGAGCCTCAGTGGCAGCCGCCAGGGAGAGCAGCTGAAGAGTTACTATGTCAACCGCGACTCTCCAGCCCTCGCCTCCCGCCTTCTTCCCCCACATCCTCCGTCACGATCCCCACCTTTAAAGGGATCCAAAGGACCGTCCAGAAATCCGCCGACCCCTGTCTGGAAGCCACAACAATGCAGAGCCAGAATAAACCAAAACTAGGGGGAGCCAGGCAAGCTCTTTATTTGGGCTTGGGAGGGCTAACTGCTCCCAAAGTAGGTTTCTTAAGTAACGCCAAGGGAGGGCTTTCGAGGAAGTTTCTTTTAAGTAACACTCAGAAAGCAGGGTCCTCTCCGTCTTCCACACTTCCTTCATGGTTCTCGAAATGTTTCTCTCCCGTTCCCAAGCTCCGACGGAATTTGGACTCCACTTTGAAATGAAGAGCGGTCTGTGTTCTTGCCGCGGAATGTTCCTGGTTCCTGAGAAAACCAACAAGAAAACGGACATTTTCTGATGATGCCTGCTTGCTTTCGGGAAAATTCTCCATGATTCATTTGAACGCCAGAAATCGTGGCTCTGCTTGTCCTAACTGCTTTTAACATTTGTTTAAAAAAAAAAAAACCTGATTAATTGTCATACATCTGTCAAAATCAAAACCTTCTCAATAAGAACAGAAGGAAATCTCTCAGTGGTTAAAGTGCTTGGGGCAAAAGTATGGGACAGGAGTTGAGGTTTCCAGCATTCATGTAACAGTCCTCCATAGTAAAACGCATCTCTAACTGAGGCAGGCAGTTAAAGGACTGTCTTTCCTAATAGTGCTCTCAGGAAAGAGGAATGGTGATTAAATAATCAGAGTGTACAGCTCTCACCTCTAAACCCTGCATTTGGAAGCCTGAGGCAGAAGACTGGGGAGAGTTCAAGTCTAATCTTGACTATATATGAGTGCCAAGCCAGTGTGACCTACAGAGTCACAATTTGCCTCAAAAGAAAAAACATAAAAATTGAAAAGCAAATAAAATTGACAGAAATGGATGCAGAAATCAGGTTAATGTGGTGGTCCCAAAAAGAAGTAGACATGTCTCTCTGAGAAGCTGCACAGAGAGAGAGAGAGAGAGAGAGAGAGAGAGAGAGAGAGAGAGAGAGAGAGAGAGAGAGAGAGAGAGAGAGATAGAGAGCAGATGTGAGTCACACCTGAGTGAAAGAACAAGTTCTGCTTCCCCAGAAACAAGAGACAATGAAATGGGTGTTGGAGTGACAGCAATGTCAACCACCTTGAAAAGCATAAGGAAGTCAGAAGAGGTTACAAATCAATAAAATGTTGTCTTTGGCAAACACTGAGGAGAGCTGGAAAAAAGGAGCAGAACCCAAGGACCTAGCTTTGTGTTTGGCAAACGTTCACTGGATATAAAAATCGTCTGTGGAAGGCTCATTGTTAGTCCTGGCACCTGGAGTTGGAGAGACGACTCAGTGGTTAAGAGCTGTTCTTCTGGAGGACCAGAATTTAGTTCCCAGCACCCACGTTAGGATGCTCACAACTGCCTCTAACTCTAGCTCCAGAGCATCCAATGCCTTCTAATGACTTCTGTGGGTGCTGCACCAACATGCATGCACACACACACACACACACACACACACACACACACACACACACACACACCACATTCAACACATACACAGGAATGTTTTTTCAAGGCTTGATACTCGATGCAGTGTTCAGAGGTAGACTTTGGGGTGTGATTGGATCCTGAGACCCTGACCTCCCGTATGTGACATGGTGAAGGACTAGAGATTTGAAAGGGTTACCAGGAGGTATTGGAAGCTTGCAGGAAGAGTGGAGGAGGAAGAGATGCATGACAGGCCTGCCTGGAGGGTTTGTCTTGTCCTTCTCTCCTTTCCCTCCCCTCCCTGCTCTTTCTCTTCAAGGCCACTATGAGGTAAAGCAGCGTTTTCTTCACTACAAGCTGAGAATCATGGAGCCTGCAGTGAGCACGGACTGAAGTGTCTGAGACGGGAGCTAACGTGAGTCTGTTCTCCATAGTTGTTCTCTCTGGTATTGTGTTAAATTAGGAAGCTGAAGACATCACAGAGATGTATTGAGGAGACCAGTGAGTGGGCTATAAAAGACATAAAGGAGTCTGCGGACAGAATCATACTTACCCTCAAAACTAACCTACAGCTGGTTGCTTCTGAGAGCTTCTTTTAAGCTATCAATATGTGATAAATCAATATGTAATCAAAGTGTGGTTTAAAACTCTTACGACTTCATAGCAATTATACCCAGCACAAAGATTCTTCTTGAAATTTGGTCTGTGGTGGTTCTGGTTTGTTCTGTTGCTGTAATAAACAGCATGATTTGCTTACTTCTACATCAGTCCATCACTGAGGGAAGCAGGTAGGCCATGAGAACCAAGCCCTAAGCAGTCTGCTCATCTTGCTTTCTCATACAGCCCAGGGGCCCCTGCCTATCCACAGGAGACTGGGTCTTCCCACACTGATCAATACTTAAGCAAATGCCGCCACAGGCCAATCAATTCTTCACCTGAGCTTCCCGATGAGCAAATGACTCTAGTTTATGTCAAGTTGACAAAAACTGAACAACAGAGTGATTGTACCATCTATAAATACTCAAGACTTAAATTAATCAATTAATACATGTTTCATTTAAGCAATGCCTGGGTAATCTCCTTGGGAACACCGAGTATGGGAGGCAATGGAGTTGGTGATGCAATCTTCAACCATCTTCTAGTCAACTGGAATTCTGTAAGTTGAAGGAGCGTTAGAGAAATCCACATAGATGGTGGAAGTGTTAGGCTTTCACCTCAGAAGAGCTCCCAGGGAGTCTGTCACTTGTGTTGTGGCAGATACTTGAGCTGTTTGTGCCTTTTCTCAACACTGTTTTTCATTCCCACATAACAACCTTCACACTGAACAAAGTTATTAAATTTATACGGTGACATCAATTTATCATTTGGCAGAACAAGATACTATTTTTCCTTCTTGTTTGAAATATAGTCATCACTAGAGTAATGTAAGGGCATTTCTGTGGTAGGCGGACAGGGTATATAAATGAGTCGAGGATTCTGAAAGGTTTATGTGATGAAATAAATGGCCAGATGATGTTTGAGTGTGAAATGTCCCTACCGGCTTATGTGTTGGTATCTTTGTGGTCAGCAGATGGGCTTTGGGGGACGTGATTCCATCCTAAGGTACCTGACCTACTCAGTAGAATAATTCCTCAATGGACTCGACTGTGATGGCATTATTGGGAAGAAGTGAAGCATCAGAGAAGGACTTTGACTGGTGGAAGTAGGTCACTAAGTGTCTTCAGGGAGCTGAATACTCTCTAATCACGGCCCTGTCTGTCTGCGCTCCCATCTGCCTGGGCATGGGTTTGCCCTGAGACAAGGAAGCGCTCTGCATGCTTTCCCTCTGCTTTCAGGGCCCCCATGCTCTGCCTCAGCACAGGTATGGAAACAGCAGCCTTGACGTTTAGGTTGCCTCCGATAGCACTGTGGGCTGAAATAAAGTTTTCTTCCTCTTTCCTTGTGGATTTCATCCTGGCAACACAAAGTGTGACTGACACAGACAGGCAGGTAGGAAGTAGGACAGCCTGAATTCATTTGTGCTTTTGTAGGGAGTATGTGCACTCCGGAAATCCTCATATCCTCCTGCCTCAGTCACTGTCGGGTGGGGAATACAGCTGCACATCACAGTACATGACTAAGCCTCACTAACTGGTTGATAACAGATATCATCTGATGTCTCTATGTCACGGGTTGTTAATCTGTAAGGAAATGTAATTACTGAGGGCGACACTGTCTCTAAGGTCCCACATTCTCTAATCATGAAAACAGTAGTGCTTTTATGGTTAAGTCAGTAAAGAACGAGAGGATACCTTCCCTACCAAATGCTTCTGAATCAAGTGTGGAATATTGAGCAGATCTGGAATAAGGAGGAAAGGAGGGGCATTAAACCGATCTCAAGATTAAAAATTGCTGTTTGAGAGAAGAACATGACGTTCTCACAGAGTTGGACATTTTAATTCAAATCTGTAGCTTTATGTAGTGCATTTCAGTTGTTAATTCTAAAGCACAAGGGTGAATGTGAGCTATCGTGAAAGGCAACTTTGCTTCTGTATACCTATGAGCACTATGTGACTGATTATTACATGGGACTGAAGGGACAGCTCGGGAGCAGAAAGTGCTGCTCTTCTAGCAGATCCAGATTGGTTTTCAGAACCCACAAGGGCAGCTCACAGCCACTGTAACCCCAACTCCAGAGTATCTAACATCTGCTGACTTCTAGAGGCATCTGCATTCATGTGCACATACACACACAAAAATGCAGAAGTCAGTGAAATTCATGTTGAAATATGAAGCAAAGTAGATGTTATATTGTTTCAACGATTGTTGAGATAGATGGATGGTAAATAAATAGATGGATGAATGAGTGGATAGACGGATAGATAGATAGATAGATAGATAGATAGATAGATAGATAGATAGACAGACAGACAGACAGACAGATCTTTTGCCTCTGTGTTTTTGTTTTATACATGGTTTATACTGTTCCTTCACATGTTTCATCCTGCTATATGATGACAGAGAATAATACACATGTTTGTAGTTCCAACTATAACTAATGTATGAAAGACTTATTTCTGATTACAGAACCCCAATATAAGTGGTGCCAATGTAACAATATTGATTTAAAAGGTGTTAAGATGATATTTGTCTGAAAAATCCATTTGGTTTTTAAACAAAAGGAATCAATGGTTTTAATGGAAAACCTTGAAACTACTAGAGAAAAATATAGGGAAAATATTTTGCAATGTAGACAAATGTCTTTTTGGATAGACTCCAATAGTGCAGAAAATAATAAATAATTAACAGTGTTGTGTCAATATATTAAAACATTTCTGCACAGAAAAAAAGACAACCAACAGTGAAGACAGTCTACAGATTGAAATATTATCTTTTTCAACTATTCATCTATCAGGGGATTAATATTTAGACTGTATGAAGAGCTGAAAAATATAACCATCAAAAGACAAATAATTCAATTGAGAACAGGCAACTGAACTGAACGGTTTGAAATACAGAAATATAAATGCCCAATAAGGAAAATATGTAACATCCTTAACCATCAAGGAAACAGATCAGAAGTACACTGAAGGTCTGTTTCATCTCAGTGGCAAAAACCATTAGCAAGGAAAGAAGCAGTAACCATTGTTGAGGAGCAGTGGGAAGGGAACCCCAGAGCACTGTTGACAGCAATGTAAGCTAGTCCATGGAAATCAGCATGAAAGTCTCTCAAAAGCCAAGAGAAAACTTACTACACAAACCAACCCTACCACTCCTGGGCGCATCAAAGGCCATATGCACCAGACATTCATGCACGCCCAGTTTATTATGGCACCATTTACACCAGCCAAGTCAGAAAATCAATGAGATGCGGTTCTATGGATAAACGGACTTTTAAAATGTGGTATTTGTAAATATATGTGTGTGTGTGTGTGTGTGTGTGTGTGTGTGTGTGTGTGTGTGTGCGCGCGCCCGCGTGTGTGTGTGTGTGTGTGTGTGTGTGTGTGTGTGTGTGTGTGTTTTCATTCGAATGAGGATGGTCCTCATATATTTGAATGCTTATTCCTCAATTGTTGGAAATATTTGGGAGAGATTAGGATATGTGGCCATATTAAAGGAGATGCATCAGTGGGGGGTTTCAAACGCCCACAGCATTCCAGTTTGTTCTCTCTCTCTCTCTCTCTCTCTCTCTCTCTCTCTCTCTCCCTGTCTCTCTCTCTCTCTGTCTCTCTCTCTCTGTCTCTCTCTCTCTCCCTGTCTCTCTCTCTCCCTCTCCCTCTCCCTCTCCCTCTCCCTCTCCCTCTCCCTCTCCCTCTCCCTCTCCCTCTCCCTCTCCCTCTCCCTCTCTCTCTCTCTCTCTCTCTCTCTCTCTCTCTCTCTCTCTCTCTCTCTCTCTCTCAATGTGTGAGCTCTCAGCTACTGCTCCAGATTCATGCCGGCTTCCCACCATGATGGTTACAGACTTTTTGCAACCATTATCCCCAAATTAAATGTTTTCTTTTATATGTTGCCTGGGTCATGGCTAGATGTCGCAGCAATAGAATAGTGACTGAGACACTAGCCCTTAAGAAGCACAAAGCCACACTGTCTGCAGGGCAATGAGCTGAATGCAAGACAATCACGTTAGGTAAAATTAGCAGCGTCCTTTTAACTCTGCAATGCCTAAACTTGATGACCATTGTGTTCCAGCTTCAAATACAACTGGTATGAGATCATCGGAAATCACAAATAGATTTGTCTTTGAGAATCTCCTGCTATGACACAGGTAGGAGGTGTTTAATATACCATTTCTTTCCCAATTTCTATTCTGAAAAAGCTATCAAAGGCAAATGAGAGAAATATCTGGGGGGAAAAATCATAGTTTATCTAAATTTTCCAATTATCTATGCTGTATACCATAAGTACTAAAGCATTGCCTCTCTACAAAAACTACATTAGATGTTCCCAACCCATTTTATAATAAACTGATAATTTCTAGTCTTTTACCCTGAAACTTAAATATTGCCTAAGAAAAAGAGTGGTCAAGTGTTTGGCTGGGGAAATTGATGGTTTGCATCAAGAGCACTTGCTGTGCTTGCAGGGGATCTGGGTTCTGTTCCCAGCACCCACATGGAGGCTCCCAGATGATAGTAACTCCATTTTGGAAGATCCTACACCCTTTTCTGAACTTGTTGGATACCAAATTTACATGTACAACATATCTATATATACAGACAGAACATAGACATAAAATAAAAATAAACATGCATTTTTAGAGAGAATAATCAGATATAACTTATAAAAACTAACAAACTGCATTATCTTATCTGCAGATATCCAGTCCAATTTTGCAAAATGCTCTAATCCCCTTTGCTAACCCAGTACTAACCCAGGGTCATAAATTGTCTTTAGTTTCCTTGTCTCTTTGATCTGGAAGCTTCTCATTTTACTTCAGTGTAACACTGGCCTTTTGAAGGGTTCAAGTCAATTGTTTTAGAAATCTCTTTAACTGAGTTTGTTTGATTTCTACCAATAAGTTGAGGTTTTGCATTCTGTATGGAAATATCACAGAACGTATGTCAGAAAACATAGTATATCAGGTTGTCTGTTAATAATGTTAACATAGGTCACATATACAAAAATGGTTAAAAACGGAACACTGCTATGATGTGAATCTTGCGACTGAGTTTATGAGGTGACACTTTGAGTCTTTGTGCCTCGTGCAACTTCCCCCGCCCCCAGTTTTAGCATCCATTAGTAATTCTGCCTGAACCAAGTGACACTAACACAGTCACAAATGGTGACTCTTCTTCTTTCTACCTTTGTAATGTTTACGCATTTATTTATTTGTTTGATTGTTATTCACTGATTGATGCAAGTTCTTGCTCTGGAGTCCAAACTAGGCCTGTTCTTTATGTCAACTCAGGCTGGTCTCAGGCTTACAGTCCTCTTACCTCTTTCAAGCATTGGAATCAAAACTTTGTTCCATCATCTTGGGCTATTTTCTGAATTTGTTTATGAAACATTCATAACAGCCAAGACATGGAAAATAGTGAGGTTCCTAAAGCCACTAGTTACTTCTGTTTTCTCTTGCTGGTGACTTATTGTAATAGAAATTCACCTTTCCTTACCACATATTCACATATTCACTCATTATTTATGAGTTCATGAGTATATGTATCTTATTCAAGAGAGTATCCACTGTGGTGGTTATCCACTTTGATGCTCAAATGGAACTATATTTGAAATTTTTTATCTGATTCAGAAAATAACTCTGAAGTTCTTGAGATCTTCCTCAATTTTTCTAATATATAGTCTTCCACTTGGTAAATGAGGGAGTTGCAAATTATAACCTGCAAACTTTGAGCCATCATTCATTTTTAAAATAAAGTTTTACTGTTACACAGCTATCTTTTTGCATATCCTTTATAGATGATTTTTGTGGTACAACCAAAAAATTAAGTAGTTGCAACAGAAACTCTATGTGTCAGAATGCCCATGATCGTTTAAAAGAAGTTTTCTGTCTGTGGGTAAAGATGCTTAGTGTATTAATATTAAAGGTATAGCCTATTAATAATCCAGGTAATTAATTAATAGTAGATGAATAGCCTTGAGAGTATGTAGTTTCACATTGTTGGAGACAAAGACTAGAGTAAATTCTTAGGAGTAGACTTAGAGACTTGGAGCAGGCGGAGTTTCTTAAATCTGAAACACCTATGTATGCTTGTTAAATTTGGGCAAAAGTCTGCCAATTGCATATGTAAACTTTTTTCAACTCGTCCTCTTATCCCTTGCTCGAATCTAAGCACATTCCTACTAGTTTACCAAGTATTGTCCCACCATTTCTGGATAATATATTTAAAGCTTTTCTGGTTTTGAGAGTAGACATTTTTCTCTGGCCCTTGTGTAAGTTCTGTGCTTCGCTCTGTCATCTCAATGCCACTGTCATGACACTTGAGCCACTCACAATGTGTCATCTCAGTGCTACTGTCATGGTACTTGAACCATTGTCAACCGCTCATCTCAGTGACACTGTCATGAAGCTCAATGCCTTGGCCAACTCTGTCACTGTTTGTTACAGCTACAGTTCCCTTTAAGTACTTGTTGGTTTTAGTTTAAATTTAAATTTTAGTATAAAGAGTTAGGCTTCATTGTGGCATTTTTGAAACAAAATTTGTGGTTAGTTGGTTGTCCTCTCCCACTACTCTGGAGGATGTCAAATAGTGTAACTGCTACAGAAATCACTGTGGATATTGCTCCAAAAGATAAAAACAGAGCCTACAGGAAGGCCCAGCTATGCTTCTCCACACACGCAAAGGACACAGAGATGCTCGTGCATCCATGTTTATCGATGCTTTATTCCCAACAGCCAGGAAAGGGGCCAAGCAAACCACTAGGAAATGAAGATATGGCAAGGTAAACAACAGGATTTTGTTTAGTGTTAAGAAAAATGAGATGGTGCTAATTGCAAGAAAATGGATGGAACTGGAAAATGATACAGTAAGTGAGGTGGGCCACTCTTTGAAAGAGAGTCTTATGTTCTCTCTCATGCAGAGATCCTAGCATCAAATGTTTCTGTCTGTGTAAGTAAGGGATTTGAGTTAGCTGGGAGACCACAAGAGACAAAGATGGGCAAAAGGTCGCATGTGACATGAACATTTAAACGACACGAAAGAGTCTTGTGTAAGACACAGAGGAGAGAAAGATGGGGAAGGAGTGGAGCTAAAGATTGGATGCTTTTTAAAAAATTAAACAGGCAATAAAAGAAGAAAAAGACTGCTTAATCTTGGTTTCTACATGTGTGTGTATGTGTGTATGTTGTACACATTTGTGTGTATGTAGGTACATAAATTTGTAGGCACATTTCCAGAGGCTGACATCAGGCATCTCTCTCAATCACACCTATCTTCGTTTTTGAGGCAGAGTCCTTCACTGCCTACAAGCTAAGTCCTATAATCGATCTCCTCTCCAGGAAGCTCCAAAGTTCCTGCCTCTTTCCACCTCTCCAGGATTGGAATTTTTCCCTTAAAAATAAATCATAACTTCCTTGTCCTTTACTCATTAATTATGTTGTATTGTTGTACAGACATGAGAAAACTCTAAATTTTTTATTCATAACACAATAAAAGTGGTTGAACATAAGTTACAAACTAATTTTTCCTGAATGACAACTCAAATTTCAATCCTATCTATCGATGTTTGGCACTGCTGCTTGGGGTCTGCCCATTCAGGCATGGTATATAGCCAGAGACTGGCAGAATTTATTCACAGAATTTGGGAATTATCAAACTATATTGATGTTCCTTTAGACTTCCTAGAAATTGGAGTTCCCCTGAATTATGTCAAGTTATCAAGAATCCGTAAAGGCAATGGATTTCAATGAGAGACTTACACCCTCCACTGTCCTCTGGTGAGAGTTATAGAAAAAAAGGTAAACTTCTTCCATGTGGTCAGGGGTGAGCCTATTTTTATCCATACTCAAATTGTTTTGCATATTTTCCAGAGTTCAGGTCTGTTACATGTGGCAAGTCATATGAAAATCCATTTGCTTTGTAGTATATTTGCCAGGTAACTGTTGAAACCAAACATATGAAGAAAATAATCTTAAAGAAAAGTAATTTCCAAGTTATGAACCAAAAGGACTTAACAGATATTTATAGAACATTTCATCCTAAATCAAAAGAATATACCTTCTTCTCAGCACCTTATGGTACCTTCTGCAAAATTGATCATATAATTGGTCACAAAACAGCCCTCAACAAATACAAGAAGATGGAAATAATCCCATGCATACTATCAGATCACCATAGACTAAGGCTGGTCTTCAATAACAATAATGACAGAAAGCCCACATATACAAGGAAGCTGAACAATGCTCTACTCAATGATAACTTGGTCAAGGAAGAAATAAAGAAAGAAATTAAAGACTTTTTAGTAATGAAAATGAAAGCCCAACATACCTAAACTTACAGGACATGATGAAAGCAGTGCTAAGAGGAAAACTCATAGCTCTGAGTGCTTCCAAAAAAGAAACTGGAGAGGCCATACATTAGCAGCTTGACAGAACACCTAAAAGCTCTCGAAAAAAAAAAAAAGAAGCAAATGCACCCAAGAGGAGGCAGGAAATAATCAAACTCAGGGTTGAAATCAACCAAGTAGAAACAAAAAGAACTATACAAAGAATCAACAAAACCAGGAACTGGTTCTTTGAGAAAATCAACAGGATAGATTAACCCTTAGCTAGACTAACCAGAGGACACAGAGAGAGTATCCAAATTGACAAAATCAGAAATGAAAAGGGAGACATAACAACAGAATCTGAGGAAATTCAAAAAAATCATCAGATCCTACTACAAAGCCTATATTCTACAGAACTGAAAAATCTGGATGAAATGAACAATTTTCTAGACAGATACCAGGAATCAAAGTTAAATCAGGATCAGATAAACCATAAAAATACTCCCATAACTCCTAAAGAAATAGAAGCAGGTATGAAAAGTCTGTCAACCAAAAATACCCCAGGACCAGATGGGTTCAGTACAGAATTCTATCAGACCTTCATAGAAGACCTTATACCAATACTGTCCAAACTATTCCATAAAATGGAAACAGAAGGAGTGCTACACAATTCCTTCTATGAAGCTACAATTACTCTTATACCTAAAGCACACAAAGACCCAACAAAAAAAGAGATTTTCAGACCAATTTCCCTTATGAATATCATTGCAAAAAATACTCAGTGGAATTCTCGCAAATGGAATCCAAGAACACATCAAAACGATCAACCATTATGATCAAGTAGGCTTCATCCCAGGGATGCAGGGATAGTTCAATATACAGAAGTCCATCAACATAATTCACTATGTAAACAAACTCAAAGAAAAAAGCCATATGATCATCTCATTAGATGCTGAGAAAGCATTTGACAAAATTTAACATCCCTTCATGATAAAAGTCCTGGAAAGATCAGGAATTCAAGGCCGAAAAACTAAACATAGTAAGAGCAATATACAGCAAACCAGTAGCTATCATTAAACTAAATGGAGAGAAACTTGAAGTGATTCAATTAAAATCAGACAATGCTACCCACGATCTCCCTACTTATTCAATATAGTACTCAAAGTTCTAGCCAGAGCAATCAGACAACAAAAGGAGGTCAAAAGGATACAAATTGGAAAGGAAGAAGTCAAAATATCACTATTTGCAGATGATATGATAGTGTACTTAAGTGACCCCAAAAGTTCTACCAGAGAATTACCAAGCCTGATAAACAACTTCAACAAAGCGGCTGGGCATAAAATTAACTCAAACAAATCAGTAGCCTTCCTCTACTCAAAAGATATACAGGCTGAGAAACCAATTAGGGAAATAACACCCTTCACAATAGTCACAAATAACATAAAATACCTCAATTTGATCTAACAAAGCAAATGAAAGATCTATATAACCAGAACTTCAAGCCTCTGAAGAAAGAAATTGAAGAAGATATCAGAAAATGGAAAGATCTCCCATGGTCATGGATTGGCAGAATTAATATAGTAAAAATGGTCATTTTGCCAAAAGCCATCTACAGATTCAATGCAATTCCCATCAAAATTCCAACTCAATTCTTCATAGAGTTAGAAAGAGGAATTTGGGGGTTGGGGATTTGGCTCAGTGGTAGAGCGCTTGCCTAGGAAGCGCAAGGCCCTGGGTTCGGTCCCCAGCTCCGGAAAAAAAAAATTAAAAAAAAAAAAAAGAAAGAGGAATTTGCAAATTCATTTGGAATAACAAAAACCCAGGATAGTGAAAACTATACTCAACAAAAAAAGAACTTCTGGGGGAAATCACCATCCCTGACCTCAAGCTGTATTATAGAGAAATCATGATAAAAACTGCATGATATTGATACAGAGACAGGCAGGTCACTGGAATAGAATTGAAGACCCAGAAATGACCCCCCCACACACACACACCTATGGTCACTTGATCTTTGACAAAGAGCTAAAACCATCCAATGGAAAAAAGATAGCATTTTCAGCAAATGGTGCTGGTTCAAATGGAGGTCATCATGTAGAAGAATGCAAATCAATCCATTCTTATCCCCTAATACAAAGCTCAAGTCTAAGTGCATCAAGGACCTCCACATAAAACCACATACACTGAAACTAATAGAAGAAAAAGTGAGGAAGATTCTCGAACACATGAGCACTGGGGAAAATTCCCTGAACAAAATACCAAGGGTTTATGCTCTAAGATCAAAATCGACAAATGGGACCTTATAAAACTGCAAAGCTTCTATAAGGCAAAAGACACTGTCAATAGAACAAAAGAGCAACTCTCAGGTTGGAAAAACATCTTTATCAATCCTACATCTGATAGAGGACTAATATCCAATACATATAAAGAATTCAAGAAGTTAGACTCCAAAGAGCCAAATAACCATATTAAAATGGGGTACAGAGCTAAACAAAGAATTCTAAACTGAGGAATATTGAATGTGTGAGAATTACCTAAAGAAATGTTCAACATCCTTAGTCTTTAGGGAAATGCAAATCACAACAACCTTGAGATTCTACCTCATACCTTAGTCAGAATGGCTAAGATCAAAAACTCAGGTGACAAGAAATGCTGGCGAGGATGGAGAGATATAGGAATGAACATACCTTCATTGGTGGTGGGATTGCAAGCCAGTACAATCACTCTGGAAATCTGTCTGGAGTTTCCTCAGAAAATTGGACATTGTATTACCTGTGGACCCAGCTATACTATTCCTGGGCATATACCTAAATGATGCCCCAACATATACAAAGACACGTGCTCCACTATGTTCATAGCAGCCTTATGTATAGTAGCCAGAAGCTGGAAAGAACCCAGATGCCCTTCAACAGAGGAATGGATACAGAAAATGTGGTACATCTACACAATGGAGTACTACTTAGCTATCAAAAACAACGACATCTTGAAGTTCATAGGCAAATGGATGGACCTGGAAAACATCTTCCAGAGTGAAGTGAATATTAGCCAAAAACTTGAATTACCCAAGATACAAGCCACAGGCCACAGGAAGCTCAGTAAGAATGATGAGCAATGCGTGGATGCTTCAGTCCTTAAAAGGGGAAAAAGTATCATATATATATATATGTATATATGTATTTATATATATATGTATATATATATATATTTAATGAAGCCAAGAAGTACGTGCTGACAGGACCCTGATATAGCTGTTTCCTGGGAGACTCAGCCAGAGAGTGACAAATACAGAAGTGAATGCTAGCAGCAAAGCATTGAACCTCCCCGTTGGAGGAGTTAGAGAAATAGTTGAAGGAGCTTAAGGGGCTTGCAACTCCATTGGAACAACAACATCAACCAACCAGAGCTCCTAGGGACTAAACCACTACCCAAAGACTATACATGGACAGACCCATGGTTCCAGCTGCATATGTAGCAGAAGATGGCTTTGTTGGGCACCAGTGGGAGGAGAAGCCCTTGGTCCTGTCAAGGCTGGAACCCCCAGTGTAGGTGAATGTTGTGGGGAGGCAGGAAGGGATAGATGGATTGGGGGACACCCTCATAGAAGAAGAGGAGGGGAATGGGAGAGGGGGCTTATGGGTGGGGACTCAGAAAAGGGATTAACATTTGAAATGTAAATAAAAAAGATCCAATAAAAAAATAAGTTCAATTTAAAAAAAAGAAAGAAAGAAAAGCAATTTCCTAGTGATTTCTCTTTAGCTAGCCAAAAGAACATGGCATAAGTAACTTAAATCTTTTTGGTCAATTACCCAACATGGCCAAGAGACAGTGGTTATTTAAACCTTACCATGATCTAATATTAAGTCTTTACTTTTTTCTACATCCTGGGTCAATGGAAGTTATACTTTCTAGCATAATGTGATTGTGAATGTGACTGCGTTTAGGTATCTACACATCTCATTTATTTGCGAGTTTACTTACATGTTTGGTGTGAAGTAAGAACAAAAGTTTCTCCTTTATTAAATAGCCATTCGCTTATCCAGTACTTTTCATAAAAAGCACATTTCCGTCTTAACATTTTTAGATACCAACTTTATCATTGTTAGATTCAAAGCATTCATGGGTCTGTATCTAACATTGTGTTTGACTTAAATTTCATTTGTCAGATCTACATATTTAATTATTAAACAATCATATTTTAATACATTTGTGACACAAAGTCTCATCCCTTGGTAACTTTTATGTGTTTATTTTTTCATACAAATTTTTATTTTCATTTTAGCAGTGACCACAATTAAAAGTCGCATCTTCACCATGTCCAGTAACCGTATAAAAATACAGAAGTCTTTCAACTTGCTGAATTCAGAACTGTTTCAATATCCTCTTTAAGTGAGTAGAAGAAAGCTGTGGCCATGCATCTCCATGACCCCTCTTGCTGCTTCTGAAACACTCCCAGGATGCTTCTGCTTTGCAGCCTTTCTTCTTCCTGCTCTTCAATCTGGGGAGAGCCTTCCATGGGCATCTGCTGTGCTCCCTGTCCCAGCTCATGTCTCTGTGTATGTGTATCCCATCCTTTCATTTTGCTTATTTCATCTCTGGCACTGTTATAAATGTCTTGACCAAAAGGAATGTAAGGGAAGGCAGGTTTATTCAGCTTGCAATTCCAGGTTACTGTCCATTATGGATGGGAAATAAAGGTGGGAATTCAAGCAGCTGCCAACATTACATCCTTTGTGGAGAGCAGAGAGAAATGAGTGCATCCATGTTACTATCTGCTGCTGCTGCTGCTGCTGCTGCTGCTGCTGCTGCTGCTGCTGCTGCTTTCCAATGTACTGTACAGCTCAGATTCCAGACAACAAAGCAGTACTACGCATAGCAGCCTGAGCCTTTCTACATCAGTTAGTAAAAACAATCCCCAGTAGACCTCATGGGCCAACCTGATTTAAACAGTTACTCAACTGGGGGTCTCTTTTCCAGTAAATCAAGGTTGAAGCAAGTTAACATGTTGAATTAACCATCATAGATGGCTTCCCTGAGTACCCAAGACAAATTGTGTTTTCTTGAAAAAGAAGTTCAAGATACCACGCTGGTGTCTTGGTTTCCTTTCTTATACATATCACCAATGATGGAAGGATAACTCATTCACTGGCTGTCTCTCCTGGTTGGCTATGAAATCCATGAACATAGGACCTTTTCCAATCTCTCAGCGCCTGGAGTAGTGTTTACTGAATAAATAATATTCCATGGCTCTTTTCAAAATAATTCCCTGGGTCTCACTGGTTCAATTACATCATACTTTATTTAGTGAAATACAGGGTGCAGAATCTGAGGCACATGGAAAGGAGAAGGGAGGGAGAGAGGAAGAGAAGAGAGGGAGGGTGGGAGGAGGGTGAGTGATGACCTGGAGTTTGCTGAATGGTTAGCTCAGTAACGTGTACTTAAGGTGATAGAAAAATGGGGGCTGGGGATTTAGCTCAGTGGTAGAGCGCTTGCCTAGCAAGCGCAAGGCCCTGGGTTCGGTCCCCAGCTCCGGAAAAAAAAAGAAAAAAGAAAAAAAAGGTGATAGAAAATGGTTGCTGCTTCCCTCTCTCCTGTGCACTCTGAAGTGCACATATTTAGTCTCCATTGTGTTTAGGAATAGTGAAATCAAATATTAAATATGGATGTATTTTTTTGAGAAACTGAAGGAACTTTGAAGAAAGAACTTGAAAGTTTCAATAAATATGAAATCTAACCACGAATAAAGCACTAGTGAATCATGGCAGCATATGAGATGATAACATCATGACTGGGGTATTTGAAAATAAAACCACGGGGTTGGGGATTTAGCTCAGTGGTAGAGCGCTTGCCTAGCAAGCGCAGGGCCCTGGTTTCGGTCCCCAGCTCCGAAAAAAAGAAAAAAGAAAAAAAAAGAAGAAAATAAAACCACAAAAGTAAATGTGTAGTATTAAATGAGCTTTGAATGGGTCGATATTCAGTGACCTATGAATTCTAGAAACCAGACAAAAGAAAATATTTTAAAACATAAATCTTTTATCAACAAAATATTTAGATGTTGAGAAAGTAGTTCTTTGCAAAGCTGACTGCACTATTAATAGGCAGATGACAAAGGACTTAATGGTAACTGAATGTGTGACCCTGTGATTAGACAGAAAAATTGTGTGTGCCCAATAGAAGTCGAATTCCGAGAATGGCTGGCAGAGAGGAGACTGAATGCATCCAGTATCCGTGTCTGTCTTGTTCATACCACAGAGATGCTTTCATGGCATTAATGGAATAACTAGATTTTTGAAAAGGAAAACAAGCTATGTATAACAGGAGAAATAGCCTGCCTAACTGAGCCTAAGTTAGTCTAAGCTATTTTTAGTCTGTGATTCTGTCCTAGTAGGCCCTTGAGAATTCGAGGGAAATATAGATAGAAAAAAATTTGCTCTTTTCCCAGCTTAATGATACAGAGATAGTCTTGAAATACGTTTAATATGGTCTCATGTTCTAAAGATAACTCTGTTTCTGTCAATCAAAGAGGAACTAGGAAAGTGGAAGGTTTATTCCTATGACAGGGCATTTTCTCCAGAGTGCCTGATGTGCCTTGCTGAGGAATCACGCTAGGGTACGGATACGGATTGTGTGAGTAAGTCAGACAGCTGAGTGAGACACGCACCTGGCTGAACCTGGCTTGGGATGAATGCTTGTAAATCCATCTGAATCACTCTGACACCTTTTGCAAATCCAAAGCTAGATTGTTTTCAGTCCAACACTGCTTAATTAATATCATCTTTTTAAAAATGTTTGTGTTTTGCTTAGTGTTTGGCATTGTTGGGAGACAGTGAGGGTGATGAGTTGCCGTCTCGCTGGCTCCAGTTCTAAGAAGCCTGCTCTGCTCTGTGGCTGGGAGAAGGGCAGCTGCACTAATGCACACCTAAGATAACGACAATCATGCGATGGTATGGAAATGGATGGCTCGGGGTTCCTACTCAGGTTCTAGTGTTAGAGGAGCTGTCAGAACAGCTGCCCTTACTGGGAACTAGATGAAGAGCTGTACATGGGGAAGGACCTGTGCATAGTTCTGGGTGGCTGGGGAATGCCATACAACTGGGAAAAATCCTAGAGAAAGAGAGAGAAAATTCCACCTCACTCTTGGAAGAAATCCATCTTCTCTTCCTCCCTCAAGTTTTTGTTCCTTTTTGAATAGTGTAGTCTCAAAGTGCTTTACTAACTTCTGTCTTCATAGTCTCCTTCATGGAATTTAATCGCATTCATTCTTTTTATTCCAAAATCTTAATAGACTTTTAGAGACTGGGGGAAAATGTTTTCCACAAAATACAGACAATCCATCCATTCGGTCGGTGTAACGTGAGGTCAGCAGGTTGTCAACTGTCGTCCTTTCTCGGGTCCACAAAGAATGAAAGATACAAAGGCCCACATAGCGACAAATGTTCTGATGTGAAAGCAGGTTCACATCAAAGGTCATGTGCAAGCAGGTTCACTTCGAAGGTCATGAAATCCAGAAGAGAGACACCTGGAATTCTGAACTAGTCTGTTAAAATCCCACGGGACATTTTTCTAACCCCAATGAGGGCCATGGTGCTTTCCCTTTTATACTAAAGGATAGGAGTTTATATTAGTGTGAATAAGGAAAAAGGACTAACAAAAAAGGAGGAAGAGAAAAACCACAATCATACCATTTCAAAATGGGTATCACCAGGTGACATATATTCTTTCTTTATAAAAATTTTACATATTTTTATTAGAGATGGAGTTAAGTTGATGAAATGCTTGCCTAGTGGGCTTAAAACCCTGGTTTGAGCCTCAGAATCACATACACTAGGTTTTACAGTGCACGCCTGTAATCCCAGCACTTGAGAGGAGGCAGGAGGATCAGATGTTCAAGATCATACTTAGCAAAATAGTGAGTTCAAAACCTGGCTGAGATATATATGAATGTGTTAAAGTTTTAAAAATAACATTTTAAGAAAGTTGTGTACTTATAGACTCTACTATTAACTATTCTGTATCCAGTTTGAACCTAACAACATTTGGTAACTAACTTCATGTGTAACAAAAACATTATTTTATAATAATATGGCATTCTATTTACAGCTTTATTGTGCTTAGATAAAATTCCACTCTGTTTATGAGTAAATAGATCTGTTTATTCATAGACTCAATATCTTGTTTTTATGACAAGAACATGGGATAAAGGCAGACATGAATTAAAAAGCCTTGGAAGTTGCTGAGAAGGAATGGAAATACGGATTCCAAGGTTATGACATAAGTAAAATGAAATATTAGTATCTGGCCTATGACCAGATAGATCTGGCATCAGTTCATAGGCAATTTTTAAATACAATTGCTTAATCAAACTTGAAAACATCTGCTATGGTTTAGATGCGACACATAACACAATCTATTGTTCTGTATGCTTATTCTGCAAATGGTCACATTGTTTGGGCAAGCCTGGATGAAGGCTTGACTGTTTCCCACCAGTTCTTGCCCATGGCAATGTTAACAGCCGTCTTCTGCCACGTGCTCCTGCTTCAGTAATGTTCTGTCCAAGTACCTGAGATCAAGCAACTGTGTACTAAATACCCTGAAATATGGCCAAAAAAGATCTCCTCTCCCTCTTTTAAATGGTAACAGATATAGTTATGGTGTTGCAAAAGTAATACACACACACACACACACACACACACACACACACACACACACACACACACACACATCCTGATTCCATTCGCCTATTTCACCTTTAAGTCACAAAGCATCTATGAAGGAGTAACACCTACTAAAATCAAACAGGTACTAGTCTTCTAGAAATATCATAAAAAACATAGAAAAGAAAAAGGGGAAAAGGAAGGAAGGGAGGAGGGAGGGAGAGAGGGAGGGAGAAAGAAAATTAAAGAAAAATTAAAATAAAATTAACTAAGGAGCACTGTGTATGCTCTCTCTCTCTCTCTCTCTCTCTCTCTCTCTCTCTCTCTCTCTCACACACACACACACACACACACACACACACACACACACACCATGGCCTTTTTTGTGAGGTAAAGCTCTTGTTCTGAGGAAAGACTCCGGGCAGCAATGATCTATTTGATTGATTCCTCACTGCCCTAACAAGGCCAGGAATCTCATGTTCTTCTCCATCAGAGAAAGCACATAGAGGCTTAGGGGACAGTTATCAAAGTAATTTTTATACAAATGATGTAAACCTCCTTACTCTCTTGCCTCTCTGACCTCGTTTGCTGGCTGAAGCCCCACTGCTTGACATACATTAACTTGATGTTTAAACCTTATTTTCCCAGAGATTTTTCTTTCTTTCTTCCTTTCTTTTTTTTTTTTCTGTGTGTTTCTTATGAATCCTAAAGGTTTGTACTTGTCTGGAGATCTTTGAATCTACCAAAAGCTTTTCTTTCCCTTCCTAACATTTTGGCCAGTACAAATGTCCCTGTGTACTTTCAGCGTGATTTCACAATTAACAGAATCCCATGTCTCCATAGTTTGCTGCTAATAAACTACTTACTATGCTGCAGAAATTCAATGCCCAATTTTACATTTTACATCACGTTAGATTTAAGATCTTTCAAAGCAGTAGAAGGAAGTTACTATTCTCGAGCAATAATAAAACTCAACTCTTTACCATGGTTCAGAACCTTGGTTACCTCGTACACATTTTCTTATTATCTTTTTTCTTTTTTAAGATTTTTTTAGATTTATTTATTTATTATGTAAGTAGCTGTTTTCAAACACACCAGAAGAGGGCATCAGATCCCATTACAGATGGTTGTGAGCCACCATGTGGTTGCTGGGAATTGAACTCAGGACCTCTGGAAGAGCAGTCAGTGCTCTTAACCCCTGAGCCATCTCTCCAGCCCTCTTATTATCATTTTTCAACAATGTGTTGTATATCTTCTTTCAGTTCATGTCCTTTCCCCCTAAGCATGCAGGCACTTCAGAGACTCTGGTCCCCAACCTTCATGGTCTTTGTCTAACTTTGACTAACTTTGTCTCTTCCTGGACTTATTTCCAGGACAACAGGAATGTGTATAGTTCAGGAATTTGATGCTTTTGCCATACAAGCTCCTGAATGCAGCCTCGAAGTTCACAGGGCTCATCTGTATTTTCCTTTCTGTTATATTTGGTGAAGAGTAGCTTTGGTTGTGCAAGGGAAACTGGGTATTGGATTGTTGCAATCTAGTTTAGGATTCCTTCCACTTGTCCAATAGCCAGTGTGGTGGATTTCAGTGGGTTTTGCATCAAAGACATATTTGGCATCATTTTCCCCTGGGTAAGATGGTAATACCTCAGGATCGGAGGTTTTGCTGTCTACTAGGTATCTGTGGCTTAAAGGAAAGAACATCTGGATTCTTCTAACTCTGCCACTGTCTGATGCATGTGCCTACTATACCACAGACCATAAAATATTAAATAAGTGAATGCATTTTGTCCTTGTATAAGTCTCTATTAACCTACAATGAAATGAAAACTTGGGTTGTTTGATTTCTAAGGTTTCTATAATTCTAAAATTACAAGAGCTAAACATAAATCTTTCCAGAATACATTCCTAGCCTCATGTTAGACCCATTTGAACAAAATAAAATTTGTACTTAAACCAACTGTCCAATAAAAAGTAGCTTATAAACCTTACTTCCAAAAAGGAATTTGGTGATCTAGCTCTCCTGATAACTTCTCAAGCCAGTTTGCTAATACAATATGCTCTCAGAAACTCTCTACAAAAATTTCATTTTATAGTCCTATATCTCAGACTCTGCTTATCTGTTCCACTCACAGCTGTGTGTTGACTGGATGGCTTAAACTCTAGCAAGATGGAAAAGATTCGAGGATGGCCTTCATTGACTCACGGACAGAAACAGACCAAAAGTGATGGAGAAGCAGCTGCAAAGTTGCTGCCACATCCCTACAGCGAGCTCCCCAGAGCCATAGATGTGTTCCAATCTCTACTTGTCTTTCCTCACCACTCACAAACTCCTTGGACGTCCCATGGTTCAGTCCTCTCAACTGCTTACAAACACATGCTTTGCTTTGCTTTTTTAATGGATATTTTAAAATTTACATTTCAAGTGTTATTCCCTTTCCCCATTTCCCATCCATAAATCACCTATCCCATTCCCCTGTCCCCCTTCTTCTATGAGGTGTTGCCCTCCCAACCACCCAACCCTTCCAGTCTTCCCACCCTGACATTCCCCTACACTGGGGGGGGGGGGTCAGCCTTGACAGGGCCAAGGGCTTCTCCCCGCATCGGTGCCCAACAAGGCCATCCTCTACTACATATGCAGCTGGAGCCATGAGTCACTCCATGTGTAGTCTTTGGGTAGTGGTGAGCTAGGAGCTCAGCCCTAGGAGCTCTGGTTGGTTGGTATTGTTGTTCTTATGGGTTTGCAAACCCCTTCAGCTTTTCTTCTTGCTGTGAGCTCCCTACTTTGTTCTCTCTAGGTCTGACCTATGATGCCCTCTTCCATTTAAAGGGCTAGAGTTGTGGACAAGAAAAGGCTCAAGCAAAAGCCAGATCAGCTTTCCATTCTATCTAAGACAGTGTCACCCTTAACCCTCCTCTCCTGACACTTTAATAATTAACTAGTTTTTCTAATTACTGCCCATCTGCACACAGATGTGAAGTCATCCACTGGAGCATGAACAACCTATAAATGACCACATCCCTGAAAAATACTGACTTTCCTTCCAAAGCATCCATCAACTGCCAATAGCTCCTCAGCTAAGGGTAGGCCCTGGTGAGCCTGTCTCTCGCCCCTGCTAAAGTGATGGCTATCTTCATTGTATTTTCCTCTAGTCTTCCGGTTTACAGGGAGCTACTCTAATAATGTCTGGTACACACAGAGAAACATACTCCTGCTAATGCAGAAGCACAGCTCTCATCTTAAAGGAAACGGGAGTTTATTTTGGAGCCGTTTTCAGTAAGCATAGTCCAGGAACACATATTTAGGCTTCCTCAAATACCATGTTCCAACTTGAAGGAAGTTTTATAGCTTAACACAACAAAGAATGTCATAAATCAAAACAACTTTCAAAGACATTGGTGGTTATACCAGATAGGGGGAGCTTTCTATAGACCCTAGATACTATAATCTAAGGGCATTCTTACCTTTTGGTTTGGTGGAAGCTAATGGTCTGCTGCTAAGTTATTAGATTCCACAAGGGTTTTCTCTATTAGTCACAAGGGGTTAATTCTGACAGGGAAGTGGGTGAGGACTGGTGACTCTGGTAAAGCCAGCCTGAGATTAGATGACTAACCTCTGGACTTGGATCAATCTATTGTCTCCACAGTATGGAGCGTTCTATCAGTCAGTCCTTGCGGATACAGGAGGTTTTCAGGAGTTATCATCTATAGCACTCTGCACATTTTTTACAAGCAAATCACTATTTATATTAAATTTTCTTTCTTCTAATAAATGATTGTAAAATAGAAATGTAGCACTGTGCATCGTTGTATCAAATTTGTTTTCTTGATGGCCACTTCAGGGAGAAAGTGAATGGGCTTACACAAATGCTAGGCACAGGAAGTGCTTTATTTCAATGACTATGTGTAAGTGAGATTTACATATGTAAAGATGTACGCCACACTTCACATTTTGTTTGAATTTGGCTTACTTCCATCCAGTCTGGGGTTCTGTGTCTCCTGTTTCCTCGGTGTGGAATTTCAACTTTTCATACAGATGGACTCTGTTTGGAATCCAGTGGAACTGTAAAACTGCAGCAGTCATGTTACCCTGACATTCTCAACTCCATTCTGTGGTAAGCCCTTAAGTATATTTAGGGCTGCCTCTTCTCTCTCTGAAGTGGCAAAAATAGGCAAAGGTGACCTTTACTATTCCACTTAGGCAGAGCCTGACTGTGGCCTTCGAGCCTCTCTCTCTCTGAGGAGTTCCAGGACACTCCACCACCAGTCCTGTGTCTGGAGTTTGCTCCTTCCATCTCATTGACATGTTGCTTCATGGAAACAGAATGAATACTTAAGGGAAGAATTGGACTGATTTTTGTTTCTCTGAAATGATATGACATATTCCATTGAATTGGGCCCTAATAACAGTTGGAGCAGATGTTAGGAAACACTGGTAGGAGAGCACACAGTTTATGCTTTTTACAGTGGAAACAAAAATGAATGGTATTTAAATGATGGGAGAGAGAAGAGGTAAAGCAGGTGACTCAATCCCTAATTCAATTCTGAGTATGACTGTGCACCGACAAACGGCTCCAGAACTACACGCTTGCCTTTCCCACTCCAGCAGTAGGCTCCTAAAATCAGGTTATAATATGACAGGTATGAATTATTGAGCAATTGTGATGTATCAGGAACTGTATTTACAAGATATTCACACCACGATACTTTAAGAAATTTGCCTGGGTTTGGCAGACAGATAAGCAATAAACCAGTGATTTCTAATCTGAACTATTTGAGGGCAAAGTCATGATCTGAGATGTGCGGTTGGTGTGTTTTTAACCAATTCTGTGATAAGCCAGGGGGATTGTATGACTGGGGAGCTGAGGATGAGGTGCTTCCCAGTAGAATGAGTGGTGAGGTGAGACATCTCAGGAGTCTGCAGAGGTGAGAAGATTGCAAACGGACTGTGTATTCTGAAGAGTTTACTGGAGAAGTTATTTATATTTCTTATTCTTCCCCCTCGACTGCCTCTGGTTAACCAACAGGTATATATTTAGATCAGTCTTAGCTCTTGCTACCTATTAGAGAACATTTTAATGCTCTGTGTACTTATATATGTTAAGAATTTTATAATCCCAGGGAAAACAGAAAAATACATTAATGAATTTTATAAAAATTAGAAATGTCAAATTGATTTCATATCTTGCATTCCAAAAGATTTCTATCTTCAAAATCATCACATGAAACATGCTAAGGAGGAAGGTGCCTTTCATTTTGTTTTTGCTATTTGTTTGAGACTAAGTGCAAAAATTCTCTGAAGCTAAAATCATGGTTTTTTTTTTTTTTTTACTATTTTTGGTTTTTGATTTTTAGGGTTTTTTGTTTTGGGGTGTGTGTGTGTGTGTGTGTGTGTGTGTGTGTGTGTGTGTGTGTGTGTGCCTGGATAGGTTTTGTTTATATTTATATTGAATTTTTTATTTACATTTCAAATATTATTCCCTTTCTAGGTTTACCGGACATAAGCCGCCCTATCCCATCCCTCTTCCCTTCTTCTATAAGGGTGTTCTCTTCCCCATCCACCCCTGCTTACCACCCAACCCCCCCAACATTCCCCTGGGGAATCCACTGGGGATCCAACCTTGGCAAGACCAAGAGCTTCTCCTTCCACTGGTGCCCAATAAGGCCATCCTCTGATACATATTCAGTTGGAGCCATGGGTCAGTCCATGTACAGTCTTTGGATGGTGGTTTAGTTCCTGGAAGCTCTGGTTGGTTGGCTTTGTTGTTCTTATGATGTTGCAAACCCCTTCAGCTCTTTCAATCCTTTCTCTAAATCCTCCAACTGGGGTCCTGTTCTCAGTTCAATGGTTTGCTGCTACCATTCGCCTCTGTATTTGACATGCTTTGGCTGTGTCTCTGATCTATATCAGGCTCCTGTCAGCATGCACTTCTTAACTTCATCAATCTTATCTAGTTTTGGTGACTGTATATATATATATATATATATATATATATATATATATATATATATGTATGGGCCACATGTGGGGCAGGCTCTGAATGGCCGTTCCTTCAGTCTTTGCTCCAAACTTTGCCTCCATATCCCCTCCTATGAATATTTTTGTTTCCCCTTTTAAGGAGGAGTAAAGCATCTATATTTTGGTCATCCTTCTTGAGTGAAGCTAACATCTTATAACCACAATTCTACATGATGCAAAGGTAAATTCAGATGATTCAGAAAGATAATGCTGGATGGCATGACTTCAATGAAAAGATGGAAATATAGCATTTGTGAGAGAGTAAAGCAATTACCACTATAATTCTGATCAGAGTCAATCAAGAACCTTCTTTAGATGACGATCGATGCTGGGTACAGAAAGGACCAGGATATAAGCCTCCTTCAGAGGAAGAACACAGGGTCTTCATGGATCCAGCAGTTCAGTGTGGTTGTCCACCTGCCCACTCATGAGAGATACCTAGAAACAGGAAAAGCATAGTTCTGAGAATATTTCCAGAACTGGTTAATGTCAGAAAGCTGAGTGTGGAGGATCTTCCCTGAAGTGCAGATGATTCCATCTAATACGCCAGGGTCTGGATGGAATTCAGAAAGTGCAAAGAAGGGAAGTTCTCAAGAAACCTCACATCTTCACAGGCACATGTGGGTTTTGCTGCTCCTGTCTCCCAGGGATATCACCCAGATTCATCAGCTTTTGAAGACAGACTCGTACCAGCAACTTTAGGAGCTTTGAGGTCCTCAGACTCACTCTGGGGACCTCTCTGCTCTCTCTTGTGCCAAGGCTTTACCTTCATGCACTGAGCAGTTACTGTTTCCCCCACCTGCCAGCTGGTCATGATGGGACTGTTAAGCCTCTGCTTGTTTAAGTCAATCTGATAAGGTATCACAAGCTCGAGACAGAAAAAGATAGCTAGAAGCATATCACTGATATCACTGCTAGCATTAGTTAACCAACTGTAGTACTCCTGACCAACTGCCCTAGGCTGATAGCTCATTGCCAGTAGGTCTTCCGCATAGTTATAAGAACAGTCAAGTGTAGCCTCTCTGAGGGTGACTGTATGCTATCAGATTCAAGGCTTAGATCTGCCGACTACATGGCTTACCTTAAACCACTTGAATGTGGGCAGGTGGAATCCACTCTGCAAGCAAATGCTGATATTCAGAAAAAGCTCATTTCCTAAACTGACGAGTCAGAATGGGAACATTGGACAGAGGCACAACAGGGGTCTAATTGGCCTGTCCTCCTTTGTCAGAATCTCTAACCTCTTAACCAATCCCAGCATCCCAGCTGCTCTGTAGAAAAACAAAACAAAACAAACAAATAAACAAAAAAATGCAAGCTGCTTTCCAGTATACTGATGTGGCAGAGAACATCTGTTAGGAAATAAGAGTTGAGCAGAAAATTCTGAAATAATAAATTTTCAAAGCAGTTGCATAAAACTGTGAATACATTTTGTTAAAAAGGGCCTATTAATCTTGTTCTGTGCTTGCTAAATCAAATATTCATTGATTTTGATCCTCATGGAAAAGTTGAAATTTCTAGTGTAGGCATCTAGAACTCCCAGGGAAGTTTTGCTTTGCCTTTTTTTTTTAATCACCAGAAAGATCAGTGGACAGATTTGGGGGGAGTAAGTAGCCATCACTATACATCTTAAATAACTAGTGTAATTGTATTTCATGTTGAGTATCCAGATCAAATGATGCTAATTTGAGTTAAAAACAATAAATTCAGAAGCTGGGTACAGAGACATGTAACTATATTCCTGCATGTGTAAGGCAGAGACAGAAGTGTATGAGTTTAAGATCAGCCAAGGGTATATAGCAAGATCCTGTCTATAAAAACAGAGAGAAGGGGGGAGGAAGAGTAGGGAGGAAGAGGGGCCTTAACCCACTCAGGTCACTCTTGTACAACATGGTAACACAGGTAAATAGCGACACAAGTAAATAGAAACACAGGCAAATAACAGTGCAGGTAAATAACAGCACAGGTAGATAATAACACAGGTAAATAACACAAATAAATAGAAACATAGGTAAATAACAACACAAGTAAATAACAACACAGGTACATAGCAACACAGGTAAATAACAACACAAGTAAATGACAACACAGGTAAATAACAGCATAGGTAAATAACAACATGAGTAAATATCAATGCAAGTAAATAACAACACGGGTAAATAACACAGGTAAATAACAACATGGTTAAAAAACAATGCAATGTGTTTCTGAAAACTGCCTCAGAGCAAATTGTATTTTTTCACTACAGAAACCATAAATATATGTGAGAGAAGTCATATACTAATTAGCTCAATTTTGTCATTCCACAATATTCATTTTAAAGCACCACAATGTATTTATATATTCTATATAAATACAGTTTGGACCAATAACTAAAACATTGTAAGAGCTTGAATCTGCTTAGAGTTCTATGCAATCCATGCATGAATGAGCTTAGATCCTGTCCTTAACCTGCAGTTCCTTTTCCTCAGTAACAGACTTAAGCCTACTCGTCTCAAATTTTTAATTACCATAAAAAGTAGTATGTTTCATTATAGCATTTATTTATTTTTTTTATTTTTACCTGTTGTTTTTTTTATTTAGAGAATACTTTATTAGTTTTTGTAATCAAACCCACGTATATAAGACCTTACATATTTAATACAGTGTGTTACCCCTGTACAAATGGAAAAAACTTAAGTTCAACATTTCTAGACCAATATGGCTGTTAATTTCTGTACAGTGCCAACTCAACACAGTAAACGGGGATACTTTTTTCGAAAGTTGACAGCACAGGTAAAGTTTCAAAAAATTCAAATTATATATCTGTATATATATATTTATATTTATATAAAAAGACCAATAATAGCAGTGTTATGCATCAACAGCAGCAACAGCTTTTCCAGGTTCTGCAGTCATCTGAACAAAACTGTAGAGACATCCAGCACACTCCATTAAAAAAAAAAAAAGTAAAAAAACAAAACCCGAGAAAACAGCACGGTTCTGTTACTCTTGTGGTACCTGGCACCATTTTTTTTTAAATTAGCTTCTCAATCATCATCTGGAAAGAAAACATTCTGAGCAACATCATTAAAAACAGCTCTGATAAAGCACGGTCACTACTACGTATCATAAAGCAGGTACAAGCTATTTTACATCCACAGAGGTATGATACAGTACTGTCCTACATCTATAATACTAGAGGATACAATTTAAAAGGCATTATTTGAGACTTGATTCTACTTTTCCAGCAGAGGGCCCAAAGGATGGTGTGACACAGCTTTGTAAAGAAACATACTCTAGACAGGATTTCCTTTCACTAGTGGCACACTTCTAAGGATTCATTCTCTCCATGAATGTCAGCTAAAACCGTTATTAAAAAAATGAAATATCCCTAGAACAAAACCGTATAACCACCGGATTCGCATGAAGATGACCTAGTGGAGACAAGCTGGACCTCACCTTACCAACAAGCTATCAAATCTGTTATGTTTAAACAGTGAGACCTCCAAGGAAGGAGATGCCAAGTAGTGCTTCAAAGCTTCGGACCACAATCAAACACAGCATCCTTTTCAACAGAAGCAGAAGCTCATCTGAATATGCTCATGGATGCTGACATCAACATTTAATCATCTCCTCACTCATCCAGGAAGAGGGGGAGATCAGTTACTACTGTACTTTAATGTGTTCAACCAAATCACCATATTACAAAAATAGCAAGCTGCCATAATAAAAAAATAAGGCTCCTCTATCCAGCACCAGATAGCATCATTTTACTTTCAAGCCTAGAAATTGCACACTTGTATATAAACCAACCGAAGATGAGGATTCAGAGTTCATCTTGGTGGATTTTTCCTTTGATGAATATGAAGTGTCCTTCCTTATCTTTTTTGATGACTTTTAATTGAAAATTGATTTTATTTGATATTAGAATGGCTACTCCAGCTTGCTTCTTCTGACCATTTGCTTGGAAAGTTGTTTTCTAGCCTTTCACTCTGAGGTAGTGTCTGTCTTTGTCTCTGAGGTGTGTTTCCTGTAGGCAGCAGAATGCAGGGTCCTCATTGCGTATCCAGTTTGTTAATCTATGTCTTTTTATTGGGGAGTTGAGGCCATTGATATTGAGAGATATTAAGGAATAGTGATTATTGCTTCCTGTTATATTCATATTTGGATGTGAGGTTATGTTTGTGTGCTTTCATTCTCCTTGTTTTGTTGCCAAGACGATTAGTTTCTTGCTTCTTCTAGGGTATAGCTTGCCTCCTTATGTTGGGCTTTACCCTTTATTATCCTTTGTAGTGCTGGATTTGTAGAAAGATATTGTGTAAATTTGGTTTTGTCATGGAATATCTTGGTTTCTCCATCTATGTTAATTGAGAGTTTTGCAGGATACAGTAACCCGGGCTGGCATTTGTGTTCTCTTAGGGTCTGTATGACATCTGTCCAGGATCTTCTGGCCTTCATAGTTTCTGGCGAAAAGTCTGGTGTGATTCTGATAGGTCTGCCTTTATATGTTACTTGGCCTTTTTCCCTTACTGCTTTTAATATTCTTTCTTTATTTTGTGCGTTTGGTGTTTTGACAATTATGTGACGGGAGGTGTTTCTTTTCTGGTCCAATCTATTTGGAGTTCTGTAGGCTTCTTGTATGCCTATGGGTATCTCTTTTTTTAGGTTAGGGAAGTTTTCTTCTATGATTTTGTTGAAGATATTTACTGGTCCTTTGAGCTGGGAGTCTTCACTCTCTTCTATACCTATTATCCTTAGGTTTGATCTTCTCATTGAGTCCTGGATTTCCTGTATGTTTTGGACCAGTAGCTTTTTCCGCTTTACATTATCTTTGACAGTTGAGTCAATGATTTCTATGGAATCTTCTGCTCCCGAGATTCTCTCTTCCATCTCTTGTATTCTGTTGGTGAAGCTTGTATCTACAGCTCCTTGTCTTTTCTTTTGATTTTCTATGTCCAGGGTTATTTCCATGTGTTCTTTCTTGATTGCTTCTATTTCCATTTTTAATTCCTTCAACTGTTTGATTGTGTTTTCCTGGAATTCTTTCAGGGATTTTTGCGATTCCTCTCTGTAGGCTTCTACTTGTTCTCTAAGGGAGTTCTTTATGTCTTTCTTGAAGTCCTCCAGCATCATGATCAAATATGATTTTGAAACTAGATCTTGCTTTTCTGGTGTGTTTGGATATTCAGTGTTTGCTTTGGTGGGAGAATTGGGCTCCGATGATGCCATGTAGTCTTGGTTTCTGTTGCTTGGGTTCCTGCGCTTGCCTCTCGCCATCAGATTATCTCTAGTGTTACTTTGTTCTGCTATTTCTGACCGTGGCTAGACTGTCCTATAAGCCTGTGTGTCAGGAGTACTGTAGACCTGTTTTCCTGTTTTCTTTCAGCCAGTTATGGGGACAGAGTGTTCTGCTTTCGGGCGTGTAGTTTTTCCTCTCTACAGGTCTTCAGCTGTTCCTGTGGGCCTGTGTCTTGAGTTCACCAGGCAGGTTTCTTGCAGGGGAAAAGTTGGTCCTACCTGTGGTTCCAAGGCTCAAGTTTGCTCGTGGGGTACTGCCTAAGTCCTCTCCGCGGCGGCAGCAACCGGGAAGATCTGCGCCGCTCTTTCCGGGAGCCTCCGTGCACCAGGGTTCCAGATGGCGTTTGGTGTTTTCTTCTGGCGTCTGGATGTGCACAGAGTGCAGTCTCTTCTGGTTTCCCAGGCGTGTCCGCCTCTCTGAAGGTTTAGCTCTCCCTCCCATGGGATTTGGGTGCAGAGAACTGTTTATCCGGTCTGTTTCCTTCAGGTTCTGGCGGTGTCTCAGGCGCAGGGATCCTGCCGCTCCTGGGCCCTCCCCTACGGGAACCCAGAGGCCTTATACAGTTGCCTCTTGGGCCAGGGATGTGGGCAGGGGTGGGCAGTGTTGGTGGTCTCCTCCGCTCTGCAGCCTCAGGAGTGCCCACCTGATCAGGCGGTGAGGTCTCTCTCCCACGGGGTTTGGGAGCAGAGAGCTGCTGCGGGCCGGGATCCGCGGGTGTCTCATTATAGCATTTAAATATATACTTGGTTTTGATGCCCCTCTTACATCTTTCCTCTCCCCTACCTTGTGTGTCCTTCAACCTCATTCTTCCTCTTCCTACTGGCATGTGGTCTACAATCCTACCCCACCCTTCCTCAAAGCCTATGCTTTCTCCCTCTCTTGGTCTGTTTTCATGACCTATCCCTACACTCCACGTCCATACAAATCAGAAGCCAGAATCTATATTGAGAGATCATGTAGCATTTGTCTCTCTCAGACTGGGTTACCTCGCTTAATGCCTTAGCTTTCTTCAAACATGACCACCTACTCCCTTTGCAGACTTACATTTTTCACAGCTCTCATAGATCTCCTAATGACGTCATGTCTATTTAGCACATGGCCTTAAATCTCCACTCTGTACATATGGCCAAAACAATTGTTTATGCAAATATTAGGCATGATTGGCCTGAAATTCTTTTTAACCCTCGCCTTTCTGTGCTTGTATTTCAAGTTACAGAAGACCGAGGTGAACTTTCCTGAATCAACCTCCACTTCCTGAATTCAGTCGATGAGACTGCTCCTCTGGAGATTGGTAATGGGGGACAAACCAAGAAGAAAGATGAGAAAACGTCTCTTTCCCTCTTTCTCCCTTTGTCAAGCACTCCATCTCCAACACCCCTTCCTCCATATTTCCACCTGTTCATCTTTTACCAGTGACTGACTGAGCCTAAGGACTCTTTCTTTCTCCTCCAGGCAAAGGGAGGATTGGCTTTCCGTAGCTGGCACTCCCTGGTGCCTACTCTCCTGTTATGGTCTTTGTAGATTCTCTAGTACCACAGTAACTAAGTGCAATTTGCATAATTATTAATGCAGTTTTTTCTATTTCAAATGTTCAAAGTGGCATCTGTTTAACTAGTAGGGCAAAAAGAGGTATGTTGTTCAAAAATGGGAATATCATATGTACAAGACACTAGACTGTCTACACTGATGTTATGTCTGCATCAGAGTTTAAAGGTGCAATCTTTTTCATTGATATGCTAGAAGAAAGTCAAGTTTTCACCTGTGCAAGCCTCAAAATCACACAGTCAATGACAGAACCCAGATTGGAACTATGGTCCACCCCCTCCTCATTGCTACTTGTTCATTTTCTGACACCATTAGATGACTTTTTGTAGTTCAGAACTATATGAAGATTCTCAGCCCTAGTATCTGGCACTATTAGGGACTGATTAGATGCTTGATGATTAGTAATAATGGGCAACTTTACAGAATATGGAATCACCTAGAGGCCATGTAGGCATGTCTGTAGGAGAATTTCTCGTTTGAGTTTACTAAGATAGAAAGACCCATCCTAAATGTGGACAGCACCACTCCATAGGCATAATTATCCTGGACTAAATATTAAGAGGGGAGCCAGCCGAACACAAGCACATATCACTCCCCGTTTCCTGACTATGGGTGAGCAGCTGTTTCAATCTCCTGCCACCATATGCTTCCCTACCATGATGGACTACACCCTCCAACTGTAAGCTTAAACAGACTCTGCATCCACTAAGTTGGCTTTATTCTGTCATAGCAATGAGGAAAAGTAGCTGGTACAAGTAGAGTTCCAATGATTCTGATTCATGGTTAATTGCATAACAAGTATTTAGCCATACAAGTTTCTTTTCTGAGCAAATTTTGACCTTTTCTGCTATTTTCTTTTATCCTAGGGTATTTTCTCATCCTGTGTGATGTAGAACAGAGAGGAGACAATTGGCAGGAGAGATGAGGAACCACAAGGGTAGGAATTGTTGACCTAGAAAAACCAGGCACAGCAAATTTTTTAAGTTCAAGAAATAAAATTTGGATTTTGGAGGAATAAAACACAGACAAGAAATGTTATGGTCAGTCAGAGCCATGTCATGGATAATCTATGACATGAACTATGATGTACTTCGAATAGGGTTGAATAGGAAAAGCCAAGCTGGGTAGGAATGAGAGAGGAATGCAAGGTCAAGTCAGCTGGCTTGGGTATAGTACAAGGTGATGGATGGAGACATAGGACCTAGGGACGGGGAGGGGGGGAGGGAGGGAGAGGGGAAGGGAGAGGGAGAGAGAGGGAGGGAGAGAAAAAGAGATTCTGAGATCCAGAGGACAGTGTAGACTATCCTCTGTGGAAGCAGCCATTTATTTGTGACACAGAAATTTACACTGCAGAACTGAACTCCTTCCATGGCCTAGCCCAAGAGTATAAAATTACACAAACTCCTTTGAATCACAGGCAAAAAGGCAAGTTAGGTAGCTCAGCTCCTTTGCAGTAGGACAACCGTTTATGTATAAGCAGTCTTGTAGCCAGACCAAGGAGTAGGGATAGACAGCCCCCACTCAACTCAGAAGTAACTAAACTTCTAGATTTGTTCTCCTTTTCCAAAGAAATATGTTAGTTTTATGGGGAAACCCATTGATGCTCACATTTTCTTGTTGACACAAGACTGTGGGTGAGAAATATGCTCAATTACAGTCAAAGGGAGATTATTGGTGATATTAGGACCATCACCTAATTTCTGTCCCAGAAGTAGGTTTTTATTCCCTCCTCATAAGCACTGACTTCTTCTTTTCTCCTTATCAATAACTCTAGCCCTTGGTTGGAGAGATGGCTCAATCATGCTTACTTTGCAAGCATAAACACTTAGTTTTATCCCCAGAACTTACATAAACAAGCTGGGCAAGGTAGCACACACTTGCAATTCCACTGCTGGGGAGGTATAGATAGGAGGTATGAGACACGCTGGATAGTGAGACTCAGCCTCACCAAATCAGTGAGTTCCTGGCAAAATGGGGTCCCTGCCTCAAAATAAGGTGGACAGTTTCCTGAGAGATGTGACCTGAAGTTTGGCTGCTGGCTTCCACACATCCACACACATATATAGATGCAGAGGTCATAGGGTGGTGGCAGAGCCATTCTTTACTTAAAAATAGAACTGAAGGAGAGTTCAGAGGGCCTAATCTCACAAAGACATTTGAGGACAGAACTTAATAAAAAGATCAACAGAATCAAACCCAGCAGCTAAGTCTGGTAAGAAGAGGCATTAATGGATTTGGTAAGATGTGTTCCTGAAAATCCTTGCTGTGTTTAAGGATAAGGCCAAAAGTCAGACTGAGAGGAATTACAGTGGAGAAAACCAGAAGCCTGCTCCCCTTTGAAGAGTCTTCAATGAGGGAGTGAGAAGGGAAGTCATGTGAAAGAGGAAGATCAATCTATGGGCCAGTGATAGAGCCAATGATAATAGGAAGAGATCTGAGATCTGGTAGATTAAAGACACTTCTGCTTAAGTATGATAATCCTTTTCAAAAGGAGTTGAGAGCAAGGACTGGTGCAATAGGAGTCATCTAGAAGGTGAAGGGTAATACAGAAAGCTTTTGAATGGGTTTCTCTGGATGTTTCACTACATCTTCCTCTCAATTAGCTTTTCTTAGTTCTGATACAGACTATAAAATAGTATATGTGTAATTGTGTTTTCTCTCAGTTCCATTTTTATCCTCCCCCTCCCATGCCTTGTACTGTTACTATAGGCTGAGCCTTTCCCCTGGCACCTCTACCTCCAAGTCTTGAGAAGGCTAGACTGACTCCATGACAGGTTTCAAATTGGCAGTTCAGGACTAGACAAGTCCAGGCAAGTCCAGACCTCAGAAGCTGCCCCAGGCCACCTGGCCTGATGCAAGGACAATGGGTCAGCAGCAGTTTCTAGACTTTCTCAGCAATGGTTTCCAGACCTCAGTTTCCAGGTCCCACACCCTGGTACTGGAATGTCCCTAGAGATGGAACAAGATAAATGTTACCTACCCCCAAAATGCCTAGCCTGAGTGCATACTCTGTTGTCTCTCTATCTTGGTAATGGGAGACCCCAGCATGCTGGACTTCTGCAGAATAAACACTCTTTGCATTTATATACTACTTGAGTTCATGGTATCATTCTTTTTTTTTTTTTTTGGTTCTTTTTTTCGGAGCTGGGGACCGAACCCAGGGCCTTGCGCTTCCTAGGCAAGCGCTCTACCACTGAGCTACTACCCCAGCCCCGGTATCATTCTTCTTGAATCTGACCCTTACAATCTCGTGGCAATATTTGGTAAGAGACACTAGAAGACAGGAGGAACTAGAACATCCCTTCCTGTTTTCATTCTACTGCTTCTGGTCATTGACCAAATATACCCTCATTGGGGCTTAAGATCTCACTAAGTAGAGCTAATTCTTCCATCCCATCTTGTTGATCATCTTCTAGACTGACCTGATCTTGGGCCTGCTGTTTCTCTATGGTGCAAATCGCTAAACAGCAAGGCCACCTCTACTTCTGGCTTCTTATCATCACTACTTCTGAAAAAACAATTTTTTCTATTAAGTCATTACCAAGGTTGTTTTCATCCAACCCCTCTAATCACTTACAGAAACACATGGGAGGTGTGACTGAAGTACCTAACCAAGTTATTAATGCATCTGAGCATGAACACTACAGACACTCAACTACAGACACAGCACAGACCACCATCTATGCAAACTTGTTTTATAACTTTTTGCTGGTGACAATTGGTCATGACACATGACACTCACTCTGTCCAGAGTTCTGTAACTTTAAGATTTAGCCAAGTAGAGATTTGGGTTTTTGGGGGGTGGTGGAGGATGGAGGGTGGGAGTATATAGTCTACCTACACTCATTTTCTCTTATTGTTATTGGTTAAGCAATAAAGTATAACAGCTGTTTCTATAGCATGTGCACTGTATTTAGCTCTATAGAAATCTAGAGATGACTGAACAAACATGGGACACATGCACAGAGCATTAAAAAAACTATGCAAATGAGTCTCTATAAAGATTTGCAATCATGCTCTCAGCAGCACATAATTACATTCATACTATCAGATTTTTAGATGGCACTTAAGGTGATAGAAAACGGGATGGGGCACATATATGGACTGGGATGCAAGGTTATTGGCAAGCACTTTGCTCTTTTGTACATCAAACTTGAGTATCTGAAGATTTTAGTATCTCTCAGCAGCCAAAAACAAATCCTCTGTGGGAATCAAGAGATGGTAGTGATTCTTATATAGTTATGGAGATTCAGTTCTCAACCTGTGGGTCGTGACTCCTTCAGGGGGGTCACATATCAGATATTCACATTATGATTCATAACAGTAGCAAAATTCAGATAAGAGGTAGCAATAAAATATTTTTGTGGTTGGAGGTCACCACAACATGAGGAAGTATATTAAAAGGTCACAGCACTAGGAAGTTTGAGAACCACTGTTATAGAGTACATAACTGCTATTTGGCTCCTAGAAGCTCAGGTAAGACTTCCTCACATAGTAAGGACAGGCTTTGTTGGTGAACTACTTCTATGTAACACAGGGTGGAGTACAAGGTTTCAAAGGGGGATGAGGGATGGGAAAGTATAAATTACTGAGACAAAATCTGGGAGAAAGGCAACACACACCAATGAGGTGACCATGGTGCTGCTTGAGAAGGAAGACAGGGAGAGGGAGAGGGAGAGGGGGAGGGAGAGGGGAGGGAGAGGGGAGAGAGGGAGAGAGAGAGAGAGAGAGAGAGAGAGAGAGAGAGAGAGAGAGAGAGAACCCCCTTCTCTACAGTTCCAGATCTGCAACTGAAAAGGAAGTTATAAGAATTCCCACTGTTGGGCTGGAGAGATGGCTCAGCCGTTAAAGGCTAGGCTCACAACCAAAAATATAAGAATTCCCACTGTCATCTCTCTCTCCTCCCAGAAATTTAACTCTGAGATATGTGACGTCAATGTCCTTTATCCCTCCCATGAATTCTTCAAAAAGTTTTATAAATTTCGATGATGCATTTATGTGCAGCCAAAGAGACTGACAGAAGCAAGCTGGCAAGTGAGGAGAATTCTATCAAAGAAATGTCTAAGTTATCACAAAGCACTGTGTTCCTGGTATATCTGGATTTGAACATGTGAATGCTGCCTATATAGATGTCATTTATTCAACCACATACTCACTTGATACCCTAGAATGTAGTAAGAAAAATGTGTGTTCTGAACATGCTCCATGCCCACACACTCGTAGAATTAGAAAATGATTAGATCAGATTATAACATGCGATGAGTTTTATGCCCTGAGATTTCATTGCAAGAGTAGGTTTGAGTGTTCTTTGCACAAGCCTGGAATCAGAACTGGATATGTTGAAAAGTACCAACCCAGACCACTTTTTCTCTGATCAGGCTATGGAGAAAATGTTTTCTCCTTCCAGAACACATTCTCTTGCAATTTTTTTGAGCATAAAATTCTTGTGATAGTGCCCAAGACCCCTTTACCATGGAACTCAGAATGAGTAGGCCTGTGAAAACCTGCATGGGCAACAAGCAGACATTCTGAGGTGTCTGGACTCTGAGACGTGATTGAGTCAGGGCCTTGAGGTGCTCAGACCCTGGGAACCTGGCTCATACATGCTTACTGATATCCACAAATTACTGGCACTGGCCAGAGAGATGCTGCTACGGCAATGGGAGATGTGCAACAGAGACATTCTCTTCTGTGAAGCAATGTAGGGAGCTATGAGACATTCAACTCTCAACACTTGTTAACCTGTAAGACCTGAGACCCCTGTGTGACACTCCCTTGTGGGCAGACCGTGAAGAGATTTCCATGCTGCTTCACAGAGCCTGAGCTCTCATACTCAAGTTTTAATTTCTTAGTGTGTAGTAAAGGTCATTGTATCAAGAGGTTTGTGATATTTAAATGATAAGAAGCTCTTGGCTCAGTTCCAGAGACTTAGGTACTAAATACTCAGGAGGGTACAGCAGTGTAGATGATGAATACTATTACAAATATTTCTGTTATGGTGATCTTGTGTCTCAATGTATTACTGTGTGAATACCGCCTTATAGAGAAAGAAAGAAACCCTGTGGAGCTCAGATGTTCAGCTCAAGACCAGCTGGATGAGCCCCTGAGATGAGACCTCTGAATCCACTCTGCTCTCTGCTAGAACAGGTACACCTTACCAGCCACAGCTAGCTACAGAAATCTGGCCTTTTGTTGTGTAACTGTGATAAAGAGTTTTGCAAAAAGGGGGTAGGGCAGAAGGAACAGTAGGGAGTAGACGGGTCAGTATGCATTATGAACATGTGTGAAACCTTGCAAGAACAAATTCAATTAAAAATTAAACACAGAGGTTTTCTACATTGGTCCTGGCAGGTTTTGTGGTCAATCAAAGTAGCAGTTGGCTGGGACACAGATTTCATCACGTGGAATTAGGCTGACTTCTGACAAGAGTGATGTCAGAGCATGTAGAAGGATGTAAGGTAGATCTGTTTAATGATAGCTTTGTCGCCAGTACTGTATGGCTCTGCATGCTGCCTTTCACCCTCATGACCAAGCCTAGTGGAAGAAATGACTGTAACCAGCTACAGGTTTTTTAATTGAGCTTTTCAAACAGTACGCCATTTGTCATAGGTGAACCCCATCAAATGCCTGGGAACTTGAATCTAAAGCTGGTGTGACTTTCAGCAAACCCACCACTGCTGATGGAAGGCACAGTATTCCTTAGTTTCTTCCTCCATAAGTTCAAGAAATGCCTTTACCACAGCACCACACTAGAGAGAGAGACTGGGGCAGAAACAGCAAACAGAATAAGCGGACACATCACATAAGTCTACTACTGTTCTCTGTTTCATTTATCTGTGAAAATAGAAGCCAAGAGAAGAGAAAGACAGACAGGTGCCTTATCGCTGAGTGACATCTGCAGGCAGCTCAGTGACATTAGGATTGAATTTTTCCTGTGTCACCCATTCAGTGGGAATTCTACTACATGCGGAAAGCATCAATATCCCAAAAGAACAAGTGGTAATGGGGGTGAAAGTTCACAGCTTTGACCAGAAAGAAATGATACATACTTCCTATATCCTCTATTTCCTGGTCAGGGAATAGGAAAGATAGTCCCCCACCCACTATCCATCTATACACACACGAGCATATACACAGGCACACATACATACACATACTGACCCACACATGCATACATATGTACATGCATAATATAGCCATTCATCTACAAACCCATTCACACATCTACCCATTCACATTTATTCAGCAGATACTATGTGCTAAATTCTTTGTTAAGATCAAGTGTTGAAAACAGGATCAAGTGACACAAACAGGACTTAAAGATGCTCATTGTCCTGCTGAAAGTTCCACCCCCCACCCCCAGCTGAGGACCGAACCCAGGGCCTTTCGCTTACTAGGTAAGTGCTCTACCACTGAGCTAAATCCCCAACCCTTTTCTGCTAAAAGTTAAGTCCCAAGTATTTTGATAGGCACCAGGGTACTATGGGACCCAAAAACAGGGATTTAAATCACCACAGGAGTCAGATGAGGCTGAGGCCTCCTGAAGGAGCAAGCTGTGAGCTGTGCTGGAAGATACTGTTTGCCTGAGCTTTCCTGCCAGAACAGCAAGTGAGGCCTTTTCCTCAGCTGTTCTGAGGGAGGCAGGAATGCTCACTGGCTTCATTACCAGCTACCAGATCTGAGTGATACAATTATAGCTTTCACATTCAGTTGCTGTTCTTATTCTGTTACCTTTGTCTTAGAAGTGCTGTCTATCCATTCTGTCATGAATTAACAGCAGCTGCTTCTCACTACGTCTAAAAGAAACTAACACAATTGTTATCCATTCTTTTCCTGCTATGGATAGAGTGAAGCATCATCCGGACAGAAATAATGCAGAGAATGAGGCTGGATCCTGTCGGGTCTCATTTAATGTCTTCTCATTGTAAAACCTAGCACAAGGCTTTAGAATACAAAAAGGATTTGTAAAGCTGGTTTCCCTTGAAGCATAGTAATTTTGTCAGTCCAGTGCTAACTAATGTCACTTACATTAATATTGAGATACTTTCTCAGGCATAAGAAATCATTAAGTTAGAGTATAAATATCACATCAAGACTTCTGAACCCTGTGTAGGTTATTAAAACAATTTTCTTTGTAAAAATTAACATGTATGTGCATTTGGAGTTTCAAAATCTTAGGAAGTATTAGTCAAAAGGATATGTTACACTATTAAAAAGAAGTTAATCATATCTTCCAAGAGCTTCCTAAGCCAATGTTCTTTGTATCTATGCTACACATGGATGTGCATAGAAATGTTAAACTACAACTCAAGCCCAAGCTTTGAGAGCTTCAAGCGTTAGATGTATGGGAGAGTAGGCAGTAAACCCAGTAGTGACTTAGCAAGACGTGGGGCGTCATGCTGAGCATAGGAGAGACACAGAATGTAACAGTCCATGGGGCTACAGAGATGACTCAGCCTAGAGGCTAAGAGTGCACACTGCCCTTGCAAAGGACCCATGTTCAGTTCGTGAACCCTACATCAAGTGACTCAGAACTACATGTAACTCCAGTTTCAGGGAACCCAAAGTCTTCTAGCTTCCTCAGGTACCTACACTCACATGCATAAACACACACACACACACACACACACACACACACACACACACAAATAAAAACAAAATAAAGTACTTTAAATATGGTTAAAATAAGTAAATAAAATCTTTAGGGATAAGGGACATCAGAGAAGGTGACATTGAGCTGTATTTAAAACCAAGAAAAGCCTTTGCCATAAAAATAAAGTAAAAAAGCACCAACAAGACAGAGTGGACTGTAAGGACACAGGGAGACAGCAGTCGAAGCAGAATCTCAGAATGACTGTTATAAGTGAGGTTCAGAGCAGAAGGAGTTGCACAGGTCGGGGTAGGGATTTAAGTTACTGTGAGGCTTACGGCCCTAGAGTGCATAGTGTAAACACAGTTCATCATAGTCATGGATGGCCAAGGGACGAGCAGATGAGTGAACAGGAATGAAATTGCAGCAGAGAATTCTGGGAATATGGATGACAGAGCAGGCTATGGGCCAGGACATAAGTACTGATGTCGATCAGGACTCTTGGGGTGCAGGGGAAGACCACACATGTCTGCCTCCTCTGTGCAGGAAGCCCAGTGCTGCCAGGGAATGATGACAATCTGTGATTTCCAATGGGACATTACCCCTAAGTCCTTGACACTCTTTCCAGTCCCGGTCATGTGTTGTTGCTGCTGTTTGTTTGTTTGTTTGTCTGCATTCACTCCCTCCTCACCCTGCTTCACAGGGCTGAACTACACTGCCTTGATCACTTTCTCTGCCTAGGACCTTGCCTGCATTGTCTCTCCTTTTTATCTCACCATGCTAAGCCATAAGGGCAGGGAAATAATTGTCTATACCCAGCGGCGTTCAGTGGAAGATTATCCAGTACACGTGAAACTTAGGCCGGTGTGAACACAGGGACTGAAGTTTGTTAGTCTTATTGCTGTGATGTCTGTCACTGTCTCAGCCCTTGTCCTCAAAGTCCCATCACAGGTCTAGCATCCTAACCTGAATGGCTGTTTGTCAGTACACACTATTTGAGCAGTGGAGAGGACCAATGCTGCCTGAGTTCTGTCATCCCATCTCTTTCTCTCCTTCACCTTCTGACATAATCTTATTCTTTCACAATTCATGTTGCCTTTATGAACATGGCATTGGTACATGGTTAGTTATCAATAAATATGTGTGGAATTAATTTAAATGGTCTTCATAAGGATACAACATTGAGCAACACTAATTTTTTTCTTTGGAGGCCAGAATATTTTAGTACCTAAGGATTATTATATCTGAACAATAGAAACATTCAGAAGAGGAAGTTGCTTGTACCCATGTATAAAATGGATTGCACCCCGTGCTATCTTTCTTAAGATATACTGAATTAGGATAATTTTGTTTACAATAAATTACTTTATTAATTTTATTTTATGCTAGTTCATAAAATCAAGATAGGAAAAGAGAAAAAAGGAATGGATGGATGGATGGATGGATGGATGGATGGATGGATGGATGGATGGATGGATGAGAATCCTGGCTTATCTATCATTACAAATAGTTCAATCTGGTTGGGTAAAAGATGTGTGGTACTCTTTCATGAATCTGGTATCAATGAGAAACAAAGAGTTATTCAGACTCCACAGCTGGTAGTAAACTGTGGAGAGAGTTGCCTATTTAGAGTAACACAGAAATCATCATTATAGCTCGATAAGTATCTCACTGAAGAACTCCCACACTGCTTTCTCATCGTTGTCTTTGTGTGCATTAGCAGCAGCATCCGAGTTGACAATGGGAACCGCCAGTCAGCTTCTCCGTGTCCTGTCACTGCAGTGCACAAAGAGTAGAATCGTATTACTGGGCTTGCTCCATTCACAGAACTATAAATGGACTTGCCACATCTGCTTTGCTTATTGATTCATTCACTGAGGGACTCGCTGATGAACTCACTCATTCACAGTTTTAGCCATGCTCTGAACAGAAAGAGTCTTTGTCAACCAGTGAATCTTAATCACAGAAGCCCCAGCACTATCATGTGGCAGCAAATCTGTCCCTGGGGTCCCTGGCCCCTTCCTAATGTCTGCTGCCACTCACCTGGGGTCCTTATTGCCACTAACCTGCATCAGGTACTTACATTCTGACTAATATTATAGTGTGTTCTATGGTATTTTCCTGGAAGACATGAACACATGTCTATTCACATCAAGGTTCTAGGTTAGTTGATTCGGTTGATCTTTCTGTGGAGTTCCTATTCCCTTTGGGTCCCATGCTCCACCCAATTCAATCTTTTCCTTTATAAGACTTGTTGTGGTCATGGTCTCCCTTCACACAGATCTAAGACACAGATGAATGTGACACGTTCCAGAGTAGTCATGGAGGACCTGTAAGACGATTTCACACAGGATCTCTGTTTAAGCCCTGTACCCTTTTGGTAGCTCTGCTCCAGCTGTTTTCTTTCTGAAAACCCTTCTCTAACTGAAAATTTTCTATTTCTTCCTCAAGGCCTAGCTCATAAGGCTGCTTCATCCATCTCATATAAGGACTGTCCAACTGGCTTTAACGAACCAGGATGCTGGAAGTTAAATTTCACATGACTGTGCTGGAGTATATCTCCTTGTGCCTTCATCTTCCAAATGGCAGGATGTGTCATCTGGGGTGACATTTCATGAAAATCACAGACAGATATTGTATGGTGAGTATCTAAGAAATTAAGGGGCAATAAGACCACAGAAGCAGAACTTAAGGCCATATATTCTTAGAAGCACTTAATAGGCCCAGCCAGGATTTAGACCCGCATTCGTTACTGCACAGAGAACATTCCCTCGTTATTGTTTTGGCAGAAGTACCAAGGCCCCTTTGACACCTCCTGCCGTAGCAGATACTTCTAGACACAGAGCTACAGGAAACAGCTGTGGAGTAGCAAGGCCATGGTAACTGGTGCAGTTAGACCCGCAACCACTCCAGTCTTCTCTGAGCCTGCCTCTAGAGAACAGCATCTTAGTGAGTTCCAGATGCCACAGCAAAGTACTGCGGACTGGAGGGCTTGCACATCAGGCATTTCCTCTATGATTCTGGAAACTAGGAGTCTACAGCCAAGCTGTTAATAGGGTTCCTTGCTTCTAAGCTTTCTCCCTTTGCTTTATTGATGGCCACCTTCTTTCCACATGCTCACATGGCCTTCCCTCTGTGTATATGTCCTCACTCCTTTTTCACCAGTCAGACTAGAAAATTCACGGGAGCCCAATCTAGCCATAATTATATCTTGAAAGGTCCTTCCTCCAACAGTGCAGATTCTGGGGCACTAGAGAAGACTATGATGAGAGTTTTAAAGGAGACATGATCCAGCCCAGGTAGCTAATAACTGTAATTTCACAGGGATTGGCAAGTGCTGATAAAATAATGAAATCTTAAAAATGAAACTCAATATCCAGGTATGATGATGCATGCCTATAACTCTACCACTTGGAAAATGGAACCAAAAAGATCAGCTCAAGACAAGTCTTGACCATAACATTCTATGGCTAGCCTTTACCACATGAAAATGTTTCTCAAAGAAGAGACAGAAACAGGAGCCAGATATAGATGTCTCCCAAGAGGCACAGCCAGAGCATGTCAAATACAGAGACAAATGCTAACAGCAAACCATTGAACTGAGAATGGGATCCCCATTGGAGGAATTAAAGAAAGGAGTGAAAGAGCTAAAAGAGCTTGTAACGCCATAAGAACAACAATGCCAACCAACCAGAGCTCCCAGGGACTAAACCACTACCCAAAGACTGTACATGGACAGACCCATGGCTCCAGCTGCATATGTAGCAGAGGATGGCCTTGTTGGGCACCAATAGAAGGAGAAGCCCTTGATCCTGACAAAGCTCAACCCCTCAGTGTAGGGGAATGTTGGGGTATTGGAAGGGGTGGATGGGGAGGGGAACACCCTTATAGAAGAAGGGGAGGGGGATGGGATAGGGGACTTATGTCTGGGAAACCGGGAAAGGGAATAACATTTGTAATGTAAATAAAAAATATCCAATAAAATAAAAAGAAAAGAAAAAATGAGAAACAGAGAAAATGGGAGGAGGGATGGAGAAAAAAGTCCAAAGTTCAAAAGTGAAAAGAATTCACCTATGATGTGTCTCCTATAATGTCCAATCTTAATTTCAACTTTTACACCCTCACATATAAAGCAAATTAATCTTTTTTCGTCAGTCTTGCACTTTATTGTCACTGTCGTCGTCTCAGGCCTTGACTGCGTACTTGCACAGTGGGTACAGTCGCTCCTTCCCCTGCTGCTTCTGGGTCTTCAGCTTCTCTTCATGCTTGGTGAGCCAGCGGCCCATGGCTCTCCTCTTCTTGGGTCGCAGGTCCAGGGGCTTACACTTCTTTCCCTTGTAGAATTTTCTGAGGTTTTCTGATTAATGACAGTGAGGACATGGGCAATGGATTTGCGTACAACTTGTTTCTTGGAGAGCTTGGACATGGCGCCTCCTGTCACTTTGGACATGCGAAGCTGGGACAGTTCCACCTTCAGATCATCCCGTTGTTTCAACACCTCCTCCTTCTTGCCGCACAGGTCCCGAGCCTTAATCTTGGCCATTGCTGTGTTGTTCACGGCTGAGGCCGCTGTCATTTTTCATGACTTTAAATACACAGTTCTCTGTGTGTCATGAGTATGTGTATGCATATTTTACATTTTATGGGCACTCACATGTATCATGCTGTCACATCCTAACAGAGGAGTGCATCTGTTTAGGTGTTTCTCTCTTCTCTCTGTCTCTCTCCTCTTTCTCCTCCTCCTCCTCCTCCTCCTCTCTCCCTCCCTCACACACACACACACACACACACACACACACACACACAAACTAAAAATTGAAGCCAATAAAGGAAATGTTGACACAATAATATGGGGAAGGTGTTGAACATTGTGAGTTGTAATATAAGCTTATCTGGGTCAGTCAAATGTTCCTCAGTCTGCGGATTCCATTATTAAAGTAGAATGTAATAAAAATTTCTAAAAAGTATCACCTAACTTTCCCATTATAACATCTTCATTTTCCATTAAGAATGGGGTTCAGGGTCATGAATAATGTTTTGACCCTTGCATTGGGAAGTAGAGGGTAAATATGAGAGATAGAGGAAGAAGAAAAACGCCAGACTTTGAAATCCTCGTGAAGAATATGAAACACACAAAGTGTGGTTCATAAATACGTCCTGGTTTTGCAGCTGCCCGAGATAAGCATTTGTGTAACTTATTTAGGATGTTAAGCCGTTTATCTCAGAAGCCAGAAGGAAAGGTCATTGTGCTGATTTCCACATTCATGACTGCTGCCCACAGTGTGACATATTCTACATCTGACAGCAGGGCAGTACTGTTGCTTGCAGTATATAAATCATGGCTTTCTTCTTTCCTCACTTAAAATGGAGTTTAAGCCACTGGCTGAAAACATTCAACTACATGCTGATGTTGATTTTCTCATATGTGTAATCATGGTTTTCAAACAATATTCAGCCTTGATGTGTGTTTGAAATCAACTAAAATGCATGAGGTTCTGAATGAAAGGTGCCCAGGATCATTGTCTTTGTTGAACACTGACAAAGCAATCAGCCTGCTAGTGACTCCCTGTTCTCGGGCTGGCAAGGTGACCCAGGGTAGAAACACTCGTTTCAGAAACCCGCTAACCTAAATTCAATCTCCAACCCCACAAAAAGCTAGATGCAGCCACATGCATCTGTAAAGTCCACAGTTCTACAGTAAGACAGCAGAGATGGGAGAACCACCCCAGTGGTGAGCTGCCATCTATAGATTAACAGAAAGAAGAGAGATCCTGCTTTAGCAAGATGAAAACAGAGAACCAATTCCTGAAAGTTGACCCCTGACCTCTACACATGTGACACAGCTGGTATACCCTTCACAATGATAATCAATTAAGCAAGAAAAAACTCCCCATCCAATATTGTCCCTTATACTTAAGTGTAATTGTTAGTGGATAACAATTTATATGCAGTAGTAAACACACATTTAAACCATCTAACTCAATGAATCATCCATACATCCATGAAACATCCCAGGGGTTGAGAAATGAGGAGGATTTGCATCACACCCTTGTACAGCACCCATTTAACAAGACTAAGAGATGAGCATTGCCTGTCCTCAACCCTCATATGAAAGGAACCACCAGCTATGGACTCTCTGGCTTCCTTCTCTCACCATAAAGTTTTAAGTTTCTTCCACATGCTCTAAGTATCTGCCGCCTGTGACTTAACCTCAGAATTGTCTATTAGCCTGTCAACCAATGTTTCAATTTTACTTCTGTTCAGGATTGGTACGTTTTTTATTTTATTGCATATGAGTACACTGTAGCTGCCTTCAGATACACCAGAAGAGGGCATCAGATCTCATTACAGATGGTTGTGAGCCACCATGTGGTTGCTGGGATTTTTTGAACTCAGGACCTCAGGAAGAGCAGTCGGTGCTCTTAACCACTGAGCCATCTCTCCAGACCTGGTACGTTTTTTAAATGTGATTTTTTTTCTCCAAGTTCTTGGAAACATGCTTGATGCTGTTAAATTTTAGTTACCTGTGGGGCAGTGGGTGATGAAAGGTACCCTGATTCCTGGTCAAGATAGGTCAATCCCCAGGAGACCCTAAAAGGGACTGCAGGTACATTCCCATTCTCCCAGGATATCAGGGCCTCACGTACCTGCGCCCCCCCCCCCCAGACCCCTGTAGAGAGATTTGAGACAGACCAGTCATGTAGGGCAATTCCTCAAGCCCCGCCTCCCCAGGTGAGCACGTGACCACAGGTTAGGCCCAAGACAGAGCAGTCATAGAAACAGGACCACGCCCCCAAATATGTAGATGAGGTCTTCCCAAGCTCTCAGGCCAAAACAATAGGAAGTACCTGCCATCAGACACTGACCCATCCAAAAACCTGTATTTAAGGGTCATGTTCATAATTAAAGGTGTTCAGGAATTATTCCATCATCTGAGAGCTTTTGTCATAAGAGCTGTAACACCGCTTGGGGAAGAGATCTGCTCTCCTGAAATCATGGCCACCAGAAGCTCCCCTGCACCCCTGGCTGTCTCCTGCTGACTCAGCCCAGCTGGAGCAACCCAAGCAGCAGCGGGACAAAGGAAAACAAGCTCTCTTCCCTTTACCCAAACCTGAACACCTAGCTGGCCAGAGACCGTTGTGAAGAGCACCCCAGTTCCAGAGCCCTATAGTTACCCAGGTAGTTGTGACCTTAACATACTGTATTTCCAGTCTGTCTTCTCTAGTAGCTAATGTCCAGAAGGTTTTTACATGTTTATCTGCTTTTTGTATAATTTACCTGAAAATTTTGTGAGGTGTTTTTAAAGCACTTTCATTCTTAAAATTAAGGTTGTGGGTTTAATTTTATTTCAGATTAGCATACAAATAGTGTCATTATATTTTATTCTAATTCACTTACCTCTTCCAATCCCTCACCCCAATGCCCCAAGACCCCTTCTCCAGATTTCCTTCCTTCCCTCTTCAAGCTTCCTCATTACATGCATTCTCCCCCCCCCCCTTTTCTGTTTACCACTTTTCTTACAGCATCTCTTTTCTCAGGATAGCTTTTCTGGTGTTTGATTTTAGCAAAGGTATCAGGGGCTGCTGAGATAAATGTGTATTCTGTATATGCTGGATGGATATTGTATTTATCAATTAGGTTTATGCAATCTATAGCATAGTTTACCTCTGACATTTCTTGGAATTATAGTTTAGATGAACTATTTAGGGATCAAACCTTGGCAGTCAAGCAACTCATTGTTACTGTATCAGGACCCACTATATTCCTGTATCAGGACCCACTGTGTTACTGTATCAGGACCCACTGTGTAACTGTATCAGGACCTACTGTGTAACTGTGTCAGGACCCACTGTGTAACTGTATCAGGACCCACTGTGTTACTGTATCAGGACCCACTGTGTAACTGTATCAGGACCTACTGTGTAACTGTGTCAGGACCCACTGTGTAACTGTATCAGGACCCACTGTGTAACTGTGTCAGGACCCATTGTGTAACTGTGTCAGGACCCACTGTGTAACTGTATCAGGACCTACTGTGTAACTGTGTCAGGACCCACTGTGTAACTGTATCAGGACCCACTGTGTTACTGTATCAGGACCCACTGTGTAACTGTATCAGGACCTACTGTGTAACTGTGTCAGGACCCACTGTGTAACTGTATCAGGACCCACTGTGTAACTGTATCAGGACCCACTGTGTTCCTGTATCAGGACCCACTGTGTAACTGTGTCAGGACCCATTGTGTAACTGTGTCAGGACCCACTGTGTAACTGTATCAGGACCTACTGTGTAACTGTGTCAGGACCCACTGTGTAACTGTATCAGGACCCACTGTGTTACTGTATCAGGACCCACTGTGTTACTATATCAGGACCCACTGTATTACTATATCAGGATCCACTCTTACTGTATCAGGACTGTTTTATCCATTCCTGTTTGTTTTATGAAATTGAGAGCCCCAGCATTTGATACATCTATAGTCATAATTTTTATATATTTTATTAAGTGTTCCCCTTGTTAAAATTAATGGACAACTTTATCTCTTCTGGCTAATTTTGGCTTGAAGTCTACTTTCTCAGGTGTTAGAGTTTGCTTGATTGATTAATGTTCATTCTTAAACTCTCAATCTATGGCTGTCTGTACCAGCGGGGAGTATCTACTGGAGACAATAGACAGGTCATGTTTTTAATCCAGTTCACAAGTCTATATCTCTTTTATCAGTGAGTGGAGACAAATTGCAGTTAAAGTTACTGTTGAGAGATGTTCACTGATCCCCAAAATTGTAGTGGTTATTTTATTGTTTGTTCTTTGCTCTCTACTCTGTTTCATGTGGTTACTGATTTACTGCTTTGGACATGATGGATGCCTTTCTAGCTCTTCTTTGATCAAATCATCCTCTTATGAAATGTATTCTGCCCCATGTTTTGTGCTTGAACCTTCCTTTCTCCTCTGTGTATAATATTTCTTTAAGTATCTCCTGAACTGCTGGCTTCTGGTCATAAACCACCATGTTTTGTACTTGTCTTGAAATGTCTTTATCTCTTTGTCAACTTTAAAGGTTCATTTGCTGGATATAGCCATTTTGACTGACAGTTCCTTGCTCTCAGAACTTAAAATACATCATTTCATGCTTTCCTGGCTTATCGATCACTGACTGATATGATCTAAATCATTTGTTTCTACTCTTGTGGTCGAGTTGGTATTTCCCTTTTTTATTGTTTTGAGACAGGGTCTCAAACAAGCAGGGCTGGCCTTGAACTGAATATGTCTCTCTTATGGTTTGCCCTGCTGCTAGGGCATGTCTGGTGTCCTCCATTGTGCTCACAATGGCAATTCCCTTCCTTGCATACCAGGGGCCCTGCTGCCACCCTTAGAGTTATACGCTGCACAGTTTAGGAAGCGTCTATACCTTCTGCGGTATCTAATTCTTTAGCTGAATGTGTCTCTGAGAGCATTGGGAGTAAGTGACAACTCTGGCTTTTTAAGACTTTTGGATATTAGTTATGCTACTGGAAAGACAGTTCTGTGGGCATCTCATACATCCCTGGAATGAAATTCTCATGTTCTATAGTCCTACCCACTCACATGAGGCACAAACCTGTCAGATTCTAGGACTTTCCTCAAATTAGGATCTGCTTCTAGCAACCAAGGGTGGAACTATTTGTCCTTTAAAGTTCTTTTCTGAGGCGAGTCTCCTACCACCCACACTCTCTGCTTTAACTCTGTGCATTCTCTCATCCAGAGAATGAAATACTAGATTATAAATGTAATGAAATGGAAAACAAGTTATTGTTAATGAAGTCAAGTTTTTTCAAGATTAGCAAAATTAAAATGCCTTTTTATGTTTTTTGGTTCGCTTTGGTTTGGTTTGGTTTGGTTTGGTTTGGTTTGGTTTGGTTTGGTTTTGGTGTTTACATTTTTATTGGAGAGGAACAGGGAAGGCACCTCTTCCATCAGCAGGAACATTCCACAGGCTTGGGCCCAGAGGTTCCTGTGGGTGCCTGGGCACATCAGGCATATTCCCATTATCTTGCACAGGTATTAGGTAGTTGTAGGGTGTGCCCTGGTTGATCATGCCAGTATTCTTCATGTAGGGGCTAACTATGGGCATTATAGCAAGGCCCTAGATGGAGAAGGTCACCACCAGCCCCAGTTCCTTAGCCCAGGGGTTCTTAAGGAAGGAGTCCTCTTTAAAATGCCTCTCAGAAAAGAAACATAAAGTAACAATTTACGTACTTCAATAAACAAGGTTAACCTAACAGGTACTGTAGGTTTTTAAAAAATAACACATGAGTACTTTTGAAACATGACAATCAAATTTATCTCCAATAGAAAAATCTTTGAACATGGAGCCAGTTGTAGTTGGCTTAGAAAGGAACAACAAATCTGAATAGTCTTATTGATGAATTAGATTTTTGAGTAACTAAAAACATATTACTGAAAGAATTTATAGCCAGTGCTTTCAACAAATAATCCCCATAATTAAAGGAAAAATTATCACCAGTATTCCAGGAAAAGGAAGGATAGTCATCAGTTTTCTACTATCACAAACAAAATCTTCAAACCTTCAAACTAAACAGATTGGATTTGCTAGACAAATTCAGTTTATTCCAATAATGTAAGGATGGCTTACCAGGCAGAAAGCAAGCTACACATTTTATTTTACATTCTTTAAAACTGGAGTAAATTATGTGTCAATCCCAAATGATGGTAGAAAGCAGTTAATAAAATTCAGACAAGTCTGTGATTTAGAACACTTAAAATATAGGTTGGGATGAACATCCCAAATCCATACAAGCCAATAACAAAATCAGTGTGTGTGTGTGTGTGTGTGTGTGTGTGTGTGTGTGTGTGTTTGTGTGTGTGTATACATGTGTACCAGGAAACAAACCTAAGTCCTTGTGAATACTAAGCAACCACTATACAATTGAGCACTGGTTCTGAAGAATCATCTCTAATATGAAACATTGAGGTATTTTATTAATAGACGGAATAAGACAAACTTTATTTGCATATATCTGTATGCAGTGCCTTGTACACATGAGACTCCTATTCTGCAGTAGGAATGAGGAGACTATTAGAAATATAGGCCTATCTAAAATTAGCACAGTAGTTCAACAGGGACAGTGCACCTAAAAATTATCAGAATATAAGAACATTTCACGTGATGGGACTCTGGAAAGAATATAAATTTTAAAAAACTAATGACCTAGTGCAGCCTTACAATATATAGCCTTTAAGACAAAGAGAAGGCTAGGAAAGCATCCTGAGAGAGCCATGCTGGGATTGCCAGAAAGAGTTTAATCTTCCCTCCCTGACTGGCTTCCCACTGAGCCACAAGTTCATATCTCATGCTGACATGGCCAGTATTCCCACATATCTAAAGCCACTGCACTTTTAACGCCATCTTGTGCTTCTTCCTCCACCCTCCCTGGGATTTCTCTTTGGGTTGCCTTCTCTTTGAGTTGCTGTCTTGAGGTCTCTTATTGTTGTGTTAAGTTTTGTTCTACTCAACTTTGCTCTGGGAAGGTGGCTGTGCTACCAACCCCCACCTGACTTCCTTTGAATCCTCAGATAAAAGACATACACACAGTTGTTCCTTTTCAACTTGCCTTCTTGGCACAGTTGTTGGGCACTACTATCTTTTGCCTGGAAAAGCATTCCCTTAACAATCTCTTGTCTCCATCTCTCCCACCTACCTTAAACTTCAGTGGTCAATCCTGTCTGGCTCCTGCCAAACATCCCTGACCACCCGTATATAGTAGTGGCCAGAAATGATTCTCCTCTCTCCAAAGCATGGTGAACTCTGTTCATTCTCCTTCTTTGCATCTCCCTGCCTTTTTCCCAGGACCCATAAGTCCCACCTTGCCCTTCCACCCAGCAATTGGCCTATGGCATTCTTTATTGACAGGTCAAGAACCAATTGAGGAACAGGACCTTAACATCAGACCCACTCCCCTACATCTTACTCTTTCCCCTCACTTAAATCCAGACTGCACCATCTCAATCCATTGAATAGAATACCTCATTGCTTATATAATGTACTCCCTTGTTAGATATATTACTAAATGCTAAATATGGAGTTAATGGGGCATTAATATTTACTTCAGTAGTTTTATGTGGGGCCTAGGATATTGCTGCTGGGACAGTATCTGCTACACAGACTGACTTAGGTTGACTTTTTTTTTTTCTTTGAAAAAAATAGAATTAATGGTCTTCTCATTACATGTGACACAGAGATAAAACAGTTGTGCTATCCATGTATTACAAATATTTCAATTTACATTTTGAGAAATACTTTTGAAATCCTGTTTACAAGACATATTGTCATACAATTTTAAAAGATTGTAGATTGATGTCATTATGTAGATGAAGGCAGGTACAGGATAGAATGAGGCCTGTCATTGGATGAGAAGGAAGGATGACAGAAAAGTTTTAGAGGAGGAGGAGACCAGGGCGAGAGGAGAGAGGAAGCAGCTGAGAGAACATGGCAGCAGATGTTAAATTTCTCTCTGTACATCTACAGGTTGTTATGAATATTCTTAAGGGATGGATATGTACAGGAATTTGTGTATCTAGATGAACAAACTGTATCTTATCTAGGTGGGCAATTACATCTTACCAGTGGGATCAGAGGTAATTGTGTTTTGTCTTCTTTCTGGTGGCGATTTAATTCAGCTCAAGAGAGTGTGTGGTGGCAGGACACTGGGCCCACCACAGAATTGGGATGTGTATGTCTGGCTTGGTGGCCACCTGCCTTGGGAGCTATATGGGTAGAGAGATTGTTGCCAGGCTCAGAGAATAGTCATCAGCAATGTGCTGTGGGATGGAGCCGAGTGGGTGAGATACTTTATTGACTAAGATGAAAATATCCCACAGATGCCATGTGGCCCTATGGTGCTGGCACTAGTGCGGGTTAAAAGAAGCTTTATTTATTTATACTGCAACAAACGATAACCTCCGTATACTTTTGAAACTTCTTCTGGAGATCAGTCCTAGAAACAGACTTTACACTACATGTTGGCTCTATAATGGCTTATATGACAGAATTCATTTGCAAGATGAGAGATCATCAGTGCTCCGGACATTGTCACTTACACCCACATGTGTGGCTTTCATTCACCTCACCAGTCTCTATGCCAAGTTCCTGTTACAGAAACAGTAATAGATGCTGGGAAACAAAATTGTAACCTCTGCAAGAACAGTACGTTTTCTTAACCTCTCTGCCTTCTGTCCAGCCCAGAGAATACATAATTTCTTAAGAATTTACAAGAACACCATGTTCAACCCTAACAGTATTATCCAATGGTGTTATCTGTTAAGAATAATGTGGACACAGTCACATTCTAAAATAACTACAGTGGCATCATTTCTATGTTGGACAGTTACTCTGAGATCAGAAAGTTATAGCTTACATGAATTAACTATTGAGAAATTACTGCTGTAAACATGACTTTAGTAAGCCTCACATACAGAAAGTGTTTGTATGTTGCCATTTGTTGCCTACAAGCAGCTTCATCAAGGTGATGGTGCCTTTGGGACTGACACTGTAAATTTGGTCTCCTTGTGGGATTTATAGCTTCATATCTTAAATATGGCTGACACTGAATGGATCATAGGTCATGAAACACAACTCATATTTTGTTTTTATTTCTCAGCAAGTCTGCACTCACTTTATTTTAATAGATGTGTCTCTAAATAAAAGTGTCAGTTATTTGGTGAGGCCCCCATGAAGAGCTTTATAGACTAACCTGGCCTTCAGCCTGAAACTATACTGAGTTAACTCGGTTTTCTGCTAAAATTTCAGTCTTCATGTTACTGATGTTCTCAATGATATTCCTGTGTTCAAGTACCCAACTGTAAAATGTGCAACACTTCTTGCTGGGCTTTTTTGCCACAGCATACAAAGCAATGGTTTCATGCTAGATTTGCATGCATGCATATCATTATTCTTAGCTCTGACTTGTTGGGCTCCCAGTTTCCTTCTGTGGACTTCCCTACTGTCTCTTCCTCAGTTTCTTTCTCCTCCAAAGACTCTTCTACTGCTTCATGCCACACTGATTCCATGATCCTCCTTTTCCCTTTCTCCTGGAACTCTCATCCTCTTCATGATCCCTTTCTATTCTCATCGTACACATGTGCACACACATAGAGTTACATGCACAAACAGGCACACACGCAGATGCACATGCGCGCACACACACACAAATATAGGTTTGAAGCTCAGTGTAGTGGCATACACCTGCAATCCCAGTACTTTGTGGGAAATTTGTTTTCTAGATATAACGCTAAATCAGTGTTCTGCATATGAGAGAAAATGAGACATTTGTTTCCTGGAGTCTCTGTTGTTTAGCTTAACATACTGATCTCCAATTTATCAATTTTCCTTAAAATGGCATGCACATCTTTTTGTCTGTATAGCAATAGCTGCCTGGTACCCAGAGTTCTCCCATGCTGTCTGTTCTGGTCTCAGCTCATTAGGATTGGAACCCTGCTCTCAATGCTAGTATGCACCAACCATTGCCTTTTGCTTGAAAGCTTCCTCCAGATAGCATAGACCTCAAGCCTTCAACTGCAGGTCAACAAGGACATATTGCACAGGCCACAGCATGGTGACACTTGGACTTTTGCTGGCTCTGTCTTCAGAGAAATGAAAACAACATTGTTCTGCCTTGGCTGGAACTCCTCTTATCACCTCTCCCCATCGAAGCCCAAACGACCAAGTCCTTTGTGTTACTTAACTATCTAGTCAACTCTCCCGCAGGTTCATTGTGTTTGCTAACTATTGGGTCAACTCCCTTTTGCCTCCTGGAAACTTTGTACTTTACCAATTCTCTATTCTATACTGTCTGTTCCCCCAGAATGTCAGTATTTTGATGGAATTCCCCTGTGATGTGATCTATGTCCCCACCCCATATTGCTGTTTGCTTTCCTTCTACCTTCTTAAGAATTCAGCCCTTGTATCTACTCTATCTTGTGGACATCTCCTTTTCTCATGACTGTGCAGTTAGATTCTGTCCTCTACCCCTTTCCAACAAGGTGTCTTGTGCATTAATGTGGAAAAATCAGTGGAGGCATCACAGACAGATGCCTCACCCTGCTATGTACACAGACTGAAACCCATTTACAAGGTGTATAGACTCACTGTTCCAGTGCATACTGGAAAATAGGCAGGAATGGGACCAACTTTACATCAGTGCATATTTCCAGACTACATAAAGTATTACAGAGACAACATATTTGACAAAAAATAAAACCTTCAGATAGGATTCTGTGGGTGCTATGAACGTTGAGTAATTGTTAGATCAAATAAAACAAGGACACACCCCCCAGATAGTAATTATCATGGTTGAGGGTACACATTATATTTATAAAATAATTGGTAGGTATTAGAGTGTTTAAAATTATGACTATTGGATAACTAGAGATGGTAGAAACCAGAGGGGAGTGAGGTGAGTAGGCTCCACTGTCTGCCTCTGCTCTGGTTCCCACCACCTGCAGAGAGAAGCATCTGGACACCACCTCCGGCAAAGGGACCTTGAGGTTTAGCATAACTATTACAAGGCAATTTGATGACCACACCACATCTATTTAGCAAAACAATGGTATCTCTAGGCACAGGCTTTTAACTAGATTACACTACAGGCCTGAATCCCAACCAAGGGAAATCAAGAAGTTTCTGTTACAACCAGAAAGTCATTGGTTACTCGCATGCAGACTTGATACAATTGTTTTTTATAGGTGATGAACATTTTAATTCCTTACAAATCTGAGGCTGTCAAAACACCTGGTTCTATAGTTTACTTTGGAATTTTTATTTTAAAACACTGAGTATCAGATGGGTATGGCAATAACAGTCTCTGTTTCATCTTCAACCTATTGCATCATTTTATTAATTTATTTTTATTTATTTGTTCATGTGCATGTGAATGTGTGCAAGACATATGACACAATGCACATATGGAGGTAAGAAGACAATTTGTGAGAATCAGTTGCCTCTTTCCACTAAGTGAGTCTCAGGGAGGCATGAGCCATCTCACCAGTCCATAGTGACTGTTTTTGAAAGACCACTTTTCAAGGCGTTTTTTACAATTCAATCATCTCCAATCTCTTTTCAAACTTATAGTTGAAAGTTGACCTGGGCAATATTGCAGAGTAGGATCTACCAGTTTAATATCTCAGATATATATATATATATATATATAGATAGATAGATAGATAGATAGAGAGAGAGAGAGAGAGAGAGAGAGAGAGAGAGAGAGAAAGTAACCATGAACAAAAATAGCTTAGAGGAGCTCAGGAGTCCAATTAAGAATATATCCCCACACAACTGAGCAACATTGAAGTGGAGAGTGGGAAATGAGAGGGGCTGCTTGGCAGAGACCTTGCTCTCTCGCTCAGGAACAAAGGAGCTAAGACTGATAGTTATCAACTTTACAACAGAGGTCATTACAAACTCAGTGGCTCACTCTACACTGTCCTACCAAGTCAAGGCCTTTGCCACTGAGGGCCTCCTCAGTGCTCAGCAGCTGCAAACTTCATAGGCTTTGACTCCAGTCCCTTGTGCTGGTACTCACTGTGGCTCGTGCCCTGTGCTCCTTGATCCTCTGGCTACCTGCTCTGCAGTGAACCCTAGAAACCCTTTGTGCTAGCTTAATTAAAGCCTATTTCCCAGAAAGAGAGCTGCTACTGCATTCCCTCATCCCCTCACGCACACCAAAGGAGCTAGTACTCAATGAGCTTTAGAATCTACCTCCTACCAAAGTTTCAGAGCAGGAGCAGCATTGATTCCATACCATCAACCCTACTCCAGCCCCTACCACTAGTGTCAGCACCTCAGTTCTGTTGGAGAGCACATATGTGCAGCCTGGACCCTGAAGCCACACCATTCTTGCCCAGCCTCAGGTTCCAGCTTCCTGTGAACACTGGTACGATGACTGGAACTGTGGCCACTCCTGCACAGCCACATTCCAAACCTCTAAGCCATGGCCACTCATGGAGAACAACATATGGACACCATCTGTGGCAAGCCCACAAGCCCGACTTGCTAACGCAAGCTTGTCATCCTAGTTACTCCAGAGACTAGGGCTTTGAACAACAATTTCAAGGTTTGCCTGGGCTGTACACTGAGTTCAAAGCCAGCCTGCATAACCTAATGAGATTGTCTCAAAATAAAAGTGGTTTCTGTTGGTGTTGTTTTGGGGTTTCTTTTTGTTTGTTTGTTTATTTTTTCTAAATAGGGAGTGGGAACAAGCTAGGATTAGGCTGGGTTATAGAATGCTTGGCTAGCTTGCCTGAGGCCCTAGGTGCAATACCCAGTTCTGGGGTGGGAGGATGGGGCAGTAGTATATCTGAGTGTGACAGCTTCTGTCTTTTCATTGAGTGCTTACTTTTTTTACATCTAATTATTTTCATGACTGATAATGTCCACCATTTTCCTCCTGGTTTTCCATTGATCTGCCTTTTCCTCTCCACTTTTCCTTATTTAAGAGTAACAAAATAGTCAAATAATTTTATTAATTCTTTTTTTTTAATTTATTTAATACTTAATAATAATTCTTTGGTTTCCGGGCAAACATCCCCCTCCCCCCTCCCCTTCCTTATGGGTGTTCCCCTCCCAACCCTCCCCCCATTGCCGCCCTCCCCCCAACAGTCTAGTTCACTGGGGGTTCAGTCTTAGCAGGACCCAGGGCTTCCCCTTCCACTGGTGCTCTTACTAGGATATTCATTGCTACCTATGAGGTCAGAGTCCAGGGTCAGTCCATGTATAGTCTTTAGGTAGTGGCTTAGTCCCTGGAAGCTCTGGTTGCTTGGCATTGTTGTACATATGGGGTCTCGAGCCCCTTCAAGCTCTTCCAGTTCTTTCTCTGATTCCTTCAATGGGGGTCCTATTCTCAGTTCAGTGGTTTGCTGCTGGCATTCGCCTCTGTATTTGCTGTATTCTGGCTGTGTCTCTCAGGAGCGATCTACATCCGGCTCCTGTCGGTCTGCACTTCTTTGCTTCATCCATCTTGTCTAATTGGGTGGCTGTATATGTATGGGCCACATGTGGGGCAGGCTCTGAATGGGTGTTCCTTCAGTCTCTGTTTTAATCTTTGCCTCTCTCTTCCCTGCCAAGGGTATTCTTGTTCCCCTTTTAGAGAAGGAGTGAAGCATTCACATTTTGGTCATCCTTTTTGATTTTCACGTGTTCTGTGCATCTAGGGTAATTCAAGCATTTGGGCTAATAGCCACTTATCAGTGAGTGCATACCATGTATGTCTTTCTGTGATTGGGTTAGCTCACTGAGGATGATATTTTCCAGTTCCAACCATTTGACTATGAATTTCATAAAGCCGTTGTTTTTGATAGCTGAGTAATATTCCATTGTGTAGATGTACCACATTTTCTGTATCCATTCCTCTGTTGAAGGGCATCTGGGTTCTTTCCAGCTTCTGGCTATTATAAATAAGGCTGCGATGAACATAGTGGAGCACGTGTCTTTTTTATATGTTGGGGCATCTTTTGGGTATATGCCCAAGAGAGGTATAGCTGGATCCTCAGGCAGTTCAATGTCCAATTTTCTGAGGAACCTCCAGACTGATTTCCAGAATGGTTTTACCAGTCTGCAATCCCACCAACAATGGAGGAGTGATCCTCTTTCTCCGCATCCTCGCCAGCATCTGCTGTCACCTGAGTTTTTGATCTTAGCTATTCTGACTGGTGTGAGGTGAAATCTCAGGGTTGTTTTGATTTGCATTTCCCTTATGACTAAAGATGTTGAACATTTCTTTAGGTGTTTCTCAGCCATTCGGCATTCCTCAGCTGTGAATTCTTTGTTTAGCTCTGAACCCCATTTTTTAATAGGGTTATTTGTCTCCCTGCGGTCTAACTTCTTGAGTTCTTTGTATATTTTGGATATAAGGCCTCTATCTGTTGTAGGATTGGTAAAGATCTTTTCCCAATCTGTTGGTTGCCGATTTGTCCTAACCACAGTGTCCTTTGCCTTACAGAAGCTTTGCAGTTTTATGAGATCCCATTTTCGATTCTTGATCTTAGAGCATAAGCCATTGGTGTTTTGTTCAGGAAATTTTTTCCGGTGCCCATGTGTTCCAGATGCTTCCCTAGTTTTTCTTCTATTAGTTTGAGTGTGTCTGCTTTCATGTGGAGGTCCTTGATCCACTTGGACTTAAGCTTTGTACAGGGTGATAAGCATGGTTCAATCTGCATTCTTCTACATGTTGACCTCCAGTTGAACCAGCACCATTTGCTGAAAATGCTATCTTTTTTCCATTGGATGGTTTTGGCTCCTTTGTCAAAAATCAAGTGACCATAGGTGTGTGGGTTCATTTCTGGGTCTTCAATTCTATTCCGTTGGTCTATGTGTCTGTCTCTGTACCAATACCATGCAGTTTTTATCACTATTGCTCTGTAATACTGCTTGAGTTCAGGGATAGTGATTCCCCCTGAAGTCCTTTTATTGTTGAGGATAGTTTTAGCTATCCTGGGTTTTTTGTTATTCCAGATGAATTTGCAAATTGTTCTGTCTAACTCTTTGAAGAATTGGATTGGTATTTTGATGGGGATTGCATTGAATCTGTAGATCGCTTTTGGTAAAATGGCCATTTTTACTATATTAATCCTGCCAATCCATGAGCATGGGAGATCTTTCCATCTTCTGAGGTCTTCTTCAATTTCTTTCTTCAGTGTCTTGAAGTTCTTATTGTACAGATCTTTTACTTGCTTGGTTAAAGTCACACCGAGGTACTTTATATTATTTGGGTCTATTATGAAGGGTGTCGTTTCCCTAATTTCTTTCTCTGCTTGTTTCTCTTTTGTGTAGAGGAAGGCTACTGATTTATTTGAGTTAATTTTATACCCAGCCACTTTGCTGAAGTTGTTTATCAGCTTTAGTAGTTCTCTGGTGGAACTTTTGGGATCACTTCAATAAACTATCATATCATCTGCAAATAGTGATATTTTGACTTCTTCTTTTCCGATCTATATCCCCTTGACCTCCTTTTGTTGTCTGATTGCTCTGGCTAGAACTTCAAGAACTATATTGAATAAGTAGGGAGAGAGTGGGCAGCCTTGTCTAGTCCCTGATTTTAGTGGGATTGCTTCAAGTTTCTCTCCATTTAGTTTAATGTTAGCAACTGGTTTGCTGTATATGGCTTTTACTATGTTTAGGTATGGGCCTTGAATTCCTATTCTTTCCAGGACAATTTTATTAATTCTTTCAGAGTATTTGGGTTTATGTCTGCCTGGTTTCCTTGGAAACTGGACACTACTGTCAGAACTGTGTTTTCTGCTTTTTGTTAAATATAAAAACCTTATGATATAACAATTCAACTTACTTCTTCCTTTTTTAATGGTGTGTGTGTGTGTGTGTGTGTGTGTGTGTGTGTGTGTGTGTATGTATGTATAGTATGTTTGTATGTGTGAACGTGTGTGTGGTATGTTTGTGTGTGAGGGGGTGTGTGAAGGTGTGTGTGTGTCTATGTGTGTGTGTGATGTGTGTGTGGTGTGGTATGTTTGTGTGTGTGAGAGTGTGTAACTGTGGTATACGTGTATGAGTGTGTGTGTGTGTGTGTGTGTGTGTGTGTGTGTGTGTGTGTGTTTTAAAGACAGAAAACTTATTTTTTTCACAGTCCAAGTGGTAAGTTCATCATGGTTGTGAAGTGCCTGCTGCTGAAGCTTACATATGGTCAGGAGGCAGAGAAACACAAATGTTCATTTTCATATATTTTTGTTCTGCACAAAACATAAATTCTCTCTTCCTTAATTTTATATATGATATTCAGATCAAAGGAAAAGTAAGCTCTGGATTTCTAGTGGACTTTACTAATAACTGTATCTAGGACTTTTTAATGTAGGTCTCTTTGTCTTGAGCTATCTCTGTAGTGTGTGAGAGATTTTCTGTTCATTTACCTGAACATGTTTTTATCTCACTTTTAGTTTTGAAGGATGCTTTCATTGGGCACAGAACTCAGAGCTGACCCTTTCTTTTCCTTTCATAGCTGTACAATTCATCCCTGCATTGAAGTCCTCTCTAGGTCTGGTCAAAACCCAGGCCATTCATATTAATGCTACACTGGAGAGAACAAGTCATTTTTGTATTTTTTTCAAGATTTTTCTGTCATCGATATTTAACAGTTAGACTATGATATGCCTAAGAATTATACTCCCAATGTTTATCTTTTTGAAGTCAGCTGGATGTCTATAAACCAATATATTTAATCTATCATCATCTTTACAAATTCTGTTCTATTTTCTTTCCCACTTCTTTGTGAGACTATATGTCTACTACATTTTTGCAGCAGTGCTGAATGGTGCTTAAAGATCTGTTTACTTACTGTTTTTTATTCTCTGCACTTTGCATTTTACAGAGGAATGCAGATTTAGTTAATCATTTAATTTACATGGCTTTTTTTATGCTTGCTGTTAAATTTATACCATAAATTTTTATTATTTGAAATTCTACATCTCAATGTGATTGTATTCATTTTTATGTCAGTGCATAATTTTAATGAGGTAGTTTGCATAAGAATGGTCTCTGGAGGCTCACATATTTGAATACTCACAAGGACATAGCACTAATTGGGAAAGATTCAAAGGTGTGGCTTTGTTGGAGGAAGTGTGTCACTGAGAGTGGACTTTGAGCGTTCGCTCTCTTCTCTCTCTGCTTGGAGACCAGGATGCTTCAGCTACTTCTCCAGCACCAAGTCTGCAGGCCACCATGCTCCCTGTCGTGATGCTAAGGAGCTAAGTCTCTGAAGCAGTAAGCCAGCCCCACTCAAATGCTTTCTCTTATACAAGTTGCCTTGACCATGATCTTCACATCAATAGAACTGCAACTAAGACAATTTCAGATTCTCTACTGAGATTTTCTATTAATTTTGAAAGTACTTTTTACCCTTAATTTGAATTGTTTTATTTTCTCTAATTCAGTTAAAGAAGTAGAGGGATGGGAAAGTTCAGCATGAATTATTCTGTTTACATAGTAAATACTTTAATGAGTCAAGAGAGCATCTTTGTAACTTGTATATGTACACACACAAAAGATCCTCATTGTGTGAGACTCACATCCATGCTCCATTCTGAGACTAGAGAAGTACTTCTTTAGGAGTGAGTTATTGCTCCTGCTCAACTCCTCTGAAAATCACACAAAAGAAAAAGCACAGATTTATAATGTGAAGCTGACCCAAAGTTCATTATATCCCCATAATAAAATCTATTGTGGTTATTTCAGTACTGCTTTAAAATTAATAATTACTAACTAACTTATTTTCAGCATGCCAGACCCCACCTCTCTTATTGCAGGGAACAACTGAAATAAACCTTTCAACAGTTGTTTTCTACTGTTCTTAGAGCACCCCACTCCCACTGGGTGTGTGTGTGTGTGTGTGTGTGTGTGTGTGTGTGTGTGTGTGTGTGTGAGAGAGAGAGAGAGAGAGAGAGAGAGAGAGAGAGAGAGAGAGAGAGAGAGAGAGACTAGGATTAGCTAAGGATGTGAATGAGCTTATACAGATTTGGGGACTCTCTTTTTGGAGGATTCCTCCTTGCCATGACATGTTCACAGATTTCTAACCCCTCAGCCACTCTACACCTTTGTCCTGAACATCTAATCACCAACACTATGGCTTTCTTCTTGTTTCTAGCTGCTCTTTGCCTTTTGGCTCAGACCATTTTCTTGCAGAAAAGTCTGCACTGGGGCATCCCTTATCCAATGACAGTTTCCTTCTTGAAGGGTCATTTCTGCTTTTCATGTTACTGTCTAGTTCTTGAGTTGAGCTATTCTTTCACTCCTAGAACCAGACAGTTCTAGAGATAATTTCTAATTTCACTGTTAATCTTAGTCAGAGTTCCTATTTCTATGATAAAATACCATGACTAAAGTGTTTATTTCCACTTACATGTCCTGATCAGAGTCCTTCACGAAGGGAAGTCAGGGAGGTCTTCAAGGCAGGAACTAAATCAGAGTCTGTGGAGGGGTGCTGCTTAGTGATTTCCTCCTCATGTTTTGTTCAGCCTACTTTCTCATAGCACCAGGACACCTGCCCAGTGATGATTACCCCCCCCACCCCCCACACACACACAGTGGTCTGGGCCTTCACACATCAATTACTAATAAAAAAAATTGACGAAGTTAATTATAGGTTATCTTAATTCTATTGCTGTGAAGAGACACCAGGACCATTGCAACTCTTAAAACAAAACATTACAAAACATTTAACTGGGGCTGACTTACTTCAGAGGTTTAGCCCATTATCATCATAGCAGGAAACATGGCAGCACACAGGCAGACATGGTGCTAGAGAAGTACCTGAGAGTTCTGTACCTGGATGGCAGGCAGCAGGAAGAGAGAGTAACACTGGGCCTGGCTTGAGCATCTGAAACCTAAAGCCCTCATCTAGTAACACACTTTCTTCAGCAAGTCCACTTCTCTAATAATGTCACTCAGTATGAGTCTCTGGGAGCCATTTTCATTCACGCCATTACATAGGCCAAGCTTAAGAAGGCATTTTCACCCTTTCCGCTCGGCCGTTCTCCTGTACAGGAGGCAGCCATGGCGCCCAGCCGGAATGGCATGATCCTGAAGCCCCACTTCCACAAGGACTGGCAGCAGCGAGTGGACACGTGGTTCAACCAGCCGGCCCGCAAGATCCGCAGACGCAAGGCCCGGCAGGCGAAAGCGCGCCGCATCGCCCCTCGCCCCGCGTCCGGTCCCATCAGGCCCATCGTGAGGTGCCCTACAGTTAGATACCACACCAAGGTCCGGGCTGGCAGGGGCTTCAGCCTGGAGGAGCTCAGGGTGGCTGGTATCCACAAGAAAATGGCACGCACCATCGGCATCTCCGTGGACCCAAGGAGGCGAAACAAATCCACGGAGTCACTGCAGGCCAACGTGCAGCGCCTGAAGGAGTACCGCTCCAAGCTCATACTTTTCCCCAGGAAGCCTTCTGCTCCGAAGAAGGGAGACAGTTCTGCTGAAGAACTTAAATTGGCCACGCAGCTAACAGGACCTGTGATGCCCATCCGGAATGTGTACAAAAAGGAGAAGGCCAGAGCCATCACGGAAGAGGAGAAGAACTTTAAGGCTTTCGCCAGCCTTCGCATGGCCCGAGCCAATGCCCGGCTCTTCGGCATCCGAGCAAAGAGGGCGAAAGAAGCCGCAGAGCAAGACGTTGAGAAGAAGAAATAATGCGCGGCTGGAGAGTTGTAATAAATTTTCCATAAAGCAAAAAAAAAAAAAAAAAAAAAAAAGACGGCATTTTCACACTTCCCAAATGACTCCAGCTGTGTCTAGTAGACATAAAACTAACCAACACACCCTAGGAATTTAGGTCCAACCTAAAAGGTAAATTAAAATGCACACAATCAAGAATTTTTTATTGATTAGATTATAAGTTGTCATTCTGGTAAAATATGTCCTGTGTTTTAGTAGACCCTGACTGAAGTTCTGCATAGAATATTAATTGTACTGAAGTATAAAAAGTAGAAAATATGGATCAACATAGCCTTAAAGTAGCTTCACTGGTTACATTTAGAATGAGCCTAAAACATTGCATCTCAGAATCAGCATGAATTATTCTGTTTACATAGTAAATACTTTAATGAGTCAAGAGAGCATCTTTGTAACTTGTATATGTACACACACAAAAGATCCTCATTGTGTGAGACTCACATCCATGCTCCATTCTGAGACTAGAGAAGTACTTCTTTAGGAGTGAGTTATTGCTCCTGCTCAAACTGTGGAATAGAGAAGGTCTCCTGGGTGAGGCACTGCAAGACATGGTCCAGCTGGCAGAAGAGAAGTAATTGGGGAAAGAAATTATAGTTCAGTGACAAGCAGACATCTTTGGGCCCTGGCTGTTTTCTTCTTATTAGGTTGTCTGAAGTTACTTTCCTGAAAATACAGGCTCCATGTGGCTTGCTCTGGAGCTCAGAGGGACCTCTAACAAATCTAGCCATGAACCATACTTAATCTTATTGCAGAAAAATAAAAGGGTAAAGGTTAGAGAAAAGAAAAGGAGTGACTCCTCTTTGTAATGAGGAAACCGTCAACCTCTGTCTGCCTGGGGCTGGGGGAAGGCACTTAAAAATCACCAGGCTGCATTCCATTTTTCCTGTTGTTAAACATTTTCATTGCTCCCCCACCCTCACTATACAAGAAAACCTCACTACCGAAAACACAAGAAAGTCCGAACAAATTTTTAAATGACCCAAAACCTCACCCTCAACAAGAGGCATACCAGTACTTTACTAAATAAATCAAGATACACAAGCAAAAGCCCCATTTACCTCTTCACCACAGTGAACCTCTACTATGCTAATTTGGGTGAGAATGTGTTTTAAGGTAAACCAATCCTCCAGCAATGAGTATTCTTGAGTTCATTTATGAGATAGTTTCCTTTTTAAGTGATGTTAAGTTGAGTAGCCTCACTTGTGGTGTTCTTTTGCATTATTTTTATAAATTCCTAAAAGTGAAATTGTTGAATCAAAACATATAGACACACGTAAGGCTTTCCATAAATAACTACAAAAAACCACCCAGGTATACTATATGATTATTTACTCTCACTCTAATAGAAGGCCCTTCTACAACCCTGCTACACACAGCTAAAAACTTAGGAACACACACTGGCAAGAACAAATAAGCTGCCTGCCTGCCCAAAGAAATCCCCTACAAAGACCCACCCTGCTGCCACCCACTCCTTCCTGCCTCAATGTCAACTCCTGTTGTCATGTCACCCCCTCAACTTGGGTAGATATCTGCTCCTCAGGTTCAGGCCATACCACTTAGCCCATGCCAGATGCCAGAACTCTAGCCCCTAACTACAGTGGAGACTCACGAATGAACCAGAGACCACACCAGCAACCAGAGCTCCAGATAAGCAGCCCACTCACAGACCCCTCCACTCTCTCAGTGGCCCACCCTTTGCAGATTATCCCAAATACTGTCTTCCCATAGGTGGAGGTGTTCCACCCCCCAACTCAGATGGAGACCCCTGGCTCTACCAAAGGCCACTCTAGCTGACAGCCAACCAATCCCCAACTTGAATGGAGACTCGTGCTGTAACAGGGACCAGCCAAATGCTAGAACTCCAGGACACAAAGACCAGAAGGCTGAAGAGGAAACAGAAGCACCCCATAAAGAATCATACACACCAGTGAGAATGGCTAAGATCAAAAACTCAGGGGACAACAGATGCTGGCGAGGATGTGGAGAAAGAGGAACACTCCTCCATTGTTGGTGGGATTGCAAACTGGTAAAACCATTCTGGAAATCAGTCTGGAGGATCCTCAGAAAATTGGACATTGAACTGCCTGAGGATCCAGCTATACCTCTCTTGGGCATATACCCAAAAGATGCCCCAACATATAAAAAAGACACGTGCTCCACTATGTTCATTGCAGCCTTATTTATAATAGCCAGAAGCTGGAAAGAACCCAGATGCCCTTCAACAGAGGAATGGATACAGAAAATGTGGTACATCTACACAATGGAATATTACTCAGCTATCAAAAACAACGACTTTATGAAATTCGTAGGCAAATGGCTGTAACTGGAAAATATCATCCTGAGTGAGCTAACCCAAACACAGAAAGACATACATGGTATGCACTCACTGATAAGTGGCTATTAGCCCAAATACTTGAATTACCCTAAATGCCTAGAACAAATGAAACTCAAGACAGATGATCAAAATGTGAATGGTTCACTCCTTCTTTAAAAGGGGAACAAGAATACCCTTGGCAGGGAAGAGAGCGGCAAAGATTAAAACAGAGACTGAAGGAACACCCATTCAGAGCCTGCCCCACATGTGGCCCATACATGTACAGCCACCCAATTAGACAAGATTGATGAAGCAAAGAAGTGCAGACCGACAGGAGCCAGATGTAGATCGCTCCTGAGAGACACAGCCAGAATACAGCAAATACAGAGGCGAATACCAGCAGCAAACCACTGAACTGAGAATAGGACCCCCGTTGAAGGAATCAGAGAAAGAACTGGAAGAGCTTGAAGGGGCTCGAGACCCCATATGTACAACAATGCCAAGCAACCAGAGCTTCCAGGGACTAAGCCACTACCTAAAGACTATACATGGACTGACCCCGGACTCTGACCTCATAGGTAGCAATGAATATCCTAGTAAGAGCACCAGTGGAAGGGGAAGCCCTGGGTCCTGCCAAGACTGAACCCCCAGTGAACTAGACTGTTGGGGGGAGGGGGACAATGGGGGGAGGGTGGGGAGGGGAACACCGATAAGAAAGGGGAGGGGGGAGGGGGATGTTTGCCCGGAAACTGGGAAAGGGAATAACACTCGAAATGTATATAAGAAATACTCAAGTTAATAAAAAAAAAAAAAGAATCATACAACAAAGACAAACTCAGAAAGCAGCACCTAGACTTATAATCACCCAGACCCAGATGCTTAGACATCACTTTAAAAGCACCATCAACAATATCTAGGGCTACATGTCCTCACTGGAATCCATCTATCTTATAACAGTAAACCCTGAAAATTTTCAACACAGCTGAAGCACAGGAGGAAATACCTGAAAACCAAATTTCCAAACTTATGAAGATGATAGAGGTCATTAAAGAGGAAATGAATGAATCTATTAAGGTACTTAAGGAAAGACAAATGGAAAATTGGGGAAAATCAATAAATCCCTTAAGGAAATCAAGAACACCAAGAAAAACAAATATTTGAAGGAAACAAATAAACTGTTTAAGACCTAAGAAATGGAAATAAAAGCAATAAAGAAAGCAAAAGCTGGAGGAATTCCGGAAAAGGTACTCAAACAGGAACCACAGACACAAGCATCACCAACAGATTATAAGAGATGAAGGATAAAATCTCAGGTATTGAAGATACAATAGAAGAAATAGATACATCTGTCAGAGAAAATATTAAATTTAAAAGTTTCATGTCATAAAACACTCAGGAAATCTGAAACACTGTGAAAAGACCAAACCTAAAAATAATAAGAATAGAAGAAAGAGGACAATTTCAGCTCAAAGTCCCTGAAAATATTTTAACAAGATCATAGAAGAAAATTTTCTAATGTAGAGAAGGGCATGCCTATAAAAGCAAAATAATATACAGAATACCAAATACATTGAACCAGAAAATAAAGCCACTTTGCTACATAATAATTAAAACAATAAACACAGAGAACAGAGAAAGAATATTAGAAGCTGCAAGGGAAAAAAGACTAAGTGACATATAAAGGCAGATCTATTTAAACTATACTTCTCAATGGAGGCTCTATAAGTAAGAAGGGACAGGGCAGTCTTGTAGACTCTTAGATCTTACTATACCCAGCAAAACTTTCAATTACCATAGATGGATAAAACAGATATTCCATGATAAAGTCAAATTCAAACAATATCTATCTATAAACCTAACCCCACAGAAGTATTATAATAGACAGAAATTTCCAACCCATGGAGGGTTAACTATAACCATAAAATCACAATAAATAAATAATCTCAGACCAAAACCAAAAGAAGTAAAGCACACACAAACATACCAACATTAGCAATAACAGCAAACTAACAGAAATAAAAAAATCATTGGTCATTAAGATCTCTCAATATCAGTGGATTCAATTCCCCAATAAAAAAACACAGGTTAACAGAATGGAGGCAAAAACAGGATCTATAGCACACAAAAACACACCTCAGCATTAACTCAGAGTAAATGATTGGAAACGTTTTTAAGCAAATGGACTTAAGAAGCAAGCTGGTATAGCCATTCTAATACCTAAAAAATTGACTCTATCCCAAATTAATTAAAAGAGATGGAAAAGGATATTTTATATTTTTCAAAGTTTCAATCTGTGCACCAAGCACAAGGGCACCCACATTTGTAAAAAGAAACATTACTAAAGCTTCAATCATACACTAATAGTGGGATACTTCAGTACCCAACTCTAACCAATGGACAGGTTATTCTAAACAGGGAAATACTGGAGCTAACAAATGTTATGAACCAAATGGACCTAAAAGATATTACATAATATAATATGCCTTCTTCTCATGGAACCTTCTCCAAAATTGACCACATACTGGGTAACAAACCAAGTCTCAACAGATAGAAGAAAATTGAAATAACCCCCTATCTGACCACTACTGATTAATGCTGGATTTTAACAACAGAAACAACAGAAGGCCTACTAACTCATGGAAGCTGAACAACTCTACTGAATGGCTCTCTACTGGCTTAGGGAAAAAATAAAGAAATAAAAGACTTCCTAAAATTCAGTTAAAATGAATGTACAATCTACCCAAACTTAAGGAACACAATGAAAGAAGAAATTTTATAGCACTGTATGCCTACATGAAGAAATCAGAGATCTCATTCTAGTACCTTAACAGTGCACTTGAAAGCTCTAAAACAAAATAAGCAAGCATACCCAAGAGTAGACAACAGAAAATAATCAAACCGAGAGCTGAAATTAATAAAATAGAAACAAAGAGGACAATATAAAAATATCAATGAGATAGAGTTGGTTCTTGGAGAAAATCAACAAGAGAGACAAACCTCATGCAAACTAAATAAAAGACAAGGAGAGACTATCAAAATTAACAAAATTAGAAACAAAAAACGGGAAATATGACAATAGACACCAAGGAAATCCAAAGTCTCGTTAGGTCAAACTTTTAAAAACCTGTACATCCCCAGATGGGAAAATCTAAAAGAAATGGGTAATTTTCTAGATACATTTCTCTCACCAAAGTTAATCAAGATTAAATAAATGATTAAAATTAACATACCAGAATTCTACCAAACTTTCAAAGAAGAGCTAATATCTATACTCCTCTAATTATTTCACACACACACACACACACACACACACACACACACACACACACACACACCCCAGAAGGAACATTGCCAAATTCATTTTATAAGACCACAGTCACTCTCATATCTGAACCGCACAAAAATTAAACAACTAAAGACTAATACAGAGCAATTTCCTCCATGAATATAGATGATAAAATACAAACCAAGTACAGGAACCCAACAAAAAGATCATCTACCACGATCAAGTTGGTTTTATCCCAGAGATACAGGAATGGTTTAACATACAAAAGTCTTTTAATGTATTCCACCAGATAAACAAATGGAAAGAAAACACACACACACACACACACACACACATACAATCATCTCATTATATGCTGAGAAAGCCTTTGACAAAATTCAAAAGTTAAAAGTTTTACAAGATTAGGGATTTAAGAAACATACCTAAGAATAATAAAAGCAATTTAAAGCAAGCCAATAGCAAACATCAACTTAAATGGAAAGAAATTTAAAGCAATTCCACTAAAATCAAGAACAAGTCCGTTTACTCTCTCCATATCTATTCAATACAGTACTTGAAGTTCTAGCAAGATCAGTAAGACAATGTAAGAAGACAATTGGATACAAATTGTAAAAGTAGAAGTCAAAGTACTGCTATCTGCAGATGATATGATAGTACAGATAAGCTATCTAAAAAAATTCCACCACAGAGGTCTGACAATTGATAAACACCTTCAGGAAAGTGGCCTATATAAGATTAACTCAAATAAATTTTTAGACCGCAAACTGCAAAATCAGGAAAGCAACACTCTTATCAGTAGCCCCAAACAGTATTTAAAAAACTTGAAGTAATTCCAACCAATAAAGTGAAAGACACATAATAACTTCAAGTCTTTGAAGAAAGAAATTAAAGATATAAGAGGATGGAAAGATCTCCAATGCTCATGGATCGGTAGGATAAATGCAAACTTAGTAAAAATAGCCAACATAACAAAAGCAAGCTACAGATTCAATGCAATTCCCATCAAAATTCCACATTTCTTTAGGGACCTTGAAAAAACAATATTCAATTTCATGTGGAAATAACAAACACCCAAAATACCTAAACACAACCCTGTACAATAAAAGAACTTCCAGAGGTATCACCATCTCTACATGTGATATTGGCATAAAAATAAATAGGTGGATTGAATTGAAGACACAGACATAAATCCACACACCTGTGAACACCCTATTTTTAATAAAGAAGGCAAAAGTGTATAACGAAAAAAAATGGAATCTTCCACAAATGGTGCTGGTTTAACTGAATGTCTGCATTTAGAAGAATGCAAATATCTATCTCACTGCATAAAACTCAAGTCCAAGTGGATCAAAGACCTCAACATAAAACCAGATACATTGAACCTGATAGAGGAGAAAGTAGGAAATAGTCTTGAATGCATTGGCACAGGAGACAACTTTCTGACTAGAACACCAATAGCAAAAGCACTAAGATTAATAATTAATAAATAGGACCTCATGAAACTGAATGGCTTTTGTTAGACAAAAGACAGTAATAAGACAAAATGGCACTCCCTACAGAATAGTAAAAGATTTTTCAACAAGTCCACATTTTGGCCAATAGAAGGCCAATTTCCAAATTATATAAAGAATTCAAGAAATTAGACATCAAAAATTAAGTAATCTAATTTAAAAATGAGGTACAGATCTAAACACAGAATTCTCAACAGAGGAAACTCACATGGCTGAGAAACACTTAAAGAAATGCTCAATATCCCATCAGGGAAATACAATGATTTTGAGGTTCTATCTTATACATTTAAGAAAGAATAGCTAGAATCAACAAAACACAAGTGACAGTTAATGCTGGCAAGGATGTGGAGCAATAGGAACACTCCTCCATTCCTGATGAGAGTACTAATTTGTATAGCTACTGTGGAAATCAATGTGGCATTTTCTCAGAAAATTGGGAATAGATATGCCTCAAAACTCAGATATACCTACCACTCTTGGGCATATACCCATCCTACCACAAGGTCACTTGCTCAACTATGTTCACAGCAGCTTCATTCATAATACATAAAAACTGGAAACAATCTAGATGCTCTTCAAAAGAAGAATGGACAAACAAAATGTGGGGCAGCTACACAATGAGGAATACTACAGCTCCTAGAAAAACAATAACAAAATGAAATTTGCAGGCAAATGGATGCAACTGGAAAAAACATTCTGTGTGAGCTAACCCAGACCCAGAAAGACACACATAGTATGTACTAACTTATGAATATTAGCTGTTAAGTAAAGGATAATCATGCAACAATCCACAGACCCAGAGGGGCTAGGTAATAAGGAAGACTCTATAGGAGGATGGATAGATCCCAAAGATGAACTAGGACAGATTTCTTAATTGGACTAGGAGCTGGTAAGGGGATAGAAACAGGAGGGATCAGGGGAGGGTGGGAATGGAGGGAGAGAGTACTAAAAGAGATGATGAGGGGCATTTTGAAGGCAAGGTAGAAACCTAGGGCGATGAACACTTCCAGGAATCTATGAAGGCGATCCTAATGATGAGTCCTAGTAATGGGGGATACAGAGCCTGAACTTCCCAGCTTCTGTAACCAGGCAAGGCTTTCAGTGGTGGGATGGGGACACTAACCCAGCCACAAAACCTTCAACTTGCAAATTGTCCTACCTGCATGATGAGCTAGAGTAATGGTGATGCAGAACTTATGGTAGTGGCCAGCCAATGACTGATCCAACTTGAGACCCATGCCACAAGAGGGAGCTCACACCTGACAATGCCAAGATGGCCAGGAACCAGAGGCTGAATAGCCCAGAGACCTAGAACAGAACCAAACATTATTGGGGAGAAAAAGTCAATGAAATGACTCCTAAGGATATAGGAGTCTGGTATATATATATACATATACATATATACATACATACATACATATATATATATATATATATATATATATATATATATATATATATATATATATATCCTCTGGCATAGTCAGAGATGGAAGCCTAGCATAGTCATTGTTATAGAGGCTTCATCAAGCAACTGATAGGAACAGATGCAGAGACTCATAGCCAAACATTAGACTGAGCTCAGGAAATTCCAAGATAGATGGAGAGGAAGGATTGTAGATGCCACTGGGGTTGAGTATACCACAAGAACATACCTACAGAAGCAAATAAGCAGGGCTCACTGAGGCTCACAGAGATTAAAGCAACAAACACTGACCCCACATGGGTCTGACCTAGGTCTTCTGCACATGTTATGAAACTCCTAACAGTGGCAGGGGGTGTTGACTCTGACTCTTTGGCCCGCTCTTGGAATCTTTTTCCTCCTACTGGGTTGGCTCACTCAGCCTTGATCTGAGGGTTTGTGCCTGGTCTTGGTGGCAAGTAACTTGTTATGCTGCATTGTGTTGACATCCCTGGAAGGCCTGTTCTTTTCTAAAGGGAAACAGAGAAGGAATGAATCTGGGTGAGAAGGAAGGTGTGGGAAAGAAAAGGGTAGGAATAGTAAAAGGGAAAACTGAGATTGGGATGTAATATATGAAAGAAGAATATGTATATAAACACCCAATATCAAAAACAATGACAAAGATGGCTTTTCTAAAGACCTTTGCTATGAGCGCATATCTGTATGGCCTTACACATTTTACAGATATGATGTCACTTAAGTTTAAAATTATTCCCAATATAAAACAAGCTGAAATGCAAGGAAACAAGTAGTGAGATCACAGCTAGTAGAGGTAGTACTGACATTTGATCTCAAGCAGCCCAGCTCCACAAATGGAGTTCTCAAGGTTGTCTCAGAAGGCACAGCTTGATGCAATTAAGAGAAAGCCATGTTTGAGGGCAATCGTGGCTTCCTCTTGCCTCTCTGACCTCATCCCATCATGGCATCCATCCTATCTGATGGGCAGCCTTTTCATGGCTTCTTGCCTAGTTCCCCTGCTGACTGAGTCGTCCAAGGCACAATACTTGGGGTTCAGTCCAAGACTTTGATCTCTTTGTACACAATGTCATAGATGAGCCCCTCCATCTCATCCCTGTAAAGATTCCATAAAAGATTACAAGTCTGAAGTCACGATGGCTTCCCTGACTTTCCTCAGGTTTATTCGCCCATCTGCCAAAAACAGCAAAAAACCTGAGTAACTTTTCAATGTAAGAAGGCCAGAATGGACCTCATACAGCTTCCTGGGTTTGCTTGTTGGTCCAAGTTCTCAGAAAGTGATTCTTTCTTTTTTTTTTAAGATAGGTTCTCTCTTGGTAACTCATAATCCTCCTGCCTCCACCTGTCACATGCTGCAATTAAAGGTGACCATAACCATGCCCAGCACATACATGACTTCCTCAGACAAAATTCTGAGTAACCACAATTTTCCCTTTTCTCCTTCCCTTCCTCCTTCCAACCCTCTGTCTCTTTTTCTCCTCTTTCTTCTCTCTCTTACCACTCTATCCATTCTCTGAGAAATTTTGATTGACATGGCCTCTGAAAAACATCTCAAATCCTCCCTTTCCTGTCTCCACTGTCACAATATTCACCGAAGTCCCAGTAATCGAGCAGCCCTCCCTGTTCTCCCATACTCAATCACTGTACAACATTAGGAATGGACATTTTAAATAACATTCTGAATCTCAACACGATTTGCCATATGTGATAGTGTCTCAGTAGAATTCGACTAAAATCCAAGTCTTAACTCTTAAAATCTTTTCATTATGGACTTTGCCTGTCCCACTTGATGCTGTGGCCCAGATACACTGATCTCCTTTCTGTTATGTGAAGTCACCTCTAACATGCCCTCAGGTTAGTCTCCTCTTTAATAAGAATTCACACAATGCTCTTTCATGAATCCATTGGTTCACAGAAAAAAGAACCTTGACTACCATGAGGTAACTGTTAATATCTCAGGAGACATCTTTTTAAATTAATCATCTTACTCGTTTACATTTCAAATAACATCCCCCTTCCTGGTTACCTCTCCACAACCTTCCTTCCCATCTCATCCCCACTCTCCCCCCTCTCCTTTGCCTCTCTGAGGGTATTCTTCTACCTACTCATTCCCCTAGGCTAGGACATCAAGCCCTCTCCCCAACCACTGATGTCAGATAAGGCCATCTTCTGCTACATATGTATCTGGAGTCCTGGCTCACTCCATGTATAGTCTTTGGTTAGTGGTTTAATCCCTGGGAGCTCTAGGTGGTCCAGTTATTTGATATTGTTCTGATGGGGTTGCAATCCTCTTCAGCAACTTCAGACTTCCCCCCAATTCTTCCATTGGGGTCCCCAGGCTCAGTCCAATGGTTGACTGTGAGTATCTGCATCTGTATTGGTCAAGTGCGCTTTTTAGCATCAGCAATAGTGTAGGGGTTTGGTGACTGTATGTATATGAGCTGGATTCCCTGGTAGGGCAGTCTCTGGATGGCCTTTCCCTCTGTCTTTGTTTCAGGAGACATCTTAATCATGACCAGGAGAATTCTGGTTTCTAGTAATGTAAAGTGTTCAACTTCTGACCCTGCACAGAATAGGCTTTACAATGAAGAATTATTTGGTTCAAATTTTCAATAGTGAAAGAGAAAACCAAGCATGTTCACTAGTGCATGGCGAGCTCCTTCTCAACTTCTATTGTCTCAGTAATATTCCAATTTTCTGAGGCTTCCATGAGTACTCTCATCCAAGTCACTCACTCAGATGGTCAATGACAGAATCCCACAATTGTCTGTTTATATCTTAGATGGCATTAGTATAAGATTACTCCCATATTAAATACATTGCTCCAACACTGAGCATTGTGTCTATTGCAGAGAATATTGATGGGATTCTGTGATGGAAGGGCTTTTAGACAACCTTAATATATGAAGGAGATTGACATTAGCAAGAGCAGAGGATTCCCGTACAGCACGGAAAGTATTCAACTATGTTTAACTGACATTTCAGTCATCAGTCAAATAATCTACAAAACCAGTCGAACAGCTAGACAAATTCTGAGAGTTGTTCTATTCTGACATGGCTTAGACAACTGCTACATTTGTAGCAGGCTGTGGCTGAGAACAGACCAACTGAGTTAGATCTTAACATGCCAGCCATACAGACATACTGGGCCTTAGGGTCAGCTCATACAGTAGGAGCAGAATCGCATAGGAACTGGAGCCTAGGACAGAGAACAGGATCTGCTCCACACTGACCTATCAGGAACGGTACAAAATTGAGTGTTTTGGCAAAATCAAACATTTTACATGAAGCAGGTAACAGATAATAACCAAGTTCCAGGAAGGGAGACAGGCACCAGGCCAGGACTACACTTCAAGTTTTGGACTCTAAAGATGAAGCAGGTTAAAGGAATGGCTTGATTAAGAGCAAGCACTGCTCCTGCAGAGGACCTAATCGTGGTTTGTAGCATCAACATCAGGCAACTCACAACTCACGTGACTCCAACTCCTGGGGATCTGACAGGTCTGGCCTCTGCATCATAGGCACCTGCATTAATAGGCACATACCCACACAGTCACACATACATACACATAAGTAAAAGTTTAAGATAAACATAGTTAGCAAAAGCAAGGTTCACCTCAAGTACCATTGCCTGGCCCATGGAATGCTGCGTCAGGAATTCTGAAACAATGGAAAAATCAATACAGGGTGTGTGAGCTTTTCACAATAAAATTCTTGGACCTTCCTTATGTTTTCTGTGTTTGTGGGGGGTCTAGCAGCAAGGGAATATCCCCAAGGAGGTTAACATTGAGAATGAAGTTCACGTTTAGACCACACAAGATTACAAAGCTCTCTCAGTGCCTGCCCAGAGAGACAGAAACCTACCATCTGACATCTAATCTTTCTGTCTTAGTAAAAGAACATTGGTTTTATTTTGAGCATCAATAACTCCTGTTAAAAATGTGTTTCAACCTCCCTCTCAGCTGTGTATGACTAATCTGTATGTAACCCCCAGCTTTATGCAACTGAACTGTGGCCAAGGAGCTGAATTATCCTATAGATATCCACAGGGAGTGTGGGAGCCATGAAAGTTGGAGTGGTTTTTCCCCACCTACTTACCTTTCCTCCATTTCTGCCATGGAACACTCTAAGGTCAACATGACCTTTAGACAAGAAGCTATGACTAGAAGCCATGAACTAGAAATTGCATAGCATAAAGATAGAACACACAGATGGGCAGGCGGAACTGTCACACCACCCATGGCATGCTTTTTCTAGATTTATAATTTTCTTTTGTTTTGTTTTTATATGCATAAGAACTAAAAAATCTGTTTTTGCTTTTTATTCAGAACTAAGATGGCTTTTCCACTATATGCAACTTTCAATTGATATAGAAAGTTGGAGAGCAGTGCTGGGAACTTCATTCTGAGTCTGCTCTGTTCTCAGCATCTTGTGCTTAGATGAACATGGTGCCTGGAATAGAGGCAGACTCTTTGTGGCTGATGGCAACACAGGGCAAAGGGGACAGACACCAGTCACTCCTGTGCTTATGCTATTATGTATAGAAAGCTACATCTTAGACGTTTCACCCCGGCCACACAATTTTCTAGCTGACTTTGAAGACATAGCCAAGTTGAAGTAGCTGAAGGCATCCTCTGGAATCCTATGTCAACCTTGTTTTCTCCATCTAACAGTCAGCCAAAGCACCCCCCATCCTACAGCCACAAGAGAATGAATTCTACCAACGACTTTCACAGACTTAGAAGTAAAATCCTCAGTCTTCCTTTGGAAGAGAACACAACCCAGGTAATACCTGGGATAAAGATTTCTGAGAGCCTGAACAGGGAATCCAGATGAGCTGCACCTGACTTATGACACAGGAACTGAGAGATAGTATAGTCAGCCCCACAGTCTCTGATTATTTATGATGCAAACTAAGATTACTAGCACTAGAATATGAAGTTAATGCATCTCCCTCAGATTTCCAATGGCTGCTGTATGAGCAAACATGCCAGTAGCAAATAAGCTATGCAAGTGTGAGGGAGACTCATGGCTAATTGACTTGATTTGTAACATCCACCACACCGAAGGAGACAGACTGAGACTCAGCTCCCACACACTTTCCAAGTCTAGTCATGTGCTCACTTCTTTCCTCTCTTTTTTTAATTAATTAATTTGCTTTACATTCCAAATGAAGCAGTCTCTCCCTTCTCTCCTCCAAGTCCTGCCCTCTTGTTTCCCACCCATCCACCTGCCTCCTTTTCTCCTCAGGAAAGGAGAGCTTTCCCATTGGTATCAATAAGTCTTGGCATATCAAGTTCCAAAAAGACTAGGTTCATCTTCTACTACTGTGACTAGAAATTGCAGTCAGTTAGGGGAAAAGGATCCAAAGGCAGGCAAAAGAGTCAGAGATTGCCCATGCTCCTGCTGTTAGAAGTCCCACATGAGGACTCAGCTGCACAACTGTCACATGTGTTCAGAGGGTCTAAAACCATCCCGTGCATGCTCTCTGATTGGCAGTTTAGTCTCTATGAGCATCTATGGGCCCTGGTTAGTTGATTCTGTAGGTTTTCTTCTGGTGTCCTTGACCCTTCAGGCTTCAACAATCTTTCCTCCTATCTTCTGCAGAATTTCCCAAGCTCTGTCTAATGATTGGCTGTGGATTTCTACATCTGTTCCCATCAGATGCTGGGCAAAGCCTCTCAGATGGCAGTTGTGCGAGGCTCCTGTCTACAAGTATAGCAGAATGTCATTAACAATGTCAGGGGCAGGCTCCCTCTCACGGGATGGGTCTCAAGCTGAACTAGTCATTAGTATTCCCTCAATTTCTTCTCCATCTCTACCCCTACACATGTTGTAAGCAGGACAAATTATGGGTAGAAGGTTTTATGGATGGGTTGGTGTCCCAATCTCTTCATTGGAAGTTTGTGTCCGGTTACAGAAGATAACCAGTTCATGCTCCATGCATGTCATTGCTAGGAGTCTTTGCTAATGTGACCCTCATAAATTCCTGCGAGTTTCCATTTGCTGAGATTTCTGACTGGTCCCAGAGGTGCCCACTGCTATTCCCATTGTCTCAGTTCTCTCTCCCTTTGTCCTTCTCCCACTTGATCTCTCCTGTTCCCTTCCCATCCTTTCCTCTACTCAATCCCCTCCCTCTATCCATCCCTGACATCTATTCTATATTTCCTTCTCAGTGAACCCTCCTGGTTTCTCAGTTTCTTTGAGTTTGTAGACTCTGGTTATATCTCTCCAAAGCCCTATAGGAAAGGTGGCCAAGAGCCTGCTCTACTTATAAGCTGAGCTGTGCTAGTACAATACTGACTGGCCCAAGGTGGATATTATGTCATGCACCTTTTTAAGAAGGAAAAAGCAGACAAGAAATATTCCAGATTCGTATACAGCCAAAGAGATTATGAAAATTAAGTAAACACTGAGATTCTCAGACAAAAGGGTGCCACAGGACTGAAAACATAGTTATTCATTTAAATACTTGCAAGATCTTGGGCTCCAGGTAAAGGAAAACCTGGTAAGCACTTATGAAATTCAATCTATAACACTTGAAAAAATAAACACCTCATATGGAAAATGAAACAGCTTGTTCTTTGGTTTTCTAAATAAGAATAGCACCGTTTGATAGCTGCGTGCCTTTACATGGTTGTACTGAAAAGGAAGGTGATCCAACACCACAGTGAAGTCAGGGGCCACACATGCTCTTTTCCACACCACATGGTGTGGATGTCCACCGCTCTGGCCTGAGCAACCACCAGCCAGAAGTTTGATTTCAAAATGTCTAATCGCTAATCAATTTTAAGTTCATGACTCCCAGCAGAAACCTGACTTGTTTAAAACAGATGAACCCTTCAACTCACAAGATAAATTACTATTAAAAAGACATGTTGCCTAAAATGGAGATGTGCTAAAAAATATTTGCATTTTATGTTAGTATAATGTTTAGTGCATTATACAGATTTTGTTTTTCTTTCTCCTAGAACAGCAAAACAAAACATTCTAAGAACAAAACACAGATAAGTACTTACAAGACAATTGATAAAAGAAGAGTCCACTATTTCAGAAGTTTTTAAACAAATCCAACTGTTCTGTCAGTGACTCCAAGTTGCCACTAAAATATTTATATATTTAGAGTATATATTTAGAGCTCTTTCTGGCTAGATTTCCTTTTAGTTTCTATTTTTGTACTGATATATGAGAAAGATAAATTTTCAAAGTTCTACTTTCCCAAAGTGGGTTTTTACTGAATATCTTATGTATCTTCAAAATAACTAAACATAACTAACCACATTTTCTAATTTTCAGAGGAAATATGACCATTGAAATCACTTTTATTTATCATTATGAATTTCTGTACCTGTTTCACGTGTTGAAACTGAATTTGAAAACAATATATCATTCTAAAAACATATTTCATCAATGGGGAGGTTGCTCAGAAAATTCAGACTTAATCTACTTTAAGACCCTACTTCAAGATTCCTACTCCTGAGCAGCCCAAAGGGTGCTCCATCCTACCACAAGGGCACTCCCTCAACTGTGTTCATAACAGCTTTATTCATAATATCCAGAAACTGGAAACAACCTAGATATCCTTCGACTGAAGAATAGATAAACAAAATGTGGTATATTTATACAATGGCGAATTGCCTGTTTTTTTTTTTTAAATGATATCATGAAATTCACAGGCAAACAGATGTGACTAGAAAAAAATCATCCCGAATGAGGTAACCCAGAACCAGGAAGACAAACATGATATGTACTTACTTACAAGATGGACATTACCTGTTAGGTAAAGGGTAAGTATGCTGTAATCCACACACTCAGGGAGGCTAAGTACCAAGGAGGGAGGGGACACATTGATCTCCTTGGAAAGAGGAAATAGAATATAGACTTCCGAGGTGAACTGGGGCCAAGTACAAGTGGGGAAAGGAGAATCTAGACAGGAAGGGACAGAAGGAGAAAGTACTGAGAAAAGAATGAAATGGGGTTAGGGGAGGGCACTTGGGAGCGATGTAGAAACCTAGTGCAGTAGAAACGCACCGGAAGCTATGAGAGTGGCTCTGAAGAAATCTCCAAGTAAAAGGTAATATGGAGCCCGAACTGGCTATCTTCTCTTACCAGTCACGTCTCCCAGCAGTGAGGCTGGGACATCAACCCAGCCACAAACCTTCAACCTTCAATGTGTTCTCCCTCCAAGATGTGCTGGGGTAATGGTGATACAGAACTTATAGGAGGGGCCCACTTATGACTGGTCCTACTTGACGCCATGACATGAAAGGGAACCCATGCAGGGGCTGGCTAGAACAGAGACCTAGACCATCTAGGATAGATCCAAATATGAGAGAGAGAGAGAGAGAGAGAGAGAGAGAGAGAGAGAGAGAGAGAGAGAGAGAGAGAGAGAGAGAGAGAGAGAGAGAGAGAGAGAATCAATGAAATGATACCTAACGATCCTAACGATGTTCTCTTATATCATAGATTGGTGCCTAGCTCAATTGTCATCAGAAAGGCTTCATTTAGCAAACTGATGGGAGCAGATGCAAAGTCCCACAGCCAAACATGAGGGAAAGCCAGGGCATCTTCTCAGAAGATGGGGAGGGAGAATTCTAGGAGCCAGAAAGCAGAACTTAGCTCACAGAATCAACCAAGCAGGGCTCATAGGGGCTCACAGAGACTGAAGCAATGAACATAGTACTGTATGAATCTGAGCTAGGTCATACATGTTATGGTTGTGCTTCTTGGTGTTCTTTTTTTTTTTTATTAACTTGAGTGTTTCTTATTTACATTTCGAGTGTTATTCTCTTTCCCAGTTTCCGGGCAAACATCCCCTAATACCTCCCCGTCCCCTTCTATATGGGTGTTCCCCTCCCCATCCTCCCCCAATTGCCACCCTCCCCCCAACAATCACGTTCACTGGGGGTTCAGTCTTAGCAGGACCCAGGGCTTCCCCTTCCACTGGTGCTCTTACTAGAACATTCATTGCTACCTATGAGGTCAGAGTCCAGGGTCAGTCCATGTATAGTCTTTAGGTAGTGGCTTAGTCCCTGGAAGCTCTGGGTGATTGGCATTGTTGTTCATAATGGGTCTCGAGCCCCTTCAAGCTCTTCCAGTTCTTTCTCTGATTCCTTCAACGGGGGTCCCGTTCTCAGTTCAGTGGTTTGCTGCTGGCATTCGCCTCTGTATTTGCTGTATTCTGGCTGTGTCTCTCAGGAGAGATCTACATCCGGCTCCTGTCGGCCTGCACTTCTTTGCTTCATCCATCTTGTCTAATTGGGTGGCTGTATATGTATGGGCCACATGTGGGGCAGGCTCTGAATGGGTGTTCCTTCTGTCTCTGTTTTAATCTTTGCCTCTCTATTCCCTGCAAAGGGTATTCTTGTTCCCCTTTTAAAGAAGGAGTGAAGCATTCACATTTTGATCATCCGTCTTGAGTTTCATTTGTTCTAGGCATCTAGGGTATTTCAAGCATTTGGGCTAATAGCCACTTATCAATGAGTGCATACCATGTATGTCTTTCTGTGATTGGGTTAGCTCACTGAGGATGATATTTTCCAGTTCCAACCATTTGTCTATGAATTTCATAAAGTCATTGTTTTTGATAGCTGAGTAGTACTCCATTGTGTAGATGTACCACATTTTCTGTATCCATTCCTCTGTTGAAGGGCATCTGTGTTCTTTCCAGCTTCTGGCTATTATAAATAAGGCTGCTATGAACATAGTGGAGCACGTGTCTTTTTTATGTTGGGGCATCTTTTGGGTATATACCCAAGAGAGGTATAGCTGGGTCCTCAGGCAGTTCAATGTCCAATTTTCTGAGGAACCTCCAGATTGATTTCTAGAATGGTTGTACCAGTCTGCAATCCCACCAACAATGGAGGAGTGTTCCTCTTTCTCCACATCCTCGCAAGCATTTGCTGTCACCTGAGTTTTTGATCTTAGCCATTCTCACAGGTGTGAGGTGGAATCTCAGGGTTGTTTTGATTTGCATTTCCCTTATGACTAAAGATGTTGAACATTTCTTTAGGTGTTTCTCAGCCATTCGGCATTCCTCAGCTGTGAATTCTTTGTTTAGCTCTGAACCCCATTTTTTAATAGGGTTATTTGTCTCCCTGCGGTCTAACTTCTTGAGTTCTTTGTATATTTTGGATATAAGGCCTCTATCTGTTGTAGGATTGGTAAGATCTTTTCCCAATCTGTTGGTTGCCGTTTTGTCCTAACCACAGTGTCCTTTGCCTTACAGAAGCTTTGCAGTTTTATGAGATCCCATTTGTCGATTCTTGATCTTAGAGCATAAGCCATTGGTGTTTTGTTCAGGAAATTTTTTCCAGTGCCCATGTGTTCCAGATGCTTCCCTAGTTTTTCTTCTATTAGTTTGAGTGTGTCTGCTTTCATGTGGAGGTCCTTGATCCACTTGGACTTAAGCTTTGTACAGGGTGATAAGAATAGATCTATCTGCAATCTTCTACATGCTGACCTCCAGTTGAACCAGCACCATTTGCTGAAAATGCTATCTTTTTTCCATTTGATGGTTTTGGCTCCTTTGTCAAAAATCAAGTGACCATAGGTGTGTGGGTTCATTTCTGGGTCTTCAATTCTATTCCATTGGTCTATCTGTCTGTCTCTGTACCAATACCATGCAGTTTTTATCACTATTGCTCTGTAATACTGCTTGAGTTCAGGGATAGTGATTCCCCCTGAAGTCCTTTTATTGTTGAGGATAGTTTTAGCTATCCTGGGTTTTTTTGTTATTCCAGATGAATTTGCAAATTGTTCTGTCTAACTCTTTGAAGAATTGGATTGGTATTTTGATGGGGATTGCATTGAATCTGTAGATCGCTTTGGTAGAATAGCCATTTTTACTATATTAATCCTGCCAATCCATGAGCATGGGAGTCTTTCCATCTTCTGAGGTCTTCTTCAATTTCTTTCTTCAGAGTCTTGAAGTTCTTATTGTACAGATCGTTTATTCCTTGATTACAGTCACACCGAGGTACTTTATATTATTTGGATCTATAATGAAGGGTGTCGTTTCCCTAATTTCTTTCTCGGCTTGTTTCTCTTTTGTGTGGAGGAAGGCTACTGATTTATTTGAGTTAATTTGATACCCAGCAACTTTGCTGAAGTTGTTTATCAGCTTTAGTAGTTCTCTGGTGGACCTTTGGGATCACTTAAATATACTATCATATCATCTGCAAATAGTGATATTTTGACTTCTTATTTTCTGATCTGTATCTCCTTGACCTCCTTTTGTTGTCTGATTGCTCTGGCTAGAACTTCAAGAACTATATTGAATAAGTAGGGAGAGAGTGGGCAGCCTTGTCTAGTCCCTGATTTTAGTGGGATTGCTTCAAGTTTCTCTCCATTTAGTTTAATGTTAGCAAGTGGTTTGCTGTATATGGCTTTTACTATGTTTAGGTAGGGGCCTTGAAATCCTATTCTTTCCAGGACTTTTATCATGAAGGGTGTTGAATTTTGTCAAATACTTTCTCAGCATCTAATGAACTTTTGGGTCTGTTGATTTTTTCTATGGTCCTTTTTGCTTCTACTTGGTTGATTCCAGCTCTGAGTTTGATTATTTCCTCCCTTCTACTCCTCATGGGTGTATTTGCTTCTTTTTGTTCTAGAGATTTTAGGTGTGTTGTCAAGCAGGTGGCATATGCTCTTTCCTGTTTCTTTCTTCCGGCACTCAGCGCTAAGAGTTTTCCTCTTAGCGCAGCTTTCATTGTGTCCCATAAGTTTGGGTATGTTGTACCTTCATTTTTATTAAATTCTAAAAAGTCTTTAATTTCTTTCTTTATTTCTTCCTTGACCAGGTTATCATTGAGTAGAGCATTGTTCAATTTCCACGTATATGTGGGCATTGTTCTCCTATTGTTATTGAAGACCAGCTTTAGGCCGTGGTGGTCTGATAGCATGCATGGGATTATTTCTATCTTTCTGTACCTGTTGAGGCCCGTTTTTTGACCAATTATATGGTCAATTTTGGAGAAAGTACCATGAGGAGCTGAGAAGCAGGTATATCCTTTTGCTTTAGGATAGAATGTTCTATAAATATCTGTTAAGTCCATTTGGCTCATGACTTCTCTTAGTCTGTCTATGTCTCTGTTTAATTTCTGTTTCCATGATCTGTCCATTGATGAGAGTGGGGTGTTAAAATCTCCTACTATTATTGTGTGAGGTGCAATGTGTGTTTTGAGCTTTAGTAAGGTTTCTTTTACGTATGTAGGTGCCCTTGTATTTGGGGCATAGATATTTAGGATTGAGAGTTCATCTTGGTGGATTTTTCCTTTGATGAATATGAAGTGTCCTTCCTTATCTTTTTTGATGACTTTTAGTTGAAAATTGATTTTTATTTGATATTAGAATGGCTACTCCAGCTTGCTTCTTCCGACCATTTGCTTGGAAAGTTGTTTTCCAGCCTTTCACTCTGAGATAATGTCTGTCTTTGTCTCTGAGGTATGTTTCCTGTAGGCAGCAGAATGCAGGGTCCTCGTTGCGTATCCAGTTTGTTAATCTATGTCTTTTTATTGGGGAGTTGAGGCCATTGATGTTGAGAGATATTAAGGAATAGTGATTATTGCTTCCTGTTATATTCATATTTGGATGTGAGGTTATGTTTGTGTGCTTTTCTTCTCTTTGTTTTGTTGCCAATACGATTAGTTTCTTGCTTCTTCTAGGGTATAGCTTGCCTCCTTATGTTGGGCTTTATCATTTATTATCCTTTGTAGTGCTGGATTTGTAGAAACATATTGTGTAAATTTGGTTTTGTCATGGAATATCTTGGTTTCTCCATCTATGTTAATTGAGAGTTTTGCAGGATACAGTAACCTGGGCTGGCATTTTTGTTCTCTTAGGGTCTGTATGACATCTGTCCAGGATCTTCTGGCTTTCATAGTTTCTGGCAAAAAGTCTGGTGTGATTCTGATAGGTCTGCCTTTATATGTTACTTGACCTTTTTCCCTTACTGCTTTTAATATTCTTTCTTTATTTTGTGCATTTGGTGTTTTGACTATTATGTGACGGGAGGAGTTTCTTTTCTGGTCCAATCTATTTGGAGTTCTGTAGGCTTCTTGTATGCTTATGGGTATCTCTTTCTTTAGGTTAGGGAAATTTTCTTCTATGATTTTGTTGATGATATTTACTGGTCCTTTGAGCTGGGAGTCTTCACTCTCTTCTATACCTATTATCCTTAGGTTTGATCTTCTCATTGAGTCCTGGATTTCCTGTATGTTTTGGACCAGTAGCTTTTTCTGCTTTACATTATCTTTGACAGTTGAGTCGATTATTTCTATGGAATCTTCTGCTCCTGAGATTCTCTCTTCCATCTCTTGTATTCTGTTGATGAAGCTCGTATCTATAGCTCCTTGTCTCTTCTTTTGGTTTTCTATATCCATGGTTGTTTCCATGTGTTCTTTCTTGATTGCTTCTATTTCCATTTTTAATTCCTTCAACTGTTTGATTGTGTTTTCCTGGAATTCTTTCAGGGATTTTTGTGTCTCCTCTCTATGGGCTTCTACTTGTTTATTTATGTTTTCCTGGAATTCTTTTAGGGAGTTTTGCGATTCCTCTGTATAGGCTTGTACTTGTTCTCTAAGGGAGTTCTTCATGTCTTTCTTGAAGTCCTCCAGCATCATGATCAAATATGATTTTGTAACTAGATCTTGCTTTTCTGGTGTGTTTGGATATTCCGTGTTTACTTTGGTGGGAGAATTGGGCTCCAATGATGCCATGTAATCTTGGTTTCTGTTGCTTGGGTTCCTGTGCTTGCCTCTCGCCATCAGATTATCTCTAGTGTTACTTTGTTCTGCTATTTCTGACAGTGGCTAGACTGTCCTATAAGCCTGTGTGTCAGGAGTGCTGTAGACCTGTTTTCCTGTTTTCTTTCAGCCAGTTATGGGGACTGAGTGTTCTGCTTTCGGGCCTGTAGTTTTTCCTATCTACAGGTCTTCAGCTGTTCCTGTGGGCCTGTGTCTTGAGTTCACCAGGCAGGTCGCTTGCAGCAGAAAAGTTGGTCTTATCTGTGGTCTGGAGGCTCAAGTTTGCTCGTGGGGTGTTGCTTATGAGCTCTCCGCGGCGGCAGCCACCAGGAAGATCTGCGCCACCCTTTCCGGGAGCTTCTGTGCACCAGGGTTCCAGATGGCGTTTGGTGTTTTCCTCTGGAATCAGTAATGTATGCAGAGTGCAGTCTCTTCTGGTTTCCCAGGCGTGTTTGCCTCTCTGAAGTTTTAGCTCTCCCTCCCACAGGATTTGGGTGCAGAGAACTGTTTATCCGGTCGGTCCCTTCAGGTTCCAGTGGTGTCTCAGACTCAGCGGACCTTCTGCTCCTTGGTCCTCCTCTATGGGAACCACTTCTTGGTGTTCTTGTGGGACTCCCATCAGTGGGAATGGGCTGTATCTCGGAATTTTTTTTCTGCATTGGGACCCTTTTACTTCTACTGGGTCACCTGACCAACCTTGATATAAGAGTTTTTGCCTAGTCTTATTATAAAATAGTCTGCCATGTTCAGGTGACATCCCTGGGAGGCCTGCTTTTGTTTCATTTTGCTTTGTCTTGTCTTGTCTTGTTTTGTTGTTTTTGGTTTGTTTTTACAGAAAAATGGAGGAGGAGTGAATCCGAGGGAGAGGGGAGGTGAGAAGGGGGACTGGGAGGAGTGGAAATAGGGGAACCAGTGGTTAGGATGTAATGTACATAAAGAATAAAAGCAAAATTAAGAAACAGAAAATGCAAACAGCAAAAAAAGCATATTTCTTCAACAAAATATATTCATGGCAATTCAAGATGATGAAAGTTAAGACAGATTTAGACTTGAGTGCATTTAAATTATTCATCATTTCTAAAGAACAGCAAGGGAAATCATCAAGGAATAGTTCCTTTTCTAGTTATTTAAATCAGCAACATTAGTAGAAAGAGGCTCCATTGTATATACTCTTTTCTAGTTTGCTTTCTAGTGCTGTGATTACCACCATGCCTAAAAGCAACATGGGGGAGGAAGGGTTTCTTTAAGTTATAGGTTACAAACCTGTATTCAAAGGAAGCCAAGGAACCTGGAAGCAAGAACTGATGCAGAGACTGGGGGAAGCTCACATTCAGCTCCCTTCCTTATGCAGCCCAGGCCCACCTGCCCAGGATGGCATCACCACAGTGGGTCAGTCCCTCCTGTGTCAATCAGCAATCAAGAAAGTACCTCAGGAACATGTCCATGAGCCAATCTGATGAAAGCTATTCCAAAATTGAGATGTCCTCTTTCTAGGTATGACAGCCAAGATCAGCTATCACACAATCTTTTCTGAACAAGGTCAAATGCTGTGAATAACTATGCATAGGTTTAATAGAAAATACACCTTCCTGGATGACACTCTCAGAGTCAGAGAGGAACCATTCTAAGAGAACAGCAGCTAATGCAGAATCACACATCATCTGAGTGCTGAGAATATGTGGCTGCTGAGTACTCGCTCCTAGAGAGATCTGTATCACCCAATCTTCAGGGAGGCCCAGACACCATCATGGCGGACAATACAGAAAGAATATGACAGCCAAATGATGGGATGATCATCACTAGACACCGACATCCACCAATATGGCCATCGCAACCCTGAATACTCAGCAGCAATGAATACCTGCGCCAAGACTGACCCTTTTACCTTCATCACAGGCAGAGAGGGTAGCTTTGAGGACCCATCTATGCCTGAGGAGCTCTTGACTGTGTGATCACTGTTGGAGCAACTGACATTTTCTTCAATGGTGCAACTATTGGGGCGGGGGTGGGGGTTAGAGTCAAAGAAGACAAGGGTGAGAGGCAAAGGAGGTAACAAAGGGATGGACATAACACAGTACATCAGATGTGTGTCTGAAGCTATCAAAAGTACAATTGTTTTAAGTTAAATAAGTTTAAAAAAACAACACTCCCCTCCTAATTAAATCAATTGCTTCTGAATTTATGTAATATTCTTCTAGATCTTTTCAGGCATTCATGAAAACCTTGCACTAGCCCCAACATCAAGATAATTATCTAGAAGAGAACTAGGATTAACATTAAAGACTACAAATGACATCTATAATTTAGATTCCACAATTAACTGGAGACAGGAAAGTTGGGTTGTTTGTGGTGCCCAGTGCAATCTGAAATGGCTTTCGTGCTCCAGTCCCTGAATGTCTACCTTTCTTTTCAGAGATAGGAATAATACATCAAGTCTACTTCAAGGTAAATTTACCTTTCAGAGCTAAAGCCTTCTTTTTGATCAAAGATCACAAAATGACAGGTGGATCACATGAACAGGCACTGTCTGGTTAACCATCCTGTGAGCATACTCTATTCTATTTGAGATCTGAGACTTCCAACATGACAGCTGTCTGTCTAGTTGCTGCTTTCTTGATTTATTAATTCTTGACAGTATGACACAGGAAATTCTGTACTTGATGATGCGTTTGAAAGTAGTGGCTGACTATGCTATTCCCTTAACACTGAGATGTGGGGCAACAAAAGAGTGGGTGCAGAGAATTTACACCCTTAGCACATGACACTCCCTGCCTCCCAAGTCAACTCTCGCCTATAATATAACTGCTTTTCCCTTTAAAAATATTTTTATTTTATGTGCACCAGTGTTCTGCCTGCATATATGTTTGTGTGAGGGTGTCAGATCCCCTGGAACAGAATTACAGACAGTTGTGAACTGCCAGGTGGGTGCTGGGAATTGAACTCAGGTCCTTTGGAAGAGCAGTCAATGCTCTTTACTGAGCCATCTCTCCAGCCCCTGTAATTGCTATTCTTATATAACATACCTTCTTTTTCTATCTTTTTACTTCTTTTGTCTTTATACTTTCCTTTCTGTCCTCCTTCTTCCTCTCTTCCTTCTTAGTACATAATGAAGCACATTTGGAAACAATGTTTAGATTTAGAAAGGCAGCAAAAATGTCCCACTAAACACAATGGGGTAACGATCACAAATAGCTTACCGTTTAATTCTGACTGAGACCATTGTATCCATATCTGTAAAAGGAAAGCACAAAGGCCTTCTTAAGCTTATTGTGACTGTTATTAAATGATATTGTATACCTAAAATTATCTTGAAACCTTAAAATATTTCATATTTAAGGATTGTTATAAATTCTATATGCCACCAAATTAGAGACAACTTAGTCCTGACTGACCTAGCATTTCTTCAGGATCTTCTATTTGCCTACCAAAACCTCTGTAGTCATCATTAGTAAAGTCTACATCTAAAACTGAACTGTAAGGATAAGAAAGCCGTTAAACTACTCAACTCCATCTGCCAATGGCAAACAATCCATTCCCCAGCATATTAGAAGTTTTGTTTATCAACTAAGGAGTATAACCAAAACAGATTGTAGATTAATGAAATCTAGAATAAGGCCAGGGTTTCTAGGTATGCTATCTCCCATGGCATGTTATAATTTGACTCATTTATGTACCTTTTTAATTGAAATATGAGCTCCTTCCCAGCAGGACTTATTCTTCCTGTTTATATATTCTAGACATAGCTGGAAAGATAAGTGAGTGAGTCAATGGAAGTCAGCTTCCTGCTAACTATCCACCCTTCTTAATATTATTAAATATTGCTTTCCATTACTTAAGCACTTCGTGAATACTGAGAACGTATTCAGTTGTGAGTATTCAAACAAAGGGAAAGTAACTGCAGTCTCTTGTAAATCTAAAGTTTTCCAGTATCGGATGACACTTTAATTTCACTTTAATTTGAAAATATATTGAGGAATGATTGTTACTCCTTTATGTAAAATTGAAGTTGGGGAACAAACAGGATAATGTGCTCAGACAATTAGAGCAACAAAATCAGTAAATATTAATCATGGTTTGAAATGACTGGTTTTTTCCTTCCTGTTAAACAGTTTCGCTATACTGGATCTTGGGTGTTCCTGGAGTTGTGAGTTGGGAAATCAGTTACTCCTTGGAGCCATATGCACAGAACACACTTAGAAGGGTGAGTTAAATGTGGAACTTCATAAGGCCACTCCAAGCATGACTGTTTCTTAAGGTGGCTGTAGTCTTTCAAAGAGAAGTTTCTTGCTGTAACAATGAGAGATGTAGCTGGGGAGATGCCAGTGGTGTGCATTCCTGAGGACGGCAGGGAGCAACTCTGCCTCTGGGTCAGAGATTTTGACTGTGGGATGGCAACTCTATCCCCCACTTGATGTCCTGTCCCTCCACTGGAGGTGGACTCTACAAGTTTCCCCTCCCCACTGTAGAACAGTTGATCCAAGGTCTCTACCTTTGAGTTATGAGAGTCTCTTACCTCCCAGGTCTCCAGTACATTCTAGAGGATACCCCCACCTCCTACTTCCAGATCCATGTTTAACCTTATTCAGTTTCCAGAAAATTCCCTGAAAGGACTAACCACAATTACTGTTAACATCCACCCTTCCCTATAAGACAATGGAGTATTTTATGGTCTAAATTAAGATGTGAGAATCATTGTCAGGAATTACTGAAAATTTTCAAGAGTGAAAGAAGAGTGTGGATGAACGTATGAACTCTTCTAAGCATGTGGCCTTTTAAGTATCTTCAGATCTTTAAGGATCTTCAGATCCTACCTCAAACAGCCTTTACTTTCTACCAACTCTACAGAAGCAGAGTAGGGGGGGTAGTCTGATTACTACTAAGGCAAGTCTAACAACCACTTCTGCTCCTCCTCCTGGCCCCTGAGCCATGTTTGACAGATGTTTCTCCTAGCCTCAGACTGTTTACAGGGCACTTCCTTCTTCTTCAGCTATTATCTTCATCTGGTTCCAGAACACTCCCACTGTGGTCTAGTTGCCTCACTTGCATAGCTCACTACCATTTTCTCTTCTGGCTTTTCCTACAGGAAGTTTTCTAAGACCCCCATACCATGATGTCCAGACATAGAATATCTTATGGTCCATGGCAAAGGGGTATTGTATGTAATCTCATTTAAGAAAGTGGATTATCCTGTCATTCCAGGTAGGCCCAATATTTTTACAAAGAGTTTTTTTTAGAGGGAGACTATGAACAAAGCCAGTAGTAAAACAGTTGATGGATGAAGAAAGGTCCAGAAACTAATGGACTCAGCTAGAAGCTGAAGTAGACATTAGTGTGAATCCACCAAAATAACACCACTTTTGCAGGCCATGAGAAGACCTTGATTGTAAGTTCATGACATTCAAAGCCATAAGGAAATAGTGAGGTGCTAATCTAAGCCACTAGACTTACAGTGATTTGATTCAGAAGGCAGTGAACCACTATCCTCTCCATCAGCCCGTCTCTGGACTGATGAAGAGCTCCATAGCTCATTCCTACGATACCTTACATCTGGATCTGTGCACAGCCCACAGTTTTCCAGTTCTGAGGCAATAAAATGCAAACCAAACATTGAAGTCTCCCAGAATCATTTTTCTGGATCAGATTTCTTTAACTCTGGATTCAGTCAACGAACATTTCACTTGGCATTTTCATTAGAATGGACAGATGGTTTTGTAAAGTTAACATATATCCAGATGCATGGAGTTTTTGCCATCTTTCCTATATCCATCAATGGAAGCTCCTCTTTGGCCTTCCAACTTCAGGGGACAAAGACTTTAGTCGTCCTTAAAATGTTTCCTCACATTCTTTGATCTCTCTGTCCCATTTGGTGAGCCTCAAAACAAACCCTGAATCTGACATTTTTGTGTACTTTCTGTCCCTATTCTGAATAGAACTACTACTGTATCTCACCGGCGGTCTAGCATCCCTTAACCGGTGTCCAGCTTCTTACTTTGTCCTCCTGTGATGTAGGCTTAAGCCAACCACCATGTTCTTACTATAGTACTTGTTTTTTTTTTATTAACTTGAGTATTTCTTATATACATTTCGAGTGTTATTCCCTTTCCCGGTTTCCGGGCAAACATCCCCCTCCTCCCTCCCCTTCCTTATGGGTGTTCCCCTCCCAACCCTCCCACTATAGTACTTGTTAAAACCCTATAAAGTTATGTCTGTTACTCAGAGGGCACAATCTTTAAAACAATGCCTGATGCTTCTCTAACAGCCACACCACCACCATATCCAGACTCAGCATCTCTCCTTCTTTACCACCATGTGCTTTCTAGACCACTGGACATGTAGTTGCCTCTTCTTCTCTCTGAAACAGAGAAATGGAGACATGGATTGCCTTAGTATGTTCCTCTCAGTTCTAGGTTTTCTATAAAATACTGATCCCATGTATTTTAGTACTTTAGATGTATCATTTCTGAAAAATATAGCTGTCATAGTAAATTAAAAATGATGGCAAACATTCTAGAACAGTACCCAGTTGTCTTAGTCAGGGTTTCTATTCCTGCACAAAACATCATGACCAAGAAGCAAGTTGGGGAGGAAAGGCTTTATTCAGCTTACACTTTCACATTGCTGTTCATCACCAAAGGAAGTCAGGACTGGAACCCAAGCAGGTCAGGAGGCAGGAGCTGGTCCAGAGGCCATGGAGGGATGTTACTTACTGGCTTACTTTCTTATAGAACCCAAGACTACCAGCCCAGGAATGGCACCACCCATAATTGGCCCTCCCACTCTTGATCACTAATTGAGAAAATGTCTTACAGCTGGATCTCATGGAGGCATTTCCTCAAGGAGGCTTCTTTCTCTGTGAAAACTCCAGCTTCTGTCAAGTTGACACACAAAAACAGCCAGTACACCAGTGTTTGCTGTACAATGTTTGTGCATTTATATATGTTTTATGGTCATTAATTTAATACAGTCATTTTATGACTACTAGTACTATTAATGTGTTCCATACTTCAAGGACCTTATTAATAAGGAAACAAAGGCACACATGGTAACCACAGCTGTCTGAATACCGTCAGCTGTTGAAACCATCAGCTTACACCATTCTCTAACTAGACGACAACAGTTCAGTTCAACTTCACAGAGAACAGAGGAATAGCTAAGTAGGAAACAGTATATGATAAACAATTTTTTATTTCATTACTAGGTCAACTCCTTCTTTTTCCAAAATCAAAAAATAAGTGACCATTACATACAACTTTATTTCTTCATGACTTTTATCAAAATGACTTTCAAAAACTAAGGAGGTTTCCAGATTCTCCTCTACACTAGTTGAGTGAAAAATCTGCTCTCTGTGTTGCTCTTGGGCCTCTCCTTCTATGTCATGTGATCTGCAAAAACACTTGGTCAAATGAGCATTCTTTAAAGAATGTGCAACTTTCTATGTGAGGTCTAACCTGTCGAAAAGAGAATTCCATGCCTTTATAGCCACAGTGGCCAACATGCACTTTAGATGACTAATATTTATGGCCTAATATTTATGTTTTAGGTCTGTGTATGCCAGATATCTGGTATTGGCTTGGAAAAGCATGTTTTTGTTTCTTTCTTAAGTTGGAGTGACTGTTTTGCACAGGCAAAAGCCAAGGAATGACAGCAGATGGAAGCTGTTGACTTTAGGTGTCATGGCTGCAGATCATAAATTCCTGATATTTTACAAACTGCAACACACATGAGAATGAGTTTTTCCTTATATTCCTTACACAGCTACACAAAACATTGCATAAATGAAATGCTGGAACAACTTAAAAAGGGAAGCATTGATGGTTTCTGCAGCAAGGGTGTTTATAGTCAGACTATAAACACTATAGTCTACTACTCAGTTTTTTACCCACTACTTAAACCCTAAGAGATTAAGAGATTATTAGTAAAGTTGTTTAGGTATTATTCTTTTTCTAAAGTCAAAGTAACTTATATACACTTTATTCTGAGAATTCAATGAGAAACAATTTAATAAACTCTATGAAGATTCTAAGATAAAAGCCATCACCATGTTAGAGGGAAGAAATTCTGGGCTAAGGAAGAGCTGTGGCTTGCCTAGATTACACAGGACTAAGAGCAGGGCTGAGACCTAATGCCACGCTATTTCATGCAGCTCAACTTTACCCAGGTCCCCACCAGGACAGCAGGACTATTTAAGCAATTCTGGGATGTAAGGCTGTCCTCTGAGAAGCCTTATAGAGCATGGTGACAGGGTTTCTGCAAGGCTCTGCACACTAGGCAGACCCTCACTAGCATCCTTAAGGTCATCTGAGAATTGAGTATCCAACCAAGTAGATCTAAAAGGGCTCTGCAAAGAGAAGGTGTCTTAGTTGTTTACTGTTGTGATAAAGACCATGACCCAAATCAAGTTGCGTATGAAAGAGCTTATTTATGGTTATAGTTGTTCTGTATCATAGTCCATCACTGAGGGAAGTCAGGGCAGAAACCTAAGGCAAGAGCTGATGCATAGGCCATGGAGGAGAGCTGCTAACAGGCTTACTCCTTCTTGCACCGAGGAGCAGCAGCCCAGGGATTGGTCTACCACAGTGAGTGGGCACTGTCAGGGTTGCTTCTGCATATACCAACCATCAAGGAATAATAGGTACTCCAAGCTTGCCCACAGACCAATTACTGGATGTGTGTTCTCAAAGGAGGTTCTATCTTCCAAAATGGTTGTAGCTTGTGTCAAGTTGACATAAAACTCATCAGCACAGAAGTAAAAGGATGAAAACCAAAGACAGTTAGGAGTGACAATTCAAGCTCAGCAGAAAAGGTCAGCCCAGAGTCCATTAGAAGCCTTGAAGGCCACCACATGTCATTACCAAAGGCCTTGCAAACACCACTCTTCATGTACTCATACATATCTCCCCCCACCCTCAATAAGGACTCACTTCAGGCGAGGCTTAGCCAAGCATCCCTTCTTACTCTGCCATGACTGCCACATGCCAAAGCCTCCTGGGGAAAGCATTCCTGTTCAGTTCTGACACTCCAATATGTCCTCGTTTCTATATCAGGCTGCCCTTCAGTGAAAAGGTACAAATTACAAAATAAAAACAAGAAAGGTATATTTATTTGAAATATTGTGTGTTGTATGACTGAATATGTCTCAGTGTGTGTACATACAACTGTGCATGTCCATATGTGCACATAATTGTGGAGGCCAGAGGTCAATATCTAGTGTCTTCCTGAGTCACACTCTTATTTTCTAAGACAAAGTCTTTCACCAAATGTGAACTGCACCGATTTGGCTAGCCTGGTTGGCCAGCAACTCCCAAGCATCCTCCTGCCTCCACCTCCCCAGAACAGGGGTTACAAATCCTGCCATGCCCAGGATTTTATGTGGATGCTGAGTTTCTGAACGCAGGTCCTCATGCTTGCTTCGTAAGCATTCTGTATATTGACACAGCCCCAGCCCCTTGACAAGGTTGAAATGTAAACAGAGAACTCACCAATAGAGGCACTGTAGCTCTTACACCTAGGCAGGCCTCTCTGGAGTCTGCCTCTCAATTCATCACACATTGCAACCTTCCTGCTAATAAACTCAAACTCATCAAGAATGAATTCAAGCATTTTAAGAAGAAGCATTGAGGCCACTGCAGTAAAGTACTGTGGGATTTTATCACACTGGTACTTTACACATCCAGCTTGGATGCTGTGGAGCTGACACAGGCTGTGGTTCAAAGCACCATTTGAAATGAGGTAAACTGAGATCATGTTAACAGGGCTCTTCTCGACCTGTTTATTTCAAATCCCCTGATGAGTCGACGCTCATTTCTGTCTAGTATATTTGACTCACCCTTTGTGCATAATTTGCAGTTTTCACAGTCACAACATGGCACTATCTTTGTGAGAGGCAGATTATGTAACCATTTTTTCATTTTAAAAATTAAAATTTGATAACATTTAAGCTCAGTAAAACATGTCGTTCTCGACAGAGAGGAAACAAAATGGGGTGGAGGAGGTTCAGAGGAACTTGGGCATTTGTTTCTCAGGGAAAACCTTTGTCAGTAAAACAATGAAGATGGTTTCTAAAACGCCAAGTGATTTTGTTCAAGATGGGGACTTGAAAGGGTTAAAAATATGGAAATGAAAAATAAATTGAAAACTAATGCAGCCCTACCTCTGTAAACTCTTACTTTATGGGGATTGCTGTTATTTTTATTTGATTGTTTCATAACCCATTATAGCCCATTTGAAAGATAATAATGATAAAAAATACCTCTGAACCTCATAAAAGCCGGGTCATCTGATAAGACCCTAAAGACAATGAGGTTGCTTTAGGGCTGGAGTCCGAAGCTGCCCTCCCCAGGCTTCATCTTTGCTCAGGTGCATGGCAGGTTCCCTTGGCACATCCTTTCTGCCTTCTTGGTTCCTAATAAAATCCAAATGCTGCCAAATATACACAGAACTATACACAGAATATATACAGAGTGCAGCCTCGTCCCTACCCAAAGGCCATGTGATCAAATGCTTGCCACTTTGAGATGTCTTATTCTGACCAATGTCAGACAAGGCCTGTGCTCCTGGTGGTTGACAGCACTTTGGGAGAAAAAAAACAAAAAGCATCTCAAGCATCTCTCTCTCTCTCTCTCTCTCTCTCTCTCTCTCTCTCTCTCTCTCTCTCTCTCTCTGTCTCTGTCTCTTCAAGAAAAAAAAAGCAAGGAATAGTGCTCTTTGGGATATGGTTATACCTGGATACGGTTATACCTGGATATGGTTGTACCTGGATATGGTTGTACCTGGAAATGGCTCCTGAATTGCCAGTGGCATCTTGGTACCAGCCTTAGCACAGAGCCTCTGCTGAACAGGGTAGAAACAAAGAGTTCTTCTTAGAGATGACCAATTAAGCAAGTCTGAATCTTCTCTCCCTAGACTTCCTCTACTGAAGCCTATGCCTGTTTGCCCATCTAAAGTCCTGTTTCCATTGCTGTCTGAAGCTGATAGAAGTAGAGGCTGAAACCCAATGCAACGAGACCAGACAAATGTCACTGTGTAGATTTCGCGGCAGGTATGACAGAAGGTCCTGAAGTGAAATAAGCACATCTAAGCAGGCCAGATGAAGGTGCCAAAGTGACTAGCATTTGCCAGAGAAGCTTTTAGGAACTCAGGGTCCAGACAGCACAAGGATAGAACATTTGCAGGAATGGAGCCTGATGTGAGTACGTGTCAAACTACCCTCTGTAGGTTAATACACTGAGCCACGGCTGTGTCACCACATCACAGAAGTGGTGGTCAGGTCCTAACAAGCTGAGGTCATTTACAAGGAACATGGACAAGCGCAGTCTGGTAAGAGCCAAGCCAATTAAATTCATTTCTTCAGAACTCTTTCTGCACAATAACTGTTTTCTCTAAACTACAACACTAAAAACTAGTTCATTCTCCATCACTCTCAAGTCACTGCTGTGAAAGTGTAAATTTAATGTGTTAAAAAGCTTTATGCTTAATTTATTAACTATGTTGTTAGTTTTAATATATCTAACCTCACTGAAGAATCCAAGTATATGAGCTACTTAGATCCTTAACACATAGGCTGGGTGAGAGGAGGCCAAGAGGAGAGGATGTTAAGACATGGTATGCTGCACTCATAGTCCCTGTCAGTAATCATATTTCTTATTTCTTTCTGTGTGCACAGTGAAGAAACACAATCATGACATTTAATAACTGAACACCAATGGCTTATGCTCTAAGATCAAGATCAACAAATGGGAACTCATAAAATTACAAAGCTTCTGTAAGGCAAAGGACACTGTTATTAGGACAAAACGGCAACCAACATCCAATAAAGGACGAATATCCAAAGTATACAAAGAACTCAAGAAGTTAGATTCTAGAGAATCAAATAACCCTATTAAAATAAGTTCAGAGCTAAACAAAGAACTCTCAACTGAGAAATAACAAATGGTGGAGAAGCACATAAAGAATTGTTCAACATCCTTAGTCATATTGGAAATGCAAATCAAAACAACTCTGAGATTCCACCTCATAAATGTCAGAATGACTAAGATCAAAAACTCAGGTAACAGCAGATGCTGGCAAACATGTGGAGAAAGAGGAACACTCCTCCATTGTTGATGGGATGCAAGCTGGTGCAACCACTGTAGAAATCAGTCTGAAGGTCCTCAGAAAATTGGACCCAGCTATACCACTCCTGGGCATATACCCAAAAGATGCTCCAACATATAACAAGGACACATACTCTACTATGTTCATAGCAGCCCTATTTATAATAGCCAGAAGCTAGAAAAAACCCAGATATCCTTCAACAGAGGAATGGATACAGAAAATGTTGTACATCTACATAATAGAGTACTACTCAGCTGTCAAAAACAATGACATCATGACATCATAGACAAAGGGATGGAACTAGAAAATATCATCCTGACTGAGGTAATCCAATCACAAAAGAACACACATGATATATACTCATTGATAAGTGGATATTAGCCCAAAGCTCGAAATACTCAAGATACAATTTACAGACCATATGAAGCTCAAGAAGAAGAAAGACGAGAGTGTGGCTGCTTCAGTACTTCTTAGAAGGGGAACAAAATACTCACAGGGGGAAATACAGAGACAAAGTGTGGAGCAGAGACTGAAGGAAAGGTCATCCAGAGACTGCCACACATGGGAGTCCATCACATATACAGACACCAAGCCCAGTCACTATTGGGGATGCCAACAGGTACATGCTGACAGAAGCCTGATATAGCTGTCTCCAGAGAGGTGACTTAGTGGTTAAGAGCACTGACTGCTCTTCCAGAGGTCCTGAGTTCAAATCCCATCAATGACATGGTGGCTCACAACCATCTGTAATGAGATCTGATGCTCTTCTCTGGCATGTCTGAAGACAGCTATAGTGTGCCTATATATAATAAATAAATAATTTATTTTTTAAAAATGACTTCTAACCAAGTGTCATTCTTATTTCTTTTTTAAAGACATAAGAAGGCATGCAAACAAGCATGCTTGACTTAAATATTGCATTTCATCCAATGATGGAAACAGAGGATATGGGAATCCTAAGTGTTAATGAAGTGGTATGAAGTGAAGATTTGCCATGCACGTCCCTCCAGTGTCCTCTCATACAATCAAGAATAAAATTCCTCCCAGAAAACAAGGAGGAGGAGGAGGAGGAGGAGGAGGAGGAGGAGAGGAAGGGGAAGAGGAAGGGGAAGAGGAAGGGGAAGGAGAAAGGGGAAGGGGAAGGAGAAAGGGAAAGGGAAGGAGAAGGGGAAGGGGAAGAAGAAGGGGAAGAGGAAGGGGAAGGGGAAGTTTTACAAACCAACAATATGGTCAGAGGAGGAACGGGCAATACAATTACATCAGCCATCCAGCCATTGTGCTGGAAATCACTTTTATATGGATGCCACTGAAAATTAGAGTTTCATTTAACGAGACAATTTGACTCCAAGGCAATGGAAGCAATTATGGCTTTGTGCTCTGTCAAGTGAGCTCCATTGGAACTCCTTTTCACAGAATACTTTTCCTTATATGGCTATAGGTTATGATTGGCTAAAAGAGAAGATTGTACAATATTTGAAAGGTAAAATTAAAACAGCAGTTTTTCTTTGCCCTGAACTTTGCAATAGAGCCAGTGTACTGTTCCTCACACTTACGACTCATTTGTCAGCCTCACCTTGCTAACTCCAGACAGAACCTAGAAGACGTGGATCATTCAGAACCCTGACATATCAGGGTAAAGTGTTACAGACACTTTGGATAGCAACCTGCTAGTTTACTAAACAACCAAACAGATGCTGGGGCAGTTTATGTCATTACAGCAAGAGAGCAGAGACGCTCTCCCTCTCTGTTTTACTCTATGATCACTCTCAAACACCGCCTCACACAAGACAGACTGTGAGCTGCTACTGCTGGCTGTGAAGTCTGCCCTGGACCTCCTAACAGCTCTCATTCCAGCTTCCAACAAGACTGAGAGCAGCTCTCATGTTTTCAAATTTCTGGTTTAACTTGATATCTTTTCCATAATTACTCAATCACAGTTTGTAACTGACTCCTTGGTCTGTTCTTTTTCTTTTTTGACAGATGTTTTTAGAATAGTAGGTCACCTTTTCTCTGATCACCTCTGTTGGTTTTATTCTGCAAAATCACTTTGTGAGTTAGCTGTAAAATCACTTTGTTGGGGTATTTAGAATAATTCTAACTTGTAACAGTGTGAATAAATATGTGACATACGATGCATCTATAAAATGTGAACCATAAAACAGAAAATCATAATTAAAATAAAGATATGAACCTAATTCCAGAATATTCACTACTAAAGTCTAGAGGAGGAAATATCTTTTAAATATCCACATAAGTAGAAAAAGAATTCTGAATTATTATGATAAACACCTGCGGTGATTTAAATGAGAATGGATTCCATGGGCTCCTCTCTTTGAATACTTGGTCACCAGGGAGTGACATTATTTGAAAAGATTAGGAGGTTTGGCCTTTTGAAGAAAGTGTGTCACTGACAGTGGGATTTGAGGTTTCAAAAAGCCTATTCCAAGTCCAGAGTCATTTGAAGCGGTAATTTGTGGTTTCAATGAAGACTCAGTTGTATCATGTTTTTCTGGAAACTGTTCTATGAGAGGTTGTTTTGCTGAAGCAGACATGGGATGTTTTTCCTGGGAGCTACCTGGGGCATAAGATGTTCTGCTGAAGTGGACTCTTAAGAGGACACACGATTTTGGAAAGAATGGAAGTATAATCCAGCAGACAGTAGATGATGCTCTTGCATTGGTGTGCCTTGCAACTCTGCTGGTCTTCATTGGTCTTTGGTGAGACTTGTCTTCACTGACAACACTCTTGCATTAGTTTACCTTGCTTCCTTTCTGTTACTTCATAGATAGAAACACACCTAAGAACTTCTGGTGGTATTCCAGCTGCTGCTGCTTCTGATTTGTGTTTCGTACTTGCCAAGAGGAATGAACTTGTGCTGATGATTTGTGTTTTGCTAGTGGACTATGCTGCTGACAATGAAGATTGGAATTGCCCCATAGAAGTATTTGTGATAGGCAAATGCCAGCAGCAAACCACTGAACTGAGAACGGGACCCCTGTTGAAGGAATCAGAGAAAGGACTGAAAGAACTTGAAGGGGCTCAAGACTCCATATGAACAAAAATGCCAAGCAACCAGAGCTTCCAGGGACTAAGCCACTACCCGAAGACTATACATGGACTGACCCTGGACTCTGACCTCATAGTTAGCAATGAATAGCCTAGTAAGAGCACCAGTGGAAGGGGAAGCCCTGGGTCCTGCCAAGACTGAACACCTAGTGAACGTGATTGTTGGGGGGAGAGTGGTAATGAGGGGAGGATGGGGAGGGGAAGCCTATATAGAAGGGGAGGGGGAGGGGTTGGGGGATGTTGGCCCGGAAACCGGGATGGGGAATAACAATCGAAATGTAAATAAGAAATACTCAAGTTAATAAAGATTTTTAAAAAAGAAGAAGTATTTGTGAGCAGGTGCATAACCCCTGTTTCCTATTAACCTTTCTTTTCCCCAACTTTGGTAGGTAGTGGGCTAGAAGAGAGGTTGAAGTATTACAGAACCACAAAGCAGATTCTGAAAAAGCTAAGCACAACGTCATTCTCTTCTACTGCCTGCAGATCTAGATACAGAACTCTCTTCCAGTTCTCCAGCACTGTGTCTGCCTTCATGATACCATATTTCCTGTTACAATCAGAATGGATGAAGGCTCTGAAACTGTAAGCCAACCTTTATTTTATTTCTAAAAGCTGTGTAGTCATGGTTTCTTCACCAATAGAAACCCTAACTAAAACAATATTTATAAAACACAAGAAATGGTGCTGAGGACATTCCTAAAAGTAATGAAGCTTATTCCCAAGAGCAACGGCAGAGTAATGACTTCTTCATTTTGTACATGTATGTTGTATGTATGAGTGTAGGCATGTACATGCCATAGTGCATATGCAGTCAGAAGACAACTTTCAAGAATTGTTATAGCTTTGCATCTGCCATATCGGGGTCTGTCTTGTTTCTGTCACATTGTACCACATACTCCATGTACCTAGAGTATAAACCTCTAGTAGATTCTTCTCATCTCATGCCAAGAGTGCTGGAAGGACAGATACATGCACCCACACCAACTTTTAACATGAATTCTGGGCTCTCAAACTAAGAGTACCAGACTTACATACCTGGAACTCTTACCAACTATGCTGTAAGTCAGAGTTCAGTGAAACTACTGAAATGGTGGCCCCATGGGTGGAGAGACATTTTATTGTAGGGGGGAGAGAGGGGGGGGAGAAGAGAGCATCTAGAAGCATCTAGAAGACCAGGTGAGGGGAGTAGACTGACCAAAGAAGCCAGGGCTATCGCTCTGCATCATAGAGAAGAGAGGGGAGAGAATGAGGAGGGGGAGTGGTTTGCTATTATAAAGAGAACTGAGTAGCTACAGGGTAGGGAGTGAGAATCTGGAACAGCCAGAGTGGGAGCTAGCATTGTGGAAGGGGAAGTGAGACTAACCAGAAAGCTAGTGTGAGGGCTTTGATATGCATAGCAGATACATGCTATTGGAGTGGGAGAAGCCTGGAGGTTAGCATGGACTTTGATATGCTACTCTTTCTGTCTGGCATGAAACCCTTTTCATAGGTTGCTAAGGAATGATAACTACAGGCTTTAATCCTACCAACAACCCTATAGAATATAGCCTGAATCAAGGGGACCTAACATATACCATCTCCCAGAATTCCTAATCTGTACATCTTAAGCATGGACATAATTTTGTTGATTAATTAAATTCCATATTTTGTCATCTAGTAAGAAAGAAAACACTGAATAATTAATTAAATAGCACTTGTACAGACAGGGACTCAAGACTGACAGCTTTTCAGAGAAAAATACGAAACAACAACAACTTGTCAGAAAACAAGATTAAATAAGAAATAGCTGAGGAAGTAAACGTAAATATCTGTGATCAGTGCCATTCGTGGTTGGCGCTCATCATCATCAGTTACTTTGCAGACTTTGTGCTGAATGCTGAAGTACTCGGATGTGCAGGGCTCGATGAGTGCAGGACAACGCTGTGTGAGGCATGGTCTTGGGCTGCAGGTCATTGTGTGTAACTAGGAAGAGTAAACACGAGCTCCTGTAGACCAGCGGGCTCAGAGCCTGGCACACTCCACAGGTATGGGAGTTTACCAGACACAGAAATCTCTTCTGCCAAGGTCGATTCGGACCTTGTAAGGAGGAGATAAAGGATTTGTTCTTGCACCCAGTCACTAGGTCAAGGGAAGGAAGGGAGCTGTTCCAGCCTAGGAAAAATCTTTAATAAAAACAAAAAAACATTAAATTGGATTCCATGTTTAGAAATCTGTCCAGTGTGGCAAAAGCATAATTGTGGGGGAGGGGATAAGTGGAATTAAGTGTGGAAGACTGACTGAAGAGAATCAAGAGGTTTTCCCCTAAACTAATCCAGCCCCTGTCCTATGTACTATTCAATAGCAGCTTCAGAACATAATCTGCACTTGTAAATATAAATGGTTAAGGAATGTCACCAATACTATACTTAGGGACGGTTTATCAGGGAAATTAACGTATTAAACACACTTACTTATTAATCATACATAGCTATACCTGTGAGTTAATGCCCATTGGTTAATAATGACCTTTGGATGAAGGTAATGCTGATAAAATATAAGTCACTCAAAATTGGGCTCTGCACTAGCTAGTTTAATTGTCAACTTGATGCAATCTAGAGTCATTTAATGAGGAACTGTCTAGATCAGGTTGGCCTGTGAGCTTGTCTGTTGGGGACTACACTGATTGTGTTGATTGAAATGGTACTACCTACCCACTCTGGGCTGTAACCCCTAGCCGTGGATCCTAGACTGCACACAGGAGAGAAGGAATTGAGCACACAGGCTCATGAAAACTCATCCTCTCTAGTCTCACCTCCCCTTCTGCGATGCTAGCTCTCACTCTGGCTGTTTCAGATTCTCTCGCCCTACCTTGAAGCTTCTAAATTCTCTTTATAACAGCAAGCCCATTGTATCCTCCCCATTGTATCTCCTCTCTTCCCTACTCATTCTCTCTCTCTGTGCCCTTGACTGTGCACGTGATGCCTTGCCTCAGTCTCCTGCCTTGACTTCCTGGGATGAGGTACTCTAATCTAGAATCATAAGTGGCAAAACCCCCTCCCTTAAAATTGCTTTTGTTGAGGTAGTGTTTGCTTATTTCATTTTACTGTAAGTTTTTCTCTTTGTTCCCAGGATTAACCAGTGCATATAAATCAAAGCCAAATCGAAACTTTAACCAGTCTAAGTGAGGATATAAGCAGTGTGTACTATGTATACATCTCTGTTTAAACAAATGTAATGTTCACATACATGACATACATCAAAATACAGATCTGAGATAAAGCCATAGAAAAACTATAACTCATGGGCTCCTTGTGTCTGATTTTATATTAGTACCATACAGAGAGACAACAGAACCACAGTGAATGCCCTGTACCCTAACAGGTTACACAAATTCATTGAGACGCCTTAGCACAGCAGAAGAGAGGAGACTAAGACAGGCCGAACACATGGAACCAAGCCTGTTAGTTACTACGCACACAGCCGTAAGGAGAGATACGTGGTCTGTGTGCTTGTATCATGTTTAAAGCAAAGACACAATCTCCACTCCTCCGTACCACAGGACAGTGGTAATCATGAAAATGTTTGTAAAATGTAAATTGACTGTAATATATTATTACTGTCACAGCAAAAGTTCTATGTTATGACTCTTGTAATATAGTCTTCCTGAAGTAATATTGGAAGAACCCTTGGCATTCATAAAACAGCAAACACATACTCTCTATTTAGAATCTCAGGCATTTCAGAAATACTCAACACTATCAACAGACAAGAACTCAACTCAGTAGACAAGGAATTTTGAACTTTATGTCTTCAGTGTTTAATGGTTAACAAATGTTATAGATAATGAATAGATGGCATTACTGTTATGTATTTTTATATAGTCTCCAAGACTGCAGAGAAAACCCCATCACTAAACTAACAAGAAACACCCTTAGGTATCAATAGTGACCTCATTCTCATCCTGACCTCCATGGAAAGGTTACCACTGTTATCTCTGACTCTGGAATTTTGGAATCAATTCATCCTCCTGAGAGTTCTTGTTATGGTTGCTCATTTAACCAAACATTTTTAGAAAGTTTTCTTTCCTGCGGCATCAGCATCCAATGAGCTGGGGATGTAGAGAAAAGTGACCATTTGCTATTTGCTCTCATTACAGTAGGGGAGGAAGGTAGGGAAACACGGTTGTAATACAATGTACTGGGACTGACCAGTCAGTATATGGTCCATTCCTTTTCAGAATGTTACAGATGATACCAGCTGCCACTCACTGGCCACAGAGATCCTTCTTTGAGGAACTACTTTTCTAAAAACCACACAATTGGACCCACTCCAGAATTGGCGTGCCACTCCAAACCTAAAGATCTTTCAACCTTAGGATTTTTTAAACACTTTCAACCAGTGACTGTCAGTCTCTAATGTAGCTATAGAGTCATTATGGTCTTCTGTGCCCTAGGGTAATCAGTATATGTTTTGTATTATTTCCTCCAAGTTTTCTTATGAGATGTAAGCAACACTGACACCATGGTTAACAGCTCAGCCTTCTGCTTATCTCTCTGTTGCCCCTACCCTTCTGTCAGTCAATGCAGTGACATACCAAACCAACTTCTGTAGCTTCATATGAAGACTTTCTGAAGGGTCTGCTTTAGAGAAAGTGCAAATGAAATAACATCGTTTCTAAAAATGGAAGCATGCACAGGGTAGGAAGAAAATCAAATCATATAGCAAAAAGACTTCAGGGAAGACTTCTCAGGGAAAGGGACATGAACAAGTCATGGAGAATCTGGCCTGGCAGAGAGAACCAAAGAGATGACCCAGATAGGACAAGAAATTAGAGGAGTGTGATTGAAATGAAATATGCTTGTTGCTGGTGCAATGACAGATGATAAAGTCAGCAGACACAAGGTCACCCACTGAGGTCATGGTGTGACCAAGCCAAAGTTGATGGTTTTTATCTTAGACCACAGGGAAGACAGAGACCCTGGAGGGCTTTAAGAATGGGAATCACACAATCAGATCTATACTTGGCAAAGATGACTTTGACAGCAGAGCAGAAGGAAGATTAGAGAGAGGGGAAAGTGGGTGGAGGTGAGGAGACCAGAGATGTCCTCTCATTGATTCCCATGTTGCAAATAGATGATAGAGTGGAAAATCCAACATTTGATAAAACGGAAAAGTAGGATTCAACCTTTGGTCCATCCATTGCCTGCTTTGTGGCCTATGAAGAGCTGGTCTCTTAACCTATAACTTCATTTTTTTTCATGAGTATCAAGAAAAACACTGCTTCCCTTCAGTGTTTAGTGGGTGACTGGTTCAGTGCACTTGCTACCATATAGCTTCTGTCATTTACTGAACACATGTTAATGCTGGAGATATCAGGGCAACTCTGAGAGACTTTTTACAAGATTTCTAAGTAATTGGCTGTAGTTTATGACTTCAGGATCTATGTTCTTTGGAAGGCTTGGTTTGGGTGCCAGATTAGATAACAGGATGACCCATCTAAGTAGGAGACAACTAAGTTGGGAACACACACTCTTTGATATTCAGGAGAACACTAATGTTATATGAACTCTTCCTGGAGAAGAGTTCTCTGTTTATTTCACAAATGACACCAGCAACAGACCAAAGAAACACTTCCACCCAAGGCTAGGTAGCAGAGCCAATCAGTGAGTACATTAGACTTACAGGAACTTGGATGAAGGGTTACTTACATGAGTGTAAGTGACCTAAAAGTCAGCTCCATCACTAAAATGTTCCACTCCAGCAAGAGCAATGATCCCCTGAAGCTGCAGAGATGGAGTCTCTCCTCCAACTAAGCTTTCACATGCTATATTCTCTAGCAGCTCTCAAAACTGTATGAAGCTGTGGCAGAATTACATTTAGCTGTCAGGGAGGTGTAGCAACTCAGTTTCAGGTGAAGAAGGGTATAATGGCTGTGTCTCAGATGAAGTTCAACTGGCTCTCCCCATGCTCTCTTTCTATGAGGGGATGTCAAGTCTACTTTTGAGAGTCTCTTGTAGATAATCACAACTGCTCTGATTAAAATGCCAATGGCTACTGTGCTCGGAGGACAGTATTCCACAAGGAGATAAACTGATCTTGAGCAAGATATGTAGGTCTGAATCATTCATGTTTAGTGGTGTAGTAGTATTCAATTACTGCTATCTGACTGATCTCAGAGGCAGCAGCAACAGTGGTGGTGGAGTACTCCCCACTACCCACCCCAATGTTCTGAATTCCTAAATGAAAGACATATACACACAGCCCTTTTATTTTTATAGCCCTTTTTATTTTTATTGGATATTTTTTATTTACATTTCAAATGTTATTCCCTTTCCAGGTTTACCATACTTAAGTGCCCTATCCCATCTCCCTCCCTTTCTTCTATAAGAGTGTTCCTCCTCCCCATCCACTCCCTCTTCCTGCCTCCCAACATTCCTGTACCCTGGGGGTCCAGCCTTGGCAGGACCAAGGGCTTCCCCTTTTACTGGTGCTCCAACAAGGCTATTCTCTGCTACATATCTAGTTGGAGCCCTGGGTCAGTCCATGTATTGTCTTTGGGTAGTGGTTTAATCCCTGGGATCTCTGGTTGGTTGGCATTATTGTTTTCATGGGTTTGCAAGCTCCTTCAATCCTTTCTCTAATTCCTCCAACTCGGGTCCCATTCTCAGTTCAGTGGTTTGCTGCTAGAATTCTCCATAGGCCTCTAACATCTCAGTGGCTGGACCACTGCCTAACCTCCATATGGCTATCCTACTCCCTCTGATATTCCCAAGGTATTACTTACCAAAAACTATATTCTATCTTAGCTGCCCTAGACCCAGTAAATGGGCTCTCTGGGGTCCATTCTTCCTTAGGTCTTACATGTTGGCTATCTCTCTATCCTGCACCTCTCAGGTGTGATACCTGCCTCTCCCCTGCTCCTGTCATGGCAGCTCTTCCTCTTCCTGCTTCCTCAGTCCCTAGCCCAGGAATTGTAAAAGTCCCACCTCTGTTTCCCTGTGCATCTATTTGCCACTGGCAAATCAAAACAACTGGGAACAGTCTTATCAGTCTTATGAATTTGAGTGTACATATGCATTCACACACATGAGGGACACTGTAAACAGGCTTTTAGGTAACTTAATTAACATGAGAATATAAGCAGCTACAAGTAGAAAGTCCAGGGAGCTGGGAGGAAGGAGGGAAATGGCATGAAGGCAGTGAAAGGAGCGAGCATCTTGAAATTCTGGTTCTTGACTGAATTTGCCATGGTAAAAGTGACAGCTATTCAGGTGCAAAGAGAACATCTTTCGTGAAATGTAAGATAGGTAAATTTTTGAATCTCACTAAACAAAGAGAGAGGCCAATGCTCATACATGAAAGATTCTGGATAAACCCATGTATTGATCTGACTCTGTAGCATAATAACCTAAATCAGGTCCATGAAATAAACCATGTGCCAGCAAAAAAGAATTTAACTAGAAAGGCCTACCTGCTGCCTTGCTTACACAGTCTGCCCTGAACCTTTGCACTGCAGGCAGGCTTGTATTCAAACTATGAACAGTTCTTCTGAAAGCCAAGTTCTGTGATTACAAATTGACAGCCTTTGAAGATGGAGATAAAATCTTTGAGAAAGATCGGCACTGTAAAATCCTTTCCTGAGAAGGTTTATGAATAGTCTACATATCAGTGAGTTCAAGGCTATTACCTACTTTCTATTTTATTAAATTTAGTGTATCTTGATCAACTTGGACTTGAGGGTTATTCAGAGTGACAAATAAAGATCTATTTGCATTCTTCTACATGCAGACAACCAGTTAGACCAGCACCATTTGTTAAAGATGCTCTGCCTTTTCCATTGTATAGTTTTGCCTTCTTTGTCAAAAAATCAAGTGTCTGAAGCTGTGTGGATTTATTTCTGGGGTTCCTATTTGGTTCCACTGATCAACCTGTCTATTTCTATACCAATACCATGCAGGTTTTATTACTAATGCTCTGTAGTACAGCTTAAAGTCAGGGATTGTGGTACCTCCAAGAAGTTCTTTTATTACATAGAATTGTTTTAGCTATCCTATGTTTTTTGTCTTTCCATATGAACTTAAGAATTGTTCTGGGCTGGAGAGATGGCTCAGCCATTAAAGGCTAGGCTCACAAACAAAAATATAAGAATTGTTCTTTCGGGGGTTGGAGAGATGGCTCGGCGGTTAAAAGCACCCGACTACTCTTCCAGAGGTCCTGAGTTCAATTCCCAGCAACCACATGGTGGCTCATAATCATCTGTAATGAGATCCAGTGCCCTCTTCTGGTGTGTGTGAAGACAGCCACAGTGTACTTATATATAATAAATGAATAAATCTTTTAAAAAAAAGATTGTTCTTTCAAGGTCTGTAAAGCATTGTACTGGAATTTTGATGGAAACTGCATTGAATCTGTAGATTGCTTTTGGTAAGACGCCTATTTCCACTATGTTAATCCTACCAATCCATGAGCATGGGAGATCTTTCTACCTTCTGATATCTGATTCGATTTCTTTCTTCAGAAACCTGAAGTTCTTGTCATACAGGCCTTTGATCTGCTTGATTAAACTTACACCAATTATATTACTTGTGGCTATTGTGAAGGATGTGGTCCCCCAATCTTAAGTGCAAGGGTAGGTTTGATTTCTATTGCAAATGATATGATATCCCCTTACTATGAAGGCATTGCATATATTAGTACTCCTAACACTTCTTGGGACTGTGCCTCAGGGATCACAACCTGTATAGGTTTAGAAGTTCTAAAAGACGATCATGACTTTTGTGTGTTGGTTCAAATAGTGCCTAGATTAGAATCCTGATGCTAAGGACTTAATAAGGCACAAAAGGGAGTTAGAAATTACTCTGGCTGCTGCAGGGGGAAGGGGTTACAGCATACTATACTGACATTAGGCTCCCACAGTCCTTGTTGCAGTCCTGGATTAAGTGTCTGAAGCTGTGTGGATTTATTTAAGTTGCAGTCCAGTATTAAGGTGTGATTTCAAAAAACTGCTTAACTGAGATCAGGGTTTGTTTAGTTTGAGTAGTTTGACTCCTGAATCCCAACACTCAAAATTTCTGGGAGCGGAAGCACAATGGAGAAACAAGTTTACGTTCTCAGCAGGAAAACAGAAACTGAAACCCAGAGCTGACTTCAAAAGATGTTAGTGCCCTGGGGTTAACCCCCACCACCACCACCACCACAACCAAACCCAAAGGCCAGGATGTTCCTTTGTTAGGAACAAAAGGCTTCCATAAACATCAGCAAGGCTCAGCAGGGGGCAACCACTGAATAATGCATAACCCAATGTGTACTCTTTGGTTAGTGGTTTAGTCCCTGGGAGCCCTGGGAGGTCTGGTTGATTGATATTGTTGTTCTTCCTATAGGGCTGCAAACTTCTTCAGCTCCTTCAGTCCTTACTCTAACTCCTCCATAGGGGTCCCTGTGCTCAGTCTGAAGGTTAGCCACAAGCATCTCAATCTGTATCAGTAAAGCTCTGGCAGAACCTCTCAGGAGACATCCGTATCAGGCTCCTGTCATCAAGCACTTCTTGGCATCAGCAACAGTGATGGTTTTGGTGGCAGTGTATGGGATGGATCACCAGGTAGGGCAGTCTCTGGATGGCCTTTCCTTCAGCCTCTGCTCCATTCTTTGTCCCTGTATTTCTTCCTGTGAGTATTTTGTTTTCCCTTCTAAGAAGGGCTGATCCATCCCCATTTTGGTCTTTCTTCTTTCTATAAAAAACCTTTCTTAGAGCATACTATACTGACATTAGGCTCCCACAGTCCTTGTGCAATCCTGGATGTCCAGTATTAAGGTGTGATTTCAAAAAACTATACTTGCTTAACTGAGATCAGGGTTTGTTTAGTTTGAGTATCGATTCCTGAACCCCAACAGAATGTCCTGCTCAGTCACTCACTCAAACATGCTGAAGGCTCAGTGGAATATAAATTCTGATCAGTCACTCAAATTTGCTGGAGGCTCAGTGGAATGTACAATCTGATCAGACACTCAGACTTTCTGGAGGTACTGTTCAATGTATGTTCTGATCAGTCCATCAACCTTGCTAGAGGCTCAGTGGAATGTAGTTCTTTCCAGGACCTTTTTACCAGTGCTATTCAAGTCTTTCAGAAGAAGATCAAGATCATGTGATAACAATTAAAAATTAAAATGTCTTTTCTTAAGCATAAAAGTTAAACAGCCCTTTAAATGAAATGTTTGATGATTTAATATTTGACATTATCGAGTATGTTTAATTCATAGAGAAAATGTAATTAGATGTTAAAATTGTATGGCACAGCATGTTTTCCATATGTTTCCAGCATGTTTTCCATTTGAGAGGCCGATGAAGCTCTCGTTAAGAAATAAGGATCAATTGATTTCAGCGAAGGGATGAGAATTAGAGTATGAGTTACTTATAGGCATTTGTGATGATTTACTGATAGGCATTTGTGAAGATTTACTGATAGGCATTTGTGAAAATTTCATGGTAGGCATTTGTGATGACTAGCCTTGTCAAGTTGACACAACCAAGATTTGCCTGGGAATAGAGTCCCAGTGAAGTATTGTCTCTATTGGGTTGGTCTGTGAGCATGTCTGTTGTCTTACTTGAGTTAATTGAGGTGGGAAGATCCAGCACCCATTTTAAACAACACCATTCCTGAGGCAGGTGTCCTGAACTATCTGGGAAAGGAGAAATTGAACTGAACACATTCAAACAAGCCAGTGAATACAGCATCTATTTTGCTCTTGACTGTGGATATGACGTGTCCAGCTTTCTCCAGCTCCTGACTTCTGTGACTCCCATGAAGTGATAAACAGTAACTGCAACTGTGACCCAAAACAAATCCTTTTTCTTCTACGGTGCTTTTTGTTTGGATATTTTATCACAGGAACAGGAACTAGGACAGAATTATTTATTCTTTTGGATAAAAAGATTTTTCAGGTTTCTATCCTTTCAGTAAAGATAAAAATCAACTTTGCTTAGATAAAAATCCACTTAAAGAAATGTGTTAAAAATATATTGCTCTTATAATGGATGGAATCCTACCCCAAACCCCAGCAAAAAAAAAAATGAAATCTAAACCTCCAATATGATATGGACACTAAGAGGTAAAACTTTAGGAAGGTAATTAATTATAACAAGGGGTGAACCTATTTTAATAGGACCAGTGCCTGCATAAAAGGCAAACCAGAGAGCTCTTGCTCTTTCATGATTTACCCTTACCTTACCTCATGGAAGGTTTACTGGCCTTCTTCAATATGTAAGCAACTCACTCCCAAAATCTGAAGGTTTTATTCAAAAGCCCATTTCACTACCAAACACTGTATTTATTATTAGTGCTCTGTAGGAACACAGTTCAAGAATGGAATTGTGCAAGGAGAATTCTTGTGAGAAAACTCCAAGAAAACAAGGTAAGAGTCTGATGACCTCTGCTTCTTCAAAGCACAGAATTGTTCTTGGAATGTGTGTTGGTGTTCTTCCCAGGGGTAGGGAATAGGAGTGAGTTTGCTTCAGCTGTTGTTATTCACATGTCTCTGTGGATAAAACAAAAACATGCTTTTACTACATGTGACTTGTCCTTGTGATTGAACATCTTACTCATGTGATTCTTATTAATCATCAAGAATATAAATTCTCTGGTGCTCTGAATAAAATTGGCTATTGCATGAAACTTTAGTCTGCCCATTTTTAGGTCCCAGTCTCCCAGGTTCTTGTGGCCAACTAGAACCCCAGTCAAACATAAACAGAACACACAGACTGGATAACCTGAGGCTACAGAGTATTTGGTCAATGTGCAGCAAATCCCGAAGACAACCCAGGACTTGGGAGTGGATGATTTGTACCTAAAGTCTGTACTCTAAACTCTCAAGTGTGTGTGTGTGTGTGTGTGTGTGTGTGTGTGTGTGTGTGTGTGACCAAATACAGTGGGGCTTAAAAATGTGAATGATTAAAACATGTACACACCTTGAATTTATCTGGAAAAGTAAGTCAACACACATAGGTTGTCCATTAAATGTATGAGGTTGAGACATTCCTTTCTTCTATACTTGTGCTTCTTTAACAGTCTTTTAAATAGAAGTAGTCAGCAGCAGGAACCTGCTGGTTTCTGCCTGATTCTAGAACTGAACTCAACCAGTCCCACAGCTCCTTGTGCCCAAATCCCATAGGGGAGAGAGCTGGACCCTCAGAAGAGCAGACAATCCTGAGACCTCAGGGGAGACAACTACTTCTGCTCACATTGTTGACCCAAGAAGAACCTGCCTAGTGGCCTCTGGATAAAGGAACATAAGAGCAGTCAGAGGCAGGAACCTACTGGTTTCTGCCTGTGCCCAACACTGAACTGAACCAGTCTCACAATTCTCTGCACCCAAATCCCATTGGGGAGAGATCTGGACTTTCAAGAGTGTGGAAAATCCTGAGAGTTCAGAGGATACAACTACTTCTGCCCATTTTTCTGACCCAAGAGGAACCTGCCCAGTGAACTCTGTGTTATGTGGGCACAGGGACCTAGGAGCAGCCAGCGGCAGAACCCTTCCAGTTTCCGCCTACACCAAGAGCTGAAACCCAGTTTCCAGGAGTAACTACACATGTGAGAGCAGAGGTAAGACCAACTCTTCTGTAACAAGCAACCTGATTGGAGGCTTCAGGACACATAAACCAAGTAGCAGCTCTCTATTTCCAGATCCCACTGAAAGAAAACAGGTCCACAGGAATGCACACACAGGCCTACAGCAACGTCAAGCCATGGTCACAAACAGCAAAGCAAGCAAACACCAGAGACAACCTGATGGCAAGAGGCAAGCACAGGAATCTAAGCCACAGAAACCAAGACTACTTGGCACCCTCAGAACCCAGTTCTTCAACCAAAGCAAATACTGAATATCTAAATACACTGGAAAAGCAAGATTTGGATTTCAAAATCACATCTCATGATGATGATAAAGAACTTTAAGAAGGATATAAATAGCTCCCTTAAAGAAATACAGGACAACATGGGTAAACAAGTAGAAGCCCTTAAAGAGGAAACACAAAAATCCCTTAAGAATTACAGGAAGTGGGCACTCCTGAGGCTGCAGAGCGGAAGAGACCACCAAAACTGCTCACCCCTGCCCACATCCCTGGCCCAAGAGGAAACTGTATAAGGCCTCTGGGCTCCCGTGGGGGAGGGCCCAGGAGCGGCAGGATACCTGCCTGAGACACCGCCGGAACCTGAAAGAAACAGACCGGATAAATAGTTCTCTGCACCCAAATCCCGTGGGAGGGAGAGCTAAACCTTCAGAGAGGCAGACAAGCCTGGGAAACCAGAAGAGACTGCTCCCTGCACACACATCTCGGACGCCAGAGGAAAAAGCCAAAGACCATCTGGAACCCTGGTGCACTGAAGCTCCCGGAAGGGGCGGCACAGGTCTTCCTGGTTGCTGCCGCTGCAGAGAGCCCCTGGGCAGCACCCCACGAGCGAACTTGAGCCTCGGGACCACAGGTAAGACCAAATTTTCTGCTGCAAGAAAGCTACCTGGTGAACTCAAGACACAGGCCCACAGGAACAGCTGAAGACCTGTAGAGAGGAAAAACTACACGCCCGAAAGCAGAACACTCTGTCCCCATAACTGACTGAAAGAGAGGAAAACAGGTCTACAGCACTCCTGACACACAGGCCTATAGGACAGTCTAGCCACTGTCAGAAATAGCAGAACAAAGTAACACTAGAGATAATCTGATGGCGAGAGGCAAGCGCAGGAACCCAAGCAACAGAAACCAAGACTACTTGCCATCATCGGAGCCCAATTCTCCCACCAAAACAAACATGGAATATCCAAACACACCAGAAAAGCAAGATCTAGTTTCAAAATCATATTTGATCATGATGCTGGAGGACTTCAAGAAAGACATGAACACACTTAGGGAAACACAGGAAAACATTAATAAACAAGTAGAAGCCTACAGAGAGGAATCGCAAAAATCCCTGAAAGAATTCCAGGAAAACACAATCAAACAGTTGAAGGAATTAAAAATGGAAATAGAAGCAATCAAGAAAGAACACATGGAAACAACCCTGGATATAGAAAACCAAAAGAAAAGAGAAGAAGCTGTAGATACAAGCTTCACCAACAGAATACAAGAGATGGAAGAGAGAATCTCAGGAGCAGAAGATTCCATAGAAATCATTGACTCAACTGTCAAAGATAATGTAAAGCAGAAAAAGCTACTGGTCCAAAACATACAGGAAATCCAGGACTCAATGAGAAGATCAAACCTAAGGATAATAGGTATAGAAGAGAGTGAAGACTCCCAGCTCAAAGGACCAGTAAATATCTTCAACAAAATCATAGAAGAAAACTTCCCTAACCTAAAAAAAGAGATACCCATAGACATACAAGAAGCCTACAGAACTCCAAATAGATTGGACCAGAAAAGAAACACCTCCCGTCACATAATTGTCAAAACACCAAACGCACAAAATAAAGAAAGAATATTAAAAGCAGTAAGGGAAAAAGGTCAAGTAACATATAAAGGGAGACCTATCAGAATCACACCAGACTTCTCGCCAGAAACTATGAAGGCCAGAAGATCCTGGACTGATGTCATACAGACCCTAAGAGAACACAAATGCCAGCCCAGGTTACTGTATCCAGCAAAACTCTCAATTAACATTGATGGAGAAACCAAGATATTCCATGACAAAACCAAATTTACACAATATCTTTCTACAAATCCAGCACTACAAAGGATAATAAATGGTAAAGCCCAACATAAGGAGGCAAGCTATACCCAAGAAGAAGCAAGAAACTAATCGTCTTGGCAACAAAACAAAGAGAATGAAAGCACACAAACATAACCTCACATCCAAATATGAATATAAAGGGAAACAATAATCACTATTCCTTAATATCTCTCAATATCAATGGCCTCAACTCCCCAATAAAAAGACATAGATTAACAAACTGGATACGCAACGAGGACCCTGCATTCTGCTGCCTACAGGAAACACACCTCAGAGACAAAGACAGATACTACCTCAGAGTGAAAGGCTGGAAAACAACTTTCCAAGCAAATGGTCAGAAGAAGCAAGCTGGAGTAGCCATTCTAATATCAAATAAAATCAATTTCCAACTAAAAGTCATCAAAAAAGATAAGGAAGGACACTTCATATTCATCAAAGGAAAAATCCACCAAGATGAACTCTCAATCCTAAATATCTATGCCCCAAATACAAGGGCACCTACATACGTAAAAGAAACCTTACTAAAGCTCAAAACACACATTGCACCTCACACAATAATAGTGGGAGATTTCAACACCCCATTCTCATCAACGGACAGATCATGGAAACAGAAATTAAACAGTGATGTCGACAGACTAAGAGAAGTCATGAGCCAAATGGACTTAACAGATATTTATAGAACATTCTATCCTAAAGCAAAAGGATATACCTTCTTCTCAGCTCCTCATGGTACTTTCTCCAAAATTGACCATATAATTGGTCAAAAAACGGGCCTCAACAGGTACAGAAAGATAGAAATAATCCCATGCGTGCTATCGGACCACCACGGCCTAAAACTGGTCTTCAATAACAATAAGGGAAGAATGCCCACATATACGTGGAAATTGAACAATGCTCTACTCAATGATAACCTGGTCAAGGAAGAAATAAAGAAAGAAATTAAAAACTTTTTAGAATTTAATGAAAATGAAGATACAACATACTCAAACTTATGGGACACAATGAAAGCTGTGCTAAGAGGAAAACTCATAGCGCTGAGTGCCTGCAGAAAGAAACAGGAAAGAGCATATGTGAGCAGCTTGACAGCACACCTAAAAGCTCTAGAACAAAAAGAAGCAAATACACCCAGGACGAGTAGAAGGCAGGAAATAATCAAACTCAGAGCTGAAATCAACCAAGTAGAAACAAAAAGGACCATAGAAAGAATCAACAGAACCAAAAGTTGGTTCTTTGAGAAAATCAACAAGATAGATAAACCCTTAGCCAGACTAACGAGAGGACACAGAGAGTGCATCCAAATTAACAAAATCAGAAATGAAAAGGGAGACATAACTACAGATTCAGAGGAAATTCAAAAAATCATCAGATCTTACTATAAAAACCTATATTCAACAAAATTTGAAAATCTTCAGGAAATGGACAATTTCCTAGACAGATACCAGGTATCGAAGTTAAATCAGGAACAGATAAACCAGTTAAACAACCCCATAACTCCTAAGGAAATAGAAGCAGTCATTAAAGGTCTCCCAACCAAAAAGAGCCCAGGTCCAGACGGGTTTAGTGCAGAATTCTATCAAACCTTCATAGAAGACCTCATACCAATATTATCCAAACTATCCCACAAAATTGAAACAGATGGAGCCCTACCGAATTCCTTCTACGAAGCCACAATTACTCTTATACCTAAACCACACAAAGACACAACAAAGAAAGAGAACTTCAGACCAATTTCCCTTATGAATATCGACGCAAAAATACTCAATAAAATTCTGGCAAACCGAATTCAAGAGCACATCAAAACAATCATCCACCATGATCAAGTAGGCTTCATCCCAGGCATGCAGGGATGGTTTAATATACGGAAAACCATCAACGTGATCCATTATATAAACAAACTGAAAGAACAGAACCACATGATCATTTCATTAGATGCTGAGAAAGCATTTGACAAAATTCAACACCCCTTCATGATAAAAGTCCTGGAAAAAATAGGAATTCAAGGCCCATACCTAAACATAGTAAAAGCCATATACAGCAAACCAGTTGCTAACATTAAACTAAATGGAGAGAAACTTGAAGCAATCCCACTAAAATCAGGGACTAGACAAGGCTGCCCACTCTTTCCCTGCTTATCCAATATAGTTCTTGAAGTTCTAGCCAGAGCAATCAGACAACAAAAGGAGATCAAAGGGATACAGATCGGAAAAGAAGAGGTCAAAATATCACTATTTGCAGATGACATGATAGTATATTTAAGTGATCCCAAAAGTTCCACCAGAGAACTACTAAAGCTGATAAACAACTTCAGCAAAGTGGCTGTGTATAAAATTAACTCAAATAAATCAGTTGCCTTCCTCTATACAAAAGAGAAACAAGCCGAGAAAGAAATTAGGGAAACGACACCCTTCATAATAGACCCAAATAATATAAAGTACCTCGGTGTGACTTTAACCAAGCAAGTAAAAGATCTGTACAATAAGAACTTCAAGACACTGAGGAAAGAAATTGAAGAAGACCTCAGAAGATGGAAAGATCTCCCATGCTCATGGATTGGCAGGATTAATATAGTAAAAATGGCCATTTTATGAAAAGCAATCTACAGATTCAATGCAATCCCCATCAAAATACCAATCCAATTCTTCAAAGAGTTAGACAGAACAATTTGCAAATTCATCTGGAATAACAAAAAACCCAGGATAGGTAAAGCTATCCTCAACAATAAAAGGACTTCAGGGGGAATCACTATCCCTGAACTCAAGCAGTATTACAGAGCAATAGTGATAAAAACTGCATGGTATTGGTACAGACACAGACAGATAGACCAATGGAATAGAATTGAAGACCCAGAAATGAACCCACATACCTATGGTCACTTGATTTTTGACAAAGGAGTCAAAACCATCCAATGGAAAAAAGATAGCATTTTCAGCAAATGGTGCTGGTTCAACTGGAGGGCAACATGTAGAAGAATGCAGATCGATCCATGCTTATCACCCTGTACAAAGCTTAAGTCCAAGTGGATCAAGGACCTCCACATCAAACCAGACACACTCAAACTAATAGAAGAAAAACTAGGGAAACATCTGGAACACATGGGCACTGGAAAAAATTTCCTGAACAAAACACCAATGGCTTATGCTCTAAGATCAAGAATCGACAAATGGGATCTCATAAAACTGCAAAGCTTATGTAAGGCAAAGGACACTGTGGTTAGGACAAAACAGCAACCAACAGATTGGGAAAAGATCTTTACCAATCCTACAACAGATAGAGGCCCTATATCCAAAATATTCAAAGAACTCAAGAAGTTAGACCACAGGGAAACAAATAACCCTATTAAAAAATGGGGTTCAGAGCTAAACAAAGAATTCACAGCTGAGGAATGCCGAATGGCTGAGAAACACCTAAAGAAATGTTCAACATCTTTAGTCATAAGGGACATGCAAATCAAAACAACCCTGAGATTTCACCTCACACCAGTGCGATTGGCTAAGATCAAAAACTCAGGTGACAGCAGATGCTGGCGAAGATGCGGAGAAAGAGGAACACTCCTCCATTGTTGGTGGGATTGCAGACTGGTAAAACCATTCTGGAAATCAGTCTGGAGGTTCCTCAGAAAATTGGACATTGAACTGCCTGAGGATCCAGCTATACCTCTCTTGGGCATATACCCAAAAGATGCCTCAACATATAAAAGAGACACGTGCTCCACTATGTTCATCGCAGCCTTATTTATAATAGCCAGAAAATGGAAAGAACCCAGATGCCCTTCAACAGAGGAATGGATACAGAAAATGTGGTACATCTACACAATGGAATATTACTCAGCTATCAAAAACAACGAGTTTATGAAATTCGTAGGCAAATGGTTGGAACTGGAAAATATCATCCTGAGTGAGCTAACCCAATCACAGAAAGACATACATGGTATGCACTCATTGATAAGTGGCTATTAGCCCAAATGCTTGAATTACCCTAGATCCCTAGAACAAACGAAACTCAAGACGGATGATCAAAATGTGAATGCTTCACTCCTTCTTTAAATGAGGAAAAAGAATATCCTTGGCAGGGAAGGGAGAGGCAAAGATTAAAACAGAGACTTAAGGAACACCCATTCAGAGCCTGCCCCACATGTGGCCCATACATATACAGCCACCCAATTAGACAAGATGGATGAAGCAAAGAAGTGCAGACCAACAGGAGCCGGATGTAGATCGCTCCTGAGAGACACAGCCAGAATACAGCAAATACAGAGGCGAATGCCAGCAGCAAACCACTGAACTGAGAATAGGACCCCTGTTGAAGGAATCAGAGAAAGAACTGGAAGAGCTTGAAGGGGCTCGAGACCCCAAAAGTACAACAATGCCAAGCAACCAGAGCTTCCAGGGACTAAGCCACTACCTAAAGACTATACATGGACTGACCCTGGACTCTGACCCCATAGGTAGCAATGAATATCCTAGTAAGAGCACCAATGGAAGGGGAAGCCCTGGGTTCTGCTAAGACTGGACCCCTAGTGAACTAGACTGTTGGGGGGAGGGCGGCAATGGGGGGAGGGTTGGGAGGGGAACACCCATAAGGAAGGGGAGGGGGAGGGGGATGTTTGCCCGGATACCAGGAAAGGGAATAACACTCGAAATGTATATAAGAAATACTCAAGTTAATTTAAAAAAAAAAAAGAATTACAGGAAAACACAATCAAACAAAGGAAGGAATTGAACAAAACCATCCAGGATTTAAAAATGGAACTAAAAACAAAAATAAAGAAAGCACAAAGAGAGAAAAGTCTGGAGATAGAAACCTTAGGAAAGAGAACAGGCGTCATCAACAACATACATCATCAACAAAATATAAGAGAATATAGGAGACAGAATAGAGAATCAAAGGGGCAGAAAATACCAAACAAAACATTGACATGACTGTCAAAAGTAATGTAAAACACAAAAAGCTCCTAACCTAAAACCTCCAGGAAATCCAGGACACAATGAAAATATCAAATCCTAGGATAATAAGTATAGAAAAGAATGAAGATTCCCAAATTAAAGGGCCAGTAAATATCTTCAACAAAATTATAGAAGAAAACTTCCCTAACCTAAAGAGATGCCCATAAACATACAAGAAGTTTACAGAAATCCAAATAGATTATACCAGAAAAGAAATTCCTCCTGGCACATAATACTCAAAACACCAAATGCATAAAATGAAGAAAGAATGTTAAAAGCAGTAAGGGAAAAAGTCAAGTTACATATAAAGGCAGACTTATCATAATTTCACCAGATTTCTCATCAGAGACTCTGAAAGCCAGAAGATCCTGAACAGATGTCATACAGACCTTACGAGAACACAAATGACAGCCCAGGCTACTATATCCAGCAAAACTCTCAATGAACATAGATAAGAAACCAAGATATTCCATGACAAAACCAAATTTACACAATATCTTTCTGCAAATCCAACTCTAGAAAGGATAAAAGATGGAAAAATCCAACACAAGGAGGGAAACTACACCCTAGAAACAAATAAGAAAGTAATCTTGCAAAGAAACCAAAAGAAGAGAGACACACAAACATAATTGCACTTCTAACAACAGAAATAACAGGAAACAATAATCACTATTCCTTAATATCTCTTAATAGCAATGGACACAATTCCCAAATAAAAAGACATAGACTAACAGACTGGATACATAACCAGGACTCAGCATTTTGCTGAATGCAGGAAACACACCTCAGAGAAAAAGACAGATATTACCTCAGAGTAAAAGGCTGGAAAACAACTTTCCAAACAAATGATCTAGTAGCCATTCTAAAATAGAATAAAATCGACTTTCAACAAAAAGTCATGAAAAAAATATAAGGAAAAACACTTCATATTCAACAAAGGGAAAATCAATCAAGATGAACTATCAATCCTAAATATCAGTGCTCCAAATGCAATAGCACCTACATTCATAAAAGAAACACTACTAAAACTCAAAGCAAACATTGGACCTCCCACAATAATAGTGGGAGATTTCAACTCGCCACTCTCATGAATGGACAGAACATGGAAACAGACACTAAACAGAGACATAGAGAAACTAACAAAAAAACTGTATGGTATTGGTACAGAGACAGGCAGGTGGATCAGTGGAATAGAATTGAAGACCCAGAAATGAACCCACATATCTGGTCACTTGATCTTTGACAAAGGAGCTAAAACCATTCAGTGGAAAAAAAGATAATATTTTCAACAAATGGTGCTGGTTCAACTTGATGTCAGCATGTTTAAGAATGGAAATTGACCCATTCTTATTACCCTGTACAAAGTTTAAGTCCAAGTGGATCAAGGACCTCCACATCAAACCAGATACATTCAAACTAATAGAAGAAAAAGTGAGGAAGAGCCTCAAACACATGGACACTGGTGAAAATTTCCTGTGTGAAAACAGCAATGGCTTATGCTCTAACATCAAAAATTGACAAATGGGACCTCATAATACTGCAAAACTTCTGTAAGGCAAAGGACAAAACGGCAACCAACAGATTGGGAAAAGATCTTTACCAATCCTACAACTGATAGAGGGCTAATATCCAAAATTTACAAAGAACTCAAGAAGTTAGACTCCAGAGAGCCAAATAACCCTATTTAAGAATGTGGTACAGAGCTAAACAAAGAATTCTCAGCTGAGGAATATTGAATATCTGAGAAATACCTAAAAAATATTCAGCATCCTTAGTCATCAGAGAAATGCAAATCAAAACAACCCTGAGATTGTACCTCACAACAGTCAGAATGGCCAAGATCAAAAACTCCATTGACACCAGATGCTGGTGAGGATGTGAAGAAAGAGGAACACTCCTCCATTGTTGGTGCTATTGCAAACTGGTACAACCACTCTGGAAATCAGTATGGAGGTTCCTCAGAAATTGGATATTGCACTACCTGAGGACCTAGCTATACCTCTCCTGGGCATATACCCAAAAGATGTTCCAACATATAACAAAGACATATGCTCCACTCTGTTCATAGCAGCCTTATTTATACTAGCCAGAATCTGGAACAAACTCAGATGCCCTTCAACAGAGGAATGGATACAGAAAATGTGGTATATCTACACAATAGTGTACTACTCAGCTATCAAAAAACAATAACTTCATGAAATTCATAGCCAAATGAATTGACCTAGAAATTATCATCCTGTGTGAGATAACCCAATCACAGAAAAACACACATGGTATGCACGCACTGATAATTGGATATTAACCCAAAAGCTCAAATTACCCAAGATACAATCCACAGACCATATGAAGCTCAAGAAGAAGGGCGACCAAAGTGTGAATGCTTTAGTCCTTCTTAAAATGGAAAACAATAATATTCATAGGAGAGGATAAGGAGACAAAGTTTGGAGCAGCGACTGTAGGAATGGCAATTCAGAGCCTACCCCACAAGGATATATATACATATACATATACATATACATATACATATACATATACATATACACATACACATACACATACACATACACATACACATACACATACACATACACATACACATACATATACATATATATGTGTGTGTGATATATCCACCAAAACTAGATAATATTAATCAAACTAAAAAGTGCATGCTGAGAGGAGCCTGATACAGCTGTCTCCTGAGAGGCAAAGCAAGAGCATGTCAAATAGAGAGGCAAATGCTAGCAGCAAACCATTGAATTGAGAACGGGGTCCCTGTTGGAGGAATTAGAGAAAGGAATTAAGGAGCTGGAGGGACTTGCATCCCCATAAGAACAATACCAACCAACCAGAGCTTCCCGGGACTAAACTGCTACCCAAAGACTAAACATGGATAGGCTTAGGACTCCAGCTGCATATGTAACAGAGGATTGCCTTGTTGGGCACCAAAGGAAAGAGAAGTCCTTGATCCCCCAGTTTAGGGGAATTTCAGGGGGCTGGAAGCGGCGTGGTTTGGGAGGGGAAACACCCTTATAGAAGAAGGGGAGGGGGAGGGAATAGGGAGCTTGTGTCCGGGAAACCAGGAAAGGGAATAACATTTGAAATATAAATGAAAAATATCCAATAAAAATTTTAAAAATAAATAAGTAAATAAAAGACAGATCTGGTCTTTGGATCCAGATCTCTATGTCACTTAAAATAATTATTAATGAAAATAATGTAGCTTTTAAAAGTTTGAACATTAATGTAATTAAGAGTATTTCATTAATTTCACAGTCATTACATATTTGATCCTACACTAATATCTTCTAAATAAAAGGAATAAACAAATAAAATGATAGTTCTTATATTCTAAAAAAACCATAAAATACAATCTTATAATTTTTATTATATTTATTTATTTTGTGTGAGTGGTAGCAGTGGAGGCTTGCATGCCATTGCACACAAGTAATGGTAAGAATATCACTGGAGCTCTTTCCTTCCACCATGTGGGTCCCAGAGATAGAATAGATACTTTGGCTTGGCGGCAGGTTTCCTTACCCAATAAACCATCTCTCCAATCTCTTTTCTTGGGGCTTTTATTATTTTCTATTCTATTTACATAAATAATTATGTTAAGTATATCTTTTTGAAACCAAATTATTAAGAAATCCAAGATTAAGACAAAGCCCAGCTTACAAATTTGTAGATCAATTTATAAGGGTAAAAAAATTTTCACTGTTCTACCATTACAAAATAACGAATACATAGAAGAAATGAATCATGATATGCATCACTTCTATCCAAGAAATTACAGAACTTCATAGAGGGTCATAAATTAAAACCTAAGTAGATGTGAAGTCAAAATATATTCCTCCATAATGATACCTGATGTAACACATCTGTCAGCTCATTATTTGCTATTAGATATGTCTATAATGGGGATACAAATCCAGTCACTGCAATCTATACTGTGAAGAAGTAGAGAAGGAGGCACAGACAGAGCCAGAGGTTGCCTTAGTGTGTAAGGCTGAGAGACATGGCTTGCTCTGATGGATACTTCCTTCTTCTGCTTCTGGGTGTTCACTGTATGTTATTATTTGTTTTTAGTAGATACCGACCATAAAGTTGATGTCTTTATTCACTCTCTCATAATATCCCATTAAAGTCAAAGGAAGGCTCAGACATAAGTAAACCTAAAATAACATTCAGTTGTGTAAATAACTTCAGTGAGTTATACCATGAAATCACAAAGAAAACATGAAAATTCACTTCAAAAGAATTTGTAATGTAGAAACAATTCTTGTACAATAGACATTAAATAGTATATTTAAAAAAATGTCCACTATGATTCCAAGCTTCCAAGTAAAACTGTGTGACCATGAAGGAATAGAAGGCTCTGCTTAAAATAATTAATAAGGATCTCACCTCATAATTTTATCGCCACTTTCCTTCTTTAAGCTTTTTTATCAGCAAACACATTTTAAAAGTATTGCGTCATTATTTGGGCACTGGAGATGTAAGGATGAGTAAATGTTCTCTTACTGAGCCCTCAAGTGCCTCCTCACACAGCATCCTGTCCCCACCCTTGATGAGGACTGCTCCAAGGCATCCCAGCACTAATATTCCCATGGCTGTAGAATGTTAGCCAGGCCTGTTTATGCCAGCTGCATTGTTATTCTGTGACTTAACTAGCATGTAAACAGATGAAACAGGACTAGAGAAACAAAAAGAGGGTTGTTATTTCTAAGAAATGAGTGGAAGATTTTGAAGACTTAAAAAAGTCTAAACAATAAAAATGACATAAGAAATTAAGAGAGTGAAAGGCAGGACCGAAAGGATAGAGGTGGAAGATGAACTAGAAGAGGAAGAAGGGAAGAAGGGAGAATGAAATAAAGACCTGTCTGAATATGTGAGAGTAAAGAAATCTTTGTAACAGAGAGGGGAATGATCAAAATCTAGAAAGATTCAGTTCTCAAAATACTTTATAAACATACTTAAAATATCTGATAACATAAGAAAATTGACCCTGGAAAGAAGAATAAGTATCTTAATATTAGTGTGGTTTATAAAATAATAACAATCATCATCATCATCATCAATAGCTAGACATAATGTTTTGGGTTCTACATAAAAGCATTTGTAAATAAGAGAACCAAAGGTCAACAAACGTATGTGTATGTATGTATGTATGTATGTATGTATGTATGTATGTATGTATGCATGTATAACAATAGAAATAAATCTTAGGATTACTATTGCTGTGATGAAGCACTATGACCAAAGCAACTTGAAAAGGAAAGAATTTATTTGGCTTACACATCCCTATTACTGCTCATTATTGAGGAAAGTAAGGACAGGAACTAAAACTTGGAGGCAAGAGCTAATGCAAAAGCATGGACGAATGCTGTTTACTGGCTTGCTCCCCATTGCTTGCTCAGCCCACTTTGTTACAGAACCTAAAACCTCCAACCTAGGGATAGCATCCCCCACAATGGACTGGGCCCTTACCCATCAATCACTGATTTTAAAATGTACTTGTGAGCTTGCCCACAGCCTAGTCTTATGGAGGCATTTTCTCAGTTGAGATTCCTTCTTTTCCATTCACTCTAGCTTGAGTCAAGTTGACACAAGACTAGCCAGGACACTCCCAGCTATAACTTGCCAAGAAAACAACTCCTCTGTGCTTACTTCCCACCCAATCAAATGCTAAGATTAATAAAACCAGTAAGGTTCTGCTTAGCTGAAGATGTACACAAGCATTTTACATAAGGTAACAGTGATTGTCATTATAAACTTGCCAAGGAAATCACAATGCCTCTGTTCACAGGACCACTGGACACATTAAAATTCCTGGCTTGTTTAGAAGACCTTTGTATCCTACTGAATTGCACATTCACAGCGACAGGGATTTAAATATTCCCCTTAAAGTAGTTCAAATGTCCTGGGAAAATATGCCCCAAATATCTCTACAATCAAGTCATATTTTATATAAAAAGCTAACCAAGAGGAAGTCACTGAACCAGCGACTAGCAACTGCACTTCAATCTAAGCTTAGATGAAGCTGAAGAGACAAAAAAAACCATACTGCACATCAACTCAAACTATTAGTAAATTCCACTCCTTAGAGGCTAAAAACATTGTATGCAAGGAGGCACGAAATGATACATATTTCGCTTGGACTGGTAAGCGTTGATTCTCATGTACTGTGTATCACTTTAGCCTTATTTTTCATTTATTCATTCATAATTTCTTACATATATGTGAAATACTTTGATTATGTTCACACATCATCTTTTCTTTACCCTCCCACTCCTGCCAAATTTCTTCTTCATCCCAATTCTCCCTCCTACTATCATGTCTTTTATTTTTTTGTGACCCACCATGTTTCACTGGGTTGCCAGCATGAGCATGAGTTGAAGATTACTTTACTTGGTTGAGGAGGAGAACTTATCCTTCCACCAACTACTAACTACTAGAGCTCCTTAGGAACCTGGGAAGCCACTCCACCTCCCATGACACATTGCTAAGAGGTGCAACTGGGTGTTGTTTCCCTAATTTCTTTCTCAGTTTGTTTCTCTTTTGTGTAGAGGAAGGCTACTGATTTATTTGAGTTAATTTTATACTGAGCTACTTTGCTGAAGGTGTTTTTCAGGTTTAGTAGTTCTCTGGTGGAACTTTTGGGATCACTTAAATATACTATCATATCATCTGCAAATAGTGATATTTTGACTTCTTCTTTTCCAATCTGTATCCCCTTGATCTCCTTTTGTTGTCAGAGGAATGGATACAGAAAATGTGGTACATCTACACAATGGAATATTACTCAGCTATCAAAAACAATGACTATGAAATTCATAGGCAAATGGATGGAACTGGAAAATATCATCCTGAGTGAGGTAACCCAATCACAGAAAAACACACATGGTATGCACTCATTGATAAGTGGCTATTAGCCCAAATGCTCGAATTACCCTAGCTGCACAGAACACATGAAATTCAAGAAGGATGACCAAAATGTGAATGCTTCACTCCTTCTTTGAAAGGGGAACAAGAATACCCTTGGCACGGAATAGGGAGGCAAAGTTTAGAACAGAGGCAGAAGGAGCACCCATTCAGAGCCTTCCCCATATGTGGTCCATACATATACAGCCACCAAACTAGATAAGATGGATGAAGCAAAGAAGTGCAGGTCAACAGGAACCGGATGTAGATCTCTCCTGAGAGACACAGCCAGACTACAGCAAATACATAGGCAAATGCCAGCAGCAAACCACTGAACTGAGAATGGGACCCCCGTTGAAGGAATCTTAGAAAGGACTGAAAGAGCTTGAAGTGGCTTGAGACCCCATATGAACAACAATGCCAACCAACCAGAGCTTCCAGGACTAAGCCACTACCCAAAGACTACATGGACTGACCCTTGGCTCCAACCTCATAGATAGCAATGAATAGCCTAGTAAGAGCACCAGTGGAAGGGGAAGCCCTTGGTCCCGCCAAGACTGAACCCCCAGTGAACGTGATTGTTGGGGGGGAGGGTGGTAATGGGGGGAGGATGGGGAGGGGAACACCCATAGAGAAGGGGAGGGGGAGGGATTAGGGGGATGTTGGCCCGGAAACCGGGAAGGGGAATAACAATCGAAATGTAAATAAGAAATACTCAAGTTAATAAAGATAAAAAAGATATATACATACATGCATGCATATGCAAATACATGTGTTCAATTTTTGTAGTGTCTGAATAGAGTGGGAAACCCAAAAGCAATGGGATCTCAAATAACTAAAGTGTGTAAAGGAAATGACAAACGATACAGAACCAGTGTGAGTGGTGTGTAACACTAGAATAACATCCCTCTGGTCCCAGGAAGTGACGGCTGACTACTAGAATGAGTGTCAGAACAATTAGAACACAGCTCCTGAAGCCTAGTGTTCCACTGATGTATTTGTCTTGAGTCTTTCTTGGGTTTATGCAAAATGTAATTAAAATAACGCTGCTTAAAAAAAAAAAAAAAAAAAAGAGGTGCAACTGGGCCAGCCAGTCATGGCTCTTCCAAGCTCCTGAAGACTGCAGTCACATCATGTCCCGAAGACAGCAATCCACAGCCCCGTTCTTTCCCCAGCCTCTGGCTCCTGAATACCTTGCACACCCTCTTCCCCATGCTTTCCAAGTCTCGCAGGAGGTGGTGTAAACATGCCATTTGGGACTAGCCATCCAACAGTCACTTATTCTTAGCACTTTGGCCTCTTATGATGCTATGAAATTACCATGGAGCATTTCAAAACGAAGCTTCTCAGACCAAGACTGAGAGTAGCTCTAGCCTATGCTTACAAATATAAATATTAAGAAGGCAGTCTGACAGTGTATTTAGCAAAATCCCAGTAGTGGATTCTCCCCCTAGGACTATGTCCTCCTGGCACAAGAGCCTTTGACAAAGCATAATAAGCTTTCAATGAATCAAATTAAATAAAAAAAGCAACTCTTCACCCCATAACAATCCTACTACTACTACTGCCCCCGTGGATGGTGTCACAGTCAGGTAAGATGGTAGATGCTTTCTCCTCCAGCAGTCACCTCATACGCTCCAGTCATGTGAAAGCCTACTAGCAGAGGCTTCCAGTCTTGCTCCTGCTTCACTGTTCTGTGTCCTGTGACTGATGTGGGTGATATCTTCAGCAATGGAGTATCACGGCTTCCTAAGGGCAACCAAGATCAAGGGACATCTCTTGGATTGTTCTGGGAGTCTACTGGGCTCTCTGTGACCAATATCTCATAAGGAGGCATCACATAGTTGACCTAATCAATTTAAGAGAATCATCTTAATATTATATCTTTCAAAGCAAGAATGAGTCTCTATTTATTTAGATCACCTTTTAGTTCTCTTGTCTACATTTTATGACTTTCATATACAGGTCTATTTGATTAAACTGGATTCTAATTTTGTATCTTTCTGGTGTTATTATGCATAAATTGTTTTCTTAATTTCCTCTGAGGGTTTTTTATTGCTGAGAAGTCGAAATGCAAATTTTCTTTCTAAGCATATTATATATGCCCAATTCTGTCCTGGGACATTGTTTGGCTCTACATAAATTGGTTAAGTTTTACCTCACTGTCCTTATATTTATGCCACAGCCCCTATGTAGCATCTTGATTCTGTCATATTCCCACACAGCATTGATGGAGTTATTGCACCCCTCTGTCACTTTAGTTTTTAGCACTTTATATTTTGATAACTTCACTCCTATAACCAACACTTTGGTTAAATATGTGCCCCTTAACAGCTGTTTCCAGGTTATTCTCAACAAAATTCATTTATATAAGACCATTAAACATTCATTGAAATTTGGGGGGAAGCATTGATGTTTATTTCTCTTACTTGTAAAACCATAAATACATGCCTACGACTTTGTCAAATCATGTGGCATTCTCCTTTAATAGTGTGCTTTGTCTTAGGAATCCAATTATGGATTCTTCTGTAGTGTTTAAAATAAATTGTTCTGGAACTCAGTAAGCAAATTTAATTCAGGAGTTAAACTCAGATGTGGTGGAGTGAGTCAACACACGTCAAGGTTTGACTTGGCATACTAAATAATACTCTAGTTGACCATAGCCCAAATAGTATCTGATAAAATGGTTCTGTTATGAAGAAGCATCTCATAAATGGATTGGCATGGAAAAATCACATGATAACTAAAGTGAATGGGTTTTGTTTCTGAAAAATTTCTCAATTAATCTGCAAACATATACCATGATTAGAGACAGGTAAGGATATTCTCTACTCCCCAAATGAAGTCTCAAAATTCAGTGTAAATTCCTAGACAAAAAAGCAGCCATGCCTTATTACCCATCAATACTCAATTTTGTGTCTCCAGCTCCATGATATTTCTGTTTCTCCAATATAGACTGGAGCTGTCTCTTCCCAGAGTCAGATCAGCTTGCTCTGCACATCATGAATCAACAAAACCCCAGGAAAACTGCCTGAAGAATGCCTGCTTTCCTCTCTGAACATCTAGCTCTCAGTGCCTCCCCACCAACCTCCTCTTGTAAATATTTTCATTTGTATTCATCTCCCCAAGTTGTTTTCAGTACAAACATTGGACAATCACATACTGTTTTATCCTGCTTAGAATTAAAAGTCTGCCCATGATTTTACTACATAGCAATTAAGAAAAATAAGAATGGTCTATAGATACTGAAACCACATGGAGAAAGGAAAACAGTAATTCATTTCATTAATACTGGGGCACCTTAAAAAGAATCCACAGATTCGACTCAAACACATTGCCAACAATAATTGTCCAGTACGTTGGCAAGGTAGAAAGTATCACTGTTAGCTGATTGGGAATTATAACAGAACCGGGTCTTCCAATCCTAACAAAATAACAATGGCTGAAACAAAATAACACCTATGTATATGTGTAGCACCTAAAATCATTGTGGCACTCTGGAGGCCAAAACAGGAGAGCCACAGTTAGAGTCCAGTCAGAGCTACATAGCATAACCCAAATTTTAAACAAAAAAAGGTAATGTTGTTGATTAACAGAAAGAGAGCTTTAGACATTAGCTGAGATTTCCCATTATTCTGATCATACAGAACAGCATTGTATCGACTCCCAAGTGTTCTATATCGTTTTGTTAATGTTTAAAATGTGTAGAATCATTCACAGTTTATGGAATCAGCGTCAATTAATTGTTCTGAGGTTATTTATGAGAAATAAGAATTACGATGTGAGCCAAAGAGAAACTAAAACGTGAAGAAGAGTCTCATCTACAAATCTACTCTCTGAACTAATTGATATTAGCACCACCATTTAAGGTTAAACAAGAAACTACAAGGGGGAAAGATTTTTAGATCATTTATTCATGTTTATAATTATAGACAGAAATAAGAGGTACAGTGGACAGCTCTGCCTCCCAACAAATGATTGACTATCACTTGGCATTCAATGTTCCATCATTATTTATTACAAAATAAATGTGATCTTCTGCTCCAGGGAGCAGAGTTAAGCTATGCTCTGTTCTGCTAGCTCCCACAGTGGGCTAAACATTGCACATTGGTGTTGCACACTGAGCATCATTTTGCAGACTGAGTAATTTTATCCATTCCTAGTGCCTTTCCAAAACCAAAGATTGGTGATTTCACCAGCTCAAATACATAAACAGAGCACTTAAGGGACTAATTTCTGCATGGAGATAGAAAAACTAGTAGTTTATTATGCACTCAAAATCTATCTATTGGTAACATTTGTATCATGTAGCCTTTCATCTACATGTGATCAATATAGATAATTAATATAATAATATAATTAATAATATAATAATATAAACCTGGTCTATAAGCATAATCTATTGAGAAGTAGTCTGCCAAGTAGGTCACTGTACAGCCACAAGGAGACAGTTATTGGATTCTTCTCTAGCAGAAAACTCTTGGAAGGAATAGCATCCCAGTATGGATTAGAAGTATCAGGATGCCTAATAATTACATCTCCACATGTAATTAACTGTACCAATCCTTTATCCTAATAGTATTTGTAGGTAAAATATATTTTAATGGTCTGCGGATGAGGCTCCGTTTGTAGACAACCTGCCTAGAAAGCACAAAGCTCTCGGTCCAGTCCCCAGTACTGCACAAACAGGCCAGGTATGGTAGTGTATGTCTGTAAATCCAGCACTGAATATGTGGAAGAATGGTGTAGGTGCATGTGTACAAGTGTGTGGAGACATGAAATTCAAGTTCATCTCCAATTGTGCAACAATGTTGAGCTGGACAACATGAAACCTTGCCTCAAAAAACAAAACCAACCAAAGGCTATCTATAAATTCACCATGATCCCCATCAAAATCTCAACACAATTCTTCAAAGACATGGAAAGAGAAATTTTCAAATTCATCTGGAAAGGTAAAAAAACCCACAACAGCAAAGACAATTCTTAACAATAAAAGAACTTCTGGGAAAATCACCATCCCTGATCTCAAGGTATCCTACAGAGTGATAGTGATTAAAAAAACTGCATGGTATTGGTACAGAGACAGACACGTTGATCAATAGAATAGAATTGAAGACCCAGAAATAAAACCAAACAGTTACAGACACTTGATCTTTGACAAAAAAAAGCCAAAAATATACAATGGAAAAAAGAAAGCATCTTCACTAAATGGTGCTGGTCTAACTGACAGTCTATATGTATGTAGAAAAATAAAAATAGATCCATATTTGTCACCTTTCACAAAGCCGACAAATCCAAATGGATCAAGGACCTCAACATAAAACCAGATACACTCAAACTAATAGAAGTGGGGAAGAGCCTGGAATTCATTGGCACAGGGGGAAATTTCCTAAAGAGAATTCCAGTGTCTCAAACTCTAAGTTCAAGAATTGCTAAATGGACCTTCATGAAACTAGAAGGCTTCTGTAAAGCAAAGAACATAGTCAATAAGACAAATGGGCAACCTACAGGATGGAAAAAAATCTTCCCTAACTCCACATCAGATAGAGGGCTAATATGCAAAATATGTAAAGAACTCAAGAAACTATCCACCAAAAAAAAAAAAATCCAAGCAGCCCAATCAAAAAATGGGGTATAGAACTAAACAGAGAATCCACCGAGGTATTTTATATTATTCGGGACTTTTATGAAGGGTGTCGTTTCCCTAATTTCTTTCTCTGCTTGTTTCTCTTTTGTGTAGAGGAAGGCTACTGATTTATTTGAGTTAATTTTATACCCATCCACTTTGCTGAAGGTGTTTATCAGCTTTAGTAGTTCTCTGGTGGAACTTTTGGGATCACTTAAATATACTATCATATCATCTGCAAATAGTGATATTTTGACTTCTTTTCCAATCTGTATCCCTTTGATCTCCTTTTGTTGTCTGATTGCTCTGGCTAGAACTTCAAGAACTATATTGAATAAGTAGGGAGAGAGTGGGCAGCCTTGTCTAGTCCCTGATTTTAGTGGGATTGCTTCAAGTTTCTCTCCATTCAGTTTAATGTTAGCCACTGGTTTGTTGTATATGGCTTTTACTATGTTTAGGTATGGGCCTTGAATTCCTAGTCTTTCCAGGACTTTTATCATGAAGGGGTGTTGAATTTTGTCAAATGCTTTCTCAGCATCTAATGAAATTATCATGTGGTTTTGTTCTTTCAGTTTGTTTATATAATGGATTACGTTGATGGTTTTCTGTATATTAAACCATCCCTGCATGCCTGGGATGAAGCCTACTTGATCATGGTGGATGATTGTTTTGATGTGCTCTTGGATTCGGTTTGCCAGAATTTTATTGAGTATTTTTGTGTCTCCACAACAGAGGAATTTCAAATGGCTGAGAAGCACTTAAAGAAATGTTCAAAGTCCTTAGTGATCCAGGAAATGCGAATCACAACGACCTGAGAGTCCACCTTACACCAGTCAGAATGGCTAAGTTCAAAACCTCAGGTGACAACACATGTTGACAAGAATGTGGAGAAAGAGGAACATTTCTCCATTGCTGGTGGGGTTGCAAACTGGTACAACCACTTTGGAAATCAATCTGGAGATTCCTCAGAAATTGGCAATAGATCTACCTGAAGATCCAGCTACACCACTCTTGGGCATATACCCAAAAGATGGCCCACCATACCACAGGGGTACACGTTCCACTATGTTCACAGTGGCCTTGTTTGTAAGAGCCAGAAGCTAGAAATAACCCAGATGCCCCACAACAGGAGAATGGATACAAAAAATGTGCTTCATTTACACAATGGACTACTACTCCACTATTAAGAACAAGTAGCTTTGCCGGCAAATGGATGGGAACTAGAAAATATCATCCTGTGTGAGGTAACTCAGATGCAAAGGGGCATGCACAGTATGTACTCACTAATGAGTGGTTATTAACCAAAAAAAAGTACAGAATACCCAGGATATAGTTCACAAACTCAGAAAGGTTACAGAACTCAAAAAGATTAATAAGCTGAAAGACCCAACTGAGTACACCGCAATACCTGGTCCGCCAACCAGCAGCACACACCAGCTGATATGAGGCCCACCACACATATACAGCAGAAGACTGCCATGTCTGGGTTCAGTCAGAGAAGATGCATCTAACCCTCAAGAGACTGAAGACCCCAGGGAGTAGGGAGGTCTGATGGGGTGGAAACGGGTGGGTGGGAGGGTGGGCGGGGATGTATGGGATGTGGAACAGTTAGAGGATGGACCAAGAGCGGAATACAATCTGGAGTGTAAAAAAAGGTTAAATAATTTTTTTTAAAAAATAACAATTAAAAACAATAATATTTTAGCAACAAATGATGTTGGAATTTTCTTTGTGTTCTTATACGTTTAGATCAGACTACAATAACCAAGAGAAGGAGAAATTATGCAAAGTTCAATTTAAATGTATAAATAATGAAATGCATCTAATTTGTTCAGTGTTGCAGTGGTCCTCATTCAGCAGAAGGGGTGGGATTGTTGCCTTGCATTATATTTTTTTCCTAAAGAAATGAGCAGAGGAGTCAACATGCGAACGGAATTACAAAGTCTTCAGAACCAATCGAATTATAATGGCTTACAATGCTGCAACCACTATAGAGAAGGCAAGGTAAAAAATTTGAAAGAGATTCACTTTGGAATCTTAATTCCATCTTACTCAAGGAAATATGGCAATTTCTTCCATAAGTCAATAGATACTATTGTTTAATATTGAACGTGCAAAGCCTTTAATCTTATTAATTCTAACTGTAAGTGTGTGCCTGGTGGAAATTCCACCATGAATGTAAAACATGCCTAAAACTGTTTATAACAACACTTCACATTCAAATAACATGATGAGGCCCATTGGCAAGAGTAACTACAGCCATGTGCAAACACTAGGTGAATTTGGGGATCATAATGTTGAAAAATTGTTTGTATATAGCCCCATAGTTTATGAGGTTCAAACATAAATGACACCACAGAGCACATTCCTTATGCACACATATAAAATAAAAGCATAAAGAATTCAAAAAGTAAAAGCAGAGTTTTCAGGGTTGTCATTATCTTCTCATGAAAGGCAGCAATAGTTTAAGGGAAGGATTCATAGATAATGAGTATTGATACTGATCAGGAACTGATGTGCATGCTGGGTTATGACTTGGCATCTATCATTCCCTATCCATATGTGTGCATATCTTAATATCTATCATACTATATTTAATTTTTCTGACTATAATAAAATAATATTAATGTAATTAAAAACTGAATACTAGTAATGACCTAATAAATATTCTTGACCTCCTACATTTTAAATCTACCTAGTTTTCTTAATTAATTAATAAATGAATTATTCCCCCCTCTGAGTAGATAATGAGTCAGTCACTATGATAAAACTGAGATTCAGAAATCAGCAACTTTTGAAGAACTCACAATCTGTACAAGAATTTTAACAAGATCATAATTCTCCACAAATAGGAAAAATAAGTAAATGTTTTATTTTTAAATGCCTACTATACAGTAAGTGCTTATATTATCATTATTATTATTAATTAATATTATCTACTATTACTATTGTTATTCAAGCTGGGGAAAATAGCATGGACGATAGACATTGAGAGTTTGATATTCCCCAAGATGAACATTTCCTTTCTTACAATAATGGATGTTTCTGTTTCGTGTGGTGCCTCTGGGTAAGCAGAACTTGAAAGGTAAAAGAACAAAGCAAGACAAACCTATTCCATCGAAACTCTACACCATACTCCCTGTTCTTTCAGTGTTTACTCTCTTTATAAATATTTGCCCTTCACTTTAGTGTAATAATTCTAAGAATGAAATTTCCTCTGAGTTCAACTTATCTTTAGAATTCCAAACTAGGAATAACTAATGAGACAACTAGAAGAACTAAAACATAGCATACAGCATAAAAGACTCTGCTGGTTGAGTTAAATGGCCCTTGAGATAGCCCATGAGATAGCTTGTCAGATGACTGGTTTATATACACATTGATGATATTTAATTCTTAGATTAAAATCATAAATGTAAGTAAAATTTATTAGTGAAGAAATATGAAGTCTAAAAGAAATTAAATTCATCAGCAAAAACTATAAGATTTTATAGTACTCTGCAGAAAAACCAGTGATGTTAAAACCAACTCAGAGATAACTTCTGGAATCTTCCCTGGTGGCAAAGAGTATTTATTTGAGTCCCAGGAGAGTAATACATAAAGCCTAAATTATGGAAAAGTAATAGCTTAGAAGCTAGGTATCCCACAGGGGCCATGCAGATTCCAATTAACTCTTCAACCTAGTAATGCTCACCCCAGGAAATCCTAAAAATATAGCCACCAAATGGGTAGTTAGAAAAAAGAAACAAACATAGTTCTTGGCATAGGTTCCCCATAAACAGAACCCTGTGGGCACACTTCACACCAGGCCATCTGCTGTTTTGTAATGGCATGCTAATGGATGGTGGAGACAAGTTATTAATGTCACTGTAGAGAATGGCTCATTATCCAAAGCTTCTCACAGAGTGAGTCCTATCTGTATTGTGTGCACTTTATTTTCTGTTTTATTAGAGTCGGGGGAAGGGAAAGACTCTTATTTAAACATTCTTAACTTTGGGCTTTGCTTACTACAAATTGCCCAAAAGAGTGAAGAAGGAGGAGGGAGAGGAAAGGGAGGAGGAGGAAGACAAAGGGAGAAGGCGGAAGAGATGGACCAGGAAAGGAGGAGGAGGAGGAGGAGGAGGAAGAGAAAGAGGAGGAGGAAGAGGAGGAGGAGGAGGAAGAGGAGGAGGAGGAAGAGGAGGAGGAGGAAGAGGAGGAGGAAGAGGAGGAGGAAGAGAAAGAGGAGGAGGAGGAAGAGAAAGAGGAGGAGGAGGAAGAGGAAGAGGAGAAGGAGGAGGAGGAGGAAGAGGAAGAGGAAGAGGAAGAGGAGGAGGAGTAGGAGGAGGAAGAGGAGGAGGAGTAGGAAGAGGAGGAGGAGTAGGAAGAGGAGGAGGAAGAGGAGGAGGAGGAAGAGGAGGAGGAAGAGAAAGAGGAGGAGGAAGAAGAGGAGGAGGAGGAGAAGGAGGAGGAAGAGAAAGAGGAGGAGGAGGAGGAAGAGAAAGAGGAGGAGGAGAGGAGGAGGAGGAAGAGGAGAAGGAGGAGGAAGAGAAAGAGGAGGAGCAAAAAAAGCATGGGCCCAATTAGCCAGGCTAAAGTTACTCAATTTAGAACAAGTACAAAACAGAGAATACTGAGAAAAGCAAGAAAGCAAGAAGGAAGGAAGCAAAGAAGGAAGGAAGGGGACAAGGAAGGAAGGAAGGAAAGACAAAAGGAGGGAATCACTGGTTTTATTTTTACAGTTAAATTTTAATGGCAGGAGGCTAAGGGGAAGGTTCAGTAGGGAATGTACTTGCCACACAATCACAGAGATGAGCTCAAGGACTATGAGATAGGCTAAAAAGGGCTAAAAATAAAACTCATAGCTATGAATTCCTCCAAAAAGAAACAGGAAAGAGCATATGTCAGCAGCTTGACAGCACACCTAAAAGCTCTAGAACAAAAAGAAGCAAATACACCCAGGAGGAGTAGAAGTCAGGAAATAATCAAACTCAGAGCTGATATCAACCAAATAGAAACAAAAAGGACTATACAAAGAATCAACAAAACCAGGAGCTGGTTCTTGAAAAAATCAACAGGATAGATAAACCCTTAGCCAGACTAACCAGAGGGCACAGAGAGAATATACAAATTAACAAAATCAGAAATAAAAATGGAGACATAATAACAGAAACTGGTGAAATTTAAAAAGACCATCAGACCTACTACAAAAGCTTATACTCAACAAAATTGAAAATCTGGATAAAATGGACAATTTTCTAGATAGATAACAGGTACCAAAGTTAAATCAGGATCAGATACATCATCTAAACAGTTCCATAACTCCTAAAGAAATAGAAGCAGCTATTAACAGTCTCCCAATCAATAAAAGCCCAGGAACAGATGGATTTAGTGCAGAATTCTATCAGACCTTCATAGAAGACCTCATACCAATATTATCCAAACTATTCCACAAAATGGAAACAGATGGAGCACTACCGAATTCCTTCTATGAAGCCACAATTACTCTTATACCTAAACCACACAAAGACCCAACAAAGAAAGAGAACTTCAGACCAATTTCCCTTATGAACATTGGAAATAGAAAAACTACTCAATAAAATTCTCACAACTCTCACAACCAAATCCACGAACACATCAGAACAATCATCCTTCATGATCAAGTAGGCTTCATCCCAGGGGATTCAAGGATGGTTCAATGTACCAAAATCCATCAATGTAATCCACTATATAAATAAAGCCAAGGAAAAAACACGTGATTTTTTTTACATGCTGAGAAAGCATTTGACAAAATTTAACACCCCTTCATGATAAATGTCTTGCACAGATCAGGTATTCAAGGCCCCTACCTAAATATAGTAAAAGTAATATACAGCAAACAAGTAGCCAACATCATACTAAATGAAGAGAAACTTGAAGCAATCCCACTAAAACCAGGGACTAGATAAGGCTGCCCACTCTCTCCCTACCTATTCAGTATAGTACCCGAGGTCCTAGTCAGAGCAATCAGACAACAAAAGGAGGTCAAAGGGATACAAATTGGAAAGGAAAAAGTCAAAATATCACTATTTGCAGATGATATGATAGTATACTTAAGTGACCCCAAAAATTCCACCAGAGAACTACTTAACCTTATTAACAACTTCAGCAAAATGGCAACAAAGGGAGAACAAAAATATTCATAGGAGGAGATATGGAGACAAAGTTTGGAGCAGAGACTGAAGGAATGGCCATTCAGAGCCTGCCCCACCTGGGGACACAGCCCATATACATAGAGCCACCAAACCCAGTCACTACTGGGGATGACAAAGGTGCATGCTGACAGAAGCCTGATATAGCCATCTCCTGGGAGACTCTGCCAGAGCATGACTTATACAGAGGTGGAGTCTTGCAGCCAACCCTTGAACTGAGAATGCCATCCCCACTGGAAGAGTTACAGAAAGGATAGAAGGAGATGGAGGGGTTTGCAACCCCATAAGAACAACAATACCAACCAACCAGGGACTAAACCACTACCCAAAGACTACACATGGACAGACCCATGGCTCCAGCTGCATATGCAGCGGAGGATGGCCATGTTGAGTGCCAATGGAAGGGGAAGCCCTTGGTCCCGACGAAGCTCCACCCACCAGTATACGGGAGTTTCAGAGCAAGGAGGCAGGAAGGAGTGGTGGATGGGTGGGGAAACACCCTGATAGAAGAAGGGGGATGAAGATGGGATAGGGGTTTATCAACGGGAAACCGAGAAATGGGGACAACATTTGAAATATAGTTATTAAAAAAATCCAATAAAAAAAGACATAAAAAAAGAAAAGAAAGAATTAATTCACAACACAAAGTTAACGGGATTTTTTTCTTTTCTGGTGTTTGACAGCATTTACTAATGTTCTAGTGCTTCCCTTCTGCCCCAGTACCTCAGGGAGAATTGAGATTCTCTGTTCTGTCTCAAGTGCTAGAATTATATTTCACCTTATGCTAGGAACTCATCATAATGCTGAGTCCTCTAATATTATACAGTATGAAATCTGACTATCTAACATTTGCTAGGCAATATTCCAAATACCATAGGCCCCAATCAATATTCTGGATATATTTACACTAAAATATTAACAGTTATTTATTTTGCCTTTCAATTTTAACTGGGAATCCTGTATTTTATCTACCATCTGACTGTCCTACAAACAATGGATTTAAATAACTATAGTAACCATGTACTGAAAAATATTTTTAAAGGTGCAATAAATAATTTGCTACAAATATAGGCATGTGGCCACCATAGTGACATTGTCTAAGCTTACAGACTAGTAACATTTATTTAGCTAAAAGATGTGCTATAGCTTAGGGAATTACAGCATAAACTCGCTAGTACTAACATTTCTGTTGCTAATTCATTATTGGCTTAACATATAGCCATTAGCCACCAGGGTCATCCTACCCCCTGTGTGGAAAACAGATTGCAAGAAGCGGATCAGAACTGAGAGATGCTACCAAGATACAACAGGGTCAGGTAGAGGTTGTGAGCAGTGAGGCTTCTGGGAGGTAATAATAGATAATCCTATTTTGAACATAAAGTCAACCAAGAAGGAAATGGACATATAATTCTCTGCCCTCAGGGACCTTTCTCTCCCGAAAGCTCACATGTATTGAGTATTGGTTGGCCATAAATTATACACATACCAGGCAGAATCTCCAGTTACCTAATGTCACCAGTGGTCTCTAAAGTCCATAAGAGGGTAGGATAAAAGAAGCTGAACTGAGTTCTTCCAGACATGTACTTAACTGGTAAGTAAAGCAAAGGGGTAGCTGTCATTTGTCTGATACCAAGCAGGGTGCTTTACCCTGTGACTGTATAAAAGAGGTCCTGTGGAGATTGGGAAGGGCTTTTAACAATTGTGTGGAATACACTTACTTTACCCTTCTCAGCATGCTGGAGTTTTTGAAGTTGCCAAATGAGTGGCCAGCATTTAAATGCTTTGTGAAACCAAAGAAACAGGAAATAGGTATTATTTAAGGTGCTTGGAGAAGGACTCATGGGGAGAAGGGACATGCTGGGCCTAGTATAAATGGAGCACTCTGGCTGACTGCAAAGGAGAAGAATGTAAAAATTAACAGCAGCATAATGAAACCTCAGTCAGAGAACTGAGTTAGAGAAAACACAGCCATTCCAGGGCAGAGAATGACACTCTACAAAATGGCAAGAATGAAAGGCAACAGGAACAATGGCCACACTGCTAAAAATTCACTGTGTACATACATGTGAGCATGTATGTGTGTGTGTGTTTTTTTGTGTGTGCATAAGTGCCTTATGTGTGCATGTGTGTGTGCGTGCATGCATGTGTACATCGTGTATGTGTGTATGTGCATGCATGTGTGCATTGTGAGTACATATGTGTGTACATGTGTGTGTGCATGCATGTGAGCATTGTGCCTGTATGTGTTTGTGTGTATGTGTGTGTGTCTTGTGCTTTTGGTAACAAGACTCTCATTCTATAACCCAGGCTAGTCTAGAACTCAATATGTAGCCTGGGCTAGCCTCAAATCCATGCAATCCTCCTATTTCAGACTCCCAATGGCTGAGATTAAAGCAGTAAGCCACCAAACCTGGCTCTGATAATCTTTTTTATATTTATTTGAAAGATATTGTATACATAAGAAAAGAAAAGAAAGAGGAGAGCTCCAAGTTTTACACAGAGCATTGAAATTTTCCTCATTTAAAAGAATCAAACTACATTTTACTTCTTTATATCCACATGCATATTACTCAGTAGCCACACATGCACCTAGAAAATTTAAGTTTTGTTTATAAAAGGCACAGCTGACTCAGTGATCTGTCAAAATTTACACACTACAATTCAGATGCAAAACAACAGTGAAGTCCTTCTTTCTGTACAAATGCTGTAAGCTTCCTGCCAAACACCCATTCTGACATACGCCTGGAGGTGGGGTGGGGGCAGAACATCCAAATGCCAGTAAGAAGTTGCTCATTATCTTCTGTTTCAAAATGGTCCTTTTCATTTAAAAGTCCATTTCAGGAAAGTACCCAGCCAACTCAAAGTTCAGACTATCTACAGAGCTGTCAGTCATGTCTCAAACAGACCCTCTCCCACTCCTGCAAGAGAGTTTCTGGGAACAGAGTGAAGCTCACATGTGCTCAGGGAGCCAGAGCGATGAGGGCTCCAACCCATCTGCAACTGATACCCAGATGGTGAGGAGGAGTAAGATACATACCTCAGCAACTTAATTTAGCCAGGTCGATCAACTTCTGTCTCTACGACACCTGTTTCTATAACATTTAGCTCTTCTCTTGGCGTGGTTGTCATTCCTAAATCTCCCTACTGGAGCTCTGGCGGTGTCTTCAGCTCTTCTGTCCTCTCCTTCAGGCCTCCGTATCAACCCACTGTCCTGTAGTCTCCGCTATGACCACAGCAATGCCTGTTAATGAGCTACATGAATTTTAGATTTCCCTCCTACCATGCCACATACCTAAGGCAGGATTTAGCAAAGAAAAGCAATTCCCCTCACTTTCTGCCTACACATACCAATCTCCATTTCTCCTGCCTAAAGGCACTTCATTCTTTCTCAGGGGCCTTTCTGTGAATTCGTCTTCCTCCTGAGAACTAAACAGGAAGGAGGCTATGAGCTGCCTCTGTTTGCACAAACCCCTCGATCCAGCTGTGATTTCTCCAACACTAAACCTACCACTTCCTGAAAGCCTTCTTTAAACATAAGTAATGTGGAACAATTCCCCATGGAATGATTTCTCACAGATTAAGTGTACAGGTAGGCACATGTTAGTTTAGCTCTAGAAACAGCACCATTAGGTTGTATGACAATTGTTTCATCCTAATGCTTCTCTCACAGCCATTTGCAGTCAATACCCATCTCATCTCAGGATCCAGACATCACCGAGCTGTATCCTGCCATGAGAAGGAATGTTTCCTTTTCTAATATGTTGAGTCAAGTCCATACTGGTTAAGAACAGTTCTCTTGAAAATAGCTAAAAATCTATATTATATGCAAAAATGATTATATATAATATATGAACACTTATTTGTTGCAAAATGTCTATACCAAAACCTAGGAAATGTGGAGCCTCAAAAACGAGAGGGCTTTTCCCAGGGGCCATCAGTCCATAGGAAGATATAGCTGTAAGAACAATGGGGTTTTGGCTTCCTTCTGGAAAAAAGGCAGGTGGCCAAATAAAATCTTCCACCCCTTCAATAAGTAAGGGCCTTTAGTAAGGCACAAATTGGAGGTGAGCTAACATTTGTTCTAAACTTACAATCCAAGTGCTAGCTAGTCAAACAAATTTTGAGTGATTCTGAACTGCCTGAATGATCATAAGATTGTCATCTACCCCAGGCTTTCTATTGAAGAACAGAGACACGATTGCTCCCCCACTTTAAAGTTAATCTAAAGGGGCCTGCCAATCATCTAGACAGAAAAAAATATCACTCAAGGAAATTTATCTTTTAGAAACTTTAGAAATAGAATAAAGCCCTCCTAATGCAGGCCATCTCTGTGCACTATCTACTTTCACCCTTAGAGTGTTTCACTTTCCTCTGACATACACCTAAATTCCACACTGTGGTCTGTATGTTGCCTCTAAATTCTCTTGACAAGAATCACAAAGGCTAGGGAGCCAAAGAGAGTCTAAAGCAAGGTCCCAGGGACACAAGAATTACAAGAAAATAATTTTCTAACATAGATAAGCATCTATGAATGTTCACCAAAATACATGGGAGCACACTATGGCCATAAAACAAGGGCACAAAATTCCTCACAAAATCAAAACTGATTTCAGATCTTGGGATATCACAAATTATGATGTATGCTATGAAAAACAGGGTTTAATGTCTTACAGAATTTTATAAATCGTGAAGGTAAAGAGCAAATTACGTGATGTTACATATTTTTTAATCTGAACTTCTATAAAAGATATATACAATATGATTTTAATCTTACTGTACATATTGCCAGTGTCTTTGGCAACCTTGGACACATTCGTATCCTTTCTTTATTCTCCTTATTCAGCCCCTAATCTGTCTCCAAGTTTATTAAGGTTTGTGTATGGAGCTAAATGAACAGGAATATTGGATTCTCATCCATAAACTTGTTTGTACCTAGTTTATTTACTTGTCTATCAATGTCATTTTTATTTATTCTTACACTTAATCTTAGCCAAAAGGCCAAGAAGCTATTTTATTTATTTTTAGAACAAAATAAAATTACTTATTTTGAAATACTGACAGAAAATCCATCTTAATCTGGCTTAAATATGAAAAAGTCATGCAAATTAATACTTCATTCTCATAAAATTCAAGACCGAAACAGACTTAGAAGACAATCTGCACTAGAGAGTCAGCTATTATCCCTGCTTTCAGTCCTCCTTCTTTTGCCCATATTTCATTTGACCCTGTTTCTTGGATACATTCTCACCTATTGCAAAGAGAATAAGTTTAAAATCTTGTTCCCCAGACTATCACAACAATTCTTCCTGGCCAAAGGGCAACTTTTATTTTATTTTCACAAAGGACTAAGAGGTATGAAAAAAACTGCTCACGGACACAGACAGTGCTGGCCATACTAACAGAAGGTTAGTCTGTAGGTTCTGCTGTTCTAACACATTATGGAGGTGACATGACAGTTGTTACTACAGAAACATATTCAACTACTTGAAGAGGTGCTGAAGGACCCTTCTTGGTCACTGACAGCAGCCTTTTTGGAGTAAACCTTCTACATCAGACAGGTGGGAAAATAGGAGACACTTTTTGTCAGTACTTAAAAGCATTTTTTGCCCTGAGAGTATACCAAAGTATTAGAGTATTAAGATGATGGATAACATAAATTTGTATGATACATGAAAAATCATAGAAACCAATAAAATGTTTATATATAAAGTAGTTGAAAACATCAATTTAGAAACAAAAAACAATACAGGCTATTGCAACAGCTATCAGATGACCACTACAACTTAATAAAAACCTACTGTTGAAGATACCACATCCTTGAGGCATAGACCATGAAGAAACCAAGCTGGTACTGACTAGAGACTGCATGCCTACTGACTTCCATAATGCTGAAAGGCGCTGTGTGTGCTGCTGGAGAAAGGGGGTCAGTCTCATCTAGCCGTGAGCTCTGTGAGCTGCACTAACAGCTCTCTTCACAAGCCATGCCCACTGGTACAATAGTGGCATGAATACTATGAGAGTAACCAATCATCTAAGTCCCACTCCACAAAATGAAACCCATACTTGGTACTATTATTTGAGCCAAGAACATGTGACTGGATATGTCATAGGCCTTAGAGGAAAACCACTACTACTACTTCTACTGTTGCTGCTGTGTGCTGCTGCTGCTGCTGCTGCTGCTAGTAGTAGTAGTAGTAGTAGTAGTAGTAGTAGTAGTAGTAGTAGTAGTAGCAGCAGCAGCAGCAGCAGCAGCAGCAGTATTCTGTTAAACGTACAACATATAAAACTGACTCCTAATTACTTATCGTTATACTCATAGATTAGTATATCTCCCAACCCTCATCAGAAAGTCTTCTTTTTGCTGTAGGTGGCAGTTAATACAGAGAACCACAACTGATAGGTGTTCAAAGGATTAAAACCGTGGAACACTCAGCCTTTTTTATGTGCAATGGGGAGCATTTTTCAGTCTTTTAATCCACGTACTATTTTAAATTAATACAGCTACTATATTTCATAAAAATGGGCAACAGAATGACTGAAACAATCTGGTCAAAATGGTCAGAAGATGAGTCACATGTGTGACATACATTTTCCTAACTTTATTTTTGTATTTTATTTTTTAAATTGGATATTTTTTATTTATATTTCAGATGTTATTTCTTTTCCCTGTTTTCTGGATATAACCCCCCTATCCCATACCCCTCCCCTTCTTCTTAAGGGTGTTCCATCCCCAGCCACGTCCCCTTCCCACCCACTCCAGACATTACCCTACACTGGGTGGTCCAGCCTTGGCAGGACCAAGGGTTTCTCCTTCCATTGGTGGAGCCATGGGTCAGTCCATGTATATTATTTGCTGTAAAATTATAAAAAATGCTGTCTTTTACCCCACACTAAATCTGGCACCATAGTGCCCAAGATATCTGGTAGATAACTTCATCTCAGTCAGCAAAGCTTCTTACCTGCTCTGCTCCATCCCATATCACACTGCCGATGCCTTTTCTCTGAGCCTGGCAGCAGTCTCTCTACCCATCTAGTTCCCAAGGCAGGCTGCCACCACGCCAGACATACACATCCCAATTCTGTGGTGGCCCAGTGTCTCCGGCCACCACATACTCTCTTAAACTTAAATCAGCACGTGAAAGAACACACAACACAATAACCTCTAATAAAATTTATAAAATATAATTTGCTCATCTAGACACACAAAACTCTGTACACATCCATCACTTAAGAATATTGATAACAACCTGTAAATGTTCAGAGAGGAATCTTAACATCAGACTCCATGTTCTCTCAGCTGCTTCTTCTACCTCATCTAGTCTCCTCCTCCTCTAAAACTTTTCTCCTGCCCATCCTTCCTTCTCATGCAATGAAAGGCCTCATTCTATCTTGTACCTGCCTTCACCTGTATGACATCCTACAGGGTAGTGGTTTAGTCCCTGGGAGTTCTGGTAGGTTGGCATTGTTGTTCTCATGGGGTTACAAATTCCTACAGCTCCTTCAAACTTTTCTCTAATTCATCCAACCTGGATCCAGTTCTCAGTACAATAGTTTACTGCTAGCATTAGCATTAGCCTCGGTATTTGGCAAGCTCTGGCTGTCTCTCAGGAGACAGCTATATCAGGTTCACTTCTTAGTTTCATCAATCTTATCTAGTTTTGGTGGCTGTACATATATGGGCTGTGTACCCATTTGGGGAAGACTCTGAATGGCCGTTCCTTCAGTCTCTGTTCGAAAGTTTGCCTCCATATCCTCTCCTGTGAATATGTTTGTTCCCCCTCTTAAGAAGGACTGAAGCATCTGCATTTTGGTTCTTCTTCTTCAGCTTCATGCGGTCTGTGGATTGTATCTTGGGTAATCCTACCTTATGGCTAATATCCACTTATCAGTGAGAACATACCATGTGTGATTTTCTGTGATTGGGTTACCTCATTCAGGATGATATTTTCTAGTTCAATCCATTTCCCTATGAATTTCATGAAGTCAATGCTTTTGAGACCTGAGAGCTGAGTAGTACTCCATTGTAGATGTACCACATTTTCTATGTCCATTCCTCTGTTGAAGGACATCTGGGTTCTTCCCGGCTTCTGGCTATGATTAATAAGGCTGCTATGAACATAGTGGAGCATGTGTCTTTGCTGTATGTTAGAGAAATCTTTTGGGTATATGCCCAGGAAATGTATAGCTGGGTCCTCAGGAAGTGGAATGTCTAATTTTCTGAGGACCTCCAGATCAATTTCCAGAGTAGTTGTACGAGCTGGCAATCCCACAAACAATGGAGGAGTGTTCCTCTTTCTCCACATCCTCGCCAGCATCCATTGTCAAATGAGTTTTTGATCTTGGCCATTCTGACTGGTGTGAGGTAGAATATCAGGGTTGTATTGATTTTCATTGCCCTGATGACTAAGGATGTTGAATATTTTGTTAGGTGCTTTTTGGCCATTCGATAATCCTCAGCTGGGAATGTTTTGTTTAAGCTCTGTACAGTTTTTAATAGGGTGATTTGACTCTGTGGAGTCTAACTTCTTGAGTTATTTGTATATTTTGGATATTAGCCCTCTCTCAGATGTAGAATTAGTAAAGATCTTTTCCTAGTCTGTTGGTTGTCGTATTGTCCTAATGACAGTGTCTTTTGCCTTACAGAAGATTTGCAGTTTTTTTTTCCCTTTCTTCAAGTCTTATTTTTTTTTATTTTTTTATTAACTTGAGTATTTCTTATATACATTTCGAGTGTTATTCCCTTTCCCGGTTTCCGGGCAAACATCCCCCTCCCCCCTCCCCTTCCTTATGGGTGTTCCCCACCCAACCCTCCCCCCATTACCGCCCTCCCCCCATAGACTAGTTCACTGGGGGTTCAGTCTTAGCAGGACCCAGGGCTTCCCCTTCCACTGGTGCTCTTACTAGGATATTCATTGCTACCTATGGGGTCAGAGTCCAGGGTCAGTCCATGTATAGTCTTTAGGTAGTGGCTTAGTCCCTGGAAGCTCTGGTTGCTTGGCATTGTTGTACTTTTGGGGTCTCGAGCCCCTTCAAGCTCTTCCAGTTCTTTCTCTGATTCCTTCAATAGGGGACCTATTCTCAGTACAGTGATTTGCTGCTGGCATTCGCCTCTGTATTTGCTGTATTCTGGCTGTGTCTCTCAGGAGCGATCTAGATCCGGCTCCTGTCGGTCTGCACTTCTTTGCTTCATCCATCTTGTCTAATTGGGTGGCTGTATATGTATGGGCCACATGTGGGGCAGGCTCTGAATGGGTGTTCCTTAAGTCTCTGATTTAATCTTTGCCTCTCCCTTCCCTGCCAAGGGTATTCTTTTTCCTCATTTAAAGAAGGAGTGAAGCATTCACATTTTGATCATCCGTCTTGAGTTTCGTTTGTTCTAGGGATCTAGGGTAATTCAAGCATTTGGGCTAATAGCCACTTATCAATGAGTGCATACCATGTATGTCTTTCTGTGATTGGGTTAGCTCACTCAGGATGATATTTTCCAGTTCCAACCATTTGCCTACGAATTTCATAAACTCGTTGTTTTTGATAGCTGAGTAATATTCCATTGTGTAGATGTACCACATTTTCTGTATCCATTCCTCTGTTGAAGGGCATCTGGGTTCTTTCCATTTTCTGGCTATTATAAATAAGGCTGCGATGAACATAGTGGAGCACGTGTCTCTTTTGTATGTTGAGGAATCTTTTGGGTATATGCCCAAGAGAGGTATAGCTGGATCCTCAGGCAGTTCAATGTCCAATTTTCTGAGGAACCTCCAGACTGATTTCCAGAATGGTTGTACCAGTCTGCAATCCCACCAACAATGGAGGAGTGTTCCTCTTTCTCCACATCCTTGCCAGCATCTGCTGTCACCTGAGTTTTTGATCTTAGCCAATCGCACTGGTGTGAGGTGAAATCTCAGGGTTGTTTTGATTTGCATTTCCCTTATGACTAAAGATGTTGAACATTTCTTTAGGTGTTTCTCAGCCATTCGGCATTCCTCAGCTGTGAATTCTTTGTTTAGCTCTGAACCCCATTTTTTAATAGGGTTATTTGTTTCCCTGCGGTCTAACTTCTTGAGTTCTTTGTATATTTTGGATATAAGGCCTCTATCTGTTGTAGGATTGGTAAAGATCTTTTCCCAATCTGTTGGTTGCCGTTTTGTCCTAACCACAGTGTCCTTTGCCTTACAGAAGCTTTGCAGTTTTATGAGATCCCATTTGTCGATTCTTGATCTTAGAGCATAAGCCATTGGTGTTTTGTTCAGGAAATTTTTTCCAGTGCCCATGTGTTCCAGATGCTTCCCTAGTTTTTCTTCTATTAGTTTGAGTGTGTCTGGTTTGATGTGGAGGTCCTTGATCCACTTGGACTTAAGCTTTGTACAGGGTGATAAGCATGGATCGATCTGCATTCTTCTACATGTTGACCTCCAGTTGAACCAGCACCATTTGCTGAAAATGCTATCTTTTTTCCATTGGATGGTTTTGGCTCCTTTGTCAAAAATCAAGTGACCATAGGTGTGTGGGTTCATTTCTGGGTCTTCAATTCTATTCCATTGGTCTATCTGTCTGTCTCTGTACCAATACCATGCAGTTTTTATCACTATTGCTCTGTAATACTGCTTGAGTTCAGGGATAGTGATTCCCCCTGAAGTCCTTTTATTGTTGAGGATAGCTTTAGCTATCCTGGGTTTTTTGTTATTCCAGATGAATTTGCAAATTGTTCTGTCTAACTCTTTGAAGAATTGGATTGGTATTTTGATGGGGATTGCATTGAATCTGTAGATTGCTTTTGGTAAAATGGCCATTTTTACTATATTAATCCTGCCAATCCATGAGCATGGGAGATCTTTCCATCTTCTGAGGTCTTCTTCAATTTCTTTCCTCAGTGTCTTGAACTTCTTATTGTACAGATCTTTTACTTGCTTGGTTAAAGTCACACCGAGGTACTTTATATTATTTGGGTCTATTATGAAGGGTGTCGTTTCCCTAATTTCTTTCTCGGCTTGTTTCTCTTTTGTATAGAGGAAGGCAACTGATTTATTTGAGTTAATTTTATACCCAGCCACTTTGCTGAAGTTGTTTATCAGCTTTAGTAGTTCTCTGGTGGAACTTTTGGGATCACTTAAATATACTATCATGTCATCTGCCAATAGTGATATTTTGACCTCTTCTTTTCCGATCTGTATCCCTTTGACCTCCTTTTGTTATCTGATTGCTCTGGCTAGAACTTCAAGAACTATATTGAATAAGTAGGGAGAGAGTGGGCAGCCTTGTCTAGTCCCTGATTTTAGTGGGATTGCTTCAAGTTTCTCTCCATTTAGTTTAATGTTAGCAACTGGTTTGCTGTATATGGCTTTTACTATGTTTAGGTATGGGCCTTGAATTCCTACTCTTTCCAGGACTTTTATCATGAAGGGGTGTTGAATTTTGTCAAATGCTTTCTCAGCATCTAATGAAATGATCATGTGGTTCTGTTCTTTCAGTTTGTTTATATAATGGATCACGTTGATGGTTTTCCGTATATTAAACCATCCCTGCATGCCTGGGATGAAGCCTACTTGATCATGGTGGATGATTGTTTTGATGTGCTCTTGAATTCGGTTTGCCAGAATTTTATTGAGTATATTTGCGTCGATATTCATAAGGGAAATTGGTCTGAAGTTCTCTTTCTTTGTTGTGTCTTTGTGTGGTTTAGGTATAAGAGTAATTGTGGCTTCGTAGAAGGAATTCGGTAGGGCTCCATCTGTTTCAATTTTGTGGAATAGTTTGGATAATATTGGTATGAGGTCTTCTATGAAGGTTTGATAGAATTCTGCACTAAACCCGTCTGGACCTGGGCTCTTTTTGGTTGGGAGACCTTTAATGACTGCTTCTATTTCCTTAGGAGTTATGGGGTTGTTTAACTGGTTTATCTGTTCCTGATTTAACTTCGATACCTGGTATCTGTCTAGGAAATTGTCCATTTCCTGAAGATTTTCAAATTTTGTTGAATATAGGTTTTTATAGTAAGATCTGATGATTTTTTGAATTTCCTCTGAATCTGTAGTTATGTCTCCCTTTTCATTTCTGATTTTGTTAATTTGGACGCACTCTCTGTGTCCTCTCATTAATCTGGCTAAGGGTTTATCTATCTTGTTGATTTTCTCAAAGAACCAACTTTTGGTTCTGTTGATTCTTTCTATGGTCCTTTTTGTTTCTACTTGGTTGATTTCAGCTCTGAGTTTGATTATTTCCTGCCTTCTACTCGTCCTGGGTGTATTTGCTTCTTTTTGTTCTAGAGCTTTTAGGTGTGCTGTCAAGCTGCTCACATATGCTCTTTCCTGTTTCTTTCTGCAGGCACTCAGCGCTATGAGTTTTCCTCTTAGCACAGCTTTCATTGTGTCCCATAAGTTTGAGTATGTTGTATCTTCATTTTCATTAAATTCTAAAAAGTTTTTAATTTCTTTCTTTATTTCTTCCTTGACCAGGTTATCATTGAGTAGAGCATTGTTCAGTTTCCATGTATATGTGGGCATTCTTCCCTTATTGTTATTGAAGACCAGTTTTAGGCCGTGGTGGTCCGATAGCACGCATGGGATTATTTCTATCTTTCTGTACCTGTTGAGGCCCGTTTTTTGACCAATTATATGGTCAATTTTGGAGAAAGTACCATGAGGAGCTGAGAAGAAGGTATATCCTTTTGCTTTAGGATAGAATGTTCTATAAATATCCGTTAAGTCCATTTGGCTCATGACTTCTCTTAGTCTGTCGACATCACTGTTTAATTTCTGTTTCCATGATCTGTCCATTGATGAGAGTGGGGTGTTGAAATCTCCCACTATTATTGTGTGAGGTGCAATGTGTGTTTTGAGCTTTAGTAAGGTTTCTTTTACGTATGTAGGTGCCCTTGTATTTGGGGCATAGATATTTAGGATTGAGAGTTCATCTTGGTGGATTTTTCCTTTGATGAATATGAAGTGTCCTTCCTTATCTTTTTTGATGACTTTTAGTTGGAAATTGATTTTATTTGATATTAGAATGGCTACTCCAGCTTGCTTCTTCTGACCATTTGCTTGGAAAGTTGTTTTCCAGCCTTTCACTCTGAGGTAGTGTCTGTCTTTGTCTCTGAGGTGTGTTTCCTGTAGGCAGCAGAATGCAGGGTCCTCGTTGCGTATCCAGTTTGTTAATCTATGTCTTTTTATTGGGGAGTTGAGGCCATTGATATTGAGAGATATTAAGGAATAGTGATTATTGTTTCCCTTTATATTCATATTTGGATGTGAGGTTATGTTTGTGTGCTTTCATTCTCTTTGTTTTGTTGCCAATACGATTAGTTTCTTGCTTCTTCTTGGGTATAGCTTGCCTCCTTATGTTGGGCTTTACCATTTATTATCCTTTGTAGTGCTGGATTTATAGAAAGATATTGTGTAAATTTGTTTTTGTCATGGAATATCTTGGTTTCTCCATCAATGTTAATTGAGAGTTTTGCTGGATACAGTAACCTGGGCTGGCATTTGTGTTCTCTTAGGGTCTGTATGACATCAGTCCAGGATCTTCTGGCCTTCATAGTTTCTGGCGAGAAGTCTGGTGTGATTCTGATAGGTCTCCCTTTATATGTTACTTGACCTTTTTCCCTCACAGCTTTTAATATTCTTTCTTTATTTTGTGCGTTTGGTGTTTTGACAATTATGTGACGGGAGGTGTTTCTTTTCTGGTCCAATCTATTTGGAGTTCTGTAGGCTTCTTGAATGCCTATGGGTATCTCTTTTTTTAGGTTAGGGAAGTTTTCTTCTATGATTTTGTTGAAGATATTTACTGGTCCTTTGAGCTGGGAGTCTTCACTCTCTTCTATACCTATTATCCTTAGGTTTGATCTTCTCATTGAGTCCTGGATTTCCTGTATGTTTTGGACCAGTAGCTTTTTCCGCTTTACATTATCTTTGACAGTTGAGTCAATGATTTCTATGGAATCTTCTGCTCCTGAGATTCTCTCTTCCATCTCTTGTATTCTGTTGGTGAAGTTTGTATCTACAGCTCCTTGTCTCTTCTTTTGGTTTTCTATATCCAGGGTTGTTTCCATGTGTTCTTTCTTGATTGCTTCTATTTCCATTTTTAATTCCTTCAACTGTTTGATTGTGTTTTCCTGGAATTCTTTCAGGGATTTTTGCGATTCCTCTCTGTAGGCTTCTACTTGTTTATTAATGTTTTCCTGTGTTTCCCTAAGTGTGTTCATGTCTTTCTTGAAGTCCTCCAGCATCATGATCAAATATGATTTTGAAACTAGATCTTGCTTTTCTGGTGTGTTTGGATATTCCATGTTTGTTTTGGTGGGAGAATTGGGCTCCGATGATGGCATGTAGTCTTGGTTTCTGTTGCTTGGGTTCCTGCGCTTGCCTCTCGCCATCAGATTATCTCTAGTGTTACTTTGTTCTGCTATTTCTGACAGTGGCTAGACTGTCCTATAAGCCTGTGTGTCAGGAGTGCTGTAGACCTGTTTTCCTCTCTTTCAATCAGTTATGGGGACAGAGTGTTCTGCTTTCGGGCGTGTAGTTTTTCCTCTCTACAGGTCTTCAGCTGTTCCTGTGGGCCTGTGTCTTGAGTTCACCAGGCAGGTTTCTTGCAGCAGAAAATTTGGTCTTACCTGTGGTCCCGAGGCTCAAGTTCGCTCGTGGGGTGCTGCCCAGGGGCTCTGTGCAGCGGCAGCAACCAGGAAGACCTGTGCCGCCCCTTCCGGGAGCTTCAGTGCACCAGGGTTCCAGATGGTCTTTGGCTTTTTCCTCTGGCGTCCGAGATGTGTGTGCAGGGAGCAGTCTCTTCTGGTTTCCCAGGCTTGTCTGCCTCTCTGAAGGTTTAGCTCTCCCTCCCACGGGATTTGGGTGCAGAGAACTGTTTATCCGGTCTGTTTCTTTCAGGTTCCGGCGGTGTCTCAGGCAGGTGTCCTGCCGCTCCTGGGCCAAGATTTGCAGTTTTATGAGGTCCCATTTGTCAATTCTTGGTCTTAGAGCATAAGCCATTGGTGTTTTGTTCAGGAAATTTTCCCCAGTGCCCATGTGTTCAAGACTCTTCCCCACTTTTTCTTCTATTAGTTTGAGTGTATCTGGTTTGATGTGGAGGTCCTTGATCCACTTGGACTTAAGCTTTGTACAGGGTGATAAGCATGGATCGATCTGCATTCTTCTACATGTTAACCTCCAGTTGAATCAGCACCATTTGATGAAAATGCTATCTTTTTTTCCATTGGATGCTTTTGGCTCCTTTGTCAAAAATCAAGTGCCCATAGGTGTGTGGGTTCATTTCTGGGTCTTCAATTCTATTCCACTGATTTACCTGTCTGCCTCTGTATCAACACCATACAGTTTTTATCACTATTGCTCAATTACTACAATTCAAGGTAGGAAATTGTGATTCCCGCAGACGTTCTTTTATTGTTGAGTATAGTTTTCTCTATCCTGGGTTTTTTGTTCTTCCAAATGAATTTGCAAATTGCTCTTTCTAACTCCATGAAGAATTGACTTGGAATTTTTGATGGGGAGTGCATTGAATTTGTAGATTGTTTTTGGCTAGATGCCCATTGTTACTATATTAATCCTGCCAATCCATGAGCATGAGAGGTCTTTCTGTCTTTTGACTTTTTCTTCAACTTCTTTCTTCAGATACTTGAAGTTCTTGTCATACAGATCTTTTACTTGCTTAGTTAGAGTCACACCAAGGTGTTTTATATTATTTGGGACCATAGTGAAGGGTGTCATTTCCTTAATTTCTTTCTCAGTCTGTTTAGCTCTTGTGTAGAGGAAGGCTACTGATTTGTTTGAGTTAATTTTATACCCAGCCACATTGCTGAAGTTGTTTATCAGGTTTAGTCGTTCTAGGGTGGAACTTTTGGGGTCACTTCATACTATCATATCATCTGCAAGTCGTGATGTTTTTACTTCTTCCTTTCCAATTTGTATCCTTTGTCCTCCTTTTGTTGTCTGATTGCTCTGGCTAGGATTTCCAGTACTATATTGAATAAGTAGGGAGAGAGTGGGAAATCTTGTCTAGTCACTTATTTTAGTAGAATTCCTTCAAGTTCCTCTCCATTTCGTTTGTTGTTGGCTACTTGTTTGCTGTAATTGCTTATATTATGTTTAGGTATGGGCCTTGAATTTCTGATCTTTCCAGGACTATTATCTTGAAGGGGTGTTGAATTTTGTCAAATGCTTTTTCAGAATCTAATGAAATGATTCAGTCATTTTTTCTTTGAGTTTGTTTGCACAGTGAATTACATTGATGGGTTTCCATATATTGAACCATCCTGGCATCCCTGGGATGAAGTCAAATTTATCATGATGGATGATCATTTATATGTATTTTTGGATTCGGTGTGAGAAAGTTTTACTGAGTATTCTTGAGTCAATATTCATAAGGAAACTTGGTCTGAAGTTCTCTTTCTTTGTTGGGTCTTTGTGTGGTTTAGGTATAAGAGTAATGGTGGCTTCATAGAAGGAACTGGGTAGTGCTCTGTCTGTTTCCACTTTATGGAATAGTTTGGATAGTATTGGTATGAGGTCTTCTATGAAGGCCTGATAGAATTCTGCACTAAACCCATCTGGTCATGGGCTCTTTTTGGTTTTTTTTAGTGACTGCTTCTATTTCTTTAGGAGTTATGGGGTTGTTTAAATGGTTTATCTGTTCCTGATTTAACTTTGGTTCCTGGTATCTGTCTAAGAAATTGTCCATTTCCTCCAGATTTTCCAGTTTTGTTGAATATAGGCTTTTGTAGTAGGATATGATGATTTTTTGAATTTCTTCTGAATCTGTAGTTATGTCTTCCTTTTCATTTCTGATTTTGTTAGTTTGGATACTCTCTTTTTTGTCCCCTCTGGTTAGTCTGGCTAAGGATTTATCTAATTTGTTGACTTTCTCAAAGAACCAGTTCCTGGTTTTGTTGATTTTTTGTATAGTCCTTTTTGTTTCTACTTGGTTGATTTCAGCCCTGAGTATGATTATTTCCTGGCTTCTACTCCTCTTGGGTGTATTTGCTTCTTTCTGAACTAGAGGTTTTAGGTGTGCTATCAAACTGCTGATGTATACTTTCTCCAGTTTCTTTTTGGAGGCGCTCAGAGCTATGAGTTTTCCTCTTAGCCCTGCTTTCATTGTATCCCATAAGTTTGGGTATGTTTGAATCCATTGATGTTAAGAGATATTTTTTTTTATTAACTTGAGTATTTCTTATATACATTTCGAGTGTTATTCCCTTTCCCGGTTTCCGGGCAAACATCCCCCTCCCCCCTCCACTTCCTTATGGGTGTTCCCCTCCCAACCCTCCCGCCATTGCCGCCCTTCCCCCATAGACTAGTTCACTGGGGGTTCAGTCTTAGCAGGACCCAGGGCTTCCCCTTCCACTGGTGCTCTTACTAGGATATTCATTGCTACCTATGGGGTAGGGGTCCAGGGTCAGTCCATGTATAGTCTTTAGGTAGTGACTTAGTCCCTGGAAGCTCTGGTTGCTTGGCATTGTTGTACCTATGGGGTCTCAAGCCCCTTCTAGCTCTTCCAGTTCTTTCTCTGATTCCTTCAATAGGGGACCTATTCTCAGTTCAGTGGTTTGCTGCTGGCATTCGCCTCTATATTTGCTGTATTCTGGCTGTGTCTCTCAGGAGCGATCTACATCCGGCTCCTGTCGGTCTGCACTTCTTTGCTTCATCCATCTTGTCTAATTGGGTGGCTGTATATGTATGGGCCACATGTGGGGCAGGCTCTGAATGGGTGTTCCTTCAGTCTCTGTTTTAATCTTTGCCTCTACCTTCCCTGCCAAGGGTATTCTTTTTCCTCATTTAAAGAAGGAGTGAAGCATTCACATTTTGATCATCTGTCTTGAGTTTCGTTTGTTCTAGGGATCTAGGGTAATTCAAACATTTGGGCTAATAGCCACTTATCAATGAGTGCATACCATGTATGTCTTTCTGTGATTGGGTTAGCTCACTCAGGATGATATTTTCCAGTTCCAACCATTTGCCTACGAATTTCATAAACTCGTTGTTTTTGATAGCTGAGTAATATTCCATTGTGTAGATGTACCACATTTTCTGTATCCATTCCTCTGTTGAAGGGCATCTGGGTTCTTTCCATTTTCTGGCTATTATAAATAAGGCTGCGATGAACATAGTGGAGCACGTGTCTCTTTTATATGTTGTGGCATCTTTTGGGTATATGCCCAAGAGAGGTATAGCTGGATCCTCAGGCAGTTCAATGTCAAATTTTCTGAGGAACCTCCAGACTGATTTCCAGAATGGTTTTACCAGTCTGCAATCCCACCAACAATGGAGGAGTGTTCCTCTTTCTCCACATCCTCGCCAGCATCTGCTGTCACCTGAGTTTTTGATCTTAGCCATTCTCACAGGTGTGAGGTGGAATCTCAGGGTTGTTTTGATTTGCATTACCCTTATGACTAAAGATGTTGAACATTTCTTTAGGTGTTTCTCAGCCATTCGGCATTCCTCAGCTGTGAATTCTTTGTTTAGCTCTGAACCCCATTTTTTAATAGGGTTATTTGTCTCCCTGCGGTCTAACTTCTTGAGTTCTTTGTATATTTTGGATATAAGGCCTCTATCTGTTGTAGGATTGGTAAAGATCTTTTCCCAATCTGTTGGTTGCCGTTTTGTCCTAACCACAGTGTCCTTTGCCTTACAGAAGCTTTGCAGTTTTATGAGATCCCATTTGTCGATTCTTGATCTTAGAGCATAAGCCATTGGTGTTTTGTTCAGGAAATTTTTTCCAGTGCACATGTGTTCCAGATGCTTCCCTAGTTTTTCTTCTATTAGTTTGAGTGTGTCTGGTTTGATGTGGAGGTCCTTGATCCACTTGGACTTAAGCTTTGTACAGGGTGATAAGCATGGATCGATCTGCATTCTTCTACATGTTGACCTCCAGTTGAACCAGCACCATTTGCTGAAAATGCTATCTTTTTTCCATTGGATGGTTTTGGCTCCTTTGTCAAAAATCAAGTGACCATAGGTGTGTGGGTTCATTTCTGGGTCTTCAATTCTATTCCATTGGTCTATCTGTCTGTCTCTGTACCAATACCATGCAGTTTTTATCACTATTGCTCTGTAATACTGCTTGAGTTCAGGGATAGTGATTCCCCCTGAAGTCCTTTTATTGTTGAGGATAGCTTTAGCTATCCTGGGTTTTTTGTTATTCCAGATGAATTTGCAAATTGTTCTGTCTAACTCTTTGAAGAATTGGATTGGTATTTTGATGGGGATTGCATTGAATCTGTAGATTGCTTTTGGTAAATTGGCCATTTTTACTATATTAATCCTGCCAATCCATTAGCATGGGAGATCTTTCCATCTTCTGAGGTCTTCTTCAATTTCTTTCCTCAGTGTCTTGAACTTCTTATTGTACAGATCTTTTACTTGCTTGGTTAAAGTCACACCGAGGTACTTTATATTATTTGGGTCTATTATGAAGGGTATCGTTTCCCTAATTTCTTTCTCGGCTTGTTTCTCTTTTGTATAGAGGAAGGCAACTGATTTATTTGAGTTAATTTTATACCCAGCCACTTTGCTGAAGTTGTTTATCAGCTTTAGTAGTTCTCTGGTGGAACTTTTGGGATCACTTAAATATACTATCATGTCATCTGCCAATAGTGATATTTTGACCTCTTCTTTTCCGATCTGTATCCCTTTGACCTCCTTTTGTTATCTGATTGCTCTGGCTAGAACTTCAAGAACTATATTGAATAAGTAGGGAGAGAGTGGGCAGCCTTGTCTAGTCCCTGATTTTAGTGGGATTGCTTCAAGTTTCTCTCCATTTAGTTTAATGTTAGCAACTGGTTTGCTGTATATGGCTTTTACTATGTTTAGGTATGGGCCTTGAATTCCTATTCTTTCCAGGACTTTTATCATGAAGGGGTGTTGAATTTTGTCAAATGCTTTCTCAGCATCTAATGAAATGATCATGTGGTTCTGTTCTTTCAGTTTGTTTATATAATGGATCACGTTGATGGTTTTCCGTATATTAAACCATCCCTGCATGCCTGGGATGAAGCCTACTTGATCATGGTGGATGATTGTTTTGATGTGCTCTTGAATTCGGTTTGCCAGAATTTTATTGAGTATATTTGCGTCGATATTCATAAGGGAAATTGGTCTGAAGTTCTCTTTCTTTGTTGTGTCTTTGTGTGGTTTAGGTATAAGAGTAATTGTGGCTTCGTAGAAGGAATTCGGTAGGGCTCCATCTGTTTCAATTTTGTGGAATAGTTTGGATAATATTGGTATGAGGTCTTCTATGAAGGTTTGATAGAATTCTGCACTAAACCCGTCTGGACCTGGGCTCTTTTTGGTTGGGAGACCTTTAATGACTGCTTCTATTTCCTTAGGAGTTATGGGGTTGTTTAACTGGTTTATCTGTTCCTGATTTAACTTCGATACCTGGTATCTGTCTAGGAAATTGTCCATTTCCTGAAGATTTTCAAATTTTGTTGAATATAGGTTTTTATAGTAAGATCTGATGATTTTTTGAATTTCCTCTGAATCTGTAGTTATGTCTCCCTTTTCATTTCTGATTTTGTTAATTTGGACGCACTCTCTGTGTCCTCTCATTAATCTGGCTAAGGGTTTATCTATCTTGTTGATTTTCTCAAAGAACCAACTTTTGGTTCTGTTGATTCTTTCTATGGTCCTTTTTGTTTCTACTTGGTTGATTTCAGCTCTGAGTTTGATTATTTCCTGCCTTCTACTCGTCCTGGGTGTATTTGCTTCTTTTTGTTCTAGAGCTTTTAGGTGTGCTGTCAAGCTGCTCACATATGCTCTTTCCTGTTTCTTTCTGCAGGCACTCAGCGCTATGAGTTTTCCTCTTAGCACAGCTTTCATTGTGTCCCATAAGTTTGAGTATGTTGTATCTTCATTTTCATTAAATTCTAAAAAGTTTTTAATTTCTTTCTTTATTTCTTCCTTGACCAGGTTATCATTGAGTAGAGCATTGTTCAGTTTCCATGTATATGTGGGCATTCTTCCCTTATTGTTATTGAAGACCAGTTTTAGGCCGTGGTGGTCCGATAGCACGCATGGGATTATTTCTATCTTTCTGTACCTGTTGAGGCCCGTTTTTTGACCAATTATATGGTCAATTTTGGAGAAAGTACCATGAGGAGCTGAGAAGAAGGTATATCCTTTTGCTTTAGGATAGAATGTTCTATAAATATCCGTTAAGTCCATTTGGCTCATGACTTCTCTTAGTCTGTCGACATCACTGTTTAATTTCTGTTTCCATGATCTGTCCATTGATGAGAGTGGGGTGTTGAAATCTCCCACTATTATTGTGTGAGGTGCAATGTGTGTTTTGAGCTTTAGTAAGGTTTCTTTTACGTATGTAGGTGCCCTTGTATTTGGGGCATAGATATTTAGGATTGAGAGTTCATCTTGGTGGATTTTTCCTTTGATGAATATGAAGTGTCCTTCCTTATCTTTTTTGATGACTTTTAGTTGGAAATTGATTTTATTTGATATTAGAATGGCTACTCCAGCTTGCTTCTTCTGACCATTTGCTTGGAAAGTTGTTTTCCAGCCTTTCACTCTGAGGTAGTGTCTGTCTTTGTCTCTGAGGTGTGTTTCCTGTAGGCAGCAGAATGCAGGGTCCTCGTTGCGTATCCAGTTTGTTAATCTATGTCTTTTTATTGGGGAGTTGAGACCATTGATATTGAGAGATATTAAGGAATAGTGATTATTGCTTCCCGTTATATTCATATTTGGATGTGAGGTTATGTTTGTGTGCTTTCATTCTCTTTGTTTTGTTGCCAATACGATTAGTTTCTTGCTACTTCTAGGGTATAGCTTGCCTCCTTATGTTGGGCTTTACCATTTATTATCCTTTGTAGTGCTGGATTTGTAGAAAGATATTGTGTAAATTTGGTTTTGTCATGGAATATCTTGGTTTCTCCATCAATGTTAATTGAGAGTTTTGCTGGATACAGTAACCTGGGCTGGCATTTGTGTTCTCTTATGGTCTGTATGACATCTGTCCAGGATCTTCTGGCCTTCATAGTTTCTGGCGAGAAGTCTGGTGTGATTCTGATAGGTCTCCCTTTATATGTTACTTGACCTTTTTCCCTCACTGCTTTTAATATTCTTTCTTTATTTTGTGCGATTGGTGTTTTGACAATTATGTGACGGGAGGTGTTTCTTTTCTGGTCCAATCTATTTGGAGTTCTGTCGGCTTCTTTTATGTCTATGGGTATCTCTTTTTTTAGGTTAGGGAAGTTTTCTTCTATGATTTTGTTGAAGATATTTACTGGTCCTTTGAGCTGGGAGTCTTCACTCTCTTCTATACCTATTATCCTTAGGTTTGATCTTCTCATTGAGTCCTGGATTTCCTGTATGTTTTGGACCAGTAGCTTTTTCCGCTTTACATTATCTTTGACAGTTGAGTCAATGATTTCTATGGAATCTTCTGCTCCTGAGATTCTCTCTTCCATCTCTTGTATTCTGTTGGTGAAGTTTGTATCTACAGCTCCTTGTCTCTTCTTTTGGTTTTCTATATCCAGGGTTGTTTCCATGTGTTCTTTCTTGATTGCTTCTATTTCCATTTTTAATTCCTTCAACTGTTTGATTGTGTTTTCCTGGAATTCTTTCAGGGATTTTTGCGATTCCTCTCTGTAGGCTTCTACTTGTTTATTAATGTTTTCCTGTGTTTCCCTAAGTGTGTTCATGTCTTTCTTGAAGTCCTCCAGCATCATGATCAAATATGATTTTGAAACTAGATCTTGCTTTTCTGGTGTGTTTGGATATTCCATGTTTGTTTTGGTGGGAGAATTGGGCTCCGATGATGGCATGTAGTCTTGGTTTCTGTTGCTTGGGTTCCTGCGCTTGCCTCTCGCCATCAGATTATCTCTAGTGTTACTTTGTTCTGCTATTTCTGACAGTGGCTAGACTGTCCTATAAGCCTGTGTGTCAGGAGTGCTGTAGACCTGTTTTCCTCTCTTTCAGTCAGTTATGGGGACAGAGTGTTCTGCTTTCGGGCGTGTAGTTTTTCCTCTCTACAGGTCTTCAGCTGTTCCTGTGGGCCTGTGTCTTGAGTTCACCAGGCAGCTTTCTCGCAGCAGAAAATTTGGTCTTACCTGTGGTCCCGAGGCTCAGGTTCGCTCGTGGGGTGCTGCCCAGGGGCTCTCTGCAGCGGCAGCAACCAGGAAGACCTGTGCCGCCCCTTCCGGGAGCTTCAGTGCACCAGGGTTCCAGATGGTCTTTGGCTTTTTCCTCTGGCGTCCGAGATGTGTGTGCAGGGAGCAGTCTCTTCTGGTTTCCCAGGCTTGTCTGCCTCTCTGAAGGTTTAGCTCTCCCTCCCACGGGATTTGGGTGCAGAGAACTGTTTATCAGGTCTGTTTCCTTCAGGGTCTGGCGGTGTCTCTGGCAGGGGTCCTGCCGCTCCTGGGCCCTCCCCCACGGGAGCCCAGAGGCCTTATACAGTTTCTTCTTGGGCCAGGGATGTGGGCAGGGGTGAGCAGTGTTGGTGGTCTCTTCCGCTCTGCAGCCTCAGGAGTGCCCACCTGACCAGGCGGTTGGGTCTCTCTCTCACCGGGTCTGGGAGCAGAGAGCTGCTGCGGGCCGGGATCCGCGGGTGTGGGACTTCCGGTAAACACAGAACGTGCCGGGTCCTAGAGAAATTCTGCTTCCGTGTGTCCCAAGCTCACCAGGCAGCTTTCTTGCAGCAGAAAATTTGGTCTTACCTGTGGTCCCGAGGCTCAAGTTCGCTCGTGGGGTGCTGCCCAGGGGCTCTGTGCAGCGGCAGCAACCAGGAAGACCTGTGCCGCCCCTTCCGGGAGCTTCAGTGCACCAGGGTTCCAGATGGTCTTTGGCTTTTTCCTCTGGCGTCCGAGATGTGTGTGCAGGGAGCAGTCTCTTCTGGTTTCCCAGGCTTGTCTGCCTCTCTGAAGGTTTAGCTCTCCCTCCCACGGGATTTGGGTGCAGAGAACTGTTTATCCGGTCTGTTTCCTTCAGGGTCCGGCGGTGTCTCTGGCAGGGGTCCTGCCGCTCCTGGGCCCTCCCCCACGGGAGCCCAGAGGCCTTATACAGTTTCCTCTTGGGCCAGGGATGTGGGCAGGGGTGAGCAGTGTTGGTGGTCTCTTCCGCTCTGCAGCCTCAGGAGTGCCCACCTGACCAGGCGGTTGGGTCTCTCTCTCACCGGTTCTGGGAGCAGAGAGCTGCTGCGGGCCGGGATCCGCGGGTGTGGGACTTCCGGTAAACACAGAACGTGCCCGGTCCTAGAGAAATTCTGCTTCCGTGTGCCCCAAGCTCACCAGGCAGCTTTCTTGCAGCAGAAAATTTGGTCTTACCTGTGGTCCCGAGGCTCAGGTTCGCTCGTGGGGTGCTGCCCAGGGGCTCTCTGCAGCGGCAGCAACCAGGAAGACCTGTGCCGCCCCTTCCGGGAGCTTCAGTGCACCAGGGTTCCAGATGGTCTTTGGCTTTTTCCTCTGGCGTCCGAGATGTGTGTGCAGGGAGCAGTCTCTTCTGGTTTCCCAGGCTTGTCTGCCTCTCTGAAGGTTTAGCTCTCCCTCCGACGGGATTTGGGTGCAGAGAACTGTTTATCCGGTCTGTTTCCTCCAGGGTCTGGCGGTGTCTCTGGCAGGGGTCCTGCCGCTCCTGGGCCCTCCCCCATGGGAGCCCAGAGGCCTTATACAGTTTCCTCTTAGGCCAGGGATGTGGGCAGGGGTGAGCAGTGTTGGTGGTCTCTTCCGCTCTGCAGCCTCAGGAGTGCCCACCTGACCAGGCGGTTGGGTCTCTCTCTCACCGGGTCTGGGAGCAGAGAGCTGCTGCGGGCCGGGATCCGCGGGTGTGGGACTTCCGGTAAACACAGAACGTGCCCGGTCCTAGAGAAATTCTGCTTCCGTGTGCCCCAAGCTCACCAGGCAGCTTTCTTGCAGCAGAAAATTTGGTCTTACCTGTGGTCCCGAGGCTCAGGTTCGCTCGTGGGGTGCTGCCCAGGGGCTCTCTGCAGCGGCAGCAACCAGGAAGACCTGTGCCGCCCCTTCCGGGAGCTTCAGTGCACCAGGGTTCCAGATGGTCTTTGGCTTTTTCCTCTGGCGTCCGAGATGTGTGTGCAGGGAGCAGTCTCTTCTGGTTTCCCAGGCTTGTCTGCCTCTCTGAAGGTTTAGCTCTCCCTCCGACGGGATTTGGGTGCAGAGAACTGTTTATCCGGTCTGTTTCCTCCAGGGTCTGGCGGTGTCTCTGGCAGGGGTCCTGCCGCTCCTGGGCCCTCCCCCATGGGAGCCCAGAGGCCTTATACAGTTTCCTCTTAGGCCAGGGATGTGGGCAGGGGTGAGCAGTGTTGGTGGTCTCTTCCGCTCTGCAGCCTCAGGAGTGCCCACCTGACCAGGCGGTTGGGTCTCTCTCTCACCGGGTCTGGGAGCAGAGAGCTGCTGCGGGCCGGGATCCGCGGGTGTGGGACTTCCGGTAAACACAGAACGTGCCCGGTCCTAGAGAAATTCTGCTTCCGTGTGCCCCAAGCTCACCAGGCAGCTTTCTTGCAGCAGAAAATTTGGTCTTACCTGTGGTCCCGAGGCTCAGGTTCGCTCGTGGGGTGCTGCCCAGGGGCTCTCTGCAGCGGCAGCAACCAGGAAGACCTGTGCCGCCCCTTCCGGGAGCTTCAGTGCACCAGGGTTCCAGATGGTCTTTGGCTTTTTCCTCTGGCGTCCGAGATGTGTGTGCAGGGAGCAGTCTCTTCTGGTTTCCCAGGCTTGTCTGCCTCTCTGAAGGTTTAGCTCTCCCTCCGACGGGATTTGGGTGCAGAGAACTGTTTATCCGGTCTGTTTCCTCCAGGGTCTGGCGGTGTCTCTGGCAGGGGTCCTGCCGCTCCTGGGCCCTCCCCCATGGGAGCCCAGAGGCCTTATACAGTTTCCTCTTGGGCCAGGGATGTGGGCAGGGCTGAGCAGTGTTGGTTGTCTCTTCCGCTCTGCAGCCTCAGGAGTGCCCCCCTGACCAGGCGGTTGGGTCTCTCTCTCACCGGGTCTGGGAGCAGAGAGCTGCTGCGGGCCGGGATCCGCAGGTGTGGGACTTCCGGTAAACACAGAACGTGCCCGGTCCTAGAGAAATTCTGCTTCCGTGTGCCCCAAGCTCACCAGGCAGCTTTCTTGCAGCAGAAAATTTGGTCTTACCTGTGGTCCCGAGGCTCAGGTTCGCTCGTGGGGTGCTGCCCAGGGGCTCTCTGCAGCGGCAGCAACCAGGAAGACCTGTGCCGCCCCTTCCGGGAGCTTCAGTGCACCAGGGTTCCAACTGGTCTTTGGCTTTTTCCTCTGGCGTCCGAGATGTGTATGCAGGGAGCAGTCTCTTCTGGTTTCCCAGGCTTGTCTGCCTCTCTGAAGGTTTAGCTCTCCCTCCCACGGGATTTGGGTGCAGAGAACTGTTTATTAGGTCTGTTTCCTTCAGGGTCTGGCGGTGTCTCTGGCAGGGGTCCTGCCGCTCCTGGGCCCTCCCCCACGGGAGCCCAGAGGCCTTATACAGTTTCCTCTTGGGCCAGGGATGTGGGCAGGGGTGAGCAGTGTTGGTGGTCTCTTCCGCTCTGCAGCCTCAGGAGTGCCCACCTGACCAGGCGGTTGGGTCTCTCTCTCACCGGGTCTGGGTGCAGAGAGCTGCTGCGGGCTGGGATCCGCGGGTGATGTTAAGAGATATTAAGGAATAGTGATTGTTGTTTTCCATTTTTTTTTGTTATTAGAGGTGGCCATATGTTTGCGTGTCTCTCTTCTTTTGGTTTTGTTGCAAGAAGATTACTTTCTTCCTTTTTCTAGTGTGTGGTTTCATTACTTGTGTTGGGGTTTTCCATCTATTATCCTTTGTAGGGCTGGATTTGTAGAAAGATATTGTGTAAATTTGGTTTTGTCATGAAATATCTTTGTTTCTCCATCTATGTTAATTGAGAATTTTGCTGGATATAATAGCCTGGGCTGTCATTTGTGTTTTCTTAGGGTCTGTAAGACATCTGCCCAGGATCTTCTGGCTATCATAGACTCTGGTGATAATTTTGATAGGTCTGCCTTTATATGTTACTTGATGTTTTTCCCTTACTGTTTTTAATATTCTTTCTTTGTTTCGCGCATTTGGTGTTTTGATTATCATGTGTTGGGAGGAATTTCTTTTCTAGTCCCATCTGTTAGGAGTTCTGTAGACTTCTTGTATGTTTATGGGCATCTGTTTCTTTAGGTTAGGGAAGTTTTCTTCTATAATTTTGTTGAAGATATTTACTGGCCTTTTAAGTTGGAAGTCTTTATTCTCTTCTACACTTACAATCTTTAGGTTTGATCTTCTCACTGTGTATTGGATTTCCTGAATGTTTTGGGTTAGGAGCTTTTTGCATTTTACATCATCTTTGATGATTGTGTCAATGTTTTCCATGGTATCTTCTGCCCCTTAGATTCTCTCTTCTACCTCTTATATCCTGTTGATGATGCTTGTATGTATGACTCCTGATCTCTTTCCTAGGTTTTCTATCTCCAGGGTTGTCTCCCTTTGTACTTTCCCTATTGGTTATATTTCCATTTTTAAATCCTGGAAGGTTTTGTTCAATTCCTTCACCTGTCGTGTTTTCCTACAATTCTTTAATGGATTTTTTTGTGTGTGTTTCCTCCTTAAGGCCTTCTACTTGTTTACCTGTGTTGTCCTGTATTTCTTTGAGGGAGTTATTTATGTCCTTCTTAAAGTCCTCAATCATCATGAGCTGTGACATTACATCCAAATCTTGCTTTTTCCCATGTGTTTGGATATCTAATATTTGCTTTGGTGGGAGTACTGGGCTCTAATGTTGCCAAGTAGTCTTGGTTTCTGTTGCTTAGGTTCCTGTGCTTGCCTTTTGCCATCGGGTTGTCTCTGGTGTTAGCCTGTCTTGCTGACTCTGACAGTGGCTTGACATTCCTGTAGTCCTGTGTGTCAGCCCTCCTGTAGACCTGTTTTCTTTCCACTGAGTCTGGGAACAAAGAGCGGCTGCTGGTTTTGTGTGACCTGAAGCCTGCAGGCAGGTTGCTTGGCACAGAAGAGTTTGTCTTACTTCTGCTCTCGGGTGTGTAGGCACTCCTGGTGACTGGCTTTCAGCTCTTGGCAAAGGCAGGAACCCAAAGGGTCCTGCCCCTGACTACTCCTAGGCCCCTGTGCCCAGGGGGCACAAATGGCACTAGGCAGTTTCCTCTTGGGTCAGGAGTGTGGGCAGAAAGTATTTGTCTTCTCTGAGTTCTCAAGAGTATCACCACTTCTGAGGATCCTGCCCTCTCCCCCATGGGATTTGGGTGCAGGGAGCTGTGGGACTGGTTCAGTTCCGGGTGCAGACAGGGGAATGCTCAGCCTTAAATAGGACATCTATATCACACTTCTCATTATGCAACGGGGGTCAAAGATTGCAAGAACCAGAGTCAGTGGATGAATATAAGGAAACAGTGTTTATTTTAGATCCAGAAGAGCAGCTGCACATAAGACTGAACACCAGGTCCAAGAGCATACAAAATACCTCTCTATATAAGCTCAAGCCAGGCAAAATCCCACCATGGAGAGAGGTGGACATGAAGTCCCAGCCCTAGGTAGGAAGCTATTAGAAAGTGATAACTGCTGGGAAAGAATCAGCATTCTCTAAGGGTGAGAGACCCTTAATAGGTTGATGATGCTCCAGACGAAGACAACAAATTTAAGAGTAGGGAGATTGATGTGAGCAAAATACACTATAGGAAATTCTCAAAAAGGTAATAAAAATAGGGGCTGAAATCAAAGATCCATGAAGGTTGATGACCTACATATCTAAAATCAAACATCTCAAATTTTTAAATTGTATCTAAAATTTCATTAGACACAGGAACACAGAAATGCAATGTGCATCTTTGATAGACTTTGCAGACATCACTGAGTACAGGAAGTGACTCTGTGTGCTGATCCTGTTGAAGACAGAAAAGGGAGAGCCAGACCTCATGGTCTGCACAAAGAGAGAAAAGAATGTTTGTGTTCTGTCTTCAAGACTAAACAATGGACCTCCTCCATATGGAATGCTGATAACCTGACCTCTCTCAAAGGCTAAACTAAACTGACAGATGAGTTTTCTCTTTGCTCACTGCAGTTGTTCATGAGAAGGGAAAGAAGGGCATATTAGGCAAATGCTCCGTATTCCAAACCTTGAACACTTACAAAACTCTCAAAACTCTGAATGCAAAAGAAGCATCTCGGCCAGATGGAGCTATGGTTGAAACAACAACAAAAATGAATGTTCTGATTTTACTCAAGAAAATGAATGGAAGACTAGAATTTTATTCAACTTCCACTGCTTTCTCTGAGGTTAGCTGAGTTGCCTGTTCTAATCCATGAATGGCAGTAAGTTTTCCATCTGTAAGACTTAATCTTTTAAATACGAGTGGGAAATGTATCAGGATGCCAAACATAAAGTGGTATAGAATCATGGCAGGTCTCTATAGTTCTGTGGTCAAGTGTAGTACAGCAAAAAACCAGAGATTGAGACTCAGAGGTAACATTTGCCAAGCATGTGCAAAGCCCTAGTTCAATCTCTAGCACCAAAAGGCAGAAAGGATGAGGAGGGGTAAGGAGGAGGAGGAAGACAGGGAGCATAGAGAAAGAAGAAAGGGAGTGTGTAGGGAGAAGCAAGAATAAAACACTCAGTGAATTTTTTTAATGAAATAAATCATTTTATCTACATACAGATATTATAGTGGATACTCACATCTCAACAATGAACGGAAATTGATCACCAAATCTATATGCCTAAGTTTGTTCCTTCCCCTTATTTTCACTCATACCTCCTGCCAATGAAAGGATATGCAAGTTTCTTTTATAAATCACAGAGCAAACACAACATTTCTTGTGCATCCTTTGTGGTCTGTCCCTGCTTTGTCACCCTTATGCCCCTCCACCAGCAGTGTATTTGCTAGAAAACTGTCCCCATGTGTTGATGTGTGTTCATTCACTTTTCAGGAACTGTGCATCATGAATAAATATCAGGTAAGTTCCGTGTTGAAAATGTGCTGCTCTTTTAAAATTCTATTACTTTAATTATTAGTAATATAGAATTCTATTTTTGTGTGCTGTGTACTAGATCTTGAATTTTTTCTCCCTTTTCTGTGATCTGTTCTATATTTAACTTACTTATTACGGCTAACTCTTTTCCCAATATTTAGTTTATGTTTTGATTGAACACGATGTCTTAGTTAGGGTTTTACTGCTGTGAACAGACACCATGACCAAGGCAACTCTTGTAAAGGACAACATTTAACTGGGGCTAGCCTATAAGTTCAGAGGTTCAGTTCATTATCTTCAAGGTGGGAACATGGCAGCATCTAGCCAGATATGGTACAGGCAGAGCTGAAAGTTCTACATCTTCATCTGAAGGCTGATAGGGGAAGACTGACTTCCAGGCAGCTAGGATATGGGTCATAAAGCCATACCCACAGTGACACACCTACTTCAACAGGGCCATATCTTCTAATACTGCCTGCCACTCCCTGAGCTGAGCATACACAAACCATCACACATCGCATATTCTGTTTTCAAAAAGTTAATTTTATATACCAACACAGTCTTTTCTATTTTTTCTCACAAACTTGTTTCCAGTCTGCATCATGTTAATGTATGCTACTGTACTATTTTAATTATTGTAGATGTTTATTAACATTATTCTTATCCATCTGATAGCCATAGGATATTAGATATTACATGAGCAAAGTTGAAATGCTTTAAACATATGATTATTTTAAAGAAAAATTATCATTTATTTTGAAGCCCATAGTCTCAAAAACTGCTCAAATTACATTTAGAAAACACAATTGTATTTTCTCTAAGTAGATACACTAAAATTAACCTAAAAATGTTTTAAAGTTTTTATAATTTCATGTTTAGTAGCTTTGAACTGCCCCTGTTTTTCCTTATCAATTATAGTCATCATTTTGTGAAGTGAGACAATTATCAGTTTAATCTCTGAGACTTTCTGTCGTCTAGTCACACAGAACTGGATATTGACAATATCAAATACATTGGTGGGAAGGGCATTACATCAAGATGCACAATGCAACCTAGAGAAGAAACATTCTAGACAACATTCAAACAAACTGACTAAAGCAAAATGTAGGAACAGTAATTTCCACTTAATGGGAGCTAAGATCTATATCTGTATTCTAATTAGACATCTGCTCTGATCTTATTTTCTATGTTCCTGAGAAATTATCAGACTGACTTCCTCCGATATGTGGACAAGGCAACCTTATGAATCCCATTGCTGCAATGGAAACATTTGCCCTCAGATTACAGTACTGTTTTTCAGAAGGTGGATTTTTAGAGATCTTAAGAAAGTAAATGAAATCTCTAAGAACTTGAGAGAAAAATAACCGAAGAAGAACAGTGAGGGTGAAACCTGTAGAACGATAGTCAAGTTTGCATTTCCCTAGGCAAATAACAGAAGTGTGTTTTGTAAATTAACAGACTCTGCAAACCTTGGAATCCCAGATCCACATCTTTCAGGAAAGCTGGGAGCTCCATTTCAGAGCTGGTCTCTGGTGGCAAGCCAGCAGCTTCCACACATCTCTCTGCTGCTTTCCTTTTGTGTCTCACAACCTAGTCAGCAGCCACTGCCTTTTCTCTTCCTTTCTCTTATTTACTTATTTATTTATTTATTTATTTATTTATTTATTTATTTACTTTTTTAAGGAAAACTGGAACATAGTCATACTGATTGAAAACAATCTATTTATGCAATTTACAGTCACCTTTTCTTTATCCAAAATATGTTCCTTCCCTTTGCTTCAGACTATCCACCAAGCTCCCTTGAGCTGTCATTAAACACATTCCTTGTCTTCTGTGTTGGTTTTTGAACCAGTTGAGCTCCTTGGACCATAAATCTCCTTTTTTTCAGATTCTACTCAGGTTACACTCTATTAACCACATGATATATGAAAGTCTTCTCTGTCCTACAAATGGGAGCTCACCACACGGGATTCCTGTTTACCATATAACTTATCTGTGTGATGAACCAACTCCCAAAGTTGCACAGCCACTTAGAAATCAGAAAATTGGGAGAATGCTTCACTGGGTTTACTGTTAAAATCAAATAAGTAGTTATGGAGTACTTAAAGTGAAGTGCCTTGACTAAAGAAGGAGAGAGAGAAGAAGACGAGGAGAAAGAGGAGGAGAAAAGAAAAGAGAAAAATGCGCCCAGTTGAAAACTTAAATATTCAATCACTAAAATCATGTCTTTACAAGATCACACATCTGGATAGCTGACATTGATTTACATTTTGTTCTGTGTTCAGTATTGCATAAAAGTAGCCATATCTCCCATTTAAATTCACTTTATATTTTATGCAAGAGAAAGGCATGGAGCAGCCTATAACTCAGTTTGTATATGTTCTTTTAATCAGCTCCTACTTAACTGACTCAACTTGCTATAGTAATCAAAAGTTTGCTTTCCCGTGTCAAGGCCATTGATGCCAGCTGTTTGTAGGCACGTCAGCCTGCTCCACTGCTCAACACTTTGAATGGTGTACCAAATAAGTTATGTATCCTCTTCGATCTGCTATGTCGGTTTGTTTTTATTTAATTAACATTTAATCTAATGAAATACTATGTAACTGGAATGTGGGGAAAAAAGGGTCACAGAATATATGTGACATGAAAGCAGAAAGGGGAGGCAGAAAGGCGGCTGGCCCACAGGGAAAGGGGGCTGGCCCACAGGGAAAGGGGGCTGGCCCACAGAGAAAGGGGGCTGGCCCACAGGGAAAGGGGGCTGGCCCACAGGGAAAGGAGATGGGCCCACAGGGAAAGGGGGCTGGCCCACAGGGAAAGGGGGCTGGCCCACAGGGAAATGGGGCTGGCCCACCGAGAAAGGAGGCTGGCCCACCGAGAAAGGGGGCTGGCCCACCGAGAAAGGGGGCTGGCCCACCGAGAAAGGGGGCTGGCCCACAGGGAAAGGGGGCTGGCCCACAAAGAAAGGGGGCTGGCCCACAGGGAAAGGGGGCTGGCCCACAGGGAAAAGGGGCTGGCCCACCAAGAAAGGGGCTGGCCCACAGGAAAAGGGACTGGCCCACAAAAAAAGGAGGAGAGCAATAGAGTGGGTAAAAGGGGTCCAGAGTAGAAACAACAAAAGAGATGAAACTACCTTGATATGCTCATCATGATGGAGGGTGCTTTTTGTTTTTTCATTGGTTTTATTTTTGTTTGATGCTTTATTTATTTACATTTCTTTTTTTATTGGATATTTTATTTATTTAAATTTCAAATATTCTCCCCTTTCATTTTCTGTTCTCAGTCCGATGGTTGACTTCGAGCATTCACCTCTATATTTGTCAGGCTCTGGCAGAGGCTCTCAGGAGACAGCTTGATATAGCTGATATGTCTCAGGAGACAGCTTGATATACTGATATGTCTCCTGTCAGCACATACTTCTTGGCATCAACAGTAAGGACTGGGTTTGGTGACTGCATGTGGGATGGATCCCCATGTGTGGCACTCTCTAGATGGCCTTTCCTTCGGTCTCTGCTCCATATGTTATCTCCGTATTTCCTCCTGTGAGTATTTTGTTCCCACTTCTAAGAGGTACTGAAGCATCCACACTTTGTTCTTTCTTCTTCTTGAGATTCATGTGATCTGTGAATTGTATCTTGGATATTCCAAGCTTTTGGGCTAATATTCACTTATCAGTGAGTGCATACCATTTGTGTTCTTTTGTGACTGGGTTATCTCACTCAGGATGACATTTTCTAGTTCAATCCATTTGGCTATGAATTTCATGGAGTCATTATTTTTGATAGCTGAGTAGTACTTCGTTGTATAGATGTATCACATTTTCTGTATCTATTCTTCTTTTGAAGGGCATCTGGGTTCTTTTCAGCTTCTGGCTATTATAAATAGGACAGCTATGAACATAGGGGAGAATGTGTCCACATTATATGTTGGAACATCTTTTGGATAGTTAGTTCCACCCATAGCACTATGTCCAATTTTCTGAGGAACCTCCAGACTGATTTCCAGAGTATTTGTACTGGTATTGGAACAGGGACAGGCAGTTAGATCAATAGAATAGAATTGAAGACCCAGAAATGAACCCACATACCCATGGTCACTTGATCTTTGACAAAGGAGCTAAAACCATCCAGTGGAAAAAAGATAGCATTTTCAACAAATTGTGCTGGTTCAACTGGAGGTCAGCATGTAGAGGAATGCAAATCCATTCTTAATACCCTGTACAAAGTTTAAGTCCAAGTGGATCAAGGACCTCCAAATAAAAGAAGATATACTCAAACTAATAGAAGAAAAAGTAGGGAAGAGCCTCGAACACATGGGCACTGGAGAAAATTTCCTGAACAAAACACCAATGGCTTATGCTCTAAGATCAAGAATCAACAAATGGGATCTCATAAAATTGCAAATCTTCTGTAAGGCAAAGGACACTGTCATTAGGGCAAAATGGCAACCAACAGATTGGGAAAAGATCTTTACCAATCCTACATTTGATATAGGGCTACTATCCAAAATATACAAAGAACTCAAGAAGTTAGACTCCAGAGAGCCAAATAACCCTTTTAAAAGTGAGGTACAGAGCTAAACAAAGAATTCTCAGCTGAGGAATATCAAATGGCTGAGAAGTACCTAAAGAAATGTTCAACATCCTTAGTCATCAGGGAAATGCAAATCAAGACAACCTTGAGATTCCACTTCACACCATTCAGAATGGCTAAGATAAAAAAAAAAAACTCAAGTAACAACAGATTCTGGTAAGGATGTGGAGAAAGAGGAACACTCCTCCATTGTTGGTGGTATTTCAAACTGGTACAACCACTCTGAAAATCAGTCTAGAGATTCCTCAGAAAATTAGATATAGAACTACCTGAGGACCCATCTGTATCAGTCCTGGGCATATACCCAAATGATGCTTCAACGTATAACAAAGACACATTCTCCACTATGCTCATAGCAGCCTTATTTATAATAGCCAGAAGTTGGAAAGAACCCAGATGCCCTTCAACAGAGGAATGGATACAGAAAATGCAATACATCTGCACAATGGAGTACTACTCATGTATTTAAAAAATGACTTCATGAAATTCATAGGCAAATGGATTGAACTAGTAAATATCATCCTGAGTGAGGTAACCCCAATCACGAAAAAAAGAAAACACACATGGTATGCACTCACTGATAAGTGGATATTAGCCCAAAAAGTTCAAATTACACAAGATACAATCCAAAGATCACATGAAGCTCAAGAAGAAGGACGACCAAAGTGCAGATGCTTCAGTCCTTCTTAAAGGGAGGAATAAAAATATTCATAGGTGGGGATATGGAGACAAAGTCTGGAGCAGAGACTGAAGGAACAACTGTTCAGAGCCTGCCCCCACCTGGGGATCCAGCCCATGTACATAACAGCCACCAAACCCAGACAACATTGCTGATGCCAAGAAGTGAGTGCTGACAGGGGCCTGATGTAGTTGTCTCCTAAGAGGCTCCACCAGAGCATGACAAATACAGAAGCAAATGCTAGCAGCAAACCATTGAATGGATTATGGGGTCCCCTTTGGAGGAGTTAGAAAAAGGATTGAAGGAGCTGTAGGGGCTTGCAACCCCATAAGAGCAACAATACCAACCAACTAGAGCTCCCAGGAACTAAACCACTACCCAAAGACTACATATGGACAGACCCATGGCCCCAGTTTAGGGGAATTTCAGGGAGGGGAAGCGAAAATGTGGGTTTTTTTGGGGAGTGGGAACACCCTCATAGAAGAAAGGGTAGGGAGGATAGGATAGGGGTCTTATGTATGTAAAACCAGGAAAGGGAATAACATTTGAAATGTAAATATAAAAATATCCAACAAAAAAGAGGAAACAGTGGAAATAAATAGGTTGACTGAATTACAGAGAAAATTCAAGTCTCAGCCTCAGAGGGTGTCAGCAGTTAAAGTAAGAGCATTAATTGGCAAAGAATGGGATCCTATACTTGGGATGGGGATGTGTGGGAGGACCCTGTTGGAGCTGAGAATTTTGAATCTTCAGATTCTCAAGGGTTTACTCCACCTGAGGAAGTAGTACCCTCAGCCCCACCCTTTGATATGATGCCTTTTTCACCGGAGGAAATTAATCCCTCAGAGTCTCATAAACCAACAGTGACTTTTGCTGAAGAAAATGCCAGACAAGTCAATATTGATGTTTCTCAAGGCCCACCAATAGTTTCTCCTAGACCCATAACCAGACTCAAGGCAAAACAGGCCCCTAGGGGGCAGGTAGAAAGTGTAGTCCATGAGGAAATGTGCTACACTACTAAGGAGCTTAATGTGTTGCTAATTCATTCAAATAGAAGTCTGGAGAATATGTGTGGGGATGGATTTTAACTGTGTGGGATAAGGGTGGAAGGAACATGAAACTAGATCAGGCTGATTTTATTGACATGGGCCCTCTCTGAGTGGAGATTCTAGATTTAATATCGATGCTCATCCAGTTTAAAAAAAATGGAATATGGAAGCTCACACAGTTAAAAGAAAAGGTGTCAGAAGTCTGAATGGTTGGCTAAAAGCATTAACCAAAAGATGGTCTACTTAAAAAGAGTTTAAGATGCCTGATATCCCTTGGCTTAGTGTTGACAAAGGATTTTAAGGCTCAGGGAAACTGCAATGCTAGATTGGATACATTGTGTAATACTTAATCCTCCAGAATTGGAAGGCCCTGAAGATATGCCCTTCCTGAATCCTATAAGACACAAACTGGTGAGAGGGGCACCAGCACATTTAGAGAGTTTTGTTCTTGCCTTTTCCTTGTGCCAGACCTTAGAGTTGGAGATGCTGCTGCTCAATTAGATGAATTAAATGCAATGAGTTTAATTGGGCCCCAAGGTAACGAGGGCCAGGTGGCAGCATCGAATCACCAGAGACAAAGTGATCATAGTTCTTATCATGGACAGCATAGACAAAACAACATTTATAATGGTATAGCCCATAATGGTCAGCACAGGAGAGGTGAAATTTGTAATGTCATGACTCATTCAGACTTTTGGTACTGGCTAATTAGTCATGTGTTTCCAGGCATGAAATAGTAAGAAGCCTACTGCATATCTGTTTGATCTACATAAGCAGAAAAATTCTCAAACAAATGAAAGAAAACCTACATCAGATTATGGCAAAAGGCAATCTCAGCCAGTGGATCAGTTTCCAAACTTGAGCCAATTTGCAGACCCAGAATCCCTTGAATGAAGGGGTGGTCAGGTTCCCCTGAGGAAGAATCTTGATAAAACACCTAAAAGTTTTGCTGTAAGCCTTTCTCCAGTTCTTCCCCAGAGGGACCTACAGCCTTTTACAAGGGTAATTGTACATTGAGGGGAAAGGAAATAATCAGACTTTCCATGGTCTATTGGATATTGGTTCTGAATTGAGGCTGATCCCAAGAGACCTAAAGAAACATTGTGGGCTTCCAGTTAAAGTAGGGGCTTGTAGAAGACAAGTGACTAATGCAATTGTGATCACCACCAAGAAAGAAACATGACATTTAGTGGGTCCATTTTGATTCTGGACACAGCACATTTCTCACTTGGGTGTGTGACTCAGGCTGATTTACCAAGTGACTTGGAAAGCTGCTAGCTTGTGTGTGGCCTGGAACAGGAAAAGGCTCTTCAACAGATCCAGGCTGCCCTACCGCTTGGACCATATGATCCAGATGATCCTATGGTACTTGAGGTGTCAATGGCAGATAGAGATACTGTTTGGAGCCTCTGGAGGCTTACTGACGGCTCTGCACATTATGCCGGAACCACCCACAAGTGGACAACTGCTGCATTACAACCACTTTCCGGGACAACCCTGAAAGATACAGGTGAAGGGAAATCTTCACAGTGGGCAGAGCTTCAGGCAGCACACATGGTATTACAGTTTATTTGGAAGAAGAAATGGTCAGATATATGATTGTTCACTGACTCATGGGCTGTAGACAAAGGATTGGCTGGATGGTCAGGGACTTAGAAAAATCACAATTGGAAAATTGGTGAGAAAGACATCTGGGGAAGAAGTATATGGATGGATTTCTCCAAATGGGCAAAGGAAGTGAAGATATTTGTGCTCCATGCAAACACTCACCAAAAGGTGACTTCAGGAATTCAACAATCAAGTGAATAAGATGAACTGTTCTGTGGACAATCAGTCTCTTTCCCCAGACATCCTTGATATTGATCAACAGGCAGATAAACAAAGTAGCCATGGTGGCCGAGACAGAGGATATACTTGGGCTCAACGACACAGACTTCCACTCACCAAGGTTGACCTGGCTACAACTGCTGCTGAATGCCAGATCTGCCATCAGCAGAGACCAACACTGAGCCAAAGATACGGCACCATTCCTTGAGGTGACCAGCCAGCAACCTGGTGGCAGGTTGAGTACATTGGATCACTTCCTCCATGGAAAGGACAACGTTTTGTTCTTACTGGAATAGATACTTATTCTGGTTATGCCTTTCCTGCACATAATGCTTTTGCCAAAACCACCATCCGTGGACTTACAGAATGCCTTATCCATCATCATGGTATTCCACACAGTATTGCTTCTTACAAAGGAACTTATTTCACAGCCAGAGAAGTGTGACAGTGGGTTCATGATCATGGAATCCATTGGTCTTACCATGTTCCCCATCATACTGAAGCAGCTCATCTGATAGAAAGATGGAATGGCTTTTTAAAGACTTAGTTATGGTTACAGTGCCAATTAGGTGGCACCAGCATGGAGGGCTGTGGTAGAGTTCTTCAGAAGGCACTACATGCTTTGAATCAGCATCCGATATTTGGTACAGTTTCTCCCACAGCCAGGACCCATGGGTCCAGGAATCAAAGGTGGAAAGGGAAGAGTTCCACTCACTATCACTCCTAGGGATCCTCTAGGAAATTTTTTTGCTTCCTGTGTCCACAACTCTAGGTTCTGCTGGCCTAGAAGTTTTGGTTCCAGAGAGTTTTGTGTTCCTATCAGGAGCCACAGCAAACATTTCATTGAACTGGAAGCTCAGACTTCCCCCTGGTCATTTTGGGCTTTTAATGCCCTTAAACCAATGGGCTAAGAAAGGAATAACAGTGTTAGGAGGGGTAATAGATCCAGATTACCATGGAAAAATTGGATTGCTTCTTCACAATGGAGGTAAAAAGGATTATGTCTGGAGTGCTGGAGATCCCTTAGGGCATCTCATAGTACTACCATGTCCTGTGATTAAAGTCAATGAGAAACTAAAGCAGCCTAATCCGAGCAGAATGACAAAGGACATAGATCATCAGGAATGAAGGTATGAGTCACACCTCCATGAAAAGAACCAAGACCTGCTGAGGTGTTTGCAGATGGTATAGGAAATTCAGAATGAGTAGTAGAGGAAGGTAGTTATAAATATCAGCTAAGGGCACCTAACCAGTTGCAGAAATGAGGAGTATAAAGTAATATGAATGCTTCTGTTTTATTTTGTTAAGAACATATTTAGGGACTGGAGAGATGACTCAGTGGTTAAGAGCATTGACTACTCAGCAGAGGTTCTGAGTTCAATTTTCAGAAACCACATGGTGGTTCACAACCATCTATAATGGAAATCAATGCTTTATTCTGGTGCGTCTGAAGACAGCTACAGTGTAGTCATATAAACAAAGATTAATTAAGAACACACTTGTCCATGGATTGGCAGGATTAATATAGTAAAAATGGCCATTTTACCAAAAGCAATCTACAGATTCAATGCAATCCCCATCAAAATACCAATCCAATTCTTCAAAGAGTTAGACAGAACAATTTGCAAATTCATCTGGAATAACAAAAAACCCAGGATAGCTAAAGCTATCCTCAACAATAAAAGGACTTCAGGGGGAATCACTATCCCTGAACTCAAGCAGTATTACAGAGCAATAGTGATAAAAACTGCATGGTATTGGTACAGAGACAGACAGATAGACCAATGGAATAGAATTGAAGACCCAGAAATGAACCCACACACCTATGGTCACTTGATTTTTGACAAAGGAGCCAAAACCATCCAATGGAAAAAAGATAGCATTTTCAGCAAATGGTGCTGCTTCAACTGGAGGTCAACATGTAGAAGAATGCAGATCGATCCATGCTTATCACCCTCTACAAAGCTTAAGTCCAAGTGGATCAAGGACCTCCACATCAAACCAGACACACTCAAACTAATAGAAGAAAAACTAGGGAAGCATCTGGAACACATGGGCACTGGAAAAAATTTCCTAAACAAAACACCAATGGCTTATGCTCTAAGATCAAGAATTGACAAATGGGATCTCATAAAACTGCAAAACTTCTGTAAGGCAAAGGACACTGTGGTTAGGACAAAATGGCAACCAACAGATTGGGAAAAGATCTTTACCAATCCTACAACAGATAGAGGCCTTATATCCAAAATATACAAAGAACTCAAGAAGTTAGACCGCAGGGAAACAAATAACCCTATTAAAAAATGGGGTTCAGAGCTAAACAAAGAATTCACAGCTGAGGAATGCCAAATGGCTGAGAAACACCTAAAGAAATGTTCAACATCTTTAGTCATAGGGAAATACAAATCAAAACAACCCTGAGATTTCACCTCACACCAGTGAGAATGGCTAAGATCAAAAACTCAGGGGACAACAGATGCTGGCGAGGATGTAGAGAAAGAGGAAGACTCCTCCATTGTTGGTGGGATTGCAAACTGGTACAACCATTCTGGAAATCAGTCTGGAGGATCCTCAGAAAATTGGACATTGAACTGCCTGAGGATCCAGCTATACCTCTCTTGGGCATATACCCAAAAGATGCCTCAACATATAAAAAAGACACGTGCTCCACTATGTTCATTGCAGCCTTATTTATAATAGCCAGAAGCTGGAAAGAACCCAGATGCCCTTCAACAGAGGAATGGATACAGAAAATGTGGTACATCTACACAATGGAATATTACTCAGCTATCAAAAACAACGACTTTATGAAATTCGTAGGCAAATGGTTGGAACTGGAAAACATCATCCTGAGTGAGCTAACCCAATCACAGAAAGACATACATGGTATGCACTCATTGATAAGTGGCTATTAGCCCAAATGCTTGAATTACCCTTGATGCCTAGAACAAATGAAACTCAAGGCGGATGATCAAAATGTGAATGCTTCACTCCTTCTTTAAAAGGGGAACAAGAATACCCTTGGCAGGGAAGAGAGAGGCAAAGATTAAAACAGAGATTGAAGGAACACCCATTCAGAGCCTGCCCCACATGTGGCCCATACATATACAGCCACCCAATTAGATAAGATGGATGAAGCAAAGAAGTGCAGACCGACAGGAGCCGGATGTAGTTCGCTCCTGAGAGACACAGCCAGAATACAGCAAATACAGAGGCGAATGCCAGCAGCAAACCTCTGAACTGAGAATAGGACCCCCGTTGAAGGAATCAGAGAAAGAACTGGAAGATCTTGAAGGGGCTCGAGACCCCATATGTACAACAATGCTAAGCAACCAGAGCTTCCAGGGACTAAGCCACTACCTAAAGACTATACATGGACTGACCCTGGACTCTGACCCCATAGGTAGCAATGAATATCCTAGTAAGAGCACCAGTGGAAGGAGAAGCCCTGGGTCCTGCTAAGACTGAACCCCCAGTGAACTAGACTGGTGGGGGGAGGGCGGCAATGGGGAGAGGGTCGGGAGGGGAACACCCATAAGGAAGGGGAGGGGGGAGGGGCATGTTTGCCCGGATACCGGGAAAGGGAATAACACTCGAAATGTATATAAGAAATACTCAAGTTAATAAAAAAAAAAAAAGAACACACTTGTCTTTCTTCCAACTTCTTTAACATCAATTGGTATTTAAGTTGAGATACTAAGAGAATGTTTCCAAGCAACATTACCCCATTGTAAATTTTAAAATGTGTTTGCGATTGTTAGGCTTATTCATGACCTTGTTATTGTTTCATGTGGACATGAGATATTATTTGTGTCAAGTTGACAAGGGGTGAACTGTAGTAGCTATTCCTGGTTGTCAACCTGACTCTATCTGGAATAAACTACAGTCCAGAATTGGAAGGCTCACCCTATGATACTGATCTCAAGGCTGGGAGATACAAGTCTCTGACCTGGATCATGGCATGGAGATCTTAACACATAGTTGCTATGAATCTCTGGAGAGTAAGGCAAGGAGATCTCTGAGTTCAAGGTCATCTGGGACAAAGCAAGTCCCAGGTCCAGGAATGGTGGTGTACACCTTTAATCTGGAACACACCTGCTGGAGACCTACATAAAAACATTGGAAGGTGGAAGATGCAATCTTCTTCACCTGCCTGCCTTGTGGGAATGAGCAACGGCTAGATCCTTGGACTTCTATTCACCGCTACTGCTGACCATTGTTGGGGAGTTGGATTACAGATTGTAAGTCATCAACAATTCCCTTACAATATAGAGAATATCCTTAACTTTTGTGAATCTAGAGACCCTGCCTAACACATTCTGTTTCTGTTGTTATGTCTCCCTTTTCATTTCTGATTTTGTTAATTTGGATATTATCTCTGTGCCCTCTAGTTAGTCTGGCTAAGGGTTTATCTTTCTTGTTGATTTTCTCAGAGAACCAACCCCTAGTTTTGTTGATTCTTTGTATAGGTCTTTTTGTATCTACTTGGTTGATTTCAGCTCTGAGTTTGATTATTTCCTGCTGTCTATTTCTCTTGGGTGTATTTGCTTCTTTTTGTTCTAGAGCTTTCAGGTGTGCAATCAAGGTGCTAGTATATGCTCTCTCCAATTTTGTTTTTTGTTCTTTTGGGGTTTTTTGTTTGTTCTGTTTTATTTTGTTTTGTTTTGTTTTGTTTGAGGCACTCAGATCTATGACTTTTTCTCTTAGCACTGCTTTCATTGTGTCCCATGAGTTTGAGTGTGTTGTGCCTTCATTTTTATTAAATTCCAAAAAGTAATTTCTGTCTTCATTTCTTCCCTGACCAAGTTATCACTGAGTAGAGAGTTTCTCATCTTCCATGTGTACTTGGGTTTGCTGTTGTTTTTGTTGTTATTGAAGATCAGCCTTAGTCCATGGTGATCTAGAGCTTTCAGACGTGTGGTTAATCTATTAGTGTATGCTCTCACCAATTTCTTTATGGAGGCACTGAGAGCTATGAGTTTTCCTCTTAGCACTGCTATCACTGTGTCCAATAAGTTTGGGTATGTTGTGCCTTCATCATCATTGAAAAGTCCATTTCTTTCTTTATTTCATCCCTGACTAAGTTACCTTTGAGTAGAAAGTCTTCAACTTCCATGTGTATGTGGGCTTTCTGTTGTTGGTGATTTGTTTTGGTTTTTGGTTTTTGGTTTTGGTTTTTTGTTTGTCTTTTTTGTAATTTGAGACCAGCCTTATTCCATGGTGATTTGATAGGATGCATGGAATTATTTAAATCTTCTTGTATCTGTTGAGGCTTCTTTTGTGACTGATTATATGGTCAATTTTGGAGAAAGTACAATGAGGTGCTGGGAAGAAGTTATATTCTTGTGTTTTAGGATAGAATGTTCTATAAACATCTGTTAAGTCCGTTTGGTTAATAACTTCTGTTAGTTTCTCTGTGTCTCAGTTTAGTTTCTGTTTCCATGATCTGTCCACTGCTGAGAGTGGGGTGTTGAAGTCTCCCACTATTGTTGTGTGAGGTACAATGTGTGCTTTGAGGTTTAGTAAGGTTCCTTTTATGAATGTGGGAGCCCTTCTGTTTGAAACACAGGTGTTCAGAATTGGGAGTTCATCCTGGTAGATTTTCATTTTGATGTATATGAAGTGTCCTTCCTTATGTTTTTTTCTATTTAGCTTTTGTTTTTTATTTCTTTTATTGTATATTTTTATTTACAATTCAAATGTTATTCCCTTTCCTGGTTTCCCATGCATAAGGCCCCTATCCTATCCCCCTCCCCTTCTATAAGGGTGTTCCCTTCCCCATTCACCCCCCTTCACAACCCCTGACATTTCTCTACACTGGGGGTCCAACCTTGGCAGGACCAATGGCTTCTCCTTCCATTGGTGCCCAATAAAGCCATATGCAGCTGGAGCCATGATTCAGTGCATGTATAGCCTTTGGATAGTGATTTAGTGGCTGGGAGCTCTGGTTGGTTGGCATTGTTGTTCTTATGGGGTGGCAAGTCCCTTCAGCTCTTTCAGTCCTTCCTCTAATTGCTCCATTTAGAGGAATTTAGGGGTCCTGTTCGCATTTCAGTGGTTTGCTGTTAGTATTCGCCTCTCTATTTGAAATGCTCTGGCTGTGTCTCTCAGCAGACAGCTATATCTGGTTCCTGTCAGCATACCTTTCTTAGCTTCATCAAACTTATCTAGTCTTGGTGACTGTACATATATGGGCGACACGTGGGGCAGGCTCTGAATGGCCATTCCTTCAGTTTCTGCTCCAAACTTTGCCTTTCTATCCCCTCCTATGAATATTTTTGTTCCCCCTTTTAAAAAGGACTGGAGCATCCATATTTTGGTCATCCTTCTTCTTAAACTTTAGGTGGTCTGTGGATTATATCTTGGGTAATACGAGCTTTTGGGCTAATATCCACTTATCAGTGACTGTATTCCATGTATGTTTTTCTGTAATTGAGTTACTTCACTCAGGATGATATTTTCTAGAACAATCCATTTGCCTATGAAGTTCATAAAGTCATTGTTTTTAATAGCTGAATAGTACTCCACTGTGTAGATGTACCACATTTTCTGTATCCATTCCTCTGATGAAGGGCATCTGGGTTCTTTCAAGCTTCTGGCTGTTATAAATAAGGCTGCTATGAACATAATGGAACATGTATCTTTGCTATGTGTTGGAGCATCTTTTGGGTATATACCCAAGAGAGGTATAGCTGGATCCTCAGGCAGTTCAATGTCCAATTTTCTGAGGAACCTCCAGACTGATTTCCAGAGTGGTTGTACCAGTCTGTAATCCCACCAACAATGGAGGAGTGTTCCTCTTTCTCTGCATCCTCGCCAGTATTTGCTGTCACCTGAGTTTTTGATCTTAGCCATTCTCACTGGTGTGAGGTGAAATCTCAGGGTTGTTTTGATTTGCATTTCCCTTATGACTAAAGATGTTGAATATTTTGTTAGGTGCTGCTCAGTCATTCGATAATCCTCAGGTGAGAATTCTTTGTTTAGTGCTGTACTCCATTTTTTAATAGGGTAATATGGCTCTCTGGAGTCTAACTTCTTGAGTTCTTTGTATATTCTGGATATAAGCCCTCTATCAGATGTAGGATTGGTAAAGATCTTTTCCCAATCTGTTGGTTGAGGTTTTGTCTAATGATAGTGTCCTTTGCCTTACAGAAGCTTTTCAGTTTTGTGAAGACCCATTTGTCAATTCTTGCTCTTAGAGCATAAGACATTGGAGTTTTGTTCAGGAAATTTTCCCCAGTGCCCATGTGTTTAAGACTCCACTGCACTTTCTCTTCTATTAGTTTGAATTTATCTGGTTTTATGTGGAGGTCCTTGATCCACTAGGACTTGAGCTTTGTACAGGGTGATAAGCATGGGTTGATTTGCATTCTTCTACATGCTGACCAGAACCATTTGTTGAAAATGCTATCTTTTTTCCATTGGATGGTTTTAGCTCCTTTGTCTAAGATCAAGTGACTATAAGTGTGTGGATTCATTTCTGGGTTTTCAATTCTATTCCATTGATCTACCTGCCTGTCTCTGTACCAATACCCTACAATTTTTAATCACTATTGCTCTGTCATACTGCTTGAGGTCAGGGATGGTGATTTCCCCAGAAATTCTTTTATGGTTGAGGATAGTTTTCGCTATCCTGGGTTTTTCGTTATTCCAAATGAATTTGCAAATTGCTCTTTCTAACCCTATGAAGAATTTAGTTGAAATTTTGATGGGCATTGCATGGAATCTTGTAGAATGCTTTTGACAAAATAGCCATTTTTACTATATTATTCCTTCCAGTCCAGGACCATGGGAGGACTTACCATCTTCTGAGATCTTCTTCAATTTCTTTCTTCAGAGACTTGAAGTTTTTGTCATAAAGATCTTTCACATGCTTGGTTAGAGTCACATCGAGGTATTTTATGTTATTTATGACTATTGTAGAGAGTGTCTTTTCCCTAATTCCTTTCTCAGGCTGTTTCTCCTTTGAGTTGAGGAAGGCTACTGATTTGTTTGAGTTAATTTTATACCCAAACTCTTTGCTGAAGTTCTTTATCAGGTTTAGTCATTCTCTGGTGGAACTGACTTTGGGGGTCAGTTAAGTATACTATCATATCATCTGCAAATACTGATAGTTTGACTTCTTCCTTTCCAATTTGTATCCCTTTGACTTCCTTTTGTTGTCTGATTGCTCTGGCTAGGATTTCGAGTACTATATTGAATAAGTAGGGAGAGAGCGAGCAGTCTTATCTAGTCCCTGATTTTAGTGGAGTTGCTTCAAGTTTCTATCCATTTAGTTTAATGTTAGCTATTGGTTTGACATATATTGCTTTTACTTTAGGTATGGGCCTTAAATTCCTGATCTTTCTGAGACTTTTAACATTAAGGGGTGTTGAATTGTGTCAAATGCTTTCTCAGCATCTAATGAAATGCTCATGTGGTTTTTTACTCTGAGTTTGCTTATATAGTGCATTACATTAGTGGATTTCCCTATACTAAACCATCCCTGCATCTGTGGGATGAAGCCGACTTGATCATGACAGATGATTGTTTTGATCTATTCTTGGATTCAGTTTGTAAGAATTTTGAGTATTTTTTGTCAATATTCATAAGGGAAATTGGTCTGAAGTTCTCTTTGTTTGTTGGGTCTTTGTGTGGTTTAGGTATAAGAGTAATTGTGGTTTCATAGAAGGAATTTGGTAGTGCTCCGTCTGTTTCAATTTTTTGGAATAATTTGGACAGTATCAGTATGAGCTCTTCTATGAAGGTCTGATAGAATTCTGCACTAAACCCATCTAGTCCTGGGCTCTTTTTGGTTGGGAAACTTGTAATAACTGCTTTTATTTTATTACAAGTTATGGGGTTGTTTAGATGGTTTATTTGTTCCTGATTTAACTTTGGCACCTGGTATCTCTCTAGAAAATTGTCCATTTCCTCCAGATTTTCCAGTTTTGTTGAATATGGGCTTTTGTAGTAGGATCTGATGTTTTTTTTAATTTCTTCAGATTCTGTTGTTATTGTCTCCCTTTTCATTCCTGATTTTGTTAATTTGGATACACTCTCTGTGACCTCTAGTAAGTCTGGCTAAGGGTTTATCTATCTTGTTGATTTTCTCAAAGAACCAGCTCCTGGTTTTGTTGATTCTTTCTAAAATCCTTTTCTTTTCTACTTTGTTGGTTTCAGCCCTGAGTTTGATTATTTCCTGACTTCTACTCCTCTTGGGTTTATTTATTTCATTTTGTTCTACAGCTTTTAGGTGTGCTGTCAAGCTGCTGACATATGTTCTCTCCTGTTTCTCTTTGCAGGCACTCAGAGCTATGAGTTTTCCTCTTAGCACCATTTCATTTTGTCCCATACATTTGGGTATGTTGTATCTTCATTTTCATTAAATTCTAAGAAGTCTTTAATTTCTTTCTTTATTTCTTCCTTGACAAATTTGTCATTGAGTAGAGCACTGTTCAACTTTCATGTATATGTGGGCGTTCTGTCCTTATTGTTGTAATTGAAAACCAGTCTTAGTCCATGTTGATCTGATAGGATACATGGGATTATTTTTATCTTCCTGTATCTATTGAGGCCTGTTTTGTGACTGATTATATGGTCAGTTTTGGAGCAGGTACCATGAGGTGGTGAGAAGAAGGTATATCTTTTTGTTTTAGGATTGAATGCTCTATAAATATCTATTAAATCCATTTGGTTCATAACTTCTGTTAGTTTCTCTGTGTCTCTGTTTAGTTTCTGTTTCCATGATCTGTCCATTGATGAGAGTGGGGTGTTAAAATCTCCTACTATTATCGTGTGAGATGCAATGTGTGCTTTGAGCTTTAGTAAGGTTTCTTTCTGGAATGTAGGTGCCCTTGCCTTTGGAGCATAGGTATTTAGGATTGAGAGTTCATCTTGGTGGATTTTTTCTTTGATGAATATGATGTGTCCTTCCTTATCTTTTTTGATGACTTTTGGTTGAAAGTCAGTTTTATTCGATATTAGAATGGCAACTCCAGCTTGTTTCTTCAGACCATTTGCTTGGAAGATTGTTTTTCAGCCATTTACTTTGAGATAGTGTCTGTCTTTGTGTCTGAGGTGTGTTTCCTGCATGCAGCAAAATGCTGAGTCTTCTTTACATATCCAGTCTGTTAGTCTATGTCTTTTTATTGAGGAATTGAGTCTGTTGATGTTGAGAGATATTAAGGAATAGTGGTTGTTGCTTCCTGTTATTTTTGTTGTTAGAAGTAGAATTATGTTTGTGTGTTTCTCTTTTGGTTTCATTGTAAGGGGAATACATTCTTGCTTTTTATACGGTGTAGTTTCTCTCCTTGTGTTGGAGTTTTCCATCTATTATCCTTTTTAGGGCTGGATTTGTAGAAAGATGTTGTGTAAATTTGGTTTTGTCATGGAATATCTTGGTTTCTCCATCTATGTTAAATGAGAGTTTTGCTGGATACAGTAACTTGGGCTGGCATGTGTATTCTCTTAGGGTCTGTATGACTCTGTCCAGGATCTTCTTGCTTTCATAGTCTCTGGTAAGAAGTCTGGTAAGAGTTCTTATGTTTGCCTTTATATGTCACTTGACCTTTTTCCTTTACTGTTTTTAATATTCTTTGTTTTGAGCATTTGGTGTTTTAACTACTATGTGATGGGAGGAATTTTTCTTCTGGTTCAATCTATTTGGAATTCTGTAGGCTTCTTGTATGTTTATGGGCATCTCTTTCTTGATGTTAGGGAAGTTTTCTTCTATAATTTTGTTGAAGATATATACTGGCCCTTTAAGTTTAAGTCTTCACTCTCTTCTATACCTATTCTCCTTAGGTTTGATCTTCTCATTGTGTCCTGATTTCCTGTATGTTTTGGACCAGTGGCTTTTTCTGTTTTACATTATCTTTAAGAGTCGTGTCCATAATTTCTATGGAGTCTTCTACTACTGAGATTCTCTCTTCTCTCTCTTTTATTCTGTTGGTGATGCTTGTATCTACAGCTCCTTGTCTCTTCCTTTGGTTTTCTTTTCTGATCCAATCTGTTTGGAGTTCTGTAGGCTTTTTGTATGTTTATGGGCATCTCTTTCTTTAGGTTAGGGAAGTTTTCTTCTATAATTCTGCTGAATATATTTACTGGCCCTTTAAGTTGGGAGTCTTCACTTTCTTCTATACCAAATATCCTTAGGTGAGATCTTCTCATTGTGTCCTGGATTTCCTGGATGTTTTGGGCTAGGAGTTTTTTGCGTTTTACATTATCTTTGACAGCTGTGTCTATGTTTTCTGTGGCATCTTCTGCACCTGAGATTCTCTCTTCTATCTTTTGTATTCTGTTTGTGATGCTTATATCTATGGCTCCTTGTCTCTTCCTTAGGTTTTTCTATATCCAGGGTTGTCTCCCTTTGTGCTTCCTTTATTGTTTCTATTTCCATTTTCAATTCCTTTATCTGTTTGGTTGTAATTCTTTCAGGGATTTCTGTGTTTCCTCTTTAAGGACTTCTACTTGTTTACTTGTGTTTTCCTGCATTTCTTTAAGGGAGTTCTTTATGTCATTCTTAAAGTCCTCCATCATTACCAAAATTTTGATTTTAAAGCTAAATCTTTCTTTTCTGGTATATTTGGATATCCAGCATTTTCTTTGGTGGGAGAACTGGGCTCTGATGATGCCAAGTGGTCTTGGTGTCTGTTGCTTAGGTTCCTGTGCTTGCCTCAAGCCATTGGGTTGTCTCTGGTGTTTGTTTGTCTTGCTGTTTCTGAGAGTGACTTGACCCTGCCTTAGGCCTCTGTCCCAGCACTCCTGTAGAAATGTTTTCCTGTTTTCTTCAGCTTTTACTGAGAACAGGTCCTCTGATTTCAGGTGTATAGGTGCTCCTGGAGACTGTCTTCCAGCTCTAGGCATGGGCAGAAACCAAAGGGTCCTGCCCCTGATTGCTTTTAGGACCTTGTACCCAGTGGGCACAGCTGGCACTAGGTGATTCCATCTTGGGTCTGGAATGTGGGCAGAGGGTAGTCTCCTCTGACTTCTCAGGAGTATTCACACTTCTGAGGGTCCAGCTCTCTCCCCCACAATATTTGGGTGCAGTGAACTGTTTGGCCAGTTCAGTTCATTCCTTGACACAGACCAGAACCATGGGTACCTGTTCCTATATTCCTGTGTCCAGAGGCACTGTGCAGTTTCCGCTTGGACCAAGGATGTGGGCAGAGGTATGCAGAAGAGGCAATCTGCCTGAGGTCTCAGGATGTCTGCTCCATATGCTTCTTGTACTTTGATAATATCTTCTTTAAGTTAGGGAACATTTCTTCTGTAATTTTATTGAAAATAATTTCTGGGTCTTTGACCTGTGTTTCTTTTCCTTCCTCTATTTCTATTAATCTATTATTTTGTTTTTATGATATCCCATATTTCCTGGATTTTTTGTGCCAGGATATTTTTAGATTTAACATTTTGTTTAACCAAAGTATCTATTTCTTCAGTTGCTGAGAGTCTTTCTTTTATCTCTTGTATTTTGTTGGTGAAGCCTTCCTCTGTTGTTACTGTTCAAGTTCCTAAATTTTTCACTTCCAGGTTTCTCTCCGCATGGGTTTGTTAATTCTATTTCTACTTTCAGGTCTTGAGTTAGTTTTTCTTTGTTTGGTTGGGGTTTTTTTTGTTTGTTTGTTTGTTTTGTTTTGTTTTTGTTTGTTTTGTTTTTTTCATTTTCTTCCACTGTTTCTGTATTCCTAAAATTCTTTAAGGGATTTATTCATTTTCTTATATTCATGCAAACTGTTTTAAGGTCTTTTTTCTTGTGCTTCTATGATATTGCAATAGCCAGGGCTTGGTAGCTTTGCTGGCCTCTAGTGGAGACATATTTTCCTGGTTGTTACTGACTGTGGTTTTACACTGGTGTGTAGGTATCTGGCTTGGGAAGATGGTAATTCTAGGTACTAATAACTGTTTTGTCTTTGTTGAGTGTCTGTTTATATTTCCTCTCTTGTTCTTTGGAGAATGTGGTAGGAATATCTTTGGAAATTCTTATACATGAGGGTACTGGGGGTTCTAGGCAAAATGTGTTTCTGTGGAATGAGACCTGAGACTTAGGAAAGGAGATGAGGGCAGTGGAGGAATTTCACAAAACAGAAAAATGATCTGCTTGGGGTGTAGAAATAGGAGCATAGGACGTAGAGGCCACAGAAGAAGGTCTATTGCAGACCTGGGAATGAAACTAGGGTATTGAACCTGAAGAAATGGAGGGAGGGAAATGTGGTCAGCCTACCTATTTTCCTGGCCAGAGGGGTCTATGGGTTCCCAGGGAGTTTCTGCTGGAGTTTAGGAGTGGAACAAAGAATCCAGTGGTGGAAAGGAGGCATGAGTTACATTTGTAGAATCCACCAGAGATGAGGTTGGGGGTGGGAGGGATAAGATTGCAAATTGATCCATTCTTATCTCCTTGTACAAAGCCCAAGTCCAAGTGAATCAAGGACCTCCACAAAAAAAAAAAAAAAACACATATGCTGAATCTAATAGAAGAGAAAATAGGGATGAGTCTTGCACACATTAGTACAGGGGAAATTTTCCTAGACAGAAACCCGATGACTCAGTCTGGCAGTTCCTGAGAAAATTGGAAATGGTTCTACATGAGGATCCATCTATACCACTCCTGGGTGGTTTCCAAAAGATGTTCCAACATATAACAAGGGCTCATGCTCCACTATGTTCATTTCAACCTTATTTATAATAGTCAGAACCTGGAAACAACCCAGATGTCCCTCAATGGGGGAATGGATACAGAAAATGTGGTATATTTATACAATGGGGTATTACTCAACTATTAAAAACAATGGCTTCATGAAATTCACAGGCAAATTGGATGAAACTAGAAAATATCATTCTGAGTGAGGTAACCCAGTCACAACACAACCTGCAAAACATATGGAGCTTAAGAAGGAAGACCAAAGTGTAATGCTTCAATCTTACATAACACAGGGAACAAAATCATTACAGCAGGTAAAGGGAGAAGGGACCTGTGAGGGAGATAAGAGGGGAAGGGAAAACGGGGGCAGGAACAGGTTTTGGAATGGACAAGCAAGAAGTACAGAGTGTCAGGAAATTGAATAGAAACATGTGGCAGTGGGGGATGGGGAACTGGTCAGTACTCACTAGAAAGTCCCAGACTCCAGAAAAGTAAGAGACTCCCAGGACCCAGTGGCGATGACTTTAGTTGAAATACTTAACAAAGGGTAGAGACAACCTGTAGAGACCACTTCCAGTAGATAGGCACGGCCCCCAGTTCAGTGATGTAGTTACCAATGGATCTCAAAATATTTAATCTAGAAATGTTCCTACCCAAAGAAAAGACAGGGACAAAAAAAATGGAACAGAGCCTGAAGGAAAGGTCATCCAGAGACTGCCCCACCTAGGGATCAATCCAATCTGCAGACACCTAATCCCAACACTATTGCTGACACCAAGAAGTGCTTGCTGACAAGAACCTTCTATTCCCTGAGAGGTTCTACGGGCACCTGACCAATACAGATGCAGGTACTCACAGCCAACCATCAGACTGAGCCCAGGGACCCAATGGAAGAGCTAGGGGAAGACCTAAATGAGCTGAAAGAGATTATAACCCGTTGGAAGAACAATATCAACTAACTGGACCACCAAGAGCTCCCAGGGACTAAACCACCAACCAAAGAGTATACATGGAGAGAGCCAGGACTCCAGATACAGATGTAGCAGAGCCTGGCCTTACATGTCATCAGTGGGAGGAGAGGCTCTTAGTCCTGTGGAGGCTTGATGCCCCAGAGTAGGGGGACGCTAGAGGGGTGAGGCAGGAGTGAGTGAGTGAGTAGAGGAGCACCCTCATAGAGGCAAAGGGGAGGAGGGACAGAAGGCGTGGGGTGGGTGGTTGTGGCAGGGCAACCAGGAAGGAGGATATTATTTGGAATGTAAATGAATAAAATGATTAATTAAAAAATATTACAATATATTTTAATATCATTACATTCATTTACTGTGTATCTGCATGAGTATGTAAACTCACTCTCATTTCAGCATGTATGTAGACTTCAGGAGACAATTTGAGGAGTAACCTATATGATCTACCACATAGGTCCTCAGATTTAAACTTAGATAGCAGGCTGGGTGACAATGTCTTTACCCACTGAGCTATCTCAGCAGCCCTACAGTTTATTTTGTATTTATTTTAGCTTATTTTTGTAAATCTATAATTGCACCTAAATCAATCTCTTACTGTAACTAATATAACATTGTGTGCATAGGGTTTCATCCAATCCGTGGTATCACATTTCAAGCAAGGGGTTCAAACTCATATATAATACATTTAGGACACTTCTAGTCACAACTTTTTCTCACGTCTAAAAGGGCTAGAAAGAACCCAGATGCCCTTAAATAGAGGAATGGATACAGAAAATATGGTACATCTACACAATGGAATACTACTCCACTATCACAAACAATGACTTTATGAAATTCATAGGCAAATGGATGGAACTGGAAATATCATCCTGAGTGAGCTAACCCAATCACAGAAATACACACATGGTATGCACTCATTGATAAGTGGATATTAGCCCAGATGCACAGTGCACATGAAACTCAAGAAGGATGACCAAAATGCGAATGCTTCACTCCTTCTTTCAAAGGGGAACAAGAATACCCTTGGCAGGGAATAGGGAGGCAAAGTTTAGAACAGAGGCAGAAGGAACACCTATTCAGAGCCTGCCCCACATGAGGCCCATACACATACAGCCACCAAACTAGATAAGATGGATGAAGCAAAGAAGTGCAGGCTGACAGGAACCGGATGTAGATCTCTCCTGAGAGACACAACCAGAATACAGCAAATACATAGGCGAATGACAGCATTAAACCACTGAACTGAGAACGGGACACCCGTTGAAGGAATCAGAGAAAGGACTGAAAGAGCTTGAAGGGGCTCGAGACCCCATATGAACAACAATGCCAAGCAACCAGAGCTTCCAGAGACTAAGCCACTACCCAAAGACTATACATGGACTGACCCTGGGCTCCAACCTCATAGGTAGCAATGAATAGCCTAGTAAGAGCATCAGTGGAAGGGGAAGCCCTTGGTCCTGCCAAGACTGAACCCCCAGTGAATGTGATTGTTGTGGGGAGAGCGGTAATGGGGAGAAGATGGGGAGGGGAACACCCATAGAGAAGGAGAGGGGGAGGGGTTAGGGGATGTTTGCTTGGAAACCGGGAAAGATAATGACAATTGAAATGTAAATAAGAAATACTCAATTTATAAAGATGGAGAAAAGGAAAAAATAAGTTTTAGCAACCAGAAAACAAAAAGAAAAGAAAAGTTATGTGGAAATAAAATGCTTCACACACACATACACACAGGCATACAACATACATGCGCTCAAGCACATAGACATGCATGCATGCATGGTATCCTTCTGTGAGTTGTTAAGTGCAATTTTATGACAAAGAAAAAAGACAGGCAGGAGGGAAACGGACATGGAGGGAAAGAAAGGAACACCGCGGTGCCTCACTGGGAGCACGGCTTTGGATTCTCAGGCCTCTACACAAATCAGTAGCTCTGACGAGCCCACAGGCTCTGACCCACTGGAAAAGCAGATTCAGGAGTTAGACTTTGAAGATTAAAATATCTGTTTTATAGTTGTTTTAATTGGACAGTGTGGTGCTGAAGAGACAGATTAGCAGTTTAAAGCACATTTACTGCACCAAGGAGAGCCTTAGTTCTGTTCCCAGCACCTACGCCCCACATCAGGTAGCTCACAACAGCCTGTAACTGCAGCACTCCCACACATATACAAATACTTTACAACAGACCGAAACATTTGTTCAAAATGAGGTTCTAGAACATTGTTTAGGTGATAGGAAATGAGTCTATTAATGGTCCTTTATGAATGTTAATCGACCAATATGAGGTTCCAATTCTCACACCTACCCGGCCAGTAAGCCCTATTACTACACGGTTTGGGCTTTGGTTCCTCCTCAGGTTCCCTCAGTAACAGACTATAATCTAGATGCTGAAATAAATCCTTTCCTTCCCAAGGCAATTTGATAGTATTTTACCTCAGCAAAAGGAAAGCACACTAGGAAAAAGTTGTCTTCTTTCTCCCTGGACCACTGAAGCATCTTCCCAGCTTCACTTAGAAGGAGAAACAGAGCTTCCTGGTGATTCTTTTATAAAGACATCAATCTTGCCTTTGGTAAGTGATTCGATAGCACAGGGACCTGATGTAGGAAACAATATAGGGACTTAGTTTGAAGAGCAAGTGGCCACCACCACCTATGTAAGGTCTCCTTTGTTTTCACATCTGACTCACACTGTTGTAATGAAAATGCTCAAGAATGTTTTCCTATCCACTGCTCCCTCTCTGCCTCTGAGCAGAGCTGGGTCCTGGAGGTGGATTATCTCTAGCAAGGACCTTGGTAAATGATCCATTTAGAGCTTGAGTCTGCAATTGTTTCATCAAAACAAATTTCTTGACCAATGTCCTTTAAAATATTAACTCCTAGTCTATTTAATCTGTCCATTTATGAGCTCCCCCCCTTTTTTTGCCTGTACTGAGAGTTTGACTCTCTGAAATCTAAAGCAGTGATTAGAAATAATGCAATTTACCACAGTCATATCCAATCAGAAGCCAAACAATGGAAAATAAACTCTTGAACTTGTGAGTAAAACACATAAATCCCAAAGCTCAGCCAGACATTCCAGAAACTATCCTGAAGCCTGGCGTACAGGTAAAGACTCCTGAGCAAGCCAGGTTAGCACTTACTAGTCAGGAATTCACGTGAGTGACTTCATCTGATTGCTGCAAGAGCCTCGGGTGTCCCTCATGGGTCTGTACAGATGGTATATCTTGAGAGACCCTCACATTCAAAGATAAGACTGTGTCTAAAAGCTTTAAAAAAAATTAATCCAACATGAACTCCAAGCCATTAGAGAATAAAGGGGTGTTTCTATGACCGCTCTTCAAAATTGTTTTGATTCCCTCTTTACCTTTGACAAGATAAAAAGTAATTCTCTTATTTACTTTACTCTATTCATTTCTGGTAGATTTATAAACCACATTGCCCATTTTTATTGTTTATGTACGAACATATAGAAGTTTCTACATAGTAGGTTGTGAACTCACACTGTAAATATTCTCTAACATTTTCCACTAATCTTTTAAGTTTTTTTGTTATGTAACACAAGACAAATAATAATGAAATAAAATCTGTACATTTCAATAATGTGTTTCCCTTTAAGAATATGTTCTATTCCTTTTAAGTTCAAAAATCATCCTGTGCCTCCACCTCAGAAGTATGTTCTTAAATTTTCCTCTAAACTTTAATAGGCTCTCTTAGATTTAGCACCCGAATATGCATAAAAATCATTTTAATACAAGATTTTTTTCAAGATCTATTCAATTGTCCCTAAACCATCCATTGTCTCTTTCTCACAGTTGCAGTGACTTTTTAAAAATCAAATCAAACATACCCAAGAGAAGAAACCAAGGTTATTTTGTCCCATTCGCCTCTAAATCCTTAGGCTAATATCACACTGTTTTGTTAAACACTTAATGTGTCAAATACTCATATACTAAAACTCATTTACAAAATTTTATTAGCTCTCCTTATTTGCTTCCTCGAATGAACTTCAGGATTTATTAGCTGTTCTGATTTGTTTATTCTTCAAAAGAACTTTAAAATCATAATCAACTTCCAAAAGTACTCTGAAATCTAATGCAATTTTATGGATATTTCATTATAAAGTAATTTTAAATTTTGTTCTTTTTATAATATTTAGTCTTTCAAGATTTTGATGTGCACCATACTTTGATCACTTCTAATTTTTCTGTCCCATACTGATTTATGTTTTCCACTTGTTCTTGCTAGTATAGTACTAAGGAATATAATACAGAAATCTGGTGAACAAGAGAAAATATAAGCATATAAATAAATCCACATGTATTATACAATTGTGTATACCTACACAATGGGGAGATTGACTCAAGCATCTGAGCCATCTTTCTGTACTGCTTGGTAACTATGACTGGTGTGTGGGACACCTGTTGATGTTTTATATCTATTTATAAGCATAGTTGGGGTCCTTGCAGAAAATCAAATTACACACTCAAGAGGTTAAAAATTCATAAAAGTCTACTCACAGACATGTGAGAAAGTCCAGAGACCCATCAAAGGAAAACATAACACCAAGACTGACAACAGATGTTGCCTTGGTTACTCTTCTCATTACTGTGACAAAACACAAAATAATATGTTTGGGCTTATCTTTTATTAAAGAAGGGATATTGTCAACTGGGTAGTAGTGGCCCCAGTGCATGCCTTTAATCCCAGCACTTGGGAGGCAGTGGTAGGCAGATACCTGCCTTAGAGGCCAGTCTGACCTACAGAGTGAGTTTCAGAGCAGTCAGAGCCACACAGAAAAACCTTGGCTCAAAATCATGGCAGCAGGCTTGAGGCAGCCAGTCACATCATGTCCACACTCAGGAATGAGAGAGTGGTGAATGCTGGTGCTCAGCATTCTTTTTATTCATTCCAGGACACCAATCTATGAAAAGGTGCCATGAACATTTAAGGTGAGTCCTCCCTTATTTCAGCATCTCTGGAAACACCCCTCAGACACACCCACAGGTATTCCCCACTCATGATGACAATGAAGCTCTACAGTCATAGAAGTCCTTACCTCAACTAGCCTGAAGAGGTAGGAGGCAGGAAGAGAGCTTCACTCAAAGCCCAGGAGGAGCCATTGCTGTGTGAGAGGGTCACCAGAACAGAGCCACAGCCTGCTGGAGAAGCGGTGAACAGATGCTGTCATTTCTGTCTGTTTCAATACTTTGTCCTTCAGCTGGTGCCCCTCATTTGCTAAAACCAAAAGAAATGGATCAGAGGAATTGAAATAATACAAGGCTTTCCTAACTAATTTTTAACTACTTAACAGGTGCATATATTTATATAATAAATATCAGTCATCTCTCCTGTCAAATTCAAACAAGTACACTTCCTAATTCTTCTCAAGTAGTGCCACTTCCCAATGACTAAGCATTCAAATGTATGAGTCTATGGGGGGTCATGCATATTTAAACCATCACATTCCACTCCTCCATACAGGCCTGTAGCCATCATAATGCAAAATTGCATCCATCATAACTTCAAAAGTCCCCATAGTCTTTCACAGTCTCAACACTGTTTAAAAATTCAAAGTCTCTTCTTAGATTTGAGGAAGTCTCTAAACTGTAGCCCCTTATAAAATAAAAATAAAAAAGGAGATCACATACTTCCAGCATACAATGGCATAAGACATACATTACTATTCCAAAATGGACAAAGGGGATCATAGTGAGGAAATAGTGGACCAAAGCGAGACTGAAAATTAGTATGGCAAACTCCAAACTCTGCATCTCCATGTCGGATGTCAAAGCATTCTTCAGATCTCCAACTCTTTTCAGCTTTGTTGACTAGAACACACTTCTCTCTCAGGCTGTTTTCACACCTAGTCAACAGTTTTCCACAGCAGACATCCCACAACCCTGACATCTCAAGGATCTGCCCTCATTTGGCTTTCTTTAGCTGTAGAGGAAGATTCCACAACCATTTTTGGTATCCTTTATTCTAAAGCCAGAATCATGGGGCCGAAGTTGCCAAGTTCTGTTGCTTGCTAGGTTGGAGAATTCAAATAAATTTTCACCAGTTTTCTGTTTTCCATGTTTTCTTCACTGCCTAAGCTTTTCATTAATTTTTTCTCAAGACAGAAGTATATCTGGTTAGGATCTTGCTCTGAGGTCACCCGTCTCTTAACTCCATTTATCATCAGGTTAGTTTAAACTTTTTATCTCCTTAAGTAATAGATGCAGCTCAATTACACTTTGTGGTGCTCCTTTCCTCCTCAAACTATACATGTTTTTCCTTGCTCAACTTGTGCTTTTTCATTATAGATCTGCATAAGATTGTCCATTAATAATCACAGGATATAGTCAATACTAGGCTGTCTTGAAATCTCCTCTGACAATTCTGCTAATCCATAACATTTCAATTTAGCCTCAGGCAGATTTTTTTTTTTAACAAAGTCAAAAAGCAACCACATTCTTTGCCAAAATATCAAAAGAACAATCTCTAGGCCACTTACTAATATTCCTCCCCCCACTCGAAACCTCTTGTTTTGAGCTCCCATAGTTCAAAATGCCTTCACCACTGTCTTCTATATTGCTACTAGTATGAATCACTTAAAGAAGTTAACTACTTTCCTAGTCCAAAGTGGCAAAGTCTTCCATATTCCTCCAGTATGGAAGGTCAGGCCCTGCTCTGTAGAAACAGTGTGGTCAGGCCCTGCTCTATAGAAAAAACTTCTATCTTCATCAATCTCATATTTAGGTTTCTATTGCTGCAATAAAACTCCATGACTACAAAGCAAGTTGGGGAGAAAAGAGTTTATTTGGCTCGCATACCCATATCACTGTTCATCATGGAAGGAAGTCAGGACAGTCAGACAGGGCAGGAACCTGGAGGCAGGAGCTGAGACAGAGGCCATGGAGGGATGCTACTTACTGATTTACTTCCCCTAGCTTGATCAGCCTGCTTTCTTATAGAACTCAGAATGACTGCCCCATGGATTGTACCACCCACAGTGGGCTGGATCCTCCCCCATAGATCACTAATTAAGAAAATGTGTTACAGCTGAATATCATGAAGACATCCCCTCTACTGATTTTTCTTCCTCTCTGATGACTCTAGCTTGTAACAAGTTGAAAAAACAAAAACAAAACAAAACAAAACACAAAAACCAAACCAGCAGCCAGTAGAACCAGTATTCTATTCTATAAAGAGATACCATGACCAAAGAAACACTTATTAAAAAAGCATTTAATTGGAACTTGCTTAGAGTTTCAGAAGTTTAGTCCATTATCATTATGGCAGGGAACATAATGAAACACAAGCAGAATGGTGCTGATTAAGTGGTTGAGAATTATATATTCCAATCTATAGGCAATCTATAGAAAGAAATAGAGACATGACACTCCAGTCTGAAACCCTGCCCTCGCAGACCTTGGGAGCTGGTGCTGCACACACTCCTACAAGACTCAGAGGGATCCCGATTCCCAGGTGCTCTGAAACACCCAAAATCACAGAATAAACTACAACATCTGCCCCAATACCCACTCCAACACTCAGAGTAATGGGGTCCCGCAGGACCCAGGGAAGCAGGAACCCTCACAAACCAGGGGCACAGGTCCCTTCCAGTCTGAGCCAGTGACCTGAGCAGACCTCCACATTCAGTGCCACAATACCAAGAGGAAGCCCAACTCCCAGGTGCTCTAACACACCTAGGATTAGAGGTATACCGAAATGGCCAGGATCATGGGATCACAGAGGAAACTTGACTCCCAGGAGATCAGACACAACCAAGACCTCAGGATAACAGGATCCCAGAATCATAGGATTACAGCTATCTAGCTGAGGAGTTCTGAGACAACCAGGATCAATGGAGGAACAGGCTGCAGTCAGAGAGCAAGGACAGGTAACACTATAGATAACCAATGGAGAGAGGCAAGCACAAGAACATAAGCAACAGAAACTTGTCATCATCAAAACCCAGGTTTCCCGAAAGAGGAAGTCCTGAATACGGCATCACACTGGAAAGCAAGATTTGGATTTAAAATCACATCTCAAGATGATGATGGAGGACTTGAGGAAGGATATTAATAACTCCCTAAAGAAACACAGGAGAACACAGGTAAACAAGTAGAAGCCCTTAAAGAGGAAAGGCAAAAAATCCCTTAAAGAATTACAAGAAAACACAAACAAACAGGTGAAGAAATCAACCAAAACCATCCAGGATTTAAAATTGGAAATAGAAACAATAAAGAAATCACAAAGGGAGACAACCCTGAAGATCAAAAACCTAGGAAAGAGATCAGGAGTCACCAACAGAATACAAGAAATAAAAGAGAGAATCACAGGGACAGAAGATATCGTAGAAAACATTGACACAACAGTCAAATAAAATGCAAAACTCAAGAAGCTCCTAATCCAAAGCATCCAGGAAATCCAGGACATGATGAGAAGAGCAAACCAAAGAATAATAGGTATAGAAAAGAGTGAAGATTCCCAACTAATGGGCCAGTAAATATCTTCAACAAAATTGCAGAAGAAAACTTCCCTAACCTAAAGAAAGAAATGCTCATGAACATAGAATAAGTGCAAAGACTTCTAAACAGATTGGACCAGAAAAGAAATTCCTCCCATCACATAATAGTCAAAATAACGGTGGACAAAACAAAGAATATTAAAAGCAGTAAGGGAAAAGGGTCAAGTAATATATAAAGGCAGACCTATCAGAATTACGTCAGATTTCTCATCAGAGACTATGAAAGCTAGAAGATCCTGGGCAGATGTCATACAGACACTAAGATAACACAAATGACAGCCCAGGTTACTATACCCAGCAAAACTCTCAATTACCATGGATGGAGAAACCAAGATATTCCATGACAAAACCAAATTTATACAATATCTTGTCACACATCCAGTCCCACAAAGGATAATAGATGGAAAACTTCAACACAAGGAGAGAAACTACACCCTAGAAAAAGCAAGAAAGTTATCTTCTATCAACAAGCCCAAAAGAAGATAGCTACACAAACATAATTCCACCTCTAACAACAACAACAACAAAACAGAAAGGAACAATGACTTTTCCTTAATAGCACTTAACATCAATGGACTCAATTCCCTAATAAAAAGACATAGACTACTTTACTGTATACGTATACAGGACCAACATTTTGCTGCATACAGGAAATGCACTGCGGTGACAAAGATGGACACAGCCTTAAAGTAAAAGGCTAGAATAAATTTTCCAACCAAATGCTCCCAAGAAGCAAGCTTGAGTAGCCATTCTAATAGCTAATAAAATCGACTTTCAAGCAAAAGTTATCAAAAAAAAAAAAGATAAGGAAGGACACTTTATACTTATCAAAGGAAAAATCATCCAAGAAGAACTTTCAATTCTGAACATCTACACTCCAAATACAAGGGCGCCCACATTCATAAAAGAAACTTTACTAAGACTCAAGGCACAGAGAGCACCTCACTTAACACCCCACTCTCATCAATGGACAGATCATGGAAACAGAAACTAAGAAGAGACACTGTGAAACAAGCAGAAGTTATGAAGCAAATGGAACTAACAGATATTTATAGAACATTTTATCCTAAAACAAAAGAAGATACCTTCTTCTCAGTACCTCAAATATAAGAAGATTGACATAATCTCTTGCATCCTATCAGATCACCATGGACTAAGACTGGTCTTCAACATCAACCAAAACAACAGAAAGCCCACATACACATGGAAAATGAAAAAAGCTCTACTTAATGAAAACTTGGTCAAGGAAGAAATAAAGAAAGAAATTAAAGACTTTTTAGAATTTAATGAAAATGAAGGCACTGAAAGAGCGTACCCCTAAACGGGGAGCCGCGTCTCTCGCTCCAATCACGGGGTGGGGTGCCCCCAGGAATCACGAGTAGCTGGTCTTGATGTAACAGCAAGAGGTAGCTTTTATTAACGAGATCCCTATTAGCGGGATCCCAGGTCGATACGTATCTCACACAGGAGACAGAGGAATCGACCCCAGGCTTCCAAACTCGGGGGTTTATATAGGGGAGGTTAGGGGCATTCGCGCGGTTACACATGATTGGTCATTTCAAATGGTGCACAGTTACTTTCGGTGTGAAATTACATCAGCAAGGAGTATGTGCTATCTAGCAGCTCAGCAGCGCAGATAGGGTGGCTCATCTCACTCAGGGGGATGACTCACTTCTGGGGAATGAAGGAAGGGGAGGGGGTGGCTACGGATGGTCAGTGTCCTTGGGGCTGGTAGCTGGTTCCGCAAGTCCTATCTCTGGCTCCCCCTCAGGCACGTTCGGTCCTGTATTTCCGGGCTCTGATAATGATTAACCTTTTTGAAACTCTAGTTCTACACATCCGGGCTCTGACAATGAGTAACCTTTATGAAACTCTAGTTCTACAGCACACCATACAAAAATTATGGGACACAAAGAAGCAAAGCTAAGAGAAAAACATATTGCTCTGAGTGCCTCCAAAAAGAAACTGGAAAGAGCATACACTAGCAGCTTGACAGCACAGCTGACAGCTCTAGAATAAATGAAGCAAATGCACACAAGAGGAGTAGACAGCAGCAAATAATCAAACCCAGGGCTGAAATCAACCAAGTAGAAATGAAAGAACTGGAGAAAGAATTGACAAAAGCAGGAGCTTGTTCTTTGAGAAAATCAAGGAGATAGATAAACCCGTAGCCATACTAACCAGAGGGCACTGAGACAGTATCCAAATTAACAAACTTAGAAATAAAAAGGGAGACATAACAACAGAAACTGAGGATACTCAAAAAATTATATCCTACTACAACAAAACTGGAAAAATCTGGATGAAATGAACAGTTTTCTAGACAGATACCAGGTACCAAAGTTAAATCAGAATCACATAAACCATGTGAACAGTCTAATAGCGCCTAAAGAAATAGAGGAACTCAGTAAAAGTCTCCCAACAAAAATATCCCAGTACCAGCTGGATTTAGTGCAGAATTCTATGAGACCTTCAAAGAAGACCTAATACCAATTATTCCACAAAACAGAATGAACACTACCCAATTTTTTCTATGAAGCCACAATTATGTTTATATATAAACCACACAAAGACCCAACAAAGAAAGAGAATTTCTGACATATTTCCCTTATGAATATTGATGCAAAAATACTCAATAAAATTCTCAGAGAATCCCAAGAACATATTAAAACAATTGTCCATCATGATCAAGTAGGCTTCATCCCAAGGATGCAGATATGGTTCCATATATGGAAATCCAACAACATTATCCACTATATAAAAAAAACTCAAAGAAAAAAAAACCACATGATCATCTCATTAGATGCTGAGAAAGCATTTAACAAAATTCAACATGCCTTCATGATAAAAGTCTTGAAAAGATCAGAAATTGCTAAACATAGTAAAAGCAATATACAGTAAACAAGTAGCCAACATCAACCTAAATGGAGAGATACTTGAAGCAATCCCTATAAAACCAGGGACTAGATAAGGCTGCCCACTCTCTCCCTACCTAGCCAATATAGCACTCAAAGTCCTAGCCAGAGCAATCAGACAACAAAAGGAGGTCAAAGGTGTCAGAGCCTCCTGGGTCCCCTGCAATGTTTCACCCCCCTTGTCAGACCCTTCTGGGTCTCTTGCAGAGTTTGACCCCTGCTGAGCCCTGCTGATGTATGTGGAAGCCTTTTGTTCCTAACAAAGGAGCAGTCTAGCCTGGTACCTACACACCTGGGCAGTGGTCAATTCGTTCCTGCCTTTTGCCTTCTCCGACTTTGTCTTTGAGATTTAGGCTGGTCTTCCTGGATTTCTCCCTAGTTAATTCAGGGCTTGTAGTCGGTCTTTTGTTACCAAAGTCTCAAGCCAGGGTTTCCCACTGTGCTTCCCAGATATTTTATACCTGCTGAACTTGGGGTATATATTTGGTGCCCCTTCCTCTTCTGGCTTGACACAAATAATCTGTGTGTGTGTGTGTGTGTGTGTGTGTGTGTGTGTGTGTGTTTCTTTAATCCCGCAAGCTTTTGCCCAATTCTCGGTACTACGTTAGTGTGGGCACCAACACAAAGGGATACAAATTGGAAAGGAAGAACTCAAAATATCATTGTTTGCAGATTATATGATAGTATACTTAAGTGACCCCAAAAATTACACCACAGAAGTCCTAAACCTGATAAATGATGTCAGTAAAGTGGCTGGATTTAAAATTGACTCAAATCAGAAGCCTTCCTCTACTCAAAGTGAGATAGAAATTAGGGAAACGACACCCTTCAAAATAGGCACAAATAATATAAAATACCTTGGTGTGACTCTAACCAAGCAAGTGAAAGATCTGTATGACAAAAACTTCAAGTCTCTGAAGAAAGAAATGGAAGTTCTCAGAAGATGGAAAGATTCCCCCAAGCTCAGGGTTTGGCAAGATTAATACAGTAAAAATGGCTATCTTGCCAAAAGCAATCTACAGATTCCATGCAATGCCCAGCAAAACTCCAACTCAATTCTTCATAGACTTAGAAAGGGCACTTTGCAAATTTTTTTGGAATAACAAAAAACCCAGGATAGTGAAAACAACCTCAACAATAAAAGAACTTCTAGAGGAATCACCATCCCTGACCTCAAGCAGTATTACAGAACAATAGGAATAAAACTGAATAGTATTGGTACAAAGACAGACAAATAGATCAATGGAGTAGAATTGAAGACCCAGAAATGAACCAACTCACCTATGGCCAATTGATCTTTGACAAAGGAGCTAAAACCATCCAATGGAAAAAAGATAGCATTTTTAACCAATAGTGCTGGTTCAACTGGCAGTCAGCATGTAGAAGAACACAAATCAATCCATTCTTATCACCCTATACAAAGCGTATGTCCAAGTGGATCAAGGACCTCTACATTAAACCAAATACACTGAACCAATAGAAGAAAAAGTGGGGGAAGAGTCTCGAACACATGGGCACTGGGGAAAATTTCCTGAACAAAACACCAATGGCTTATGCTCTAAGATCAAGAATTGAAAAATGGGGCCTCATAAAACTGCAAAACTTTTATAAGGCAAAGGAGACTGTCAATAGGGCAAAACAACAACAAACAGACTGGGAAAAGATCTTTACCAATTCTAGATCTGTTAGAGGGCTAATATCCACTATCAAAAAACATAAGAAGTTAGACTTCAGAGAACCAAATAACCCTATTTGAAAATGGGGTACAGAGCTAAACAAAGAATCCACAGCTGAGAAATATCAAATGGCTGAGAAGCACCTAAAGAAATGTTCACCATCTTTAGTCATAAGGGAAATGCAAATCAAAACAACCCTGAGATTCCACCTCACACCATTCAGAATGGCTAAGATCAAAACTCTGGTGCCAGCAGATGCTGGTGAGGATGTGGACAAAGAGGAACATTCCTCCATTGTTGGTGGGATTGCAATCTGGTACAACCATTCTGGAAATCAGTCTGGAGGTTCCTCAGAAAATTGGTCATTCCATTACCTGAGGACACAGCTATACCACTCCTGGGCATATACCCAAAAGATGCTCCAATGTGTAACAAGGACTTATGCTCCACTATGTTCATAGCAGCCTTATTTATAATAGCCAGAAGCTAGAAAGAACCAGATGTCCCTCAACAGAGGAATGGATACAGAAATTGGTACATCTACACAATGGAGTACTACTCAGCTATTAAAAACAATGACTTCATGAAATTCTTAGGCAAATGGATGGAACTGGAAAATACCATCCTGAGTGAGATAGCACAAACACCAGAGAACCCAAATAGATATGTACTCACTGATAAGTGGGTATTACCCCAAAAGCTCAGAATACCCAAAATAAAATTTACAGACCACCTGAATCTCAAGAAAAAGAAAGACAAAAGTGTGGATGCTTCAGTACTCCTTAGAAGGAGGAACAAAATACTCATGGGAGGAAATAGGGAGACAAAGTGTGGAACAGAAACTGAAGGGAAGACCATCCAGAGACTGCCATATTGGGGGATCCATTCCACATGCAGTCACCTGATACAACTATCTCCTGAGAGTCTCAGCTAGAGCCTGACAAATACAGAGGAGGATGCTGGCAGCCAACCATTGGACTGAGAATAGGGTCCCCAAAGGAGGAGTTTGAGAAAGGACTGAGATAGATTAGGAGGTTTGCAATCCCATAGAAAGAACAACAATTTCAGCCAATTATACATTCCAGAGCTCCCAGGGACATAACCACCAACCAAAGAGTACATATGGAGGGACCTATGGCTTTAGCAGCATATGTACCAGAGAATGGGCCTTGTTGGGTATCAATGGGAGGAGGGGTCCTTAACCCTTTGATGGTTCAATGCCCCAGTGTAGGTGAATGCCAGGGAAGAAAGGCAGGTGGGTGGGTGAGTGGGAGTTCACCCTCATGGGGGCAAGGGTCAGGGGATAGGATGGGAAGTTTCTGGAGAGGAAACCAGTAAAGGGGATAACATTTGAAATATAAATTTTAAAAATATCCAATAAAAGAAATGGAAAAAAAAGAAATATAGACACTGGAAATAGCTTGAGCTTTAAAAATGTCAAAGCCCTTCCCCTGTGACTTCCTCCAGCATGTCCATACCTACTCCTACCTCTTAATCAATTTCAAGTAGTGCCACTTCATGATGACTAAGCATTCAAATATATGAGTATATATGGACCACTTTTATCCAAACCACTACATCCTCCCTTCCCCTCTCTCATCCCTTTGCTGCTGGATCCTTATTCACAACAAATCCTCTACTTTCCTTCAGGTTTTCTTTTCACCACTGAGTTTTATTGGAGTTTCTTGGCAGAGCATAAATGAACTGTAACTACTGGAGAAGGAGTAAGTTATTGATGGCTGCAGCACTGGAGAAAATGACTCCCCTCTCCACAAGACCATTAACTAACAATAGTGCCCCAGAGAATGTGTCTTAGTTAGGCTTTGCATTGCTGTGAAGAGACACCATGACCATGGCAACTTTTTATTAAAGATTTATTTATTTAGTTTGTGTATATGACCATACCATGCTTGACACACCTGAAAAGAGCATCAGATCCAATTACAGATGGTTGTGAGATCCCATGTGGTTGCTGGGAATTGAACTCATGACCTTTGAAAGAGCAGCCAGTGCTCTTAACTGCTGAGCCATCTCTCCAGTCCCCAAGACAACTCTTATGAGATTTCATTGGAGCCGGCTTACAGGTTCAGAGGTTCAGTCCATTATCATCAAAGTGGGAGCATGGTAGTATCCAGAAAGACATGGTACAGGAGGAACTGAGAGTTCTACATCTTCATCTGGAGGCTACTAAGAAAATATTGACTTCCAGGCAGCTGGGAGGAGGGTTTTAAAGCCCACACCCACAGTGACACACCTACTTCAACAAGGCCACACCTAATAGTGCCACTCCCTGGGCCAAACATTTCCAAACCATCACAGAGGGAGTGAGGCTTCATGGAACATCTGGCTATATAATCTTTACGAAATACAATGTGGGAGTTCAACATATGTACAATGATCAAATGGTTACAATTAGGAAAGCCATGGCCTGAAGCATATAAGGCTTCCTTGTGTTGAGAGCAGAAAATACTTTGTAATACACAGTAAGTTATTGCTGACTATGTTGACTGCAGTCATCACTTTATCTGAAGAGTGAACACTGAAAAGGACAAAGATGGGCTCCCAAGAGTCAAGATGATACAGAAATGGACAATGCATAGTTTTTCTGAGGAGTAAAAGCCTACATATTTATAAAAGAAACACACAGGTAGTATCATCATCTTGTTTGCTCTCCATAATTAAGCACCCAGTGAATGTTATCGCTCTGAAATCCAATTCAGCCCATATATCTGGTTTCCTTCGATTGGTTATGACTTTTTACCTCTGTCACACTTACCAGTGGATATTACTGTGTCTCATTGCTGTGCACACCCAGATCTATCTCTTCCTTCATTTTTCTCGACATTTTTGTGACTTCTGGGTCCACATTAGACCCAGCCAATTTCTGAATTACTTATGTAGTCCTTTGGTTTTTGAGATTTTTTTTTTGTACCTTCTAATCCAACCACATATGCCAAGATGTGTTTCATTTGCTTCATCCCATGAACTTAGAACTTAGACTGTGGACGCAGCACAAAGGTAGAGCTCTTGTCTAGTATGTATGGGGTTTCCAACATTCTGAGAAAACAAATTGTTGTAATTGTTAAAGCTACTCTGTCTGTGTACTTATTTCTGGAAGCCTACACAGCTAACACTCACACTTTCTTTTTCCCTTCTAATCTCCTTAGCATCTACCACAAACACATAGGTATACCAAAAGCACTTGAGTTTTCCAAGAAACTAAATTTATTACCAGACTAGAGTGAATGCCTTTTTTATTAGAATGTTAATAACCTCCAGTGTTGGGATCAAAACTGTATTTAAATTGTACCCACTTACAATCTAAGTGGGGAAGTAAATATTAGAATAAGTAGTAGAATAATGACATGAAAATTCTTAATATTGAAATGAGATATGAAAGCAAATGGATTCTATGCAGTACTTGAAAAATAATAAACATTCAAAAAGTATTAATTACTATTGTCATCAACATTTTATATTAATTTTATATTTTTATTACAAATATAAAATGTAAACAATTTTTATTTAAATTTTATATGAATATAATAATAATAAATATAGTAAAAAGTCCAATGATGAAGAATAGAAAATACCAAGAGGTACATTTAAGTGACCTAGTATGAGGTAATTTGTAATATATGACATGTGTTGTTTCTTATCCTAATTATGCATGAGCTAAAGAAATTGACATGTTAATTCCCTTGAAAGAAGAATGTCTTCTTCACTGTATGCTAGCAAACTCCGTGAGAATATTCTTATTCTGGAGCTCTCAAAACCAGCTTCATTCCCAGGAGACAGGCCATAGGATGACAACAGCCAGACTGCCCAGCGATTTCCCTAGATCAATATTGTATGGTTTAGTTTCAGCAGAAAGTTGGTCCCTGGGGAAAGCTTCTAAAGGACTGGTCATTCTGGATGACCGTTTTCATGGAACTGTGCTGAACTGGAGTAAAGCAGATCAAAGGACCTGAACAATATTGGCATTCCCTATTAGAAAATGGCAGTCTCGACTCACATGTGACCCATATATGCACAGCCATCAAAACTAGATAAGATTGATGAAGCTAAAATGTGCATGCTGAAAGGGACCAGATATAGATTTCTCCTGAGATACACAACCAGAGCATGTCAAATACAGAGGTCAATGCTAGCAGCAAATAACTGAACAAGATGGAGTAGCCATTTTAATAATGTATAAAATATACTTTCAACCAAAAGCTCTAGAACAAAAAGAAATAAATAAACTCAAGAGGAGTAGAAGGCAGGAAATAATCAAACTCAGAGCTGAGATCAACCAAGTAGAAACGAAAAGTAAAATACAAAGAATCAACAAAACCAGGAGCTGGTTCTTTGAGAAAATCAACAACATAGATAAACCCTTAGACAGACTAACCAGAGGGCACAGAGAGTGTATACAAATTAAGAAAATCAGAAATGAAAAGGGAGACATAACAACAGGATCTGAAGAAATTAAAAAAAAAATCATCAGATCCTACTACAAAAGCCTATATTCAACAAACCTGGAAAATCTGGAGGAAATGGACAATTTCTAGACAGATATCAGGTACCAAAGTTAAATCAGGAACAAATAAATCATCTAAACAACCCCATAACTCCTAAAGAAATAGAAGCAGTTATTAAAAGTCTTCTAACCAAAAAGAGCCCAGGTCCAGATGGATTCTGTGCAGAATTTCTATCAGACCTTCATAGAAGACCTCATACCAATACTGTCCAAACTATTCCACAAAATTGAAACAGACAGAGCACTACTAGATTCCTTCTATGAAGCCACAGTTACTCTTATACCTAAACCACACAAAGACTCAACAAAGAAAAAGAACTTCAGACCAATTTCACTTATGAATATCGACACAAAGTTTATCAATAAAACTCTTGCAAACTGAATCGAAGAACACATCAAAATGATCATCTGTCAAAATGTGAATGTTTCACTCCTTCTTTAAAAGGGGGAACAAGAATACCCTTGGCAGGGAATAGAGAGGCAAAGATTAAAACAGAGACAGAAGGAACACCCATTCAGAGCCTGCCCCACATGTGGCCCATACATATACAGCCACCCAATTAGACAAGATAGATGAAGCAAAGAAGTGCAGGCAGACAGGATCCGGATGTAGATCTCTCCTGAGAGACTCAGCCAGAATACAGCAAATACAGAGGCGAATGCCAGCAGCAAACCACTGAACTGAGAATAGGACCACGTTGAAGGAATCAGAGAAAGAACTGGAAGAGCTTGAAGGGGCTCGTGACCCCATATGAACAACAATGCCAAGCAACCAGAGCTTCCAGGGACTAAGCCACTACCTAAAGACTATACATGGACTGACCCTGGACTCTGACCTCATAGGTAGCAATGATCCTAGTAAGATCACCAGTGGAAGGGGAAGCCCTTGGTCCTGCTAAGACTGAACCCCCAGTGAACTAGATTGTTGGGGGGAGGGCAGCAATGGGGGGAGGGTGGGGAGGGGAGCACCCATAAGGAAGAGGAGGGGGAGGGATTAGGGGGATGTTTGCCCGGAAACCGGGAAAGGGAATAACATTCGAAATGTAAATAAGAAATACTCAAGTTAATAAAAAAAAAATGAAAAAAAAAATAAAAGCTAAAAGTGAAAAAAAAAAAAGATCATCCATCATGATCAGGTAGGCTTCATCCCATGGATGCAGGGATGGTTTAATATACAGAAATCCATCAATTTTTTTAAATCTTTTTTTATTAACTTGAGTATTACTTATATATATATTTCGAGTGTTATTCCCTTTCCCGGTTTCCGGGCAAACATTCCCCCTAATCCCTCCCCCTCCCCTTCTTTATGGGTGTTCCCCTCCCCCCCTCCCCCTTGCTGCCCTCCCCCCAACAATCATGTTCACTGGGGGTTCAGTCTTAGCAGGACCAAGGGCTTCCCCTTCCACTGATGATCTTACTAGGATATTCACTGCTACCTATGAGGTCAGAGTCCAGGGTCAGCCCATGTATAGTCTTTAGGTAGTGGCTTAGTCCCTGGAAGCTCTGGTTGCTTGGCATTGTTGTACATATGGGGTCTCAGGCCCCTTCAAGCTCTTCCAGTTCTTTCTCTGGAAATCCATCAATGTAATCCACTATATAAACAAACTCAAAGATAAGAACCACATGATCATTTCATTAGATGCTGAGAAAGCATTTGACAAAATTCAACACCCCTTCAAGATAAAAGTCCTGGAAAGATCAGGAATTCAAGGTTCATACCTAAACACAATAAAAGCAATAAATGGCAAACGTGTTACTAACATCAAACTAAATGGAGAGAAACTTGAAGCAATCCCACTAAAATCAGTTACTAGACAAGGCTTCCCATTCTCTCCCTACTTATTCAATATAGTACTCAAAGTCCTAGCCAGAGCAATCAGACAGTGAAAGGAGGTCAAAGGGATACAAATTAGAAGGGAAGAAGTCAAAACATCACTATTTGCAGATGATATGATAGTATATAAAACTGACCCCAAAAGTTCCACCAGAGAAGTACTAAACCTGATCAACAACTTTAGCAAAGTGTCTGGGTATAAAGTTAACTTTAAAAAATCAGTAGACTTCCTCTACTCAAAGGATAAATAAGCTGAGAAAGAAATTAGGGAAATGACACCCTTCACAAAAATCCCAAATAATATAAAATATCTTAGTGCGACTTTAACCAAGCAAGTGAAAGATCTATGTGACAAGAACTTCAAGTCTCTGAAGAAAAAAATTGAAGATCTCAGATGATGGAAAGAACTCCCATGCTCATGAATTGGCAAGACTAATATACTAAAAATAGCCATTTTGCCAAAAGCAATCTAAGATTCAATGCAATCCCCACCAAAATTCCTACTCAGTTCTTTATAGAGATATAAAGAGTAATTTGCAAATTCATTTGGAATAACAAAAACCGAGAATAGCGAAAACTATACTAAATAAAAGAACTTCTGGGGAACCACCATTCCTGAGTTCAAGCAGTATTACAGAGCAATAGTCATAAAAACTGTATGATATGGGTACAGAGACAGGCAGATAGATCAGTGGAACAGAATTGAAGACCCAGAAATGAACCCACACACCTACGGTCACTTGATCTTTCACAAAGGAGCTAAAACCATCCAATGGAAAAAAGATAGCATTTTCAACAAATAGTGCTGTTCAACTGGAGGTCAGCATATAGAAGAATGCAAATTGATCCATTCTTATCAATCCCTGTACAAAGCTTAAGTCCAAGTGGATCAAGGACCTCCACATCAAACCAGATATACTCACTCAAACTAATAGAAAAAAAAGTGGGGAAGTCTTGAACACATGGGCACTGGCAAGAATTTACTGAACAAAACACCTATGGCTTATGCTCTAAGATGAAAAATCGACAAATGGGATCTCATAAAACTGCAAAGCTTCTATAAGGCCAGGGACACTGTCACTAGGACAAAATGGCAACCAATAGATTGGGAAAAGATCTTTACCAATCCTACATCTGATAGAGAGCTAATATCCAAAATATATAAAGAACTCAAGAAGTTAGACTCCAGAAAGCCAAATGAAAAAATGGAGTACAAAGCTAAACAAAACATTCTCAGCTGAGGATTATCAAATGGCCAAGAAGCACCTAAAGAAATGTTCAACATCCTTAGTCATCAGGGAAATGCAAATCAAAACAACCCTGAGATTCCACCTCATACCAGTCAGAATGGCTAAATAAATAAATAAATAAAACTCAGGTGACAGCAGATACTGGTGAGGATATGGACAAAGAGGAACACTCCTCCATTGTCGGTAGGATTGCAAACTGGTACAACCACTCTAGAAATCAGTATGGAGGTTCCTCAGAAAATTGGACATTACACTACCTGAGGACCAAGCTATACCTCTCCTGAGCTCCAACATACAACAAAGACACATGCTCCACTATCTTCATAGCAGCCTTATTTATAATAACCAGAAGCTGGAAAGAACCCAGATGCCCTTCAACAGATGAATGGATTAAAAAAATGTGGTATATCTATACAATGGAGTACTACTCAGCTATCAAAAACAATGACTTCATGAAATTCATAGGCAAATGCATGGAACTAAAAAATATCATCCTGAGTGAGGTAACCCAATCTCAGAAAAACACACTTGGTATGTACTCACTGATAAGTGGATATTAGCCCAAAATCTCGAATTCCCCAAGATGCAATTCACAGACCACAGGAAGCTCAAGAAGAAAGATGAGCAAAATGCAGATGCTTCCCCTCCTTTGTGAAAGGTGAACAAAAATATCTATATGAGGGGATATGAAGGCAAAGTTTAGAGCAGAGATTGAAGGAACAGCCATTCATAGCCTTCCCACATGTGGCCTATATATACACAGCCACCAAAACTAGATTAGATTGATGAAGCTAAAATGTTCATGCTGAAAGGGACTGGATATAAATCTCTCCTGAGAGACACAACCAGAGCATGTCAAATACAGAGGTGAATTCTAATAACAAACCACTGAACTGAGAACAGGATGCCCTTTGGGGGAATTAGAGGAACTAATGACATTGCTGAAGGAGCTTGAAACCCCATAAGAACAAAAATGCCAACCAGCCAGAACTTACAGGGACTAAACCACTACCGAAAGACTATACATAGACTGACCCTGGGCTCCAACTGCATATGTAGCAGAGAATAGCCTTGTTGGTGCACCAGTGGAAGGGGAAGCCCTTCGTCCTGCCAAAGCTGGATCCGAAGTGCAGGGGAATGTTGGAGGGTGGTAAATGGGGATAGAGGGGGACACCCTTGTGGGGGAGTGGGAGGGGATGGGGATTTATGGACAGGAAACCAGGAAAGGGAAGAACATTTGAAATGTAAATAAAGAAATATATTGATCCTGTGAGGAAGAGAGCTGAACACCCAGAAGTGCAGACCATCCTGAGACCCCAAGGCAGACTGTCACTTCTGCCCACATCTGCCCACACCCCTGATACAAGAGGAAACTGCATAGTGCCTCTAGACACAGGAATATAGGAACGGTCAGCTGCCAGTATGTGTGGTTCTGGTCTGCACAAAGAACTGAACTGATATGAAATGGTCAAACAGCTCCCTGCACCCAAACGTCATGGTAGAGAGAGCTGGACCCTCAGAAGTGCAGACTCTCCTGAGAAATCAGAGGAGATTATCCTCTGCCCACATTCCTGATCCAAGAGGGAATTGCCTACTGCCAGCTGTGCCTCCTGGGTGCAAGGACATAAGGGTAGTCAAGAAAGGAAACTTCTGATTCCTGCCTGCACCAAGAGCTGAAAGACAGTCACCAGGAGTGCCTACATACCTGAAAACAGAGCAACTGTTCCCAGAAACATATGAAAGAAAACAGGAAAACATTTCTATAAGAGTGCTGAAACAGAGGCCTACAGGAGGGTCAAGACAAGGTCAGAAACAGCAAGACAAGCAAATACCAGAGACAACCCAAAGGTGAGAGGCAAGTGCCAGAACCTAAGCAACAGAAACAAAGACTACTTAGCATCATAAGAGCCCAGTTCTCCCAACAAAGCAAATACTGAACATCCAAACACACTGGAAAAGCAAGATTTAAGTTTAAAATCACAGTTTATGATAATGATGGAGAACTTTAAGAAGGACATAAAGAACTCCCTGAAAGAATTACAGGAAAACACAGCCAAACAGGTGAAAGAATTGAACAAAACCATCCAGGATTTAAAAATGGAAATAGAAATAATTAAAAAAAAAGCAAAAAAGGAGTCAACCCTGGAGATAGAAAAACTAAGGAAGGAATCAGGAATCATGGATGTGAGCATCACCAACAGAATACAAGAGATAGAAGAGAGAATCTCAGGGGCAGAAGGTACCATAGAAAATATTGAAACAACCATCAAAGAAAATGTAAAATGCAAAAAACTCCTAGCCCAAAACATCCAGGAAATCAGGACACAATGAGAAAATCAAACTTAATGACAATAGGTATAGAAGAGAGTGAAGACTTAAACTTAAAGGGCCAGTATATATCTTCAACAAAATTATAGGAGAAAACTTCCCTAACATAAAGATGGTCTCCGCACCCAAATCCCGTGGGAGGGAGAGCTAAACCTTCAGAGAGGCAGACACGCCTGGGAAACCAGAAGAGACTGCACTCTGCACACACATCTCGGACGCCAGAGGAAAACACCAAATGCCATCTGGAACCCTGGTGCACTGAAGCTCCCGGAAACGGCGGCACAGATCTTCCTTGTTGCTGCCGCCGCAGAGAGCTAGTGGGCAGCACACCGCGAGCGAACTTGAGCCTCGGGACCACAGGTAAGACCAACTTTTCTGCTGCAAGAGACCTGCCTGGTGAACTCAAGACACAGGCCCACAGGAACAGCTGAAGACCTGTAGAGAGGAAAAACTACAAGCCCGAAAGCAGAACACTATGTCCCCATAACTGGCTGAAAGAAAACAGGAAAACAGGTCTACAGCACTCCTGACACACAGGCTTATAGGACAGTCTAGCTACTGTCAGAAATAGCAGAACAAAGTAACACTAGAGATAATCTGATGGCAGAAGGCAAGCGCAGGAACCCAAGCAACAGAAACCAAGATTACATGGCATCATCGGAGCCCAATTCTCCCACCAAAATAAACATGGAATATCTAAACACACCAGAAAAGCAAGATCTAGTTTCAAAATCATATTTGATCATGATGCTGGAGGACTTCAAGAAAGACGTGAAGAACTCCCTTAGAGAAAAAGTAGAAGCCTACAGAGAGGAATCGCAAAAATGCCTGAAAGAATTCCAGGAAAACACAATCAAACAGTTGAAGGAATTAAAAATGGAAATAGAAGCAATCAAGAAAGAACACATGGAAACAACCCTGGATATAGAAAATCAAAAGAAGAGACAAGGAGCTGTAGATAGAAGCCTCACCAACAGAATACAAGAGATGGAAGAGAGAATCTCAGGAGCAGAAGATTCCATAGAAATCATTGACTCAACTGTCAAAGATAATGTAAAGCAGAAAAAGCTACTGGTCCAAAACATACAGGAAATCCAGGACTCAATGAGAAGATCAAACCTAAGGATAATAGGTATAGAAGAGAGTGAAGACTCCCAGCTCAAAGGACCAGTAAATATCTTCAACAAAATCATAGAAGAAAACTTCCCTAACCTAAAAAAAGAGATACCCATAGGCATACAAGAAGCCTACAGAACTCCAAATAGATTGGACCAGAAAAGAAACACCTCCCGTCACATAATAGTCAAAACACCAAACGCACAAAATAAAGAAAGAATATTAAAAGCAGTAAGGGAAAAAGGTCAAGTAACATATAAAGGCAGACCTATCAGAATCACACCAGACTTTTCGCCAGAAACTATGAAGGCCAGAAGATCCTGGACAGATGTCATACAGACCCTAAGAGAACACAAATGCCAGCCCAGGTTACTGTATTCTGCAAAACTCTCAATTAACATAGATGGAGAAACCAAGATATTCCATGACAAAACCAAATTTACACAATATCTTTCTACAAATCCAGCACTACAAAGGATAATAAAGGGTAAAGCCCAACATAAGGAGGCAAGCTATACCCTAGAAGAAGCAAGAAACTAATTGTCTTGGCAACAAAACAAAGAGAAGAAAAGCACACAAACATAACCTCACATCCAAATATGAATATAACAGGAAGCAATAATCACTATTCCTTAATATCTCTCAACATCAATGGCCTCAACTCCCCAATAAAAAGACATAGATTAACAAACTGGATACGCAATGAGGACCCTGCATTCTGCTGCCTACAGGAAACACACCTCAGAGACAAAGACAGACACTACCTCAGGGTAAAAGGCTGGAAAACAACTTTCCAAGCAAATGGTCAGAAGAAGCAAGCTGGAGTAGCCATTCTAACATCAAATAAAATCAATTTTCAACTAAAAGTCATCAAAAAAGATAAGGAAGGACACTTCATATTCATCAAAGGAAAAATCAACCAAGATGAACTCTCAATCCTAAATATCTATGCCCCAAATACAAGGGCACCTACATATGTAAAAGAAACCTTACTAAAGCTCAAAACACACATTGCACCTCACACAATAATAGTGGGAGATTTCAACATCCCACTCTCATCAATGGACAGATCATGGAAACAGAAATTACACAGAGACATAGACAAACTAAGAGAAGTCATGAGCCAAATGGACTTAACAGATATTTATAGAACATTCTATCCTAAAGCAAAAGGATATACCTTCTTCTCAGCTCCTCATGGTGCTTTCTCCAAAATTGACCATATAGTTGGTCAAAAAACGGGCCTCAACAGGTACAGAAAGATAGAAATAATTCCAGGAGTGCTATCAGACCACCATAGAAGACCTCATACCAATATTATCCAAACTATTCCACAAAATTGAAACAGATGGACCACTACCGAATTCTTTCTATGGAGCCACAATTACTCTTATACCTAAACCACACAAAGACCCAACAAAGAAAGAGAACTTCAGACCAATTTCCCTTATGAATATCGACGCAAAAATACTCAATAAAAATCTGGCAAACAGGGGCTGGGGATTTAGCTCAGTGGTAGAGCGCTTACCTAGGAAGCGCAAGGCCCTGGGTTCGGTCCCCAGCTCCGAAAAAAAAGAACCAAAAAAAAAAAATTCTGGCAAACCGAATCCAAGAGCACATCGAAACAATCATCCACCATGACCAAGTGGGCTTCATCCCAGGCATGTAGGGATGGTTTAATATACGGAAAAACATCAACGTGATCCATTATATAAACAAACTGAAAGAACAAAACCACATGATCATTTCATTAGGTGCTGAGAAAGCATTTGACAAAATTCAACACCCCTTCATGATAAAAGTCCTGGAAAGAATAGGAATTCAAGGCCCATACCTAAACATAGTAAAAGCCATATACAGCAAACCAGTTGCTAACATTAATCTAAATGGAGAGAAACTTGAAGCAATCCCACTAAAATCAGGGACTAGACAAGGCTGCCCACTCTCTCCCTACTTATTCAATATAGTTCTTGAAGTTCTAGCCAGAGCATTCAGACAACAAAAAGAGGTCAAGGGGATACAGATCAGAAAAGAAGAAGTCAAAATATCACTATTTGCAGATGATATGATAGTATATTTAAGTGATCCCAAAAGTTCCACCAGAGAACTACTAAAGCTGATAAACAACTTCAGCAAAGTGGCTGGGTATAAAATTAACTCAAATAAATCAGTAGCCTTCCTCTCCACAAAAGAGAAAAAAGCCGAGAAAGAAATTAGGGAAACGACACCCTTCAAAATAGACCCAAATAATATAAAGTACCTCGGTGTGACTTTAACCAAGCAAGTGAATGATCTGTACAATAAGAACTTCAAGACTCTGAAGAAAGAAATTGAAGAAGACCTCAGAAGATGGAAAGATCTCCCATGCTCATGGATTGGCAGGATTAATATAGTAAAAATGGCCATTTTAGCAAAAGCGATCTACAGATTCAATGCAATCCCCATCAAAATACCAATCCAATTCTTCAAAGAGTTAGAGAGAACAATTTGAAAATTCATCTGGAATAACAAAAAACCCAGGATAGCTAAAGCTATCCTCAACAATAAAAGGACTTCCGGGGGAATCACTATCCCTGAACTCAAGCAGTATTACAGAGCAATAGTGATAAAAACTGCATGGTATTGGTACAGAGACAGACAGATAGACCAATGGAATAGAATTGAAGACCCAGAAATGAACCCACACACCTATGGGCACTTGATTTTTGACAAAGGAGCCAAAACCATCCAATGGAAAAAACATAGCATTTTCAGCAAATTGTGCTGGTTCAACTGGAGGTCAATATGTAGAAGAATACAGATCGATCCATGCTTATCACCGTGTACAAAGCTTAAGTCCAAGTGGATCAAGGACCTCCACATCAAACCAGACACACTCAAACTAATAGAAGAAAACTAGGGAAGCATCTGGAATACATGGGCACTGGAAAAAATTTCCTGAACAAAACACCAATGGCTTATGCTCTAAGATCAAGAATCGACAAATGGGATCTCATAAAACTGCAAAGCTTCTGTAAGGCAAAGGACACTGTGGTTAGGACAAAACGGCAACCAACAGATTGGGAAAAGATCTTTACCAATCCTACAACAGATAGAGGCCTTATATCCAAAATATACAAAGAACTCAAGAAGTTAGACCGCAGGGAGACAAATAACCCTATTAAAAAATGGGGTTCAGAGCTAAACAAACAATCCACTGCTGAGGAATGCCGAATGGCTGAGAAACACCTAAAGAAATGTTCATCATCTTTAGTCATAAGGGTAATGCAAATCAAAACAACCCTGAGATTTCACCTCACACCAGTGAGAATGGCTAAGATCAAAAACTCAGGTGACAGCAGATGCTGGCGATGATGCGGAGAAAGAGGAACACTCCTCCATTGTTGGTGGGGTTGCAGACTGGTACAACCATTCTGGAAATCAGTCTGGAGGTTCCTCAGAAAATTGAACATTGAACTGCCTGAGGATCCAGCTATACCTCTCTTGGGCATATACCCAAAAGATGCCCCACCATATAAAAAAGACACATGCTCCACTATGTTCATCGCAGCCTTATTTATAATAGCCAGAAGCTGGAAAGAACCCAGATGCCCTTCAACAGAGGAATGGATTCAAAAAATGTGGTATATCTATACAATGGAGTACTACTCAGCTATCAAAAACAACGACTTTATAAAATTCGTAGGCAAATGGTTGGAATTGGAAAATATCATCCTGAGTTAGCTAACCCAATCACAGAAAGACATACATGGTATGCACTCATTGATAAGTGGCTATTAGCCCAAATGCTTGAATCACCCTAGATGCCTAGAACAAATGAAACTCAAGACGGATGATCAAAATGTTAATGCTTCACTCCTTCTTTAAAAGGGGAACAAGAATACCCTTGGCAGGGAAGAGAGAGGCAAAGATTAAAACAGAGACTGAAGGAACACCCATTCAGAGCCTGCCCCACATGTGGCCCATACATATACAGCCATCCAATTAGACAAGATGGATGAAGCAAAGAAGTGCAGACCGACAGGAGCCGGATGTAGATCGCTCCTGAGAGACACAGCCAGAATACAGCAAATACAGAGGTGAATGCCAGCAGCAAACCACTGAACTGAGAATAGGAACCCCGTTGAAGGAATCAGAGAAAGAACTGGAAGAGCTTGAAGGGGCTCGAGACCCCATATGTACAACAATGCCAAGCAACCAGAGCTTCCAGGGACTAAGCCACTACCTAAAGACTATACATGGACTGACCCTGGACTCTGACCTCATAGGTAGCAATGAATATCCTAGTAAGAGCACCAGTGGAAGGGGAAGCCCTTGGTCCTGCTACGACTGAACCCTCAGTGAACTAGACTGTTGGGGGGAGGGCGGCAATGGGGGGAGGGTTGGGAGAGGAACACCCATTAGGAAGGGGAGGGGGGAGGGGCATGTTTGCCCGGAAACCGGGAAAGGGAATAACACTTGAAATGTATATAAGAAATACTCAAGTTAATAAAAAAAAAAAGACATACTCAAATTAATAAAAAAAAAGAAAAAGAAAAAGATGCCCATAAACATACAAGAAGCCTACAGAACTCCAAATAGATTGGACCAGAAGAGAAATTCCTCCTGTCACATAATAGTCAAAACCTCAAATGCACAAAACAATGAAAGAATATTAAAAGCAGTAAAAGAAAAAGGTTAAGTGACATATAAAGTCTGGTGAATTACACCAGAGTTCTCACAAAAGACTTGAAAGTAAGAAGATCCTGAACAGACGTCATACAGACCCTAAGAGAACACACAAGCCAGCCTAGGCTACTATATCCAGCAAAATTCTCAATCAATGTAGATGGAGAAACCAAGACATTCCATGACAAAACTAAATTTACACAATACCATTTTACAAATCTAGCACTACAAAGGATAATAGATGGAAAACTCCAACACAAGAAGAGAAAACTACGCAGTACAAAAACCAAGAATGTAATCTCCTTGCAATGAAACCAAAAGAGAAACACACAAACATAATTCCACTTCTAACAATGAAAATAACAGGAAGCAACAATCACTATTCCTTAATATCTCTCAACATCAATGGACACAATTCCCCAATAAAAAGACATAGACTAACAGACTGGATACGTAAACAGGACCCAGCATTTTGCTGCATACAGGAAATACACCACAGTGACAAAGACGGACGCTACTTCAGAGTAAAAGGCTGGAAAAAAATTTCCAAGCAAATGGTTTCAATCCTTCCTCTCATTCCCCCAAAGGTGAACAAAAATATCTATATGAGGGGATCTGGAGGCAAAGTTTAGAGCAGAGATTGAAGGAACAGCCATTCATAGCCTTCCCACATGTGGCCTATATATACACAGCCACCAAAACTAGATTAGATTGATGAAGCTAAAATGTTCATGCTGAAAGGGACTGGATATAGATCTCTCCTGAGAGACACAACCAGAGCATGTCAAATACAGGTGAATCCTAATAGCAAACCCCTGAACTGAGAACAGGACGCCCTTTGGGGGAATTAGAGGAACTAATGACATTGCTGAAGGAGCTTGAAACGCCATAAGAAGAACAATGCCAACCAGCCAGAGCTTACAGGGACTAAACCACTACCCAAAGACCATGAACTGATCTAGGGCTCCAACTGCACATGTAGCAGAGGATAGCCTTGTTGGGGCACCATTGAAAGGGGAAGCCTTTGGTCCTGCCAAGGTTGGAGCCCCAGAGCAGGGGAATGTTGGCGGACCCCAAGAGGGAGTGGATTTGGGAGGGGAACACCCTTATGGAGGAAGTGGAGGGGATAGGAAGCTTTTGGACAGGAAACTGGGAAAGGGAATTACATTTGAAATGTAAATAAAGAAATATCCAATTTAAAAAGTCACAATTGAAATATATATATCCAATTAAAATTAACAAAAAATAAATAAAAATAAAATAAAGGTAATGTTTTCTAACACAGTAGTATACAATTGTCAGTAAAGTCTATGAAAATCATTGTCCAAAGCCAGAATAATGGTGCATGCCTTTAATCTGAGCACTGGGGATTCAGTGGCAAGTGGGTCTCTGAGTTAGAGGCCAGCTTGATAAAAAAATAAATAAATAAAAAGAAAAGAAAAGAAAATTGTAGTCTCAGAACCATTAGATGACTCAATGGATTAGGATGTCACCCAGCCTATAAAGACCTGACTTTACACATACATATATGAACAAAAATAATAAATTTATTAAATTTAAAAAAACTAAAAGGGCCTGAAGAAATGGATTGGAAGTTAAGAGCACACCCTATCCTTCCAGAGTAACAGAGTTCAGCTGTCAGCGCCCTTATCAGTTGGCTCACACACAGCTGCACCTGTAGATTCAGGTGATCTGGCCTCTTCTTCTGGCCTCTGCATGGACTGTATAAATATTCACACTCCAATGCGTGCAATTTTAATGTTTCATTAAAATTTCTTAAATTTCACAGAAAACGGCACTCTCACCCTTTGCTCACATTCATGCTTGGAAACAAATATGGGGGGGGGGAAGCAATGAACTCTGTATGCTAGGAAACACTGAGCATAGACGTGATTATTTGGGCATTGTATTACTATAAAGGCAAATCAATGGTAGAGGGCTTGCCCAACATAGTCAAGTTCCTGGGTTCCCAGAACCACTAAAAATCTGTCTGCAGTAAAACCTCTATTGTAATCTCTAACAAATCAAAATGCAGTTGTGGAGCCCCGTCCTAGTGGATACAACTATAAAATGCTCCCATACCTAAGACCTGGGGATCATTGCAGAAGAGAGGACATAAAGACTGTAAGAACCAGAGGGTCAGAAAGTTTGCTGTGAAGCTGTCACTCCTAGCAATGTCAGGAGCTATACCCATAAAGTCTCAGCAACCATGACTGCCTGAACGTGAGCCAAACAGAACAGCACTAATAGACATGCAGAGTGGACAGAGGAGGGCCCGCAAGTCTTCAACTGTACACAAAAAGTACAGGTGACCAAGAAATGCTGAGAACTGAAGAAATAGCTTTCCTCAGAAAACAAACACAATAACTAGTTATCCAACACCAAATGGTCAATCCTGAAAACATACACAGTCGTAACATCAAACAGACTCACATTAAATCTAGATATATATTTACATATATTATGTATATTTGTATATATGTAAATATATGTTATATGTTATTGCATCCATATGTATTATATATTGTAACATATAGTATATACTATATATACTATGTATGCAATACATAGTATATTATTTCTATTACATTATAATATATTAATGATGTTGAGAAGGGAAGATAGAAACAATGTATATTATAATCTCAAAAACAATTAAAAATAGACATTAAAGGGGTTGGGGATTTAGCTCAGTGGTAGAGCGCTTGCCTAGGAAGCGCAAGGCCCTGGGTTCGGTCCCCAGCTCCGAAAAAAAGAAGCAAAAAAAAAAAAAAATAGACATTAAATTAGGCATCTCCAATTACAACAAAGGAAATATTACAGGCTATATCAAGTAACAATGAAATCACCGAACCTTGCTTAAGAAAAGAAACAGGGAAGACAGAGCAGAAGGACAAGGAACACCAAACTTACGGTAAGGGCTCAACTTGGGACTGTAATTCCAATTTAAAAAGTGTCACGCGCTCCTGCCGTCCTGTCATCTCCTTTCCTGTATCCTTTAACTAGCATGCATGTGTCCCCAAAGCAAAGCACTGCTTTCATATTAGTGAAGAGAGGTTGTGAATTCACGTAGAATCCTGTCCGTTGGACTCCGCTCTCACAAGCTTCTGTCTCTGTGCCTCACCTGAGAATGGCAAAGCCAAGCATTCTCACCCTGGGAATAAAGGGTCTTGTCTCGCTTTTGTTGCTGTGATAAAATACGCTGGCAACAACATTTAAAGGGGGAAAGGTTTATTTCAAGGTTCAAAAGTCCATTCTGGTGAGGGAAATGAAGGTAGCAGGTGCTAGAAGCCTCTGGTCACCAATCAGAAAACAGAATCGGGGCTGCATGTGCCTGCTGGCTTTTTCCACTTTATGCAGTCCAAGAAATATCTCACCACAATTAAGATGTCTTCTCACATCAACGTAATCAAGACAGTCCTTCCCAGACATTCTCAGAAGCTAACCTTAGGTAATCTTTCATAAGAGCTCCAGATTCTGTCAAACTGACAGTCAGCATTAGCCATTGTAGTCCCATGTACAGGCAATCCTCAGGCTGTGCCACCAGTAGTAAGAAAATCTGCTCAGACTCTCAAGACTGGTCAGTACTTAGATGCCATTTTCCACCCAGCATAACCCACTACTGTGCACATACATAAAGTATACCAAAGCAATACATTCTCAAGACTGCTAGACCCTGTCCCTAATTTCCCCTATGATAACTAAAGCAATTTCTCTTTCATATCTGACATCCATGTGACCTTTGTCCCAGATAAACTGCTGTTGTTTTCTCTGCCTTACTTCATTTTTTTTTTTTTTTGGTTCTATTTTTCGGAGCTGGGGACCAAACCCAGGGCCTTGCGCTTCCTAGGCAAGCGCTCTACCACTGAGCTAAATCCCCAACCCCTCTGCCTTACTTCTTAATTCCAATTTTTTTCTTTAAAACTTTGTAGATTGAGACTGATACTCAGATAAATCATAATAAATCACATTTATTGTTACAAGTTACTACAAAAATGTTTAAATAAATTTACATTTCATCTGGCAAATGTACTCTTTGCTTATATTCAGGGAACAGTCCTGTAGCTACGGCATGGACTATCTTGAGAATGAGGTCAGCTTTACATCAGCACCCACAGTGCCTGACGAAGGCCGTGGTCATTTGCCCTTTAACCATTGCACAGGCTGGGGCTGATTTCTGAGAAGGGGCTGTATCACAGACAGCAGCAGGTGGGTCACAGGCCGGATGACGCTATCCATGTGTAAACCAGTTGTAACTCACCCCATCAGACTTCAGGCAGTTACAAGAGCAACCACAGACCATGATGAAAGAAAAGGGGTTTTTTTCTGAAGGAATAACAGCCATTTATGGAAATGTTTGAGTTACCACTCAGTAAACAGACACTTGAGACAACTGTAAACTGCAGAGCTAGCAGGAAGGAGGGAGTGGGTGGCAGGAGAGCTCACAGAAGGGCTCTGTGACCTGAGGGTAGACACTTTGTACACATGGTGTCTATGATCATGAGCCTTCCTAGCATCCCCTGAGGCAGCCATCTCCTTCCTAGAAAGGAGTCTCCACATGGAGAGCTGATTCAGTCACCTGCTTCCACTTAAAGGTAGAAGAAAAGAGCAGATGCCACAGTCTGACCTTCACGTGCACAGCATCACACACACACACACACACACACACACACACACACACACAAATGCATGCACACACACATAGTCACACAAACACACACACTCACATCCACACACACAAATACAGACACACACCAGCTCACATACTCTCATACACAAACACACACATACACACCCATTTACACACACATACAAATACAGACACCAATATACTCACCTGCACACAAACACACAAACACACACATAAACACATTCACACAAACACACACATAGGCAAACACACGCACACACACACACACACACACACACACACACACACTGTTTTTAAAAGCACAGTTGAATGAAAATGCCCTCCAGTTTAAACTCACTCTCAAATTAAACTGGTCCTTCTCTGCAGCACTAATCTACTTCAGATAACTACATTGAGAAACAGTGGGTCACACTCTCGCACTGGTGGCATTGGCCAGGTGTCCTTGGGTTGGCTTCTGAATTTCTGCAGTGATAATCTTTACTAACTGCCCTCTGCCTCTGTTGCTACCTCCTTCTAACTATTTCCAGAAGTTTCTCTCCCTCCTCCTGCCCCTCCCATGCTATTGTCCTGATCCCAGATAAGCCGAAACATAAAGGCAAACATCTTCAAAATGGCAGAAGAGAAGCCAGAAAGATCTATGCAATCTTTCTTTCCTTTTTAGTGGTCAACACACAAGTATTTTTCCAACCTTTATCTTCCAAATTTTCTTTGCTGAAAATAACAATGAAAAAGAACCAGTTTAAGAAAGAAAAAGGAGGGGTTGGGGATTTAGCTCAGTGGTAGAGCGCTTGCCTAGGAAGCGCAAGGCCCTGGGTTCGGTCCCCAGCTCCGAAAAAAAAAAAAAAAAAAAAAAGGAAAGAAAAAGGAATTTTTCCATAGCTCTGTATCCTTTTGCTTTCTGAAGTGCTCTTGGTTAATCACACTTCTCTGGTCTAAGCTCAAAAAGCTGTACCATGGAAAACTACATTTACAGAGGTAATCTTCCGCTCTCCAAGAAATGTGCTCAAAAATGAACTCTAAAAAGCAAATAAAAGATATGCATATATTAAGGAAAATTTATGTTTTTCAAAAGCTAAAATTTGTTAAGCAAACTCTGCATGCAGTGCCTCTCAGATCTACAATTTCACTTTAAGGTCAAAGGACACCAAACATGGCCTATTGAAACTTTAAATGCATTCTTCAAGTTTAAGTGCTGCATATAAAATGTCTAATCTAAGAAAGGAAACTATGAAAGGTGAAAGACCTAGGGCCATTGAGTGTGGCATACTCCCTGCCCCCTACCTGCATCTACACTGAGGTCCTAGGGGCCACAGCAGACCCTTTCTATCTCAATGTCTCATGACTCCTTTAGAGAACCCAAATTACAACTGTCTCCCTCTACCAAGAAAAAAAATACAAAGTTTAACTAAATGTTATCAAATCTCAATGACTATGTACTAACTCTTAGACCTCAAACTTAAACTGTTAATTCTACTTAAGCTGTTACTTCTACTTGCTAAAGGTGCCCATCACAATCAACTGTAAGTCAGACATCTATCAACTCCTGTATCTCAGCTATCCTCCAGAGGCTCTCTCTTGCCCACCCACCTTTGAATCATGTTTCAGTTTCATTTTTGTTGCTGTATAAAATACACTGACAAATAGCAACTCCCAGGAGATAGATTTATTTTAGCTCATAGTTCCAGGCTACAGAACACTACTTCAGAGAATCCACAGCAGCTGCAGCTTAAGATTACTACTCTCATCACCCACACTCAAGAGCAGAGAAAGAATGAGTTCATACATGCTTCTTGCTTGCTTGTATTCAGGATGATTTCTTTACTCCACAATTCATTAGCCCCATGCCAAGGGAATGGTACCACCCCCAGAGGACTGGTTATTTCCATATTAATTAAGACAATTCTTCATTGAGACTCTCTTCCAGTGTAATATTAGGTTGTATTGAGTTGACAATTAAGGCTAACCATCACAGAAAATCAATTTTACCCTTCTGCCTAGTCCTTTCTGCTGGGACAGACTTCTAGTCTGCTCCCTGGAAGGGGCTATATCCTGAGGCATACCAGAGGATCCACTGCACTCAGAATTTGGTAAGAAACTCCCGCTCCTCAAAGTCCCACAGCAGCCATTGGGAGCCCAATGAACTCAAGGACCCAACATCCTCCCAACCCTCCTCCCCCCACCTACCAAATACCAATCCCCTTCTGCCTGATCCTTCCTACTGGGACAGATTGCTAGTTAGTCTGCTTCCTGGAAAAGACTATATCCTTAGGCATACCAGAGGATCCACTTCACTCAGCATTTGGTAAGAACTTCCCCCTGTTGCTGAACACCAGTGGAATTGGGGACCCACCATCTCCCTAACTCCCCCTCTGCCCACCAAATAGCAATCCCCTTCTGCCTGGTCCTTTTTTGCTGGGACAGACTGCTGGCCTGAAGATGCTATATCTTGAGGCATAACGAAGGATCCCCTGCACTCAGAACATTTGACATACCCTGAAGCACATCAGGAGAACCATTGCAGTCAGAACATTTGATACCACATCCTGAGGCATCCCAGGAGATCTGCTATATGCAAGGCATCTGACACCACAACTGGACACATCCCAGGAGATCCATTGAACCCAGGACACCACAACTTAAAGGCATCCCAGGAGTTTCTCTGTATACAGGGCAACTGGGCAATTGACACCACAGTCTGAAGACCTCCCAGAAACTCTGTGGCATGCTGGGCAACTGACCCAAAAGCTCTGGAGTGTGGCTGCACACAAAGAAACAGAAACCACGGTCCATGGACCCTCCCCACCCGACACGGAGAACAGCTTCACACAGGACAACAGTGTGCCTGCTCCTCTGAAGTCCCAACAGTCCGAAGGTCTCCCAGGAGATCTACTGCAGCCAGGGCAACAAATCAGCAGCTTCTCTGCCCCCTCTGAATACCCTCCAGCTGGAAGGCCCCCCACAGGAGGCCTGGTACAGACAGGGGCACAGGCCTACCAGGAGACCTGTTGCAACCCAGGGACAAAAGAGGGACAAAGTCAACCAGACCAGCAAACGCTAGAGATAACTGACAGCGAGAGAGAGGCAAGCGCAAGACCATAAGCAACAGAAGCCGTAAGTGGTCATAACCAGAACCCAACTTGGACATAGTATTACCTGAGGACCCAGCTATATCACTCATAGGCACACACTGAAAAGATGCTCCAACATATAGCAAGGACACATGCTCCACTACATTCATAGCAGCCTTATTTATAATAACCAGAAGCTGGAAACAACCCACATGTCCCTCAACAGAAGAATGATTACAGAAAATGTGGTACATTTTCTAGTTGCTAAAGAACACAAGTGGTATGCACTCACTGATAAGGGGATTTTAGCCCAAAAGCTTGGAATACCTAAGAAAAATTTCACAGATCATATGAAGCCCAAGAAGGAAGACCAAATGTGGATCCTTCATTCTTTCTTAGAAGGGAGAACAAAACCATCATTCACCACAATCAAGTAGGCTTCTTTGCAGGGATGCGATGGTTGGTTCACTACATGAAAATCAATTAACATAATCCACTATATACACAAACTCAAAGAAAAAGATCACATGATCATCTCCTTAGATGCAGAAAAAGTATTTGACAAAATATAACACCTCTTCATGTTAAAAGTACTGGAGATATCAGGAATTCAAGGCCATACCTAAACATAATAAAAGCAATTTACTACAAACCAACAGCTAATGTCAAATTAAATGGGGAGATACTTGAAGCAATCCCACTCAAATCTGGGACAAGTCAAGAATGTCCACTCTCCCGATAGCAATTCAATATAGTACTCAAAGTGCTAGCTAGAACAATAAGACAACAACAAGGGGATACAAATTGGCAAAGAAAAATGTAAGGTATCACTATTTGCAGATAATATGATAGTATACTTAAGCAACTCCAAAAATTCTACCAGAGAACTTCTTCAGCTGATAACAACTTCAGCAAAGTGGTCGAATATAAAATTAACTCAAATAAATCAGTAGCCTTCCTTTATACAAATGATAGACAGACTAAGAAAGAAATTAGGGAAACAACTCCATTCACAATAACCACAGATAATATAAAATACCTTGGGGTAACTCTAACCAAGTGAAAGATCTGTATGATAAGAACTTCAAGTCTCTCAAGAAAGAAATCAAAGATCTCAGAAAATGGAGGGATCTCTGATGCTCCAATAACCAAGTAAAGATGTCCATCCGACCAAAGGCAATCTACAGATTCAATGCAATCCCCATCAAAATCCCAACAGAATTCTCCGAAGACATGGAAAAAGCAATTCTCAAATTCATCTAGAAAGATACAAAACCCAGAATAGCAAAAACAATTCTTAACAATAAAAGAATGGCTGGGGGAATCATCACCAGACTACAGAGCAGTAGTGATAAAAACTACATGGTACAGAGACAGACAGGTTGATTAATGGAATAGAATTGAAGACCCAGAAATAAAACCACACACTTGATCTTTGACAAAGAAGTCAAAAATATACAATGGAAAAAAGAAAGCATCTTCAATAAATGGTGCTGGTCTAACTGACTGTCGGTATGTAAAAAAATGAAAATAGACACATATTTACCACCAAGCATAAAGCTCAAGTCCAAGTGGATCAAGGACCTCAATTTAAAACCAGATACACTAAATCTAATAGAAAAGAAAGTGAAAAGGTACCTTGGATTCACTGTCAAAAGGAGAATTTCCTTTTTTTTTTTTCTTTTGGTAATACGTGATCTTTATTTGTGACAATATTATCTATTTTGAAAATAGGTGTACTTTTTTCTTTTTTCTTTGATCTTTTTTCTTCTTTTTTTAAAAATTTTATTAGATATATTTCTTTACTTATAATTCAAACATTATTGTCCTTCCCAGTTTCCTGTCCATAAGCCTCCAATTCCTCTACTCCCCTCTCCTATGGGTATTCCCCTATACATCTCCCTTACTGCCCCCATATTCCCCTGCACTGGAGATCCAATCGTGGAAGTACCAAGGGCTTCCCCTCCCCCCGGTGCCCCAACAAGACTATTCTCTGCTACATATGCAGTTGGAGCCCTGAGTCAGTCCATGTGTAGTCTTTCAGTAGTGGTTTACTCCCTGGAAGCTAAGAGGAAAACTCATAGCTCTGGGTGCCTGCAAAAAGAAACAGGAGAGAGCATATGTGAGCAGCTTGACAGCACATCTTAAAGTTCTAGAACAAAAAGAAATAAATAAACCCAAGAGGAGTAGAAGGCAGCAAACAATCAAACTCAGAGCTGAAATCAACTAAGTAGAAGTGAAAAGTAAAATACAAAGAATCAACAAAACCAGGAGCTGGTTCTTTGAGAAAATCAACAACATAGATAACCCCTTAGACAGACTAACCAGAGGTCACAGAGAGTGTATACAAATTAAGAAAATCAGAAATGAAAAGGGAGATATAACAACAGAATCTGAAGAAATTTTAAAAAAACATCAGATCCTACTACAAAAGTCTATATTCAACAAAACTGGAAAATCTGGAGTAAATGGACAATTTCTAGACAGATACCAGGTACCAAAGTTAAATCAGGAACAAATAAATCATCTAAACAACCCCATAACTCCTAAAGAAATAGAAGCAGTTATTAAAAGTCTCCTAACCAAAAAGAGTCCAGGTCCAGATGGATTCCGTGCAGAATTTCTATCAGACCTTCATAGAAGACCTCATACCAATACTCTCCAAACTATTCCACAAAATTGAAACAGACAGAGCACTACCAAATTCCCTCTATGAAGCCACAATTACTCTTATACCAAAACCACACAAAGACCCAACAAAGAAAGAGAACTTCAGATCAATTTCCCTTATGAATATTGATGCAAAAATATTCAATAAAATTCTTGCAAACTGAATCGAAGAACACATCAAAACGATCACTCCTCATGACCAAGTAGGCTTTATCCCAGGGATGCAGGGATCGTTTAATATGCAAATCCATCAATGTAATCCACTATATAAACAAACTCAAAGATAAGAACCACATGGTCCAATAGATGCTGAGAAAGCATTTGACAAAATTCAACACCCCTTCATGATAAAAGTCCTGGAAAGATCAGGAATTCAAGGCCCATAGCTAAACCTAGTAAAAGCAATATACAGCAAACCAGTAGCCAAAATCAAACTAAATGGAGAGAAATTTGAAGCAATCCCACTAAAATCAGGGACTAGACAAGGCTGCCCACTCTCTCCCTACTTACTCAATATAGTACTAAAAGTCCTAGCCAGAGGAATCAGACAGTGAAAGAAGATCAAAGGGATATGAATTGGAAGGGAAGAAATCAAAGTATCACTATTTGCAGATGATATGATAGTGTACTTAAGCGACCCCAAAAGTTCCACCAGAGAACTACTAAGCCTGATAAACTACTTGAGCAAAGTGTTGGGTATAAAATTAACTTAAACAAATCAGTAGCCTTCCTCTACTCAAAGGATAAACAGTCTGAGAAAGAAATTAAGGAAATGACACCCTTCACAATAGTCCCAAAGGATATAAAATATCTTGGTGTGACTTTAACCAAGCAAGTGAAAGATCTGTATGACAAGAACTTCAAGCCTCTGAAGAAAGAAATTGAGGAAGATCTCAGAAGATGGAAAGATCTTCCATGCTCATGAATTGGCAGAATTAATATAGTAAAGATCGCCATTTGGCCAAAAGCAATCTACAGATTCAATGCAATCCCCACCAAAATTTCTACTCAATTCTTTATAGAGATAGAAAGAGCAATTTGCAAATTTATTTGGAATAACAAAAAACTCAGGCTAGCGAAAACTATACTCAACAATAAAAGAACTTCTTGGGGGATCACCATCCCTGACTTCAAGCAGTACTAGAGAGCAAAAGTCATAAAAACTGTATGGTATGGGTACAGAGACAGGCAGGAAGATCAGTGGAACAAAATTGAAGATCCAGAAATAAACCCACATACCTATAGCCAATTGATCTTTGACAAAGGAGCTAAAACCATCCAAGGGAAGAAAGACAGCATTTTCAACAAATGGTGCTGGTGAAACTGGAGGTCAGCATGTAGAAGAATGCAAATTGATCCATGCTTATCACCATGTACAAAGCTTACATCCAAGTGGATCAAGAACCTCCACATCAAACGAGATACATTCAAACTAATAGAAGAAAAAGTGGGGAAGAGTCTCGAGCACTTGAGCACTGGGGAAAATTTCCTGAACAAAACAACAACGGTTTATGCTCTAAAATCAAGAATCGACAAATGGGACCTCCTGAAACTGCAAAGCTTCTGTAAAGCAAAGGACACTGTCAATAGGACAAAACAGAAACCAACAGATTGGGAAAATATCTTTACCAATCCTACATCTGATAGAGGGCTAATATCCAAAATATACAAACAACTCAAGAAGTTAGAGTCCAGAGAGCCAAATCACCCTATTAAAATCCAGAGCTAAACAAAACATTCTCAGCTGAGGATTATCAAATGGCCAAGAAGCACCTAAAGAAATGTTCAACATCCTTAGTCATCAGGGAAATGCAAATTAAAACAACCCTGAGATTCCACCTCACACCAGTCAGAATGGCTAAGATCAAAAACTCAGGTGACAGCAGATGCTGGTGAGGATGTCGACAAAGAGGAACACTCCTCCATGGTTGGTGGGATTGCAAACTGGTAAAACCACTCTGGAAATCAGTATGGAGGTTCCTCAGAAAATTGGACATTACACTACCTGAGGACCCAGATATACCTCACTTGGGCATATACCCAAGAGATGCTCCAACATACAACAAAGACACATGCTCCACTATGTTCATAGCAGCCTTATTTATAATAGCTGGAAGCTGGAAAGAATCCAGATGCCCTTCAACAGAGGAATGGATACAGAAAATGTGGTACATCTACACAATGGAGTACTACTCAGCTATCAAAAACATGAAATTCATGAAATTCATAGGCAAATGCAATGAACTAGAAAATATCCTCCTGAGTGAGGTTACTCAATCACAGAAAAACACACTTGGTATGCACTCATTGATAAGTGGATATTAGTGAAAAAGCTCGATACCCAAGATGCAATCCACAGACCACAGGAAGCTCAAGAAGAAGGATGACCAAAATGTGGATGCTCCCACTCCTTCTTAAAACGGGGTAAAATATCCATAGGAGGAGATATGGAAGCAAATTTTAGAGCAGCGACTGAAGGAATGGCCATTCAGAGCCTGACCTACATGTGGCCCATATATATACAGCTACCAAAACTAGAAAAGATTGATGAAGCTAAAAAATGCATGCTGAAAAGGATTGGATATAGATCTCTCTTGAGAGACACAACCAGAGCATGTCCAACATAGAGGTCAATGCTAGCAGCAAACCACTGAACTGAGAATAGGACCCCCTTGGGGGGAATTAGAGGAAGGATTGAAAGTGTTGAAGGAGCTTGCAACCCCATAAAAACAACAATGCCAACCAACCAGAGCTTCCAAGGATTAAACCACTACCAAAAGACTATACGTGGACTGACCCAGGGCTCCAACTGCATAAGTAGCAGAGAATAGTCTTGTTGGGGCACCAATAGAAGGGAAAGTCCTTGGTCTTGCCAAGGCTGGACCTCCAGTGCAGGGGAATATGGGGGAGGGCAATAAGGGGAATGTATGGGGGAATACCCGTATGTGGGAGGGGAATGGGGGCTTATGGACAGGACACCGGGAAGGGGAATAACCTTTGAAATATAAGTAAATAAATATATAATAAAAAATTTTAAAAAACAAAACTATTTTAGCTAAACCTTCTAACAAATTGTTAGTAAAATAACAGTACATGTCACAATACAATGTACTCATCACTTTTGCTTCACTGGGAAAGAAACACTTAAAAATCCAGGTTAGGCATCTGGCTCATGGTCTCAGAGAAACTATAGTCTGTCATTGTAGGGAAAGCTCAGCAGCAGCAGAAGCAGCAGAAGCAGCAACAACAGAAGCAGAAACAGCACAGTCTGAAGCAGTGGGAGCTTCTATCAGTGGCTATTTACCTGATAACAGAGGAGAAGCAGACAGCAAGCCAGAACCATGAGCAATTGCCACCTACAAATTCTTGCTGTTAGTGGTCACCAACCAGACCACATGTCCTAAAATTTCCATATACTTAAAAAAAAAAGTACCACCATCTAAGGATGAAATGTTTAAAAAACATGAGCTAGCAAGGATAAACAGAGAGAGAGAGAGAGAGAGAGAGAGAGAGAGAGGATAGATAGATAGATAGATAGATAGATAGATAGATAGATAGATAGATGATAGATAGATGATAGATAGATAGATAGATAGATAGATAGATAGATAGATAGATAGATAGATGATAGATAGATGATAGATAGATAGATGATAGATAGATAATAGATAGATAGATAGATAATAGATAGACAGACAGAGATAGAAAGATAGATATACAGATAGATACATGATAGCATGATCATATATTTTGCCAATAGTCTAATGAAGAAAATGCCAGCAGACGGTTGTTGAGTTAGTACTAAGGAAAGATGACACTATGCTGCAAGGCTTACAAACGTTCTACTAGGATGCAAGAAATGTATTGGAAAACCGAATTCCCATATGACTGATGGTGGTGGAGGCAGCTGACATGGAAGAACCATCATCACATAGAACAGACACTCTAAGGATGATCAACTGATGTGACAAAGAAAAGAACAAATGAATAGATAAACAAATAGGCTAAGAGACAAATGCCGGTTGGGGATTTAGCTCACTGGTAGAGCGCTTGCCTAGCAAGCGCAAGGTCCTGGGTTCAATCCCCAGCTCCAAAAAAAAAAAAAAAGAAAAAGAAAAAAAAGAGACAAATGCCTTCAGATACATTTTTCTGCTATTAAACAGTTTAATTTTAACAACCACCATCAACTATTTCAACTCAATATGCTTAATTTGACATTTACAATTCAAGTACTTTTGATATTTAATTTACAAATTTATTTTTCTTTGGTAGTAGTAAAAAAAGTGGAGCATGAGGAATTATAAGCAGTTTTGTATCTGCACATATTTAAAAGATAATACAATGTTTAAGTCAGTATGGGAAACCATTGAAAAATACTTCTCTGCAGAAGTCAATGGACGATTACTCATGAATGGGTGCTAGAGAGACAGCTCAGAATTAACAATGTGTGCTGCTTTTGAAGATGACCTGAGTTTGGTTCCTAGCACTCATGTCAGACAGATAACAACCTCCTTAACTCCATCTTCAGCGGATCTGATATGTCTGGTTTCTATGGACGCCTGCACCCATGTCTTTATGATCGAGGATCACTGGAGAACAAGGGGAAATCGCTGACAGTGGGAATAAATAAGAGCAGTGCTGTGGCAGGCTTGGTTAGCAGGTTTACTACCTGTCTCTCCCTTCCCTTCTGTCCCTCTGGGCCATCGCAACTTGCAGCTCCTAGAAATGCTGTGAACGGTTTTCTGCTTCCAAAATAACCAGTTGTCCATCTATTCTATTCTCTGCTCTCACACATCTGACACAAAACCCTCAATCCTTTTTTAAAGCTGAAAAGCCATTTGATCACAGCATCTGCCGTGCAAAATCATGAACTGTCCTAAGACAGGAAGTGGCTATCAGAAGGGTTTTGACTGGGTAAAAATTAGGGTAAAGACCAAAAGAGCAGAAGGAAAGGTAAGAGAAGGATGAGACACTGCTGGGAGACAGGTGGACAAGCTTTAGTGGCAGCCATGAAGCACACAATGGAAGAGTCAAAGGAATTTGCAACATTGAGTAAAGGCACAGATTTCGATTCTAAAGGAAAATTCCATACTCACAAAAATGAGTGCAGTGTTGTCCAAGTTCCTTAACCTACTGAGTTTGATTTCTTCTTTTTACATCTTATCTTCATATATAACACCTTTTCCTTATGTTTGCACAGCATTTAACATGATTTTGTAACTTTTGTTTGTGTAACACTTCTTCCAAACACTACAGGACTGGCTCCAGCACAAATAAGAAAAAGGGCGACAAATGGGATCTCATAAAACTGCAAAGCTTCTGTAAGGCAAAGGACACTGTGGTTAGGACAAAATGGCAACCAACAGATTGGGAAAAGATCTTTACCAATCCTACAACAGATAGAGGCCTTATATCCAAAATATACAAAGAACTCAAGAAGTTAGACCGCAGGGAAACAAATAACCCTATTAAAAAATGGGGTTCAGAGCTAAACAAAGAATTCACAGCTGAGGAATGCCGAATGGCTGAGAAACACCTAAAGAAATGTTCAACATCTTTAGTCATAAGGGAAATGCAAATCAAAACAACCCTGAGATTTCACCTCACACCAGTGCGATTGGCTAAGATCAAAAACTCAGGTGACAGCAGATGCTGGCGAGGATGTGGAGAAAGAGGAACACTCCTCCATTGTTGGTGGGATTGCAGACTGGTAAAACCATTCTGGAAATCAGTCTGGAGGTTCCTCAGAAAATTGGACATTGAACTGCCTGAGGATCCAGCTATACCTCTCTTGGGCATATACCCAAAAGACGCCTCAACATATAAAAGAGACACGTGCTCCACTATGTTCATCGCAGCCTTATTTATAATAGCCAGAAAATGGAAAGAACCCAGATGCCCTTCAACAGAGGAATGGATACAGAAAATGTGGTACATCTACACAATGGAATATTACTCAGCTATCAAAAACAACGAGTTTATGAAATTCGTAGGCAAATGGTTGGAACTGGAAAATATCATCCTGAGTGAGCTAACCCAATCACAGAAAGACATACATGGTATGCACTCATTGATAAGTGGCTATTAGCCCAAATGCTTGAATTACCCTAGATCCCTAGAACAAAGGAAACTCAAGACGGATGATCAAAATGTGAATGCTTCACTCCTTCTTTAAATGAGGAAAAAGAATACCCTTGGCAGGGAAGGGAGAGGCAAAGATTAAAACAGAGACTGAAAGAACACCCATTCAGAGCCTGCCCCACATGTGGCCCATACATATACAGCCACCCAATTAGACAAGATGGATGAAGCAAAGAAGTGCAGACCGACAGGAGCCGGATGTAGATCTCTCCTGAGAGACACAGCCAGAATACAGCAAATACAGAGGCGAATGCCAGCAGCAAACCACTGAACTGAGAATAGGTCCCCTATTGAAGGAATCAGAGAAAGAACTGGAAGAGCTTGAAGGGGCTCGAGACCCCAAAAGTACAACAATGCCAAGCAACCAGAGCTTCCAGGGACTAAGCCACTACCTAAAGATTATACATGGACTGACCCTGGACTCTGACCTCATAGGTAGCAATGAATATCCTAGTAAGAGCATCAGTGGAAGGGGAAGCCCTGGGTCCTGCTAAGACTGAACCCCCAGTGAACTAGTCTATGGGGGGAGGGCGGCAATGGGGGGAGGGTTGGGAGGGGAACACCCATAAGGAAGGGGAGGGGGGAGGGGGATGTTTGCCCGGAAACCGGGAAAGGGAATAACACTCGAAATGTATATAAGAAATACTCAAGTTAATAAAAAAAAAAAAGAAAGAAAGAAAAAGGGCGAGAGTGGGAGGAGAGAGGGGCAAGAAATAGACCAGAGTTTGCACTGACCGTTGTTCTATCTTCTGGTAGCTATTTACTGAGTAAGTCCACTGGGGTCATTAATACCATTTATAATGGGTTATTTATGTGAATATTGTTTCTCACTGACGTTCTGCCTGACTGTGAAGATGTGTCTGGAATTTTGCAAACTGAAATCCTAGACTCCAAAACTGTGCTTTTCATATTGGTGGTTCCTCCTGTGGGGGTTTGTCTTCCATACATGAAAGCTTTTGCTTTTCCAAACATCTGAGGATAGTGAGCAATGAGTTCTGAAAGCTGGGAGATTTAGAAGGGTCCAAGGGGTTCATGGCAGGCATTAGCTCTTCTTGGCAATAACACAGTGAGAGAGAAAATCCTCAGCAATAAAAGGTGTGTGCCTGCTCCTGAAAAAAAGGCGTGCGCCTGCTCCTGAAAAAAGATTATGCTCATAAAATCTCGTACACACTTGGTATGATTTTTACTATAGAGTAAGGAAAGCAATTGCCAAACCAGAGTGCCATGAAAAGGTCATTTCTTTTTTCTTTTTTTTTTCAATCTTTATTAACTTGGGTATTTCTTATTTACATTTCGATTGTTATTCCCTTTCCCGGTTTCCGGGTCAACATCCCCCTAGCTCCTCCCCTTCCCCTTCTCTATTGGTGTTCCCCTCCCCATCCTCCCCCCATTACCGCTCTCCCCCCAACAATCACGTTCACTGGGGTTCAGTCTTAGCAGGACCCAGGGCTTCCCCTTCCACTTACTAGGCTATTCATTGTTACCTATGCAGTCGGAGCCCAGGGTCAGTCCATGTAGAGTCCTTAGGTAGTGGCTTAGTCCCTGGAAGCTCTGGTTGGTTGGCATTGTTGTTCATATGGGGTCTCGAGTCCCTTCAAGCTCTTTCAGTCCTTTCTCTGATTCCTTCAACGGGTGTCCCGTTCTCAGTTCAGTGGTTTAATGGTGGCATTCGCCTATGTATTTGCTGTATTCTGGCTGTGTCTCTCAGGACAGATCTACATCCAGTTCCTGTCAGCCTGCACTTCTTTGCTTCATCCATCTTATCTAGTTTGGTGACTGTATATGTATGGGCCACATGTGGGGCAGGCTCTGAATGGGTGTTCCTTCTGCCTCTGTTCTAAACTTAGCCTCCCTATTCCCTCCCAAGGGTATTCTTGTTCCCGGAAAGGTCATTTCAAATCCAGGTCATATGGTATAACCTCTGAATTGAGAGAATAGAATAAGGGAAGAGATAATCGTCCTGAATAGGCACCAAAAAGTTACCCTTTGAGCTCCACAGGTGCACTGTGGCAAGCATGTGTACACACACCTAATTAAAAAAAAAAACTTAAAGGATTTCAAGTATATGATAAGGATCATAGCAACCTTGAGACAAAGGCTAAATATCTTAGTAATGCTTGCTTCTGGTCTACTGTGGATTCCTATCAGCTGAATTTAAAATATTCAAATTCTCAGTTAGTTCTTTGATTCCTAACTAGATTTCTGTTGCTTAAATCCATCCCACCTCAATGTGTTGGTGTCCTTTGAAGTCACTGGCAAAATCCTAGAACAGCTTCCTTCGCTGGTCATATTATCACACCTATACCCCATAACAGGGAATATACTTTATATAACACAAGTCAGGCAATCAGCAACCCATTATTTTTAAGGTCTTGTTGTCTGCTTTGCAGAAAAATTATCATCATTATCTATTCAGGAGGTTTGGCTGGATCTAGGTACTTGGGGCTGTGTACTAAAGTACTTTTTATTAAGCATAAAAATAAAACAAAGCGGCAGTTGCCTTTTAATACAAGTTTGTAGCTTCTATTCAACACATTTTTGTGAGACTCGCACAGGTGCTCTGTGACACTGGCTCCACATCCTTTGCTAGATTATCCATTTATGCTATTTCTTTGTTGTCTCCTCTACACATACAGGATCCTCAAGAACATCAATGAACCATGAACACAAGCAGATGCTTACACACACACACACACACACACACACACACACACACACACACACACACCTTGATGGTATTCTCAAATCTGTCCATGTCAATAGTTTTGTCAAGGTTCTGTATCTTGACTGAATGCAACGGCTTGTGCAACCCTCCTTCCATTCATTCTTCTTTAGACACTAGTTGGACTTCTGTCCCAAGATCATGAGTTCTACCATTCTTTCTAAATCCTAAAAACAGTTTTGATATTGTCTTAGTTATTTTTATGCTGTTGTGATAAAATACCATGACCAAGGCACTTGAAATATAAAGAATTTATGTTGGTTATGATTCTAGAGGCTTAAGAGTATAATCACAGAAGCAGGAAGAGGAGGCTGACAGCTTACATCTTCACATGCAAAGCAGAGCAGAGAGAACTGGAAATCTGATGAGGCGATCTACTCGAAAACCCTGCCTTCCGTGATAAACAAGACCATACCTCCTAAACCTCCCCAAACAGCGCCTCTGGTGGGCACCAAGTACTCAAACATCCAAGCCTATGGGGGGCACTTCTCATTCAAAACACCATACATAGTCTGAAACCTTACTCTTGTCTGAGCAATTTGACTACATCACCTGAAGCTGAACTTCTTTCTAAGAAACCGAAGACTTTGGCAAGACCTATAGCACTGTAAGAAGGAATCAAACTAATACCACTTTAAATAAAACTTCCATTTTGAGTAGGGGTCAAACGAAGTTTATATTCCCAAGACTTTCCTGGATGATTGACGTCCTGGTTGGTAAGTTGAGACATGAATGCTGGGCAAGTTGCCCTGCCATAGTTGAGCAAACCCACCAATGAAAACAGGATGAGTGTACCAAAAAAAAAATGTTCCTAGAAAAGTCGCCTATCCCTGAATTCTTATTGGTGAAAAATATAACTGTAACTTGGCAAAGATTATTGTGGCTTTCGTGACTTTTTTTTTTGGCTTAAAAGCCATATAACATTCTGACTTGGAGTCGAAGTTCAACTCCTCAGTCTGTTCTGCATCTCTGATTGATCAGTAGTGGCTTGAGTACGATGGACTTTTATTTTTTGAATTGACTTGATGTTTAAGTTGTGTTGGATTCAAGCCGACCCATAACAACACCATGGGGTATGTAGAAAAGCCCAGAGGGAAAGGTTGGGCAAGGATGTATATTCAAGTGAACACTCGTCTCCATCTGATTTTATAGAAAGAATCAGAACTTGACTGTACTATGGAGTCTGTTTGACCCAGAGGCAAAAAAATGACAGCTTTCTTCCTCAACAGTTTGATATCGGAGTCAGGTACGGCAGATAAAAACCAGTATGAAGGTAAGCCTGCACGGTGAAGAGAATCCAAGAAATCTAGTGCTGGGTAAAGGAAAGTACTAGTAAGTAAGCAGCATGCTGCATTAGTCTGAGTACTGAGGTCCTGAATGCCAATCTTCGTTGGCACTGGTGGATGCCCAGTATGATCGTTCCTCATTGCCAAGTTGACTGGACTTTAGAGTCACCAAACAAGCATTCTGTGAGGGTATTACAGAACAGATTTAGTAAGGTGGGAAGACTCAACATAAATGGGGACTGGGTGAACAGTCTGAATAATGAGGGAGTGGGGAGGAGCAAGAAATCCAGATGAATGCCAGTGTTCACCTCTTTCTGCTTCCTGAGGCAGACACATGACCAGATGACTCAGAGGAGATGCACGGTTTGGGGTAAAGTAAATCTCTGCTTCCCTGAGCTGCTTTTACCAAGTATTCAGTCAGAGCAGTGAGATTCATAACTAATGTGCCCAGTTTCTCCTGGAGCCAATGGCACAGCAAGAGCTCTCTGTGGGTGTAAACTCACTGTAAGCTGCAGTTGTCTTTCCTTACTCCAGGGCTTCATGAGTCTGCACTGCTCCTCCTCATTGGCTTCTCCAGGAGCTCCAAGCAGCAGCACTATCCTTTGCCTAGTACTATGGCTTATACTCACACTAGACCTGTTGTGTCTTCTCTTGATTTTTGTCCTGAGGCCCTTTCAAAGTGAGACTTCTTTTCTCACTAAATAGGTGGGCATAAAAGTGATGCCAAGCTTAGAAATGTGCTGACCTCAAACCCAAACAGCTTTGAGCTTCTTTCTTATGGGTAGAACATGTAAGATTCAATAACCATCCTGTATCCTGGAGAGTGTGTACAAAGGCACACGGCTGTCTGTGTGATACCTAATCACCACATGGCTGGAGAATTTTCCCAAACTGTTATAGGATTTCCCTCCCACCAATAGAAGCACAAATGTCTATCAAGGCATCCAGAGCTCTTACTCAACAGACCTTGTTACCTGATGGTATGAAGATAGAAGAGAAAGGGTCTATGTATGTGGATAGTCCAGATCTCCCTGAATTAAATTATGGTAAATAAAATTAACAGCCTGTGGATAAGATTTTGAGTCGTTGGCCCTACTTATGGATAACAGCTGTTTCTCAGCCTCTCTTTATAAGTAAGTAAAGAATGTGCTTTCTAAAGCCCAAGAGCATGCTAGGCAAGCAAAGCGATTTTAATCTGCTGTGACAGGAAGACCACATCCAGCACAGGAACTGTGTCAGGCGTCCCACTTGATTAAGTTTAAGAAATGCACTGTCAATGATGTCATAAACAAGGCTTCTTCTGCTTATCATACAGAATGTTTGAAAGCTGGAAACAGACTCATCTCTAACCTCTAATTCAGACAAGAGACCTACAACATACATACATGCATACACACACACACACACACACACACACACACACACACACACACACACACCAGCAAACATTGGCAGAATTCTGGTCCCTAAAAAGGAAGTGGATGAGGCAGTTTCTTGAGGCTGGTAGCAGCAGATTCACAGGATGTGCGTGTTACTGTCTCATCTTACCTTTGCTGATCAATATTGCTAACTGGCCCCATCTATTCCATGAGCCTCCCAATTTCTAAAAAGCTCTTATGACACTGCTGCCCCTGCAGTGGTACCCTTATTAACAATATCCTAAGGAATGTCACATGCTGCTGGTGTCTGGGGGTGGGGGAGGAGACTATGCTAACATATGCATTTCCTTGCTTAAGTCTTAAGTTATCCCCACCTCTCCACATCGGTCCCGGAACTGCATAACATTTTTTATCTATCTGGATTTTCTGTTAATTTTTTTAGTAGCATCCAAAGAAATGTTTTTCTCTGTGACATTTCCATATATCAGAGCAGTGTACCTTGTGCTTAGCCATCCCCCAATCTCCCTCCCGTTTAGCCTCTCCCTATCTTCTGGTCCCTCTGGCCTGACGTAGCCCTCCCCGCCCCTTTCGTGTCACACTCTACTACAGTATCTTGTTATAAAATTTAAATCTAGGTTCCACATGCGAGAGACAGCGTGTTTGTTTTTCTGAGTCTCACTTATCACACTTAGCATAATGGTCTCCAGTTCCAAGCATTTCCCTATAAACATCCTTTCTTCCTTTCTGACAGCTGAATAAAAGTGCCATTGGGCACATGCATATTTCCTTTATTCACTCATCTGTTTTTGAGCATCTTGACTAGCTCTGAATCTTGACACTCACCAATAATGCAGCAATAAGTATGGGTGTGCAGGTATCTCTGTGGTGTGATGACTCCAGTGTATACCCGAGAGGAGTATGTCTGAATAAAAAGAAAATGGTTGTTTTGTTTTAGTTAGCAAGGGTCCTCCACACTGATACCTATTGTGTCTATTCCAGTTTAGATATGACTACTCTGGTTGTTCCCCTCAGCATCCACCTTGTTGAGGTAGGGTCTCTCTGTCACACTCTATACTCTAGACCAGCTGTATCCCAAGCTTCCAGGCAATTCCCCTATCACTATAGGAATGCTGGGATTGAAATTGGATTGCCAGGCTTGCACAGCAAGCACTCTTACCTGATTTGATTTGAGGTTTGGGGTGTTTGGCTTTTTGGTTTTGGGGGTTGTTTGTCTGTTTGTCTGTCTGTCCATTTGATAACGGCACTCTAACTGGAGTAAGACAACTCTCAAAGCAGTTTTAATGGGTAACTGGTGTTAAACACATTTTAAACTATTCAGGGGATGCTTGTATTTCTCCCCTTGAAAACTGTATATATGCTTCACTAGCACATTTGTGGATTAGATGACTTAGGTTTTAGGTGTTTATTTTTGGGGTTCTTTATAGATTTATTGATCCTCTATCAAATACACAGTTGGAAAAATTACATGGAACCTGGGTTTACATGTGTTTGTTATACATCCAACGTGGGTACTGGGGATTTACAGTCAGCCTTGAATAGGGAAGGAACTCATAAGCCCTCCCCGGAATTGCAGAAATACTGACAATTTCAGGAGAGAAGAAATCCTTACAGCTTTCAGCTCTGTACTCTCTGATAAGCCTGAAAGGCTGAAAAGGGCAGTACCTAACCACATACAACACAAGCCACCCTGGTTAAGATCAGTGACTTAAACATCAGAGTCATGGATATGAAAAAAAATGTGTAGGTTATGGGACTGTTTAGATGGTTTATCTGATTCTGATTTAACTTTGGTACCAGGTATCTGTCTACAAAATTATCCATTTCCTTCAGAGTTTCCAGTTTTGTTGAGTAGGCTTTTGTAGGATCTGATAATTTTTTAAATTTCTTCGGTTTCTGTTGTTATGTCTCCCTATTCATTTCTGATTTTGTTAATTTGGATACTGTTGCTGTGCCCTCTGGTTAGTCTGTCTAATGGTTTATCTATCTTGTTGATTTTCTCAAAGAACCAGCTCCTAGTTTTGTTGACTCTTTGTATAGTTCTTTTTGTATCTACTTGGTTGATTGATGAGTTTGATGATTTCTTGCTGTATACTCCTCTTGGGAGTATTTGTTTCCTTTTGTTCTAGAGCTTTCAGGTGTGCTGTCAAGCTCCTGATGTATGCTCTCTCCTGTTTCTTTTTGGAGGCACTCAGAGCTATGAATTTTCCTCTTAGCACAGCTTTCACTGTGTCCTATAAGTTTGGGTATGTTGTGCCTTTATTTTCATTAAACGTCTTTAGGTGTTTTTTTCTTTATTTCTTCCTTGGCTAAGTTATCGTTGAGGAAAGCATTATTTAGCTTCCATGTGTATGTGGGCTTTCTGTTGTTCTTATGTTGTTGAAGAACAGCCTTAGTCCGTGATGAGCTGATAGGATACGTGGGATTATTTCACTCTTCTTGTATCTGTTGAGGCTTGTTTTGTGACTGAATATAGGTCAATTTAAGAGAAGGTACCATGAGGTGCTGAGAAGAAGGTTATATTCTTTTGTTTTAGGATGAAATGTTCTATAGATATCTGTAAATCCATTTGGTTCATAACTTCTGTTAGTTTCACTGTGTCTCTGTTTAGTTTCTGTTTCCATGATCTGTCCATTGATGAGAGTGGGGTGTTGAAGTCTCCCACTATTATTGTGTGAGGTGCAATGTGTGCTGTGAGCTTTAGTAAAGTTTCTTTTATGAATGTGGGTGCCCTTGCATTTGGAGCATAGATGTTCAGAATTGAGAGTTCAATTTCATAGACTTTTTCTTTGATGAGTATGAAGTGTTCTTCTTTATCTTTTTTTGATAACTTTTGGTTGAAAGTATATTTTATACATTATTAAAATGGCTACTCCATCTTGTTTCTTGAAACCATTTGCTTGGAAATTTTTTTCCAGCCTTTTACTCCAAAGTAGCGTCTGCCTTTGTCACTGTGGTGTATTTCCTGTATGCAGCAAAATACTGGGTCTTGTTTATGTATTCAGTCAATTAGTCTATGTCTTTTTATTGGGGAATTGAGTCCATTGATGTTAAGAGATATTAAGGAAAAGTGATTGTTGCTTCCTCTTATTTTTGTTGTTAGAGATGGAATTATGTTTGTGTGGCTATCTTCTTTTGGATTTGTTGAAAGATTACTTTCTTGCTTTTTCTAGGGTGTAGTTTCCCTTGTTGTGTTGGAGTTTTCTATCTATTATCCTTTGTAGGGCTGGATTTGTTAAAAGATATTGTGTAAATTTGTTTTCGTCATAGAATACCTTGGTTTCTCCATCAACAATAATTGAGAGTTTTGCTGGGTATAGTAGCCTGGACTGGCATTTGTGTTCTCTTTGGGTCTGTGTGACATCTGCCCAAGATCTTCTAGCATTATAGTCTCTGGTGAGAAGTCTGGTATAATTCTGATAGGTCTGCCTTTATATGTTACTTGACCTTTTTCCTATTACTGCTTTAAATATTCTCTCTTTGTTTTGTGCATGTGGTGTTTTGGTTATTATGTGGCAGAAGGAGTTTCTTTTCTGGTCCAGTCCATTTGGAGTTCTGTAGACTTCTTGTATGTTCATGGTCATCTCTTTCTTTAGGTTAGGGAAGTTTTCTTTATAATTTTATTAAATATATTTACGGGCCTTTAAGTTGGGAATCTTTGCTCTCTTCCATACCTATTATCCTTAGGTTTGGTCTTTTCATTATGTCCTGGATTTCCTGGGTGTTTGGGGTGAGGAGCTTTTTGCATTTTGCATTTTCTTTGACTGTCCTGTCAATGTTTTCTATAGTATCTTCTACCACTGAGATTCTCCTTTTTATCTCTTGTATTCTGTTGGTGATGCTTGCATCTATGACTCCTGATCTCTTTCCTAGGCTTTTTATCTTCGTGGTTGTCTCCCTTTGTGATTTCTTTATTGTTTCTATTTCCAGCTTTAGATCCTGGATGGTTTTGTTCAATTCCTTCACCTGTTTGTTTGTGTTCTCCTGTATTTCTTTAAGGGAGTTATTTATGTTCTTCCTAAAGTTCTCTATCATCATCATGAGATGTGATTTTAAATCCAAATCTTGCTTATCTGGTCTAATGGGATACCTAGCACTTGTTATAGTGGAAGAACTGGGTTCTGATGATGACAAGTAGCCTTTGTTTCTGTTGCTTATGTTCTTGTGCTTGTGTTTTGCCATCTGGTTATCTGTAGTTCTACCTGCCCTTGCTCTCTCTGATTGGAGACTGTCCCTCTTGTTGTGTCAGAACCCCTCAGAGCTGTCTCTGGAATCCTGTGATTCTGGGATCCTGGGATCCTGAGATCCTGGCTATCTCAGAGCTCCTGGGAGACAAGCTGCCTCTGGGATCCTGAAATTCTGGTGTGACCAAGCTCCTGAGATCCTGGCTATCTCAGAGCTCCTGGGAGACAAGCTGCCTCTGGGATCCTGAAATTCTGGTGTGACCAAGCTCCTGAGATCCTGTTGTGTCAGAGCTCCTGGGAGTCAAGCCTTCTCAGGGTGTTGCAAGAGTGGGTAGGGAGCCAGAAGCCTGGGTTTGGTCTAGGCACAGGTGCAAGGTGGAAGGAACTCAGGCCTCTGGCTGGACAGGGTTTGGGTTTCCCTGGTTTCAGGGGGTGAGGGGGATGATACACTGGGTGTTTGGAAAGATGTTGTGGCCTCAACAATGATCTTGAGTGTGTTAGAGCTCCGGTGCTCCTAGTTGTGTCCGATCTCCTGGGAGTTGAGTTTCCTCTGTGATCCAGTGATCCTGGGCATTTCAGAACCCCTGGGACTTGGGCTTCCTCTGGGTGTTGTAAGAGTAGATGCAGAGCCAGCACCCTAGGTCTGCCCCAGGTCCAGGTTCAGACCAGAAGGAACCTGTGTCACTGGCTGGGTGGGGCTTCCTGGGTCCCTGGATCCTGGGAGACCAAGTTACTCCAGGTGTTGGGGTAGATGTTGTAGTCTCTTCTATGATTCTAGATGGTGGAGATCACCTGGGAGTCTAGCTTCCTCTGGGTGTGGTGGGACTGGGTCTAGAGCCAGTGCCCAAGTTCTGCTCAGGGCACTGGTTCAGACCAGAAGTGAGGATGTCTCTATTCACATGTCCCACTTTATGAACCCCAGGTGGACAGCCAACATCCAATTGTGCCTATACCTGCCACTAAATTCCAATAGCTGCACCCCCAATAACTCTTTGGGGGGTGTTTTATCCATAGTGGCAGAAATTGTTATTCTTCTAGCACATTCTTGAATACCTGTAGCTAAACAATATTTGTCACATAATGGACAATCAATAAATATTTTAATAAACTAATTAAATAGGTGATAGATTATAGAAATTTCTGAGGTGGCAGGTGGAAGCCATTGTTAATGGTAATTGCATTGAGCATCTACTTACGTTAATCACCTTAGGGTACTTCTTCCTCAGTGTACCCCTTAGATCTGCAGTTGTTCAATGATGATTTCTGAGCCCTGCTTCTGATGAGCAATTCAAGAAAAGGTTTCTCTTAAGCCCTCCTGGTAAAACCGCACATAGCTTTTGCAAACAGCACCTCTCTTAAGGAATTGATCTGGTCTTCTGTAAGAACATAATCTGAATAAAAAACATCTGATAGTCACATAGCTGCCTGGCAGTTTTTTCTTCATGTGTCCTGTGGGACACATTATCTAGATCTCTGAAATAATGCTTTTGAAAAAGTTACCAATGATTAAGTCCATCAACTATGTATTAAATGCCTACAATGAGGCAGTGTGTCTTCCAGATGTTTAAGTATGAATAGCTCATGAAGGCTTCAAACTTAGTTAACCCTAAAAGTCAGTAAACAATCCAGCTTCCCTTTCATGTGTGGCTTAATTCACATTCATATAACATTGTGGTTCATGAATGGAATAAGGTATTTCCTGCCTTAGAACTTCGTGTCAATTCTGAGTTAGATATAAATAATTTTAATTTTACAAGTGAAGTCAAAGAAGCAATTTATAGGCCAGTTAAAATGGAAGAAAATAAGTAAACAAAACAAAAGGAAAGTGTTTAGACTTAAGGAGGACCATAAATGTAAGAACACACCAAAACCTATTTACCTTCATAATCAGAAGTCAGAAGGCTGTCACCCAAATCTAGATAATTTTTTCTGGGCTTTTCTGTTCATTCTTTTTTTAATAATTTTATTTTTCTTGGATATTTTATGTATTTGCATTTCAAATGTTATTCTCTTTATCCCTGTCTCTCATAACTCCTCCCCTCTCCCCTGCTTCTATGAGGATGCTCCAATTCCTACCCACCCACTCCAACCTCAGTGCCCTGCCATTACCCTACATTGGTAAAACGAGCCTTCATAGGATCAAGGGCTTTTCCTCCCATTGATGCTGGACAATGCCATCCTCTGCCACACAGGTAGCTGGAATCATGAGTCCCTCGATGTATACTCATTGGTTGGTGTTTTAGTCACTGGGAACTCTGGTGAGGTGTGGTTGGTTGATATTGTTGTTCTTCCTATGGTGTTGCAAACCTCTTCAGCTCATTCACTCTTTTCTCTAACTCCTCCATTGGGTTCCCTTGTTCAGTCCAATAGTTAGCTGCAAGCATCCTCACCAGTATCATTAGGGCTCTGGCAGATCCTCTCAGGAGACACTCACATCTGACTCCTGTCAACAAGCACTTTTTGGCATCAGCAATAGTGACTGGGTTTGGTATCTGCATATGGGATGGATCCCCAGGTGGGGCAGTCTCTGGATGACCTTTCCTTCAGTCCCTGCTCCACTCTTTGTCTCTGTATTTCCTCACATGAGTATTTTTGTTCTCCCTTCTAAGAAGGAATGAAGCATCTATATGCTGGTCTTTTGGCTTCATGGACTTCATGTGATCTGTACATTTTTTCTTAGGTTTTCCAATTTTTTGGGCTAATATACCCTTATCAGTGAGTGCATACCACTTCAGTTCTTTAGTGACTGGGTTACCTCACTCAGGATGATATTTTCTAGTTCCATCCATTTGCCTAAAAAAATTCATGAAGTCATTGTTTTTAATAGCTGATTAGTACTCCATTGTGTAAATGTACCACATTTTTTGTATCCATTCCTCTATTGAAGGGCATCTGGGTTCTTTCCAGCTTCTAGCTATTATAAATAAGGCTCCTATGAACATAGTGGAGCATGTGTCTTTACTGTATGTTGGAGTATCTTTTAGGTATATGCCCAGGAGTGGTACAGCTGAGTCCTCAGGTAGTACTATGTCCAATTTTCTGAGGAACCTCCAGACTGATTTCCAGAATGATTGTACCAGCTTGCAACCCCATCAACAATGGAGAGGGGTTCCTATTTCTCCATATCCTTGCCAGCATCTACTGTCACCTGAGTTTTTATCTTAGCCATTCTTACTAGTGTGAGGTGATTTCTCAGGGTTGTTTTCATTTGCATTTCCCTTATGACTAAAGATGTTGAACATTTCTTTAGGTGTTTCTCAGCCATTCGGTATTCCTCAGCTGTGAATTCTTTGTTTAACTCTGAACCCCATTTTTAAATAGGGTTATTTGTCTCCCTGCGGTCTAACTTCTTGAGTTCTTTGTATATTTTGGATATAAGCCCTCTATCTGTTGTAGGATCTTATGGCATTTCAAACCCCTTCGGTTCTTTCAATCCTTTCTCTAACTCCTCCAATGGGGACTCCATTCTCAATTCAATGGGTGGCTGTAAGCATTCACCTCTGTATTTGTCATGCTCTGGTAAAGCCTCTCATGAGACAGTTATATCAGGCTCTTGTCAGCATGCACTTATTGGCTTCATCAATATTGTCTAAGTTTGGTGGCTCTATGTATATGAGCTGGATCCCAAGGTAGGGCAAGCTCTGAGTGGCCATTCCTTCAGTCTCTGCTCCAAACTTTGTCTCCAAATCTCCTCCTATGAATATTTTTATTCCCCCTTTTAAGAAGGACTGAAGCATCTATACTTCTTCTTAAGCTTCATGTGGTTTGTGGATTGTATCTTGGGTAATCTGAGCTTTTAGTCTAAATCCACTTATCAGTGAGTACATACCATGTGTATTTTTTGTGATTGGGTTACCTCACTCAGGAGTATATTTTCGTTCCATCCATTTGCCTATGAATTTCATGAAGTCATTGTTTTTAATAGCTGAGTAGTACTTCATTGTGTAGATGTGCCATATTTTCTGTATCCATTCCTCTGTTGAAGGGCATCTGGGTTCTTTCCAGCTACTGGCTATTATAAATAAGGCTGCTATGAACATAGTGGAGCATGTGTTCTTGTTATATTTTGGAGCATCCTTTGGGTATATTCCCAAGAGCTGGGTCCTCAGGTAGTACTATGTCCAATTTTTCTGAGGAATCTCCAGATTGATTTCCAGAGTGGTTGTACTAGCTTATAATCCCACCAACAATGGAGGAGTGTTCCTCTTTCTTCACATCCTCACCAGTATCTGTTGTCCCCTGAATTTTTTATCTTAGCCATTATGTGTGTTTCTTTTTTCTTTTTTCTTTTTTTTTTTTCAGAGCTGGGGACCGAACCCAGGGCCTTGTGCTTGCTAGGCAAGCGCTCTACCACTGAGCTAAATCCCCAACCCTATCTTAGCCATTCTGACTGGTGCAACTTACCTCTGAAAATCTCAGAGTTGTTTTGATTTGCATTTCCCTGATGATTAAGGATGTTAAACACTTCTTTAGGTGTTTCTCAGTCATTCAATCTTCCTCAGTTGAAAATTCTTTGTTTAGCTCTGTACCCCATTTTTAATAGGATTATTTAAATCTCTGGAGTCTAACTTCTTGAGTTCTTTGTATATATTGGATATTAGACGTCTATTGGATGAAGGATTGGTAAAAGCCGTTTCCCAATCTGTTGGTTGCTGTTTTGTCCTATTGACAGTGTCCTTTGCCTTACAGAAGCTTTGCAATTTTACGAGGTTCCATTTGTCAATTCTTGATCTTAAAGCATAAACCATTAGTGTTCTGTTCTGGAAAATTTCCCCTATGCCTATTTATGTGTTCAAAGCTCTTTTCCACTTTCTCTTCTATTAGTTTCAGTGTATCTGGTTTTATATGGAAGTCTTTGATCCACTTAGACTTGAGCTTCATACAAGGAGATAAGAATGGGACAATTAGCAATGTTCTCCATGCTAACATCCAGTTGAATGAACACCATTTGTTGAAAATGCTGTCTTTTTTTCATTGGATAGTTTTGGCTCCTTTGTCAAAGATCAAGTGACATAGGTGTGTAGATTCATTTCGGGGTCTTCATTCTATGCCATTTATCTACCTGTCTATCTCTGTACCAATACCATGCAGTTTTATCAGGATTGCTCTATAATATAGCTTGAGGTCAGGGATGGTTATTCTCCCAATAGTTCTTTTATTGTTGAGAATAATTTTTGCTATTCTGGGTTTTATATTATTCCAAATGAATTTGCAAATTGCTTTTCTAACTCTAGGAAGAATTGAGTTGGTGTTTTGATGGGGATTGCATTGAATCTGTAGATTGCTTTTGGCAACATGGCAATTTTTACTATATTAATCCTGCCAATCCATGAGCATGGGAGGTCTTTCCATCTTCTGGTATCTTCTTCAATTTCTTTCTTCAGAAACTTGAAGTTTTTTTTTTTTGGCTTTTTTTTTTTTTTTATTAACTTGAGTATTTCTTATATACATTTCGAGTGTTATTCCCTTTCCCGGTTTCCGGGCAAACATCCCCCTCCCCCCCCTCCCCTTCCTTATGGGTGTTCCCCGCCCAACCCTCCCCCCATTGCCGCCCTCCCCCCATAGACTAGTTCACTGGGGGTTCAGTCTTAGCAGGACCCAGGGCTTCCCCTTCCACTGGTGCTCTTACTAGGACATTCATTGCTACCTATGGGGTCAGAGTCCAGGGTCAGTCCATGTATAGTCTTTAGGTAGTGGCTTAGTCCCTGGAAGCTCTGGTTGCTTGGCATTGTTGTACTTTTGGGGTCTCGAGCCCCTTCAAGCTCTTCCAGTTCTTTCTCTGATTCCTTCAATAAGGGACCTATTCTCAGTTCAGTGGTTTGCTGCTGGCATTCGCCTCTGTATTTGCTGTATTCTGGCTGTGTCTCTCAGGAGAGATCTACATCCGGCTCCTGTCGGTCTGCACTTCTTTGCTTCATTCATCTTGTCTAATTGGGTGGCTGTATATGTATGGGCCACATGTGGGGCAGGCTCTGAATGGGTGTTCCTTCAGTCTCTGTTTTAATCTTTGCCTCTCCCTTCCCTGCCCAGGGTATTCTTTTTCCTCATTTAAAGAAGGAGTGAAGCATTCACATTTTGATCATCCGTCTTGAGTTTCCTTTGTTCTAGGGATCTAGGGTAATTCAAGCATTTGGGCTAATAGCCACTTATCAATGAGTGCATACCATGTATGTCTTTCTGTGATTGGGTTAGCTCACTCAGGATGATATTTTCCAGTTCCAACCATTTGCCTACGAATTTCATAAACTCGTTGTTTTTGATAGCTGAGTAATATTCCATTGTGTAGATGTACCACATTTTCTGTATCCATTCCTCTGTTGAAGGGCATCTGGGTACTTTCCATTTTCTGGCTATTATAAATAAGGCTGCGATGAACATAGTGGAGCACGTGTCTCTTTTATATGTTGAGGCGTCTTTTGGGTATATGCCCAAGAGAGGTATAGCTGGATCCTCAGGCAGTTCAATGTCCAATTTTCTGAGGAACCTCCAGACTGATTTCCAGAATGGTTTTACCAGTCTGCAATCCCACCAACAATGGAGGAGTGTTCCTCTTTCTCCACATCCTCGCCAGCATCTGCTGTCACCTGAGTTTTTGATCTTAGCCAATCGCACTGGTGTGAGGTGAAATCTCAGGGTTGTTTTGATTTGCATTTCCCTTATGACTAAAGATGTTGAACATTTCTTTAGGTGTTTCTCAGCCATTCGGCATTCCTCAGCTGTGAATTCTTTGTTTAGCTCTGAACCCCATTTTTTAATAGGGTTATTTGTTTCCCTGCGGTCTAACTTCTTGAGTTCTTTGTATATTTTGGATATAAGGCCTCTATCTGTTGTAGGATTGGTAAAGATCTTTTCCCAATCTGTTGGTTGCCGTTTTGTCCTAACCACAGTGTCCTTTGCCTTACAGAAGCTTTGCAGTTTTATGAGATCCCATTTGTCGATTCTTGATCTTAGAGCATAAGCCATTGGTGTTTTGTTCAGGAAATTTTTTCCAGTGCCCATGTGTTCCAGATGCTTCCCTAGTTTTTCTTCTATTAGTTTGAGTGTGTCTGGTTTGATGTGGAGGTCCTTGATCCACTTGGACTTAAGCTTTGTACAGGGTGATAAGCATGGATCGATCTGCATTCTTCTACGTGTTGCCCTCCAGTTAAACCAGCACCATTTGCTGAAAATGCTATCTTTTTTCCATTGGATGGTTTTGGCTCCTTTGTCAAAAATCAAGTGACCATAGGTGTGTGGGTTCATTTCTGGGTCTTCAATTCTATTCCATTGGTCTATCTGTCTGTCCCTGTACCAATACCATGCAGTTTTTATCACTATTGCTCTGTAATACTGCTTGAGTTCAGGGATAGTGATTCCCCCTGAAGTCGTTTTATTGTTGAGGATAGCTTTAGCTATCCTGGGTTTTTTGTTATTCCAGATGAATTTGCAAATTGTTTTGTCTAACTCTTTGAAGAATTGGATTGGTATTTTGATGGGGATTGCATTGAATCTGTAGATTGCTTTTGGTAAAATGGCCATTTTTACTAAATTAATCCTGCCAATCCATGAGCATGGGAGATCTTTCCATCTTCTGAGGTCTTCTTCAATTTCTTTCCTCAGTGTCTTGAAGTTCTTATTGTACAGATCTTTTACTTGCTTGGTTAAAGTCACACCGAGGTACTTTATATTATTTGGGACTATTATGAAGGGTGTCGTTTCCCTAATTTCTTTCTCGGCTTGTTTCTCTTTTGTATAGAGGAAGGCAACTGATTTATTTGAGTTAATTTTATACCCAGCCACTTTGCTGAAGTTGTTTATCAGCTTTAGTAGTTCTCTGGTGGAACTTTTGGGATCACTTAAATATACTATCATGTCATCTGCAAATAGTGATATTTTGACCTCTTCTTTTCCGATCTGTATCCCCTTGATCTCCTTTTGTTGTCTGATTGCTCTGGCTAGAACTTCAAGAACTATATTGAATAAGTAGGGAGAGAGTGGGCAGCCTTGTCTAGTCCCTGATTTTAGTGGGATTGCTTCAAGTTTCTCTCCATTTAGTTTAATGTTAGCAACTGGTTTGCTGTTTATGGCTTTTAGTATGTTTAGGTATGGGCCTTGAATTCCTATTCTTTCCAGGACTTTTATCATGAAGGGGTGTTGAATTTTGTCAAATGCTTTCTCAGCATCTAATGAAATGATCATGTGGTTCTGTTCTTTCAGTTTGTTTATATAATGGATCACGTTGATGGTTTTCCGTATATTAAACCATCCCTGCATGCCTGGGATGAAGCCTACTTGATCATGGTGGATGATTGTTTTGATGTGCTCTTGCATTCGGTTTGCCACAATTTTATTGAGTATTTTTGCGTCGATATTCATAAGAGAAATTGATCTGAAGTTCTCTTTCTTTGTTGGGTCTTTGTGTGGTTTAGGTATAAGAGTAATTGTGGCTTCGTAGAAGGAATTCGGTAGGGCTCCATCTGTTTCAATTTTGTGGAATAGTTTGGATAATATTGGTATGAGGTCTTCTATGAAGGTTTGATAGAATTCTGCACTAAACCCGTCTGGACCTGGGCTCTTTTTGGTTGGGAGACCTTTAATGACTGCTTCTATTTCCTTAGGAGTTATGGGGTTGTTTAACTGGTTTATCTGTTCCTGATTTAACTTCGATACCTGGTATCTGTCTAGGAAATTGTCCATTTCCTGAAGATTTTCAAATTTTGTTGAATATAGGTTTTTATAGTAAGATCTGATGATTTTTTGAATTTCCTCTGAATCTGTAGTTATGTCTCCCTTTTCATTTCTGATTTTGTTAATTTGGACGCACTCTCTGTGTCCTCTCGTTAGTCTGGCTAAGGGTTTATCTATCTTGTTGATTTTCTCAAAGAACCAACTTTTGGTTCTGTTGATTCTTTCTATGGTCCTTTTTGTTTCTACTTGGTTGATTTCAGCTCTGAGTTTGATTATTTCCTGCCTTCTACTCCTCCTGGGTGTATTTGCTTCTTTTTGTTCTAGACCTTTTAGGTGTGCTGTCAAGCTGCTGACATATGCTCTTTCCTGTTTCTTTCTGCAGGCACTCAGCGCTATGAGTTTTCCTCTTAGCACAGCTTTCATTGTGTCCCATAAGTTTGAGTATGTTGTATCTTCATTTTCATTAAATTCTAAAAAGTTTTTAATTTCTTTCTTTATTTCTTCCTTGACCAGGTTATCATTGAGTAGAGCATTGTTCAATTTCCACGTATATGTGGGCATTCTTCCCTTATTGTTATTGAAGACCAGTTTTAGGCTGTGGTGGTCCGATAGCACGCATGGGATTATTTCTATCTTTCTGTACCTGTTGAGGCCCGTTTTTGACCAATTATATGGTCAATTTTGGAGAAAGTACCATGAGGAGCTGAGAAGAAGGTATATCCTTTTGCTTTAGGATAGAATGTTCTATAAATATCCGTTAAGTCCATTTGGCTCATGACTTCTCTTAGTCTGTCGACATCACTGTTTAATTTCTGTTTCCATGATCTGTCCATTGATGAGAGTGGGGTGTTGAAATCTCCCACTATTATTGTATGAGGTGCAATGTGTGTTTTGAGCTTTAGTAAGGTTTCTTTTACGTATGTAGGTGCCCTTGTATTTGGGGCATAGATATTTAGGATTGAGAGTTCATCTTGGTGGATTTTTCCTTTGATGAATATGAAGTGTCCTTCCTTATCTTTTTTGATGACTTTTAGTTGGAAATTGATTTTATTTGATATTAGAATGGCTACTCCAGCTTGCTTCTTCTGACCATTTGCTTGGAAAGTTGTTTTCCAGCCTTTCACTCTGAGGTAGTGTCTGTCTTTGTCTGTGAGGTGTGTTTCCTGTAGGCAGCAGAATGCAGGGTCCTCGTTGCGTATCCAGTTTGTTAATCTATGTCTTTTTATTGGGGAGTTGAGGCCACTGATATTGAGAGATATTAAGGAATAGTGATTATTGTTTCCCTTTATATTCATATTTGGATGTGAGGTTATGTTTGTGTGCTTTCATTCTCTTTGTTTTGTTGCCAAGACGATTAGTTTCTTGCTTCTTCTAGGGTATAGCTTGCCTCCTTATGTTGGGCTTTACCATTTATTATCCTTTGTAGTGCTGGATTTGTGGAAAGATATTGTGTAAATTTGGTTTTGTCATGGAATATCTTGGTTTCTCCATCAATGTTAATTGAGAGTTTTGCTGGATATAGTAACCTGGGCTGGCATTTGTGTTCTCTTAGGGTCTGTATGACATCAGTCCAGGATCTTCTGGCCTTCATAGTTTCTGGCGAAAAGTCTGGTGTGATTCTGATAGGTCTCCCTATATATGTTACTTGACCTTTTTCCCTTACTGCTTTTAATATTCTTTCTTTATTTTGTGCGTTTGGTGTTTTGACAATTATGTGACGGGAGGTGTTTCTTTTCTGGTCCAATCTATTTGGAGTTCTGTAGGCTTCTTGTATGTCTATGGGTATCTCTTTTTTTAGGTTAGGGAAGTTTTCTTCTATGATTTTGTTGAAGATATTTACTGGTCCTTTGAGCTGGGAGTCTTCACTCTCTTCTATACCTATTATCCTTAGGTTTGATCTTCTCATTGAGTCCTGGATTTCCTGTATGTTTTGGACCAGTAGCTTTTTCCGCTTTACATTATCTTTGACAGTTGAGTCAATGATTTCTATGGAATCTTCTGCTCCTGAGATTCTCTCTTCCATCTCTTGTATTCTGTTGGTGAAGCTTGTATCTACAGCTCCTTGTCTCTTCTTTTGGTTTTCTATATCCAGGGTTGTTTCCATGTGTTCTTTCTTGATTGCTTCTATTTCCATTTTTAATTCCTTCAACTGTTTGATTGTGTTTTCCTGGAATTCTTTCAGGGATTTTTGTGTCTCCTCTCTATGGGCTTCTACTTGTTTATTTATGTTTTCCTGGAATTCTTTCAGGGATTTTTGCGATTCTTTCAGGCATTTTTGCGATTCCTCTCTGTAGGCTTCTACTTGTTCTCTAAGGGAGTTCTTCATGTCTTTCTTGAAGTCCTCCAGCATCATGATCAAATATGATTTTGAAACTAGATCTTGCTTTTCTGGTGTGTTTGGATATTCCGTGTTTGCTTTGGTGGGAGAATTGGGCTCCGATGATGCCATGTAGTCTTGGTTTCTGTTGCTTGTGTTCCTGCGCTTGCCTCTCGCCATCAGATTATCTCTAATGTTACTTTGTTCTGCTATTTCTGACAGTGGCTAGACTGTCCTATAAGCCTGTGTGTCAGGAGTGCTGTAGACCTGTTTTCCTCTCTTTCAGTCAGTTATGGGGACAGAGTGTTCTGCTTTCGGGCGTGTAGTTTTTCCTCTCTACAGGTCTTCAGCTGTTCCTGTGGGCCTGTGTCTTGGGTTCACCAGGCAGCTTTCTTGCAGCAGAAAATTTGGTCTTACCTATGGTCCTGAGGCTCAAGTTCGCTCGTGGGGTGCTGCCCACGGGCTCTCTGCAGCAGCAGCAACCAGGAAGACTTGTGCCGCCCCTTCCGGGAGCTTCAGTGCACCAGGGTTCCAGATGGTCTTTGGCTTTTTCCTCTGGCGTCTGAGATGTGTGTGCAGGGAGCAGTCTCTTCTGGTTTCCCAGGCTTGTCTGCCTCTCTGAAGGTTTAGCTCTCCCTCCCACGGGATTTGGGTGCAGAGAACTGTTTATCCGGTCTGTTTCTTTCAGGTTCCGGTGGTGTCTCAGGCAGGGGTCCTGCCGCTCCTGGGCCCTCCCCCACGGGAGCCCAGAGGCCTTATACAGTTTCCTCTTGGGCCAGGGATGTGGGCAGGGGTGAGCAGTGTTGGTGGTCTCTTCCGCTCTGCAGCCTCAGGAGTGCCCACCTGACCAGGCGGTTGGGTCTCTCTCTCACCGGTTCTGGGAGCAGAGAGCTGCTGCGGGCCAGGATCCGCGGGTGGAAAATGGCTTTTCTTATGGTAACGTAAATGGAAGAGCACCGAATGTTACAGAATTTTACTAGCCTGCCATCTTGTCCTTCCACAGCTTCTGGCCGAAACTTGAAGTTCTTGTCATACAGATCTTTCACTTGCTTGGTTAAAGTCACACCAAGATATTTTATGTTATTTGGGACTGTTGTGAAGGGTGTCATTTCCCTAATTTCTTTCTCAGCCTGTTTTTCCTTTGAGTAGAGGAAGGCTACTGATTTGTTTGAGTTAATTTTATACCCAGTCACTTTGTTGAAGTTATTTATCAGCTGGAGGAGATCTTTGTTGGAATTTTTGGGGGTTGCTTAATTATACCATCTTGTCATCTGCAAATAATGATATTTTGACCTCCTTTCCAATTTCTATCCCTTTGACCTCTTTTTGTTATCTAATTGCTCTGGCTAGGACTTTAAGTAATATATTGAATAGGTAGGGAGAGAGTTGTCTAGTCCCTGATTTTAGTGGGATTGCTTCAAGTTTCCCTCTAGCTTGATGTTGGCTACTGTTTTGCTGTATATTGCTTTTACTGTGTTTAGGTGTATGGCCCTTGAATTCCTGATCTTTCCAAGACTTTTATTATGAAGGGGTGCTGAATTTAGTCAAATGTTTTCTCAGTATCTAATGAGATGATCATGTTGGTTTTTTCCTTGAGTTTGTTTATATAATGGATAACATTGATGGATTTTTGTATATTGAACCATCCCTACATCCAAGGGATGAAGCCTACTTGATCATGATGATCATTTGGATTCAGTTTGTGAGAACTTTATTGAGTATTTTTGCATTGATATTCATAAGGGAAATTGTTCTGAAGTTCTCTTTCTTTTGGCGTTTTTCTGTGGTTTAGGCATAAGGGGAATTGTGGCTTCAAAGAATGAATTGGGTAGTTTTCCTTCTATTTTATTTTGTGGACTAGTTTAAAGAGTATTTGGTATTAGGTCTTCTTTGAAGGTCTGTAGAATTCTGCACTAAACCCACCTGGTCCTGGGCTTTTTTGGTTGAGAGAGTTTTAATGACTGTTTCTCTTTCTTTAGGAGTTATGGGACTGTTTAAATGGTTTGTCTGACCATGATTTAACTTTGGTACCTGGCATAGGTCTAGAAAATTGTCCATTTCATCAGGCCTTTTAATTTCATTGAGTACAGACTTTCATAGTAGGATCTGATGATTTTGTCTCTGAGGGCTGTGGTACAGTCCTGGCTCCGGGCACAAATAAGAGACCAGAAGCCTTTCTGTTCATTCTTAACACTGCTAGTTTTTAAATTGTGTTTTACTTTGTGTTTTGTTATCTTTATTGAACAAATATATATATACATATGTATATATATATATATATATATATATATATATATATATATATATACTTAACACATTAACAACACAATATATTAAATGCCTTTTGTCCAGGCTGTTTTAAATCTACTGGAAAGCCTAAAATGCGCATAGAGTTCTGTATTAATTACATTCTGTTGCTGTGATAAAACATTGTTGGTATATTTTTATGCTAATTTATTAGGTTCTTATATCTACCACTCTTCTAACCCTTATTCCACCCTAATCCCTTCCAACCTTCAACACCAAGTAGGAGAGAGAGGGTTAGAGGGAAAGGGGAGCATAGGTCTCTTTAGACTACTTACTGCTGATTAGGGACATCTTGCAACCAATCTAATATCTGACGTTGAGATATCTCTAATTTATTCTTCTCATCAATAGCAACAAAAGCAACCAAGGGCAGCAAGGGAATCAGCAGCCTCCACAGCCCTCTCAGAGCTCTCCCATTTGTGTCCTCTCCAGAGTCTCCAGAGTTAAACTATCTCCAGGTGACAAAAATCAGACCACTGCTACTAGTGCATGAGGCAAATCATAGTCACCCACTGTGAAGCAGCCTCTTACCCCACACCTGGGACTAAAACAAAAACATAACTGGATTTTAAAGAACCAATATTCTCACTATATTTCCTCCTTTCGGTCCAAAAACTGGCCTTTTTTTCTAACATTAATAAACTATATACAATAAGAACAATTATGAAAAATATCAAGTATAAATTATATTCACAATGTCCACTCCATATCTATTTGGCAACCTTGGAGAAAGTACTCCACTATCTATCCTATCCTGGTGAGTCCACAGTTTTATACTTAAATCACTTTCCTAATATATCTTCCATTCATGACCTCTAAAACATCTTTTTTACATCCTAAGGCACCTTCTTAGATCCTAAACAAATTAAGTTTTTTAATAGTTTTACTCTTTAACAAAGAAATTGTACGACTATAACTAACTAGTCTTCAACCCCATCAAAAACCTAAAAAGGAATAAATATGACCTGAGTAAGTGCAGAACAAGTAAGTGACAGAGACTGCTGATTACCTAGACAGACACCCAAGATTCCTCTGTGTTATTGCAGTATTCAGTCTTCAGCTAACAGACCTACCTGTGAAGCAGGGATTTTAAAGGACTGGCCTACATGCTACAAGTAAAATTATAGATAACTAACTACTAATTTGTATTTCTTTTTTTTTCTTAACTTGAGTATTTCTTATTTACATTTCGAGTGTTATTCCCTTTCCCCGTTTCCAGGCCAACATCCCCCAACCCCTCCCCATACCATTCTCTATGGGTGTTCCCCTCCCCAACCTCCCCCCATTGCCGCCCTCCCCTCAACAATCACATTCACAGGGGGTTCAGTCTTAGCAGGACCCCGGGCTTCCCCTTCCACTGGTAATCTTACTAGGATATTCAATGCTACCTATGAGGTCAGAGTCCAGGGTCAGTCCATGTATAGTCTTTAGGTAGTGGCTTAGTCCCTGGAAGCTCTGGTTGCTTGGCATTGTTGTTCATAAGGGGTCTCAAGCCCCTTCAAGCTCTATCAGTTCTTTCTCTGATTCCTTCACCGGGGGTCCTATTCTCAGTTCAGTGCTTTGCTGCTGGCATTCGCCTCTGTATTTGCTGTATTCTGGCTGTGTCTCTCAGGAGAGATCTACATCCGTTTCCTGTCTGCCTGCACTTCTTTGCTTCATCACTTGTCTAATTGGATGGCTGTATATGTATGGGCCACATGTGGGGCAGGCTCTGAATGGGTGTTCCTTCTATGTCTGTTTTAATCTTTGCCTCTTTATTCCCTGCCAAGGGTATTCTTGCTTCCCTTTTAAAGAAGGAGTGGAGCATTCACATTTTGATCATCCGTCTTGAGTTTCATGTGTTCTAGGCATCTAGGGTAATTCAAGCATTTGGGCTAATATCCACTTATCAATGAATGCATACCCTGTGTGTTTTTCTGTGATTGGGTTACCTCACTCAGGATGATATTTTCCAGTTCCAACCATTTGCCTATGAATTTCATAATGTCATTGTTTTTGATAGCTGAGTAATATTCCATTGTGTAGATGTACCACATTTTCTGTATCCATTCCTCTGTTGAAGGGCATCTGGATGCTGGCGAGGATGTGGAGAAAGAGGAACACTCCTCCATTGTTGGTGGGATTGCAGACTGGTAAAACCATTCTGGAAATCAGTCTGGAGGTTCCTCAGAAAATTGGACATTGAACTGCCTGAGGATCCAGCTATACCTCTCTTGGGCATATACCCAAAAGATGCCTCAACATATAAAAGAGACAGGTGCTCCACTATGTTCATCGCAGCCTTATTTATAATAGCCAGAAAATGGAAAGAACCCAGATGCCCTTCAACAGAGGAATGGATACAGAAAATGTGGTACATCTACACAATGGAATATTACTCAGCTATCAAAAACAACGAGTTTATGAAATTCGTAGGCAAATGGTTGGAACTGGAAAATATCATCCTGAGTGAGCTAACCCAATCACAGAAAGACATACATGGTATGCACTCATTGATAAGTGGCTATTAGCCCAAATGCTTGAATTACCCTAGATCCCTAGAACAAACGAAACTCAAGACGGATGATCAAAATGTGAATGCTTCACTCCTTCTTTAAATGAGGAAAAAGAATACCCTTGGCAGGGAAGGGAGAGGCAAAGATTAAAACAGAGACTGAAAGAACACCCATTCAGAGCCTGCCCCACATTTGGCCCATACATATACAGCCACCCAATTAGACAAGATGGATGAAGCAAAGAAGTGCAGACCGACAGGAGCCGGATGTAGATCTCTCCTGAGAGACACAGCCAGAATACAACAAATACAGAGGCGAATGCCAGCAGCAAACCACTGAACTGAGAATAGGTCCCCTATTGAAGGAATCAGAGAAAGAACTGGAAGAGCTTGAAGGGGCTCGAGACCCCAAAAGTACAACAATGCCAAGCAACCAGAGCTTCCAGGGACTAAGCCACTACCTAAAGACTATACATGGACTGACCCTGGACTCTGACCCCATAGGTAGCAATGAATGTCCTAGTAAGAGCACCAGTGGAAGGGGAAGCCCTGGGTCCTGCTAAGACTGAACCCCCAGTGAACTAGTCTATGGGGGGAGGGCGGCAATGGGGGGAGGGTTGGGCGGGGAACACCCATAAGGAAGGGGAGGGGGGAGGGGGATGTTTGCCCGGAAACCGGGAGAGGGAATAACACTCGAAATGTATATAAGAAATACTCAAGTTAATAAAAAAAAAAAAAAAAAAAAAAAAAGAAGGACATCTGGGTTCTTTCCAGCTTCTGGCTATTATAAATAAGGCTGCGATGAACATAGTGGAGCACGTGTCTTTTTTATATGTTGGGGCATCTTTTGGGTATATGCCCAAGAGAGGTATAGAGGCAGTTCAATGTCCAATTTTCTGAGGAACATCCAGACTGATTTCCAGAATGGTTGTACCAGTCTGCGATCCCACCAACAATGGAGGAGTGCTCCTCTTTCTCCACATCCTCGCCAGCATTTGATGTCACCTGAGTTTTTGATCTTAGCCATTCTCACTAGTGTGAGTTTAAATCTCAGGGTTATTTTGATTTCCATTACCCTTATGACTAAAGATGTTGAACATTTCTTTAGGTGTTTCTCAGCCATTCGGCATTCCTCAGCTGTGAATTCTTTGTTTAGCTCTGAACCCCATTTTTTTTTTTTTATTAACTTGAGTATTTCTTATATACATTTCGAGTGTTATTCCCTTTCCCGGTTTCCGGGCAAACATCCCCCTCCCCCCTCCCCTTCCTTATGGGTGTTCCCCTCCCAACCCTCCCACCATTGCCGCCCTCCCCCCATAGACTAGTTCACTGGGGGTTCAGTCTTAGCAGGACCCAGGGCTTCCCCTTCCACTGGTGCTCTTACTAGGATATTCATTGCTACCTATGGGGTCAGAGTCCAGGGTCAGTCCATGTATAGTCTTTAGGTAGTGGCTTAGTCCCTGGAAGCTCTGGTTGCTTGGCATTGTTGTACTTTTGGGGTCTCGAGCCCCTTTAAGCTCTTCCAGTTCTTTCTCTGATTCCTTCAATAGGGGACCTATTCTCGGTTCAGTGGTTTGCTGCTGGCATTCGCCTCTGTATTTGCTGTATTCTGGCTGTGTCTCTCAGGAGCGATCTACATCCGGCTCCTGTCGGTCTGCACTTCTTTGCTTCATCCATCTAGTCCAATTGGGTGGCTGTATATGTATGGGCCAAATGTGGGACAGGCTCTGAATGGGTGTTCCTTCAGTCTCTGTTTTAATCTTTGCCTCTTCCTTCCCTGCCAAGGGTATTCTTTTTCCTCATTTAAAGAAGGAGTGAAGCATTCACATTTTGATCATCCGTCTTGAGTTTCGTTTGTTCAAGGGATCTAGGGTAATTCAAGCATTTGGGCTAATAGCCACTTATCAATGAGTGCATACCATGTATGTCTTTCTGTGATTGGGTTAGTTCACTCAGGATGATATTTTCCAGTTCCAACCATTTGCCTACGAATTTCATAAACTCGTTGTTTTTGATAGCTGAGTAGTATTCCATTGTGTAGATGTACCACATTTTCTGTATCCATTCCTCTGTTGAAGGGCATCTGGGTTCTTTCCATTTTCTGGCTATTATAAATAAGGCTGCGATGAACATAGTGGAGCACGTGTCTCTTTTATATGTTGAGGCATCTTTTGGGTATATGCCCAAGAGAGGTATAGCTGGATCCTCAGGCAGTTCAATGTCCAATTTTCTGAGGAACCTCCAGACTGATTTCCAGAATGGTTTTACCAGTCTGCAATCCCACCAACAATGGAGGAGTGTTCCTCTTTCTCCACAACCTCGCCAGCATCTGCTGTCACCTGAGTTTTTGATCTTAGCCAATCGCACTGGTGTGAGGTGAAATCTCAGGGTTGTTTTGATTTGCATTTCCCTTATGACTAAAGATGTTGAACATTTCTTTAGGTGTTTCTCAGCCATTCGGCATTCCTCAGCTGTGAATTCTTTGTTTAGCTCTGAACCCCATTTTTTAATAGGGTTATTTGTTTCCCTGCAGTCTAACTTCTTGAGTTCTTTGTATATTTTGGATATAAGGCCTCTATCTGTTGTAGGGTTGGTAAAGATCTTTTCCCAATCTGTTGGTTGCCGTTTTGTCCTAACCACAGTGTCCTTTGCCTTACAGAAGCTTTGCAGTTTTATGAGATCCCATTTGTCAATTCTTGATCTTAGAGCATAAGCCATTGGTGTTTTGTTCAGGAAATTTTTTCCAGTGCCCATGTGTTCCAGATGCTTCCCTAGTTTTTCTTCTATTAGTTTGAGTGTGTCTGGTTTGATGTGGAGGTCCTTGATCCACTTGGACTTAAGCTTTGTACAGGGTGATAAGCATGGATCGATCTGCATTCTTCTACATGTTGCCCTCCAGTTGAACCAGCACCATTTGCTGAAAATGCTATCTTTTTTCCATTGGATGGTTTTGGCTCCTTTGTCAAAAATCAAGTGACCATAGGTGTGTGGGTTCATTTCTGGGTCTTCAATTCTATTCCATTGGTCTATCTGTCTGTCTCTGTACCAATACCATGCAGTTTTTATCACTATTGCTCTGTAATACTGCTTGAGTTCAGGGATAGTGATTCCCCCTGAAGTCCTTTTATTGTTGAGGATAGCTTTAGCTATCCTGGGTTTTTTGTTATTCCAGATGAATTTGCAAATTGTTCTGTCTAACTCTTTGAAGAATTGGATTGGTATTTTGATGGGGATTGCATTGAATCTGTAGATTGCTTTTGGTAAAATGGCCATTTTTACCATATTAATCCTGCCAATCCATGAGCATGGGAGATCTTTCCATCTTCTGAGGTCTTCTTCAATTTCTTTCTTCAGTGACTTGAAGTTCTTATTGTACAGATCTTTTACTTGCTTGGTTAAAGTCACACCGAGGTACTTTATATTATTTGGGTCTATTATGAAGGGTGTCGTTTCCCTAATTTCTTTCTCGGCTTGTTTCTCTTTTGTATAGAGGAAGGCAACTGATTTATTTGAGTTAATTTTATACCCAGCCACTTTGCTGAAGTTGTTTATCAGCTTTAGTAGTTCTCTGGTGGAACTTTTGGGATCACTTAAATATACTATCATATCATCTGCAAATAGTGATATTTTGACCTCTTCTTTTCCGATCTGTATCCCTTTGATCTCCTTTTGTTGTCTGATTGCTCTGGCTAGAACTTCAAGAACTATATTGAATAAGTAGGGAGAGAGTGGGCAGCCTTGTCTAGTCCCTGATTTTAGTGGGATTGCTTCAAGTTTCTCTCCATTTAGTTTAATGTTAGCAACTGGTTTGCTGTATATGGCTTTTACTATGTTTAGGTATGGGCCTTGAATTCCTATTCTTTCCAGGACTTTTATCATGAAGGGGTGTTGAATTTTGTCAAATGCTTTCTCAGCATCTAATGAAATGATCATGTGGTTCTGTTCTTTCAGTTTGTTTATATAATGGATCACGTTGATGGTTTTCCGTATATTAAACCATCCCTGCATGCCTGGGATGAAGCCTACTTGATCATGGTGGATGATTGTTTTGATGTGCTCTTGAATTCGGTTTGCCAGAATTTTATTGAGTATTTTTGCGTCGATATTCATAAGGGAAATTGGTCTGAAGTTCTCTTTCTTTGTTGTGTCTTTGTGTGGTTTAGGTATAAGAGTAATTGTAGATTCGTAGAAGGAATTCGGTAGGGCTCCATCTGTTTCAATTTTGTGGAATAGTTTGGATAATATTGGTATGAGGTCTTCTATGAAGGTTTGATAGAATTCTGCACTAAACCCATCTGGACCTGGGCTCTTTTTGGTTGGGAGACCTTTAATGACTGCTTCTATTTCCTTAGGAGTTATGGGGTTGTTTAACTGGTTTATCTGTTCCTGATTTAACTTTGATACCTGGTATCTGTCTAGGAAATAGTCCATTTCCTGAAGATTTTCAAATTTTGTTGAATATAGGTTTTTATAGTAAGATCTGATGATTTTTTGAATTTCCTCTGAATCTGTAGTTATGTCTCCCTTTTCATTTCTGATTTTGTTAATTTGGACGCACTCTCTGTGTCCTCTCGTTAGTCTGGCTAAGGGTTTATCTATCTTGTTGATTTTCTCAAAGAACCAACTTTTGGTCCTGTTGATTCTTTCTATGGTCCTTTTTGTTTCTACTTGGTTGATTTCAGCTCTGAGTTTGATTATTTCCTGCCTTCTACTCCTCCTGGGTGTATTTGCTTCTTTTTGTTCTAGAGCTTTTAGGTGTGCTGTCAAGCTGCTGACATATGCTCTTTCCTGTTTCTTTCTGCAGGCACTCAGCGCTATGAGTTTTCCTCTTAGCACAGCTTTCATTGTGTCCCATAAGTTTGAGTATGTTGTATCTTCATTTTCATTAAATTCTAAGAAGTTTTTAATTTCTTTCTTTATTTCTTCCTTGACCAGGTTATCATTGAGTAGAGCATTGTTCAATTTCCACGTATATGTGGGCATTCTTCCCTTATTGTTATTGAAGACCAGTTTTAGGCCGTGGTGGTCTGATAGCACGCATGGGATTATTTCTATCTTTCTGTACCTGTTGAGGCCCGTTTTTTGACCAATTATATGGTCAATTTTGGAGAAAGTACCATGAGGAGCTGAGAAGAAGGTATATCCTTTTGCTTTAGGATAGAATGTTCTATAAATATCCGTTAAGTCCATTTGGCTCATGACTTCTCTTAGTCTGTCGACATCACTGTTTAATTTCTGTTTCCATGATCTGTCCATTGATGAGAGTGGGGTGTTGAAGTCTCCCACTATTATTGTGTGAGGTGCAATGTGTGTTTTGAGCTTTAGTAAGGTTTCTTTTACGTATGTAGGTGCCCTTGTATTTGGGGCATAGATATTTAGGATTGAGAGTTCATCTTGGTTGATTTTTCCTTTGATGAATATGAAGTGTCCTTCCTTATCTTTTTTGATGACTTTTAGTTGGAAATTGATTTTATTTGATATTAGAATGGCTACTCCAGCTTGCTTCTTCTGACCATTTGCTTGGAAAGTTGTTTTCCAGCCTTTCACTCTGAGGTAGTGTCTGTCTTTGTCTCTGAGGTGTGTTTCCTGTAGGCAGCAGAATGCAGGGTCCTCGTTGCGTATCCAGTTTGTTAATCTATGTCTTTTTATTGGGGAGTTGAGGCCATTGATATTGAGAGATATTAAGGAATAGTGATTATTGTTTCCCTTTATATTCATATTTGGATGTGAGGTTATGTTTGTGTGCTTTCATTCTCTTTGTTTTGTTGCCAAGACGATTAGTTTCTTGCTTCTTCTAGGGTATAGCTTGCCTCCTTATGGTGGGCTTTACCATTTATTATCCTTTGTAGTGCTGGATTTGTAGAAAGATATTGTGTAAATTTGGTTTTGTCATGGAATATCTTGGTTTCTCCATCAATGTTAATTGAGAGTTTTGCTGGATACAGTAACCTGGGCTGGCATTTGTGTTCTCTTAGGGTCTGTATGACATCAGTCCAGGATCTTCTGGCCTTCATAGTTTCTGGCGAGAAGTCTGGTGTGATTCTGATAGGTCTCCCTTTATATGTTACTTGACCTTTTTCCCTTACTGCTTTTAATATTCTTTCTTTATTTTGTGCGTTTGGTGTTTTGACAATTATGTGACGGGAGGTGTTTCTTTTCTGGTCCAATCTATTTGGAGTTCTGTAGGCTTCTTGTATGCCTATGGGTATCTCTTTTTTTAGGTTAGGGAAGTTTTCTTCTATGATTTTGTTGAAGATATTTACTGGTCCTTTGAGCTGGGAGTCTTCACTCTCTTCTATACCTATTATCCTTAGGTTTGATCTTCTCATTGAGTCCTGGATTTCCTGTATGTTTTGGACCAGTAGCTTTTTCCGCTTTACATTATCTCTGACAGTTGAGTCAATGATTTCTATGGAATCTTCCGCTCCTGAGATTCTCTCTTCCATCTCTTGTATTCTGTTGGTGAAGCTTGTATCTACAGCTCCTTGTCTCTTCTTTTGGTTTTCTATATCCAGGGTTGTTTCCATGTGTTCTTTCTTGATTGCTTCTATTTCCATTTTTAATTCCTTCATCTGTTTGATTGTGTTTTCCTGGAATTCTTTCAGGGATTTTTGCCATTCCTCTCTGTAGGCCTCTACTTGTTTATTAATGATTTCCTGTGTTTCCCTAAGTGTGTTCATGTCTTTCTTGAAGTCCTCCAGCATCATGATCAAATATGATTTTGAAACTAGATCTTGCTTTTCTGGTGTGTTTGGATATTCCATGTTTGTTTTGATTGGAGAATTGGGCTCTGATGATGGCATGCAGTCTTGGTTTCTGTTGCTTGGGTTCCTGCGCTTGCCTCTCGCCATCAGATTATCTCTAGTGTTACTTTGTTCTGCTATTTCTGACAGTGGCTAGACTGACCTATAAGCCTGTGTGTCAGGAGTGCTGTAGACCTGTTTTCCTCTCTTTCAGTCAGTTATGGGGACAGTGTGTTCTGCTTTCCGGCGTGTAGTTTTTCCTCTTTACAGGTCTTCAGCTGTTCTTGTGGGCCTGTGTCTTGAGTTCACCAGGCAGCTTTCTTGCAGCAGAAAATTTGGTCTTACCTGTGGTCCCGAGGCTCAGGTTCGCTCGTGGGTTGCTGCCCAGGGGCTCTCTGCAGCGGCAGCAACCAGGAAGACCTGTGCCGCCCCTTCCGGGAGCTTCAGTGCACCAGGGTTCCAGATGGTCTTTGGCTTTTTCCTCTGGCGTCCGAGATGTGTGTGCAGGGAGCAGTCTCTTCTGGTTTCCCAGGCTTGTCTGCCTCTCTGAAGGTTTAGCTCTCCCTCCCACGGGATTTGGGTGCAGAGAACTGTTTATCCGGTCTGTTTCTTTCAGGTTCCGGCGGCGGTGTCTCAGGCGCAGAAGTCCTGCCGCTCCTGGGCCCTCCCCCACGGGAGCCCAGAGGCCTTATACAGTTTCCTCTTGGGCCAGGGATGTGGGCAGGGGTGAGCAGTGTTGGTGGTCTCTTCCGCTCTGCAGCCTCAGGAGTGCCCACCTGACCAGGCGGTTGGGTCTCTCTCTCACCAGGTCTGGGAGCAGAGAGCTGCTGCGGGCCGGGATCCGCGGGTGTGGGACTTCCGGTAAACACAGACCGTGCCTCCTAGAGAAATTCTGCTTCCGTGTCCCAAGCTCACCAGGCAGCTTTCTTGCAGCAGAAAGTTTGGTCTTACCTGTGGTCCCGAGGCTCAGGTTCGCTCGTGGGGTGCTGCCCAGGGGCTCTCTGCAGCGGCAGCAACCAGGGAGACCTGTGCCGCCCCTTCCGGGAGCTTCAGTGCACCAGGGTTCCAGATGGTCTTTGGCTTTTTCCTCTGGCGTCCGAGATGTGTGTGCAGGGAGCAGTCTCTTCTGGTTTCCCAGGCTTGTCTGCCTCTCTGAAGGTTTAGCTCTCCCTCCCACGGGATTTGGGTGCAGAGAACTGTTTATCCGGTCTGTTTCTTTCAGGTTCCGGCGGCGGTGTCTCAGGCGCAGAAGTCCTGCCGCTCCTGGGCCCTCCCCCACGGGAGCCCAGAGGCCTTATACAGTTTCCTCTTGGGCCAGGGATGTGGGCAGGGGTGAGCAGTGTTGGTGGTCTCTTCCGCTCTGCAGCCTCAGGAGTGCCCACCTGACCAGGCGGTTGGGTCTCTCTCTCACCGGGTCTGGGAGCAGAGCTGAACCCCATTTTTTAATAGGGTTATTTGTTTCCCTGCGGTCTAACTTCTTGAGTTCTTTGTATATTTTGGATATAAGGCCTCTATCTGTTGTAGGATTGGTAAAGATCTTTTCCCAATCTGATGGTTGCTGTTTTGTCCTAACCACAGTGTCCTTTGCCTTACAGAAGCTTTGCAGTTTTATGGGATCACATTTGTCGATTCTTGATCTTAGAACATAAGCCATTGGTGTTTTGTTCAGGAAATTTTTTCCAGTGCCCATGTGTTCAGGATGCTGCCCTAGTTTTTCTTCTATTAGTTTGAGTGTATCTGGTTTGATGTGGAGGTCCTTGATCCACTTGGACTTAAGCTTTGTACAGGGTGATAAGCATGGATCAATATGCATTCTTCTACATGTTGACCTCCAGTTAAACCAGCACCATTTGCTGAAAATGCTATCTTTTTTCCATTTGATGGTTTTGGTTCCTTTGTCAAAAATCAGTTGCCCATAGGTGTGTGGGTTCATTTCTGGGTCTTCAATTCTGTTCCATTGGTCTATCTGTCTGTCTCTGTACCAATACCATGCAGTTTTTATCACTATTGCTCTGTAATACTGCTTGAGTTCAGGGATAGTGATTCCCCCTGAAGTCCTTTTATTGTTGAGGATAGCTTTAGCTATCCTGGGTTTTTTGTTATTCCAGATGAATTTGCAAATTGTTCTGTCTAACTCTTTGAAGAATTGGATTGGTATTTTGATGGGGATTGCATTGAATCTGTAGATCGCTTTTGGTAAAATGGCCATTTTTACTATATTAATCCTGCCAATCCATGACCATGGGAGATCTTGCCATCTTCTGAGGTCTTCTTCAATTTCTTTCTTCAGAGTCTTGAAGTTCTTATTGTACAGATCTTTTACTTGCTTGGTTAAAGTCACACCGAGGTACTTTATATTATTTGGGTCTATTATGAAGGGTGTCGTTTCCCTAATTTCTTTCTCGGCTTGTTTCTCTTTTGTATAGAGGAAGGCAACTGATTTATTTGAGTTAATTTTATACCCAGCCACTTTGCTGAAGTTGTTTATCAGCTTTAGTAGTTCTCTGGTGGAACTTTTGGGATCACTTAAATATACTATCATATCATCTCCAAATAGTAATATTTTGACTTCTTCTTTTCCAATCTGTATCCCCTTGATCTCCTTTTGTTGTCTGATTGCTCTGGCTAGAACTTCAAGAACTATATTGAATAAGTAGGGAGAGAGTGGGCAGCCTTGTCTAGTCCCTGATTTTAGTGGGATTGCTTCAAGTTTCTCTCCATTTAGTTTAATGTTAGCAACTGGTTTGCTGTATATGGCTTTTACTATATTTAGGTATGGGCCTTCAATTCCTATTCTTTACAGGACTTTTATCATGAAGGGGTGTTGAATTTTGTCAAATGCTTTCTCAGCATCTAATGAAATGATCATGTGGTTCTGTTCTTTCAGTTTGTTTATATAATGGATCACGTTGATGGTTTTCCGTATATTAAACCATCCATCCCTGCAGGCCTGGGATGAAGCCTACTTGATCATGGTGGATGATTGTTTTGATGTGCTCTTGAATTCGGTTTGCCAGAATTTTATTGAGTATTTTTGCATCGATATTCATAAGGGAAATTGGTCTGAAGTTCTCTTTCTTTGTTGGGTCTTTGTGTGGTTTAGGTATAAGAGTAATTGTGGCTTCATAGAAGGAATTCATTAGTGCTCCATCTGTTTCTATTTTGTGGAATAGTTTGGATAGTATTGGTATGAGGTCTTCTATGAAGGTCTGATAGAATTGTGCACCAAACCCATCTGGACCTGGGCTCTTTTTGGTTGGGAGACTTTTAATGACTGCTTCTATTTCCTTAGGAGTTATTTCCTTAGGAGATCTGATGCTTTTTTGAATTTCCTCTGAATCAGTAGTTATGTCTCCCTTTTCATTTCTGATTTTGTTAATTTGGACACACTCTCTGGGTCCTCTCGTTAGTCTGGCTAAGGGTTTATCTATCTTGTTGATTTTCTCAAAGAACCAACTTTTGGTTCTGTTGATTCTTTCTATGGTCCTTTTTGTTTCTACTTGGTTGATTTCAGCTCTGAGTTTGATTATTTCCTGCCTTCTACTCCTCCTGGGTGTATTTGCTTCTTTTTGTTCTAGACCTTTTAGGTGTGCTGTCAAGCTGCTGACATATGCTCTTTCCTGTTTCTTTTTGCCGGCACTCAGAGATATGAGTTTTCCTCTTAGCACAGCTTTCATTGTGTCCCATACGTTTGGGTATGTCGTACCTTCATTTTCATTAAATTCTAAGAAGTCTTTAATTTCTTTCCTTATTTCTTCCTTGAACAGGTTATCATTGAGTAGAGCATTGTTCAACTTCCACGTATTTGTGGGCGTTCTTCCCTTATTGTTATTGAAGACCAGCTTTAGGCTGTGGTGGTCTGATAGTACGCATGGGATTATTTCTATCTTTCTGTACCTGTTGAGGCCTGTTTTTTGACCAATTATATGGTCAATTTTGGAGAAAGTACCTTGAGGAGCTGAGAAGAATGTATTTCCTTTTGCTTTAGGATAGAATGTTCTATAAATATCTGTTAAGTCAATTTGGTTCATGACTTCCCTTAGTCTGTCTACGTCTCTGTTTAATTTCTGTTTCCATGATCTGTCCATTGTTGAGAGTGGGGTGTAGAAATCTCCTACTATTATTGTATGAGGTGCAATGTGTGTTTTGAGCTTTAGTAAGGTTTCTTTTATGTATATAGGTGCCCTTGTATTCGGGGCATATATATTTAGGATTGAGAGTTCATCTTGGTGAATTTTTCCTTTGATGACTATGAAGTGTCCTTTCTTATCTTTTTTGATGACTTTTAGTTGAAAATTGATTTTATTTGATATTAGAATGAGCTTGCTTCTTCTGACCATTTGCTTGGAAAGTTGTTTTCCAGCCTTTCACTCTGAGGTAGTGTCTGTCTCTGTCTCTGAGGTGTATTTCCTGTTAGCATCAAAATGCAGGGTCCTCGTTGCGTATCCAGTTTGTTAATCTATGTCTTTTTATTGGGGAGTTGAGGCCATTGATGCGAGAGATATTAAGGAATAGTGATTATTGCTTCCTGTTATATTCGTATTTGGATATGAGGTTATGTTTGTGTGCTTTTCTTCTCTTTGTTTTCTTGCCCAGACGATTTGTTTCTTGCTTCTTCTAGGGTGTAGCTTGCCTCCTTATGTTGGGCTTTACCATTTATTATCCTTTGTAGTGCTGGATTTGTAGAAAGATATTGTGTAAATTTGGTTTTGTCATGGAATATCTTGGTTTCTCCATCTATTTACTGGTCCTTTGAGCTGGGAGTCTTCACTCTCTTCTATACCTATTATCCTTAGGTTTGATCTTCTCATTGAGTCCTGTATTTCCTGTATGTTTTGGACCAGTAGCTTTTTCCGCTTTACATTATCTTTGACAGTTGAGTCGATGATTTCTATAGAATCTTCTGCTCCTGAGATTCTCTCTTCTATCTCTTGTATTCTGTTGGTGAAGCTTGTATCTACGGCTCCTTGTCTCTTCCTTTGGTTTTCTATATCCAGGGTTGTTTCCATGTGTTCTTTCTTGATTGCTTCTATTTCCATTTTTAATTCCTTCAACTGTTTGATTGTGTTTTCCTGGAATTCTTTCAGGGATTTTTGTGACTCCTCTCTATGGGCTTCTACTTGTTTATTTATGTTTTCCTGGAATTCTTTCAAGCATTTTTGCGATTCTTCTCTGTAGGCTTCTACTTGTTTATTAATGTTTTCCTGTGTTTCTCTAAGGGAGTTCTTCATGTCTTTCTTGAAGTCCTCCAGCATCATGATCAAATATGATTTTGAAACTAGATCTTGCTTTTCTGGTGTGTTTGGATATTCCATGTTTGTTTTGATGGGAGAATTGGGCTCCGATGGTGCCATGTAGTCTTGGTTTCTGTTGCTTGGGTTCCTGCGCTTGCCTCTCGCCATCAGATTATCTCTAGTGTTACTTTGTTCTGCTGTTTCTTGTTCTGCTGTTCTGTTGACAGTGGCTAGACTGTCCTATAAGCCTGTGTGTCAGGAGTGCTGTAGACCTGTTTTCCTGTTTTCTTTCAGCCTGTTATGGGGACAGAGTGTTCTGCTTTCGGGCATGTAGTTTTTCCTATCTTCAGGTCTTCAGCTGTTCCTGTGGGCCTGTGTCTTGAGTTCACCAGGCAGGTCGCTTGGAGCAGGAAGGTTTGTCTTACCTGTGGTCCCAAGGCTCAAGTTTGCTCGTGGGGTGTTGCTTATGAGCTCTCCGCGGGGGCAGCAACCAGGAAGCCTAATTTGTATTTCTAATTATCCTAAACAGTTTGCAATAGACTAGAATTTTACATTTTTAAATAAATTGCAAACGTACAATACAATAAGCAAGAGTTTAACATAATAACCTTAAATTTCTATCACTATATATCAATATCAATGTAAAATATTTGAGATGTGTTGCTTTGTAGTAAATTCAATAATCTATCTTTTAGTCTATCATTCTATAAGCTCCCCCTTTCATAACCTTGTAACTCTCAGATGCTCTTGTCTGAAATGATGGGTATTTCAAGCTAGGACCCTAAAGCTGCTTTCTGGGTGCAAGAGGTTACTTTGCACCTCCCTCCTGGACCTGCACTCACCAGTGCAATGACACTTTTTACCACAGGATCTGCAAACCCTAGGGCATTCTTACCAAGAACCCATTGCTGCCAGAAATGGCTTGTTAGTTTCTATGGTTAACACACCAGCCATTTGGGTCATATTCCTCACAGTTACCACAATGGAGATTTTGAGCTCAGAGACTTTTAGCAGCTTTATCAAAATTTCTTTTCAAGGGGCTGGGGATTTAGCTCAGTGGTAGAGCGCTTACCTAGGAAGCGCAAGGCCCTGGGTTCGGTCCCCAGATCTGGAAAAAAAAAATTTCTTTTCAAATGACCAAATTTACTGTAATTGAAGAACTGGATATTTTGATATCAAAGACCTTGTACAACAACTGGAAAAGCTAATCTCATAATCCCAGGCTGCCCCTCTGATAGAGCGGTTTGTTCAAGATTAACCCTTCCTTTCAGGACAGGCTGCTTCTCTTTAACCATATTATTGCCCTGCACTTCATTTTCTCCTGACTCCCAGCTCCTAGTCCTGCCCAGGGGTTTCAGGAACTTGAGACTCAAAGTGTGTGGCACACACTAGGTGGTGATCTGCCTTCTAGCCCAATGTTCTTTGCTCTTCATCCTGCCAGAAGCTTGTGCTCTCATCACTGCATCTGAACCCTTTTTTTCCCCATCTTTTCTGGTGCTACTCACTTTCCAAGTACTTCAACCTCTGCCCATAACCTCTCCAGTTAAGTCTTAGATTCCTCCATTCCCACTCAGAATCTTTCCAACTGCATGGACATTCTCCCAACCTTTTTTGAAAAGAAGAGGAGGAGGGGGAGGAGGAGGAGGAGGGGGAGGGGGAGGAGGAGGAGGAGGAGGAGGGGGAGGCAAACAACCAGAAGCAAAAGCAAAAACAGAAAATCCCCTCTGGAAGCATAGCAGCAGAGAACCCAGTGGTAACAGCCTCAGTAAACCTTTTACTGACATTTGGAAACACTATATTCATTCCATTATACCCTGTTATTTCCTCTACAGCATTAGAAACTAAGTTTCCCTTTTTTTTTCTGGCTGCACATTCTGACGCCACTTATTGCTGTATGTTTTTATGTTACTTGATTGTGTTCTTATACCTACCACCCTTCCAACCCTATTCTACCCTGATTCCTTCCAATCCCTCAACACTAGATAGGAGAGAAAGAAGGTTAGAGGAAAAAAGGGGGTCTCTTTAGGCTGGGTCCTGATGATTGGGGATGTCATGTTTCTTGGGTGCAGTACAGTCTTCGACATCAGAATATTTCCAACTCACAACAACCAGGAGCAGCAGGGGTGGCAGCAGCCTCCACAGGCTGTCTTGGGACTTTCAAGAATCTCCAGAGTTAACTATTTGCAGCTGACAAAAATCGTGACCCTGCTAGGGCATGAGGCAAATCATAATCACCAGCTGGGACGCCGCCTTGTATCCCACACCTGGGATTAAAACAAAAACATTTGCATAACATAACTGGGTTTTAAAAAAAACCAAAATTTTCACTACCAAACATCATGACAAAAAAAACAACGTATAAAAGAAAGAAAATATTTTGGCTTTTAGATCCATATGTGTAAGGGCCTATCACAGAGGAGAATCATGGCAATAGGTGGCTGGCATGGTGACAGGAGCAGGAAGGTGAGAGGTCACATCTTTTATCATGAACATGAAGCAGAAAGAGCTAAGTAAGGCAAGGCTCTAAAATCTCAAGCCCACCCACAGTGACAGACTTCTCCCAGTAAAGCTGGACCTCCCTTGACCCCCAAAAACTCCACAACAACTCCAGTGGAAACCAAGTGTTTAAAACCTGAGCTGGGTGGTAGAAGATTTCTTATTCAAACCACCACAGCATCTATAAGCCAAAATCAGAGGTGTCATGTGCCAAAACAGATATCCACAACTAAAAATGTCTGAGAGGTCATGCCTAGCTCGGGAAAGGGCAAAGTTTCCTGAAAACAAGACATTAGGAATATGTGACTAAACCAGAGGAAAAATTCCATTTAGTGATCTTTGCAGAACAGCCTCTATTTTGGTAAATTACAAGCTTAAAAGAAAACCATGACCCATGTAAAGTTCATGACATTATTCTTTCATCAAAAGATGAAACACACAGGCATAAATCCTAATGCCATCAAGCTGCAGACACGTAGTCTACACCCACCTGCCCCCCAACTCACTCTCCACTGGAGAAAGCTTAGAGTCTAAATTGATGTCTAATTACCAGCTTCCCACTTTAGCAGACTGGAAACTCATCAGAGATAAATCTTAGTCAGTGCTGGCAAAATCTGCTTCCTCCTGGTTAGACTGAATGTGCTAAGTGGATTTCAGATTCTGCTCATTCCGTTGATTACGCATAATACAAAGAATGGTGCTCATGCAGCATCCCACTCTGAACTGACTACAAGCCTGGCCTCGGTGCCAGTGCAATTATAGTTGGCTTAGATGCCCAGATGGAAACTCAGCAGCCAGTATTTTCCTCTGGTAGCAGATGTATTCACCAAAAAATGTCCTTGCATCAACAACTGTACAGATCTATACTTCATGTCAATTTTTCCTCTAATTTTAAAGAACTATTCCAAGAACAAAATTAGGGGAAATGGTTTTGTTTTAAAGGGAAGTGTTTGGAGAAAATAGCTATATCTTATTCTTTTCTCATGTCTGTTAGAAGAGTACTTGTTTGGGTTTTTTATTTCTTTAAGTGTAGAATTTAAAAGAAAAGAAAGATTATTGTTTCTAATTATTTTGAAACTTTGAAATGCAAAGCAACCAACGCTTTAGAGTAGAGAAGTGGGGACAGTAGCAGTGTGAGAAAAGCAGAGCAGATTGAGTACAGGAAGATAGCTGCAGCCACATTTACATGGACACCACCACATCCAAACTCATTTCTCTGCAAGAACCAAAGTTTGAAACACTGAAGGGATCCAAGGCAACACAAGTGGCTGTGGTTTTCTGTTCATGCACTGCTTCACAATTCTTCTTTCTACACATCTTCTCACTGTAACTCAAAGTGTTATTTATGTGCGCTTTTATATTAGTGGTGAATATTCTCCTTTTTCAGTTATCTCAACAAAGTCCTGTGATGAGGTGGTAAAGGATCCTGGATGCAAACCAGGGGCCTCGGGTCCCCAGACCTAGTCTTTTCAACCACCTACGCTTCCTGATAATGGATTTCAAAAACTTGATGGTGATATGCACCTAGCTCTTCCACAAGAGTGCACGGGGCAGAGAGAGTGAGCAGGACAGTTGAAAACAAGACATGGTGGCAGTTGCCAGAGCACGTTGCTAAGCTCTGAGGAGTCTAGAGACCCATGAAGGCTCTAAAGAGCGATGTGATGGCAGAAAAAGGAGTCTATGGAGCCTGCAATAGCTCCAGAATAACCAAGAAAAAGGGCAGTCTTATGGGAAGATGCTTTTTAAAAAGTGGAATTACAAAATTGGAGGAAACAGCAAAACACAGCAACATGGAGTGCAGAATGAGGAATCTATAAACTTCACTGCCATTAGGTTGCAAGCACAAAGGTTGTGTCAGATGAGCCATGGAGTAGCCAGCACCAATGACAGGAAGATGTGTGGCTGCCTGGAACTACTGCAGAAACAGGTCACTCCTGAACAGGGTCAGCCAAAACCGGCAGCTCATGCTGCTTGCCCTGTTGGGACATGGAGAATGCAAGCAGCATGCTGCCTGCAGGTTACAGGCACAAAGGTTGAAGAGACTAAGGAAGGCAGACATCGAGGGCAGGAATGTGTGTAGCAGTCAGTAGATGGCACAGAACCTGCCCCTGGCTGCTCTGACTAACCACAACATCACCTTGATTCTGGACAGCAGCAGTAGTCCACTATTTATGATGGTTCAGAAACCTTGAACCAAACCAACAAATCATTGTAATGAATATTCACATATAAAACTGTTTGAGCAAAAATTCATATTATTTATATATATGAATATATCCTATACATGTCATATATTAATATATGATTCATATATGAATGTATCATATATATATATATACACATATCATGTGTGTGTGTGTATATATATACATGTAATGGCCAGGAAGCTGTCCATGGTCTGTGCCACTACCTGAAGCAATGTTGATGCTCTTGACCTGTGCTGCCACTGAGGGGTTGGATGACGTGTGGCCCATGCTGCAGCAGAGGGCTTTGTTGCGGTCCGTGGTCTCTGCCACTGGAGATCATGTTGAGGTATATAGCACATGCTGATTCCAGAGGCCGGTGGATGTCTGGAGTCCTTGTTGTCACCAGAAGCTATGTGGGAGTGTCTGGTCCATGCTCCCACTGACTGTAAAGGACAAGGAAGTTACTTTTGCAGTGGTAACTATAATTTCAGACTCACAGTTGAGAGAGACATAAAAAGCTTCTGTGATAACCCCTACCCCTACCCCACCCCACCACCCCATTCCCAAAATAGTGACAACTTGGACAGAAAGCTGTCAAAGAGAACTTTTTTTATATTAGTTTACTTTCTAACAATGCATCTATCGAACATAGATCACTTTATTTCAGCATTCTGATTACATTACCAAAATATGTGATCTGAAATTTTTGGTGGCAATTTGACTATATTAAATTATCAAAGGAATTATATTCATTGTGTAACTTTTTTCTTTTCTTTTGTTGAATATTTTCTTTATTTATATTTCAAATGTTATCCCCCTTCCCGGTTTCCCCTCTGGAAACCCCCATCCCATCCCACCTCCCCCTGCTTCTATGAGGGTACTCCCCCACCCAACCACTCCCTCCTGCCTCCTTGCTCTGGTATTCTGCTAAACTGGGGCATCAAGTCTTCACATGGCCAAGGGCTTCTCCTCACATTGATGCCTGACAAGGACAACCTCTACTATATATGTGGCTGGAGTCACGGGTCACTTCATATGTACTTTTTGGTTGGTGGTTTAGTCCCTGGGAGCTCTAGAAAGTCTGGTTGGTTGATATTTTCAATAAGAATACTTAAGTGTAGTTCTTCACAATTGCCTTCTGGCAGAGGTGGAGGTGGGGAAGAACTCAGTTTTCTTTAAGGAGCTAGCCACTGGGAGTTTAACCATGCCCCAGTGAGTATATGGATAACAAAAATTAGACTTGCTTTCTTCTTCCTCCTCCTCCTCCTCCTCCTCCTCCTCCTCCTCCTCCTCCTCCTCCTCCTCCTCCTCCTCTTTTTCTTTTCAAGGGTGAGAGATGGCAGGCCAAAAGGGAGGTAGGACAGAGCTCAGAGGATTGGGAAGTGAGAGTAATCAGGGTTCATGATGTGAAATTTTCAAATAACCAATAAAATATTATATGATTAAAAAAGAATGAACAAGACAAAGAGAGGCTGTTGCAAAGCAAGACAGAGAGAGGCCACTCAGTAAGAGGCTCTTGAGTGACTGCATTAGAAGCTGTGTGAACAAAAGTGTTCAAGAGTCTTGTTGATTTTGTTACTGCTGATGTTGCTGTCATCATTGTTGTCGTCATTGTCATCATCATCATCATTGTTGTTGAGACAGAGTCTTAATACATAGCACTGACCAGTCTGAAATTTGGTGCATAGACCAGGCTGGCCTCAAAATCATAGATTTCCAAGTGGATCCACTTTCCGAGTATTCAGATTAAAGTTGTGAGCCACCACCACATCTGGATGGAACATTTTTTTTATTTCTTTTAAAAGATGAATTAAAACTACTTAGTATAAACAACAAACAATTGTCTTAAGGCTGGAAAACCTTGGAATCCTAGAATAACAAAGAGAAAGGAATATCTAGTCTGGGAAATATTTTAGGACCATATTAGTACTCAGAAAAATCATTTTATTAATAGGTAGCACTAACTGAATGCTTATAATTTACCAGACTCTGTATTAAGTACTTTATACACATTATATATTAGATACTAAAATTGGTATGAAACAAATGCTGTTGTGGACTCATTTGAGATGTAGAAATGAGGATGAAAAACTGCCAAAGATCACTCATATAAGATTTGACCCACCACTCTGGCTCCCCACGTCACTGGCTATATAAAAACTATGATACCATGCCATCGAGAACATTATATCTGAGAACGGTCATGATCCTTATTTTCTACTTTTCTGTGCAGAAAAAAAAATTAAAGAAAATGTGGAAAATCAAAAGTCCTAAAGAGGAACCTCTTATTGAGTAGAAATAATAGTATGAAAATTGAACTTCAGAGTGCATAAACAATGTACACAAATGCCCCCCTTCATTGACTTGCTCCTTCACTACTTGACAAGTTTCGGTTCAGAAAAGTCACTTCAAGATGATAAAAACCAAGGTGCAGAGTGTTGGTAAATGAACAGAGGGCAAAGCACGATGGTGAAGTGTAGAGAAAGGACAGTTGCCGACATGATCAAGAGATTATGTCCTACAGTAGAGTATGAAACACAGTTAGCAATGAGAAGGGAAAAGAGCCTGCCCGGAGGGATATGTTTTAGAAACAGGGGATTAAATAACCAGTGAAGCTGCATCCCTGAAAGAATTCACAGCACTGGTTCATTTGCTGTAGAATGAGGATGGGCCAGCCATTCCCAAACATCTTTTGTAAAGGAGATAAATAACACAAAATGCAAAGATAGGGGAATTTTTTTAATATGTGAAGAGGAGAGATGAATGAAGAGAGCCATCAGAGCACGCAGGGTCATGGGAAGACTTGGGAGTTCAAAGGATGAGGTCTCCATTAACAAAATTCGGGACAAAGGCTTAACTTCCTGGTCCTTCCAGCACATGGGATTAGTAACAGCTTGTCACTGAGGAAGTACCACTCATGCTCTGGGGAGATGCTTGTCCTAATCTTCTCCATGCTATTTTAGGACAAGCACAATCATTGTGAGTCATTGCCTATGTGGGCCTGTTCCCACCATGGTAGTTTAATAATTTTTTTCCAAATTAGGTTTTTCTCGGATGTGTCCCTCCTGCCTCTGTCCCCATCCTTCCCACCAGTTTACCACCCAGAAGCCCAGCACTTGGAAGGCAGCTTCCCAGGATTCTTGTTTTGGATTCACTGATTGCCTCTCACAGCTCTGATGATGGTCTTTAGGCAAGCAACATAGACAATCTGGGAGCATGCTAGGAATCATATGCACAAACAAGGCACCCAGCCCTGTGTCAGGATCCTATGGCCAGTTCTGTACCCATTACAGTTTTCATCACAACCCATTTTATCTTTACTTAGGAATCAAAAAGAGAGGAATCACTTATTATTCTAATTCCCTTCTGGACATTTGCCTCTGGGTTGGTTTCTGGCTTCCTCAGCATAGGAAAGTTCAGCTTCTTTGTAGTGTCCCCCTCTGTTACAGCTCTCTCAGCCTAACCTATCTGTTTCACCCGCCCATACTCATGTGTCGACTTGACACAAACTAGAGTCATTTTAAATGAGGGAACCTCCATTGAAAAAAAATGGTCTCACTAGATTGACCTGTAGACAAGTCTGAGGTGTATTGATTGATGATTGCTTGTGAGAAGGTCCAGCTCACTCTGGTGCCACCCCAAGGATGGTGATCCTGTGCTATAAGAAAGCAGATTGAACAAGCATCAGGAGCAATCTAGTAACCAATACTCCTTAATGATTTCTGCATCCATTCTTGCCCCTAGCTTTCTGCCCTGACATCCTTGGATAATAGAGTACAAAGAGTAAGAAGAAATAAACCTTTTCCTCCCCAAGTTGCTTAAGGTCATGGTGTTTTATTACAACAATAAAAACCCTAACTACAACAATTTGGTTTATGTATTTAATACATATTTTATGTTTGTTTATATACGTGTATAATTCCAAAAACACATTTGGCTTCTACATGTTCATGTTCGTGTATATGTATCTGTAGCATGTGTGGATTAACCCAGGTTTCCCAGGAGAAAATACGAAGAGCAGAACATGAGAGAATATTAAACTGAGAGATTTAGAGAGAATGTTTTATTTCCACAGCCACCAAAGTGACTAATATAACCACATGAATCCCCAGGAGCTTATGGGATTTGTTTTTGGCCAAAGCTACATTCGAAATACCCAAATGCCCAATCCTCTAGGTTGCCAGAACTATATTTACAATTGTCTTCCTTTTCTATGTTTAGAAATTTACTTTAAGCTCCTCCAGCTCCTATCTGAACCACTTACAAAGCAAGCTCTGGTTTTCGTCACTTGTCAGGGCCAATCAAGAGGTTGAGTGTATAAAATGTACTATTTCAGAACTTTAGGACTGTCCCTAACCCAGGAGAAACAAAAGAAACTCTTTTCTGAACTCCCCTCTGAGGCCAAGCACCACGCCGGACCATTACATACCTTCTCACTTGTATCTTAAGGACCCTGCCTGGTGGCATCACATCTCCTGACTCTCAAGTTTTTATTCCAGTGGAAATTAAACACCCCAGGTTCACCAGTCTCCTCGCTGCATGTCTTGGGAGTTCTCAGCTTCTATGGACCAATCCCAGATGATACATTTCTCTCTCCTCACCCTAGATGTGTGAGGGAGGGAGAAAAGATGTGATCGATTCATTTCTCTGGAGAATGCTAACATACTTGTATTTCACGACTTATCATTTGCTCAGATACAGGCAAAGATAGTGCAAACTCTCTGAAATTGTTGAGATGCTCCCTGTGTCCTTTGCTACCTTCACTGTATGTGCTTAGCATGTGTATCAAGAATTAAAAGTTGAGGCGTGTCTCTGTCACAATCTAAAGAGAATGAATATGATAACAGGGACCAAGAGGTGTGTAATCAGACCACAATTTATCAGTGCTTCCTTAAGGGCTTCAGGTGTATTTCTGAGCCAGTTCTTTTTTTTTTTTTCAGAAAACAGATTTATTATTCATAATATTCTAATTCCTCTGCAATATGAAGCACATTGCTGCAAATCTGCAATTACATCACTTAGCAATTTACTTGTTATAGATAGATGATAGATAAGTAGGTAGATATGTAGGTAGGTAGATAGATAGATAGATAGATAGATAGATAGATAGATAGAAATAGATCATTTAAATTTTACAATAACCCTGCAATCAGTATTATCTTGACTTGCTGGGATTGGAGAAATAACATGAGTAAATCTATTATTACTTATTTCCTGACTGATTTGGTCACCTTAACAAGATGTCTCTTCAGCATCATATCTTCATCCTTAACTGGAGGTTGTTTTTCTCAGTCCACAGGGCTGTTCTAATAATTAAGTGAGGACTGGATAGCAAAGCTTTCATTTTTGTGTTTATGAATGGAGTTCAGGCTAGCCTCAAGCTTGCAACCATTTACCTCAGCCTCCTGAGTGGTCAGATTGTGTCACTGTGCTTGGCTATGGTTATATATTTTTTTAATATAGTTTTATTCTTAACCCATTTTAGACAAAAATTCACTTTCTTGTATTTGTCCATAGGGCGTATGGCTTGGTTTGGTTTCATATGATGTCTGATTCTAAAGAGCAAAAATACTCATGAGAAAAAGTCAAGTGATAAGATGATGAACTGGGTAGAATTGTTTTATGGATTTTTAAATTCCATGAACCTTTAGTTGGCAAGCTTATTCATAAACAAAACAAGGCACGGGGACCTTTAAGCAATAAATCACACTTTCCGCATCTCTGTTTTTCCTCCCAAGTTCCCACTGAGTCCTCTTGTAAAGTCACATTCCCTATGCCTCTGTTCTCAACTTCAAGGGAAGTGGCTCTGAACACACATGGGAGATCTGAAAAGCACAAAAGCAGTTTCCAAACAGTCCCATCCCCAAGGAAGTTGAAACACCAAGGAGATCCCTTGCCTGTCTCACTAAATGCCTGTCCATCTGTCAGCCTGCCTCACTAAATGGCTGCCTATCTGTCAGCCCGCCTCACTAAGCCTGCTGTCTGTCTGTCTGTACTGTGTCTGCTTGAGGCCTGGACCACAGCATAGTCTCAGGAAGTTGAGTGATTCTTGTTCTCACTGACAGCTGGTTCACTAGGACCTTCTGTCCAGCTCAAGAGTAAGGTGTGGTGACCACACCCCTTTTATGACTTGTGTCATCTTTATAAACTCCAAGCTACATAAAATTCACAAATAGTGAATTTCACTTCACTTTTCCTGGTGTTAGCTAACTCAAGTAAGAGTCTCTCACAAGTCAAAACACCATTTCACTGCCTCAGCTAGGTAATACTTGTGAGAAAAACACCAATTCGAATGCCTGTTCTTGTGAGCCTCTGTTTTAACAAGAGAAAGTGGAATGAATAAAGAAAGTCACTGAAGTTTTGACTCCTCATTACCTCAAATCTAGAGGAAAGAGTAAGTCTAACCCCTGGGGTGAGAGAAGTCAGAGGAAATCCACCTTCAACTGAACATAGCCAGATAACTACTACCACTGACTCCTGACAGACAATAAAGCAGTCTCAGTCATTTTAGAAGTACTAACAGTCCAGAGCTGGAGAGACAGCTCTGTCTAAAATACTTGACGTGTATGCACAAGAACTCAAGCTTAACCCCCAGAACTCATGGTGGTGAGCACTTGTAATCCATCAGTGGAAAGGCAGAGACAAGCAGCTCTCCAGGGCCCGCTGGCAGCATCTAGCCTAACCTACCTGGAGGAATCCAGGCCACTGAGAGGCTTTCTCAGAAAATAGGAGACAGGCCCTGAGGAATGACAGCTGAGATTACCCTCTGACCCACATATGTACGTGCACACAGATGCACATACACACACACACACACACACACACACACACACACACACACGTATTTATCCTATATATTTCTCATGAAGCTGACGATTTCCCATCCACTTTAAAGTTGTCTTGAGACTCTGCTGGGTGCTTCAATTGATTCAGATACAGAGAGAGGAAAAGTCCTTCCTACAAATCATCCTGGTGTAACAAATCCTTCCAAGTTGTGGGATATCATCATAGATCAGTGGTCTTTCTAAAATTTCATGGAGTAGAAGTACCTGGAAAGCCTGTCAGAAAAGAATACTGGTTCCCACCCCACCCACCCCAAGGGCGTCTGACTCCCTAGATTAGCATAAGCCTAAGTGGACACTCCCTATTAGGTCCTAGTAGCCCTGATGCTACTGATCTGAGGACCACAGTTAAAGGATGCTTCAATGGGTTACTGAACTTAAGCTATCGCCTTCTAATATCAACATACTTTTATGAGCTATAACAGTTAAACAGACAAAAATGATAGCCCTGCATTATGTTGTATTGTGGGGAGGATATTTATATTAGATGATTCAGATAATAGTTGTTTCAAAATACAGAATTGTAATAGTTAACTTGGAGAGTCAACTTGACTGAACTGAGGGATCCCTAGAGGACTGATAAAGCATTACCTCTGAGCATGCTTACAAAGATTTCCAGAGAATATTGAGATGAGTGAGGTGGTAACTGCCCTCAAGGAGGGAAGACATTATCAACTAGCTAGGATCTCAGAGCAGATCTCACAACGGAAGCTCTCTGGCTCTGCCTCCTGTGGCTTGTTGTTCTCCCTTGCCGTTGACCTTGGATACCATATTCAGGGTTCCTTAGGCTCTGAATTCTGAGATTTGCCCAAGAAGCCCTCTGAGGGCCCTTGAACCTTTAACCTTGGTCTAGAGCCTAATGTAGCAATTCTGGTTCTAACATTTCCATCTCCTTGGTTTCAGTGTCTGGCTTCCCTGGCTCTCTTGCTTAAAGAACAACTTCTATGGTGCTGAGAGCTGGTCTTCTACTCCATGATTCTATCTCTGGAAAATTGAACACAAAGATGAAGCCAGGATCCCATGTCTTAGCTAAAGCCAGCAAATTGGGTTGGTGAAATGCACAGCACTGTCCCAAAACAGCAAGTCAGATTGTGGCTTCTGGTCTATGACCTGAAGCAACCATGACTTTCCTATTGAAAAGACCCTTAGAGAACAAGCTGCCAAAAATCACTGCTGCTATCTGAAGGAAAGAGTGCCTAAACAAGAGAGAGGGGGACGGAGACACAGGAAGAAGAAAAATGCACTGAGAGATGAAACTTTGAAACAGCAAAGCAAAGCCTTACCCGTGATCTCCTAGCCTGACAATCTCCTAAGGTTTATTCCAAATGTCAAGAGCAGGTGCTGGTTTTATTCTAAAAATAGCATTTTCAGTCTTCAGTGTGCCGTTTGCCTTTTTCCTTCCTTCTTGTAAAATCTTCCTGGTGATATTTCCCACTAAACAAGACCCCATCAACACCACATAAGAGCAATACATCTCATATGGTATTACTTAGGAAGAATGTGGATTATAATATTTCTGGAGAGCAATTTGGCTGTGTAAGTCAAAAGTGTCTAAAAAGTACAATCTCTCTGACTCCAACAATCCATTTCTTGGAATTTATCCTCAGGGAAACAAGCATGACTTTATCTTCAAATACATGGCAACATTAATATTCATCAATGTAAGATTTATTTTTAAAGCATTATAAAGTCATAAATGTCTAATAAAATACTATTTTTAAATCTATGACACATTAAAACTAATCACTCAAATATAGAATATTTTAATCAGCATAAAAGGTCTCCAAAATATTATACTGCATTTTGAAAAGCAAGCTTAAAGCTGAAGATTTTAAATTATCATTTTGAAAAATATGTGTGTGAACAAAGAAGAGACCATAGGTATAAACTACATCCTAACCTGTACTCTCAGAGCATTCTAGTTATTAATCATATTAGTCATCTAGATATGCTACAATAAAAAGATGTGTGTTTTGTAATAAAAACAAATTTAAGTCATTTTGGAATCTTTGAGCAGCTATAAAGTCAAAACTTTTGTATTCCATAAAAGGTAATGAGGAAACAAGAGAGCTCAGTCCTCCAAACACCGCTGGAGTCCTGTTGGCTTGAACACACTTCCTCAAAACTGCCCCACCATCTGGCTCTAGTTGCAAACCATCCAGGCAGTCATCCATGACCTGATTATTAAGCAATCTTAGATTCTCAGGTCTGCTGGATGGAGGCGACGTTTGAAAAAGATCTCTAAGTTGTGAAAAGGTTATTTCTTCCCCTATTGTTATTTTTCCAGGACTTTCTTGCTCATTAAATAGTCTTCACTTAGCATAATTGCCAAAAACATTTAAAAATTACAAAAACGAGCCTCATTATCCTAGAGTACCTTTTAAAGAATGCAAACTGGAAACAATTACAGAGCTATTTGGAGAGACTCTATTGGACACAGAATCTTCTGTTTGTTAAAAGTAAGTGATGAAAGACAGCTTCCTACTGAAAAATCAAAAATGAAGTAGATTGCTGTAGAAAGTCCTACAAACAGAAGCGACAACTTTTTATCTACTTTTAAATTAAAGTTTAATGACTCATTTGCTGTGTAACTATGGGTGCCATTTAATTTTTATGTTTGAGTGTGATTAAATTTTATCCTTGCTTTTGAGTGCTCAAATTAATTTATAACCTTGATTTGATTTTAAACAACAACAACAAAAAAATACTTCTAAAATAGACGTTCCCAACAGCATGGATTCTAGCAGGCTTGCTTTAGCATGAAGGGAGAAATGCCATTTCCACTCAAAGCCACTTTGCTTCCTACCGTGGCAGCTTGTGGAAGATCTTAGCATGGAGTCATAAGGGGGTTTGTGCTGTTTAATGAGTGGGCACTGGAAGATCTCCTCACCACAATTGTAAGTGCTGTCTTCTGATCTACTGGACATCAACTACATACAAAATCTTAACACTGACATCCTTCACTTTCTTAAAACAAGAAATAATTATGGCTAGAAATGCTTTAATTAGTAGCCAAGTGTTTCAGGAAAAATGATCTTTCAGGAAAAAAAATCAAAGTGTCCATCAGTGGATGAATGGATAAAGAAAAAGTAGTTGATACAATTATCAAAAAAATGAAATTCTATTTTTGAAGCAATGTAGATGGGGCTGGAAGAACTTGGTATTAAATGAAATAACACTAAAAAAATAGACATGTGTCTTCCTAGACATGTGTGCAAACTCAAATTTGACTCCTGGATATAGAATGTAGCATAGTGATCACTAGAAAAATGGAAGGGTAAGTAGAAATAAAGACTATATGAGTCCTAACAGGCAGTTACGGGGGAAGAATAAGTCCTAATTTGTATAGCACACAAAGGTGATTACAGTTTACAGGAATCTATATGTCCCAAAATAACCAGAAGAAAGAAATCCAACTGTCCCAATACAATGAGAGAGTAATAATCCTGACTTTAGCATTATTCATCCTATGCATGTATCAAATGTATCCCATTAATATGCATAAACATTAAGAACAGCTGATTAGATAAAGCTTCTATTTTCAATATTTTCCATAAGCTGCTCTACGTAATATTATGAAATGTTTACTGTAGAGCTTGAAGACATAGGATTTATATTTCAGAACGGCGTACACATAAAAATTAACCCACCAAGAAAATGTATTTATGTATATTTTTAGAAATAATAATGGGGCCAACATAAAAGAATGTAATGACATTTCTCACAAAATATGAGACAATGTGCTACTGCTGTTTTATAACTCAGAGAAGAGGCACACCTTGTTCTTCCTAGTTTTGTGCTTTCTTTAGAGCTGAGGACACCTATTGCTTCCATCTTCCTTCACTAGCTCCTAACGAAAGCTAGAGTCCTGGAAAGACAAGGTGGGGCAGAGGCACAGGGTTTCATTTGAGGCACAGTGAACTATGGCTTTAGTAGGAACCCAGGAAGCACTAGCATGTAGCTAGGAAGGATGCTGGAGAGAGTATGGAGTGGCGATGGCTGCTATCCAGAATTCATACAACTCTCAATCAAAAAAGAATGTCAGAAAGATGACTCCATGCCCATCATAACTCTACACCCTCCAGTTCCAGTTGGAAAAATTCCTTCTGCATCCTGATCATTCTCTTTGAGACAAAAATTCATCTTTCTCCCCATCACCTTTTCTCCTTCAAGGGGCAGCTTGAGTATCAGCACTAACAAATAGTTTCTCCCACAATCCCTGCTCCTGTGGACATTTTTACTTTAACTTTACTTTCATTATCTTTCAATAATAGTAATAATAATAATAATAATAATAATAATAATAATATACATGGTGGTTTGTCCATCGCTACAATCATTTTTTTATGAAATAAAGAAAATATTTGAGGACTCCACAGCTAAAAGTACTCACTACTCTTCCAGAGAACTTGGGCTTGGTCCCTAGCACCCGCATGATAACTACTCACACACCTATAACTTCTGTTCTGGGGAATCCAATGCCTTCTGCAGGCACAAAGCACACATTGGTGCACAGACACATATGCAGCTTCAAAGTGCTTTTTTCCAGCACTTTGCAGTGGACACCACATTGGTGGCATGGAGAGTGCAATTGTTCTGGTCTTGTCTTTAAAAAGGCAGGCCTGTGTTATGGAAGACGACAGAGCCTGGGCCCCACTGCCTGGGCTATGCACCCCACTGAGCATCGTGTGTTACATGAAACAAGTCACCAAACATACATCTGAAAGTACTACACATATGGCATACCAGAACTCCATGGTTGTTTTCTGCTAATCTCCTGAATGATATAACAAGTTTTGTCCTCATAAGATTCCAGGATATTCTAAGTGCTGCTGAAAATTTTTGTTTGTAAATTAAACCTAAGGCTGGAAGATGTTCTCATACAATGTCATAAATTCCCCAGGACTAGGCACTTGAACTATCTTTGCAAGGTGCTTTCCACTTACATAAGATTTTGGTTTTGCTGACAAGAAACTAAAATCCATAACAGCTACTTATTTGCATAGACCACTAATTCAGATTTCTATTCTTGTATTCTCTCTCTTATGCCATCTCAATAAAGCATAGTAAAGTTATTTGAATGTCTTAAGTGTGACCTGTCTGGAAGTTAATAATTTTGCTGTAAAAATCCCTTCCGTTACTGTTCCCATAGCTGAGAATGTTTTTAATTTTTAAAAACTGCATTCTATATTTTAAAAGCCAAGGAGAAAAACCTCTAAATCAGTAATCGGTTTTTAAAGTGCATACAGACACATGCTTACACATGTGCAGTAAAACTGCCACATGTGCTTGGGGAGATGGCTCAGGTGGTAAGAGCTTCTACTCTGTAAGCGTCAGGACCTGAGTGCACCTAGATAAGATCTGAGCACTTGCACCGACTGCTGTGCTCCTGAGTGGCAGACACTACTCTGCTGCCAAACTCACTAAGTTCCGGGTGCAGGGCAGAACCTGCTCAAGGGAAGAAAGCACCAGCCATCCTTCTCTGACCTCCTCATACTCACACATGCTCTCTCTGACTCTGACTCACTCTCTCTCTCTCTCTCTCTCTTTCTCTCTCTCTCTCTCTCTCACACACACACACACACACACACACACACACACACACACACAATTTAGTTTAATTTGAATGTGAATCCTGTAAATGATGGTAAAGATGCTATATTCCCAGAAGATCAGAATCCTATGAAACGACAGGAACCAGTGGTATAAAGGAACTACTGAGTCCACTCCAATCTAAACCTCATGATTCTGTACTTAAATCTGTTCATTATAAAAGGCTAGATTTTTGTGGTTAAATATTTCATAATTAGAATGGATAAAATGTAACACACATACTATTTTAAACTTCAAAACAGGAATGAGAATAACTTCTATTTATAAGACAACACTAAAATAAATATTTTTCCCCTTTCTGGCCTCGGGTCACTGCACTTTGGAACTCATAGAAAAGAATGAACTTTATATTATAAGAAGCAGCACAGCCTAGACCACAGATGTTCTTGTGTTCAGGAAAGACCACATCAGCCCTTATCTCAATAAACACAGCTTTTCAACCATGGGCATCAAAGGCTGTGCACCACCTTTTATAGAAATGTTCTTCCAGTTAGTAGTAAACCATCTTCAGTTTTCAATGGCAACAGCAACCAGGCACAGTAGCTTACATCTGTGGGCCCTACTACAAAGGTTGATGGAGTACCATCACTTGAGCTCAGCAATTCAGCACAAGCCTGGACAGCACACAAGTGAGTGGAAGGGCTGCTGTAACCAACAGTAATAGAATAAATTCAACAGTAATAGAATATAAATCAGGAAGACACTAGAGATGTTCCCTGTGCTTTGGGCAAATCACTCAGGCTTGCCCAGGGGAGGAAGAAGGGCTATGATGGAGGGGAATTGGGAGGTAGGAGGCTTCTATTGAAATGTAAAGTGAATGAATAAATTGATTAATGGAAAAAAGAATCTGAAAAAAAAATATATATATATTCACCTAATGAAGTAAAAAAGTTTACTATTCTTCAAAAATGAAGTAAATTAAAAATGGATATATGTAGGAGTGAATTTTATGTTTATATTTTTATTTCGTTTGTCATCTGAAATGATTATAAGAGATAAACAAAACCAACACATGATGCAGACTGCTCTACTACAATACCACAGACTGGATTATTTAAACCATGAATATTCCTCATGGTGTGGGTGCTATGGACCCTAAGACAAAGGTATTGATAGATTTGGACTCTGAGAACTCACTTCCTGAGCCACAGATGACTGTCTTCTTCTGCCCTCTCAAGACAATGAGGAGAGAGGACTTCCCAGGAATGTCTTTAATAAGAGAGCTACACATTCACCCTTTGACTATTCATCCCCCAAAAACACCTCCTTCTAACCATGTGTCTGATGTTAGGAACATGACATTCTTGTAACATTCTGTCTTTAACCCCCAAAATGCACGTTCAGAGCACACTCATCTAATCTCCAAAGCACCAAACTCTCAAATAATTTTAATGTTTATTCTAAAATTCCAAGTACAGTGTATCTCCAAAATATTATCTAAGTCCATGGAAAGATGATGGCTAAATGGCATGTACTGTATGATGCTATGAATAAGCCAAGTCAAGATAGGAAAGAAGAGTCTGTGTTCCAAAGTAAAGAGAAATGGAGAGGGTATCAGAAACCACAAAGAAAGTAATAAAAACTGAAAGGCAATGCAGCAAAAAGGAGCCCACAGCCCCCCTGAGTAAAAAAAATGAAGGAAGCATGGGAGAGACTGGCACCCTGTCCCAAGAAAGGAGCATAGTTCTCACAACCTTCAAATCCAGCTGGCAGTTGAATCAGTGACTTCTCCAATGTGGTGAGTCACAAGTGGAAGCAACTTCTACTTTGTCACTAACCAGTTCTCTGGGGGCTATGGCTGTGTGTTATCCTTAAATAGGATATATTGTTTAAGACTGTGCTACACTGGGGTTTGAATAACAAAGAACAATCTCAAATCTGAGGTAACCTGTCAGATGTGATCCCCATGTGATCACAAGCCATGGAAGGCAGTCATGGAGAAAGACAAGTTATGATAGAGACCCACAGAAAAGTGTTTGGTGGCTGGAAGCTCAGTAAACCCTTAAGAGTGGCTGTTTACTAAGATCCTCAAATAAGACTAAAAGAGATATGCAAACCAACAAAAATGAAAATAATAACACATAACACAAGAAAAATGAAAAAGCCAGATAACAACTCCTCTGAGGGATTGTAACTCAATTATAAAATCCCAGGATACCCAAAGAGTGGCAAAGAATTCAAAACTCTCTACTTCTAAAAATAATCAGAAACTTCAAAGAGTAAATAGAGAAACAAATGAAGTAAGGAAATAAATTTAGGTGGCACATAGAAAGTTAGCAACATGATAACAAAGTCAGTGATAAAATTAAGATCCTGAAAAAAAACAGATGTCAAAAATAAGAGTCAGTCAATCAAATAAAAAACATGATGAAAGGCATCCCTACTGACTAAACAGAGGAAAAATATCAAGACTAGAGACAAGGAAACACTTCATCAGTCTCCGTCTGAGCCCCAGAGCTCTCTGTACCCAAATCACACCCTGAGAAAGTGGGTCTCCCAGGAGTGCTGGCACTCCTAAATTCACAAGAAAGACCACAACTTTTCTTCTAATAACTGGCAAAAGAGGTGCTTAACAGAGGACCACAGGGCACAGGAATCACAGAGCAGCCAGAGACAGGATCCTTCCAATTTCCATCACCATTGTGGAGCTAACCCTGAGACACAGCTCTCCATACCCAAATCCTACTGGAAGAGAACTGGTCTCCCAGGAGAGCTAACACACCTAAGATCACAGCTCTCTGTACCACATTACTGCCCTGACAAAGCTAGTCTCTCAGGAGTGCTGACACACCTAAGAACAAAGACTCACAGGTTCACAGGAGGGAGAAGCTCCAGTCAGATGAAGGAAGATCAACTAACACAAGAGATAACCAGGCAGTGAGAGGCAAGTGCAAGAACTCAATCAACAGAAACCAAGGCTACTTACCATCATAAGAACCCAGTTCTCCCACCACAGCAAGCCATGGATACCCCCAAAACACAGGAAAATTGACATTCTGATTTAAAATCAGACCTCAAGATGATGATAGAGCATTAAAAAGTAGAAAGTATCTCACTTAAAGAAATACAGGAGAGGGGAGTCCCAAACCCGTGGATCCCTGCCCACAGCAGCTGACTGCCCCCAAACCCCATGGGAGAGAGAGCTCACCACCAAGACAGGTGGGCACTCCTGAGACTGCAGAGCAGAAGAGACCACCAACACTGCCCACCCCTGTCCACATCCCTGGCCCAAGAGGAAACTGTATACGACCTCTGGGTTCCCTTGGATAAGGGAACAGGAGCAGGAAATCCGCTGCTTCTGAGACACCGCCAGAACCTGAAGGTACGAACCGGATAAACAGTTCTTTGCACCCAAATCCCGTGGGAGGGAGAGCTAAACCTTCAGAGAGGCAGACACGCCTAGGAAACCAGAAGAGTCTATACCCGGCCGACATCTCTGACTCCAGAGGAAAACACCAAACACCATCTGGAACCCTGGTGCACAGAAGCTCCCGGAAAGGGCGGTGCAGATCTTCCTAGTTGCTGCCGCCTCGGAGAGTTCATAAGCAACATCCCACAGCAAACTTGAGCCTCGGGACCGCAGGTAAGAACAACTTTTCTGCTGCAAGCAACCTGCCTGGTGAACTCAAGACACAGGCCCACACGAACAGCTGAAGACCTGTACATAGGAAAAACTACAAGCCAGAAAGCAGAACACTCTGTCCCCAAAACTGGCTGAAAGAAAACAGGAAAACAGGTCTACAGCACTCCTGACACACAGGCTTATAGGACAGTCTAGCCACTGTCAGAAATAGCAGAACAAAGTAACACTAGAGATAATCTGATGGCAAGAGGCAAGCACAGGAACCCAAACAACAGAAACCAAGACTACATGGCATCATCTGAGCCCAATTCTCCCACCAAAGCAAACACGGAATATCCAAACACACCAGAAAAGCAAGATCTAGTTTCAAAATCATATTTGATCATGATAATGGAGGACTTCAAGAAAGACATGAATAACTCCCTTAGAGAAACACAGGAAAACATTAATAAACAAGTAGAAGCCTACAGAGAGGAATCACAAAAATCCCTGAAAGAATTCCAGGAAAACATAAATAAACAAGTAGAAGCCTATAGAGAAGAATCACAAAAATCCCTGAAAGAATTACAGGAAAACACAATTAAACTACTGAAGGAATAAAAAAATGGAAATAGAAGCAATCAAGAAAGAATACATGGAAACAACCCTGGATATAGAAAACCAAAGGAAGAGACAAGGAGCCGTAGATACAAGCATCACCAACAGAATACAAGAGATGGAAGAGAGACTCTCAGGAGCAGAAGACTCCATAGAAGTCATTGACTCAACAGTCAAAGATAATGTAAAGCAGAAAAAGCTACTGGTCCAAAACATACAGGAAATCCAGGACTCAATGAGAAGATCAAACCTAAGGATAATAGGTATAGAAGAGAGTGAAGACTCCCAGTTCAAAGGACCAGTAAATATCTTCAACAAAATGATAGAAGAAAACTTCCCTAACCTAAAAAAAGAGATACCCATAGGCATAAAAGAAGCCTACAGAACTCCAAATAGATTGGACCAGAAAAGAAACTCCTCCCGTCACATAATACTCAAAACACCAAATGCACAAAATAAAGAAAGAATATTAAAAGCAGTAAGGGAAAAAGGTCAAGTAACATATAAAGGCAGACCTATCAGGATCACACCAGTCTTTTCGCCAGAGACTATGAAAGCCAGAAGATCCTGGACAGATGTCATACAGACCCTAAAAGAACACAAATACCAGCCCAGGTTACTGTGTCCTGCAAAACTCTCAATTAACATAGATGGAGAAACCAAGATATTCCATGACAAAACCAAATTTACAAAATATCTTTCTACAAATCCAGCACTACAAAGGATAATAAATTGTAAAGCCCAACATAAGGAGGCAAGCTACACCCTAGAAAAAGCAAGAAACTTATCGTTTTGGCAACAAAACAAAGAGAAGAAAAGCACACAAACATAACCTCACATCCAAATATGAATATAACAGGAAGCAATAATCACTATTCCTTAATATCTCTCAACATCAATGGCCTCAACTCCCCAATAAAAAGACATAGATTAACAAACTGGTTACGCAATGAGGACCCTGCATTTGCTGCCTACAGGAAACACACCTCACAGACAAAGACAGATACTACCTCAGAGTGAAAGGCTGGAAATCAACTTTCCAAGCAAATGGTCGGAAGAAGCAAGCTGGAGTAGCCATTCTAATATCAAATAAAATCAATTTTCAACTAAAGGTCATCAAAAAAGATAAGGAGGGACACTTCATATTCATCAAAGGAAAAATAAACCAAGATGAACTCTCAATCCTAAATATCTATGCCCCAAATGCAAGGGCACCTACATACGTAACAGAAACCTTACTAAAGCTCAAAACACACATTGCACCTCCCACAATAATAGTAGGAGACTTCAACACCCCACTCTCATCAATGGACAGATCATGGAAACAGAAATTAAACAGAAACGTAGACAGACTAAGAGAAGTCATGAGCCAAATGGACTTAACAGATATTTATGGAACATTCTGTCCTAAAGCAAAAGGATATACATTCTTCTGAGCTCCTCCTGGTACTTTCTCCAAAATTTACCAAATAATTGGTCAAAAAATGGGCCTCAACAGATACAGAAAGATAGAAATAATCCCAAGCGTGCTATCAGACCACCACGGGCTAAAGCTGGTCTTCAATAACAATAAGGGAAGAACGCCCACATTTACTTGGAAGTTGAACAATGCTCTACTCAATGATAACCTGGTCAAGGAAGAAATAAAGAAAGAAATTAAAGACTTTTTAGAATTTAATGAAAATGAAGGTACGACATACCCAAACTTATGGGACACAATGAAAGCTGTGCTAAGAGGAAAACTCATAGCTCTGAGTGCCTGCAGAAAGAAACAGGAGAGAGCATATGTCAGCAGCTTGACAGCACACCTAAAAGCTCTAGAACAAAAAGAAGCAAATACACCCAGGAGGAGTAGAAGACAGGAAATAATAAAACTCAGAGCTGAAATCAGCCAATTAGAAACAAAAAGGACCATAGAAAGAATCAACAGAACCAAAAGTTGGTTCTTTGAGAAAATCAACAAGATAGATAAACCCTTAGCCAGACTAATGAGAGGACAAAGAGAGTGTTTCCAAATTAACAAAATTAGAAATAAAAAGGGAGACATAACTACAGATTCAGAGGAAATTCAAAAAATCATCATATCTTACTGTAAAAGCCTATATTCAACAAAACTTGAAAATCTGCAGGAAATGGACAATTTCCTAGACAGATACCAGGTACCGAAGTTAAATCAGGAACAGATAAACCAGTTAAACAACCCCATAACTCCTAAGGAAATAGAAGCAGTCATTAAAGGTCTCCCAACCAAAAAGAACCCAGGTCCAGACCAGTTTAATGCAGAATTCTATCAGACCTTCATAGAAGACCTCATACCAATACTATCCAAACTATTCCACAAAATTGAAACAGATGGAGCACTACCGAATTCCTTCTATGAAGCCACAATTACTCTTATACCTAACCCACACAAAGACCCAACAAAGAAAGAGAACTTCAGACCAAATTCCCTTATGAATATCGACACAAAAATACTCAATAAAATTCTGGCAAACCGAATCCAAGAGCACATCAAAACAATCATCCACCATGATCAAGTAGGCTTCATCCCAGGCATGCAGGGATGGTTTAATATACGGAAAAACATCAACGTGATCCATTATATAAACAAATTGAAAGAACAAAACCACATGATCATTTCATTAGATGCTGAGAAAGCATTTGACAAAATTCAACACCCCTTCATGATAAAAGTCCTGGAAAGAATAGGAATTCAAGGCCCATACCTAAACATAGTAAAAGCCATATACAGCAAACCAGTTGCTAACATTAAACTAAATGGAGAGAAACTTGATGCAATCCCACTAAAATCAGGGACTAAACAAGGCTGCCCACTCTCTCCCTACTTATTCAATATAGTTCTTGAAGTTCTAGCCAGAGCAATCAGACAACAAAAGGAAATCAAGGGGATTCAGATCGGAAAAGAAGAAGTCAAAATATCACTATTTGCAGATGATATGATAGTATATTTAAGTGATCCCAAAAGTTCCACCAGAGAACTACTAAAGCTGATAAACAACTTCAGCAAAGTGGCTGGGTATCAAATTAACTCAAATAAATCAGTAGCCTTCCTCTACACAAAAGAGAAACAAGCCGAGAAAGAAATTAGGGAAACGACACCCTTCATAATAGACCCAAACAATATAAAGTACCTTGGTGTGACTTTAACCAAGCAAGTAAAAGATCTGTACAATAAAAACTTCAAGACTCTGAAGAAAGAAATTGAAGAAGACCTCAGAAGATGGAAAGATCTCCCATGCTCATGGATTGGCAGGATTAATATAGTAAAAATGGCCATTTTACCAAAAGCGATCTACAGATTCAATGCAATCCCCATCAAAATACCAATCCAATTCTTCAAAGAGTTAGACAGAACAATTTGCAAATTCATCTGGAATAACAAAAATCCCAGGATAGCTAAAACTATCCTCAACAATAAAAGGACTTCAGGGGGAATCACTATCCCTGAACTCAAGCAGTATTACAGAGCAATAGTGATAAAAACTACATGGTATTGGTACATAGACAGACAGATAGACCAATGGAACAGAATTGAAGACCCAGAAATGAACCCACACACCTATGGGCAACTGATTTTTGACAAAGGAGCCAAAACCATCAAATGGAAAAAAGATAGCATTTTCAGCAAATGGTGCTGGTTCAACTGGAGGGCAACATGTAGAAGACTGCAGATTGATCCATGCTTATCACCCTGTACAAAGCTTAAGTCCAAGTGGATCAAGGACCACCACATCAAACCAGATACACTTAAACTAATAGAAGAAAAACTAGGGCAGCATCTCGAACACATGGGCACTGGAAAAAATTTCCTGAACAAAACACCAATGGCTTATGCTCTAAGATCAAGAATCGACAAATGGGATCTCATAAAACTGCAAAGCTTCTGTAAGGCAAAGGACACTGTGGTTAGGACAAAACGGCAACCAACAGATTGGGAAAAGATCTTTACCAATCCTACAACAGATAGAGGCCTTATATCCAAAATATACAAAGAACTCAAGAAGTTAGACCGCAGGGAGACAAATAACCCTATTAAAAAATGGGGTTCAGAACTAAACAAAGAATTCACAGCTGAAGAATGCCGAATGGCTGAGAAACACCTAAAGAAATGTTCAACATCTTTAGTCATAAGGGAAATGCAAATCAAAATAACCCTGAGATTTCACCTCACACCAGTGAGAATGGCTAAGATCAAAAACTCAGGTGACAGCAGATGCTGGCGAGGATGCGGAGAAAGAGGAACACTCCTCCATTGTTGGTGGGATTGCAGACTGGTACAACCATTCTGGAAATCAGTCCGGAGGTTCCTCAGAAAATTGGACATTGAACTGCCTGAGGATCCAGCTAGACCTCTCTTGGGCATATACCCAAAAGATGCCCCAACATATAAAAAAGACACTTGCTCCACTATGTTCATAGCAGCCTTATTTATAATAGCCAGAAGCTGGAAAGAACCCAGATGCCCTTCAACAGAGGAATGGATACAGAAAATGTGGTACATCTACACAATGGAATATTACTCAGCTATCAAAAACAATGACTTTATGAAATTCATAGACAAATGGTTGGAACTGGAAAATATCATCCTGAGTGAGGTAACCCAATCACAGAAAAACACACATGGTATGCACTCACTGATAAGTGGCTATTAGCCCAAATGCTTGAATTACCCTAGATGCATAGAACACATGAAACTCAAGACGGATGATCAAAATGTGAATGCTTCACTCCTTCTTTAAAAGGGGAACAAGAATACCCTTGGCAGGGAATAGAGAGGCAAAGATTAAAACAGACACAGAAGGAACACCCATTCAGAGCCTGCCCCACATGTGGCCCATACATATACAGCCACCCAATTAGACAAGATGGATGAAGCAAAGAAGTGCAGGCAGACAGGAGCCGGATGTAGATCTCTCCTGAGAGACACAGCCAGAATACAGCAAATACAGAGGCGAATGCCAGCAGCAAAGCACTGAACTGAGAACAGGACCCCCGTTGAAGGAATCAGAGAAAGAACTGGAAAGCTTGAAGGGGCTCGAGACCCCATATGAACAACAATGCCAAGCAACCAGAGCTTCCAGGGACTAAGCCACTACCTAAAGACTATACATGGACTGACCCTGGACTCTGACCTCATAGGTAGCAGTGAATATCCTAGTAAGATCATCAGTGGAAGGGGAAGCCCTTGGTCCTGCTAAGACTGAACCCCCAGTGAACATAATTGTTGGGGGGAGGGCAGCAAGGGGGAGGGTGTGGAGGGAACACCCATAAAGAAGGGGAGGGAGAGGGATTAGGGGGAAGTTTTGCCCGGAAACCGGGAAAGGGAATAACATTCAAAATGTAAATAATAAATACTCAAGTAAATAAAAGAAAAACAAAAAAACATTGACTTCATAAAATTCATAGGTAAGTGGATGGAACTAGAAAATATCATTCCTGAGTGAGGTAATCCAATCACAAAATACACACATGGTATGCACTCACTGATAAGTGTATATTAAACCAAAAGTTTGGATTACCCATGATACAATCCACAGACCACATGAAGCTCAAGAAGAAGGAAGACCAAAGTGTGAATCCTTCAGTCCTTCTTAGAAGGGGGAACACAACTATTCATAGGAGGAGATATGGAGACAAAGTTTGAAGTAGAGACTGAAGGAATGGCCATTGAGAGCCTGCTCTACCTGGAGATCCAGCCCATATACATACAGCCACCAAACCCAGACAATATTGATGAAGCCAAGAAGTGCCTGTTGACAGAAGCCTGATATAGTTCTTCCAGTGCATGACAAATACAGAGGTGAAAGCTAGTAGCAAACCATTGAACTGAGAATGGGGTCACTATTGGAGGAGTTTGAGAAAGGATTGAAGGAGCTGAAGGGGTTTGCCACCCCAGAACAACAACAACACCAACAAACCAGACCTCCCAAGGACTAAACCACCAACCAAAGAATACAGATGGTGGGGCCCATGACCCTAGCTGCACACGTAGCAGAAGGTAGCCTTAACTGGCATCAGTAGGAGGAGAGGCCCTTGATCCTATGAAGTCTTGATGTCCCAGAGTAAGAAGATGCTAGAGGGGTGAGGCTGGAATGTGTAGGTGAGTGAGGAGCACCCTCTTAGAATCAAAGGGGAGGGGATGGTATGGGAGGGTTGTGGTGTGGAGACCAGGTAGTGGGATATTTGAATAGTAAATAAATAACATAGCCAATGAAAAATAAATGTGTTTTTGAATAAGTTGCCTTTACATGATGTATGTTCAAAGCATTAGATAAGTAACTAATTCACTAAGAAATGGACTGACCCTGGGCTCCAATTGCATAGGTAGCAATAAATAGCCTAGTAAGGGCACCAGTGGAAGGGGAAGCCCTTGGTCCTGCCAAGACTGAACCCCCAGTGAACGGGATTCTTCGGGGGAGGGTGGTAATGGGGTGAAGATTGGGAGGGGAACACCCATATAGAACGGGAGGGGGAAGGGTTAGGGAGATGTTGGCATGGAAACCGGGAAAGGGAATAACATTTGAAATGTAAATAAGAAATACCCAATTTAATAAAGATGGGGAATAAAAGGAAAAAAAAGAAACGGTGAAATGAACATTCAAAATTTAATATAAATCAGTCATTGAAAATAAATAAATCTGTAGTCTTCTTATAAAAAAAAAAAAGAAATACAGGAGAACACAGTAAACAGGTAGAAGCCCTTAAATAGGAAACCAAAAAAAATCCCTTAAAGAATTATAGGCAAACACAAACAAACAGGTGAAATAATTGAACAAAACCATCAAGAATCTAAAATAGAAATAGAAACAATAAAGAAATCACAGAGGGAGACAACCCTGGAGATAGAAAATCTAGGAAAGAGATGAGGAGTCATAGATGCAAGCATCACCAGCCGAGTATAAGAGAAGAATTTCAGGTACAAAATTCCACCTCTAACAACAGAACTAACAGGAAATAATAACTTTTCCTTAATATCCCTTAACAACAATGGACTCAACTCCACAATAAAGAGACATACACTGGTGCCCAGAATTGATCTGATCCCATCCCACACCTCCATGCTCCCAGATTCCATGGGGGAGAGAGCTGAACACCCAGAAGTGTGGACAATCCTGAGCCTGCAGGACAGACTGCCACTTCTGCCCACCTTTGACCACATTCCTGACCCAAAAGAAACTGCATAGTGTCTTTCAACACAGGAACATAGGAGCAGTCAGCTGCAGAAACCCATGTCAAAGTCTGTGCCCAGAATTGAATTGAACCAGTCAAACAGCTCCCTGCACCCAAATTCCATGGTGGGAAGAGCAAGACACTCAGCAATGTGGACACTCCTGAGAAAACAGAGGAGAATACCACCTGCCCACATTCCCCACCCAAGAGGAAAAGGCCTATTGCCATATGTGGCCACTGAGCACAGGGACCTAGGAGCAATCAGGAGGAGGACTTTTCTGGTTCCTGCTCATGCCAAGAGCTGAAAGCTAGCCACCAGGAGCTACTACACACCTGCAAGCAGAACACTCTGTTCTCAGAAACTGCTGAAAGAAAACAGGAAAACATGTCTACAAGAGTGTTGACACACAGGTCTAGTGGAGGGTCAAGCCACCATCAGAAACAGCAAGACAACAAATGCCAGAGGCAACCGGAGGGCGAGAGACTAGTGCAGGAACACAAGCAACAGAAACCAAGAATATGTGGCATCATCAGAGCCCAGTTCTTCCAAGAAAGCAAATACAGGATATCCAAACACACCGGAAAAGCAAGATCTAGATTTAAAATCACATTTTGTCATGAAGATGGAAGACTTTAAGAAGGTCATAAATAATTCCTTTAAGGAAATACAGGATAGAACAAGTAAACAAATAGAAGCCCTTAAAGATGAAACACAAATATCCCTTAACGAATTACAGGAAAACACAAGCAAACAGGAGAAGGAATTAAACAAAACCATCCAGGAGTTGAAAATTGAAGTAGATACAATAAAGAAAGCACAAAGGAAAACAACCCTGGCGACAGAAAACAAAGGAAAGGGATCAGGAGTCATACATTCGAGCATCACCAACAAAATACAAGAGATAGAAGAGAGACTCTCAGGAGCAGAATATTCCATAGAAATCATCGACACAACTGTCAAAGATAATGTGAAATGGAAAAAGCTACTGGTCCAAAACATACAGGAAATCCAGGACTCAATGAGAAGATCAAACCTAAGGATAATAGGTATAGAAGAGAGTGAAGACTCCCAGCTCAAAGGGCCAGTAAATATCTTTAACAAAATCATAGAAGAAAACTTCCCTAAAGCAAGAGATGCCCATAAACATATAAGGAGCCTACAGAACTCCAAATAGATTGGACCAGAAAAGAAATTCCTCCTGTCACATAATAGTCAAAATACCAAATGCACAAAACAAAGAAAGACTATTAAAACCAATAAGGGCCTTCTGATGGCCGCCCTCATGAAGAGCAGAAACCCAGCCCCAAGGAGCAACTTCAGGCCCAAAACCAGAGGTAAGACCAACTTTCTGCTCCAAGGGACCTGCCCGGTAGACTCAGGACACACAAAGACAAAATGCCTCTGGGGCCAGACACTTCCGGTGTCTAGCTGGCACCCGAACTTCGCTGATCCAGGCTCACAGCACCCTACTCCCAAACCCCATGGAAGACAGAGCTCATCATCCAGACCAGTGGGCACTTCTGAGACTGCAGAGCAGGAGAGACCGCCACTTCTGCCCTCATTTGCCCTCATCCCTGGACCAAGAGGAAACTGTATAGGGCTCCTGGGAACAAGAAGATAGGGGCAGTCAAGCTGCAGGAGCCCTATAGTCCAAACTGCACCAGGATCTGAACAGACCCAGTCAAACAGCTCCCTATACCTGAATCCAGAGGGAGGGAGAGCTAGACCTTGAGAGGGGCAGACATGCCTGGGAAACCAGAGGAGACTACTCTCTGCCCACATTTCCGACTCCAGAGGAAAAGACCTAGCACCATCTGGGCCCCCTGCCAGAAGTAGGGGCTGGCCCTTCTGGTTGTTGCCCTCACGGAGAGCTGAAACCCAGCCCCGAGGAGTGACATCAGGCCTGAGACTAGAGATAAGACCAAATTTTCTGCTCCAAGTGACCTGCCTGGTAGACTCAGGACATGTGCCGATAGGAACAGTTGAAAACCAGTGGACAGGAACTACATGCCTGAAAGCAGAAGACTCTGTTCCCATAATTGGCTGAAAGAAAACAGGAAAACAGGTCCACAGCACTCCTGACACACAGGCCTATAGGACGGTCAAGCCACTGTCAGAAATAGCAGAGCAAGATGACACCAGAGACTACCTGATGGCAAGAGGCAAGCACAGGAACCCAAGCAACAGAAACCAAGACTACATGGCATCATCAGAGCCCAATTCTCCCATCGAAGCAAACATTGAATATCCAAACACACTAAAAAAGCAAGATCTAGATTTAATATTACATTTGATCATGATGATGGAAGAATTTAAGAAAGAAGAAAGAAAGAAAGAAAGAAAGAAAGAAAGAAAGAAAGAACTCACTTAGAGAAATGTAGGAAAACACAAGTAAACAAGAAGAAGCCCTTAGAAAGGAAACACAAAAATCCCTGAAAGAATTACAGGAAAATACAAACAGGTGAAGGAATTCAAAATGGAAATAGAAACAATAAAGAAAGCACAAAGGGAAACAACCCTAGATATAGAAAACCACAGGAAAAGACAAGGAGACATAGATACAAGCATCACCAACAGAATACAAGACATAGAAGAGAGAATCTCAGGAGCAGAAGATTCCATAGAAATCATCAACACAACTGTCAAAGATAATGTAAAACAGAAAAAGCTACTGGGCCAAAGTATACAAGAAATCCAGGACACAGTGAGACAAGCTACACCCTAGAAAAAGCAAGAAACTAATCATCTTGGCTACAAAACAAAGAGAAGAAAAGCACACAAACAATCTCACATCCAAATACAAATATAACAGGAAGCAACAATCACTATTCCTTAATATCTCTTAACATCAATGGACTCATCTCCCCAATAAAAACACATAGATTAACAAACTGGATATGCAATGAGGACCCTGCATTCTGCTGTCTACAGGAAACACACCTCAGAGTGAAAGTTTGGAAAACAATTTTCCAAGCAAATGGTCTGAAGAAGCCAGCTGGAGTAGCCATTCTAATATTGAATAAAATCAATTTTCAACCAAAACTCATAGCTCTGAGTGCCTGCAAAGAGAAACAGGAGAGAGCATATATCAGCAGCTTGACAGCACACCTAAAAGCTCTAGAACAAAAAGAAGCAAATATACCCAGGAGGAGTAGAAGACAGGATATAATCAAATTCAGAGCTGAAATCAACCACGTAGGGAAAAAAAGGACTATACAAAGAATCAGCAGAACCAAAAGCTGTTTCTTTGAGAAAATCAACAAGATAAACACTTAGCCAGACTAACCAGAGGACCCAGAGAGTGTGTCCAAATTAACAAAATCAGAAAAGAAAAGGGAGACATAACAACAGAATTAGAGGAAATTCAAAAAATCATCAGATCCTAGTACAAAAGCCTTTATTCAACAAAACTTGGAAATCTGGAGGAAATGGACAATTTCCTGGACAGGTACCAGGTTCCGAAGTTAAATCAGGAACAGATAAACCATTTAAACAACCCCATAACTCCTAAAGAAAGAGAAGCAGTCATTCAAAGTCTCCCAACCAAAAAGAGCCCAGGTCCAGATCAGTTCAGTGCAGAATTCTATCAGACCTTCATAGAAGACCTCATACCAATACTATCCAAACTATTCCACAAAATTGAAACAGACGAAGCACTACTGAATTCCTTCTATGAAGCCATAATTACTCTTATACCTAAACCACACAAAGACCCAACAAACAAAGAGAACTTCAGACCAATTTCCCATATGAATATCGACGCAAAAGTAATCAATAAAAATTTTGCAAGCCAAATCCAAGAACACATCAAAACAATCATCCATCATGATCAAGTAGGCTTCATCCCAGGTATACAGGGATGGTTTCATAAACAGAAAACCATCAATATAATCCACTATATAAACAAACTGAAATATAAAACTACATGATCATTTCATTAGATGCTGAGAAAGCATTTGACAAAATGCAAAACCCCTTCATGATAAAAGTACTAGAAAGAAAAGGAATTCAAGGACGATACCTAAACATAGTAAAAGGCATATACAGTAAACCACTAGCTAACATTAAACTAAATGAAGAGAAACTTGAAGCAATCCCACTAAAATCAGGGATTACACAAGGCTGCCCACTCTCTCCCTACTTATTCAATATAGTTCTCAAAGTCCTAGCCAGAACAATCAGACAACAAAAAGGGATCAAAGGGATACATATTTGAAAGGAAGAAGTAAAAAATATCACTATTTGCAGATGATATGATAGAATATTTAAGTGATCCCAAAAGTTTCACCAGAGAACTACTAAAGCTGATAAACACCTTCAGCAAAGTGGCTGGGTATAAAATTAACTCAAATAAATCAGTAGCCTTCCTCTACACAAAAGAGAAACAAGCCGAGAAAGAAATTAGGGAATCAACACCCTTCATAATAGTCCCAAATACTATAAAATACCTCAGTGTGACTTTAACCAAGCAAGTGAAAGAGCTGTATGATAAGAACTTCAAGGCTCTGAAGAAAGAAATTGAAGAAGATCTCAGAAGATGGAAAGATCTCCCATGCTCATGGATTAGAAGGATTAATATAGTTAAAAATGGCCATTTACCAAAAGTGATCTGCAGATTTAATGTAATCCCCATCAAAATTCCAATCCAATTCTTCATAGAGTTAGGCAGAACAATTTGCAAATTTATCTGGAATAACAAAAAACCCAGGATAGCTTAAACTATCCTCAACATTAAAAGGACTTCGGGGGGAATCACTATCCCTGAACTCAAGCAGTATTACAAAGAAATCTTGATAAAAACTGCATGGTATTGATAGAGAAATAGACAGATAGACCAGTGGAATAGAATTGAAGACCCAGAAATGGACCGACACACCTATGGTCACTTGATTTTTTACAAAGGAACCAAAATGATCCAATGGAAAAAGGCATTTTCAGCAAATGGTGCTGGTTCAACTGCAAGTCAGCATGTAGAAGAATGCAGATCAATCCATGCTTATCACCCTGTACAAAGCTTAGGTCCAAGTGGATCAAGGACCTCCAAATCAAACCAGATACACTCAAACTAATAGAAGAAAAAATGGGGATGAATCTCAAACACATGGGCACCAGAGAAAATTTCCTGAACAAAACAGCAATGGCTTTTGCTCTAAGATCAAGAATCGACAAATAGGATCTTACAAAACTACAAACCTTCTGTAAGGCAAAGGACACTGTTGATAGGACAAAATGGCAACCAACAGATTGGGAACAGATCTTTACCAATCCTACATCAGATAGAGGGTTTATATCCAAAATATACAAAGAACCCATGAAGTTAGACTGCAGGGAAACAAATAACCCTATTAAAAATGGGGTTCAGACCTAAACAAAGAATTCCAGCTGAGGAATGTCGAATGGCTGAGAAGCATTTAAAGAAATGTTCAAAATCTTTAGTCATAAGGGAAATGCAAATCAAAACAACCCTGAGATTTTTCACCTCACATCAGTGAGAATGGCTAAGATCAAAAACTCAGGTGACAACAAATGCTGGCGAGGATGTGGAGAAAGAGGAACACTCCTCCATTGTTGATGGGATTGCAGACTGGTACAACCATTCTGGAAATTAGTCTGGAGTTTCCTCAGAAAATTGGACATTGAACTACCTGGGGACCAAGCTATACCTCTCTTGGGCATATACCCAAAAGATGCCCCAACATATAACAAAGACACATGCTCCACTATGTTCATCGCAGCCTTATTTATAATAGCCAGAAGCTGGAAAGAACCCAGATGCCCTTCAACAGAGGAATGGATACAGAAAATGTGGTACATCTGCACAATGGAATACTACTCAGCTATCAAAAACAATAACTTTATAAAGTTCATAGGCAAATGGATGGAACTGGAAAATATCATCCTGAGTAAGGTAACTGAATCACAGAAAAACACACATGGTATGCACTCATTGATAAGTGGATACTCGCCCAAATGCTTGATTTAGCCTAGATGCACAAAACATATGACACTCAAGAAGGATGACCAAAATGCAGGTGCTTCACTCCTTCTTTAAAAGGGGAACAGGTATACACTTGGGAGAGGATAGGGAGGCAAATTTTAGAACAGAGGCTGAAGGAACACCTATTCAGAGCCTGCCCCACCTGTGGCCTATACATATACAGCCACCAAACTAGATACAATGGATGAAGTAAAGAAATGCAGGCTGACAGGAACCGGATATAGATCCCACCTGAGAGACACAGCCAGAATACAGCAAATACATAAACGAATGCCAGCAGCAAACCACTGAACTGAGAACAGGACCCCCGTTGAAGGAATCAGAGAAAGGACTGAAAGAGCTGAAGGGGCTTCAGACCCCATATGAACAACAATGTCAACCACCAGAGCTTCCAGGGACTTAGCCACTACTATACATGGACTGACCCTGGGCTCCAACTGCATAGGTAGCAATGAATAGCCTAGTAAAGGCACCAATGGAAGGGGAAGTCCTTGGTCCAGCCAAGAACTGACCCTCAGTGATTGGAATTCTTGGGGGGAGGTCGTTAACCAGAGAAGGATTGGTTCAGGAACACCCATATAGAAGGGGAGAGGGAGGGGCTACGGGGATGTTAGCCTGGAAACTGGGAAAGGGAACAACATTTGAAATGTAAATAAGAAATACCCAACTTAATAAAGATGAAAAAAATAAATAAAAGCAGTAAGGGAAAAAGTTCAAGTGACATATAAAGGCAGACCTATAAGAAATACAAACAGACTTCTCACCAGAAACTAATCAAGCCAGAAGATTCTAAACAGATGCCATACAGACCCTAAGAGAGCACAAATGCCAGTCCAGGTTACTATATCCAGCAAAATTCTCAGTAGATGGAGAAACCAAGATATTCCATGACAAAACCAAAGTTATTCACTCCTTTTCTATATCCACCCGTACAAAAAAGAAATAGATGAAAAACTGCAACACAAGTATGGAAACTACAACCTAGAAAAAGCAAGAAAGTAACTTAATTTTAACTAATCCAAAAGAAGATAGCCACACAAACATAATTCTACCTCTAACTACGAAAATAGCAGGAAACAACAATCATTGGTCCCTCATATCTCTCAACATCAATGGATTCAATTTCCCCCAAAAAAAGACAAAGACTAACAGACTCTATATGTAACAGGACCCAACATTTTGTTGCATACAGGAAACATACTTCAGTGACAAAGACAGACACTACCTCAGAGTAAAAGGCTGGAAACAATTTTTCAAGCAAATGGTCCCAAGAAACAAGCTGGAGTAGCCATTTTAATATCCAATGAAATCAACTTTCAACCAAAAGTTATCACAAAAAAAAAGAACAACATTTGATATCCTTCAAAGGAAAAATCCACCAACATAAACTCTCAATCCTGAATATCTCTGTTCCAAATTCAACGCACCTACATACATAAAAGAAGTCTTACTAAAGTTCAAAGCACACATTGCACTTCACATAATAATACTGGGAGACCTCAATTCCCCACTCTCGTCAATGGACAGATCATGGAAACACAAACTAAACAGAGACACAGAGAAACTAACACAAGTTTTGAAACAAATGGTTTTAACAGATTTCTATAGAACATTTCATCCTAAAAGAAAGGAATATATCTTCTTATCAGCACCTCATGGTACCTTCTCCAAAATTCACCATATAATTGGTCAAAAAAACAGCCTCAATAGATACAAGAAGAGTGAAATAATCCCATGCATCCATAAGATCACCATGGACTAAGGTTGGTCTTCAATAACAACAAAAACAACAGAAAAGCCATATAGATGTTGAAGCTGAACAAAGCTCTACTCAATGATAATTTGGTTGTTGTTGTAAAAATATATAAAATTTAAAAAAGTATGATTGTCTTTTACCCTGCTAGGTCTGGCACCGCGTTGCCCCAAGATATCTGCTAGATATCTTGGCCGAAACACATCCCAGCTGCACACTTTCCTACACTCAAACCCTCACATAAAAGAACACACAACACAATAATCTTAGATCCAATTGATAAGATATTATTGCCCACTTAAACATACAAAGGCCGATACCATCCACCCTAAATTAGGAACATTAATAACAACCTGTAAATATACAGAGCAGAATCTTAACATCACCTGCCATGGCTTCTCACCCTCTCCTCTGTCCTGTCTCTCTCCTCTTCTAGTCTCCTCCTCTTCCTTCAAACTTCTCTCCTGCCCCCTTCCTTCTCCTCCAATGACAGGCCTCCTTCTATCCTGTACCTGCCCCTCACCTGTACTTTACAAATCAATGGGGAGGTGGTTCTGGTGAAGTCACCTGAGTTCTGAGTACTGACTAGGCAGCTGTCCTTGGAGCAGTGGAATTAGCATCAAAATACAGATAACTTCAGGGCAAACCACAACGTTTGGTCAAGGAAGAAATAAAGAAAGAAATTAAAGACTTTTTAGAATTTAATGAAAATGAAGGCACAACATACCCAAACTTATGGGACACAATAAAAGCACGGCTAAGAGGTAACTGCTAAGAGGCACTCTATAGCTCTGAGTGCCTCAAAAAAGAAACTGGAGAGAGAATACACTAGCAACTTGACAGAACACCTAAAAGCTCTAGAATGAAAAGAAGCAAATACACCCAAGAGGAGTAGATGGCAGGAAATAATCAAACTTAGGACTGAAATCAATGAAGTAGAAACAAAAAAGAACTATACAAAGAATCGATAAAACCATGAGCTGTTTTTTTGAGAAAATCAACAAGATAGATAAACCCTTACCAAGACTAACCAGAGGGTGCAAAGAAAGTATCCAAATTAACAAAATCAGAAATGAAAAGGAAGACATAACAACAAAAACAGGAAATTCAAAATAATATCAGCTCCTACTATAAAAGCCTATACTCACCAAAAACTGAAAAATCTGGAGGAAATGGAAAATTTTTTAGACAGATCCCAAGTACCAAAGTTAAATCAGGATCAGTTAAACCATCTAAATAGTCCCATAACCCCTAAAGAAATAGAAGCAGTTACTAAAAGTCTCTCAACAACAAAAAAACAAACAAACAAACAAACAAACAAAAAAGCCCAGGACCAATACTGTCCAAACTATTTCACAAAATAATAACAGAAGGAATACTATCTAATTTCTTATATGAAGCCACAATTATGCTTATAACTAAACCACACAAAGATCTAGCAAAGAATGAGAACTTAAGACCAATTTCCCTTATGAATATCGATGCAGAAATACACAATAAAATTCTCACAAACCAAATCCAATCAATCATTTATCCCGATCAAGTAGCCTTCATCCCAGTGATGCAGGGATGGTTCAATATATGGAAATCCATCAACCTAATGCACTATATAAACCAACTCAAAGAAAAAACACGTGATCATCTCATTAGATGATGGGAAAGCATTTGACAAAATTCAATATCCCTTCATGTTAAAACTCTTGGAAAGATCAGGAATGCAAGGCCCATACCTAAATATAATAAAAGCAATATACAGTCATCAAGTAGCCAAAATCAAATTGAATGGAAAGAAACTTGAAGCAATCCCATTAAAATCAGGGGCTAGACACAGCTGCCTACTCTCTCCCTACCTATTTAGTATAGTACTGGAAGTCCTAGCCAGAGCAATTAGACAACAAAAGGAGGTCAAAGGGATACAAACTGGAAAGGAAGCAGTCAAAATATCACTATTTGCAGATGATAAGATAGTATAATTAAGTAACTCCAAGAATTCCAACAGAGAACTCCTGCAGATGACAAACAACAAAGTGACTGGATATAAAATTAACTCAAACAAATCAGTAGCCTTCCTCTACTCAAAGGATAAACAGGCTAAGAAAGAAATTAAGGAAATGACACCATTCACAATAGCCACAAATAATTAGAAAATACCTCGGTGTGACTCTAACCAAGCAAGTGAAAAATCTGTATGTTAAGAACTTCAAGTCTCTGAAAAAAAAGAAATTGAAGATATCAGAAGATGGAAAGATCTCCAATGCTCATGAATTGGCAGAATTGATATTGTAAAAATAGCCTTCTTGCCAAAAGCAATCTACAGATTTAATGCATTGCCCATTAAAATTCCAATTCAATTCTTCATAGAGTTAGAAAGCAATTTGCAAATTCATTTGGAATAACAAAAAAAATCCAGGAGAGCGAAAACTATTCACAACAATAAAAGAACTTCTGGGGAAATCACTCTCCCTGACTTCAAGCTGTATTACAAAGCAATAGTGACAAAAAAACAAAAACAAAAACAAACAAACAAACAAAAAAACCCACCTGTATGGTGTTGGTACAGAGACAGGCAGATAGACCAGTGGAATAAAATTGAAGACCCAGAAATGAACCCACACACCTATGGTCAATTTATCTTTGACAAAGGAGCTAAAACCATACAGTGGAAAAAAGATAGCATTAGCAACAAATGGTGCTGGTTCAACTGGAGGTCAGCATGTAGAAGGATGCAAATTGATCCATTTTTATCACCCTGTACAAAACTCAAGTCCAAGTGGATCAAGGACCTCTACATCAAACCAATGCACTCAAATTAATAGAAGAAGTGGGGAGGAGTCTCAAACACATGGGCATTGGGGAAAATTTCCTGAACAGAACACCAATGGCTTATATTGTAAGACTAGAATTGACAAAGGGGACCTCATAAAATTGCAAAGCTGCTGATAGCTAATGACACTGTCATCAGAATAAAATAGCAAACAACAGAGTGGGGAAAGATCTTTACCTATCTTGCATCTGATAGAGAGCTAATATCCAATATATACAAAGAACTCAACAAGTTAGGCTCCAGAGAATCAAATAACCCTATTAAAAAATGGGGTACAGAGCTAAACACAGAATTCTCACCTGAGGAATATTGAATGACTAAGAAGCACCTAAAGAAATGTTCAACACCCTTAGTCATCAGGGAAATGCAAATCAAAACAACCTAGAAACCTCACACCAGTCAGAACGGCTAAGATAAAAATTCAGGTGACAGCAAATGATGACAAGGATGTGGAGAAAGAGGAACACTCCTTTATTGTTGGTGGGATCACAAGCTGAGATTACTCTAGAAATAAGTCTGGAGGTTCCTCAGAAAATTAGACATTGCACTACTTGAGGACCCAGCTATCCCTCTCCTGGGCATAAACCCAAAAGATGCTCCAACATAAAACAAAGACGCACACTCCACTATGTTCATAGCAGCCTTATTTATAATGGCCAGAAGTTGGAAAGAATCCAGATATCCCAACAGAGGAATGGATACAGAAAATGTAGTACATCTACACAATGGAATACTACTCACCTACTAAAAACAATGGCTTCATGAAATTCATTGGCAAATAGATGGAACTGGGAAATATCATCCTGAGTGAGATAACCCAATCACAAAAAAAAAAAAAACCCCACATATGGTATGCATTCACTGATAAATGGATATTAGTCCAAAAGCTCAGATTACCCAAGATACAATTCACAGACCACATGAAGCTCAAGAAGAAGGATGGCCAAAATATGGAGTTTCAGTGCTTTTTAAAAGGGGGAACAAAAATATTCATAGGAGATAAGGAGACAAAGTTTAGAGCAGAGACTGAAGGAATGGCTATTCAGAGCCGCCACGCATGGTGATCTGGCCCATATACATACAGCCACCAAACCCAGGCAATATTGCTGCTACCAAGAAGTGCATGCTGACAGGAGCCTGATATAGCTGTCTCCTGAAAGGCTCTGCCAGAGCATGACAAATACAGAGGCAAATGCTAGCAGCCAACCATTGTACTGAGAATGGGGTCTCCATTGGAGAAGTTAGAGAAAGGATTGCTGAAGGGGCTTGCAACCCCATAAGAACAACAGTACTAACCAACCAGTGTTCCCATGAACTGAATCACCATCAGAAGAGTACATATGGACAGACCCATGGCTCCAGCTGCATATGTAGCAGAGGATGGCCTTCTTGGTCACCAATGGGAGGTTCCTGCCAAGCCTGGAACCCCCAGTGTAGGGGAATATCAGGGTGGGAAGGCAGGAAGGAGTGGGTGGTTTAGTTGGGGAACACCCTCATAAGAAGAAGGGCGAGAAGAGATGGGATAGGGTTTATGAAATGTAAATAAAAAATGTCCAATAAAAAATTCTCATTTCATATCCACTCCCACTTCATATCCATATCCACTTCTATGCTCACTCACCTATCGCAAGGTTTAGCATCCAGTCTTTAGGTGCTTCTCCTGTGAGACTTCAGATCAATTACCAGATTAATGGTCACTGTCCTGGCATATTTATGCATGTATCAGTGAAGAATATATAATACTTTTGCTTAGGGATTAAATTTTAATACATGTTCCGGAAGGGATGAACCATATCCAAGATATATCATTTTTGTTATTATTATTGTATTACAAGAGCTTAATATTAAAAAATATTGAGTACAAGTTCCAATATTCATGGACGTCTTTTGACAAGTCAATCCTCTGTGAGCCTGGATTTCATTATATGTAAAATATAAGTACACACCATGTAGCCTATGTACCTAAGATACTAACTGAATCAATGAAATGATGGTTACCTGTCTAACGTTTAATCTATTTAATCATCTGGAATCTTGTAGCTTGTATAACTGCATGCAGTCATTCCACTATGTCCCCCCCTCTTGGGGCAGATGGGTACTTGCCCCATTTATGAAGACACAAATGGGCATACTGTACCAAGTCATGGCCTGCCATGAAGATAAAAGGGAATATGAAAGATAAATCTGATCAAGGGAGTTTTCCAAGGAAGAGAGAAAAGCAGAATCATGATAAAACTCAGCTTCCAGCATTAATCGTGACACTGGAAGAAGAGGAACTACTGCAGGAGGGACTTTGGAAGTGGACAACAGAGAGTCAACTGTCTGTGTGCTGTGATCATCCCCGAGTGCAGATGAGTCCTTACTAGTTCAGGGCATGATTTCTACACCTGGAACCAGTGAGGTGACTTTCTAACCAGTAGATTGTTGGGGGGAGGACGGTAATGGGGGGAGGGTGGGGAGGGGTACACCCATGTAGAAGGCAAGGGGGAGGGGTTAGGGGGATGTTGCCCCAGAAACCGGGAAAGGGAATAACAATCGAAATGTAAATAAGAAATACTCAAGTTAATAAAGAAAAAAAAGAAAGGAAAAAAACTCAGGTGACAGCAGATGCTGGCAAGGATGTGGACAAAGAGGAACACTCCTCCACTGTTGGTGGGATTGCAAACTGGTGCAACCATTCTGGAAAACAGTATGGAGGTTCCTCAGAAAATTGGACATTCCACTACCTGAGGACCCAGCCATACCTCTCCTGGGCATATACCCAAAAGATGCTCCAACATACAACAATGACACATGCTCCACTATGTTCATAGCCTTATTTATAATAGCCAGAAGCTGGAAAGAACACAGATGCCTACAACAGAGGAATGGATTAAAAAAAATATGATACAATGACACAATGGAGTACTACTCAGCTATCAAAAACAATGACTTCATGAAATTCATAGGCAAATGCAATGAACTAGAAAATATCCTCCTGAGTGACGTAACTCAATCACAGAAGTACACACTTGGTATGCACTCACTGATAAGTGAATATTAGCCAAAAAGCTCGCATTGCCCAAGACACAATCCACAGACCACAGGAAGCTCAAGAAGAAGAAAGACCAAAGTGCAGACGCTACCACTCCTTCTTAAAAGGGGAAAAAAATCCATAAGAGGGGATATCAAGCAAAGTTTAGCGCAGCAACTGAAAGAATAGACATTCAGACCCTGGCCCACATGTGGCCCATATATATACAGCCACCAAAACTAGATAAGATTGATGAAGCTAAAAAGTGCATGCTAAAAGGGACCAGATATAGACCTCTCCTGAAGACACATCCAGAGCATGTCCAATACAGAGGTCAATGCTAGCAGCAAACCACTGAACTAAGAACAGGACCTCCCTGGGGGGAATTAGAGGAAGTATTGAAAGAGTTGAAGGAGCTTGTAATCCCAAAAGAACAACAATGCCAACCAACCAGAGCTTCCAGGGACTAAACCACTACAGAAAGACGACACATGGACTGACCCAGGACTCCAACTGCATATGTAGCAGAGAATAGCTTTGTTGGAGCACCAGTGGAAGGGGAAGCCCTTGGTCCTGCCAAGGTTGGACTCCCAGTGCAGGGGAATATGTGGGGAGGGTGGCAGTAAGGGGGATGTATGGGGGGAATACCCATATGGAGGAGGGGGAAGGGAGGGGATGGACAGGAAACTGGGATGGGGAATTAACATTTGAAATGTAAGTAAAGAAATATATCTAATAAATTTTTTTTTTAAATCCTAGCACTAGAAATGCAGAAACAGTCAGAAATCTATGAGTTCTAGGACAGCCAGGACTACACATGTAAACCCTGAATAATAATAATAATAATAATAATAATAATAATAATAATAATAACAACAACAACAACAAAAAGAGTAGTTTGCTTCCCCAGGGAGAATCCCTTGAAGAAAACTAAATTTTTATTTGCATGTGGTTATCACTTGAAGATAGCTTCAGGGTTTGGGATGGGGGTGTGTCCATTTCTCCTTTCAATTCTAGGACCCCATCTGCTGTACACTTAGGCAGGACCTACACATGCTAGCAACTTCAGATTCTGTGACTTCATATGAGCTCTGACCCTGTTGTATTTAGAGGGTCTTGTTTTCTTGGTGTCCTCCATCCTCTCTGGCTCTTATACCCTTTCTTCCTTCTCGTCCACAGGGTTGCCAGCGCTCTGAGGAGAGGGATTTGATGGTGACTTTCCATTTAGGGCCGAGTGTTCCGAGGTCTCTCATTCTGGAATTGTCTGGTTATGGGTCTCTCTGTATCTCTTCCCACCTACTACAAAATGAAACCTCCCTAATAAAGGCTAAGCAAGACACCGATCTATGAGTGTAGCAGAAAGTCATTTTAGTGCTGATTTTGTTTTGTTTGTGTTGTGTTTTGTTTAACAGTAGTATTTGGGGTTACCTTGGGTCTCTGAGCGATCTACTCTCAGGTTCTTGGTCACCCAAGCAGTGTCAGTTATGGGTTCCTTCTCAGGGAGTGATCCTTAAATCCAATCAGATATTGGTTCATTACTCCCACAAGCTATGTGCCACCATTCCTTTAGCATATCTTGCAGTTAGGACACCTTTGTCAAAGCTTTGTACCTGTGTTGGTATTTATGTTTCTCCTTTGGTAGCCTGCAGAGTACCTTCTGGTACCAAAAACCCTTGTCTAGAAATGTAGGAATTGTTAAACATATGTGAATTGGAAAGCAGTGTTGCAGGTGTAGCTGCTGTGTCACATGTCAGTAGATGGCAGAGAAGGAAAAGCAATGTCTACATTCAGTGCTCTGACCTTCCAACATCTGAGCAATCTGAGGTGACCGCCAGTCCTGCACCGAAGAGGCTCCCAGGAAGGGGAGCAAGCTGGAGACGAGAAGAACCCTGCCAGGGACTGTCAGGGCCACTTGGGTTGGCCAAGCAAGGAGGGAGCCTGAGACAACCACCAGACTAGTGCCATGGAGTCCAGAGGGGGAGCTGGCATGGGGTAGCCAGCAGTCCAGCACTGTGCAAGCCTGGATGGGCAAATCATGCTTGAGATGAGCCCTGTCGGTGCCACAATGAATGAGTGGGACATAACACTTCTGAGACCACTCCTGAGATGATCCCAGACGCTCAGACATGCCAGGAACCACTAAGAGGAGCAAGTAAGTGGTGGAGAAATGGTAGAGAATGACACAAGGAAGAGAGAGGCAGACCTGGAGGGTAGTGAGGAACAGCCTGATGTGAGTAGCCAATAATGCCACCTGCAGCACCTGCCTGTTAACACCAAAGGGAAGTCAGATGTCCCTGGTCTAACCTTCTAACCAGAGACATATTGACATCTGACGAATGTGCAGAACTGGCACCACCCCTCACCAGGGCATCTTGGGAGACTTGATCCTGAAGGCATGAGAACAGGAGACCTGACTCTATCCCTAGCCAGCCGCAGTACTCGGGAAAGCAGGTCCTACACATTGTGGGAGCTGCAGGTAAGCACAGTAGAGAGGACCCTGATGCCAGGGGTGCAGGTGAGCTGCCCTTGAGGGTGAGCTGACCTCACAACTTGTCTGCCATGCAGCAGCTGGCAGTGTGCACAAGAAAGAGATGCCATTTTGTCTATAAGTGTAGCTTACTATAGAAGGCAATAGAGTTTAAATAATTTAAAATTATGGCATAGGTGGAAGCTCTTCTGGTTACACAGTTGTCCAGTTCTAAAAGCTAGCAGCTGCTTGCCAAAGTCCCTTAGAACATTAACTGCCTGGACAAGGCATAGTTTTATGATTCCCCTGGCAAATAACATCCTGACAATTAGGAGTATTTTAAAGCTTACAAATTAGTAGTACTTATAAACTATATCTAAATTGTCACAGATTTAGAATGTGCATACTCAGTATGATGCAATTTTAATAAGTTGTATGTTAATAATGTGAGTAATTTTAAGTTATAATTTTCGTTATACTACCGGAAAGTCACGTGAAAAAAACTGAATTTTTTTTTTTATTAACTTGAGTATTTCTTATATACATTTCGAGTGTTATTCCCTTTCCCAGTTTCCGGGCAAACATCCCCCTCCCCCCTCCCCTTCCTTATGGGTGTTCCCCTCCCAACCCTCCCCCCATTGCCGCCCTCCCCCCATAGACTAGTTCACTGGGGGTTCAGTCTTAGCAGGACCCAGGGCTTCCCCTTCCACTGGTGCTCTTACTAGGATATTCATTGCTACCTATGAGGTCAGAGTCCAGGGTCAGTCCATGTATAGTCTTTAGGTAGTGGCTTAGTCCCTGGAAGCTCTGGTTGCTTGGCATTGTTGTACTTTTGGGGTCTCGAGCCCCTTCAAGCTCTTCCAGTTCTTTCTCTGATTCCTTCAATAGGGGACCTATTCTCAGTTCAGTGGTTTGCTGCTGGCATTCGCCTCTATATTTGCTGTATTCTGGCTGTGTCTCTCAGGAGCGATCTACATCCGGCTCCTGTCGGTCTGCACTTCTTTGCTTCATCCATCTTGTCTAATTGGGTGGCTGTATATGTATGGGCCACATGTGGGGCAGGCTCTGAATGGGTGTTCCTTCAGTCTCTGTTTTAATCTTTGCCTCTCCCTTCCCTGCCAAGGGTATTCTTTTTCCTCATTTAAAGAAGGAGTGAAGCATTCACATTTTGATCATCCGTTTTGAGTTTCGTTTGTTCTAGGGATCTAGGGTAATTCAAGCATTTGGGCTAATAGCCACTTATCAATGAGTGCATACCATGTATGTCTTTCTGTGATTGGGTTAGCTCACTCAGGATGATATTTTCCAGTTCCAACCATTTGCCTACGAATTTCATAAACTCGTTGTTTTTGATAGCTGAGTAATATTCCATTGTGTAGATGTACCACATTTTCTGTATCCATTCCTCTGTTGAAGGGCATCTGGGTTCTTTCCATTTTCTGGCTATTATAAATAAGGCTGCGATGAACATAGTGGAGCACGTGTCTCTTTTATATGTTGAGGCATCTTTTGGGTATATGCCCAAGAGAGGTATAGCTGGATCCTCAGGCAGTTCAATGTCCAATTTTCTGAGGAACCTCCAGACTGATTTCCAGAATGGTTTTACCAGTCTGCAATCCCACCAACAATGGAGGAGTGTTCCTCTTTCTCCACATCCTCGCCAGCATCTGCTGTCACCTGAGTTTTTGATCTTAGCCAATCGCACTGGTGTGAGGTGAAATCTCAGGGTTGTTTTGATTTGCATTTCCCTTATGACTAAAGATGTTGAACATTTCTTTAGGTGTTTCTCAGCCATTCGGCATTCCTCAGCTGTGAATTCTTTGTTTAGCTCTGAACTCCATCTTTTAATAGGGTTATTTGTTTCCCTGCGGTCTAACTTCTTGAGTTCTTTGTATATTTTGGATATAAGGCCTCTATCTGTTGTAGGATTGGTAAAGATCTTTTCCCAATCTGTTGGTTGCCGTTTTGTCCTAACCACAGTGTCCTTTGCCTTACAGAAGCTTGGGAGTTTTATGAGATCCCATTTGTCGATTCTTGATCTTAGAGCATGAGCCATTGGTGTTTTGTTCAGGAAATTTTTTCCAGTGCCCATGTGTTCCAGATGCTTCCCTAGTTTTTCTTCTATTAGTTTGAGTGTGTCTGGTTTGATGTGGAGGTCCTTGATCCACTTGGACTTAAGCTTTGTACAGGGTGATAAGCATGGATCGATCTGCATTCTTCTACATGTTGACCTCCAGTTGAACCAGCACCATTTGCTGAAAATGCTATCTTTTTTCCATTGGATGGTTTTGGCTCCTTTGTCAAAAATCAAGTGACCATAGGTGTGTGGGTTCATTTCTGGGTCTTCAATTCTATTCCATTGGTCTATCTGTCTGTCTCTGTACCAATACCATGCAGTTTTTATCACTATTGCTCTGTAATACTGCTTGAGTTCAGGGATAGTGATTCCCCCTGAAGTTCTTTTATAAAAAAACTGAATTTAACCAGTGGTGTTAACTATCTCCAGCTATTGTGAAGTATTTCCTATTACCAGCAATAGTTAAGACTATGGCGCCATCTGCTGGTAAACCTTTGAAGATTCTCATATGCTGTAATGCTGATTTTTTTAAATTAAACTTTTTGGTATGAATTTCAATGATGCACATTTCACTTTTTTATTGTTTAGTTTATTTTTAAACAGTGGGCCTCAAGGTCACTACATAGCTGAAGATGACTTTGAATTTCTGATTCTCCTGCCTAAACTACCCCAGTGTTGAGATTAGAGGATTTCTCCACCAGAGCAAACAGAATAGACTGACCAATCAAATGATAGATTGAGTGAGTTTTACAGTTACTGGGGGTTGAGCCAAAGGCCTCCCCATTTACTAGACAAGCACTCTACTACTGAACTGTATTTCCAGTTGATCAGATTTCAATTAAAAATTTTAAAACTCATAAAATAAAAAGACGTAACCATTATATAATTCTATAACATGAAGACAAAGCCAAGCAAGCAGCACTTTTGAGAAACTTAAAATTACAGCAATAACATAAAAATAACTGTTTTACTTAGAAAAAGAGAAGTAGACACATAAGAATAATTTTTAACATATGCCTGTTATAAATGCACAATTACATACATATGTACATAGAAGAAATATTCAGAAGTTGCTTACAAGACACTCCTGGGAAGCCAGAGGAGACTACTCTCTGCCCACATTTCTGATTCTAGAGGAAAACGCCTAGCGCCATCTGGGCCCCCTGCGCAAAGGGACCCAGGAGCAGTAGGGAAAGGGCCCTTCTGGTTGCTGCCATCACATAGAGCTAAAAGACAACCCCGAGTAGCGACTTCTGGTCCAAGACCAAGGGTAAGACCAACTTTGCTGCTCCAAGTGATGTGTCTGGTGGACTCAAGACACACAAAGGCAAAATTCCTCTGGGATCAGACATTTCCACTTTCTAGCTGGTGCCTGAACCTCACTGCTCCCAAACCCCTTGGGAAAGAGAACTGATCGCCCAGAAGTGTGGGCAATCCTAAGACTGCAAGGCAGGAGAGAGCACTACTTCTGCCCACCTTTGCCCACATCCCTGGACCAAGAGGAAACTCTGCAGTACCACTGAACACAAGAAGATAGGAGCAGTAAAACTGCAGGAGTGCTGCAGTCCAGACAGCACCTGGATCTGAACTGAACCAGTCAAACAGCTCCCTACACCCAAATCCCATGGAATCCATGGAGCTAGACCTTCAAAGGGGCAGACACTCCTGGGAAACCAGAAGAGACTACTCTCTACCCACATGTCTGAATCTAGAGGAAAACACCTAGTGCTATCTGGGCCCCCTGGAAACAGGGACCTAGGAAAAGTAGAGGCAGACCCGACTGGTTCCTGCCCACAGAGAAAGCTGAAAGCCAGCAGACAGGAACGACTACACGCTTGAGAGCAGAACACTCTGTTCCCACAACTGGTTGAAAGAAAACAGGAAAACAGGTCTACAGCACTCTTGACACACAGGCTTATAGGACTGTCAAGCCACTGTCAGAAACAGCAAGACAAGGTAACAACAGAGACAACTTGATGGCAAGAGGCAAGCACAGGAACCCAAGCAACAGAAACCAAGACTACATGGCATCATCAGAGCCCAATTCTCCCACCAAAGCAAGCAATGAATATCCAAACACACCAGAAAAGCAAGATCTAGATTGAAAATCAAATTTTATCATGATGATGGAGGACTTTAAGAAGGTCATAAATAACTCCCTTAAGGAAATACAAGACAACACAAGTGACAACTAGAAGCCGGTAAAGAGGAAACACAAAAATCCCTGAAAGAATTATAGTAAAACATAACCGAATAAGTGAAGGAATTGAACAAAACCATCCAGGATTTAAAAATGGAAATAGAAACAATAAACAAAGCACAAAGGGAGACAACTCTGGATATAGAAAACCTAGGGAAGAGATCAGGAGACACAGATGCAAGCATCATGGACTCTGACCTCATAGGTAGCAATGAATATCCTAGTAAGATCACCAGTGGAAGGGGAAGCCCTTGGCCCTGCTAAGACTGAACCCCCAGTGAACGTGATTGTTGGGGGGAGGGCGGCAATGGAGGGAGGATGGGGAGGGGAACACCCATAAAGAAGGGGAGGGGGAGGGGTTAGGGGGATGTTGGCCTGGAAACCGGGAAAGGGAATAACACTTGAAATGTAAATAAGAAATGCTCAAGTTAATAAAAAAAATTAAAAAAAAAAAGAATCTCAAGAGCAGAAGATTCCATAGAAAACATTGATACACCGGCAAAGATAAGGTAAAACAGAAAAAGAATCTAGCCCAAAACATGCAGGAAATCCAGGACACAATGAAAAGATCAAACCTAAGGGTAATAGGTATAGAAGAGAGTGAAGACCCACAACTCAAAAGACCAGTAAATATCTTCAACAAAATCATAGAAGAAAACTTTCCTAACCTAAAGAAAGAGATGCCCATAAACATACAAGAAGCCTATAGAACTCCAAATATTGGACCAGAAAAGAAACTCCTCCCATCACATAATAGTCAAAACGCCAAATGCACAAAACAAAGAAAGAATATTAAAAGCAATAAGGGAAAAAGGTCAAGTAACATATAAAGGCAGACCTATCTGAATTACACCAGACTTCTCACCAGAGAATATGAAACCCAGAAGATCCTGAACAGATGTCATACAGACCCAAAGAGAACACAAATGCCAGCCCAGGTTACTGTATCCAGCAAAACTATCAATTAACTCAGATGGAGAAATCAAGATATTCCATGACAAAATCAAATTTACACAATATCTTTCTACAAATCCAGCACTACAAAGGATAATAAATGGTAAAGCCCAAAACAAAGAGGCAAGCTACACCCTAGAAAAAGCAAGAAACTAATCCTTTTGCAAGAAAACAAAGAGAAGCACACAAACATAACCTCACATCCAATACGAAGATAACAGGAAGCAACAATCACTATTCCTTAATAACTCTCAACATCAATGGACTCAATTTCCCAAAAAAAAGACACAGATTAGCAAACTGGATACATAATGAAGACCCAGCATTTTGCTGCCTACGGGAAACACACCTCAGAGACAAAGACAGACACTACCTCAGAGTAAAAGGCTGGAAAATGACTTTCCAAGCAAATGGTCGGAAGAAGCAAGGTGGAATAGCCATTCTAATATCGAATAAAATCGATTTTCAACCAAAAGTCATCAAAAAAGATAAAGAAGGACACTTCATATTCATCAAAGGAAAAATCCACCAAAATGAACTCTCAATCCTAAATATCTATGCTCCAAATACAAGAACACCTACGTACATAAAATAAACCTTACTAAAGCTCAAAGCACACATTGCACTTCACACAATAATAGTAGGAGATTTCAATACCCCACTCTCATCAAAGGACCGATCATGGAAACAGAAATTAAACAGAGGCATAGACAGACTAAGAGAAGTTATGAACCAAATGGACTTAAATGGATATTTATAGATCATTCTATCCTAAAACAAAAGGATATACCTTCTTCTCACCACCTCATAGTAATTTTTCCAAAACTGACCATATAATCGGGCACAAAACAGGCCTCATCAGATACAGAAAGACAGAAATAATACCATGTGATCTATCAGACCACAAAGGGGTTAGGTTGATTTTCAATAAACATAAGGAAAGAACACCCACATATAAATGGAAGGTTAACAATGCCCTACTAAATGATAACTGGGTCAAGGGAGAAATAGAGAAAGAAATTAAAGACTTCCTAGAATTTAATGAAAATGAAGGTACAACATACCCAAACAGAAAGAATGCTGTGCTAAAACGAAAAATCATAGCTCTGAGTGCCTGCAGAAAGAAACAGGAGAGAGCATATATCAGCAGCTTGACAGCACACCTAAAACCTCTAGAATACACCCAGGAGGAGTAGAAGGCAGGAAATAGTCAAACTCAGAGCTGAAATCAACCAAGTAGAAACAAGAAGGACTATACAAAGAGTCAACAGAACCAAAAACTGGTTCTTTAAGAAAATCAACATGATAGATAAACCCTTAGGCAGAGGACACAGAGAGTGTGTCCAAATTAACAAAATCAGAAATGAAAATGTAGACAAAAACAACAGAATCAGAGGAAATTTTAAAAAATCATCAGATCCTACTACAAAATCCTATATTCAACAAAACTGGAAAATCTGGAGGAAATGGACAATTTCCTAGACAAATACCAGGTGCCAAAGTTAAATTGGGAACAGATAAACCATTTAAAAACCCCATAAAAGAAATAGAAGCAGTCATTAAAAGTCTCCCAACCAAAAAGAGCCCGGGTCCAGAGGCGTTCAGTGCAGAATTCTATCAGACCTTCATAGAAGACCTCATACCAATACTGTCCAAACTATTCCACAAAATTGAAACAGACAGAGTGATACCAAATTCCTTCTATAAAGCCAGAATTACTCTTATACCTAAACCACACAAAGACCCAACAAAGAAAGAGAACTTCAGACCAATTTCCCTAATGAATATCAATGCAAAAACACTCAATAAAACAATTGCAAACTGAATCCAAGAACACATCAAAACAATCATCATCATGATCAAGTAAGCTTCATCCCAGGTATGCAGGGATGGTTTTAATGTATGGAAAACCTTAATCATAGTCCAATATATAAACAAACTGAAAGATAAAAACCACATGATCATTTCATTACATGTTGAGAAAGCATTTGACAAAATTCAACACACTTTCATGATAAAAGTAGTGGAAAGATCAGGAATTCAAGGCCCATAACTAAACATAGTAAAAGCCATATACAATAAAGCAGTAGCTAACGTTAAACTAAATGGAGAGAAACTTGAAGCAATCCCACTAAAATCAGGGACTAGACAAGGCTGCCCACTCTCTCCCTACTTATTCAATATAGTTCTTTAAGTCCTGGCCAGAGCAATCATACAACAAGAGGAGATCAAAGGGATACACATTGGAAAGGAAGAAGTCAGAACATCACTATTTGCAGATGAATGATAGTATATTTAAGTGACCCCAAAAGTTCCACCAGAGAACTACTAAACCTGATAAACACCTTCAGCAAAGTGGCTGGGTATAAAATTAACTCAAATAAATCAGTAGCCTTCCTCTACACCAAAGAGAAGCAAGCTAAGAAAGAAATTAGGGAAATGACACCCTTTGCAATAGTCCCAAATAATATAAAAAACCTAGGTGTGACTTTAACCAAGCAAGTGAAAGATCTGTATGATAAGAACTTCAAGTCTCTGAAGACAGAAATTGAAGAGCTCAGAAGATAGAAAGATCTCCCATGCTCCTGGATTGGCAGAATTAGTAGAGTAAAAACGGCCATTTTATCAAAAACGATCTAAAGATTCAATGTTCCCATCAAAATTCCCATCCAATTCTTCATAGAGTTAGACAAAACAATTTGCAAATTCACCTGGAATAACAAAAAACCCAGGATAGCTAAAACTGTCCTCAACAATAAAAGGACTTCAGGGGGAATCACTATCCCTGAACTCAAGCAGTATTATAGAGCAATAGCCATAAAAACTATGGTATTGGTACAGAGGCAGACAGATAGACCAGTGGAATAGAATTGAAGACCCAGAAATAAACCCACACACCTGTGGTAACTTGATTTTTGACAAAGGAGCCAAAATCATCCAATGCAAAAAAGATAGCATTTTCAACAAATGGCGCTCATTCAACTGGAGGTCAGCATGTAGAAGAATGCAGAACGACCCATGCTTATCACCCTGTACAAAGCTTAAGTCCAAATGGATCACGGACCTCCATATCAAACCAGATACACTCAAACTAATAGAAGAAAAAGTGGGGAAGAATCGCAAACACATGGGTACTGGAGAAAATTTCCTGAACAAAACAGCAATGGCTTATGCTCTAAGATCAAGAATCAACAAATGGGATCTCATAAAGCTACAAAGCTTCTGTAAGGCAAAGGACACTGTTGTTAGGACAAAATGGCAACCAACAGATTGGGAAAAGATCTTTACCAATCCTAGAAGTGAGAAGAGGGCTTATAGCCAAAATATACAAAGAACTCATGAAGTTAGACTGCAGGGAGACAAATATACCTATTAAAAGATGGAGTTCAGAGCTAAACAAAGAATTCACAGCTGAGGAATATCGAATGGCTGAGAAACACCTAAAGAAATGTTCAACATCTTTAGTCATAAGGGAAATGCAAATCAAAACAACCCTGAGATTCCACCTCACACCAGTGAGAATGGCTAAGATCAAAAACTATGGTGCCAGCAGATGCTGGTGAGGATGTGGACAAAGAGGAACATTCCTCCATTGTTGGTGAGATTGCAGACTGGTACAACCATTCTGGAAATCAGTCTGGAGGTTCCTCAGAAAATTGGACATTGCACTACCTGAGAACCCAGCTACACCTTTCTTGGGCATATATGCAAATGATGCTCTAACATACAACAAAGACACATGCTTCACTATGTTCATAGCATCCTTATTTATAATATCTAGAAGCTGGAAAGAACCCAGATGCCCTTCAACAGAGGAATGGATACAGAAAATGTGGTACATCTACACAATGGAGTACTACTCAGCTATCAAAAACAATGACTTCATGAAATTCATAGGCAAATGAATGGAACTAGAAAATATCATCCTGAATGAGGCAACCCAATCACAGAAAACCACACATGGTATGCACTCATTGATAAGTGGATATTAGCCCAAATGCTTGAATTACCCTAGATGCACAGAGCACATGAAACTCAAGAATGACCAAAATGGGGATGCTTCACTCCTTTAAAAGGGGAACAAGAATACCTTTAGGAGGGGATATGGAGGTAAAGTTTAGAACAGAGACAGAAGGAACACCCATTCAGAGCCTGCCCCACATGTGGCCCATACATATACAGCCACCAAACTAGATAAGATGGATAAAGCAAAGAACTGCAGGCTGACAGGAACCAGATGTAGATCTCTCCTGAGAGATACAGCCAGAATATGGCAAATACATAGATGAATGCCAGCAGCAAGCCACTGAAGTGAGAATGGGACCCCCGTTGATGGTATCAGAGAAAGGACTGAAAGAGATGAAGGGGCTTGAAACCCCATATGAACAACAATGTCAACCAACCTGAGCTTCCAGGGACTAAGCCACTACCCAAAGACATGGACTGAGCCTGGGCTCCAAATTCATAGGTAGCAATGAATAGCCTAGTCGGGTCACCAGTGGAAGGGGAAGCCCTTGGTCCTGCCAAGGCTGGATCCCCAGTGAACAGGATTGTTGGGGGGAGGGCAGTAATGGAGGAAGGATGAGGAGGGAAGGGGAACACCCATATAGAAGGGGAGGGGGAGGGGTTAGGGGGTGTTGGCCTGGAAACTGGGAAGGGGAATAACATTTGAAATGTAAATAATACCCAATTTAATAAAGATGGAAACAATATCAAAAAAAAGTTACCTACATTAGTAAAAACAAAGCACTGTGCCCTTTTTGGTGTGGTTCTGATACCTAATTCCTTAGAAACAAATGAACAGAATCTACAGAACTCAACACAGTGCCAACTTCCAAAGCATGCGGAAGCTCTTGTAGACATCTAGTATGGGTATCAGTGCAGCCACACTTACCCTACACTACATTGCCTGCTGTAACTCCAGTGCTGGAAATGATTTACTAATAGAAACATTACAGCTAATTAGCATAAATTTAACAAAGCAGAAACCTCAATAGGCAATGTGCTAAAATGTGTCACTTCATAGACTATGTTTTTCTTTTTGATGTTTTTATTTCTGTAATGGGTGTGTATGTGTATGATGTGTGCATGCATGGGAGCACATGTGCACTTGTCACAGAGCACATGTAGAGGTAGCAAGACAACTTTCAGGCATTAATTCTCTTCTCCTACCTTGTTTTTGAGGCAAGGATTCTCTTCTTATTTCTGCTGAGCTGTAGCTGTCCCATGAACTTCCAAGAAATTCTGTCTTCACCTCTCATATCACCATAAGAGTACTGGTATTACAGATTTACAACAGCAAATTAATTAAATTCACCTTATAAAAATATCTACCTGGCTGAAGGAGTAGCTCAGCTAGTAAAGTCTTTGCTGCTCAAACAAGAATCTGAGTTCAGTCTCCAGAATGCGTGTAAAAAGCTCAGTGTGGTCGCACACACTTGGGATCCCTGGTACTTGATTTCCAGCCAGCGTAGCTTAATTGGGCAACACCAGGCCAATGAGATACATTGTCCCAAAAAACAAGACAGATGATATCTACAACCAACAGATGCCCTCTTGCATCCACGGGCATAAACACATGCATATATATATATATATGCACACATACCTATACATACAAACATCCTGACCTGTGGAAAAAATACACAAAAAGATAAAAATTAAGAAATAAGATGGTGAGGGTATCCTGAACCTTGGCATAAATTTTAAAGTAAGTAAATCTGATACATTTACGAACCTACCACATGATGGCAGAAGAGGAAAGTTTGAGCTTAGATTTAAACCATAAAAATTCATCCAAAAAAACAAGGGTAGGAAACTTAAACTGCTACTTAAAGTTTAAATACGGATGGAAGTAAGAGTTCAATTAGAAAACAGCTGTGAGCCCAAGCATGTATTAAATCTTAGCACAAGCTCTATTTGGTGATGGGTGTAATTACCACATTACAGATTCAACTATAAAAGAAGACGCAGCCAAAGACACTTTTCTGCAACTCAGCTCATTTGTAAAGCCTGGCACTCAAAGGTGGCCTGAGCTTCCTCTGACTTCTATATTGGAAACAAAGATTATCAACCAAGAATTTCACAAGATAGAAATTGTGGAAGTGGTTTGTCACCCTGGAATCAGACCTTCGACTCTGTTCTATTAGAGGACGGAGAGCGCATACCTTCTTTACCATGGCAGAAGAGAGGCACATCTTTGCAACACCACAGGGATGGTTCTCTGAAGATCAGAATGCTGTGGGAAGATGGAAAAGTAGATGGCATCCCTCATATTCACAGTAAAACAGTGTTGATATCAAGGAGCAAGACTTTAACTGGCCTATAACTCAAACCATCCTGTACTCCACTCCCCTTTGTAAAATTATGACCCTTTGTGTCTGCTAATGTGTTACTGGAAACTGACATACACAAGGCAATACTACATAACAATCCACTAATGTGTGACTTCATTTCTGTAACCATCATCCTGTATACAGAGGATATGAGCAAAGGCCCTGAGAGCTCCACAAGACTTTCCCTACCAGACTCCTGTCAGGAGGATTTCTGTTCCCAGGCCAAACCACTTTGAAGAATCTTGTTTTGGATTATTTGCATTATATTTCTTTATTTACTTGTGGGAGCAGGGTGCACATGTGTCACAGTGTTTTGAAGTCAGAGGATAAATCCATCAATGTAATCCACTATATAAACAAACTCTAAAATAAGAACCACATGGTCATTTCATTAGATGCCAAGAAAACATTTGACAAAATTCAACACCCCTTCATGATAAAAGTCCTGGAAAGATCAGGAATTCAAGGCCCATACCTAAACATAGTAAAAGCAATATACAGTAAACCAGTAGATAATATCAAACTAAATGGAGAGAAACATGAAGCAATCCCACTAAAACCAGGGACTAGACAACGCTGTCCACTCTCTCCCTACTTATTCAATATAGTACTCAAAGTCCTAGCCAGAGCAATCAGACAACAAAAGGAGGTCAAAGGGATACAAATTGGAAGGGAAGAAATTAAAATATCACTATTTGCAGATGATATGATAGTGTACTTAAGTGACCCCAAAAGTCCCACCAGAGAACTATTTAATCTGATAAAAACCTTCAGCAAAGTGGCTGGGTATAATATTAACTCAAACAAATCAGTAGCTTTCTTCTACTCAAAGGATAAACAGGCTGAGAAAGAAATTAGGGAAATAACACCCTTCAGTATAGTCCCAAATGATATAAAATATCTTGGTGTGATTTAAACCAAGCAAGTGAAAGATCTGTATGACAAGAATTTCAAGTCTCTGAAGAAAGAAATTGAGGAAGATCTCAGAAGATGGAAAGATCTTCCATACTCAAGGATTGATAGGATTAATATAGTAAAGATGGCCATTTTGCCAAAAGCAATCTACAGATTCAATGCAATCCCCATCAAAACTCCTACTCAATTCTTTATAGAGATAGGAAGAGTAATTTGCAAATTCATTTGGAATAACAAAAAACCCAGGATAGCGAAAACTATACACAACAATAAAAGAACTTCTGGGGGAATCACCATCCCTGACTTCAAGCAGTATTACAGAGCAATTGTCATAAAAACTGCATGGTATTGGTACAGAGACAGACAGATAGACCAGTAGAATAGAATTGAAGACCCAGAAATGAATCCACACACCTATGATCACTTGATATTTGACAAAGGAGCTAAAACCATCCAATAAAAGAAAAATAGCACTTTCAGCAAATGGTGCTGGTTCAACTGGAAGTCAGCAAGTAGAAGAATGCAAATCAATCCATTCTGATTACCCTGTACAAAGTCCAAGTGGATCAAGGACCTCCACATCAAACCAGAGACACTCAAACTAATAGAAGACAAAGTGGGGAAGATTCTCGAACACTTGGGCACTGGGGAAAATTTCCTGAACAAAACATCAATGGCTTATGCTCTAGAATCAAGAATTGACAAATGGGACCTCATAAAACTGCAAAGCTTCTGTAAGGCAAAAGACACTATCATAAGAACAAAACGGCAACCAACAGATTTAGGAAAGGATCTTTACCAATCCTACATCTGATGGAGGGGTAATATCCAAAATATACAAACAACTCAAGAAGTTAGACTCCAGAGAGTCAAATAACCCTATAAAAATGGGGTACAGAGCTAAACAAAACATTCTCAGCTGAGGATTATCAAGTGGCCAAAAAACACCTAAAGAACTGTTCAACATCCTTAGTCATCAGGGATAAGCAAATCAAAACAACCCTGAGATTACACTTCACACCTGTCAGAATGGCTAAAATAAAAACTCAGGTGACAGCAGATGCTGGCGAGAATTCGGAGAAAGAAGAACACTCCTCCATTGTAGGTGGGATTGCAAACTGGTACAACCACTCTGGAAATCAGTATGGAGGTTCCTCAGAAAATTGGACATTCCATTACCTGAGGACCCAGCTATACCTCTCCTGGGCATATACCCAAAAGATGCTCCAACATACAACAAAAACACATGCTCCACAATGTTCATAGCAGCCTTATTTATTATAGCCAGAAGCTGGAAAGAACCCAGATGCCCTTCATCAAAGGAATGGATTCAAAAAATGTGATACATCTACACAATGGAGTACTACTCAGCTATCAAAAACAATGACTTCATGGAATTCATAGACAAATGGAATGAACTAGAAAATATCATCCTAAATGTGGTAACTCAATGACAGAAAAGCATACTTGGTATGCACTTATTAATAAGTGGATATTAGCCCAAAACCTCAAATTACCCAAGATGCAATCCACAGACCACAGGAAGCTGAAGAAGAATGATTACCAAAATGTGGAATCTCCCACTCCTTCTTAAAAGGGGAAAAAATATCCATAGGACCCCTCCTATGGAAGTAAAGTTTAGAGCAGTGACTGAAGAAATGGCTATTCAGAGCCTGCCCCACATGTGGCCCATATATATATATATATATCTCCACCAAAACTAGATAAGATTGATGATACTAAAAAAACGCATGCTGAAAGGAACCGGATGTAGATCTCGCCTTTGAGACACATCTAGAGCATGTCCAATACAGAGGTCAATGATAGCAGCAAACCACAGAACTGAGAACAGGACCCCCTTGGGGGAAATTAGAGGAACAATTGAAAGGGTTGAAGGAGCTTTCAACCCCATAAGAACAACAATGCCAACAGGGACTAAACCACTACTGAACGACTATACATGGACTGACCCAGGGCTTCAACTGCATATGTAGCAGAGAATAGCTTTGTTGAGGCATCAATGGAATGGAAGCCCTTGGTCCTGCCGAGGTTGGACCCCCAGTGCAGGGGAATATGGGGGGGCAGTAAAGGGGATGTATGAGGGGAATATCTGTTTGGGGGAGGGCGAGGGGATGAGGACTTATGGACAGGAAACCAGGAAAGGAAATAACATTTTAAATGTAAGTAAAGAAATATATCTAATAAAAAATAAAGATTAAGATTATCTGAAAAAAAAGTCAGAGGATAGTTTATGGGTATTGGATTTTTTTTTCTTCCACCATGTGTATCTGAAAGATCAAATTTTTCAAGATCTTACCAGCCTATTTTTTTCCAAGACAGCCAGGTAGCTCGAGTTGACTTTGAACTCACCTTTTAGTACTAACTTCAAATCCATAATCCTATCAGTGCAACCTCCTGAGAGTGATGATTATTCTGGGGCCACAATACCAAACTAGAGCCTATTGAAGATGAGAAGAGGACACGTGCAGCAAGCCAAATATCACTGCACAGCCTCATAGGGCATTGCTCACCGTTAGGATGAGTTTCCAACATAAAACAACAAAGTGCCTGGAGAACTGGGGATTTTCTAGTGTGTTCAAGATTAGTGCTGAAATTCAGCAGAACCCATAGAGAACCTCACCTTAGTGTTTCAAGTGATCTTGGCATTCCATCATGGAAAAATACTGAAATGTTCAAGGATAACTGGATTGGAGATAGAGAAATGCCCCATCCTTTCAAAAATTGTTAGACCAGAAAATGAGGTTCTGTCATCGCTTCCTATGGATTTCATTGGACTAGTCCTAAGCAACTGAAGGAATTTCCACAAAAAGGGCATACAGAGAAAAAAGCTAATGCTATTAGCTTTCCAATTCTTTTAAAAATCAAATTTGGTCTCACTTGTCTGTGCTACATCTCTAAAACCTTGAAAGGATTTCAGTCAAGGATTCATGGCCCATCCCACTTAATTTTCTCATTTAGACACAGGATAAGAAGACATAAATGTTTTAAGCTTAAGCCCGTGGACAGGTCTCTTTTTACTTTATATATGAAAGTCTGACAAGTAATGTTTTATCCGAGGGATTCCTCTGGGTACCGGAGCACACTGGGCCAAGAACAGAGCCCACCACAACAAGAAAAGGCTTAATATATCATGGAGCAAACATCTGCCAAACACTCACAAGAAGCCCTTGGTTGGGATAACTCTGGAGTGGCCACTTTGCTCCCTTGCAGAGCTACCAAGAGGAATGGCGACACAGTTGTCCCCCAGAGCAGCATGCCTCATGGTTTGTCTCCTATGGGTTTGCTTATCCTCCTTCTGTTCCCACCATATTCCCTTACCAATGTTCCCTTACATTCTTTTTAAAATAACCCCTTTGTAACCATATTGTGTCTCTTTCCAGATTGAAAAAGAAAAATCTTTCAGTTAGAAACCATGGGTTGTAAACCAGTTGCTCTGCAGTCACAGAAAAGATTCAGGAATAAAATCTCGAGATGTGTCTCAGAGAATCAATTCATTACAGAATTGCTCTGATGGCATCAAGGCAACAACCATGGAAAGATAGCCCTGTGTCATGAGCCCCCTCTCCTGAACTGGAAGTCACAGCATAGTATAGGACTTTTAAACAACATTCAAAGTACAGATAGCATGATCTTTTGAGTTATTGTTGTCAATGAGATTGCTCCCAATCCCAATTACCTCATGTTTCTACTAAAGCTCTCCTGTCAGCTGCCTTCCTTGAAAGGAAGCATCTTTACCTCAGGATTTGACTCCTACCAAAGTACTACATGTTCCTCACCTTTCCTGTTAGTCATGCCCCCTTCTATTCTATCAGAAACCAAACATCCTATACAACACCATCTACTTCATAAAAGATTCATACTCCATTGCCAAGCACAAATGGCTCTAATCCTGATTTTGGAAGCAATTTGGAAGTCTAGGAATTCACATCCACCCACTCACTCCCAACTCCTCCTCATAGGATAGGAAGATGAATACAAAATATACATGCATCCTAAACAATTAAAAGATATATCATGGATTAAGTTCAACATTAAGACTGAATTTTACCAGCACATACTATCTGAATAAATCAAATGTCTCTTCTCTGCTCCACTGGGGCTTAGGAGCATAGTGGGATAATATTGAGGAGTTTTGAATACTATAATTCAACTATAGAAAACTATAGTCAACTATGTGCTTGGAGGACTAACAATATGAAGGGAAAGACCAGACTTACATAAAACTGATGGGATGTCAAGCTCATTCAAACTCAATAAGGCATCTATTTTACTGAGGACATCCATGAGCACTGAAGAAAGACCTTGTGCTGGATGACCTGAAAGCCTGTCTTCTGAGCATGCACATCACTTAAGGCTCAGGGTCTAGGAACATCTGATCAAAGAGGATTGCAGCAGTGCCAAAAATTGTCCCTGGCCTGCCCTTCCCTCTTTAGGCTATATGGATGGGCCCAACATCACAGGATCACACCTTAATATTTGTAAACACATCATTGTCACCTCATTTCCACTTGATGAAACAGCACTCTTCCAACAAACTGTGACCATAAAGCCTAGATTGGTATTTTAAAATGGCCTTTATAAACAAGCAGATGGAGAACTCATTAATTTCAAACTCCAAGTGTACTGTGCCACACAATGCTTTCCATTGCCAAAATAAGTTGAAAGAACACAGCAATAAAGAAAAATTCAATTCCAGGGATGAAAGAGAAAAGAAAGCATCTCAAGGCCAAACCGCCAATGTCTACAATTGTAGAGCAGGTCCTAAGGGGAAGGGGAGAAATTCTTAAGATGGTGAGATGGAGGAGTGCTGACACACCTGAGAGTGCAGATAGGCCTACCACTTCTAATCTGAGGGACCCGCCTGGAGCCCTCTGGACTCAGGGGCCAAGGAGCCCTCTGGGACAGGATTTTTCCAGATTCCATCTGCACCCAGAGCTGACACTATGCCATAGCCCTCTGTGACTGGATAACACTGAAAGATGCCTGGTCTCTCAGGAGTGCTGACACCCAGAAGTACAGGAGTGTCAAACCACAGTCAAAGACAGCAAGACCAGAGATAATCAGATGAGGAGAGGCAAATGCAAGGGCATAAGCAACAAAAACTGAGACCATTTGGAATCTTCAGAACCCAGTTCTCCTACCACAGCAAGTCCAGGATACCGAAACACACAGATAAAGCAACATTCTAATTTAAAATCACACCTCATGATGATGTTAGATGACTTACAGAAGGACATAAATGACTCCTTTAAAGAAATACAGGACAACACAAGTAAACAGGCAGAAGCCCATAAAGAGGAAACACAAAAGTGCCTTAAAGAATTATAGGAACCTACAACCAAACAGGTGAAGAAATTGAACAAAACCATCCAGGATCTAAAAATGGAAATAGAAACAATAAAGAAAGCACAGAGGGACATAACCCTAGAGATAGAAAAACCTAGAAAAAAAATCCAAAGACGTAGACTCAAAGATCACCAACAGAATACAAGAGATAAAAAAGAGAATCTCAGGGACAGAAGATACCATGAAAAACATTGACACGACCCGCGGACCCCGGCCCGCAGCAGCTCTCTGCTCCCAAACCCCGTGGGAGAGAGACCTCACCGCCTGGTCAGGTGGGCACTCCTGAGGCTGCAGAGCAGAGGAGACCACCAACACTGCCCACCCCTGCCCACATCCCTGGCCCAAGAGGAAACTGTATAAAGCCTCTGGGTTTCCGTAGGGGAGGGCCCAGGAGCGGCAGGACCACTGCGCCTGAGACACCGCTGGAACCTGAAGGAAACAGACCGGATAAACAGTTCTCTGCACCCAAATCCCGTGGGAGGGAGAGCTAAACCTACAGAGAGGCAGACACGCCTGGGAAACCAGAAGAGACTGCACTCTGCGCACATCCAGACGCCAGAGGAAAACACCAAACGCCATCTGGAACCCTGGTGCACGGAGGCTCCCGGAAAGAGCGGCACAGATCTTCTCGGTTGTTGCCGCCGCGGAGAAGACTTAGGCAGTACCCCACGAGCACACTTGAGCCTCGGAACCTCAGGTAGGACCAACTTTTCCCCTGCAAGTGACCTGCCTGGTGAACTCAAGACACAGGCCCACAGGAACAGCTGAAGACCTGTAGAGAGGAAAAACTACACGCCCGAAAGCAGAACACTCTGTGCCCATAACTGGCTGAAAGAAAACAGGAAAACAGGTCTACAGCACTCCTGACACACAGGCTTATAGGACAGTCTAGCTACTGTCAGAAATAGCAGAACACAGTAACACTAGAGATAATCTGATGGCAGAAGGCAAGCGCAGGAACCCAAGCAACAGAAACCAACATTACATGGCATCATCGGAGCCCAATTCTCCCACCAAAATAAACATGGAATATCCAAACACACCAGAAAAGCAAGATCTAGTTTCAAAATCATATTTGATCATGATGCTGGAGGACTTCAAGAAAGACGGGAAGAACTCCCTTAGAGAAAAAGTAGAAGCCTACAGAGAAGAATCGCAAAAATGCCTGAAAGAATTCCAGGAAAACACAATCAAACAGTTGAAGGAATTAAAAATGGAAATAGAAGCAATCAAGAAAGAACACATGGAAACAACCCTGGATATAGAAAATCAAAAGAAGAGACAAGGAGCTGTAGATAGAAGCCTCACCAACAGAATAGAAGAGATGGAAGAGAGAATCTCGGGAGCAGAAGATTCCATAGAAATCATTGACTCAACTGTCAAAGATAACGTAAAGCAGAAAAAGCTACTGGTCCAAAACATACAGGAAATCCAGGACTCAATGAGAAGATCAAACCTAAGGATAATAGGTATAGAAGAGAGTGAAGACTCCCAGCTCAAAGGACCAGTAAATATCTTCAACAAAATCATAGAAGAAAACTTCCCTAACCTAAAAAAAGAGATACCCATAGGCATAAAAGAAGCCTACAGAACTCCAAATAGATTGGACCAGAAAAGAAACACCTCCCGTCACATAATAGTCAAAACACCAAACGCACAAAATAAAGAAAGAATATTAAAAGCAGTAAGGGAAAAAGGTCAAGTAACATATAAAGGCAGACCTATCAGAATCACACCAGACTTTTCGCCAGAAACTATGAAGGCCAGAAGATCCTGGACAGATGTCATACAGACCCTAAGAGAACACAAATGCCAGCCCAGGTTACTGTATCCTGCAAAACTCTCAATTAACATAGATGGAGAAACCAAGATATTCCATGACAAAACCAAATTTACACAATATCTTTCTACAAATCCAGCACTACAAAGGATAATAAAGGGTAAAGCCCAACATAAGGAGGCAAGCTATACCCTAGAAGAAGCAAGAAACTAATCGTCTTGGCAACAAAACCAAGAGAAGAAAAGCACACAAACATAACCTCACATCCAAATATGAATATAACAGGAAGCAATAATCACTATTCCTTAATATCTCTCAACATCAATGGCCTCAACTCCCCAATAAAAAGACATAGATTAACAAACTGGATAGGCAACGAGGACCCTGCATTCTGCTGCCTACAGGAAACACACCTCAGAGACAAAGACAGCCACTACCTCAGGGTAAAAGGCTAGAAAACAACTTTCCAAGCAAATGGTCAGAAGAAGCAAGCTGGAGTAGCCATTCTAACATCAAATAAAATCAATTTTCAACTAAAAGTCATCAAAAAAGATAAGGAAGGACACTTCATATTCATCAAAGGAAAAATCAACCAAGATGAACTCTCAATCCTAAATATCTATGCCCCAAATACAAGGGCACCTACATATGTAAAAGAAACCTTACTAAAGCTCAAAACACACATTGCACCTCACACAATAATAGTGGGAGATTTCAACACCCCACTCTCATCAATGGAAAGATCATGGAAACAGAAATTACACAGAGACGTAGACAAACTAAGAGAAGTCATGAGCCAAATGGACTTAACAGATATTTATAGAACATTCTATCCTAAAGCAAAAGGATATACCTTCTTCTCAGCTCCTCATGGTGCTTTCTCCAAAATTGACCATATAGTTGGTCAAAAAACGGGCCTCAACAGGTACAGAAAGATAGAAATAATTCCAGGAGTGCTATCAGACCACCATGGCCTAAAACTGGTCTTCAATAACAATAAGGGAAGAATGCCCACATATACGTGGAAATTGAACAATGCACTACTCAATGATAACCTAGTCAAGCAAGAAATAAAGAAAGAAATTAAAAACTTTTTAGAATTTAATGAAAATGAAGGTACAACATACCCAAACTTATGGGACACAATGAAAGCTGTGCTAAGAGGAAAACTCATAGCGCTGAGTGCCTGCAGATAGAAACAGGAAAGAGCGTATGTCAGCAGCTTGACAGCACACCTAAAAGCTCTAGAGCAAAAAGAAGCAAATACACCCAGGGGGAGTAGAAGGCAGGAAATAATCAAACTCAGAGCTGAAATCAACCAAGTAGAAACAAAAAGGAACATAGAAAGAATCAACAGAACCAAAAGTTGGTTCTTTGAGAAAATCAACAAGATAGATAAACCCTTAGCCAGACTAACGAGAGGACACAGAGAGTGTGTCCAAATTAACAAAATCAGAAATGAAAAGGGAGACATAACTACAGATTCGGAGGAAATTCAAAAAATCATCAGATCTTACTATAAAAGCCTATATTCAACAAAACTTGAAAATCTACAGGAAATGGACAATTTCCTAGACAAATATCAGGTACCGAAGTTAAATCAGGAACAGATAAACCAGTTAAACAACCCCATTACTCCTAAGGAAATAGAAGTAGTCATTAAAGGTCTCCCAACCAAAAAGAGCCCAGGTCCAGACGGGTTTAGTGCAGAATTCTATCAAACCTTCATAGAAGACCTCATACCAATATTATCCAAACTATTCCACAAAATTGAAACATATGGATCACTCCTGAATTCCTTCTATGAAGCCACAATTACTCTTATACCTAAACCACACAAAGACCCAACAAAGAAAGAGAACTTCAGACCAATTTCCCTTATGAATATCGACGCAAAAATACTCAATAAAATTCTGGCAAACCGAATCCAAGAGCACATCAAAACAATCATCCACCATGATCAAGTAGGCTTCATCCCAGGCATGCAGGGATGGTTTAATATACGGAAAACCATCAACGTGATCCATTATATAAACAAACTGAAAGAACAAAACCACATGATCATTTCATTAGATGCTGAGAAATTCAACACCCCTTCATGATAAAAGTCCTGGAAAGAATAGGAATTCAAGGCCCATACCTAAACATAGTAAAAGCCATATACAGCAAACCAGTTGCTAACATTAATCTAAATGGAGAGAAACTTGAAGCAATCCCACTAAAATCAGGGACTAGACAAGGCTGCCCACTCTCTCCCTACTTATTCAATATAGTTCTTGAAGTTCTAGCCAGAGCAATCAGACAACAAAAGGAGGTCAAGGGGATACAGATCGGAAAAGAAGAAGTCAAAATACCACTATTTGCAGATGATATGATAGTATATTTAAGTGATCCCAAAAGTTCCACCAGAGAACTACTAAAGCTGATAAACAACTTCAGCAAAGTGGCTGGGTATAAAATTAACTCAAATAAATCAGTAGCCTTCCTCTACACAAAAGAGAAACAAGCCGAGAAAGAAATTAGGGAAACGACACCCTTCATAATAGACCCAAATAATATAAAGTACCTCGGTGTGACTTTAACCAAGCAAGTAAAAGATCTGTACAATAAGAACTTCAAGACACTGAAGAAAGAAACTGAAGAAGACCTCAGAAGATGGCAAGATCTCCCATGCTCATGGATTGGCAGGATTAATATAGTAAAAATGGCCATTTTACCAAAAGCGATCTACAGATTCAATGCAATCCCCATCAAAATACCAATCCAATTCTTCAAAGAGTTAGACAGAACAATTTGCAAATTCATCTGGAATAACAAAAATCCCAGGATAGCTAAAACTATCCTCAACAATAAAAGGACTTCAGGGGGAATCACTATCCCTGAACTCAAGCAGTATTACAGAGCAATAGTGATAAAAACTGCATGGTATTGGTACAGAGACAGACAGATAAACCAATGGAATAGAATTGAAGACCCAGCAGCAGCTCTCTGCTACCAAACCCCGTGGGAGAGAGACCTCACCGCCTGGTCAGGTGGGCACTCCTGAGGCTGCAGAGCAGAGGAGACCACCAACACTGCCCACCCCTGCCCACATCCCTGGCCCAAGAGGCAACTGTATAAGGCCTCTGGGTTCCGCTAGGGGAGGGCCCAGGAGCGGCAGAACCCCTGTGCCTGAGACACCGCCGGAACCTGAAGGAAACAGACCGGATAAACAGTTCTCTGCACCCAAATCCCGTGGGAGGGAGAGCTAAACCTTTAGAGAGGCAGACACGCCTGGGAAACCAGAAGAGACTGCACTCTGCGCACATCCAGACGCCAGAGGAAAACACCAAACGCCATCTGGAACCCTGGTGCACGGAGGCTCCCGGAAAGAGCGGCGCAGATCTTCCCGGTTGCTGCCGCCGCTGAGAGGACTTAGGCAGTACCCCAGGAGCAAACTTGAGCCTTGGAACCACAGGTAGGACCAACTTTTCCCCTGCAAGAAACCTGCCTGGTGAACTCAAGACACAGGCCCACAGGAACAGCTGAAGACCTGTAGAGAGGAAAAACTACACGCCCGAAACAGAACACTCTGTGCCCATAACTGGCTGAAAGAAAACAGGAAAACAGGTCTACAGCACTCCTGACACACAGGCTTATAGGACAGTCTAGCTACTGTCAGAAATAGCAGAACAAAGTAACACTAGAGATAATCTGATGGCGAGAGGCAAGCGCAGGAACCCAAGCAACAGAAACCAACATTACATGGCATCATCGGAGCCCAATTCTCCCACCAAAATAAACATGGAATATCCAAACACACCAGAAAAGCAAGATCTAGTTTCAAAATCGTATTTGATCATGATGCTGGAGGACTTCAAGAAAGACGTGAAGAACTCCCTTAGAGAACAAGTAGAAGCCTACAGAGAGGAATCGCAAAAATGCCTGAAAGAATTCCAGGAAAACATAAATAAACAAGTAGAAACCCATAGAGAGGAGACACAAAAATCCCTGAAAGAATTCCAGGAAAACACAATCAAACAGTTGAAGGAATTAAAAATGGAAATAGAAGCAATCAAGAAAGAACACATGGAAACAACCCTGGACATAGAAAATCAAAAGAAAAGACAAGGAGCTGTAGATACAAGCTTCACCAACAGAATACAAGAGATGGAAGAGAGCATCTCGGGAGCAGAAGATTCCATAGAAATCATTGACTCAACTGTCAAAGATAATGTAAAGCAGAAAAAGCTACTGGTCCAAAACATAATGGAAATCCAGGACTCAATGAGAAGATCAAACCTAAGGATAATAGGTATAGAAGAGAGTGAAGACTCCCAACTCAAAGGACCAGTAAATATCTTCAACAAAATCATAGAAGAAAACTTCCCTAACCTAAAAAAAGAGATACCCATAGGCATAAAAGAAGCCTACAGAACTCCAAATAGATTGGACCAGAAAAGAAACACCTCCCATCACATAATAGTCAAAACACCAAACGCACAAAATAAAGAAAGAATATTAAAAGCAGTAAGGGAAAAAGGTCAAGTAACATATAAAGGCAGACCTATCAGAATCACACCAGACTTTTCGCCAGAAACTATGAAGGCCAGAAGATCCTGGACAGATGTCATACAGACCCTAAGAGAACACAAATGCCAGCCCAGGTTACTGTATCCTGCAAAACTCTCAATTAACATAGATGGAGAAACCAAGATATTCCATGACAAAACCAAATTTACACAATATCTTTCTACAAATCCAGCACTACAAAGGATAATAAAGGGTAAAGCCCAACATAAGGAGGCAAGCTATACCCTAGAAGAAGCAAGAAACTAATCGTCTTGGCAACAAAACAAAGAGAAGAAAAGCACACAAACATAACCTCACATCCAAATATGAATATAACAGGAAGCAATAATCACTATTCCTTAATATCTCTCAACATCAATGGCCTCAACTCCCCAATAAAAAGACATAGATTAACAAACTGGATAGGCAATGAGGACCCTGCATTCTGCTGCCTACAGGAAACACACCTCAGAGACAAAGACAGACACTACCTCAGAGTGAAAGGCTGGAAAACAACTTTCCAAGCAAATGGTCAGAAGAAGCAAGCTGGAGTAGCCATTCTAATATCAAATAAAATCAATTTTCAACTAAAAGTCATCAAAAAAGATAAGGAAGGACCCTTCATATTCATCAAAGGAAAAATCCACCAAGATGAACTCTCAATCCTCATCTTCGGTTGGTTTATATACAAGTGTGCAATTTCTAGGCTTGAAAGTAAAATGATGCTATCTGGTGCTGGATAGAGGAGCCTTATTTTTTATTATGGCAGCTTGCTATTTTTGTAACATGGTGATTTGGTTGAACACAATAAAGTACAGTAATAACTGAAAAAAAAAGATATAAAGACAACAGTCCAGATAGTCTCATATACATAGATGGTTTTCACAAACGTCAGAAGTCCACAAAGTATGAGATTTAAAGTTATTTATCGGGGGTTGGGGATTTAGCTCAGTGGTAGAGCGCTTGCCTAGGAAGCGCAAGGCCCTGGGTTCGGTCCCCAGCTCCGGAAAAAAAAAAAAAAAAAAGAACCAAAAAATAAAGTTATTTATCTTTTTTTGAGACATATCTGCTCCTAACTGTTCCCCTTTGGTGGATTTAACGAAGAATGTGAACATCTCAACCTTCAGGTGAGGAAATAATTTGTGGCTAGGCAGCCACTTGACAAAACTGCCTGTTTCATCTGCAGACTATACTGTCCAGAAAAGGACAAATTATGCAGAATATTTGACTGATAAACTCTGCCAAGACAGGGTGATTAGCCCTTCAAAATCTCCATTTCAAGAGTCTGTCAGTTGATTTTGGGCCCGAAGACTGAAGACTTGCACTCACATGTTCGTAACAGGCGACTGCACTAGTGGAGATTTGTCTCTACAACCTCTCAGTTCTGGAAGCCATGTTAGGCTTCCTATGTGTATAGATATTTGGTCGTTCTCAGATTTCTGATTGGGTTGAAGACTGATTCTAGTTTCATAGCCTATCAGGCTGTTTAACTCTGAAAATACATATTTTATTGGATAGTTATCAGATAGTGTACAAGCTAGCAAGATATAATATAGATTTTAGGCCTTTCTTAAATAATGGATAATAATGGAATGGATAACTAAATATTCTGTATAACTGATGTAGTGTTGGACTGGGTGTTAGATATATTTTATGCTTTTAATTACAAAATGATAATAGTTGTGCTCAGCTTAAAAAAAAGAGAAGAAAAGAAAAGAAAAAAAAAGAAAAGAAAAGAAACCACGCTATGGATCAGCAGCGGCAGTATTGTGTATTTATCTCTTATGGGTGCAGCAAACCATTTGGGAACAGTTTATGGAGCAGAAATTCCAAATTAACCCTTCACTCACTGTGTCATGATACAAAACCATGGCGGTCTCGCTGTCCCGCCGTGTTGTAAACTTCGATTCTTTTAATTGGATTCTTTAGGTTGTTTGTGCATTAAGGACGCATTAGGTAAAGGGAGTAAAGAGTGTGAACGTGTCTTTAAAAAAAAAAAGAAAGAAAAGTTCTTTAAATAAAATAAATAAACCACAAAAAAAATGTAAAAAAAAAAAAAAAAAAAAGAATTGAAGACCCAGAAATGAACACACACACCTATGGTCACTTGATTTTTGACAAAGGAGGCAAAACCATCCAATGGAAAAAAGATAGCATTTTCAGCAAATGGTGCTGGTTCATCTGGAGGTCAACATGTAGAAGAATGCAGATTGATCCATGCTTATCACCCTGTACAAAGCTTAAGTCCAAGTGGATCAAGGACCTCCACATCAAACCTGATACACTCAAACTAATAGAAGAAAAACTAGGGAAGCATCTGGAACACATGGGCACTGGAAAAAATTTCCTGAGCAAAACACCAATGGCTTATGCTCTAAGATCAAGAATCGACAAATGGGATCTCATAAAACTGCAAAGCTTCTGTAAGGCAAAGGACACCATGGTTAGGACAAATCGGCAACCAACAGATTGGGAAAAGATCTTTACCAATCCTACAACAGATAGAGGCCTTTTATCCAAAATATACAAAGAACTCAAGAAGTTAGACCACAGGGAGACAAATAACCCTATTAAAAAATGGGGTTCAGAGCTAAACAAAGAATTCACAGCTGAGGAATGCCGAATGGCTGAGAAACACCTAAAGAAATGTTCAACATCTTTAGTCATAAGGGAAATGCAAATCAAAACAACCCTGAGATTTCACCTCACACCAGTGAGAATGGCTAAGATCAAAAACTCAGGTGACAGCAGATGCTGGCGAGGATGTGGAGAAAGAGGAACACTCCTCCATTGTTGGTGGGATTGCAGACTGGTACAACCATTCTGGAAATCAGTCTGGAGGTTCCTCAGAAAATTGAACATTGAACTGCCTGAGGATCCAGCTATTCCTCTCTTGGGCATATACCCAAAGATGCCCCAACATATAAAAAAGACACGTGCTCCACTATGTTCATCGCAGCCTTATTTATAATAGCCAGAAGCTGGAAAGAACCCAGATGCCCTTCAACAGAGGAATGGATACAGAAAATGTGGTACATCTACACAATGGAATATTACTCAGCTATCAAAAACAACGGCTTTATGAAATTCGTAGGCAAATGGTTGGAACTGGAAAATATCATCCTGAGTGAGCTAACCGAAACACAGAAAGACATACATGGTATGCACTCACTGATAAGTGGCTATTAGCCCAAATGCTTGAATTACCCTAGATGCCTAGAACAAATGAAACTCGAGACGGATGATCAAAATGTGAATGCTTCACTCCTTCTCTAAAAGGGGAACAAGAATACCCTTGGCAGGGAAGAGAGAGGCAAAGATTAAAACAGAGACTGAAGGAACTCCCATTCAAAGCCTGCCCCACATGTGGCCCATACATATACAGCCACCCAATTAGACAAGATGGATGAAGCAAAGAAGTGCAGACCGACAGGAGCCGGATGTAGATCTCTCCTGAGAGACACAGCCAGAATACAGCAAATACAGAGGCGAATGCCAGCAGCAAACCACTGAACTGAGAATAGGACCCCTGTTGAAGCAATCAGAGAAAGAACTGGAAGAGCTTGAAGGGGCTCGAGACCCCATATGTACAACAATGCCAAGCAACCAGAGCTTCCAGGGACTAAGCCACTACCTAAAGACTATGCATGGACTGACCCTATGAGGTCAGAACCTCATAGGTAGCAATGAATATCCTAGTAAGAGCACCAGTGGAAGGGGAAGCCCTGGGTCCTGCTAAGACTGAACCCCCAGTGAACTAGACTGGTGGGGGGAGGGCGGCAATGGGGGGATGGTTGGGAGGGGAACACCCATAAGGAAGGGGAGGGGGGAGGGGGATGTTTGCCCAGAAACCAAAGAATTATTATTACGTATTAAATAAATTAAAAAGAAAGAAAAAGAAAAAAAAAGAAATACTCAAGTTAATAAAAAAATTTAAAAAAATAAATAAAATAAAATGTAAAAAAAAAGAATATAGCAATGTGGGAAGATGGTCATGTATCTTTAGATGTCTCAGGAACTGAAAGTTCAGAGACGGAACGTCTCACACCATCATGATCCTGATAAACTCAATGGCTGCGATGAATTCAACTGCTGCACACATTAGTTCCCAGCAAATAGGAGAGAAATTAATTGCAGTTACTAACAACATGACTGTTCCAGAAAAGCCTTCCCCCCTCCTTTGGATAAGTTTTGTTTAGCATGATTCAAAACAGTAACGATTCTTTTAGAAAGATCATAGACAAGTTCCAATAAATTGAACAAAGTTAACTATGGTTACAAAAGTTTCCTTACTATTCTGAGGGGCCATAAATATAGAGTTTAAACTTTTTTATGACAAAGATAAATGATGAATACATACATACCTGATGCCCACAAATCTGGCAGTATAACTGCAGTTTTCTAAACGATTGCTTGCAGCTGAGAATTGTTTCCTAGACTGTATGTTTAGCTTTCCTCTCTAAAAGGGACATTTGGTGGGGTGATGAATAAGAGCTGGATGACTGCCAATTATGATGTACCTGTTCTAACTGCTTAAATCTATGCCAAGAAGTAAAGCTTTTTGCAGTAGCAAAAAAAAAAAAAAAAAAAAAAAAAAAAAAAAAAAAAAAAAAACATTGACACAACTGTCAAGGAAATGCAAACCTAACACAAAACATGTAGGGAATCCAGGAAAAAATTAGAAGATCAAACCTAAGGATAACAGGTATACAAGAGAGCAAAGATTCCCAAATTAAAGGGGCAGTAAATATCTTCAACAAAATTATAGAAGAAAACTTCCCTAACCAAAAGAAAAAGATGCCCATAAACATACAAAAAGCCTACAGAACTCCAAACAGATTGGACCAGAAAATATATTAGTCTCATTACATAATAGTCAGAACACCAATGCAAAAAACAGGGAAAGAATATTAAAAGCAGTAAAGGGAAAAGGTCAAATAAAGTATAAAGGCAGACATATAAGAATTACACCAGACTTCTCACCAGAGACAATGAAAGTCAGAAGATCCTGGACTGCTGTGATACAAACCCTAAGAGAACACAAATGCCAGCGCTACAATACCCATCAAAACTCTCAATTAACATAGATGGAAAAACCAAGATATTCCATGACAAAACCAAGTTTACACAATAACTTTCTACAATTCCAGCCCTACAAAGGATTGTAGATGGAAAACTCCAGTACAAGGAGGGAAACTACACCATAGAAAAAGCAAAATTTTGCGTTCTTGCAATGAACGCAAAAGAAGATAGCCACAGAAACATAATTCTACTTCTAACAACAAAAATAACATAAAATAACAACCATTATTCCTTAATATCGCTTAACATCAATGAACTAAATTCACCAATAAAAAGATACAGATTAACAGACTGGATACATAAAGAGGACCCAGCATTTAGCTACAGACAGGAAACACACCCCATTGAAAAAGACAGACACCACCTCAGAGTAAAAGGCTGGAAAACAATTTTCCAAGCAAATGGTCCCAAGAAACAAGCTGTAGTAGCCATTCTAATATCCAATGAAATCGGCTTTCAACCAAAAGTTATCAAAAAAGATAAGGAAGGATACTTCATATTCATTTAAAAAAAAAAAAACACCACCGAGATGAACTATCAATCCTGAATATCTATGCTCCAAATGTAAGGGCACCTGCATCACAAAAGAAACCTTACTTAAGCTCAAATCAGACATTGTACCTCACACAATAATAGTGGGAGAATTCAACACCCCACTGTCAACAATGGACAGATCATGGAAACAGAAATTAAACTGAGACACAGAGAAACTAACAGAAGCTATGAACCAAATGGGTTTAACAGATTTCTATATAACATTTCATTCTAAAACAAAAGAATATATCTTCTTCTCTGCACTGCATGGTACCTTCTCCAAAACTGACCATATACTCAGTTACAATAGGTCTCAACAGATACAAGAAGAGTGAGTTAATCCCATGCGTCCTATCAGAACACCATGGAATATGGCTGGTCTTCAATAGGGACAAAATGACAGAAAGCCCACCTATACATGGAAGTTGAACAATCTACTCAGTGATAATTTAGTCAAGACTTTTAGTAGCTTGAAAGCAAACCTAAAAGCTCTAGACAAGAAGAAGCAAATACACCCAAGAGGAATAGACAGCAGGAAATATTCAAACACAGGGCTGAAACCAACCAAGTAGAAACAAAAAGAACTATACAAAGAATCAACAAAACCCCCAAGTGTAGGGGAATATCAGGGCAGAGAGGTGGGAAGGCATAGGGGAACAGCCTCATAGAAGAAGGGGGTGGGAGATGAAATAGGAGTTTATGGACTGGAAACTGGGAAATAGGATAACATTTGAAATATCCAGCAACCAACAGATTGGGAAAACATCTTTACCAATCCTACATCTGATAGATGGCTAATATCCAATATATGCAAAGAACTCAAGAAGTTAGACTTTGGAGAATCAAATAACCCTATTTAAAAATGGGGTACAGAGCTAAACAAAGAATTCTCAACTGAGGAATGTGGAATGCCTAAGCACCTAAAGAAATGTTCGACATTCTTAGTCATCAGGGAAATGCAAATCAAAACAACCCCGAGATTCCACCAGTTAGAATGCCTAAGATCAAAACCTCAGGTGACAACAGATGCGGGCAAGGATGTAGAGAAAGAGGAACACCCCTCCATTGTTGGTGGGATTGCAGTCTGGTACAACCACTTTGGAAATCAGTCTGGAGGTTCCTCAGAAAATTGGACATGGATGGAACTAGAAAAATATCCTGAATGAGGTAACCCAATCTCAAAAAGCCCACATGGAATGCACTCACTGATAAGTGGATATTAGCCCAAAACCTCCAATTACCCAAGATACAATTCACAGACCACATGAAGTTCAAGAAGAAGGATGACCAAAGTGCGGATGTTTCAGTGCCAGGAGCCAAGTCCGGTTTTACAACCTTTATTCCAGGAATGTTCTCAAGAATTGTTCAGGCCCACTTATACAGTCTCTGTTTCTGGGAAACCTAGCTAGTTATCTGTTCTTACCAGTACACCTGCAATTTATAGTTCAGGACTGCAGGAACCGAAAGAATAATGGAAGGATGGCGATGGTGATGAATTGATCTTAGGCCCTGTGTGGCCTTCCTGCTTGCTTGTCTTTATAAGCCACTGCCCTGAAATAGTTTGAGAGTTTGATCAGACAAACAAGTTGCTCTCCTTCTTCAGGTCTCCTGTCGCCTATTCTTTCGCCCCCTCCTGAGGTCTCCTCTGAACCCTCCACAGGTCAGGGCAACTGGAGCTCAGACATGGGACCTGGGTACGGCAGTCAACTGAACGTTGCTGGCCTATGGATGTCCCCCTGTCATAGGATCGCTGCTTCCCTGAGCAGGAGAGAGATTCGTACTGTGATCACCGCAGCTGCCCGCTATGAGTCTGATCCACGTAAGGTAAAACCAAGCACTGCAATCATGGGACAGGCATTGAGCAAAGATGACTTATTTTTAAAGTGTCTTATGGAGTCCCTCAAGGTGCAAGGAACTCAGATTAAAAAAAAAAGAAAGATCTTGCTAAATTCTTTATATTCCTTGATGATGTTTGATGAAAAAAGGTGGGCCAGAGTGGGAGACTGTCTAAAAGACTTTTATAGAACATTTGGCCCAGAGAAGGCTCCTGTTCAAGTCTTTTCCTACTGGAACTTGATTAATGAAGTACTTAAAGTTTATAAGACATGGCCAGATATTCAAGAGGTAGTTATAGAGGGAGAAAAGGCCCTACAGTTCCTTTCCTGAGCCCCTTCATTTTGTGATTCCATTTCTATTGTCATGCCAGACCCAGAACTCTCCGGTCTGCCTGCAACATCCCTTTCTAACATTTACCCATGACTGGCCAAATTAAAAGTCCCAGACTGCAATGAGCCCCTTTCCCCCAGAGATGAGGCATCCTTAGAGGAGGAGGCTGCTAAATATCAAAGCCCTGATTGGCCTCTCTTGAAATCTGCCTATTCTGGGCCACCCCCACCTACTCCACTACTCCTCCATTTTGAGCTCCTGCTTTTGATCTTGACTCAGATATTACCAATGACACTGAAAATACTAAAACAAAACTTTGCTGGGAAATAGCCTCCTTTAAAGATTTACTCTTAAAGAAAAGGGAACATCTTACCCTATTGAGGGAATTATGGGCTTTGGATCTTGAGCTCTTAAAATTGAGACAAAGAAAAAATCCTAAAAAAAAAAATATATATCCCCTAAAACCCTTCAGGCATTCCCAGTCAAAGGGATCAAAATAACTCCTCCCAAACCCCCAGGAATGGCCTGAAAGGAAAATGCTTCCAATCAGGGAGAGAATCCGCCCGGGCTGAAGAAGCCTCGGATAATGAGAATGAGGTTTCAGGAGATTCAGACAGGGAAAAGGAAGAGGTTAGATATCAACAGTATCGCTGCCTCAGGTTTAAACACATAAAAGAATTAAAAACAGCAGCAACACTCTATGGCCCGGTGGCGCCATTCACTTTTTTTTTATTTTTTTATTAACTTGAGTATTTCTTATATGCATTTCGAGTGTTATTGCCTTTCCCGGTTTCCGGGCAAACATCACCCTCCCCCCTACCCTTCTTTATGGGTGTTCCCCTCCACAACCTCCCCCCATTGCTGCCCTCCCCCCAACAATCTAGTTCACTAGGGGTTCAGTCTTAGCAGGACCCAGGGCTTCCCCTCCCACTGGTGCTCTTACTACGATATTCATTGCTACCTATGAGGTCAGACTCCAGGGTCAGTCCATGTATAGTCCTTAGGTAGTGGCTTAGTCCCTGGAAGCTCTGGTTACTTGACATTGTTGTACATATGGGGTCTCGAGCCCCTTCAAGCTCTTCCAGTTCTTTCTCTGATTCCTTCAACGGGGGTCCTATTCTCAATTCAGTGGTTTGCTGCTGGCATTCGCCTCTGTGTTTGCTGTATTCTGGCTGTGTCTCTCGGGAGAGATCTACAACCGGCTCCTGTCGGCCTGCACTTCTTTGCTTCATCCATCTTGTCTAATTGAATGACTGTATATGCATGGGCCACATGTGGGGCAGGCTCTGAATGGGTGTTCCTTCTGTGTCTGTTTTAATCTTTGCCTCTCTATTCCCTGCCCAGGGTATTCTTGTTCCCCTTTTAAAGAAGGAGTGAAGCATTCACATTTGATCATCCGTCTTGAGTTTCATTTGTTCTAGGCATCTAGGGTGATTCAAGCATTTGGGCTAATAGCCACTTATCAGTGAGTGCATACCATGTGTGTTTTTCTGTGATTGGGTTACCTCACTCAGGATGATATTTTCCAGTTCCACCCATTTGCCTACGAATTTCAAAAGTCATTGTTTTTGATAGCTGAGTAATATTCCATTGTGTAGATGTACCACATTTTCTGTATCCATTCCTCTGTTGAAGGGCATCTGGGTCCTTTCCAGCTTCTGGCCATTATACATAAGGCTGCGATGAACATAGTGGAGCATGTGTCTTTTTTATATGTTGGGGCATTTTTGGGTATATGCCCAAGAGAGGTATAGCTGGATCCTCAGGCAGTTCAATGTCCAGTTTTCTGAGGAACCTCCAGACTGATTTCCAGAATGGTTGGACCAGTCTGCAATCCCACCAACAATGGAGGAGTGTTCCTCTTTCTCCACATCCTCGCCAGCATCTGCTGTCACCTGAGTTTTTGATCTTAGCCATTCTCACTGGTGTGAGGTGAAATCTCAGGGTTGTTTTGATTTGCATTTCCCTTATGACTAAAGATGTTGAACATTTCTTTAGGTGTTTCTCAGCCATTCAGCATTCCTCAGCTGTGAATTCTTTGTTTAGCTCTGAACCCATATTTTAATAGGGTTATTTGTCCCCCTGCGGTCTAACTTCTTGAGTTCTTTGTATATTTTGGATATAAGGCCTCTATCTGTTGTAGGATTGGTAAAGATCTTTTCCCAATCTGTTGGTTGCCGTTTTATCCTAACCACAGTGTCCTTTGCCTTACAGAAGCTTTGCAGTTTTATGAGATCCCATTTGTCGATTCTTGATCTTAGAGCATAAGCCATTGGTGTTTTGTTCAGGAAATTTTTTCCAGTGCCCATGTGTTCCAGATGCTTCCCTAGTTTTTCTTCTATTAGTTTGAGTGTATCAGGTTTGATGTGGAGGTCCTTGATCCACTTGGAATTAAGCTTTGTACAGGGTGATAAGCATGGATCGATCTGCATTCTCCTACATGTTGACCTCCAGTTGAACCAGCACCATTTGCTGAAAATGCTATCTTTTTTCCATTTGATGGTTTTGGCTCCTTTGTCCAAAATCAAGTGCCCATAGATGTGTGGGTTCATTTCTGGGTCTTCAATTCTGTTCCATTGGTCTATCGGTCTCTGTACCAATACCATGCAGTTTTTATCACTATTGCTCTGTAATACTGCTTGAGTTCAGGGATAGTGATTCCCCCTGAAGTCCTTTTATTGTTGAGGATAGTTTTAGCTATCCTGGGTTTTTTGTTATTCCAGATGAATTTGCAAATTGTTCTGTCTAACTCTTTGAAGAATTGGATTGGGATTTTGATGGGGATTGCATTGAATCTGGAGAACGCTTTTGGTAAAATGGCCATTTTTACTATATTAATCCTGCCAATCCATGAGCTGGGAAGATGTTTCCATCTTCTGAGGACTTCTTCAATTTCTTTCTTCAGAGTCTTGAAGTTCTTATTGTACAGATCTTTTACTTGCTTGGTTAAAGTCACACCGAGGTACTTTATATTATTTGGGTCTATTATGAAGGGTGTCGTTTCCCTAATTTCTTTCTCGGCTTGTTTCTCTTTTGTGTAGAGGAAGGCTACTGATTTATTTGAGTTAATTTTATACCCAGCCACTTTGCTGAAGTTGTTTATCAGCTTTAGTAGTTCTCTGGTGGAACTTTTGGGATCACTTAAATATACTATCATATCATCTGCAAATAGTGATATTTTGACTTCTTCTTTTCCGATCTGTATCCCCTTGACCTCCTTTTGTTGTCTGATTGCTCTGGCTAGAACTTCAAGAACTATATTGAATAAGTAGGGAGAGAGTGGGCAGCCTTGTCTAGTCCCTGATTTTAGTGGGATTGCTTCAAGTTTCTCTCCATTTAGTTTAATGTTAGCAACTGGTTTGCTGTATATGGCTTTTACTATGCTTAGGTATGGGCCTTGAATTCCTCTTCTTTCCAGGACTTTTATCATGAACGGGTGTTGAATTTTGTCAAATGCTTTCTCAGCATCTAATGAAATGATCATGTGATTTTGTTCTTTCAGTTTGTTTATATAATGGATCACGTTGATGGTTTTCCGTATATTAAACCATCCCTGCATGCCTGGGATGAAGCCTACTTGATCATGGTGGATGATTGTTTTGATGTGCTCTTGGATTCGGTTTGCCAGAATTTTATTGAGTATTTTTGCGTCGATATTCATAAGGGAAATTGGTCTGAAGTTCTCTTTCTTTGTTGTGTCTTTGTGTGGGTTAGGTATAAGAGTAATTATGGCTTCATAGAAGGAATTCGGTAGTGCTCCATCTGTTTCAATTTTGTGGAATAGTTTGGATAATATTGGTACGAGGTCTTCTATGAAGGTCTGATAGAATTCTGCACTAAACCCGTCTGGACCTGGGCTCTTTTTGGTTGGGAGACCTTTAATGACTGCTTCTATTTCCTTAGGAGTTATGGGGTTGTTTAACTGGTTTATCTGTTGCTGATTTAACTTCAGTACCTGGTATCTGTCTAGGAAATTGTCCATTTCCTGCAGATTTTCAAGTTTTGTTGAATATAGTCTTTTATAGTAAGATCTGATGATTTTTTGAATTTCCTCTGAATCTGTAGTTATGTCTCCCTTTTCATTTCTGATTTCGTTAATTTGGATACACTCTCTGTGTCCTCTCATTAGTCTGGCTAAGGGTTTATCTATCTTGTTGATTTTCTCAAAGAACCAACTTTTGGTTCTGTTGATTCTTTCTATGGTCCTTTTTGTTTCTACTTGGTTGATTTCAGCTCTGAGTTTGATTATTTCCTGCCTTCTACTCCCCCTGGGTGTATTTGCTTCTTTTTGTTCTAGAGCTTTTAGGTGTGCTGTCAAGCTGCTGACATATGCTCTTTCCTGTTTCTTTCTGCAGGCACTCAGAGCTATGAGTTTTCCTCTTAGCACAGCTTTCATTGTGTCCCATAAGTTTGGGTATGTTGTACCTTCATTTCATTAAATTCTAAGAAGTCTTTAATTTCTTTCTTTATTTCTTTCTTGACCAGGTTATCATTGAGTAGAGCATTGTTCAATTTCCACGTATATGTGGGCATTCTTCCCTTATTGTTATTGAAGACCAGTTTTAGGCCATGGTGGTCTGATAGCACTCCTGGAATTATTTCTATCTTTCTGTACCTGTTGAGGCCCGTTTTTTGACCAATTATATGGTCAATTTTGGAGAAAGTACCATGAGGAGCTGAGAAGAAGGTATATCCTTTTGCTTTAGAGTAGAATGTTCTATAAATATCTGTTAAGTCCATTTGGCTCATGACTTCTCTTAGTCTGTCTACGTCTCTGTTTAATTTCTGTTTCCATGATCTGTCCATTGATGAGAGTGGGGTGTTGAAGTCTCCTACTATTATTGTGTGAGGTACAATGTGTGTTTTGAGCTTTAGTAAGATTTCTTTTACGTATGTAGGTGCCCTTGTATTTGGGGCATAGATATTTAGGATTGAGAGTTCATCTTGGTGGATTTTTCCTTTGATGAATATGAAGTGTCCTTCCTTATCTTTTTTGATGAATTTTAGTTGAAAATTGATTTTATTTGATATTAGAATGGCTACTCCAGCTTGCTTCTTCCTACCATTCTCTTGGAAAATTGTTTTCCAGCCTTTCACTCTGAGGTAGTGTCTGTCTTTGTCTCTGAGGTGTGTTTCCTGTAGGCAGCAGAATGCAGGGTCCTCGTTGCGTATCCAGTTTGTTAATCTATGTCTTTTTATTGGGGAGTTGAGTCCATTGATGTTGAGAGATATTAAGGAATAGTGATTATTGCTTCCTGTTATATTCATATTTGGATGTGAGGTTATGTTTGTGTGCTTTTCTTCTCTTTGTTTTGTTGCCAAGACGATTAGTTTCCTGTTTCTTCTAGAGTATAGCTTGCCTCCTTATGTTGAGCTTTACCATTTATTATCCTTTGTAGTGCTGGCTTTGTAGAAAGATATTGTGTAAATTTGGTTTTGTCATGGAATATCTTGGTTTCTCCATCTATGTTAATTGAGAGTTTTGCAGGATACAGTAACCTGGGCTGGCATTTGTGTTCTCTTAGGGTCTGTATGACATCTGTCCAGGATCTTCTGGCTTTCATAGTTTCTGGCGAAAAGTCTGGTGTAATTCTGATAGGTCTGCCTTTATATGTTACTTGACCTTTTTCCCTTACTGCTTTTAATATTCTTTCTTTATTTTGTGCGTTTGGTGTTTTGACTATTATGTGATGTGAGGTGTTTCTTTTCTGGTCCAATCTATTTGGAGTTCTGTAGGCTTCTTGTATGCCTATGGGTATCTCTTTTTTTAGGTTAGGGAAATTTTCTTCTATGATTTTGTTGAAGATATTTACTGGTCCTTTGAGCTGGGAGTCTTCACTCTCTTCTATACCTATTATCCTTAGGTTTGATCTTCTCATTGAGTCCTGTATGTTTTGGACCAGTAGCTTTTTCTGCTTTACATTATCTTTGACAGTTGAGTCAATGATTTCTATGGAATCTTCTGCTCCTGAGATTCTCTCTTCCATCTCTTGTATTCTGTTGGTGAAGCTCGTATCTACAGCTCCTTGTCTCTTCTTTTGATTTTCTATATCCAGGGTTGTTTCCATGTGTTCTTTCTTGATTGCTTCTATTTCCATTTTTAATTCCTTCAACTGTTTGATTGTGTTTTCCTGGAATTCTTTCAGGGATTTTTGTGACTCCTCTCTATGGGCTTCTACTTGTTTATTTACGATTTTCTGGAATTCTTTCAAGGATTTTTGCGATTCCTCTCTGTAGGCTTTACTTGTTCTCTAAGGGAGTTCTTCACGTCTTTCTTGAAGTCCTCCAGCATCCTGATCAAATATGATTTTGAAACTAGATCTTGCTTTTCTGGTGTGTTTGGACATTCCGTGTTTGTTTTGGTGGGAGAATTGGGCTCCGATGATGCCATGTAATCTTGGTTTCTGTTGCTTGGTTCCTGTGCTTGCCTCTCGCCATCAGATTATCTCTAGTGTTACTTTGTTCTGCTATTTCTGACAGTGGCTAGACTGTCCTATAAGCCTGTGTGTCAGGAGTGCTGTAGACCTGTTTTCCTGTTTTCTTTCAGCCAGTTATGGGGACAGAGTGTTCTGCTTTCGTGTGTGTAGTTTTTCCTATCTACAGGTCTTCAGCTGTTCCTGTGGGCCTGTGTCTGGAGTTCACCAGGCAGCTCACTTGCAGCAGTAATGTTCGTCTTACCTGTGGTCCCGAGGCTCAAGTTTGCTTGTGGGGTGTTGCTTACGAGCTCTCTGTGGCGGCAGCAACCAGGAAGGTCTGTGCTGCCCTTTCCGGGAGCTTCAGTGCACCAGGGTTCCAGATGGCATTTGGTGTTTTCCTCTGGCGTCAGAGATGTGTACAGAGTGCAGTCTCTTCTGGTTTCCCAGGCGTGTCTGCCTCTCTGAAGGTTTAGCTCTCCCTCCCACAGGATTTGGGTGCAAAGAACTGTTTATCTGGTCTGTCCCTTCAGGTTCCAGCGGTGTCTCAGGCGCAGGGGTCCTGCCGCTCTTGGGCCCTCCGCCACTGGAACCCAGAGGCCATATACAGTTTCCTCTTGGGCCAGGGATGTGGGCAGGGGTGGGCAGTGTTGGTGGTCTCTTCCGCTCTGCAGCCTCAGGAGTGCCCACCTGACCAGGCGGTGAGGTCTCTCTCCTACGGGGACTGGGAGCAGAGAGTTGCTGCAGGCCGGGATCCGCGGGTTTGGGACTCCCGGTAAACACAGGAAGTGCCTGGTCCTAGAGGAATTTTGCCTCTGTGTGTCCTGAGTTCACCAGGCAGGTCTCTTGCAGCAGAAAAGTTGGTCTTACCTGTGGTCCCGAGGCTCAAGTTTGCTCATTGGGGCAGCGCCATTCACTTTATCCATAATTGAAACCTTGAGTAACATGACCAATGGCTTACATCCAATGATTGGTATCTTGTGGCCCCGGCCACCTTGTCAGGGGACAATTATGTTCTCTGGAAAACTGAATTCATTGAAAATTATAGAGAGACAGTATTCTGCTATTCCAAAAGCAAAACCTCCAAAGCTTGGAGCAAGGATAAGCTTATAGGTCACAGCCCTTATGACACAAATGAAAAGCAGCCTAAGTTTCCTCCCAGTCTCTTAGCTCAGATTCAAAACACTGGTCTTAAAGCCTGGAAACAACTCCCCCAAAAGGAATCGGCGACTACCTCCCTGGCCAAAATATGATAGTGTCCCGATGAGCCCTATAACAATTTCATCAGCTGTCTCACAGATTCGGCTGAAAGACTTGTCGGTCGAGACAATAATGAAACTGAATTCATTAAACATCTTGTTTTCAAAAACACAAACCCTGCCTGTCAAGCCACCATATTGCCCCACCATAGTGGCTAGGACATTTCAGGCTATATCAAACTCTATGCAGGCATCGGTTCAGCTCGTACTATCCGCCTAGCCATTAGAGTCACCCTTAAAGACTTTACCCAGGATAGTCGCCCAAAGACTTGCTTCAGTTGCAAACAACCAGGCCAATTTCTCCAGAGAATGCCGGGCCCCTAGGGCCGAATGCACAGCTCCCTTCTCCCTGTGTCCTCGATGCAAAAGAGGTAGACATTGGGCTTCTGTGTGCTGCTCTAAAATGGATGTCCAAGGTAACAATCTGCCTCCAAGACAAGGAAAGCCCCAGAAGAGCCAGTCCCTGGCCCCAACCTGGAAACAAACCCCTAGGGCTCTCAGATTTGCCCCCCGCCCCCAAACACCTAACCCTCAGACTCAAATAACACAAAGCTGCCTCCCTCGGTTGAGCAACCACAGGCAGCGCAGGATTGGACCTCTGTTCCACCACCAGCACAATATTAACACCTGAAATGGGAATTCAGATTCTACCTACAGGAGTTTTGGGGCTGCTGCCCGGGACCTTTGGCCTCCTTCTTGGTTGTACCAGCCTACCCCTCCAGGGCCTGAACATTTTTCCTGGAGTAATGATTATACTGGGGAAATAGAGATTTTGGCCTCCTCTACTCTTGGTCCCCTAACCATAAGTTCAGGACAGAGAATTGCTCAATTACTTTTGATCCCCCTTATCCACCCCAACTCAAATGCTCAACAAAAATAACGGGTACCGGTAAATTTGGCTCCTCAGATGCTTACTGGGTCCAACAGATTACACAAGACCGACTCCTCCTCAAATTGAAACTAGATAGAAGGAGTTTTGAAGGACTTATAGATACCGGAGCAGATGCCACCGTAATTTCAGAAAAATCTTGGCCCTCCTCTTGACCCCTTACTTCATCTATGACTCACCTTAAAGGTATTGGGCAGACCACAAATACCCAACGAAGTTCCAAGGTCCTTACATGGACAGATGAGAAAGGTAATACCAGCACTGTCCAACCTTACGTTGTGCCTGGCTTACCAGTTAACCTTTTGGATAGGGATGTTCTTACCCAATTAAATCTCCTTATGTGTAGCCCAAATGAGACTGTAGCCATCAAGGCCCTGGACAGGGACCTGGAAAACATTCACAAGGCATAAGAAAGCCTATTCAGGTGAATGAAAAGTTGGGTCATTTGGGTTTGGGTGTGCCAAATTTACCCTAATGGCCACTGATGCTCCTGTACCCCATGCAGATAAAATCACTTGGAAATCCAATGATGCTGTGTGGGTTGATCAATGGCCATTGACTTCAGAAAAATTGGTCATGGCACTGATGTTAGTACAGGATCAACTTTCTGCCAGCTACCTTAAGCCCACTACCTCCCCTTGGAACACTCCCATCTTTGTAATCAAGAAAAAAATCAGGCAGGTGGAGGCTTTTTACAAGATTTGAGAGAGATTAATAAAACTATGCTTGCTATGGGAGCCTTGCAACCAGGGCTGCCTACACCTGTGGGCATTCCTACCAAATACTATAAAATAGTGATAGACCTTAAAGATGGTTTTTTACCATCCTTTTGCACCCTGAAGATAGAGAATGTTTTGCATTCAGTCTACCGTTGTCAAACTTTAAAGTGCCCATGCATCTATTTCAATGGAAGGTTCTGTCTCAGGGCCTGGTCAATAGCCCCACCTTATGCCAAAGATTTGTGGCCCATGTCATTGATCCATTTATGGTACTATGGCCTCTGTTTACATAATTCAATATATGGATGACATCCTCCTGGCAGGACCCAGTGGTTCTGAATTGCTTCACTGTTGCCAGCAGCTTTCACAAGAATTAAGTGCCTTCAGATTGCCCCTGATAAAATTCAGTCAAAAGATCCCTATTTTTACTTGGGGTTTGAATTTCATCATCAAAAGATTCTTACACAAAAAGTCTAGCTTAAGACTAGCCATGTAAAAACCCTAAAAAACTTTTGGGAGATATTAATTGGCCTAGGCTCTATCTTAAACTCCCACAGGAGAACTTAAGCCTCTTTTTGACATTCTTAAGGGAGACTCTAACCTCCGTCCCCATGATCCTTGACACCTGCGGCAGCCAACGCCCTGAAGATCATTGAAAGGGATATTCAAAGTCAGGGAGTTACCTTCATTTCCTATGATAAACCCTCCTCTTTCTTGTCTGCACGATGTTCCACACACCACTGGGGTGTTTTGGCAAAAAGGCCCCCTTTTATGGACACATCTTCCTGCTTCTCCCACTAAAGTCCTTATCCCTTATACCTCCTTGGTTGCTAAACTTATTCTCTTGGGACAAGAACAAAGCAGGCAGTTCTTTGGCAAAGATCCTGATAAGCTGATCTTGCCCTACACTAAGTATCAGATACACTGGCTTATACAGACTACTGATGAATGGCCTGTGGTTTGTTCCTCCTTTTTCAGGAATTGTTGATAATCACTATCCTACTGATAAATTGCTTCAATTTGCAAAGATTCGTCCCTTCATTTTTCCAAGGATCACATCTCCTCAATCTTTGACAGAGGCATGCCTGGTATTTACAGATGGCTCCTCTACTGGAAATGCAGCTTATGTTATTGATGGACAAACCACCACAATTCAGTCTCCCTTCAGTTCTGCACAACTTGTAGAACTCTTTGCAGTAATTAAAGTATTTCAAATAATGATAAATTGCCCTTTTAATTTATATACAGATAGTGCTTACATTGTCCAGTCTGTCCCACTCCTTGAGATGGTCCCTTATATTAAGCCTTCCATTAATTTTTCCATTAATAATTCCCTTATTTTCACAACTTCAGAAATTGATTACCTCCAGATTTCATCCCTTCTGCATTGGGCACCTCCGTGCTCATTCAGATCTCCCTGGCCCTCTCTCTGAGGGAAATGCTTGTGCTGATGCTGCCACCCGTTTGGCCTTCCCTGTCTCTATAGACCCCATTGCACAAGCTCAAGAGAGCCACTCATTACACCACTTAAATGCTTGGACACTTCGACAACTATTTAGAATTAACCTGAGAACAGGCACGTCAAATAGTTAAACAGTGCCCAGCTTGTGTCACACTGCTGCCCAACCCTCATTTGGGAGTCAATCCGAGGGGCCTGACCCCAAATGAGATATGGCAGATGGATGTCACCCATGTGCCTGAATTTGGACATCTTAAGTATCTTCATGTGGTAATAGACACCTTTAGTGGATTTATTTTTGCCAGCCTACATACCGGAGAAGTCTCAAAAAAAACTTATAGCCCATGTCCTAACTTGTCTTTCAGTTATGGGTAAACCTAAGGTTATCAAGACATATGGGAAAAAATTTTCAAGAGTTCTGCCACTGGCTGAAGGCACCTGCACCACCACAGTACCGATAACAGGGCATAGACCTGGGGAATTTAACAAAAGACAGAGACTGCAGTCATTCATGCTACAAGAATGCCGAAGCTTTACTGAGATTCACAGTATATATACACCAAGTCCACCCAGTAGACAAACCCCTGGAAGCACAATGGAAAAACAAGTTTACATTCTCAGGATAAAAACAGGAACTGACCATCGGCCAAACAGCAAAGGCCAAGATGATCCTTTCTTAAAAACAAAAGTTTCCACATGTGTCAGCAAGTCTCAGCAGGGGGCAAACACTGAGGGAGCCCACGAGGGTCCAGACAACCAACAACCTAGCCAACTACAGATTAAACGTTACTGGCATCCCTTAAGGCCAGGGCACTGCTGAACGCACTCACCAAACTCTCAAAAACATTCTCCTCAAGTTAAAAAGGGGTGACCTATACCCCATAAAAGGATCCCAAAAAAATTCTTCATCATGCATTATTTGTTCTTAACTTCTTAGGTTTAGATGCTTATGGCAAATCCACCACTGATCGTCTCTGGCACCGAGAAACAAATAAAACCTATGCCACAGTCATGTGGAAGGACCCTCTTACTTTTGAAGGGAATGGCCCCAACCCAGTTTTTATTTGGGCCTGAGGATCAGTGTGCCTGTTTGATACCAAAGCAGGGGCAGCTAGATGACTGCCAGGGAAGCTGGTCAAATAAAAAGATGCTCCTAACAGATCTCATCCCCCTAGAACAACTACTGATGATGATCTCAGGAGAAAAGATCTTCCTGAGATAGCCTCTCTTTTTCTTTCACAGCAGAAGATAAAAATGAAGGTGCTGCTCGTCTTCAGGTTGCTGCTGGTAGCAAGAAGAATTGATGCCAGCCTTGATCAGCCACTGATCCAAATCAGCTCCTGGCCACCCCGTATGGTAAACCCTGTTACAAGGAAGTACCCAGCTTGCCCCTGTATCATCCTACACCCACTCGGTTGATTGTGGAGACAAAAGTGCCTTTTAAATTATTACAACTCTCCTTCTAGAGGATTAGATCAAAAATGGACCTGTGTGAATAAACCCACCTACCTGTCCTGCCCAATGGTCAATGTCCCAATAACTGTTCCTTTGTTGACTAGATGCATGCCAGTTGTTATTCCGCCTTTACAACATGCCTTAGAGAAAATCAGCCTTATTTTATTTTATAGCTATCCCCTTTAGAAATTGAGAAAATACATGGGGTGGGGACTGCTTTTCTAATACCCAGGTGCCCCAACTCCTATGATTCAAAATATGCCACAGCTGATTGCCGCGCACCTCCTGGAAAGCCGGCTTGCTGGCCACAAACTGCTCCTGTTCATATCTTTCATGTGTCAGATGGTGGCAGCCCTACTTACCAGGCTCAGGAAGAACAGGTCCAACAAATAAGTCAGGCCCAGATTGATAATGTCCTTCCTTGCCTCCACCATCACCCACTCTGATTGCCAAAGTCCAGAGGCATTAATTTGGACCCCCAGACCACTGAGATTCTTGTTGCTACTCATGCCACCTTACATGTTCCCAATCCTTCTCTGGCCAGTGATTGTTGGCTGTGCCTTGCATTGGGAGTTTCCTGGCCCCTTGTGATACCCTTGCTTAATGATCCCACAGCCCTTCCCTCTCAAGATAGTTATAGATATTCAAGGCCCTTTAAGGTTCTACCAAGCAGTTTTAATATGTCTACCTGTCTCTTTAGTCCTTTTAAAAATAATTCCTTTGATGTGGATCTTGGCCTATCCATGTTTACTTCATATAATGACTTCATTAATTCTTCTGCTTCAGGCTGCCTTGGTAAAGGGAGGGTGTATGTGTGAGGGGAAAATATGTCATACTCCTTCCTCCCCATGAATTGTACCGGTTCTTCTGCTCTGGCCTTGCTTTTGCTGGACATTGAGATTATACCAGGGATGAGCCCATCCCTTTGCCTAGTTTTGACATGTTTGTCCCCAGATGTAAAAGAGCTGTTCAATCCCACTTTTAATTGGGTTGGGAATGTCTGGGGTGCTTGCTACCAGCTCTGCCGGTGTTGGAATGGCAAAAGATACTTACAACAAACTGTCCCAACAATTGATTGATAACATCAATATGGTCTATCAGTCAGTAAAAGATCTTCAAGATCAAGTGGACTCCCTGCCCAAAGTGGTCCTCCAAAATACATGGGGTCTTGACTTACTAAACACAGATAAGGGAGGTATCTGCTTAGGATTTCAGGAAAAAAATGTTTCTATACAAATAAGTCTGAAATCACCTGAGATCAGATCAAGAAGCACCAAGAAGACCTAAAAAAAAAAAAAAAAAAAAAAAAAAAAAAAAAAAAAACACATCAAGATCTCTTCACCAACCCCATGTGAAGTGCCTGGAATGGAGTCTTGCCTTACCTTCTTCCCCTCCTCTGGCCATTGTTTGGCCTGCTCATGTTACTGTCACTGGGACCCCTTCTTTTTAACAAACTCATGAGCTTTATTCGACAGCAGATTGACTCCCTGGCATTCATTATCAGAGACTTGATTTGACTGACAGAGGCCTGACCAAGCCCTGTGATGATCTGCCTCCTTTAGGGGCTGCATAAAACTCAGATTTGTATTGGTATGGGTACCTGTAAGAGGTGCTAGTACTTAGGTACTGCAAGGGGAAGACCATATTGTCCATCTCTGAGTCCCTTGAGAAGTGAACCTGATTGCATAGAGGTTACTGTTAATCTCTCCCTTGGTCGGATTTCACAGATAAGACTTCTGTCGAGATTAGCAAGACAAAAATTCTACTCCCCAAAAAGACACTGATACTGCACAAAGTGCTGGGAGGATCAGGTCAATGCTTCCCCCCTCTGGTTAATGCCCATTTATCCTCATAATGCAATCATCCTGGCTGCTTATTGGCCTCATAAAAAGAGTGAAAAAGGGAGGAGATGTTGGGAGCGAAGCCCACTTTTATACCCTCTGTTTCAGGAATGTTTCAGGCCAACTTATACAGCCTCCATTTCTGGGATACCTAGCCAGTTTTCTGTTCTTATCAGTACACCTGCAGGAACAAAAAACAACAACAACAACAACAACAACAACAATGACAATGGTGATGGTGATGAATTGGTCTTGGGCCCTGTGTGGCCTTCCCACTTATTTGTCTTTATAAGCCACTGCCCTGAAATAAAATTTGAGAGTTTGAACAGACAAACAACTTGCTTTCCTTTTCTGTGTCTCCTGTCCTCCATTCTTTGGCCCCCTCCTCAGGTCTCCGCTGAACCCCCTGCAGGTCAGAGCATTTTGGTCCTTCTTAGAAGGGGAACAAAAATATTCATAGGAGGAGATATGGAGACAAAGTTTGGAGACTGAAGGAAAGGCCATCCAGAGACTGCCCCACCTGAGGTTCCAGCCCATATACAGTCACCAAACGCAGACAATATTGCTGATGCCAAGAAATGCAAGCTGATAGGAGCCTGATATAGCTATCTCCTGAGAGGCTCTGGCAGAGCATGACAAATACAGAGGTGGATGCTCACAGCCAAACATTGAACTGTGAACAGGGTCCCCACTGGAGGAGTTAGAGAAAGGATTTGTCAATCCTTTGCTGAAGGGGTTTGCAACCTCATAAGAACAATAATCCCAACCAACCAGAGCCCCAAGGGACTATACCACCATCCAAAGAGTACACATGGACAAACCAATGGTTCCAGAAGCATATATAGCAGAGGATGCCCTTGTTGAGCATCAATGAGAGGAAAAGCCCTTGGTACTGCCACGACTCTATTCCCAATTGTATGGGACCGTCATGGCCAGGAGGCATGAAGGGGTGGGTAGGTGGGTGAGGGAACACCCTCACAGAATCAGGGGGAGAGCAGACGGAATATGGGATTGTTGGACAGAAAACTGGGAAAGGGGATAACATTTGAAATGCAAATAACAAAAATATCCAATTAAAAAAAAACAATACAGAGGTAAATGCTCACAGCCAACCATTGAATTGAGAACAGGGTCCCAAATGGAGGAGTTAGAGAAAGGACTGAAGTAGTTGAAGGGGTTTGCAACCCTGTAAGAACACAATAACAACCAACCATTACCCCCAGACTTCCCAGAGATTAAACCACCATCCCAAGAGGACACAGGGATGGACCTATGGCTCCATCCACATATGTAACAGAGGATGACCTTGTCAGGCATCCATGGGAGGAGAGGGCCTTGGTCGTGTCAAGGTTCAGTGCTCCATTGTAGGGGAATCTCATAGTGGGGAGGTGAGAGGGAGTGGGTGGGTGGGAGAGTCAGGGAGCACCCTTAGAGATGCAGGGGTGCAGGGGATAGAGGGTTTCTGGACAGGAAACAGAGAAATAGGATAACATTTAAAGTATGAATTAAAATGCAATTAAAAGAAAGAAAGGAAGGAAGGAAGGAAGGAAGGAAGGAAGGAAGGAAGGAAGGAAGGAAGAGAAATTATGCCTCCCCCACCAAGAAAAGAGAGTGAGATATCCTGAGACTCCACGAAAGGGAGCATAAGCAGACTTGGAAATGACATCTATCCTGAATGTTCTGAGGTTCTGAAGTTTTGAGGGCAGAGAGATTGCAGACACAGAGGAAGATATTAGATAACAGAGAAGAAACCTTAGAAATGTGAACTCTGGAGATGAAAGAGATGGTAGAAGAGTAAAGGTCATGGGTTCATGTGGTAGACCTGTTGCTAAGAAGCCAGTGACCCTCCCAAAAGCAACAGACAATCTCTATAAGGATTATGTTGATATTCCCAGTCCTGAGTCCATTCAACAAAGAAAAATTCCATGAAATTTGGGGTCTAGATGTTTAAGACATTAGAGTTTGTACAAGTCATCTTTCTTTTCTCAAAAGGGTAGGGAAAACAACTTTAAATATAGTGAACAGCATACTTTGGGATGGAATACAAGATTACTATGAATTGGCTGACCAAAATCAGGCATGACATGTCTCTACAAATGGCTTTTAGTCCAGTTCCTCCTAGGCTGCTGTTACCTTCAATAGCAATTTGATATTATTTCTGCATATAACCATGGTCCATAGTGTCTCACAATTATAACCATAATTTGTAAAGTTGTAGTCTTAGAAAGATTTACAGAGCATTTTGTCAACTTTCCTTGGAATCACTATCTCTACAATTATACCCAGTTCTCAGGATCCCTGTTAGGACCCTAAGAGAACACAAATGCCAGTCCAGGCTACTTTATCCAGCAAAACTCTCAATTAACATGGATGGAGAAACCAAGATATTCCATGACAAAACCAAATTTACACAATATCTTTCCAAAAATCCAGTACAACAAAGGATAATAGATAAAAAAACTCCAACACATGGAAGGAAAGTACACCTTAGAAAAAAGCCAGAAAGTAATGCAACAAAACCAAAAGAAGAGAGACACACAAACATAATTCCCACCTGTAACAATGAAAATAACAGGAAAGAACAACCAATATTCCTTAATTCCTCTTAACATCAATGGGGACTCAATTCAATAAAAAGATATAGACTAATAAACTGGATATGTAAAGAGGACCCAGCATTTTGCTGCATACAGGAAACACACCTCAGAGACAAAGAAAGACACTACCTCAGAGTAAAAGGCTGGAAAACAACTTTCAAAGCAAATGGCTGGAAGAAACAATCTGGAGTTGCCATTCTAATATAGAATAAAATTGATTTTCAACCAAAAGTCATTAAAAAAGATAAGGAAGGACACTGCAGAATCATCAAAGAAAAAATCCACCAAGATGAACTCTCAATCCTAAATATCTATGCTCCAAATGCAAGAGCACCTACATTCATAAAAGAAACCCCCACACTTATCAATGGACAGATCATGGAAACAGAAAATAAACACAGACACAGTGAAACAAATAGAAGTTATGAAACAAATGGATTTAGCAGATTTCTATACAACATTTCATCCTAAAACAAAAGAATATACTTTCTTCTCAGCACCTCATGGTACCTTCTCCAAAATTTACCATATAATCAGCCACAAACAGACCTCAACAGATGCAAGACATTGAAATAATCCCATGCATCCTATCAGATCACCACAGACTAAGGCTGGTCTTCAATAACAACAAAAACAATAGAAAGCCCACATACACATGGAACCTAAACAACCCTCTACTCAATGACAACTTGAAAAAGGAAGAAATAGAGAAAGAAATTAAAGACTTTTTAGAATCTAATGGAAATGAAGGCAAAACATATCCAAACTTATGGGACACAATGAAAACAGTGGTAAGAGGAAAACTCATAGCTCTGAGTGTCTCCAAAAAGAAACTGGAAAGAGCTTACACCAGCAGCTTGAAAGCAAACCTAAAAGCTCTAGACAAGAAAAAGCAAATACACCCAAGAGGAGTAGCCAGCAAGAAATAATCAAACTCAGGGCTGAAATCAACCACAAAGAATCAACAAAACCAGGAGATGGTTCTTTGAGAAAATCAACAAGATAGATAAACCCTTAGCCAGACTAACCAGAGGTCACAGAGACAGTATCCAAATTAACAAAATCAGAAATGAAAAGAAAGACATAACAACAGAATCTGAGGAAATTTTAAAAATTATTAGATCCTACTACTGAAGCCTATGCTCAACAAAACTGGAAAATCTGGATGAAGTGGCCAATTTTGTAGTCAGAAACCAGGTACCAAAGTTAAATGGAGATCAGATAAACCATCTAAACAGTCCTATAACCCCTAAAGAAATAGAAGCAGTCATTAAAAGTCTCCCAACCAAAAAAAAAACCCCAGGACCAGACCAGTTTAATGCATAATTTTATCAGACCTTCCAAGAAAACCTAATGCCAACACTCTTCAAACTATTCCACAAAATAGAAACAAAAGGAATACTATCCAATTCCTTCTATAAAGCCACAGTTACCCTTACACTTAAACCACACAAAGACCCTACAAAGAAAGAGAACTTCAGACCAGTTGCCCTCATGAATATTAATGCAAAAATACTCAATAAAATTCTTGCAAACCGAATCCAAGAATACATCAAAACGAGGCTTCATCCCAGGGATGCAAGAACTGCTCAATATATAGAAATCCATCAACAGAATCCACTATGTAAACAAACTCTAAGAAAAAAAAACCAATATGATCATTTCATTAGATGCTGAGAAAGTATTTGACAAAATTCAACACCCCTTCATGATAAAAGTCTTGGGAAGATCAGGAATTCAAGACCCATACCTAAACATAGTAAAAAGCAATATACAGCAAACCAGAAGTCAACAACAAACTAAATAGAGAAAAACTTGAAGTAATCCCAATAAAATCAGGGACTAGACAAGGCTGTCCACTCTCTCCTTACCTATTCAATATAGTACTTGAAGTCCTAGCCAGAGAAATTAGAAAACAAAAAGAGATCAAAGGGATACAAATTGGAAAGGAAGAAGTCAAAATGTCACTATTTGCAGATGATAGTATATTTAAGCAACCCCCAAAAATTCCAACAAAGAACTCCTACAGCTGATAAATAACTTCAGCAAGGTGGCTGGATATAAAATTATCTCAAACAAATCAGTAGCCTTCCTCTATTTAAAAGATAAACAGGGGCTGGAGAGATGGCTCAGCCGTTAAAGGCTAGGCTCACAACCAAAAATATAAAGATAAACAGGCTGAGAAAGAAATTAGGAAAATGACACCCTTTAAAATAGTCACAAATAGCATAAAATACCTTAGTGTGACTAACCAAGCAACTGAAAGATCTGTATGAGAAGAGCTTCAAGTCTCTGAAGAAAGAAATTGAAGATCTCAAAATGGAAAGACCTCCCATGCTCATGGATTGGCAGGATTAATATAGTAAAAATGGACATTTTTCCAAAAGTAATCTATAGATTCACTGAAATCCCTATCAAAATTCCAACTCAATTCTTCACACAATTAGAAAAAGCAATTTTCAGATTCGTTTGGAAAAACATAAAATCCAGGATAGTGGAAAACTATTCTCAAAAATAAAAGAACTTCTTGAGGAATCACCATCCCTGATCTCAAGCTATATTACAGAACAATCATGATAAAAACTGCATGATATTGGTACAGATAAAGGCAGGTAGATTAATGGAATAGAACTGAAGACCCAGAAATGAAACCACACACTTAGGGTCACTTGATCTTTGGCAAAGGAGCTTAAATTATCCAATAGGAAAAAAAGACAACACTTTCAACAAATGGTGCTGGTTCAACTGGAAGATTGCAGGTAGAAGACTGCAAATTGAAGCATTCTTAGCTCCTTGAACAAAGCTCAAGACCAAGTAATTCAAAGACCTCTGCATAAAACCAGATACACTCAAACTAATAGAGTGAGTAAGTGAGTGAGGTAACCCAATCACAGAAAAACACACTAGTTCTGTTTATTTTATTTTATTATCACTTAGAAGCCTGTTTGTTTTCTACTGAGAGAGAGAGAGAAAGAGAGAGAGAGAGAGAGGGAGAGAGAGAGAGAGGAAGAAGGAGGAGGAGGAAGAAGAAAGAGAGAGAGAGAGGAAGGAGGAGGAGAAGGAGGAGGAGGAAGAAGAAAGAGAGAGAGAGAGAGAGAGAGAGAGAGAGAGAGAGAGAGAGAGAAAGGATGAGAGGAGAGGTGGGAAGGAACCAAGAGAAGTATTGAGGAAAACCTCAATAAAGACGTATTACACACCAGAAAAAAATCTATTTTTAATAAAAAAGAAAAATAAATCAATTGACAAAAGGTATGAACTTTAAGATTATTTCTTATCTAAAACATGGACTGACCCTGGACTCTGACCTCATAGGTAGCAATGAATATCCTAGTAAGATCACCAGTGGAAGGGGAAGCCCTTGGTCCTGCTAAGACTGAACCCCCAGTGAACATGATTGTTGGGCGGAGGGCGGCAATGGGGGGAGGATGGGGAGGGGAACACCCATAAAGAAGGGGAGGGGGAGGGAGTAGGGGGATGTTTGCCCGGAAACTGGGAAAGGGAATAACATTCGAAATGTAAATAAGAAATACTCAAGTTAATAAAAAAATAAAATATTTCTTATATTTTACTTATTTACTGTGTTGGGGTACTGAACATGAGTGAAGGTTGGGGACAGCCTGTGCAAGTTGGTTCATCCTTCTACCATGTGGGTCATATAATCAAACACAGGTCATGATTCTTGGCAATACGCACTTTTATCCACTGAGTTATCTTGCCAGCTCAAAAACCACATAGTACATTAATCCTTTATATGAAACATTCATTATAGGCAATTTCATAAATACAGAAAAAAGTAGTTGTGGTTGCAGAGGCTGGAAAAGTCAATGGGAAATGACTGGTGATGAGTATGGAATTTCTCTTCTGGGTGATGCAATTTACAGAAGATAAACAGTGGCAATGAGACAATCTTGTGGAAAAAAAATAAACTAAAACCACTAGAGTATAAGCAGGTGAATATGTGATATGCAAATTATGTCTTAGTTTTATTTAAAAGCAATTGTCTTCACATAAAAATATTCATGTAGAAGAAAGTACTATTGAGATCTACATGCTTTTGAGTACATTTGTGCTAGAAATTTGATAAACAGAAGTAAACAATATTTTTCTTTGTCAGAAAAAGAATGAGCAATGTGCTGTTTCTGTCTGTATAGATATACATATGCCACAGAGTGCATGCAGAGGTTGGGGGATAATTTTCAGTAGTCGGTTATGTCCTTCCACTGTGAGTTCCAGGGATCAACTCAGGTCATCAGCTTATATGGCAAGTACCTTTATCTGCCAGGCCATCTAGCCATATGTATACCTCACTGGAAAATAGTACCAGAAAAAATGTCTCTTTTTTCTTTGTCAATAAAAGAATAAGCAGTGTGTGGTACAGAAGACAGAATAGAGGCCAGAAGGTGATGGATGGCGATAGTCGTCTTGAAGCTAAGCAAGGATACTTCTTTGCTGGTCTTCAGAATGCTTGGAATTCAAGGAATGACTGACAGCTGAGAAAAGACAGTGAGCTGAAGATTTGTGATGTGGTGTCTGGTATTTAAATTCTCCTGGTTGCTTCTACCAAGACAGAGAGAAAAGACCTTTGTGAAAACCTTAAGTACCTTCCCCTAAACAAAGACTCATTATCATGTAATCCTTGGCAATTCAACTTGTATTCAACATACTATACCTTCCTTGAACAAATCAAGTAGAGTAAGACCTGTGCCTGAAGTCTCTAGGGCTGTGATGCTCCTGCTATATCATATCATTTGCATTGGATGAATGCACTCTGGGAGGCTAAGTCTTTCCACTATCCAACCTGATATACTTGTTTCATGAGTCATGTATACTACACTGCATCCCTTTTCCACGACAGATAAATGAGCAGCAGGCTCAGAAATTCTACTCCTGTGAGTCTCTCAAACCTCCGTCAGTAAACACACAGCAAAGTTTAATTCCATCCCTGAGTCATGCCAACATTCCCAGAAGTTTTTCATGAAAAGAGATGCCAACACAGTAGCTGAAAAACAGAACCAACCCAGATTGCACCAACAGATGAACGGATAAAGAAAATGTGGTGCACATGTACAATGGAATCGTTCCACCATGAAAAAAATGTTCCACCAGGACATTTGCAAGAAAGTGCGTGCGTGCGTGCGTGCGTGCGTGCGTGCGTGCGTGCGTGCGTGTGTGTGTGTGTGTGTGTGTTGAAATCAGAAAGGGGATCATGAGAGGGAAGAAGAGATCATGTGAGGGTGGGTGGTAAAGGAGTTCACATGACATAAAAATCCAGTACAACTGTTTAAGGGGAGGAAAGGAACCAAGAATATGGAATAAGCGGAAAGCGATAGAGACTGAATGAGAACAAAATGTCTCTGTTTCTCTCTATCTCTCTGTTTCTCTGTCTGTCTCTGTCTGTGTGTAAATGTATTTTTGCATAATAAATATTTAGTCAGTATATCTTTGATTGTACTGTATTAGAATGTTTGATTTTTAAAATGCCCTGACCCTCCCTAGCTGCAGAACTCAGAGGAGCAGGCCCTGTTCCTAACCAAGGAGCACAGTAGATCTGATCATGATGGCAAGGGCACTGGTGAGTTGCTTGAGGGCATGAGGTGGGAGAGCTAGCCCAACACATCCAGAGCTGCAGCATTCAGAAGAGTAGACCCTACAACTCACCTGGGCAGCACTCTAGAGCTAGTCTTCTGGTGTGGATATAGTTAGCCGTCTCTCAGGGCATGACAGCAGGAGAGCTGGCTCTGCCTCTGGCTAGCAGTGGCACTGGGTAAGCTAGTCAAGGAAATTGATAGAGAATTTGCCCTGGTGGTGAGGATACAGGAGAGCTGCATGCTGACCCGCTTAGCTACCACCAAGACATAAATCCAAGGCCTTGAGTTGGCACACCCCAACATCTATCCCACCTATGAACTACTGGAGCACAGATACAATGCTGCAGGATTGCCCCATGACAGAAGGCAACACAAGATATCCGAGAGGAGTCCCAGTAAGGATCCAATATTGATAATGTAACAGAAGCCTTAAACCAGATGAATGTCTCATTGCAATGAACATTTGCAAATAAAGAAATGTGAACAAAAGAGTACACTGTGGGACACTCTGCTACAGCTTTCACAATATTTTTTCTTTTGGGAGAGAGGTTGAAAAGACAGAGGGTAGTTGTCTCTGTGTTTTACTGCTGTGAACAGACACACATGACCAAGACAAGTCTTATAAAGGACAACAATTAATAGGGGCTGGGTTACAGGTTCAGAGGTTCAGTCTAGTATCATAAAGGTGGGAGTATGGCAGCATTCAGGCAGGCATGACACTGAGTTCTACATCTCCATCTGAAGGCTGCTAGCAGAATACTGGCTTCCAGGCAGCTAGGATGAGGGTCTTATAGCCCACACTCAGTGACACACCTATTCCAACAGGCCCACACCTGGGCCAAGCTTGTACAAACCATCACATTCCACTCCCTGGCCCCAATACACTTGTCCAAACATATGAGTCTATGGAGGCCATAACCAAACATAGCATAATAAAAAAATACATTTAGCCTAATTCCAAAAGTTCCAATAGTCTGTAGCAATCTCAATAATGTTAAAAGTTCAAAGTCTCTTCTGAGATTCAATTGTAATTCCCAAAGCAAGACAGGAAACTATCTCTCACATCTGATGTCAAAGGAGTCTTCAGATCTCCAACTCTTTTTTTCATTTTTGTTGATGGCAACAAATTACTTTCTCCTAGGTTGGTTCCATTCCCTGTTAATAACTTTACTCAGCAGATAGCCCATGACACTGGCATCTCAAATATTGGGGTTTCCAAGGCAACTTTAATGTTACGCCTTCTTCTTCTTTCAAAGACTGGGTTCCACACATGATCTTCTGGGATCCTCCAAAGGACTGGTGTCACTTCTCCAGTTCTGCCCTCTGTAGAATTATAAGCTCAGGTTGATCCACTCCACTGTTGCTGCTATTCTTGGTGATCATCCCATCCCATAGTACTGGCATCTCCAATACACTTGGGTCTTCCACTGCAACTAGGCTTCACCAATAGCCTCTCATAAACTCTCTTCATGGTGCCAAGCCTCAATTCCTTTGTATGACCCCTTCAGTTCTGGGCCATCAACTGCAACTGAGGCTGCACCTTTACCAATGGCCTTCCATGGCCTCACATAATACCAAGCCTCAGCTGCTCTTCACAATGCCTTCAAAACCAGCACCACATGGGTGACTCTTGCACATTACCAAGTGCAGCTGCTGCAGAAAGTACAATGTTGGCTATCTCTGGAACACAGATTCTTTGTGCTCTCAGAAAACACCTCCCAGGAAATTTACCTCAGTGATGTTGGTGTCTTCTTAATCAACGCTAATTTCTTAGCTCCAGCTAACCAGCATCAACTGTCCAAGTAGTCTCTTCTACTTTTCACTCTAAAGCCAGAGCCACATGGCTGAAGCTGCCAAGTTCCACTACTTGCAGGAGCTGGAACCTGGCCTCCTTGCTCTACTACATTATTACTAGCTTTATGTTTTTCAACTCCTTCATTGCCCTGCCTAAGCTTGGCTGTCCCGGATCATGCTATATACATCATTCTTTAACCCAGAGATCTGCATGCCTGTCTCCTGGGATTAAAGGGGTGTACCACCAAACCTAGATTTAAGTTTTTCTTCATCTAGAACTTGCTTTGTCTCAAACTTGCCTTGAACTCAGAGATCTGTTTTGCTTTATCTCCTGGGATTAAAGGTATGTACCACCATGCATGGATCTAAATGTAGCTAGGTAGGATCTTGCCCCTAAATCCCTTAATCTGTTAACTCCTAGAACATGGAATTCAGCTCCATTTCACTTCCTCATGCCCCTTTAATACTTGAATCATATATTTTATCTTTTTTCCTTTCTCAGCTTGCTACACTTGTTTAAAAGGCTCTTCATGAGATTTAACCAGAGAACAAAGTCCATAATGGTCATTTCTGAGATTTCCTTTGTCAGTGCAATTAATCTGAGTTTCTTAACCTTAGCCTCAGGAAGACTCTTCAGTCAAGGGCAAAAAGTATCCACATTCTTCACCAAAATACCACAAGAACAGTCTCTAGGCCACATATTGAAATTCTTCTCTACTAAAACCTCTCTGGTCAGGTCAGCACAGTCCAAATCACTCACATCTTTCTAGTCCTTCTAGGAAAGCCCATTAAGCCCCACTTAAAGCATTCCAATCCTTTCCAAATCCAAAGTCCCCAAATCCACATTGTTTCAAACAAAAGCATGGTCAGGCCTATCACAGCAATACCCCAGTCCCTAGAACCAACTTCTGTCTTAGTTAGTGTTTTACTTCTGTGAACAGACACCATGACCAAGGCAAGTCTTATAAAGGAAAACATTTAATTGTGAATGGATTACAGGCTCAGAGGTTCAGTCCAGTATCATCAAGGTGAAAACATGGCAGCATCCAGGCAGACATGGTAAAGGAGGAGCTGAGAGTTCTACATTTTCGTCTGAAGGCTGCTAGCAGAATACTGGCTTCCAGGTAGTTAGGATGTGGGTCTTACACCCATAGTGACACACCTACTTCAACAGGTCCACACCTTCTAATAGTGCCACTTGCTGGGCTGAGCGTATACAAACCATCACAGTAGGGATGGGGAGATAAGTGGAATTGGGGTTCAAGATGTGAAATTCACAAAGAATTAATAAAAAGTTAAATAAAAATTATTTGAGGAGGCAGACACGCCTGGGAAACCAGAAGAGACTGCACTCTGCACACATCTCGGATGCCAGAGGAAAACACCAAACGCCATCTGGAACCCTGGTGCACTGAAGCTCCCGGAAAGGGCGGCGCAGATCTTCCTGGTTGCTGCCGCCACAGAGAGCTCGTGGGCAGCACCCCGAGAGCGAACTTCAGCCTCGGGGCCACAGGTAAGACCAACTTTTCTGCTGCAAGTGACCTGCCTGGTGAACTCAAGACACAGACCCACAGGAACAGCTGAAGACCTATAGAGAGGAAAAACTACACGCCCAAAAGCAGAACACTCTGTCCCCATAACTGGCTGAAAGAAAACAGGAAAACAGGTCTACAGCACTCCTGACACACAGGCTTATAGGACAGTCTAGCCACTGTCAGAAATAGCAGAACAAAGTAACACTAGAGATAATCTCATGGCGAGAGGCAAGCACAGGAACCCAAGCAACAGAAACCAAGACTACATGGCATCATCGGAGCCCAATTCTCCCACCAAAACAAAAATGGAATATCCAAACACACCAGAAAAGCAAGATCTAGTTTCAAAATCATATTTGATCATGATGCTGGAGGACCTCAAGAAAGACGTGAAGAACTCCCTTAGAGAAACACAGGAAAACATTAATAAACAAGTAAAAGCCTACAGAGAGGAATTGCAAAAATCCCTGAAAGAATTCCAGGAAAACACAATCAAACAGTTGAAGGAATTAAAAATGGAAATAGAAGCAATCAAGAAAGAACACATGGAAACAACCCTGGATATAGAAAACCAAAAGAAGAGACAAGGAGCTGTAGATACAAGCTTCACCAACAGAATACAAGTGATGGAAGAGAGAATCTCAGGAGCAGAAGATTCCATAGAAATCATTGAATCAACAGTCAAAAATAATGTAAAGCAGAAAAAGCTACTGGTCCAAAACATACAGGAAATCCAGGACTCAATGAGAAGATCAAACCTAAGGATAATAGGTTTAGAAGAGAGTGAAGACTCCCAGCTCAAAGGACCAGTACATATCTTCAACAAAATCATAGAAGAAAACTTCCCTAACCTAAAAAAAGAGATACCCATAGGCATACAAGAAGCCTACAGAACTCCAAATAGATTAGACCAGACCAGAAACACCTCCCATCACATAATAGTCAAAACACCAAATGCACAAAATAAAGAAAGAATATTAAAAGCAGTAAGGGAAAAAGGTCAAGTAACATATAAAGGCAGACCTATCACAATCACACCAGACTTTTCGCCAGAAACTATGAAGGCCAGAAGATCCTGGACAGATGTCATACAGACCCTAAGAGAGCACAAATGCCAGCCCAGGTTACTGTATCCTGCAAAACTCTCAATTAACATAGATGGAGAAACCAAGATATTCCATGACAAAACCAAATTTACACAGTATCTTTCTACAAATCCAGCACTACAAAGGATAATAAATAGTAAAGCCCAACAGAAGGAGGCAAGCTATACCCTAGAAGAAGCAAGAAACTAATCGTCTTGGCAACAAAACGAAGAGAAGAAAAGCACACAAAAATAACCTCACATCCAAATATGAATATAACAGGAAGTAATAATCACTATTCCTTAATATCTCTCAATATCAATGGCCTCAACTCCCCAATAAAAAGACATAGATTAACAAACTGGATACGCAACGAGGACCCTGCATTCTGCTGCCTACAGGAAACACACCTCAGAGACAAAGACAGACACTACCTCAGAGTGAAAGGCTGGAAAACAACTTTCCAAGCAAATGGTCGGAAGAAGCAAGCTGGAGTAGCCATTCTAATATCAAATGAAATCAATTTTCAACTAAAAGTCATCAAAAAGGATAAGGAAGGACACTTCATATTCATCAAAGGAAAATCCACCAAGACGAAGTCTCAATCCTAAATAACTATGCCCCAAATACAAGGGCACCTACATATGTAAAAGAAACCTGACTAAAGCTCAAAACACACATTGCACCTCACACAATAATATTAGGAGACTTCAACACCCCACTCTCATCAATGGACAGATCATGGAAACAAAAATTAAACAGAGACGTAGACAGACTAAGAGAAGTCATGAGCCAAATGGACTTAACAGATATTTATAGAACATTCTATCCTAAAGCAAAAGGATATACCTTCTTCTCAGCTCCTCATGGTACTTTCTCCAAAATTGACCATATAATTGGTCAAAGAACGGGCCTCAACAGGTACAGAGAGATAGAAATAATCCCATGTGTGCTATCAGACCACCACGGCCTAAAACTGGTCTTCAATAACAATAAGGGAAGAATGATCACATATACGTGGAAATTGAACAATGCTCTACTCAATGATAACCTGGTCAAGGAAGAAATAAAGAAAGAAATTAAAAACTTTTTAGAATTTAATGAAAATGAAGGTACAATATACCCAAACTTATGGGACACAAGGAAAGCTGTGCTAAGAGGAAAACTCATAGCACTGAGTGCCTGCAGATAGAAACAGGAAAGAGCATATATCAGCAGCTTGACAGCACACCTAAAAGCTCTAGAACAAAAAGAAGCAAATACACCCAGGAGGAGTAGAAGGCAGGAAATAATTAAACTCAGAGCTGAAATCAACCAAGTAGAAACAAAAAGGACCATAGAAAGAATCAACAGAACCAAAAGTTGGTTCTTTGAGAAAATCAACAAGATAGATAAACCCTTAGCCAGACTAACGAGAGGACACAGAGAGTGTGTCCAAATTAACAAAATCAGAAATGAAAAGGGAGACATAACTACAGATTCGGAGGAAATTCAAAAAATCATCAGATCTTACCATAAAAGTCTATATTCAACAAAACTTGAAAATCTACAGGAAATGGACAATTTCCTAGACAGATACCAGGTACCGAAGTTAAATCAGGAACAGATAAACCAGTTAAACAACCCCATAACTCCTAAGGAAATAGAAGCAGTCATTAAAGGTCTCCCAACCAAAAAGAGCCCAGGTCCAGACGGGTTTAGTGCAGAATTCTATCAAACCTTCATAGAGACCTCATACCAATATTATCCAAACTATTCCACAAAATTGAAACAGATGGAGCACTCCCAAATTCCTTCTATGAAGCCACAATTACTCTTATACCTAAACCACACAAAGACCCAACAAAGAAAGAAAACTTCAGACCAATTTCCCTTATGAATATCGACGCAAAAATACTCAATAAAATACTGGGAAACCTAATCCAAGAGCACATCAAAACAATCATCCACCATGATCAAGTAGGCTTCATCCCAGTCATGCAGGGATGGTTTAATATACAGAAAACCATCAACATGATTCATTATATAAACAAACTGAAAGAACAAAACCACATGATCATTTCATTAGATGCTGAGAAAGCATTTGACAAAATTCAACACCCCTTCATGATAAAAGTCCTGGAAAGAATAGGAATTCAAGGCCCATACCTAAACATAGTAAAAGCCATATACAGCAAACCAGTTGCTAACATTAAACTAAATGGAGAGAAACTTGAAGCAATCCCACTAAAATCAGGGATTAGACAAGGCTGCCCACTCTCTCCCTACTTATTCAATATAGTTCTTGAAGTTCTAGCCAGAGCAATCAGACAACAAAAGGAGATCAAAGGGATACAGATCGGAAAAGAAGAGGTCAAAATATCACTATTTGCAGATGATATGATAGTATATTTAAGTGATCCCAAAAGTTCCACCAGAGAACTACTAAAGCTGATAAACAACTTCAGCAAAGTGGCTGGGTATAAAATTAACTCAAATAAATCAGTTGCCTTCCTCTATACAAAAGAGAAACAAGCCGAGAAAGAAATTAGGGAAACGACACCCTTCATAATAGACCCAAATAATATAAAGTACCTCGGTGTGACTTTAACCAAGCAAGTAAAAGATCTGTACAATAAGAACTTCAAGACTCTGAAGAAAGAAATTGAAGAAGACCTCAGAAGATGGAAAGATCTCCCATGCTCATGGATTGGCAGGATTAATATAGTAAAAATGGCCGTTTTACCAAAAGCAATCTACAGATTCAATGCAATCCCCATAAAATACCAATCCAATTCTTCAAAGAGTTAGACAGAACAATTGGCAAATTCATCTGGAATAACAAAAAACCCAGGATAGCTAAAACTATCCTCAACAATAAAAGGACTTCAGGGGGAATCACTATCCCTGAACTCAAGCAGTATTACAGAGCAATAGTGATAAAAACTGCATGGTATTGGTACAGAGACAGACAGATAGACCAAAGGAATAGAATTGAAGACCCAGAAATGAATTCAAACACCTATGGTCACTTGATTTTTGACAAAGGATCCAACCATCCAATGGAAAAAAAGATAGCATTTTCAGCAAATGGTGCTGGTTCAACTGGAGGGCAACATGTAGAAGAATGCAGATCGATCCATGCTTATCACCCTGTACAAAGCTTAAGTCCAAGTGGATCAAGAACCTCCACATCAAACCAGACACACTCAAACTAATAGAAGAAAAACTAGGGAAGCATCTGGAACACATGGGCACTGGAAAAAATTTCCTGAACAAAACAACAATGGCTTATGCTCTAAGATCAAGAATCGACAAATGGGATCTCATAAAACTGCAAAGCTTCTGTAAGGCAAAGGACACTGTGGTTAGGACAAAATGGCAACCAACAGATTGGGAAAAGATCTTTACCAATCCTACAACAGATAGAGGCCTTATATCCAAAATATACAAAGAACTCAAGAAGTTAGACCGCAGGGAGACAAATAACCCTATTAAAAATGGGGTTCAGGGCTAAACAAAGAATTCACAGCTGAGGAATGCCGAATGGCTGAGAAACACCTAAAGAAATGTTCAACATCTTTAGTCATAAGGGAAATGCAAATCAAAACAACCCTGAGATTTCACCTCACACCAGTGAGAATGGCTAAGATCAAAACCTCAGGTGACAGCAGATGCTGGCGAGGATGCGGAGAAAGAGGAACACTCCTCCATTGTTGGTGCAATTGCAGACTGGTACAACCATTCTGGAAATCATTTGGAGGTTCCTCAGAAAATTGGACATTGAACTGCCTGAGGATCCAGCTATACCTCTCATGGGCATATACCCAAAAGATGCCCCAACATATAAAAAAGACACGTGCTCCACTATGTTCATCGCAGCCTTATTTATAATAGCCAGAAGCTGGAAAGAACCCAGATGCCCTTCAACAGAGGAATGGATACAGAAAATGTGGTACATCTACACAATGGAATATTACTCAGCTATCAAAAACAACGAGTTTATGAAATTCGTAGGCAAATGGTTGGAACTGGAAAATATCATCCTGAGTGAGCTAACCCAATCACAGAAAGACATACATGGTATGCACTCATTGATAAGTGGCTATTAGCCCAAATGCTTGAATTACCCTAGATGCCTAGAACAAATGAAACTCAAGACGGATGATCAAAATGTGAATGCTTCACTCCTTCTTTAAAAGGGGAACAAGAATACCCTTGGCAGGGAATAGAGAGGCAAAGATTAAAACAGAGACTGAAGGAACACCCCTTCAGAGCCTGCCCCACATGTGGCCCATACATATACAGCCACCCAATTAGACAAGATGGATGAAGCAAAAGTGCAGACCGACAGGAGCCGGATGTAGATCTCTCCTGAGAGACACAGCCAGAATACAGCAAATACAGAGGCGAATGCCAGCAGCAAACCACTGAACTGAGAATAGGACCCCCGTTGAAGGAATCAGAGAAAGAACTGAAAGAGCCTGAAGGGGCACGAGACCCCATATGTACAACAATGCCAAGCAACCAGAGCTTCCAGGGACTAAGCCACTACCTAAAGACTATACATGGACTGACCCTGGACTCTGACCTCATAGATAGCAATGAATATCCTAGTAAGAGCACCAGTGGAAGGGGAAGCCCTGGGTCCTGCTAAGACTGAACCCCCAGTGAACTAGACTGTTGGAGGGAGGGCGGCAATGGGGGGAGGGTTGGGAGGGGAACACCCATAGGGAAGGAGAGGGGGGAGGGGGATGTTTGCCCGGAAACCGGGAAAGGGAATAACACTGGAAATGTATATAAGAAATACTCAAGTTAATAAAAAAAATTGTTTGAGATACTGTCTGGAGTTTTATACAAGGTCATTGAATGGATTTTGAAATAGGATTAGCACAGAATTTACAATTTCTGAAATGTCTCTAAATACACTGCTGCCAGTTTGTACTGTGTTTTTATGCATAGCAGCATTCTTGAGTTTGATCATTATGAAGTCAAAATATTGATCATCTCTGAGAAAAGTTGAAGATGCTCTCCAAATATTCAGCCAAGGTTTGATTTTTGATGTAAAAATAAACAGCAAACCATTTCTTTAGTATTCAGTTAGTTTTCTTTAATAAATTACAAAATTATATGTATGCTGAAAAGTGTTTCCAAATAAAAGTATGATTTATTATCAGTAAGTGTTTGAATACCTATCACATAAAATTTTCTCAGACTAAAGAGGATTGTGAGTACAATGAGCTTGAGAAGCTCTGGTCCAGATCCGTGTTCTAGACCCTGAGCAACTGCATAGCATGGTCCATATTTGCATAAACCCTAAAGTAATTTTCCTACTTTTTCTCAATCAGAGAACCAAATACTCTATAATTACTTGCATTTGTGTCAGTCTAGCTTTTAAAGGACATTTTGGAGAGACCCAACCGCCTGGTCAGGTGGGCACTCCTGAGGCTGCAGAGCGGAAAAGACCACCAACACTGCTCACCCCTGGCCACATCCCTGGCCCAAGAGGAAACTGTATAAGGCCTCTGGGCTCCCGTGGGGGAGGGCCCAGGAGCAGCAGGACACCTGCCTGAGACACCGCCGGAACCTGAGGGAAACAGACCTGATAAACAGTTCTCTGCACCCAAATCCCGTGGGAGGGAGAGCTGAACCTTGAGAGAGGCAGACAAGCCTGGGAAACCAGAAGAGACTGCTCTCTGCACACACATCTCGGATGCCAGAGGAAAAAGCCAAAGACCATCTGGAACCCTGGTGCACTGAAGCTCCCGGAAACTGCGGCACAGGTCTTCCTGGTTGCTGCCGCTGCAGAGAGCCCGTGGGCAGCACCCCACGAGCGAACTTGAGCCCCGGGACCACAGGTAAGACCAACTTTTCTGCTGCAAGAAAGCTGCCTGGTGAGCTTGGGACACACGGAAGCAGAATTCCTCTAGGACCGGGCACATTCTGTGTTTACCGGAAGTCCCACACCCGCGTATCCTGGCCCGCAGCAGCTCTCTGCTCCCAGACCCTGTGAGAGAGAGACCCAACCGCCTGGTCAGGTGGGCACTCCTGAGGCTGCAGAGCAGAAGAGACCACCAACACTGCTCACCCCTGCCCACATCCCTGGCCCAAGAGGAAACTGTATAAGGCCTCTGGGCTCCCGTGGGGGAGGGCCCAGGAGCGGCAGGACCCCTGTGCCTGAGACACCACCAGAACCTGAAGGAAACAGACCGGATAAACAGTTCTCTGCACCCAAATCCCGTGGGAGGGAGAGCTACACCTTCAGAGAGGCAGGCAAGCCTGGGAAACCAGAAGAGACTGCTCTCTGCACACACATCTCGGACGCCAGAGGAAAAAGCCAAAGACCATCTGGAACCCTGGTGCACTGAAGCTCCCGGAAACGGCAGCACAAGTCTTCCTGGTTGCTGCCGCTGCAGAGAGCCCGTGGGCAGCACCCCACGAGCGAACTTGAGCCTCGTGACCACAGGTAAGACCAAATTTTCTGCTGCAAGAAAGCTGCCTGGTGAACTCAAGACACAGGCCCACAGGAACAGCTGAAGACCTGTAGAGAGGAAAAACTACATGCCGGAAAGCAGAACGCTCTGTCCCCATAACTGACTGAAAGAGAGGAAAACAGGTCTACAGCACTCCTGACACACAGGCTTATAGTACAGTCTAGCCACTGTCAGAAATAGCAGAACAAAGTAACACTAGAGATAATCTGATGGCGAGAGGCAAGCACAGGAACCCAAGCAACAGAAACCAAGACTACATGGCACCATCGGAGCCCAATTCTCCCATCAAAACAAACATGGAATATCCAAACACACCAGAAAAGCAAGATCTAGTTTCAAAATCATTTTTGATCATGATGCTGGAGGACTTCAAGAAAGACGTGAAGAACTCCCTTAGAGAACAAGTAGAAGCCTACAGAGAGGAATCGCAAAAATGCCTGAAAGAATCGCAAAAATCCCTGAAAGAATTCCAGGAAAACATAAATAAACAAGTAGAAGCCCATAGAGAGGAGACACAAACATCCCTGAAAGAATTCCAGGAAAACATAAATAAACAAGTAGTGAAAAGAAAATTATACGAATTCTAGGTTTATAAATATAAAAATTAAAAAAATAAACCCCAAAAGGCCACAGACCCAGGGCTAAGCCCTGCAGCCAAGACTAGCAGGCCATAAAGATAAAGGAGCACAGGAAACACTGTTCAGGCAGGACTGACAAGCCATAAAGAAAAGGAATGCAGGAACCAGCCTGAGTTAATGGGACTGATTCATGGGACGTCTGGCAGGAAGACATCTCCCCCCAGCTCACTCAGGGCCATCCTCCAGACCCTGATAAGCCCCTGACTTCTAACACGTACTCTTTCTGCTTTGTTCTCACTGCTATGTTTGAATGAGCCAATTGTATGTAACCACGCCAAAACCCCCTAGCCTTCTCTATATAACCCTCTGACTTTTGAGTTTCGGGGCCGACACCTCTGTCTCCTGCGTGGGATACGTGTCGGCCCGGAGATCTCTGTAATAGGTCTCCGTAATAAACCTCGCCTTTGCTTATTACATCCAAAATGGTCTCTCTGTGTCTGGGGTCCGCGATTTCCCAAGACTTGAGTAAGGGTCTCTCTGCGTGGGATCTTTCATAATAATGGGGGCTCGTCCGGGATCTGCGCGACCACCCCAGACTCCGAAGACCCCTTGGAGGTGAGTTGGATGTTTGTCTGAGTGTTTCTGTGAGAGCGGCGCCGCATTTGTCAGTCTGTGTCTGTCTGTTTTGGTTCCGCCGTGTGTGTATATGTGTGTGTCTCGGTACCGGTGAAGTCTCACTCTGGTCAGTACTTAGAGAGTGGACGTGGAGTCTCACTCTGGTCAGTACTTAGAGAGTGGACGTGGAGTCTCACTCTGGTCAGTACTTAGAGAGTGGACGTGGAGTCTCACTCTGGTCAGTGCTTAGAGAGTGGACGTGGAATCTCACTCTGGTCAGTGCTTAGAGAGTGGACGTGGAGTCTCACTCTGGTCAGTGCTTAGAGAGTGGACGTGGAGTCTCACTCTGGTCAGTGCTTAGAGAGTGGACGTAGAGTCTCACTCTGGTCAGTGCTTAGAGAGTGGACGTGGAGTCTCACTCTGGTCAGTGCTTAGAGAGTGGACGTGGAGTCTCACTCTGGTCAGTGCTTAGAGAGTGGAAGTGGAGTCTCACTCTGGTCAGTGCTTAGAGAGTGGAAGTGGAGTCTCACTCTGGTCAGTACTTAGAGAGTGGACGTGGAGTCTCACTCTGGTCAGTACTTAGAGAGTGGACGTGGAGTCTCACTCTGGTCAGTACCTAGAGAGTGGACGTGGAGTCTCACTCTGGTCAGTGCTTAGAGAGTGGAAGTGGAATACGTGTTAGTGTCTGTTGTCTGTATTCTGTTTCTGTGTTTGGTATCCCAGAAGCAGCTAAGGTTAAGCTGCAGTTTGGGCCAGGTACTGAAGGTACCAGGCATCTGTGAAAATTGGTTATAGGATGCTTTGTCTTGGTCTTGTTTGTCTGGTTTGTTTTCTGTGGTATTGTCGAGTGTCTTTTTGGCTTTTGTTTCGTTTTTAAATTTAGACTGACGACTGTGTTTAAAATCTTGGACTGACGACTGTGTTTAAAATCTTGGACTGACGACTGTGTTTGAAATCATGAAACTGTTTGCTTTGTTCGTCATAGAGTTTTACTTGGTCCTCTTGGTGCTTAAGTTAAAAGTTAAAAATAATTTGCTTGAGAGAAATTGTTTTCTGCCAAGGAGTTTTGTCTTTCTCTCTTGAGCCTCCTCCCCAAGGAGAGAGGCCCCTCCCTTTACTCCCCTTGATCAGCCTAGCTGCTGTTAACAGTTGTGTAAACAGACATTAACAAAAACCTTGAGGACAAAACCTCTCATAAATAAAAAAGTTCCCCAGATTAGGCCTCCGGTATAAAACAAGTATAGTGAGTAAGAAACTTAATTTTATGGACCCCGCTCCAAGTGGCGGTGTGTTGGTTGATAGCCAACGTTAATTTTTTAAAACATAGTGTTTTATCTGTGCTTGTGCTCGCAACACACAGTAGGGGGGAGCGAAATTAGCTGCGGAGCTGCTACAGCGAGCATGGGGACTTCTCAAGTCTCACCCAATTTTTCTGGCTCTTCAGGAGCTGTTTAAAAGGAAAAGGCTTAAGGTAAAAAGAAACACTATAGAGAGATTTCTTAGTGAATTACTACACCTTGGTTCGCGATCTCTGGGAATCTCACGATGGACAGCTGAGATAAACTAGAAAAAGATTTAAATTTTGCTTGAGAGCAAGGATTCTTAAAGGCGGAGTTTCAGCCGGTATGGCACTTAGTGCATAGCTGCCTAAAAGATCAGAAATGCTGTCAACAGGCTATAAAAAAGGGACAGGCTGTGTTAGAAATGCTACAGGAAGAATGATCTAAAAAGGCTGAGAGTGAGGTGGGGGAGGACTCTAAAGAAAACAAGAACAAGAAAAGAATTTCTGCTTTTAGTGGCCAGACCTTCAACTCTTGCTCACAGAAAGAGAGTGCTCATTAGAAGTTCTTTAAGGAGCCTGCCTTATCTGCTGGCCCTATTCCAAGAGAGGAGCCAGTCTCCAGCATTAAATTACTTTTCTCACTGGTCATCATTAGCATGGAGAATGCCTTTGATCTTATCCCCACAGCAGCCAGTTCCTGCCCCTGTGGTCGAAATGTCCCAGGTTGGGGGGCAGAGAAGCCCCTAAAATAGTTTCAAAGAATCTACAACAAACTGTAAAGAACTTTGTTTTGTTTTGCCAGTCAAGATTTAGAATTCAGACTTTGGCTGTGGCGAAGGTCAGGATTAATGTTTTCTTTTCCATGGGCCTTTAGCCCACTGAGAAAGTTTGGTAAAGGGCTGCTACTGAGGTCCTGAAAGCCCCAGGTAAACTGGTTACAATTCTTTTGTCAGCTGCTTAGTATCTAACACCCAGGTTCTACCGTCTCTCCATCCTTTTGTTATTAGTTGTTACTGGAAGCCTAGTGCCATTTAGAGGATGGGTCTCTTGAGCGATAAAGCCACTGAGCTGGCACTAAAGGAAGGTACTCCTTAAGAGAAAATCTAAGTCCGGAGAGACAGCCGGTAGCAGATAGGCTGCCCCTCTGCTCACTTTTCTGTTTCACAGACACAAGGTCTTTTTGTCCCAAAAAAGCCTCCTGGCTTAGCTGTGTGACTAAATGCTGTTTGCCCTCTTCAGTGGACCTCTATTCTCAAGATTCCCTTGTTTTCTCACCATCCCATTTGAGATGCTTGTTAGTAACTGTTACAGGTCTTCTTTACCACCGAGGAAAGACAGAATCCTACTAGAGGCCAGAAAAAGTGTTCCAGAGATGGATGGAAGGCCCTCAATTCTGCCTGCTCTCTTCAAACGCCTAAAGGTAGGGAGTGCCAGGTCTGCCGCCAGGCTCCAAGGGTGGGTCTCTGAGGGGCTAAAAAATGCCCCACCAATCTGGCTAAGATAAAGAAAAGATATAAAGAGAATGTTACAGAAATTTAAAGGGTTAAGTTAAGTTGCCGAGAGTTAGTACAAATTACAGAGAAAGAGGTAAAAAAAAAAAAACAGGAAGCTAGGGAAAAAAAGAGACAAAAAGAAGAAGTTAGAGAGCTAAAGAGAGATAAAAGACAAGAGAGGAACATATACTGGCCACAGTAGTTAGGGAACCTAGGAAGATAGTACCTGGCAACAGAAGAGAATTCCTGGCTAAAGATCAGTGTGCCTAATACGAAAAAAAAGGACATTGGGTCAGGGACTGCCCCAGAAAGAACAAGAGGGGACACTGGAGAGCCTCTTGGTGCTGGTTATACACAGAGATAGAAGGGAAGCCCGCCCAGTTGTTTTGTGGATACAGGGACCCAATGCTCTGTGCTCCTATGCCCCCCAGTGGGCCAATATCCAAAGACCTTGAGTACAAAGAGCTACTGACAACGAACAATACTTATGGACTGCCCGAAGAACAGTGGACCTTGGCGTGGGCCGGGTAACCCACCCACTAATTCATGGTCATCCCTGACTGCCCCTATCCCTTGCTCATGAGAAAACTGTTCTCCAAAATGGCTTACGTGGGCTAAAATGGCTGGGTGAGGCCAGGTGTATACATATCTGCAGACTATAAATGTAGAGCTTAAGACCTGTCTCAGTACACCAGTACCTGATGCTGGGAGATGTGTGGCTTAGTGCTTTTCGGCCTGAAACACATCACTCCTGCCAGCCGGGCACTAACAATTATCACCCAATCCAGGACTTAAACTGTGATAGAGTGGCTGATGTTTTGCCTTTGGATAGAGTGTCCCAAAAGATGGGACCACTGGTCAGCTGCCATGGACTAGATTCTCCAATGGTTGGGGACAATCTGGTCACCTTGCTGCCCAATCCGGACCTGGAGCCACCACAGCACGAGTGTCAAACACTGACAGAAGCACATGGGTGGAGGAAAGACCTCTGCGACTGGCTGATTGACCCCTGCTGAAAGTGGAGGCTACCTTGCCCACAGACGAACAGTTCTCTTCATAAAGGTCAGAGATAAGTGGGTGCTACCGTGGTGGACAACACAATGTCATCTGGGATGGCTGAACCTCAACCCCCCAACACATCAGCGCCACAGATGCCTTTGCCATCTCTTAGATGCCCTGATGAAGCCAACAACTGTGAGTACTATTCATTGCTTAGGATATCAGGAGGAAAGAGATTCAGTGACATGGGACAGTAACAAAACAGATAAAGTGGCTCGAGAAATGGTTATACAGGAGCCTATCCTGGTTACAGGCCTACAAGAGACAGCCACTGGGAACTGAGATTGGACTAAGGGATGGCCTCACTTAGAATGTACAACAGAAGAAAAGGCCCAAGTTGTTTAAAAGATAAAAGGACAATGACACACTTGGGGAGAAAGCTATACCCCCCAAAGAACAAACAAAAGACTCACTTTGCCAAATTAAGAAATGGACTCATTTAAGAGATAAGAAGTTTGTCCAAATAGTTAAAATATATATAATAGACTTTAAGATTTTAGCCAAGAGAGACAGTAAAAAGTATAAGATATGTCAGTAAGTGAATGCTTAACAAACAAACAAGACAAAGAGACCTAGAGAGTTTAATAAAAAGTCAAAGTGAACTTCACTGAGATAAAACCAGAAAAATATAATCACAAGTATCTCCTAGTGCTTGTAGATACTTTTTCAAGAATAGATAGAAGCGACCCCCGGATCCCGGCCCGCAGCAGCTCTCTGCTCCCAGACCCGGTGAGAGAGAGACCCAACCGCCTGGTCAGGTGGGCACTCCTGAGGCTGCAGAGCAGAAGAGACCACCAACACTGCTCACCCCTGCCCACATCCCTGGCCCAAGAGGAAACTATATAAGGCCTCTGGGCTCCCGTGGGGGAGGGCCCAAGAGCGGCAGGACTTCTGCGCCTGAGACACCGCCGGAACCTGAAAGAAACAGACCGGATAAACAGTTCTCTGCACCCAAATCCCGTGGAAGGGAGAGCTACACCTTCAGAGAGGCAGACAAGCCTGGGAAACCAGAAGAGACTGCTCCCTGCACACACATCTCGGACGCCAGAGGAAAAAGCCAAAGACCATCTGGAACCCTGGTGCACTGAAGCTCCCGGAAGGGGCGGCACAGGTCTTCCTGGTTGCTGCCGCTGCAGAGAGCCCCTGGGCAGCACCCCACGAGCGAACCTGAGCCTCGGGACCACAGGTAAGACCAAATTTTCTGCTGCAAGAAAGCTGCCTGGTGAACTCAAGATACAGGCCCACAGGAACAGCTGAAGACCTGTAGAGAGGAAAAACTACACACCCGAAAGCAGAACACACTGTCCCCATAACTGACTGAAAGAGAGGAAAACAGGTCTACAGCACTCCTGACACACAGGCTTATAGGTCAGTCTAGCCACTGTCAGAAATAGCAGAACAAAGTAACACTAGAGATAATCTGATGGCGAGAGGCAAGCGCAGGAACCCAAGCAACAGAAACCAAGACTGCATGCCATCATCGGAGCCCAATTCTCCCACCAAAACAAACATGGAATATCCAAACACACCAGAAAAGCAAGATCTAGTTTCAAAATCATATTTGATCATGATGCTGGAGGACTTCAAGAAAGACATGAACACACTTAGGGAAACACAGGAAATCATTAATAAACAAGTAGAAGCCTACAGAGAGGAATGGCAAAAATCCCTGAAAGAATTCCAGGAAAACACAATCAAACAGATGAAGGAATTAAAAATGGAAATAGAAGCAATCAAGAAAGAACACATGGAAACAACCCTGGATATAGAAAACCAAAAGAAGAGACAAGGAGCTGTAGATACAAGCTTCACCAACAGAATACAAGAGATGGAAGAGAGAATCTCAGGAGCAGAAGATTCCATAGAAATCATTGACTCAACTGTCAAAGATAATGTAAAGCGGAAAAAGCTACTGGTACAAAACATACAGGAAATCCAGGACTCAATGAGAAGATCAAACCTAAGGATAATAGGTATAGAAGAGAGTGAAGACTCCCAGCTCAAAGGACCAGTAAATATCTTCAACAAAATCATAGAAGAAAACTTCCCTAACCTAAAAAAAGAGATACCCATAGGCATACAAGAAGCCTACAGAACTCCAAATAGATTGGACCAGAAAAGAAACACCTCCCGTCACATAATTGTCAAAACACCAAACGCACAAAATAAAGAAAGAATATTAAAAGCAGTAAGGGAAAAAGGTCAAGTAATATATAAAGGGAGACCTATCAGAATCACACCAGACTTCTCGCCAGAAACTATGAAGGCCAGAAGATCCTGGACTGATGTCATACAGACCCTAAGAGAACACAACTGCCAGCCCAGGTTACTGTATCCAGCAAAACTCTCAATTAACATTGATGGAGAAACCAAGATATTCCATGACAAAACCAAATTTACACAATATCTTTCTACAAATCCAGCACTACAAAGGATAATAAATGGTAAACCCCAACATAAGGAGGCAAGCTATACCCTAGAAGAAGCAAGAAACTAATCGTCTTGGCAACAAAACAAAGAGAATGAAAGCACACAAACATAACCTCACATCCAAATATGAATATAAAGGGAAACAATAATCACTATTCCTTAATATCTCTCAATATCAATGGCCTCAACTCCCCAATAAAAAGACATAGATTAACAAACTGGATACGCAACGAGGACCCTGCATTTTGCTGCCTACAGGAAACACACCTCAGAGACAAAGACAGACACTACCTCAGAGTGAAAGGCTGGAAAACAACTTTCCAAGCAAATGGTCAGAAGAAGCAAGCTGGAGTAGCCATTCTAATATCAAATAAAATCAATTTCCAACTAAAAGTCATCAAAAAAGATAAGGAAGGACACTTCATATTCATCAAAGGAAAAATCCACCAAGATGAACTCTCAATCCTAAATATCTATGCCCCAAATACAAGGGCACCTACATACGTAAAAGAAACCTTACTAAAGCTCAAAACACACATTGCACCTCACACAATAATAGTGGGAGATTTCAACACCCCACTCTCATCAATGGACAGATCATGGAAACAGAAATTAAACAGTGATGTCGACAGACTAAGAGAAGTCATGAGCCAAATGGACTTAACGGATATTTATAGAACATTCTATCCTAAAGCAAAAGGATATACCTTCTTCTCAGCTCCTCATGGAACTTTCTCCAAAATTGACCATATAATTGGTCAAAAAACGGGCCTCAACAGGTACAGAAAGATAGAAATAATCCCATGCGTGCTATCGGACCACCACGGCCTAAAACTGGTCTTCAATAACAATAAGGGAAGAATGCCCACATATACGTGGAAATTGAACAATGCTCTACTCAATGATAACCTGGTCAAGGAAGAAATAAAGAAAGAAATTAAAAACTTTTTAGAATTTAATGAAAATGAAGATACAACATACTCAAACTTATGGGACACAATGAAAGCTGTGCTAAGAGGAAAACTCATAGCGCTGAGTGCCTGCAGAAAGAAACAGGAAAGAGCATATGTCAGCAGCTTGACAGCACACCTAAAAGCTCTAGAACAAAAAGAAGCAAATACACCCAGGAGGAGTAGAAGGCAGGAAATAATCAAACTCAGAGCTGAAATCAACCAAGTAGAAACAAAAAGGACCATAGAAAGAATCAACAGGACCAAAAGTTGGTTCTTTGAGAAAATCAACAAGATAGATAAACCCTTAGCCAGACTAACGAGAGGACACAGAGAGTGCGTCCAAATTAACAAAATCAGAAATGAAAAGGGAGACATAACTACAGATTCAGAGGAAATTCAAAAAATCATCAGATCTTACTATAAAAGCCTATATTCAACAAAACTTGAAAATCTTCAGGAAATGGACAATTTCCTAGACAGATACCAGGTATCAAAGTTAAATCAGGAACAGATAAACCAGTTAAACAACCCCATAACTCCTAAGGAAATAGAAGCAGTCATTAAAGGTCTCCCAACCAAAAAGAGCCCAGGTCCAGATGGGTTTAGTGCAGAATTCTATCAAACCTTCATAGAAGACCTCATACCAATATTATCCAAACTATTCCACAAAATTGAAACAGATGGAGCCCTACCGAATTCCTTCTACGAATCTACAATTACTCTTATACCTAAACCACACAAAGACACAACAAAGAAAGAGAACTTCAGACCAATTTCCCTTATGAATATCGACGCAAAAATACTCAATAAAATTCTGGCAAACCGAATTCAAGAGCACATCAAAACAATCATCCACCATGATCAAGTAGGCTTCATCCCAGGCATGCAGGGATGGTTTAATATACGGAAAACCATCAACGTGATCCATTATATAAACAAACTGAAAGAACAGAACCACATGATCATTTCATTAGATGCTGAGAAAGCATTTGACAAAATTCAACACCCCTTCATGATAAAAGTCCTGGAAAGAATAGGAATTCAAGGCCCATACCTAAACATAGTAAAAGCCATATACAGCAAACCAGTTGCTAACATTAAACTAAATGGAGAGAAACTTGAAGCAATCCCACTAAAATCAGGGACTAGACAAGGCTGCCCACTCTCTCCCTACTTATTCAATATAGTTCTTGAAGTTCTAGCCAGAGCAATCAGACAACAAAAGGAGATCAAAGGGATACAGATCGGAAAAGAAGAGGTCAAAATATCACTATTTGCAGATGATATGATAGTATATTTAAGTGATCCCAAAAGTTCCACCAGAGAACTACTAAAGCTGATAAACAACTTCAGCAAAGTGGCTGGGTATAAAATTAACTCAAATAAATCAGTTGCCTTCCTCTATACAAAAGAGAAACAAGCCGAGAAAGAAATTAGGGAAACGACACCCTTCATAATAGACCCAAATAATATAAAGTACCTCGGTGTGACTTTAACCAAGCAAGTAAAAGATCTGTACAATAAGAACTTCAAGACACTGAAGAAAGAAATTGAAGAAGACCTCAGAAGATGGTAAGATCTCCCATGCTCATGGATTGGCAGGATTAATATAGTAAAAATGGCCATTTTACCAAAAGCAATCTACAGATTCAATGCAATCCCCATCAAAATACCAATCCAATTCTTCAAAGAGTTAGACAGAACAATTTGCAAATTCATCTGGAATAACAAAAAACCCAGGATAGCTAAAGCTATCCTCAACAATAAAAGGACTTCAGGGGGAATCACTATCCCTGAACTCAAGCAGTATTACAGAGCAATAGTGATAAAAACTGCATGGTATTGGTACAGAGACAGACAGATAGACCAATGGAATAGAATTGAAGACCCAGAAATGAACCCACACACCTATGGTCACTTGATTTTTGACAAAGGAGCCAAAACCATCCAATGGAAAAAGATAGCATTTTCAGCAAATGGTGCTGGTTCAACTGGAGGGCAACATGTAGAAGAATGCAGATCGATCCATGCTTATCACCCTGTACAAAGCTTAAGTCCAAGTGGATCAAGGACCTCCACATCAAACCAGACACACTCAAACTAATAGAAGAAAAACTAGGGAAGCATCTGGAACACATGGGCACTGGAAAAAATTTCCTGAACAAAACACCAATGGCTTATGCTCTAAGATCAAGAATTGACAAATGGGATCTCATAAAACTGCAAAGCTTCTGTAAGGCAAAGGACACTGTGGTTAGGACAAAACGGCAACCAACAGATTGGGAAAAGATCTTTACCAACCCTACAACAGGTAGAGGCCTTATATCCAAAATATACAAAGAACTCAAGAAGTTAGACCGCAGGGAAACAAATAACCCTATTAAAAAATGGGGTTCAGAGCTAAACAAAGAATTCACAGCTGAGGAATGCCGAATGGCTGAGAAACACCTAAAGAAATGTTCAACATCTTTAGTCATAAGGGAAATGCAAATCAAAACAACCCTGAGATTTCACCTCACACCAGTGCGATTGGCTAAGATCAAAAACTCAGGTGACAGCAGATGCTGGCGAGGTTGTGGAGAAAGAGGAACACTCCTCCATTGTTGGTGGGATTGCAGACTGGTAAAACCATTCTGGAAATCAGTCTGGAGGTTCCTCAGAAAATTGGACAATGAACTGCCTGAGGATCCAGCTATACCTCTCTTGGGCATATACCCAAAAGATGCCTCAACATATAAAAGAGACACGTGCTCCACTATGTTCATCGCAGCCTTATTTATAATAGCCAGAAAATGGAAAGAACCCAGATGCCCTTCAACAGAGGAATGGATACAGAAAATGTGGTACATCTACACAATGGAATATTACTCAGCTATCAAAAACAACGAGTTTATGAAATTCGTAGGCAAATGGTTGGAACTGGAAAATATCATCCTGAGTGAACTAACCCAATCACAGAAAGACATACATGGTATGCACTCATTGATAAGTGGCTATTAGCCCAAATGCTTGAATTACCCTAGATCCCTAGAACAAACGAAACTCAAGACGGATGATCAAAATGTGAATGCTTCACTCCTTCTTTAAATGAGGAAAAAGAATACCCTTGGCAGGGAAGGGAGAGGCAAAGATTAAAACAGAGACTGAAGGAACACCCATTCAGAGCCTGTCCCACATGTGGCCCATACATATACAGCCACCCAATTGGACTAGATGGATGAAGCAAAGAAGTGCAGACCAACAGGAGCTGGATGTAGATCGCTCCTGAGAGACACAGCCAGAATACAGCAAATACAGAGGCGAATGCCAGCAGCAAACCACTGAACTGAGAATAGGTCCCCTATTGAAGGAATCAGAGAAAGAACTGGAAGAGCTTGAAGGGGCTCGAGACCCCAAAAGTACAACAATGCCAAGCAACCAGAGCTTCCAGGGACTAAGCCACTACCTAAAGACTATACATGGACTGACCCTGGACTCTGACCCCATAGGTAGCAATGAATATCCTAGTAAGAGCACCAGTGGAAGGGGAAGCCCTGGGTCCTGCTAAGACTGAACCCCCAGTGAACTAGTCTATGGGGGGAGGGCGGCAATGGTGGGAGGGTTGGGAGGGGAACACCCATAAGGAAGGGGAGGGGGGAGGGGGATGTTTGCCCGGAAACCGGGAAAGGGAATAACACTCGAAATGTATATAAGAAATACTCAAGTTAATAAAAAAAAAAAAAAAAAAAAGAATAGATAGAAGCTTTCCTCACCAAACGAGAGACGGCCTCTACAATCATCAAGAAGATACTGAAAGAAATCTTCCCCAGGTCTGGAATGCCCAAGGTAATCTGGTCAGACAACGGTCCTACTTTCATTGCCAAGGTAAGCCAGGGTGTGGCCAAGTATTTAGAGGTCGATTAGAAATTACATTATATTTACAGACCTCAAAGTTCAGGACAGGTAGAGTAAATAAATAGAACTCTAAAAGAGACCCTAAACAAATTGACTATGGAGACTGGCACAGACTGGGTGACACTCCTTCCCTCCTGCTCTCTTCAGAGCAAGAAATACCCCTTCCAAATTTCAGCCTTACCCCCTTTGAGATCTTATATGGGGCCTCAGCTCCCCTGACTATATTAGATGATGTTACTGAACCAACATGTCATAGTGCCATAGTAATAATGATTTGTGTGCCAGGCTAAAAGACCTACAGGTGATACAGAAAGAAATCTGCTCACAGCTGACAGCAGCCTATGCCCCGGAGACCCCTGAGACATCCCATCAGTTCCAGGTCGGAAGCAGCTACACTGAGCCCAGACACTCGAGCCTCGCTGGAAAGGACCATACCTGGTGCTGCTGACCACCCTGACAGCTGTCAATTCTCAGCCCTCACCAGCCGTGTACTAGCTGTTGGGGCTGAGAGCTGAGACTTAGAGGGACACTCAACATGTTTGCCCTGGGTTCCATCGAGATAGGTGGGGGGATAGGCTTGATTTCTATTACAAATGATGTAACATTACATATGTTAATACTCCTAACACTTCTTGGGACTGTGCCTCAGGGATCACTACCTGTATAAGTTTAAAAGTTCTGAAAGACAGTAATGACCTTGGTGTATAGGTTTAGATAGTGTCCAGATAGAATCCTGATGCCAAAGACTTTTTAGCTGACCTCCAAGAATACCTAACCTCCCTCTCAGAGGTAGTCCTTCAAAATAAGAAAAGATTAGACCTGATATTCCTTAAAGAAGGAGTCTGTGTGCTATACTGAAAGAAAAATGTTGCTTCTATACAGACCATTCAGGAATAATTAAAGACTCCATAAATAAACTTAAAAAAAGGTTAGACAAAAGACAGACAGGAAAACACATCAGAGATGGTTCGAGAGCTAGTTTAGTAGATCTCCCTGGATGACTACCCTACACTCTGCTACAGCTGGGCCATTATTAATAATTTTCTTGGTTTTAGTTTTTGGCTCCTGCGTGACAAACAGGTTAATTGCTTTTGTTAAAAATTGAGTGGGTGCTGTGCGGTTGATGGTTGTGAGACAACAGTACCAGTCAGTTAGGACAACTGGTGAGACCAAATAAGACTTGATATCAAAATTCTAAGATTAGAATTATTTAATAGGAGAAGACGGGAATGAAAAGAAAATTATACGAATTCTAGGTTTATAAATATAAAAATTAAAAAAATAAACCCCAAAAGGCCACAGACCCAGGGCTAAGCCCTGCAGCCAAGACTAGCAGGCCATAAAGATAAAGGAGCACAGGAAACACTGTTCAGGCAGGACTGACAAGCCATAAAGAAAAGGAATGCAGGAACCAGCCTGAGTTAATGGGACTGATTCATGGGACGTCTGGCAGGAAGACATCTCCCCCCAGCTCACTCAGGGCCATCCTCCAGACCCTGATAAGCCCCTGACTTCTAACACGTACTCTTTCTGCTTTGTTCTCACTGCTATGTTTGAATGAGCCAATTGTATGTAACCACGCCAAAACCCCCTAGCCTTCTCTATATAACCCTCTGACTTTTGAGTTTCGGGGCCGACACCTCTGTCTCCTGTGTGGGATACGTGTCGGCCCGGAGATCTCTGTAATAGGTCTCCGTAATAAACCTCGCCTTTGCTTATTACATCCAAAATGGTCTCTCTGTGTCTGGGGTCCGCGATTTCCCAAGACTTGAGTAAGGGTCTCTCTGCGTGGGATCTTTCAGTAGAAGCCCATAGAGAGGAGACACAAAAATCCCTGAAAGAATTCCAGGAAAACACAATCAAACAGTTGAAGGAATTAAAAATGGAAATAGAAGCAATCAAGAAAGAACACATGGAAACAACCCTGGATATAGAAAACCAAAAGAAGAGACAAGGAGCTGTAGATACAAGCTTCACCAACAGAATACAAGAGATGGAAGAGAGAATCTCAGGAGCAGAAGATTCCATAGAAATCATAGACTCAACTGTAAAAGATAATGTAAAGCGGAAAAAGCTACTGGTCCAAAACATACAGGAAATCCAGGACTCAATGAGAAGATCAAACCTAAGGATAATAGGTATAGAAGAGAGTGAAGACTCCCAGCTCAAAGGACCAGTAAATATCTTCAACAAAATCATAGAAGAAAACTTCCCTAACCTAAAAAAAGAGATACCCATAGACATACAAGAAGCCTACAGAACTCCAAATAGATTGGACCAGAAAAGAAACACCTCCCGTCACATAATTGTCAAAACACCAAACGCACAAAATTAAAGAAAGAATATTAAAAGCAGTAAGGGAAAAAGGTCAAGTAACATATAAAGGGAGACCTATCAGAATCACACCAGACTTTTCGCCAGAAACTATGAAGGCCAGAAGATCCTGGACTGATGTCATACAGAACCTAAGAGAACACAACTGCCAGCCCAGGTTACTGTATCCAGCAAAACTCTCAATTAACATTGATGGAGAAACCAAGATATTCCATGACAAAACCAAATTTACACAATATCTTTCTACAAATCCAGCACTACAAAGGATAATAAATGGTAAAGCCCAACAGAAGGAGGCAAGCTATACCCTAGAAGAAGCAAGAAACTAATCGTCTTGGCAACAAAACAAAGAGAATGAAAGCACACAAACATAACCTCACATCCAAATATGGATATAACGGGAAGCAATAATCACTATTCCTTAATATCTCTCAATATCAATGGCCTCAACTCCCCAATAAAAAGACATAGATTAACAAACTGGATACGCAACGAGGACCCTGCATTCTGCTGCCTACAGGAAACACACCTCACAGACAAAGACAGACACTACCTCAGAGTGAAAGGCTGGAAAACAACTTTCCAAGCAAATGGTCAGAAGAAGCAAGCTGGAGTAGCCATCCTAATATCAAATAAAATCAATTTCTAACTAAAAGTCATCAAAAAAAGATAAGGAAGGACACTTCATATTCATCAAAGGAAAAATCCACCAAGATGAACTCTCAATCCTAAATATCTATGCCCCAAATACAAGGGCACCTTCATACGTAAAAGAAACCTTACTAAAGCTCAAAACACACATTGCACCTCACACAATAATAGTGGGAGATTTCAACACCCCACTCTCATCAATGGACAGATCATGGAAACAGAAATTAAACACTGATGTCGACAGACTAAGAGAAGTCATGAGCCAAATGGACTTAACGGATATTTATAGAACATTCTATCCTAAAGCAAAAGGATATACCTTCTTCTCAGCTCCTCATGGTACTTTCTCCAAAATTGACCATATAATTGGTCAAAGAACGGGCCTCAACAGGTACAGAAAGATAGAAATAATCCCATGCGTGCTATCGGACCACCACGGCCTAAAACTGGTCTTCAATAACAATAAGGGAAGAATGCCCACATATACGTGGAAATTGAACAATGCTCTACTCAATGATAACCTGGTCAAGGAAGAAATAAAGAAAGAAATTAAAAACTTTTTAGAATTTAATGAAAATGAAGATACAACATACTCAAACTTATGGGACACAATGAAAGCTGTGCTAAGAGGAAAACTCATAGCGCTGAGTGCCTGCAGAAAGAAACAGGAAAGAGCATATGTCAGCAGCTTGACAGCACACCTAAAAGCTCTAGAACAAAAAGAAGCAAATACACCCAGGAGGAGTAGAAGGCAGGAAATAATCAAACTCAGAGCTGAAATCAACCAAGTAGAAACAAAAAGGACCATAGAAAGAATCAACAGAACCAAAAGTTGGTTCTTTGAGAAAATCAACAAGATAGATAAACCCTTAGCCAGACTAATGAGAGGACACAGAGAGTGCGTCCAAATTAAAAAAATCAGAAATGAAAAGGGAGACATAACTACACATTCAGAGGAAATTCAAAAAATCATCAGATCTTACCATAAAAGCCTATATTCAACAAAACTTGAAAATCTTCAGGAAATGGACAATTTCCTAGACAGATACCAGGTATCGAAGTTAAATCAGGAACAGATAAACCAGTTAAACAACCCCATAACTCCTAAGGAAATAGAAGCAGTCATTAAAGGTCTCCCAACCAAAAAGAGCCCAGGTCCAGACGGGTTTAGTGCAGAATTCTATCAAACCTTCATAGAAGACCTCATACCAATATTATCCAAACTATTCCACAAAATTGAAACAGATGGAGCACTACCGAATTCCTTCTACGAAGCCACAATTACTCTTATACCTAAACCACACAAAGACACAACAAAGAAAGAGAACTTCAGACCAATTTCCCTTATGAATATCGACGCAAAAATACTCAATAAAATTCTGGCAAACCGAATTCAAGAGCACATCAAAACAATCATCCACCATGATCAAGTAGGCTTCATCCCAGGCATGCAGGGATGGTTTAATATACGGAAAACCATCAACGTGATCCATTATATAAACAAACTGAAAGAACAGAACCACATGATCATTTCATTAGATGCTGAGAAAGCATTTGACAAAATTCAACACCCCTTCATGATAAAAGTCCTGGAAAGAATAGGAATTCAAGGCCCATACCTAAGCATAGTAAAAGCCATATACAGCAAACCAGTTGCTAACATTAAACTAAATGGAGAGAAACTTGAAGCAATCCCACTAAAATCAGGGACTAGACAAGGCTGCCCACTCTCTCCCTACTTATTCAATATAGTTCTTGAAGTTCTAGCCAGAGCAATCAGACAACAAAAGGAGATCAAGGGGATACAGATCAGAAAAGAAGAGGTCAAAATATCACTATTTGCACATGACATGATAGTATATTTAAGTGATCTCAAAAGTTCCACCAGAGAACTACTAAAGCTGATAAACAACTTCAGCAAAGTGGCTGGGTATAAAATTAACTCAAATAAATCAGTTGCCTTCCTCTATACAAAAGAGAAACAAGCCGAGAAAGAAATTAGGGAAACGACACCCTTCATAATAGACCCAAATAATATAAAGTACCTCGGTGTGACTTTAACCAAGCAAGTAAAAGATCTGTACAATAAGAACTTCAAGACACTGAGGAAGGAAATTAAAGAAGACCTCAGAAGATGGAAAGATCTCCCATGCTCATGGATTGGCAGGATTAATATAGTAAAAATGGCCATTTTACCAAAAGCAATCTACAGATTCAATGCAATCCCCATCATAATACCAATCCAATTCTTCAAAGAGTTAGACAGAACAATTTGCAAATTCATCTGGAATAACAAAAAACCCAGGATAGCTAAAGCTATCCTCAACAATAAAAGGACTTCAGGGGGAATCACTATCCCTGAACTCAAGCAGTATTACAGAGCAATAGTGATAAAAACTGCATGGTATTGGTACAGAGACAGACAGATAGACCAATGGAATAGAATTGAAGACCCAGAAATGAACCCACACACCTATGGTCACTTGATTTTTGACAAAGGAGCCAAAACCATCCAATGGAAAAAAGATAGCATTTTCAGCAAATGGTGCTGGTTCAACTGGAGGGCAACATGTAGAAGAATGCAGATCGATCCATGCTTATCACCCTGTACAAAGCTTAAGTCCAAGTGGATCAAGGACCTCCACATCAAACCAGACACACTCAAACTAATAGAAGAAAAACTAGGGAAGCATCTGGAACACATGGGCACTGGAAAAAATTTCCTGAACAAAACACCAATGGCTTATGCTCTAAGATCAAGAATCGACAAATGGGATCTCATAAAACTGCAAAGCTTCTGTAAGGCAAAGGACACTGTGGTTAGGACAAAACGGCAACCAACAGTTTGGAAAAAGATCTTTACCAATCCTACAACAGATAGAGGCCTTATATCCAAAATATACAAAGAACTCAAGAAGTTAGACCGCAGAGAAACAAATAACCCTATTAAAAAATGGGGTTCAGAGCTAAACAAAGAATTCACAGCTGAGGAATGCCGAATGGCTGAGAAACACCTAAAGAAATGTTCAACATCTTTAGTCATAAGGGAAATGCAAATCAAAACAACCCTGAGATTTCACCTCACACCAGTGAGAATGGCTAAGATCAAAAACTCAGGTGACAGCAGATGCTGGCGAGGATGTGGAGAAAGAGGAACACTCCTCCATTGTTGGTGGGATTGCAGACTGGTAAAACCATTCTGGAAATCAGTCTGGAGGTTCCTCAGAAAATTGGACATTGAACTGCCTGAGGATCCAGCTATACCTCTCTTGGGCATATACCCAAAAGATGCCTCAACATATAAAAGAGACACGTGCTCCACTATGTTCATCGCAGCCTTATTTATAATAGCCAGAAACTGGAAAGAACCCAGATGCCCTTCAACAGAGGAATGGATACAGAAAATGTGGTACATCTACACAATGGAATATTACTCAGCTATCAAAAACAACGGCTTTATGAAATTCGTCGGCAAATGGTTGGAACTGGAAAATATCATCCTGAGTGAGCTAACCCAATCACAGAAAGACATACATGGTATGCACTCATTGATAAGTGGCTATTAGCCCAAATGCTTGAATTACCCTAGATGCCTAGAACAAATGAAACTCAAGACGGATGATCAAAATGTGAATGCTTCACTCCTTCTTTAAATGAGGAAAAAGAATACCCTTGGCAGGGAAGGGAGAGGCAAAGATTAAAACAGAGACTGAAGGAACACCCATTCAGAGCCTGCCCCACATGTGGCCCATACATATACAGCCACCCAATTAGACAAGATGGATGAAGCAAAGAAGTGCAGACCGACAGGAGCCGGATGTAGATCGCTCCTGAGAGACACAGCCTGAATACAGCAAATACAGAGGCGAATGCCAGCAGCAAACCACTGAACTGAGAATAGGACCCCCGTTGAAGGAATCAGAGAAAGAACGGGAAGATCTTGAAGGATCTCGAGACCCCATATGTACAACAATGCCAAGCAACCAGAGCTTCCAGGGACTAGGCCACTACCTAAAGACTATACATGGACTGACCCTGGACTCTGACCCCATAGGTAGCAATGAATATCCTAGTAAGAGCACCAGTGGAAGGGGAAGCCCTGGGTCCTGCTAAGACTGAACCCCCAGTGAACTAGTCTATGGGGGGAGGGCGGCAATGGGGGGAGGGTTGGGAGGGGGACACCCATAAGGAAGGGGAGGGGGGAGGGGGATGTTTGCCCGGAAACCGGGAAAGGGAATAACACTCGAAATGTATATAAGAAATACTCAAGTTAATAAAAAATAAAAAAAAAGAAAAAAAATGTAAAAAAAAAATAAAAAAAATAAAGGACATTTTGGTTTTGTATTGGCTTTGTTTGCTTTTGTGAGTGAGTATACAACCAAAGATAACCTTGAACTCATGGCGTTCTTCCTGTCTCAGCCTCCTGAGAACTGAGATTACAACTCATGACTGTTTGTAAACTGCTTTACCAAGACTATTGACCAGTTAGTGTTTCTTCAAGAAGCCAATTTATCTGACATTAAGTCCTTAGGAATTTCTATGGATGATTCTAAATGAGACATTGGAGTTCTTGATTCCAAATCCTGACTAAAAAGAAAATCTCAAGTTGAACAACCCCCACTTCCAACTTCAGCCTACGCAGAGCCGGACCTGAGCTCTCAAATAGAGCTGATCTATGCCTTGTCCCAACACACAAAATGAACATTCAGGACAGTTGTGAATCCTTGAATACCAAATATAACTGAATAATGATTCAAACAAAAGGTCAAATAAAAATGTTAACAGCTAACAAGTTCAGATAGAGATTAGCGAATTTTTTTAATGAATCCAACCTGTTAAAGAAAAATTCCACTTTGTTTTTGCCTCCAACCCAGTCTTGAAGGTGTTCAGGAAGCAATGCCTGAAATTAAATTTCAAAAAGCACAAAATAAGGCCAGGGCCTGAAGTGCTGGAATATAAATGAATCCAGTGAAATTCTTTGAATTATCAAGAAACAGAGGTCTATCTTGTGACTTTAGATGCAAGAAAAAGAAGGGGAAAAAAGACTAGAATGCTCTACTTACAGGTAAACTCTGTGTCCTGAAAGCTCAACTGCTTAATACATACATATCCACCTTCAGAGTAAAGAGTCAGAGGCTTAGCTAGTGTTCTGGCTGTAAAACTCTTTAAGAAGAACCCTCAAGTGTCCCATTTCCCAAGGCACTGTCTTCTAAGACTAGAAGAAGCAGTCTGAATTCTAAGGAGCTGCCCCAGTCTTTGTTAGCTCAGAGCCTTTGTGGTTAGCAGCCACAGACTTCCCATCAGCCCTTCTTCAGCTCAGTGAACAAGCCTCCATCGTTCCCCCTGGAAAAGATGCCATGAACAAATCACACCTTAGTGGCACAGGGACTTGGACCGTACTACAAATTTAGACCTTTTAGAGCTAACTAGAGGCTAATTCATGGGTTTATAAGGATGGATCCTGCAGCCAGGGTCTGCGCTGATGTCCATAGTCTGAGTTACCACTGAAGGTCATGCAGATGTCCGTCAGTGCTGCCACCTGAGTTCATGGTAATGTCTGAATTCTTGATGCCAAAAGGGCCCCTTTCTGAGCTCATGGTCTATTGTAGCAGGGAGCAATATCTGCAGTCTGTTCTGCAACCAGAAACCAGGTGTTAGGCCCATGATCCATGCTTGCACAGACTATGAAAAGCAAGGAGGCTACTTTTGCTATGATATCAGTGACTACAGATGCACAGTTGAGAGGAAGAAGAATGAAAGGCTTCTGTGACAACCCCTACTTCTACCCCCATCCCATCCCATCCCCAAAAAATAATAGCCTAGACAAGAAGCCCCAGAAAAGAACTCTTAAAAAGTGTGATTGAGATGTTCTCCACAACTGATAGGTTCTGATGGGAGGTGTGGGAAATAAAGGTTCAATTCCATTTAAGGGGCAGATCACTGAGAGTTTGACAGTGCTCTAGTGAGAATATAGATAACACAGAGTGGATTTATTTTTCTTAGTTTTAGTTTTTACTTCTTTTGGGATGAAAGGTTACAAAGGGGTGGTGGACACAGAAGGACCGGGAAGAGATTGGGATCAGGGTGCATGATGCGAAACTCCCGGAGAATCAATAAAAATGTTATTGGGAAAAAAACATAATAAAACTTATCTCTTCCCAGGGCAAGAAGATGAGGAGAAATTAGTCATGAGAGGCCATCAGTGAGGCAGTACATTATTTGAGTGCACTGAATAATAGTGGACCCCTTGCCATGGACCTCCTCATGCACCATCCCAAACATTGCAAGCAAAGAAAATGGGTCCTAACAGTATCTGTCTGAGAACAGCAATGTTAAAGCAAGGATTTCACCTAGCTTTTGTCAAACAACTTCCATTCATGCATTCCTTCTTTCCATTTAAGCTTACTATGCTTAGAATCTGACAGGAACTCTTCAAAGCCTAGGTGTGCAGGTTAAGAACTTTAATAGTTAAAATACATGAGATGTTCACAGAAATACTGATTATCATCACCCAGGTTCACTCTCTCCCATCCTTTTGCCATCTTTGCTGAGCATGGTTCCAAGCCTCTTGCCACTTTCCCCACATGTCTCTGGGGATCATGGCTATTTACTCTACAGAAAGAACACGGATGAATGGGTTCTCCTCAAACACAAATACCACTGCTTTCAAATTAACATAACAGCTGATAGCCACAGACAGCTTCCATATTCATTACACTTGCTTTATGACCAAAACTGGATGCTTTCCCTATTGAACACTAAAATGAGCATCCATGTAAGGAATCATCAAAGAGGACCATCACCTAAGAGTCACATATGATGAAAACCTAGGGACTGGGAAATCCAAAACTTTTAGTAGCACATGGAGGACTCCTAAGACCTCACATGTAAAACTTCTCCAAAATCAACAGAAATATAAACCTAACTTTTGCGCTTACCTAGGAAGCGCAAGGCCCTGGGTTCGGTCCCCAGCTCCGACAAAAAAAGAACCAAAAAAAAAAAAAAACTAACTTTTATTTCAGTGTAAAACTTCATCCTGAAGACATTAACAGGGGAAGGGAGAGGTCAAGGCTGAAGAAGTGCCAATATAAACAGTACTGACTCTTCAGAACCAGTTCAGTGTTGTAGCAATACAATACCAGGCCTTCCTATCTGTATTCCCCAGCCTGAGCCCCTTAAACCCAGATCAGAATAGACACAAATCATACAACTCAGTGACCTTGAGAGAAGCTTATTTGTGTGTGTGTGTGTGTGTGTGTGTGTGTGTGTGTGTGTGTGTGTGTGTGTGTGTGTACACTATATAGGCTGCCTATTTTGAATATTGGCTATTTTTTTCAATAGCCAAGAACTTAAAGCCAATTCTATTGCTATCAGAGTGAATACGGCATGCAAAACGACCCAAGGAAGCCATTTGCCACTGTCCAGGAAACAGTCTCTAGAAAAGTCACAGCCAATTCTGTAAAATAGCCTATTGGATCTTAGTTGCAAGCAAGCCTTTCTGAAAATACCACAAAAAAATCATAGCAACTAATCTGAAAAGAATCTTAATCATCTATTACTTATCTACGGAGCTCAGGGAACATATGGACCCCTTGATTCTCTTGAAAAAAAGAAAGGAAGAGATTGGGCAAGTGGAACTTTGCTGTGGAATAAAACTTGAAATCTGGCCTGAGATTGGTAAGATTCTCTGTCAAGATATATCCATATATATATATCCAAAATATATATCCATATAGAGAGATGTTTATCTTCCTTGCCCAGTGACCTTAGTTACCAATGGTTCCTCTTCCTACTACATCTCTTAAATCAAATCAAAGATTTGCCTGATTCCTCATCATTATAAGAGTAACCCCTTTAGAATTCATATAGTCTCAATGGGAGTTCTTCAACTCTACTCTTGTAGCATGAAAGAAAATACAAACAAAAATGAATGACCATGGTTGCATTCTGTGAATGATTATTGACCAAATGGCTGGGAATGATTGATCTACAAACACTACTTTGGTATCCCCTAATTTTAATGACACTCACTTCCAAACAGACTTCTCTAGATGGCAGTAGATCTAGTGTTTGCATGCACATATGTATGGTAGAAGACCTATAAAGTACTTAACTCCCAGGCTATCAGCTACACTGTGTTTCAAAGTCTATGATTGGTGTTACTTTGAGCTATATGTGGATCATCCATGCTTTTTATAAAAATATGTACATACAGGTCTGAAATTATAATATTATTAAAAATGAAATGTTTTCAAATTGTGTTTTTAGAAAATGTATACAACCATAAAGAAATCAAGTTTTTATCATACCATTTAGCCTAGGCTGACTGAATGAAAAAACTTCCACATTTGTGGAAAATTAAATGCCTACAGTCTCTTCACAGTTGCGTACTGTATTAAATTCATTTTTATTGTATATGTTGTATTTACACTTCAAATGTTATCCCGCTTTCCCTGCTTCCCATTCATAAACCCCCTATTCAATTACCCCTCCCCCTGCTTCTATGAGGGTGTTCCCCCATGCACCCACGCAACCCTTGCTATCCTAACAGCCCTGACATCTCCTACACTGGGGCATTGAGCCTTGGCAGAACCAAGAGCTTCTCCTCCCATTGATGCCCAACAAGGCCATCCTCTGCTACATATGCAGCTGGAGCCATGGGTTTGTCCGTGTGTACTCTTTGAATGGTGTTTTAGTCCCGGGGAGCTCTGGTTAGTTGGTATAGTTCTTGTGGGTTTGTAAACCCCTTCAGCTCCTTCAATCCTTTCTCTAACTCTTCCAATGGGGACCCCATTCTCAGTTCAATGGTTGGCTGTGAGCATCCATGTCTGTATTTGTCATGCTCTGGCAGAGCCTTTCAGGAGACAGCTATATCATGCTCCTGTCAGCATACACCACTAGGCATCAGCAATATTGCCTGGGTTTGGTGGCTGTATGTATATGGACTGGATCCCCAGATGAGGCAGTCTGGATGGCCTTTCCTTCAGTCTCGGCTCCAAACTTTGTCTCTATAAGTCCTACTATTAATATTTAGGTTCCCCGTTCTAAGAAAGACTGAAGCATCAACACTTCATCATACATCTTCTGAATCTTCTTGTGGTTTGTGGATTGTATCTTAAGTAATCTGAGCTTTTGGGCTAATATGCACTTATCAGTGAGTGCATACCATGTGTGTTTTGTGATTGGGTTACCTCACTCAGGATGACATTTTCTAATCCCATCTATTTGCCTATGAATTTCACGAAGTCATTGTTTGTGAGAGCTGAGATCGTTGTGAAGATGTACCACATTTTCTGTATCCATTCTTCTGTTGAAAGACATCTGGGTTCTTTCCAGCTTCTGGCTATTATAAATAAGGCTACTATGAACATAGTGGTGCATGTGTCCTTGTTATATGTTGGGGCATCTTTTAGGTATATACCCAGAAGTGGTATAGCTGGGTCCTCAGGTAGTACTATATCCAATTTTCTGAGGAACCTCCAGACTAACTACCAGAATGATTGTACCAGCTTGCAATCCCACCACCAATGGAGGAGTGTTCCTTTTTCTCCACATCTGCTAGTATCTGCTGTCACCTAAGTTTTTGATCTTAGCTATTCTGACTGGTGTGACGTGGAATTTCAGGATTGTTTTGATTTGCATTTCCATGATGACTAGGGATTTTGAACATCTCTTTAGGTACTTCTTGGCCATTCAAGATTCCTCAGTTGAGAATTCTTTGTTTAGCTCAGTACCCCATTTTTAATAGGGTTATTTGGTTCTCTGGAGTCTAACTTCTTGAGTTCTTTCTATCAGATGCAGGATTGGTAAAAATCTTTGCCCAATCTGTTGGTTGCCGTTTTGTCCTAACCACAGTGTCCTTTGCCTTACAAAAGCTTTTCAATTTTATGACATCCCATTTGTGGATTCTTGATCTTACAGCATAAGCCATTGGTGTTTTGTCCAGGAAATTTTCCCCAGTGCCCATGTGTTTGGGGCTCTTCTCCACTTTGTCTTCTATTAGTTTAAGTGTATCTGGTTCTATGTGAAGATACACTTGGACTTGAGCTTTGTACAGTGTGATAAAAAATGGATTGATTTGCATTCTTCTACGTGATAACCTCCACTTGAACCTGCACCATTTGTTGAAAATGGTAAATGTTAGCTTTTTACCATTGGATGGGTTTATCTCCTTTGTCAAAGATCAAGTGACCATAGGTGTGTGGATTAATTTTTGGGTCTTCAATTCTATTTCACTGATCTATCTGCCTATCTCTGTACCAATACCATAAAGTTTTTTTTCACTATTGCTCTGTAATACAGCTTGAAGTCAGGGATGGTGATTTCCCCAGAAGTTCTTTTATTGCTGAAAACAGTTTTCACTATCCTGCATTTTTTTGTTATTCCAAATGAATTTACAAATTGCTCTTTCTAACTCTATGAAGAATTGAGTTGGAATTTTGATAGGGATTGCATTGAATATATAGTTTGCTTTCAGCATGATGGCAATTTTTGCTATGTTATTCCTGCCAATCCATCAGCGTGGGAGGTCTTTCCAAATTCTGAGATCTTCAATTTCTTTCTTCAGAGACTCGAACTTCTTGTTATACAGATCTTTCACCTGCTTTGTTAGAGTCACACCAAGCTATTTTATATTCTTTATGACTGTTGTGAAGGGTATCATTTCCTTAATTTCTTTTTCAGTCTGTTTATCCTTTGAGTAGAGGAAGGCTAGAGATTTGTTTGAGTTATTTTTATATCCAGCCACTTTGCTGAAGTTGTTTATCAGGCTTAGTAGTTCTCTGGGGGAACTTTAGGGGTCACTTAAGTATACTATCATATCATCTGTAAATGATATTTTGACTTCTTCCTTTCCAATTTGTATCCCTTTGACCTCCTTTTGTTGTCTGATTGCTCTGCCTAGGATTTCGAGTACTATATTGAATAAGTAGGGAGAGAGTGGGCAGCCTTATCTACTTCCTGATTTTAGTGGGATTGATTGAAGTTTCTGTCCATTTACTTAGATGTTGGCTACTGCTTTGCTTATACTATATTTAGGTATGGGCCTTGAATTTCTGATTTTTCCAAGACTCTTAGTATAAAGAGGTGTTGAATTTTGTTAAATGCTTTCTCAGCACCTAATGAAATGATCATGTCTGTTTTTTTTCTTTGAATTTATTTATATAGTAAATTATGTTGATGGAATTCCATATATTGAACCAGCCCTGAATAACTGGGATGAAGCCTACTGGATCATGGTGAATGATCATTTTGATTTCTTCTTGGATTTGGTTTGTGAGAATTTTTTTTGAGTATTTCTGCATTCATAGGGGAAATTAGTCTGAAGTTCTTTTTGTTTTTTTCTGGGGGGGTGTGTTAGGTATCCGTATAACTGTGACTTCATGGAACAAATTAGGTACTGTTTCTTCTGTTTCTATTTTGTGCAATAGTTTGAAGACTATTGGTATTAGGTCTTCTATGGAAATCTGATAGACTTCTGCACTAAACTCATCTGGGATTTGGGGATTTTTTTTTCTTGGTTGGGAGAATTTTTTCTTTTAAGACTTCCTTTATTTTATTTACATGAGTACACTGAAGCCGTCTTCAGATACATCAGAAATTGGCATCAGATCCCATTACAGACGTTTGTGAACCACCACATGGTTGCTGGGAATTGAAATCAGGAACTGTGGAAGAGCAGTCAGTGCTCTTCACCACTGAGCCTTCTCTCCAGCCCTGGTTGGGAGACTTTTTTTTTTTTATTAACTTGAGTATTTCTTATTTACATTTCGAGTGTTAATCCCTTTCCCGGTTTACAGGCCAACATCCCGCTAGCCCCTCCCCCTCCCCTTTTTATGGGTGTTCCCCTCCCCATTGCCACCCTCCCCACAACAATCACGTTCACTGGGGGTTCAGTCTTAGCAGGACCCAGGGCTTCCCCTTACACTGGTGATCTTACAAGGATATTCAGTGCTACCTATGAGGTCAGAGTCCAGGGTCAGTCCATGTATAGTCTTTAGGTAGTGGCTTAGCCCCTGGAAGCTCTGGTTGCTAGGCATTGTTGTTCATATGGGGTCTCGAGCCCCTTCAAGCTTTCCACTTCTTTCTCTGATTCCTTCAACGGGGGTCCTGTTCTCAATTCAGTGCTTTGCTGCTGGCATTCGCCTCTGTATTTTCTGTATTCTGGCTGTGTCTCTCAGGAGAGATCTACATCCGGCTCCTGTCTGCCTGCACTTCTTTGCTTCATCCATCTTGTCTAATTGGGTGGCTCTATATGTATGGGCCACATGTGGGGCAGGCTCTAAATGGGTGTTCCTTCTGTGTCTGTTTTAATCTTTGCCTCTCTATTCCCTGCCAAGGGTATTCTTGTTCCCCTTTTAAAGAAGGAGTGAAACATTCACATTTTGATCATCCGTCTTGAGTTTCATTTGTTCTAGGCATCTAGGGTAATTCAAGCATTTGGGCTAATAGCCACTTATCAATCAGTGCATACCATGTGTGTTTTTCTGTGATTGGGTTACCTCACTCAGGATGATATTTTCCAGTTCCAAACATTTGCCTATGAATTTCATAAAGTCATTGTTTTTGATAGCTGAGTAATATTCCATTCTGTAGATGTACCACATTTTCTGTATCCACTCCTCTGTTGAAGGGCATCTGAGTTCTTTCTAGCTTCTGGCTATTATAAATAAGGCTGCGATGAACATAGTGGAGCATGTGTCTTTTTTATATGTTGGGGCATCTTTTGGGTATATGCCCAAGAGAGGTATAGCTGGATCCTCAGGCAGTTCAATGTCCAATTTTCTGAGGAACCTCCAGACTGATTTCCAGAATGGTTGTACCAGTCTGCAATCCCACCAGCAATGGACAAATGTTCCTCTTTCTCCACATCCTCGCCAGCATTTGCTGTCACCTGAGTTTTTGATCTTAGCTATTCTCACTGGTGTGAGGTGAAATCTCAGGGTTGTTTTGATTTGCATTTCCCTTATGACTAAAGATGTTGAACATTTCTTTAGGTGTTTCTCAGCCATTCGGCATTCCTCAGCTGTGAATTCTTTGTTTAGCTCTGAACCCCATTTTTAATAGGGTTATTTGTCTCCCTGCAGTCTAACTTCTTGAGTTCTTTGTATATTTTGGATATAAGGTCTCTATCTGCTGTAGGATTGGTAAAGATCTTTTCCCAATCTGTTGGTTGCCGTTTTGTCCTAACCACAGTGTCATTTGCCTTAAAGAAGCTTTACAGTTTTATGAGATCCCATTTGTCGATTCTTGATCTTAGAGCATTAGCCATTGTTGTTTTGTTCAGGAAATTTTTTCCAGTGCCCATGTGTTCCAGATGCTTCCCTAGTTTTTCTTCTATTAGTTTGAGTGTATCTGGTTTGATGTGGAAGTCCTTGATCCACTTGGACTTAAGCTTTGTACAGGGTGATAAGCATGGATCGATCTGCATTCTTCTACATGTTGACCTCCAGTTAAACCAGCACCATTTGCCGAAAATGCTATCTTTTTTCCATTTGATGGTTTTGGCTCCTTTGTCAAAAATCAAGTGACCATAGGTGTGTGGGTTCATTTCTGGGTCTTCAATTCTGTTCCATTGGTCTATCTGTCTGTCTCTGTACCAATACCATGCAGTTTTTATCACTATTGCTCTGTAATACTGCTTGAGTTCAGGGATAGTGATTCCCCCTGAAGTCCTTTTAGGGTGGAGGATAGTTTTAGCTATCCTGGGTTTTTTGTTATTCCAGATGAATTTGCAAATTGTTCTGTCTAACTCGCTGAAGAAATGGATTGGTATTTTGATGGGGATTGCATTGAATCTGTAGATCGCTTTTGGTAAAATGGCCATTTTTACTATATTAATCCTGCCAATCCATGAGCATGGGAGATCTTTCCATCTTCTGAGGTCTTCTTCAATTTCTTTCTTCAGAGTCTTGAAGTTCTTATTATACAGATCTTTTACTTGCTTGGTTAAAGTCACACCGAGGTACTTTATATTATTTGGGTCTATTATGAAGGGTGTCGTTTCCCTAATTTCTTTCTCGGCTTGTTTCTCTTTTGTATAGAGGAAGGCTACTGATTTATTTGAGTTAATTTTATACCCAGCCACTTTGCTGAAGTTGTTTATCAGCTTTAGTAGTTCTCTGGTGGAACTTTTGGGATCACTTAAATATACTATCATATCATCTGCAAATAGTGATATTTTGACTTCTTCTTTTCCGATCTGTATCCCCTTGACCTCCTTTTGTTGTCTGATTGCTCTGGCTAGAACTTCAAGAACTATATTGAATAAGTAGGGAGAGAGTGGGCAGCCTTGTCTAGTCCCTGATTTTAGTGGGATTGCTTCAAGTTTCTCTCCATTTAGTTTAATGTTAGCAACTGGTTTGCTGTATATGGCCTTTACTATGTTTAGGTATGGGCCTTGAATTCCTATTCTTTCCAGGACTTTTATCATGAAGGGGTGATGAATTTTGTCAAATGCTTTCTCAGCATCTAATGAAATGATCATGTGGTTTTGTTCTTTCAGTTTGTTTATATAATGCATGACATTGATGGTTTTCTGTATATTAAACCATCCCTGCATGCCTTGGATGAAGCCTACTTGATCATGATGGAAGATTGTTTTGATGTGCTCTTGGATTCGGTTTGCCAGATTTTTATTGAGTATTTTTGTGTCAATATTCATAAGGGAAATTGGTCTGAAGTTCTCTTTCTTTGTTGGGTCTTTGTGTGGTTTAGGTATAAGAGTAATTGTGGCTTCATAGAAGGAATTCGGTAGTGCTCCATCTGTTTCAATTTTGTGGAATAGTTTGGATAATATTGGTATGAGGTCTTCTATGAAGGTCTGATAGAATTCTGCACTACACCCGTCTAGACCTGGGCTCTTTTTGGTTGGGAGTCCTTTAATGACTGCTTCTATTTCCTTAGGAGTTATGGGGTTGTTTAACTGGTTTATCTGTTCCTGATTTAACTTCAGTACCTGGTATCTGTCTATGAAATTGGCCATTTCCTGTAGATTTTTCAAGTTTTGTTGAATATAGGCTTTTATAGTAAGATCTGATGATTTTTTGAATTTCCTCTGAATCTGTAGTTATGTCTCCCTTTTCATTTCTGATTTTGTTAATTTGGACACACTCTCTGTGTCCTCTCGTCAGTCTGGCTAAGGGTTTTCTTGTTGATTTTCTCAAAGAACCAACTTTTGATTCTGTTGATTCTTTCTATGGTCCTTTTTGTTTCTACTTGGTTGATTTCAGCTCTGAGTTTAATTATTTCCTGCCTTCTACTCCTCCTGGGAGTGTTTGCTTCTTTTTGTTCTAGAGCTTTTAGGTATGCTGTCAAGCTGGTGACATATGCTTTCTCCTGTTTCTTTCTGCAGGCACTCAGAGCTATGAATTTTCCTCTTAGCACAGTTTTCATTGTGTCCCATAAGTTTGGGTATGTTGTACTTTCATTTCATTAAATTCTAAAAAGTCTTAATTTCTTTATTTCTTCCTTGACCAGGTTATCATTGAGTAGAGCATTGTTCAATTTCCACGTGTATGTGGCCATTCTTCCCTTATTGTTATTGAAGACCAGCTTTAGGCCGTGGTGGTCTGATAGCACTCATGGGATTATTTCTATCTTTCTGTACCTATTGAGGCCCATTTTTTGACCAATTATATGATCAATTTTGGAGAAAGTGCCATGAGGAGCTGACAAGAAGGAATATCCTTTTGCTTTAGGATAGAATGTTCTATAAATATCTGTTAAGTCCATTTGGTTCAACTTCTCTTAGTCTGTCTACGTCTCTGTTTAATTTCTGTTTCCATGATCTGTCCATTGATGAGAGTGGGGTGTTAATATCTCCTACTATTATTGTGTGAGGTGCAATGTGTGTTTTGAGCTTTAGTAAGGTTTCTTTTACGTATGTTGGTGCCCTTGTATTTGGGGCATAGATATTTAGGATTGAGAGTTCATCTTGGTGGATTTTTCCTTTGATGAATATGAAGTGTCCTTCCTTATCTTTTTTGATGACTTTTAGTTGGAAATTGATTTTATTTGATATTAGAATGGCTACTCCAGCTTGGTTCTTCCGACCATTTGCTTGGAAAGTTGTTTTCCAGCCTTTCACTCTGAGGTAGTGTCTGTCTTTGTCTCTGAGGTGTGTTTCCTGTAGGCAGCAGAATGCAGGGTCCTCGTTGAGTATCCAGTTTGTTAATCTATGTCTTTTTATTGGGGAGTTGAGGCCATTGATATTGAGAGATATTAAGGAATAGTGATTATTGCTTCCTGTTATGTTCATATTTGGATATGAGGTTATGTTTGTGTGCTTTTCTTCTTTGTTTTGTTGCCAAGACGATGAGTTTCTTACTTTTTCTAGGGTGTAGCTTGCCTCCTTATGTTGGGCTTTACCATTTATTATCCTTTGTAGTGCTGGATTTGTAGAAATATATTGTGTAAATTTGGTTTTGTCATGGAATATCTTGGTTTCTCCATCAATGTTAATTGAGAGTTTTGCAGGATACAGTAACCTGGGCTGGCATTTGTGTTCTCTTATGATCTGTATGACATCAGTCCAGGATATTCTGGCTTTCATAGTCTCTGGCAAAAAGTCTGGTGTGATTCTGATAGGTCTGCCTTTATATGTTACTTGACCTTTTTCCCTTACTGCTTTTAATATTATTTCTTTATTTTGTGCATTTGGTGTTTTGACTATTATGTGATGGGAGGAGTTTCTTTTCTGGTCCAATCTATTTGGAGTTCTGTAGGCTTCTTGTATGCTTATGGGTATCTCTTTCTTTAGGTTAGGGAAGTTTTCTTCTATGATTTTGTTGAAGATATTTACTGGTCCTTTGAGCTGGGAGTCTTCACTCTCTTCTATACCTATTATCCTTAGGTTTGATCTTCTCATTGAGTCCTGGAATTCCTGTATGTTTTGGGCCAGTAGCTTTTTCCGCTTTACATTATCTTTGACAGTTGAGTTGATGATTTCTATGGAATCTTCTGCTCCTGACATTCTCTCTTCTATCTCTTGTATTCTGTTGGTAAAGCTTGTATCTACGGCTCCTTGTCTCTTCCTTTGGTTTTCTATATCCAGGGTTGTTTCCAAGTGTTCTTTCTTGATTGCTTCTATTTCCATTTTTAATTCCTTCAACTGTTTGATTGTGTTTTCCTGGAATTCTTTCAGGGATTTTTGTGATTCCTCTCTGTAGGCTTCTACTTGTTTATTTATGTTTTCCTGTGTTTCTCTAAGGGAGTTCTTCACGTCTTTCTTGAAGTCCTCCAGCATCATGATCAAATGTGATTTTGAAACTAGATCTTGCTTTTCTGGTGTGTTTGGATATTCCGTGTTTGCTTTGGTGGGAGAATTGGGCTCCGATGATGCCATGTAGTCTTGGTTTCTGTTGCTTGGGTTTCTGTGCTTGCCTCTCGCCATCAGATTATCTCTAGTGTTACTTTGTTCTTCTATTTCTGACAGTGGCTAGACTGTCCTATAAGCCTGTGTGTCAGGGGTGCTGTAGACCTGTTTTCCTGTTTTCTTTCAGCCAGTTATGGGAACAGAGTATTCTGCTTTCGTGTGTGTAGTTTTTCCTATCTACAGGTCTTCAGCTGTTCCTGTGGGCCTGTGTCCTGAGTTCACTAGGCAGGTCGCTTGGAGTAGGAAGATTTGTCTTACCTGTGGTCCCGAGGCTCAAGTTTGCTTGTGGGATGTTGCTTACGAGCTCTCCGTGGGGGCAGCAACCAGGAAGATCTGTGCTGCCCTTTCCGGGAGCTTCCGTGCACCAGGGTTCCAGATAGCATTTGGTATTTTCCTCTGGAATCAGAGATGTGGGCAGAGTGCAGTCTCTTCTGGTTTCCCAGGCGTGTCTGCCTCTCTGAAGGTTTAGTTCTCCCTCCCATGGGATTTGGGTGCTGAGAACTGTTTATCTGGTCGGTCCCTTCAGGTTCCGGCGGTGTCTCAGATGCAGGGGATCTGCTGCTGCTGTGCCCTTATCCAAGGGAACCCAGAGGCCGTATACAGTTTCCTCTTGGGCCAGGGATGTGGTCAGGGGTGGGCAGTGTTGGTGGTCTCTTCCGCTCTGCGGTCTCATGAGTGCCCACCTGTCCAGGCGGTGAGGTCTCTCTCCCACGGGGTTTGGGAGCAGTGAGCTGCTGTGGGCAGGGATCCGCGGGCAGGAGACTTTTAATAACTGCTACTATTTCTTCAGGGTTTATGGGGCTGCTTAAGAGGTTTATCTGATCCTGATCTAACTTTGGTATGGAGTATCTGCCTAGAAAATTGTCCATTTCATCCAGTTTTCCAGTTTTGTTGAGTATAGGTTTTTATAGTAGGATCTGATGATTTTTCTTTAATTTATTGGGTTTCTGTTGTTATCTCTCTCTTTTGCTTCCTGTTTTTGTCAATTTGGATACTTTCTCTGTGCCCTTTGGTTGATCTAAGGATTTATCTATTCTGTTGATATTTTCAAAGAACCAGCTCCTGGTTTTGTTGATTCTTTGTATACTTTTTTTTTCTACTTGGTTGATTTTAGTCCTAAATTTGATTATTTCCTGCTGTCTACTCCTTTTGAGTGTATTTGCCTCTTTTTCTTCTAGAGCTTTCAGGTGTGCTGTCAAGCTCCTCATGTATGCTTTCTCCTGTTTCTTTCTGGAGGCACTCAGAGCTATGAGTCTCCCTCTTAGCACTGCTTTCATTGTGTTCCATAGGTTTGGGTATGTTGTGCCTTCATTTTCATTAAATTCTAAAAAGTCTTTAATTTCTTTATTTCTTCCCTGACTAAGTTATCACTGAGTTGTTCATCTTCCATGTATATCATCCTTCCATTGACTTTCTGTTGTTTTTGAATACTAGCCTTTTGTTTTCTTTTTACTTAATTGGGTATTCATTTACATTTCAAATGTTATTCTCTTTTTTCAGTTTCCTGTCCATAAGCCCCGTAACTCCTCCCCCTCCCCTTCTATAAGGGTATTCTCCTCCCTATCCACCCCCTTCACTGCCCCCTCCCGACAATTTCCTAAACTGGGTGTCCAACCTTGGCAGGACCAAGAGCTTCTCCTTCCATTGGAGCCTGGGAAGGCCGTTCTTTGCTATATATGCAGTTGGAGCCATGGGCCAGTCCTTCTTAAAGTCCTCTAATATCTTCATGAGTTGTGAATTTTAAACCAATTCTTGCCTTTCTGGTATATTGGGGTGTCCAGGCTTGCTCTGATGGGAGAACTGGGTTGTAAAGATGCCACATGGGTTTGGTTTCTGTTGCTTAGGTTCTTGCCCTTACCTCTCACCATCTGCTTATCTCTGGTGTTACCTGGTCTTGCTGTCTCTGACAGTGGCTTAACCCTCCTGTAAGCCAGTGTGTCAGCACTTCTGGGAGACCAGCTCTCTCCACACAACATTGGGGTACAGAGTACTGTGGCACAGGGTCAGCTCAGGGCACAGTTGGAAACCTGAAGGATCCTGTCCCAGACTGTTCCTCAGGTCCTGTGTCCTGAAGGCTCCAGACAGGTCCCTTGGAGCAAAAGTGCTTGTCTTACCCATGCTCTCATGTGTGTCAGCATTCCTGGGAGACCAACTTTCTCCCAGCAGGATCTGGGTATAGAGAGCTGTGGCACAGGGTCAGCTCCGGGCACCTGCATTAAAATCTTAAGTACCATAAGGCAAATATTTGATTTTTTATTGGATATCATTTTATTTACATTTTGAATGTTATTATTCCCTTTCCCAGTTTCCTGTCCATAGGCCACCATCCCCTCCCACTCCCCTTCTTCTATAAGGGTGTTCCCCTCCCATCCACCACCCCTTCCTGGCCCCCCAGCATAACATTCTCTTAACTGAAGGTCCAACCTTGGCAGGACCAAGGGCTTGTCCTTCATGTGGTCCCAACAAGGCCTACCTATGCTACATATGCAGACAGAGCACTGAGTCAGTCCATGTACAGTCTTTGGGTAGTGGTTTAGTCCCTGGGAGCTCTGGTTGTTTGGCCTTGTTGTTCTTATGGGGTTGCAATTCCCTTCAGCTCTTTCAATCCTTTCTCTAATTCCTCCAACAGGAGTCCCATTCTTAGTTCAACAGTTTGATGCTAGCATTCGCCTCTGTATTTGACATACTCTGGCTGTGTCTCTCAGGAGAGATCTATATCCAGTTCCTGTCAGTTTGCACTTATTAACTTCATCAATCTTAACTAGTTTTGGTGGCTGTATACACACATATATGGGAAATATATGGAGCAGTCCCTGAATGGCTGCTCCTTCAGTCTCTGCTCAAAACTTTGCATCCATATCCACCCTATGAATATTTTTGTTTCCCCTTTTAAGAAGGAGTGAAGCATCTGCACTTTGGTCATCCTTCTTCTTGAACTTAATGTAGTCTGTGGATTGTATCTTGGGTAATCCAAGCTCTTGGACTAATATCCACTTATCAGTGAGTGCATACCATGTGTGTTTTTCTGTGATTGGTTACCTCACTCAGGATATTTTCTAGTTCAATCCATTTGCCTATGAATTTCATGAAGTCATTGTTTTTAATAGCTGAGTAGTTCTCCATTGTGTAGATGTACTAACTTTCTATATCCCTTCCTTTGTTCAAGGGCACATGGGTTCTTTCCAGCTTCTGGCTATTATAAATAAGGTTGCTAGGAACATAGTTGAACATGTGTCTTTACTGTATGTTGGAACATCTTTTAAGTATATTCCCAGGAGTGGTATAGATGGGTCCTCAGGTACTAGTATGTCTAATTTTCTGAGGAACCTCCGGACTAATTTCCAGAATGGTTGTACCAGTCTGCAATCCCACCAATAATGGAGGAGTGTTCCACTTTCTCCACATCCTCGCCAGTATCTGATGTCACCTGAGATTTTCACTTAGCCATTCTGACTGGTGTGAGGTAGAATCTCAGAGTTGTTATGATTTGCATTTCCCTGATGATTAAGGATGTTGAGCGTTTCTTTAGGTACTTCTCAGTCATTCAATATGACTCAGCTGAGAATTCTTTGTTTAGCACCTTACCCCACTTTTTAATAGGGTTATTAGGCTCTCTGAAGTCTAACTTCTAGAGTTCTTGGTATATTTTGGATATTACCCCTCTATCAAATGTAGGATTGGTAAACATCTTTTCCCAACCTGTTGATTGGCATTTTGTTCTAATGACAGTGTCCTTTGCCTTGCAGAAGATTTGAAGTTTTATGAGTTTCCATTTGTATATTCTTTTTTGTTTTTCTCCATCTTTATTAACTTGGGTATTTCTTCTTTACATTTCATTTGTTATTCCCTTTCCCGGTTTCCAGGCCCACATCCCCCTAACCCCTCCATCTCCCCTTCTACAGGGCTGTTCCCCTCCCCATTCTCCCCCCATTACTGCCCTCCCCCCCCCAATCACCTTCACTGAGGGTTCAGTCTTGGCAGGACCAAGGGCTTCCCCTTCCACTGGTGTTCTTACCAGTATATTCATTCCTACCTATGCACTGAAGCCCACGATCAGGCCAAGAACAGTATTTGGGTAGTGGATTAGTCCCTGGAAGTTCTGGTTGGTTGGCATTTTTGTTTTATGGGGTTTCAAGCCTCTCCAAGCTCTTGCAGTCCTTTCTCTGATTCCTTCAACGAGGGTATCGTTCTCAGTTTACTGGTTTAATGATGGCATTCCCCTATGTATTTGCTGTATTCTGGCTGTGTCTCTCAGGAGAGATCTACATCCGGTTCCTGTCGGCCTGCACTTCTTGGCTTCATCCATCTTATCCAGTTTGGTGGCTGTACATGGATGGGCCACATGTGGGGGAGGTTCTGAATGGGTGTTCCTTCTGCCTCTGTTCTAATCTTTGCCTCCCTATTCCCTCCAAAGAGTATTCCTGTTTCCCTTTTAAAGAAGGAGAGAAGCATTCGCATTTTAGTCGTCCTTCTTGAGTTTAATGTGTTCTGTGCATCTAGGGTAATTCGAGCATTTGGGCTAATAGCCACTCCTCAATGAGTACATACCATGTGTGTTTTGCTGTGATTGGGTAACCTCACTCAGGATGATATTTTCCTGTTCCATCCATTTGCCTATGAATTTCATAAAGGCATTGTTTTTGACAGCTGAGTAATATTCCATTGTGTAGATGTACCACATTTTCTGTATCCATTCCTCTGTTGAAGGGCATCTGGGTTCTTTCCAGCTTCTGGCTATTATAAATAAGACTGCTATGAACATAGTGAAGCATGTGTCTTTGTTATATGTTGGGGCATCTTTTGGGTATATGCCCAAGAGAGGTATAGCTGGGTCCTCAGGTAGTTCAATGTCTGATTTTCAGAGGAACCTCCAGACTGATTTCCAGAATGGTTGTACCAGTCTCCAATCCCACCAACGATGGAGGAGTGTTCCTCTTTCTCCACATCCTCGCCAGCATCTGCTCTCACCTGTGTTTTTGTTCTTAGCCATTCTCACTGGTGTGAGGTGGAATCTCAGGGTTGTTTTGATTTGCATTTCCCTTATGACTAAAGATGTTGAACATTTCTTTAGGTGTTTCTCAGCCATTCCACATTCTTCAGCTGTGAATACTTTATCTCTGAACCCCATTTTGAATAGGGTTATTTGTCTCCCTGCAGTCTAACTTTTGTGTTCTTTGTATATTTTGGATATAAGCCCTCTATCAGTTGTAGGATTGGTAAAGATCTTTTCCCAATTTGTTGGTTGCCGTTTTGTCCTAACCACAGTGTCCTTTGTCTTACAGAAGCTTTACAGTTTTATGAGATCCCATTTGTCGATTCTTGATCTTAGAGCATAAGTCATTGCTGTTTTGTTCAGGAAATTTTCTCCAGTGTCCATGTGTTCCAGATGCATCCCCACTTTGTCTTCTATTAGTTTGGGTGTGTCTGGTTTAATATGGAGGTCCTTGATCCACTTGGACTTAAGTTTTGTACAGGGTGGAAAGCATGGATCGTTCTGCATTCTTCTACTTGCTGACCTCCAGTTGAACCAGCACCATTTGCTGAAAATGCTATCTTTTTTCCATTTGATGGTTTTGACTCCTTTGTCAAAAATCAAGTGCCCATAGGTATGTGGGTTCATTTCTGGGTCTTAAATTCTGTTCCACTGGTCTATCTGTCTGTCTCTGTACCAATACCATGCAGTTTTTATCACTATTGCTCTGTAATCCTCCTTGAGTTCAGGGATAGTGATTCTTCCTGAAGAACTTTTATTGTTGAGGATAGTTTTAACTATCCTGGGTTTTTTGTTATTCCAGATGAATTTGCAAATTGTTCTGTCTAACTCTTTGAAGAATTGGATTGGGATTTTGATGGGGATTGCATTGAATCTGTAGATTGCTTTTGGTAAAATGGCCATTTTTACTATATTAATCCTGCCAATCCATGAGCATGGGAGATCTTTCCATTTTCTGAGATCGTCTTCAATTTCTTTCTTCACAGGCTTGAAGTTCTTATCGTGCAGATCTTTCACTTGCTTGGTTACAGTCACAACGAGGTGTTTTGTATTATTTGGGTCTATTATGAAGGGTGTTGTTTCCATAATTTCTTTCTAGGCTTGTTTCTCTTTTGTGTAGAGGAAGGCTACTGATTTATTTGAGTTAATTTTATACTCAGCCACTTTGCTGAAGTTATCAGCTTTGGTAGTTCTCTGTTGGAACTTTTGGGATCGCTTAAATATACTATCATATCATCTGCAAATAGTGATATTTTGACTTCTTCTTTCCGATCTGTATCCCCTTGATCTCCTTTTGTTGTCTGATTGGCTGGCAAGAACTTCAAGAACTATATTGAATAAGTAGGGAGAGAGTGGGCAGCCTTGTCTAGTCCCTGATTTTAGTGGGATTGCTTCAAGTTTCTCTCCATTTAGTTTAATGTTAGCTACTGTTTGCTGTATATGGCTTTTACTATGTTTAGGTATGGGCCTTGAATTCCTATTCTTTCCAGGACTTTTATCATGAAGGGGTGTTGAATTTTGTCAAATGCTTTCTCAGCAAATGATCATGTGGTTTTGTTCTTTCAGTTTGTTTCTATAATGGATGACATTGATGGTTTTTCCGTATATTAAACCATCCCTGCATGCCTTGGATGATGCCTACTTGATCATGGTGGATGATTGTTTTGATGTGCTCTTGGATTGGATTTGCCAGAATTCTATTGAGTATTTTTGTGTCGATATTCATAAGGGAAATTGGTCTGAAGTTCTCTTTCTTTGTTGTGTCTTTGTGTGGTTTAGGTATAAGAGTAATTGTGGCTTCATAGAAGGAATTCAGTAGTGCTCCATCTGTTTCAATTTTGTGGAATAGTTTGGGTAGTATTGGTATGAGGTCTTCTATGAAGGTCTGATAGAATTCTGCACTAAACCCGTCTGGACCTGGGCTCTTTTTGGTTGGGAGTCCTTTAATGACTGCTTCTATTTCCTTAAGAGCTATGGGGTTGTTTAAATGGTTTATCTGTTCCTGATTTTACTTCAGTACCTGGTATCTGTCTAGGAAATTGTCCATTTCCTCCAGATTTTCAAGTTTTCTTGAATATAGGCTTTTGTACTAGGATCTGATGATGTTTTGAATTTCCTCTGAAACTGAAGTTATGTCTCCTTTCCATTTCTGATTTTGTTAATTTGGACACATTCTCTGTATGTGTCCTCTCGTTAGTCTGGCTAAGGGTTTATCTATCTTGTTGACTTTCTCAAAGAACCGACTTTTGGTTCTGTTGATTCTTCGTATAGTCTTTTTGTTTCTACTTGGTTGATTTCAGCTCTGAGTTTGATTATTTCCTGCCTTCTACTCTTCATGGGAGTATTTGCTTCTTTTTGTTCTACAGCTTTTAGGTGTGCTGTCAATCTGCTGATGTATGCTATCTCTTGTTTCTTTCTGCAGGCACTCAGAGCTATTAATTTTTCTCTTAACATGGCTTTCATTGTGTCCCATAAGTTTGGGTATGTTGTACCTTCATTTTCATTGGATTCTACGATGTCTTTAATTTCTTTCTTTCTTTCTTCTTTGTCCAGGTTATCATTGAGTAGAGCATTGTTCAATTTCCATGTACATGTGGGCGTTCTTCCCTTATTGTTATTGAAGACCAGCTTTAGCCCGTGGTGCTCTGACAGGACACATGGGGTTATTTCTATCTTTCTGCATCTATTGAGGCCTGTTTTATGACCAATTATATGATCAATTTTGGAAAAAGTACCATGAGGGTGTGAGAAGAAGGAATATCCTTTTGTTTTATGATAGAATGTTCTTTAAATATCTGTTAAGTCCATTTGGTTCATGACTTCTCTTAGTCTGTCTATGTCTCTGTTTAATTTCTGTTTCCATGATCTGTGCATTGATGAGAGTGGGGTGTTGAAATCTCCTACTAGTATTGTGTGAAGTGCAATGTGTGCTTTGAGCTTTAGTAAGATTTCTTTTACATATGTAGGGGCCCTTGTATTTGGAGCACAGGTATTTAGGACTGAGAGTTCATCTTGGTGGATTTTTCCTTTGATGAATATGAAGTGTCCTTCCTTATCTTTTTTGATGACTTTTGGTTGAAAATTGATTTTATTCAATATTAGAATGGCTACTCCAGCTGGCTTCTTCAGACCATTTGCTTGGAAAATTATTTTCCAGACGTTCACTCTGAGGTATGTTTCCTGTAGACAGCAGAATGCAGGGTCCTCATTGCATATCCAGTTTGTTAATCTATGTCTTTTTATTGGGGAGATGAGTCCATTGCTGTTGAGAGATATTAAGGAGTAGTGATTGTTGCTTCCTGTTATATATTTATTTGGATGTGAGATTGTTTGTGTGCTTTTCTTCTCTTTGTTTTGTAGCCAAGATGATTAGTTTCTTGCTTTTTCTAGGGTGTAGCTTGTCTCCTTATGTTGGGCTTTACCATTTATCATCCTTTGTAGGACTGGATTTGTAGAAAGATATTGTGTAAATTTGGTTTTGTCATGGAATATCTTGGTTTCTCCATCTATGTTAATTGAGAGTTTTGCAGGATACAGTAACCTGAGCTGGCATTTGTGTTCTCTTATGGTCTGTATGACATCTGTCCAGGATCTTCTGGCTTTCATAGTCTCTGGTGAGAAGTCCGGTGTGATTCTGATAGGTCTGCCTTTATATGTTACTTGACCTTTTTCCCTTGCTGCTTTTAATATTCTTTCTTTGTTTTGTGCATTTGTGGTTTTGACTATTATGTGACAGGAGGACTTTCTTTTCTGTTCCAATCTATTTGGAGTTCTGAATGCTGCTTGTATGTTTATGGGCATCTCTTTGTTTAGCTTAGGGAAGTTTCTTCTATGATTTTGTTGAAGATATTTACTGGCACTTTCAGCTGGGAGTCTTCACTCTCTTCTATACCTATTATCCTTAGGTTTGATCTTCTCAATGGGTCCTGGATTTCCTGTATGTTTTGGACCAGTAGCTTTTTCCATTTCACATTATCTTTGACAGTTGTGTCGATGATATCTATGGAAACTTCTGCTCCTGAGAGTCTCTCTTCTATCTCTTGTATTCTGTTGGTGAAGCTTGTATCTACGGCTCCTTCTCTCTTCCTTTGGTTTTCTATATCCAGGGTTGTCTCCCTTTGTACTTTCTTTATTGCTTCTATTTCCATTTTTAATTCCTTCACCTGTTTGATTGTGTTTTCCTGGAATTCTTTCAGGGATTTTTGTGATTCTTCTCTATAGGCTTCTACTTGTTTATTTACGTTTTCCTGCTTTTTCTAAGGGAGTTCCTCGTGTCTTTCTTGAAGTCTTCCATCATCATGATCAAATGTGATTTTAAATCTAGATCTTGCTTTTCTGGTGTGTATGGATATTCAGTGTTTGCTTTGGTGGGAGATTTGGGCTCCGGTGATGCCATGCAGGCTTGGTTTCTGTTGCTTGGGTTCCTGCGCTTGTCTCTCGCCATCAAGTTGTCTCTGGTGTTACCTTGTTCTGCTATTTCTGACAGTGGCTAGATCGTCCTATAGGCCTGTATGTCAGGAGTGCTGTAGACTTGTTTTCCTATTTTCTTTCAGCCAGTTATGGGAACAGAGTGTTCTGCTTTCAGGCGTGTAGTCTTTCCTGTCTACTGGTCTTCTGTTGTTCCTGTGGGCCTGTGTCCTGAGTCCACCTGGCAGGTGGCTTGGATCAGAAAAGTTGGTCTTACCTGTGGTCCAATGGCTGAAGTGGCTCCTGGGCGACTGCTTTTGAGCTCTCCGTGAGGGCGGTAACCAGGAGGGACTGCACCGCTTTTTCCCGGGGCCCCCATGCACCGGGGTCCCAGATGGTGTTACGTGTTTTCCTCTGGAGTCAGAAATGTGGACAGAGTGTAGTCTCTTCTGGCTTCCCAGGCATGTCTGCCCCTCTGAAGGTTTATCTCTCCCTCCCCCCATTTGTCGAGTCTTGATCTTAGAGCATAAGCCATTAGTGTTTTGTTCAGGGAATTTTCTCCAGTGCCCATGTGTTCAAGATTCTTCCCCACTTTGTCTTCTATTAGTTTGAATGTATCTGGCTTGATGTGGAGGTCCTTGATCCACTTGGACTTAAGCTTTGGACAGGGTAATAAGAATGGATCGATTTGCATTCTTCTACATGCTGACCTCCAGTTGAACCAGCACCATTTGCTGAAAGTGCTATCTTTTTTCCATTGGATGGTTTTGGCTCCTTTGTCAAAAATCAAGTGACCATACATGTGTGGGTTCATTTCAGGGTCAATTGTATTCTGTCTACTGGTCTATCTGTCTGTCTCTGTAACAATACCATGCAGTATTTATCACTATTGCTCTGTAATACTGCTTGAGTTCAGGCATAGTGACTCCCCCCCGGGAATTCTTTTTATTGTTAAGGATAATTTTAGTTATCCTGGGTTTTTTGTTATTCCAGATGAATTTGCAAGTTGTTCTGTCTAACTCTCTGAAGAAATGGATTGGTATTTTGATGGGGATTGCATTGTATCTGTAGATCGCTTTTGGTAAAATGGCCATTTTTACTATATTAATCCTGCCAATCCATGAGCATGGGAGATCTTTCCATCTTCTGAGATCTTCAATTTCTTTCTTCAGAGGCTTGAAGTTCTTATCATACAGATCTTTCACTTGCTTGGTTAGAGTCACACCGAGGTATTTTATATTGTTTCGGTCTATTATGAAGGGTGACGTTTCCCTAATTTCTTGCTAGGCTTGTTCTCTTTTGTGTAGAGGAAGGCTACTGATCTATGTCAGTTAATTTCATATCCAGGCACTTTGCTGAAGGTGTTTATCAGGCTTAGTTCTCTGGTGGAACTTTTGGGATCACTTAAATATACTATCATATCATCTGCAAATAGTGATATTTTGACTTCCTCCTTTCCAATCTTGTATGTTTATGGGCATCTCTTTCTTTAGCTTAGGGAAGTTTTCTTCTATGATTTTGTTGAAGATATTTACTGGCCCTTTGAGCTGGGAGTCTTCACTCTCTTATATACCTATTATCCTTAGGTTTGATCTTCTCATTGAGTCCTGGATTTCCTGTGTTTTGGACCAGTAGCTTTTTCTGTTTTACATTATCTTTGACAGTTGTGTCGATGATATCTATGGGATCTTCTGCTCCTGAGATTCTCTCTTCTCTCTTGTATTCTGTTGGTGATGCTTGCATCTATAGCTCCTTGTCTCTTCCTTTGTTTTTCTATATCCAGGGTTGTCTCCCTTTGTGCTTTCTTTATTGCTTCTATTTCCATTTTTAATTCCTTCACCTGTTTGTGTTTTCCTGGAATTCTTTCATGATTTTTGTGATTCCTCTCTATAGGCTTCACTTATTTATATTTTTCTGCTTTTCTCTAAGGGAGTTCTCTATGTCTTTCTTGAAGTCCTCCATCATCATGATCAAATGTGATTTAAAATCTAGATCTTGCTTTTCTGGTCTGTTTAAATATTCAGTGTTTGCTTTGGTGGGAGAATTGGGCTCTGATGATGCCATGTAGTCTTGGTTTCTGTTGCTTGGGTTCCTGTGTTTGCCTCTCACCATCAGGTTTTCTCTGGCGTTACCTTGTTCTGCTATTTCTGACAATGGCTAGATGGTCCTATACGCCTGTATGTCAGGAGTGCTGTAGACCTGTTTTCCTGTTTTCTTTCAGTCAGTTATGGGAACAGAGTGCTCTGCTTTCAGGCATGTAGTCTTTCCTGTCTACTGGTCTTCAGCTGTTCATGTGGACGTGTGTCCTGGGTCCACCTGGCAGGTCACTTGTATTAGAAACGTTTGTCTTACCTCTGTTCTAAGGCCTGAAGTCGCTCCTCGGGGTCTGAGTTTCAGCTCTCTGTGAGGGCAGCAACCAGAAGCCTTCCCCGTCTTTTCTGGGGTCTCTGTGCACAGGGGGTCCATATGGCGCTAGGTGTTTTCCTCTAGAGTCAGAAATGTGGGCAGAGTGTAGTCTCTTCTGGTTTCTTAGGCATGTCTGCCCCTCTGAAGTTTTCACTCTCCCTCCCACAGGATTTGGGTGCAGGGAGCTTTTGACTGGGTCCCTTCAGATCCAGACGCTGTCTGGACCTCAGGGGACCTGCCTCTTGAGTGCCCCTATCTTCCTGTTCCCAGAGGCCCTATACAGTTTCCTCTTGGGTCAGGGATGTGGGCAAGGTTGGGCAGTATTGGTGGTCTCTCCTGCCCTGCAGTCTCAGGAGTGCCCACCTGTCTGGGCGGTGAGCTCTCTTTCCCATTGGGTTTGGGAGCAGGGAGCTGTGGGCCAGAATCAGGGAGGTTTGGGCTCCAGCTAAAAACTGGAAGTGTCTGGTCCCAGAGGAATTTTGCCTCTGTGTGTCCTGAGTCCACCTGGCAGGTCAGTTGAGCAGAAATGTTGGTCTTACCTCTGGTCCCGGGCCTGAAGTTGCTCCTGGGGGCTGCGTTTCAGCTCTCCATGAGGGCGGCAACCAGAAGGGCCTGCCCCACCTTTTCTCGGTCCCCTGTGCACAGGGGTCCCAGATGGTGTTAGGTGTTTTCCTCTAGAGTCAGAAATGTGGACAGAGTGTAGTCTCTTCTGGCTTCCCAGGCGTGTCTGTCCCTCTGAAGGTTTAGCTCTCCCTCCCACAGGATTTGGGTGCAGGGAGCTGTTGACTGGATCCCTTCAGATCTGGGTGGTGTCTGGACCTCAGGAGACCTGCCGCTTGAGTGCCCCTTCCTTTGGTTTTCTATATCCAGGGTTGTCTCCCTTTGTGCTTTCTTTATTGCTTCTATTTCCATTTTTAATTCCTTCATCTTTTTTATTGTGTTTTCCTGTAATTCTCTCAGGGATTTTTGCATTTCTTCTCTACAGGCTTCTGCTTGTTTATTTGTGTTTTCCTGCATTTCTCTAAGGGAGTTCTTTATGTCTTTCTTGAAGTCCTCCATCATCATGATCAAATGTGATTTTAAATCTAGATCTTGCTTCTCTGGTGTGTTTGGATATTGTTTGGTGTATTTGCTTTAATGGGAGAATTGGTCTCCGATGATGCCATGTATTCTTGGTTTCTGTTGCTTGGGTTCCTGTACTTGCCTCTTGCCATCATGTTGTCTCTGGTGTTACCTTGTTCTGCTATTTCTGACAGTGGTTAGACTGTCCTATAGGCCTGTGTGTCAGGAGTGCTGTATACCAGTTTTCCTGTTCTCTTTCAGCCAGTTATGGGCACAAAGTGTTCTGCTTTCAGGCGTGTAGTCGTTCCTGTCTACTGTTCTTCAGGTGTTCCTGTGGGCGTGTGTCCTGAGTCCACCAGGCAGGTCACTTGGAGCAGCAAAGTTGGTCTTACCTCTGGTCTCAGGCCTGGAGTCACTTCCAGAGGCGGGGTTTCAGCTCTCTGTGAGGGCAGCAACCAGAAGGACCTACCCCGCCTTCGCTCGGAACTCTGTGCACTGGGGTCCAGATGGTGCTAGGTGTTTTCCTCTAGAGTCAGAAATGTGGGCAGAGAGTAGTCTCCTCTGGCTTCCCAAGCGTGTCTCCATTTGTCAGTTCTTGATTTTAGAGCATAAGCCATTGGTGTTTTTCCCAGGAAATTTTCTGTAGTGTCCATCTGTTCGAGACTCTTCTCCACTTTTTCTTCTATTAGTTTGAGTGTATCTGGTTTGATGTGGAGATCCTTGATCCACTTGGACTTAAGTGTTATACAGGGCAATAAGCATGGATCAATCTGCATTTTTCTATATGCTGACCTCCACTTGAACAACTTGTTGAAAAATTGGTTTTAGCTCCTTTGGCAAAGATCAAGTGACAATAGGTGTGTGGATTCATTTCTGTGTCTTCCATTCTATTCCACTGATTTACTTGTCTGTCTCTGTACCAATACTATACAGTTTTTAGCACTATTGCTCTGTAATACTGTTTGAGGTCAGGGATGGTTATTCATCCTGAAGTTCTTTTATTGTTGAGGATATTTTTTGCTCTTCTGATATTTTGTTATTCCAAATGAATTTTGCAAATTGCACTTTCTGTTTTTGTGTTTTGTTTTGGTTTGGTTTGGTTTGGTTTTTTTCGGAGCTGGGGACCGAACCCAGGGCCTTGCACTTGCTAGGCAAGCACTCTACCACTGAGCTAAATCCCCAACCCCCAAATTGCTCTTTCTAACTCTATGAAGAATTGAGTTGGAATTTTGATGGAGTTTGAATTGAATCTATAGATTGCTTTTGGCAAAATGGCCACTTTGTTTTGTGATAGCTTTTTTTTATTAATTTTTTATTAACTTAAGTATTTCTTATTTACATTTCGAGTGTTATTCCCTTTCCCGGTTTCTGGGCCAACAACCCCCTAACCCCTCCCCCTCCCCTTCTTTATGGGTGTTCCCCTCCCCATCCTCCCCCCATTGCCGCCCTCCCCCCAACAATCACGTTCACTGGGGATTCAGTCTTAGCAGGACCAAGGGCTTCCCCTTACACTGGTGATCTTACTAGGATATTCATTGCTACCTATGAGGTCAGAGTCCAAGGTCAGTCCATGTATAGTCTTTAGGTAGTGGCTTAGTCCCTGGAAACACTGGTTGCTTGGCATTGTTGTTCATATGGGGTCTCGAGCCCCTTCAAGCTCTTTCAGTTCTTTCTCTGATTCCTTCAACGGGGGTCCTATTCTCAGTTTAGTGGTTTGCTGCTGGCATTCGCCTCTGTATTTTCTGTATTCTGGCTGTGTGTCTCAGGAGAGATCTACATCCGGCTCCTGTCTGCCTGCACTTCTTTGCTTCATCCATCTTATCTAATTGGGTGGCTGTATATGTATGGGCCACATGTGGGGCAGGCTCTGAATGGGTGTTCCTTCTGTGTCTGTTTTAATCTTTGCCTCTCTATTCCCTGCCAAGGGTATTCTTGTTCCCCTTTTAAAGAAGGAGTGAAGCATTCACATTTTGATCATCCGTCTTGAGTTTCATGTGTTCTAGGCATCTAGGGTAATTCAAGCATTTGGGCTAATAGCCACTTATCAATCAGTGCATACCATGTGTGTTTTTCTGTGATTGGGTTACCTCACTCAGGATGATATTTTCCAGTTCCAACCCAAAATGGCCATTTTTAATATGCTGCCAATCCATGAACATGGGAGACCTTTCCACCTTCTGAGATCTTCAATTCTTCAGAGACTTGAAGTCCTTGTCATACAGATCTTTCACTTGCTTGCTGAGAGTAACACAGAGATACTTATTATTTGGGACTATTGTTAAGGATGTCATTTCCCTAATTTCCTTCTCAGCCTGTTTCTCCTTTGAACAGAGGAAGGCTACTCATTTGTTTGAGTTAATTTTATATCTAGCCACTTTGCTGAAGTTGTTTTTCAGGCTTAGTAGTTCTCTGGTGGAACTTTGGGGGTCACTTAAGTATACTATCATATCTGCAAATAGTGATATTTTGATTTCTTCCTTTCCAATTTGTATCCCTTTGGCCTCCTTTTGTCTTCTGATTGATCTGGCTAGGACTTCAAGTTCTATGTTGAATAAGTAAGGAGAGAGTAGACAGTCTCATCTAGTCCCTGATTTTAGTGGGATTGTTTCAAGTTTCTCTCCATTTAGTTTAATGTTAGCTACTGCTTACTGTATATTGCTTTTATTATGTTTAGGTATGGACCTTGAATTCCTGATCTTTCCAGGACTTTTATCATGAAGTGGTGTTGAATTTTTGTCAAATTCTTTCTCGGCATCAAATGAAATGATCATGTGCAGTTTTTTTGTTTGTTTGTTTTATATAGTGGGTTCCATTGATGGATTTTCATATATTGAAGCACCTGTGCATACCTGGGATGAAGACTATTTGATCATGATGGATGATCATTTTGATGTGTTCTTGGCTTCACTTTGAATTTTATTGAGTATTTTTGCAGTGATATTCTGAAGGAAATTGGCCTGAGATTCTCTTTCTTTGTTGGGTCTTTGTGTGGTTTATGTATAACCATAAGTTTGTCTTAATAGAAGGAATTTGATAGTGCTCTGTCTATTTTGTGGAATGTTTGGAAAGTATTGGTATAAGGTCTTCTATAAAAGTCTGGTAGAATTCTGCACTAAACCCATCTGGTCGTGGGCTCTTTTTGGTTAGGACACTTTTAATAACTGCTTCTATTTCTTTAGGAGTTATAGGGTTGTTTAGATGGTTTACTGTTCCTGATCTAACTTTGGTATCTGGTATTTGTCTAGAAAATTGTCTAATTCCTCCAGATTTTACAGTCTTATCGAATATAGGTTTTTGTAGTAGCATGCGATTATTTCTATCTTCCTCTATTTGTTGAGGCCTGGTTTGTGGCCGATTTTATGGTCAGTATTGGAGAAGGTACCATGAGGTGCTGAGAAGAAAGTATATCCTTTTGTTTTAGGATAAAATATTCTATAAATATCTGTTAAGTTCATTTGGTTCATAGCTTCTGTTAGTTTCTCTATGTCTCTGTTTAATTTCTGTTTCCATGATCTGCCCATTGATGAGTGGGGAGTTGAAATCTATTATTGTGTGAGGTACAATGTATGCTTTGAGCTTTAGTAAGGTTTCTTTTATGAATGTAGGTGCCCTTATGTTTGGAGCATAGATATTAAAATTGAGTTCATCTTGGTGGATTTTTCCTTTGATGAGTACAAAGGGTCCTTCCTTATCTTTTTTTATAACTTTTTGTTGAAAGTCAATTTTATTCGATATTAGAATGGCTACTTCAGCATGTTTCTTCAGACCATTTGCTTGGAAAGTTGTTTTCCAACCTTTTACTCTGAGATAGTGTCTGTCTTTTTCTCGGAGGTGGGTTTACTGTATGGAGGAAATTGATGGGTCCTTTTTACATATGCAATCTGTTAGTCTATGTCTCTTAATTGAGGAATTGAGTCCATTGATGTTACGAGATATTAAGGTATACTGACTGTTGCTTCCTCTTATTTTTGTTGTGAGATGTGGAATTATGTTTGTCTCTCCTCTTTTGGTGTTGTTGCAAAGAGATTACTTTCTTGCTTTTTCTAGGCTGTAGTTTCCCTCCTTGTGTTGGAGTTTTCCATCTATTATCCTTTGTAGGGCTGGATTTGTAGAAAGATATTGTGTAAATTTGGTTTTTGTCATGGAATATCTTGTTTTTTCGATCTATGTTAATTTAGAGTTTTGCTGGATATAGTAGCCTTGGGTGACATTTGTGTTCTCTTAGGGTTTGTATGACATCTGCCCAGGATCTTCTGCCTTTCATAGTCTCTGGTGAGAAGTCTGGTGTAAGTCTTAAGAGGTCTGCCTTTATATGTCATTTGACCTTTTCCCCTTACTGCGTTTAAAATTCTTTGTTTTGTACATTTGGTGTTTTGATTATTATGTGATGGGAGGAATTTCTTTTCTGGTCCAATCTATTTGGAGTTCTATAGGCTTCTTGTATGTGTATGGGCACCTCTTTCTTTAAGTTAGGGAAGTTTTCTTCTATAATTTTGTTGAAGATATTTACTGGCCCTTTTAATTGGGAGTCTTCACTATCTTCTATACCTATTTTTCTTAAGTTTGATCCTCTCATTCTGTTCTGTACTTCCTAGATGTTTTGGGCTAGGAGCTTTTTGCCTTTTACATTGTCTTTGACAGTTGTGTCGTTTTCTATGCTATCTTCTGCCCCTGTGATTCTCTCTTCCATCACTTGTATTCTGTTGGTGATGCTTGTTCTATGACACCTCATCTGTTTCCTAGGTTTTCTATTTCCAGGACTGTCTCCCTTTGTGCTTTCTTAATTGTTTCTATTTCCATATTTAAATTCTGGATGAGTTTGTTCAATTCCTTCACCTATTTGGTTGTGTTTTCCTGTAATTCTTAAGTAATTTTTGTGTTTCCTCCTTAAGGGTTTCTATTTGTTCACTTGTGTTGCCCTGTATTTCTCTAAGGGAGTTATTTATGTCCTTCTTAACATCCTCCATCATCATCATCATAAAATGTGATTTTAAATCCAAATCTTGCTTTTATGGTGTGTATGGATATTCAGTATTTGCTTTGGTGGGAGAACTGGGCTCTGATGATGCCAACTAGTCTTGGTTTCTGCTGCTTAGGTTCCTGGCTTGCCTCTTGCCATCAGGTTGTCTCTGATGTTAGCTTGTCTTGCTGACTCTGAATGTGGCTTGGCCCTCTTATAGACCTGTGTGTCAGGACTCCAATAGACCTGTTTTCTTTCAGCAGAATCTGGGAACAGAGAACTCTCCTCTTAGGTGTGTATACACTCCTGGTGAATGGCTTTCAACTCTAGGAGCAGGCAAAAACTGGAAGGGTCCTGCCTCTTGCTGCTCCTAGGTCCCTGTGCTCAAAGGGCACATATGGCACTAAGTGATTTCTTCTTGGGTCAGAAATGTGGATCACTTCAGTTCAGTTCAGGCACAGCTAGAAACTGGGAGTATCTTGTGCCAGAGAACTTCTGTCTTTTTGTGTCCTGGGGCCACCAGGCAGGTAGCTTGGAGCAGAAAAGTTGGTCTTACCTCTGCTCTCAGGTGTTATAGGCACTCCTGGTGACTGGCTTTCAGCTCTTGGTGTGGGCAGAAACCCGGAACATCCCTGCCCCTGGCTGCTCCTCGGTCCCTCTACCCAGGGGGCACAGATGGCACTAGGCAATTTCCTCTTGGGTCAGGAATGTGGGCAGAAAGTATTTGTCTTGAATATTTGAGTTCTTAAATTCAGCATTTGCCAAAAACAAAGGCATCACTACACTAAAAAGCAGCCTCTTGCAATTTTTTTGCATTATCATTTTTCTCATTTCTGCTTCTGCAAATCTTCTGATGTGTGCTTATTTGAATCTGATGCACAGGTCCAGTGACCCTCTCACATCAGTGACTCTCCCACCTCACATCATTTCAGGGTTAGTGAGCCACTGGGACCATCAAAGCCAGCCTGATTCAAGTTGATTCCAATCAACTATTATATCACCTCATGCCTTTCTAAACTCTTCCTTCACAACATCATTTGGATTTAAGGATTAATTTTTTCTTTACAAAGAACATTCAATGAATGATAACATAGCATAGTGGGAAACAGATTAGAACAGGACTAGACATACATGAACATTTACATCACCTGCCTCATAAGAGTTGCAGAGGAAAGGATAAGGAGGTGAAACCTGTGCTTGAATTCCAGATCACTAACACATGTGATATTGCTGTGTCTACACATAGTTGAACTGCCTCCATAACCTTAACATCATAGAACTTTTCTAAGAACTGATATCTATGCATGCAAAATGTCAGATATCTAGCACATACTAAATGTTATCTCTGATCAGATATTCATAACCATATGAATAGATGTGATATAAAAAAATTAAGATAGATAAGCTGTTTCCTCTGACTACTCCTTCAGCAAGGTTGCATCAACTTATGTTACAAAGGTATGATCTCATTTCTCAGCTTCTGTGCAAATACTAGGTAAAACAGGTGTAAATTTTGTGATAATGACAATTCTGTTTATTGAGTAGTTGTATTAGGTCAACTGCTTCTCTTGACATGTGCCTATTTTATAAGGAAGTTCTTGTAATGTGTAATATCAAATGAAAGGAATAGTTTGCCCTTTTATACATTACCCTATGCCTCACTCATTAACTGATGCATAGTCCAGAATATTCCCTGCTGTCTTCTTCACAGTATCTTTACCATCCATAGCCTTTCAACTTAGAATACATGAAGAAATGGGATTTCTCCCAAGAATGTCTAGACCACTGCCTCATTCTGTTCTCCATGTGCCTTACCTAAGAGTTCATGCACCTGGTTTAAAAAGAGACAAGATCGAGATGTGGTGGCTAATATCTATAATCCTAGCACTCAATAAGTTTAAGCAGGATTGTCCACAGGTTCCAGGCCAGCCTGAAATATATGGTGAGATAGTTCTAAGAAAGCATGGGTCATATAGTAGTTCTAGGCATGACTGAACTACAAAATATTTTTTAAACTAAAAATTGAAATTAAAAAGATTTAAAAATACAAGTGTTTTAGAATGTAACTGATCAGGACATATGTATTTACACTATAAATAAAAACAAAATTATTATTCATGATAAAATAAAGATTTCATTTTTACAGCAAATTCTTACCAGTTTTAAAATACTGTAGTATCTCTTGATAAAAATTTTAACCCTGTGGCATTAATGAGTTGCTCCTTGTATCTGTCTTTAGCAAAAATTATCTGTAAATTACATAAGTAACTATAGGGATATAGAAATACTTAAGATTCTCTCCTAAGTTTTCCTAACACTTACTATCTCAAAAGAGAAGGCAAGTTCCTTTTTAAAACACTATGCATCTTGCAAACAATCATGAGATGCTGGTATAATCAAATAGGAAACACACCATGATTGCGTCTGATTGTGTTTATAAAATGCTACAAAATCAGTTTCATAATTAAACCATGACACTAAAATGCCATTTGTACTCATCTTGTGGCTAATAAATTAAACTCTAGGTTTAAAAAAAAAACTATGTAAAAAGAGGTTAACATGTTCTCAAAACTAACTATGGAAATTGCACTATAATTTAAAATAAGATTACTTAAAATTTTCATTAAAACAGATTTAATCTTGACAACTGAGCTGTTTTTGGTCCATGTGCCTCACTGAATTCCAGTTGCAACCAGTTTGCCAGGAATGGGATAGATAACATTTAGGTTTGTGAGACCACATTGGCTGAACCACCAGCCAGTATCTTTATGCAAGTGACTATAGCTCTTCACTGACAGACTATTAAGCAGGCAAACAAGGCAGCACCCACCCATCATTATCAACATCTGAGGTGCTGAAAGGCATCAAGTTCTGATTATCATCATCTCTGAAGCCCCAGAATGCATCACTTGCATAAAATGGATTATTTTCAAATAATGAATTCAGAGAATTGTTTATGATTTTAATCAACCTTTATCATACAGTTATACAGAAATACTGTTTCTAGGAAAAGATTTCAATTATTTCTCTACTATTTATCCTGTTAAAAATCTCTGACAAAATGTGTTTAACCTTGTGAATATTGGTATCTTTACATGAACAGAACCACCAATATGGAAGTTCGGCTACACATACGAAATCAGATTACAGTACATGTGCCTGTCATACTTGAAGGTGGTCTGCATGGTAACTGATAATTTTTTTAAAAAGAAAATAACTTACATACCATATGTTCATTTTGTTACACAGTGGGTTTTTAATGTTTTTTTAATTTTATGTGTGTAGTTATTTAGCCTGCATGTATGTCTGTGTACCACATACACAAAGTGCTTGTAGAGGCTACAGTGTGTGCTGGATCCCCTGAAACTAGAGTAATAGACATTTAAGAACCCCCATGTGAGTTCTGAGCATTGAACCTAGTCTCCTGGAAGAGTGATATATACTCTTCACCACTGAGCCATCTCTTTACACCCACAACAGGCTTTCAATTTAGAAAAATAATTATAGATGAAAATTAAGCATTTACCCTTAAGAATATTAGATCTGTAGTTGCAACATGGTCCACTTTTCTTTAGAGGGTAGAGTGTTCCTGTGGCATGCCTTATGTGCATGTGACAAATTCTGATGTACTACTGAGCTGTACTTTATCATCATGGTTCTTCACATTCTGTACAGACTTCATTTTCAAAGAGCTTCATTTAACAACTGTATGAATAGCATACCTTATGTTCACCAGATCCCTTCAAGAACTAAGTTTCCTGGTCAAGACAGCCCAGCTAATAATTAAACTACAGGCTCAGGAATAATATTTTATTTTATACAGCTCCATGAAAAGAGAATTTTAGTGGACTCATACCTATATTCCACCTACATGAGGTCTTTGAAACATCAGGTAAAAGAGAAGTTATGTGAAGTATCTAGGAAGCCAAGACCTGCATTTTGTTGTGTACTTCTGAATGTTTAAGATCTCTTTATATTAGTATTTTGGGGAGCCTGAAGAATTCCATGTGTGATCTAGCTGAAACAAAGCTCGACTGCTTAGTGAAGTCTCTGACTTTGCACATTATGGCACACAAAGACACACTGAAAGATGCATTTGGAAAAGGCAATGTAATTTTCAGCATCCATGTGTGCAATACCTTTCAAAAGTTCACCCAAGAGGCTGGAGAAATGCCTCAATGAACAAAGGCACTTGCTACCAAGCCTGTTGACCTGAATTCAATCTCCAGAACTAACATAAAGGAAGAAGAAAAGCAAGTCCCCAAGTTGTCCTCTGAGCTAATTGCATGCACTGTGGCAAGCATGTGTCTGCACACATATACATGCATAAAATAAGTAATAAAATGCATTTTTAAAATCTGTAACTTATCGAGGAAGCAATGCTAAATTCTATGACCACGAATAGTCCCCATTGCCAATGTCAACATCAGGAGAGTCTACACCAGATGACTTCTCAATGGATTGTTTAATCACTCTTTTTAGACACACACACACTCTTCCTGGAAAAACAGTCATCAGAACTTACCCACCATATTTACTATGATCATGGCTCGCAGAACTTAATACTGTGACTGACCAATTGCCTTCATAATCTTTAGATAGATGATTAATGAAACACACTTTTGTGAATACCTGGGATGGCATTTCTGGAAAGTCATAGCCTGAGGGCTCTGACCTCAGGAGTAGGTGGTTTCCTTGGTGAGGCCATCACACAGAGACATTACTGAGAGACAATGAAATGATAACAAGGAGTCACAGGTGGAAGTAGGTCACTAGCACATGACCTTAGAGTTGTATCTTGCCTTTGCTCCATCTTTCATTCCCCTTCTTTATTTAGCCATCAAAATGTAAACTGCTCTCCTCCATCACAACCTTTGTACCATGAGGGACTCATAGCTCTAAGGCTGTCAGCCAAAATAAGTCCCTGCTTCTGCAAGTTGTTTCTGTACATATTTTAGTCATGCCAATGACAAAGTTACAATACCACTTTCTCTGAGAACTCACAGAAATTTCCATCAAGCTTTACTATCAGGAATATTTATACTGTGTGCATGCGTGCAAATGCATGTACACAAGGTCTCTTTCCTTATGCTGTCCATCTTTACTTTTTGACATGTTAGGCTAAGCCAGTTGGAACAAGGCTGTCCCCCATGTTCCAAGGCTGGGCTTACAGGCATGTGCTGTGATACCCAATTTTCCCCCATAGGCTCTAGGAAGCTGAACTCAGGTTCTTATGTAGTGGATACTTTGATGACTGAGCAATCTCCCTAGACCTTTCCTATTATGAAACAATGGTCTTGCTCAAATGTTGAAGTTCATATTTATATTTTCCCCAAGCTCAATGTCAAATTTGTGTCTGATCATATTTTATCTGCATATCTACCTTGCACTGTACCTTTTCCTTTCCTTAGCTGTATCTTATGATCAACAATTGAGAGCTAATTGATGACCAGGGGACATTTAAGAGCTCTATAATAAAAATAAAGCATTCTCTAACAAGCATAGTCATCTTTTAGAGAACTTCACAGAAGCTTCCTGATATGGCACACTCTATACTGAGACAATTCTTTGCACTTTGGGAGATAAAACACAAAAAACCTTAATGTAACCCTTTAAACTTTTGTATATCTATCAATAATTGAATTTTAATTTTCCCCTAGTGTTTCAAGGCCAACCTCCCTAGTGTGCTATGAACTCCAGCCATACCACGCAGCCCCTGCCTGCCAGCTCCTCTTCTCTGCTGACACAAGCTGCCCCATTTGTCAATATTCACTTGCCAAAAACCCATTCTTTCTTCCAAGACCAAATCTATAGTTCTCAGGATGCCAGAGTGTCCACCTGGTTTGAAGTGACTGAGTGAGATTCTGAAGAAAAGTCCATTTCCAAGAATCTTTACCATTAGCCTCATTTTGAAACCTGCCCTTCCTCCCATTGCAACCAAATCTCCTGGTTGCAATCACTCTTGCATTCTCTTTAAACCTAAAGATTTAAACCCACAGATTTGAACATAGGCAAGAGGCAGCAGCAGTTGGGGAAAAAAAGGTTTAAACCTAAAGTCTTCTGTGCTTTCAATGTCATTTCTGCTTCCCTCTGTACCATGACCAGTTGACAATCAAAGGATATATAGCATTCATTATGAATTTCTAGCACTAATATAGATAACCAATAAGGAGCAACAGATACAATCTCAGGAACAACAGGAGGATAAACTCAAATGTCTTTAAAAGTTCATCAGCAAAACACAAATTTATCACCAAGTATTGTGAAGTTCTAGTGAGTTAAAGTTGTGGACATGCATGAATGCATCAAGGGGGATTGAAATGAACTCGTGTGAGTGTTGCTGTGGACTAGGGTTGAGTGGAAGAGCTGTGATCCACTGGAGGTCTCAGGACAGACACTTCACTGACAAAGTTACAAGGCTCAATGATGAGCTCTAACTATCTGAGCTTAAACTAGGAATGTTGCTCACCCAGCCTACCCCAGGGTCTCCATCCACATGGCCACTGGGGTAGCAGTCAACCTCTTTAAAGGACATAAGACACTTCAAAGTCATTAAGCAAAGTGTCCACAACTGACTTTCAGACTTCTACATTATTTTCTAATCTACTGTCATCAGCTATATGTAATCCATGTATGTCTTACACAATTTCTAGCTTTATGTAATACTTGGATTTTCTGTCATTTTAGGAATTAAAAACTTACCCATATTTTCTGAATATTGTCCTAAGTGTATTTTAAAAAAAATTTTGTTTTATCCTCTAGCCAAAAATTATCATATGAAGCATAACCAAGAGTGCCATCTTCAGATTTCAGGGCCACATGAAGCAAAAAACTAGAATCTTTCTGGTTTACTATGTAAAAAAAAATCGTTTTCAATCCTAACCAAAACTCTCCTGTAAGACAAATACTTTGTTTTAAAACATTTAGCTCAGATGGGAACAATCTCGTATTAGTACATGTTGACACTCCTCAGTGTTTCCATAACTGAAGAAACTCATCAGTAACTGTGGCATGGGTGACTTGGCTCAACTCATCTACCAGCTGGTATTTAACTTTATTTTGCTAATAACTGCTAGTCAGTTCACTATACTGAACAGAACCAGACTGATTCTTTTTTATTTCTCAAATTCAACTTAAAGGTGTATTTAAAGACTAAAGAAAAAAGTCCAATTTTACCATTAGGGCAGGTCAACAGAAAACTTGTTGAAATTTTATGGCAACTAACAAACAATGTGACCCCAAATCAGCTGCTCCTAAAGAAACATTTCCCAAAAGCACTCAGCTAAAGTTGCTTTGTCTACCTTGGGGAATACTTATAAATAAATATGTCTTTGTCTAAAAGCTGCCTGCCATCTTACCTGTGAGTGGAAACAAAATGTGGCCATGCTGAGACCCCCCCCCCCAGATTGAAATCAGTATTTCTAAGACAACTGTAGCTTTAAGGTGTATTATATTCATAAAATTCAGATCATGTTTCTTGCATGCACATTATAACCAATGGCTTTCTATCTCCCCATACCCACCAATGGATTAAAGCAAATGTAGACATTCCTGAAATACAATTTACTTAAATTATGAAATTGCAGGTTATAAAATTTCAGAGGGCTAGAACATGAGGAACCAGACAGTATTGAAACTCAGGAAACTATGACTGAGATATTAAGTTCTTTTCCATGGATATTTTAGCTACCACTCTATTAGAACTGAATGAATAAGTATAGGAAGAAGTGGCCACACTGCAGGCTGGGCTCCTACAGGACCTTTTAGGTTTATGGTCTTTACATGTTTTAAGCGTCTTTCAGCTTCACCCCAACCTCACGTTTAAGAGTTAACAGCACATTCTATTAAATCCCTAATATAGTTTAATTGTGCTAAGTATCTAATAGTCTCAATTTGAAAAAAAAGTATCTGCCTGTAGATCTTCTTAGTCAAAACCCTTACCATCTCCCCATAGAAATAATCAGGAGATAAAGTGACATATGTAATGTTCTTTGAGTCAAGAGCATGCACTCAAAGGGAAACCAGAGATTATGCTGACACAAAGCAAATACTTAACTGCCTGTAGCTCAGTGGTTATGTCACAATTGACCAAATGTCTTCTGAAATCACTGGTATGCCTAGAACCACAACTGACCAAATCCTTGGATGGCATTATGGAACCATTAGGTATTTAAAATAATAAAAACTATAGTTAAAATAGCATGAAGAATATAAAAACACAACTTTAGATATTTCAACTAATGCAAAGTCTGAAGTGTTCTGACATGTCGGCACTCTTGTTTGCTATCAGAAGTAATGCTGCTACAGTGCCATGATGTAATATAATTTTCAATTCACCTGGGGTTTATAATGTTCAAATTTAAAGAACAATAGTATACTATTACTATCTTATATTGATAGTTTTATAAATCAAACCATTTGAACTGAATGTAATTTTATAAAACTACCACTAGAATCAAGGTCATATGCTTTGATTCTACTTATTGTATTATATCTTTTCTTTTTCATTCTATGAACAATTGGGAAGTACCTGCCAGAAAAAGTGAGTACAGACAATAAATATTCGACTGAGGGGCTTCACTCAAATAAGATTTCAAGGAATCTCTAGAAATATTTTCATTATTTTTTAAAATGTGTGTTTATAGGTATTTTCATAAATGTGTATATGTGTACCTTATATGTGCCTGGTGCTCTTGAAAGCCAGAACAGAGTTTTGGATCCCTTGGAACAGGAGAGTAACAGATAGTTGTGAGCACTGGGAAATGAACCCAGATCATCTGGAAGAACAGCCAGTACTCTTATTTGCTAGGTCATGTCTCTAGCCCAGATTATTTTTTAATGATTTGGCATAAGAAAATAGAATTTAAATCATATTTTTAAATTCATATAGGCTTACCACTCTCATATTCATATAGATTTACCAATGCTGGTACAATTTAAATATAACACATCAGAAAGGAAAAGGTAAAAAAGAAATAGATAAAATTTGACCTAAAAGTCTCCAAATCCATCCAGGTAATCACACTACAGCTTTCGGAAGTCAGTTGTTCCATCTAGACTTCTCTGAAGCACTGTCCATCTTCCTCCTCTGAAACCCATGTCACACAGTACCTACAATGGGCCAGGAAAATGCCAAAAGAACACACCTTGCTCTCATTATTGACATTATATAACTCATTCATAATCTATAAACAAATATAAGAAAGTTTTCAATACCATGAATACTTATTTTTAATTCTCTAGAGATATTATAACTTAGACAAACTCTAATAACATAACTGCAGCCCTGTGTGAAATATTTTTCTAAAAAACATAACTAGAAAGCCAGTTGCCAGGAGCATCTACACACCTAAGAGCAGAGGTAAAACCAACTTTTCTGCTCCAAGTGACCTGCCTGGTGGACTCAGGACACACAGAGGCAGAAGCCTTCTGGGACAGGACACTTCCAGTTTCTGGCTGTACCCAGAACTAAACTAAACCTATACGACAAATCCCTGCACCCAAATCCCAAGGGGGAGAGACCTGAACTCCCAGAAGTGCGAACAATCCTGAGATCGCAGGACAGACCGCCACTTCTGTCCACTTCTGCCCACATACTTGGCCCAATAGGAAACTGAATAATACCTCTGGATACAGGACTTTAGAAGCAGTCAGCTGCAGGAAACTGCTGGTTTCTGCCTGCTCCCTGAACTGAACTGAACCAGTCACACCCTGCACCCAAATTCTATGGGGGGGGGGAGAGAGCCAGGCCCTCAGAAGTGTGGACATTCCTAAAAACTCAGAGGACACAACTACTTTCTGCCCACACTCCTGACCCAAGGGGAAATCACTTGGCTTCCCTGGGCATAGGGACCTAGGAGCAATAAGGGGCAGGACCCTTTGGGTTTCTGTCTGCAGGGAGAACTGAAAGCCAGTCACTAGGGGGGCATACACACCTGAGAATACAGCTCTCCTTTCCCAGATACAGCTGAAAGAAAACAGCTCTACAGGAGTGCTGACACACAGGCCTACAGGAGGGTCAAGCCACATTCAAAGTCAGCAAGACAAGCTACCAACAGAGAAAACCTGATAGCAAGAGGCAAATGCAGGAAACTAAGCAACAGAAACCAAGACTACTTTGCATCATCAGAGCCCAGTTCTGAACAAGAACTGCACCTAACAAGAAGAGCAAGATTTAGACTTAAAATCACATTTTATGATGATGATGATGGAAGAGTTTAAGAAGAGCATAAATAACTCCCTTAAAGAAATACAGGACAGGGGTTGGGCATTTAGCTCAGTGGTAGAGCGCTTGCCTAGCAAACACAAGGCCCTGGGTTCGGTTCTCAGCTCCGAGAAAAAAAAAAAAAAAGAAATACAGGACAACAGAAGTAAACAAGTAGAAGCCCTTAAAGAGGAAATGCAAAAATCCCTTAAAGAATTACAGGAAAGCATAAACAGGTGAAGAAATCGAACAAAACCATATGGGATTTAAAAATGGAAATAGAAACAATAAAAAAAGCACAAAGAAAGACAACCCAGGAGATAGAAAACCTAGAGAAGAGATCAAGAGCCATACATGCAAACATCACGAACAGAATACAAGAGATAGAATGTCAGGGGCAGAAGATATTATAGAAAACATCAACAATTAAAAAAAGATAATATAAAATGCAAAGAGCTCCTAATCAAAAACAGCCAGGAAATCCAGGACACAATGAGAAGATCAAACTTAAGGATAATAGGAATAGAAGAGAGTGAAGACTCACAGCTCAAAGGACCAGTAAATATCTTCAACAAAATTATAGAAGAAAACTTCCGTAACCTAAAGCAAGAGATGCCCATAAACATACAAGAAGCCTACAGAACTCCAAATAGATTGGACCAGAAAAGAAGTTCATCCCGTCACATAATAGTCAAAACACCAAAGGCACAAAACAAAGAAAATATTAAAAGCAGTAAGGGGAAAAGGTCAAGTAACATACAAAGGCAGACCTCTCAGAATTACACAAGACTTCTCATCAGAGACTATCAAAGCCAGAAGATCCTGGACTGATGTCATACAGACCCTAAGAGAACACAAATGCCAGCCCAGGTTGCTGTATCCAGCAAAACTATCAATTAACACAAATGGAGAAACCAAGATATTCCATGACAAAACCAAATTTACACAATATTTTTCTACAAATCCAGTCCTACAAAGGATAATAAATGGTAAAGCCCAACACAAGGAGGCAAGCTACACCCTAGAAAAAGAAAGAAACTAATCATTTTGCAAGAAAACAAAGAGAAGGCAAGCACACAAACATAATCTGACCTCCAAATACTAAGAAAACAGGAAGCAAAAATCACTATTCCTTAATACCTCTCAACATCAAAAGACTCAATTCTCCAATAAAAGACACAGATTAACAAACTGGATACGTAATGAGGACCCACCATTTTGCTGACTACAGGAAATACACCTCAGAGACAAATACAGACACTACCTCAGAGGAAATGGCTGGAAAACAACTTTCCACACAAATGGTCTGAAGAAGCAAGCTGGAGTAGCCATTCTAATATCGAATAAAATCGGATTTTCAACCAAAAGTCATCAAAAAAGATAAAGAAGGACACTTCATATTCTTCAAAGGAAAAATCCACCAAGATGAACTCTCAATCCTAAATATTTATGCCCCAAATACAAGGGCACCTACATACATAAAAGAAACCTTACTAAAGCTGAAAACACACATTGCACCTCACACAATAATAGTAGGAGATTTCAACACCCCACTCTCATCAATGGACAGATCATGGAAACAGAAATTAAACAGAGACGTAGACAGACTAAGAGAAGTCATGAGCCAAATGGACTTAACAGATATTTATAGAACATGCTATCCTAAAGCAAAAAGATATACCTTCTTCTCAGCTCCTCATGGTACTTTCTCCAAAATTGACCATATAATTGGTCAAAAAACGGGCCTCAACAGGTACAGAAAGATAGAAATAATCCCATGCGTGCTATCAGACCACCACAGCCTAAAACTGGTCTTCAATAACAATAAGGGAAGAATGCCCACATATACGTGGAAATTGAACAATGCTCTACTCAATGATAACCTGGTCAAGGAAGAAATAAAGAAAGAAATTAAAGACTTTTTAGAATTTAATGAAAATGAAGGTACAACATACCCAAACTTATGGGACACAAGGAAAGCTGTGCTAAGAGGAAAACTCATAGCCCTGAGTGCCTGCAGAAAGAAACAGGAAAGAGCATATGTCAGCAGCTTCACAGCACACCTAAAAGCTCTAGAACAAAAAGAAGCAAATACACCCAGGAGGAGTAGAAGGCAGGAAATAATCAAACTCAGAGCTGAAATCAACCAAGTAGAAACAAAAAGGAACATAGAAAGAATCAACAGAACCAAAAGTTGGTTTTTTGAGAAAATCAACAAGATAGATAAACCCTTAGCCAGACTGACGAGAGGACACAGAGAGTGTGTCCAAATTAACAAAATCAGGAATGAAAAGGGAGACATAACTACAGATTCAGAGGAAATTCAAAAAATCATCAGATCTTACTATAAAAGCCTATATTCAACACAACTTGAAAATCTGCAGGAAATGGACAATTTCCTAGACAGATACCAGGTACCGAAGTTAAATCAGGAACAGATAAACCAGTTAAACAACCCCATAACTCCTAAGGAAATAGAAGCAGTCATTAAAGGTCTCCCAACCAAAAAGAGCCCAGGTCCAGACGGGTTTAGTGCAGAATTCTATCAAACCTTCATAGAAGACCTCATACCCATATTATCCAAACTATTCCACAAAATTGAAACAGATGGAGCACTACCGAATTCCTTCTATGAAGCCACAATTACTCTTATACCTAAACCACACAAAGACACAACAAAGAAAGAGAACTTCAGACCAATTTCCCTTATGAATATCGATACAAAAATACTCAATAAAATTCTGGCAAACCGAATCCAAGAACACATCAAAACAATCATCCACCATGATCAAGTAGGCTTCATCCCAGGCATGCAGGGATGGTTTAATATACGGAAAACCATCAACATGATCCATTATATAAACAAACTGAAAGAACAAAACCACATGATCATTTCATTAGATGCTGCGAAAGCATTTGACAAAATTCAACACCCCTTCATGATAAAAGTCCTGGAAAGAAGAGGAATTCAAGGCCCATACCTAAGCATAGTAAAAGCCATATACAGCAAACCAGTTGCTAACATTAAACTAAATGGAGAGAAACTTGAAGCAATCCCACTAAAATCAGGGACTAGACAAGGCTGCCCACTCTCTCCCTACTTATTCAATATAGTTCTTGAAGTTCTAGCCAGAGCAATCAGACAACAAAAGGAGGTCAAGGGGATACAGATCGGAAAAGAAGAAGTCAAAATATCACTATTTGCAGATGATATGATAGTATATTTAAGTGATCCCAAAAGTTCCACCAGAGAACTACTAAAGCTGATAAACACCTTCAGCAAAGTGGCTGGGTATAAAATTAACTCAAATAAATCAGTTGCCTTCCTCTACACAAAAGAGAAACAAGCCGAGAAAGAAATTAGGGAAATGACACCCTTCATAATAGACCCAAATAATATAAAGTACCTCGGTGTGACTTTAACCAAGCAAGTAAAAGATTTGTACAATAAGAACTTCAAGACTCTGAAGAAAGAAATTGAAGAAGACCTCAGAAGATGGAAAGATCTCCCATGCTCATGGATTGGCAGGATTAATATAGTAAAAATGGCCATTTTACCAAAAGCGATCTACAGATTCAATGCAATCCCCATCAAAATACCAATCCAATTCTTCAAAGAGTTAGACAGAACAATTTGCAAATTCATCTGGAATAACAAAAAAACCCAGGATAGCTAAAACTATCCTCAACAATAAAAGGACTTCAGGGGGAATCACTATCCCTGAACTCAAGCAGTATTACAGAGCAATAGTGATAAAAACTGCATGGTATTGGTACAGAGACAGACAGATAGACCAATGGAACAGAATTAAAGACCCAGAAATGAACCCACACATCTATGGGCACTTGATTTTTGACAAAGGAGCCAAAACCATCAAATGGAAAAAAGATAGCATTTTCAGCAAATGGTGCTGGTTCAACTGGAGGTCAACATGTAGAAGAATGCAGACCAATCCATGCTTATCACCCTGTACAAAGCTTAAGTCCAAGTGGATCAAGGACTTCCACATCAAACCAGATACACTCAAACTAATAGAAGAAAAACTAGGGAAGCATCTGGAACACATGGGCACTGGAAAAAATTTCCTGAACAAAACACCAATGGCTTATGCTCTAAGATCAAGAATCGACAAATGGGATCTCATAAAACTGCAAAGCTTTTGTAAGGCAAAGGACACTGTGGTTAGGACAAAACGGCAACCAACAGATTGGGAAAAGATCTTTACCAATCCTACAACAGATAGTGGCCTTATATCCAAAATATACAAAGAACTCAAGAAGTTAGACCGCAGGGAGACAAATAACCCTATTAAAAAATGGGGTTCAGAGCTAAACAAAGAATTCACAGCTGAGGAATGCCGAATGGCTGAGAAACACCTAAAGAAATGTTCAACATCTTTAGTCATAAGGGAAATGCAAATCAAAACAACCCTGAGACACCACCTCACTCCAGTCAGAATAGTTAAGATCAAAAACTCAGGTGACAGCAGATGCTGGCGAGGATGTGGAGAAAGAGGAACACTCCTCCATTGTTAGTGGGATTGCAGACTGGTACAACCATTCTGGAAATCAGTCTGGAGGTTCCTCAGAAAATTGGACATTGAACTGCCTGAGTATCCAGCTATACCTCTCTTGGGCATATACCCAAACGATGCCCCAACATATAAAAAAGACACGTGCTCCACTATGTTCATCACAGCCTTATTTATAATAACCAGAAGCTGGAAAGAACCCAGATGCCCTTCAACAGAGGAATGGATACAGAAAATGTGGTACATTTACACAATGGAGTATTACTCAGCTATCAAAAACAACGACTTTATGAATTCGTAGGCAAATGGTTGGAACTGGAAAATATCATCCTGAGTGAGGTAACCCAATCACAGAAAAACACACATGGTATGCACTCATTGATAAGTGGCTATTAGCCCAAATGCTTGAATTACCCTAGATGCCTAGAACAAATGAAACTCAAGACGGATGATCAAAATGGGAATGCTTCACTCCTTCTCTAAAAGGGGGAATAAGAATACACTTGGCAGGGAATAGAGAGGCAAAGATTAAAACAGAGACTGAAGGAACACCCATTCATGTATGCCCCACATGTGGCCCATACGTACATAGCCACCAAACTAGATAAGATGGATGAAGGAAAGAAGTGCAGGCCGACAGGAGCCGGATGTAGATCGCTCCTGAGAGACACAGCCAGAATACAGCAAACACAGAGGCGAATGCCAGCAGCAAACCACTGAACTGAGAATAGGAACTCCATTGAAGGAATCAGAGAAAGAACTGGAAGAGCTTGAAGGGGCTCGAGACCCCATATGTACAACAATGCCAAGCAACCAGAGCTTCCAGGGACTAAGCCACTACCTAAAGACTATACATGGACTGACCCTGGACTCTGACCTCATAGGTAGCAATGAATATCCTAGTAAGAGCACCAGTGGAAGGGGAAGCCCTGGGTCCTGCTAAGACTGAACCCCCAGTGAACTAGACTGTTGGGGGGAGGGCGGCAATGGGAGGAGGATGGGGAGGGGAACACTCATGAAGAAGGGAAGGGGGAGGGACTAGGGGGATGTTTGCCCGGAAACCGGGAAAGGGAATAACACTCGAAATGTATACAAGAAATACTCAAGTTAATAAAAAAAAAAATGTTGTTCCCATTCTCTTTGTTTCCAGGAGACATGGTTTTGTTGCTTGCATTCCAGATTGTGAAAAGACAATGGAGCCATGAGCAAAGGGCTGGAAGAAGCCCACAGTGAAGGATGGATGGACAGCAGAGCGTGTGCATTCTCATCACTCCGTAAGTGTGAGCAGGCTACTTGGGTTTGGGGATTTGTATGTCATGTTCTCCACCTGATGCTGATACTATGAGGCAAGTCTCTATGTTGTGCTTGCTTTGCATCACGCCAACTTTCTGAACTTTTTGTGATTTATTCATTCATCCTTCATAGGAACTCTGTAAGATTGCAAAGGTTAACTAGCATTCATGGGAGCTTGTCTGGTTTTAGAATTACATGAATTCAACACTTAGGGATATGTACATAAGATAATCTCCAGAAGGTTTCTGAGGAAGAAAGATGCAACTTGAAGTTGGATGACACCATGTTCATGGACTGGGATCCCAGACTGAATAAAAGGAAAAGGCAAGCTGAGCCCCAGCACTCCTCTCTCTGCTTCCTGACTACAGATGTAGTGTGATCAGTTGCCTCACTCTTCTGCTGCAAGCCTCTACACCACCAGACCGTGGATGCTCCAACTGTGAGTCCTATTATAAACCTTCCCTTCTTTGAGTTGCCTTCTGTCTGGTATTGGTGACTTCAGTGAGAAAAGACATCAACTTACTGATGAGGAAACTAAGAGCAACAACTCAGCTGCATGGAGACTCAGGGGCAGACTGACATGGGAGTTCATGCTCTGCTACGCTTTGCCACCACTGAGGAGAGGTGACAGGGCAAGTCATTGTAAAGAAACATATGACCATGCCTGTCCTTATAACAGGGACAAGCAAAGGCTCAATCCTACCTGTCCCTTCCCTCTTCTAGAAAAAACCTAGGAACATATTATTTGAGTCCTATTAATAGTTATTTGCTTGGAATTTTTACATGAATTCATATTTTTAAGCCTCACAAAACATTTCTTAGAAGCACAGCATGTAAGAATAAATAAGTTAACATTTTAGTATAAAAAAGTTAACTTTATATTTATTTCTGTATTAAATATCTTTCTCCTTTTAATTGCTATATCCCAGTTTGAAACATGTGGGGGAAAAATTTCATAGGTGGGAAGAGCTCTGAAGCTTCTCTTCTGAGTGAAAAATACTTATTAATAAAAGGTTAGGGTGGGACACTCAGGATCAAGCACCTACAGTTCCTTGATGGTCAACAGATGCGGAATATTACTTTACAGCTATGGCTTCCGACAGTGGAAAGGTCCCTCAGCCTAGGAAAGGCTGATGACTGACTGGGTTGATGACAGATGCTAGTCCTCCAGGCTGTTAGGAAACAGTGTGAGTGGTGTGTTCAAAAGCTTTTCAATGCACCAAGCTGTCCAGAAATTGTTGAGTATTAAAACAGAAATGCGAAGGCTGAAATACCAGTACTCTTACCACGTGACTGAACAGCCCTGGGAGGAAAAGGATCCAGCTGTTTTCTAAAAATTTCTGTAGTCAAAAGAACTCAATTCATGAGCTCATTAACCTAAACACAGACATACAAGGCAAGGTTATACTTAGCTAAATTATATAAATGCTGTCTCTACATCTCTCTAAGCCAGCAGAGGGATGCCCTCTCTTAGTGTTTTAACACAACAAAGACATAAATAGCAATTGTTCACTCAGTAGTATCCCTGTCCCTGTGGCTCTGTTCTTGCTGTGCCTAAAGCATTGCTCGGTTTCTTACTGCTCCCTTTGCTCTTCTGGACTCATCCTCCACACCAGCCATTATGGCATGATGCTGTTTCCTTGCTCGTACACTCAATGGCCCATGGTGTAGCAAGATTATGTCCTCATTCTTTCAGTCAGAATTCTTTACACATTCCCAACTTCACCAGCCCTCCCACCCCTGTACCAACTCATAAGTACCCGTGAAGAGAAAGGAATGTTGTCCCCTCCTTGCCCAGCCTTGTAATATTTAAAGCGTTTACTCATCTCTCACTGCTCAGCTCACAGGCTCTCTCTTGTGAGAGGTTTCCTATGTCATTCTGACAGAATTCAGATTATCTCCACTTTTCCATATTTGTTTTCTCATTAGCCCTTGAAGGAAGGATGCTGCTTCATTGCAATGTGTTACACTGCTTCTCATATCATAACTGCTGAGCATTAATATATAAAATGAAATGACTTACTTCCAGCCAGCTATTTCAGTGTGCACAGGCAATGCAGTGAAACACCAAAAGAATTCTATAGTTGGCTAGATAAGTAATGCAAAGATGCTTGTTGCTCATCCATTACATTTCTTAGTAGCTTTTTCGGTACTTCTTGTAGAAGAAACAATAGAATTTTGAAGGTTTCCATAATGAGAAAAAAATGACTGCTAAACGTCACGTTGTTATATTAAACAATTACAGGGAAAATAATGAATTTCATTGATGTGGGATAAATAAAGAATAGTTTCTCAATTGATCTAAGTGAATAATTATATATTTTAGTTAGTATATATTTGTCTAAAATAGGATCGGCTAAAAAACAATTGTTTCAACATTCTTACTGAAATTATGCTTCCTGACAATATAGATTTCCTCAAATAATCTATTTAATTAAGAAACAGCATTCTTAATGCCCACTCTCACTTTTAGGATAAGAAGTCTAGAGGCAGGAGATATAGGGGTCAATTTATTTTGGGGAGTGGAAGACGGGATCTCATGGATCCCAGACTCACTTTGGACTCCTTCAGCACCCTCATGCCTCCATCTCTCAAACTCTCAAATGCTGGGATTACTACACAGGCGCACTGTGTCAACCTGCTAGCCATTAATTACTATTATACAAGAAAGTGAAATGCAATTGCAATTGTTAAAATACATCAACAACAACAAAACTACAATGACCAGAAAAAAACATCAACTATAACTGTTTCCCAGACTGAGACAGTCTCACCTGTGAAATCAATGGTAATGATGTCCTCTTTACCAAAAGGACCCATATTTCACAGACACTATTAAGTACATAATTATTACACAAAGCATCTGGCCTTGGCTGACAAATATATAAAATAACCTCATAAAACTAAGGCATATTTTTCTCTGTCAAGTTTGATCTCATTATACCTGAGGCAATTTTTAATACTTACTGCACATAAAATGTCTTTCTTCTCGAGTCATTTTGGTCTCAGCATCACGAGACTCTTTACAATCCTCCTTGCACACAGTATCATTACTTTGACTTTTCTCTTTGAGTTTAGCTTTATCTTCCACGTTGTTACCTACTAGAGAATCCTTCAGGTTATAAAATAGAAATGAGAGAAATGCATGAAACTATGCCATTGGACCTTCTACACAGTATGAAGACTGTAAAAAATCATTAGAACTTAGAATATACAATGAAGATGCTCACTTAAAATAGAAGCAGAACTAATTGGTTTAAATTCCCACAAATAAACCTTACATGTACAATCTGTTTTGGGTCAGTCCTTACATTGTCTAACTCCAAACAGCTTAAGGTTTGCTTCCACTATGACTTGGCAGTTTTGACCGTCACTTTCAACACACTTGAATGTGACAGGACATAAAACTCCTTGGAAAAGGGCTAAGGAAATCCCTCATGTATCTCTCCAGTACTTCTAACCAAATGAACTTCCTGCGACTGTTTAACACCATAGAGAAATGTGTAGGAAGATTTGCTTTCACTTGAATAGATAAAGAGTTGAAAGAATAACATAGATTTTAATGTTATCATTGATAAAATTAAAATATGTAATTTTGCTTTGCAAAACTAGGTGACATATCATTAAAAGGATGATAACACCTAACATTAAAAAAATATTTCTGCTTGCGTGCAATTAGTCTCATCAATATTAAGACATACTGTGATTAAATTCTATCTTTTTAATAGCATATTGAAAACTGTAACAAGTTTGTCCTGTTTTTAGGTACGGAGAACTGGTATATAACTACCTATATTACAAAGATATTTGCCCTTGTAAAGAACTTAGTTTGCTACACAGACTACTCTAAATGTCTTGCTCTTTCTCTACACCTCTATAATAATTGACAGAATTGATATTTTTAAATGTATTATAAATATTCTTTTTATTAAGGCTCTTAAATTTTAGTGTACTAAAGAATTAAATATTAGTATCTATGCAGCTGCCTTAGAATTTTTTCTAGTTTCAGCCGGAGACTCTTGGAATTTATTTGGTTGTGATATAATGGTAAACACATTCTAACATTAAAAAATGTAAGCCAACACTTAAATACAGGAGCATTCAAATCCTCAGTTATTCATACCACTGCATACCCTATATAAGCTGCCACTCTGATTTTGTTTTAGATAAGATATTCTTATATCCTGTTTACCTACCTATAGGGCCTCCTTTGAAATGTCAAGGTTTACAGATTACCTTTCTTTGTAGAAAGTGATTTTTATTACTCATGAACTGTTTCACTATCAAACATAATAGGGAAGCTGTGTATTAAAATACCTTTAAACAATTGTTCAAGAGCTTTTTTAAAAGTTGATCTTAAATTTAGTTTCTTATCTTGAAAGAATGTAACATTTAAGAAGTCAACTTTCAAAACAAAATTTTAATTGTTCCATAAAGTATATTTGTTGTAAAATTTGTATTTTCAAAGTTCTATTATATCTCAAAACCTAAAAAAGACTAAGCTAAAATAATACTGCTAAAATTCTTACCGTAGAATGATGAACACAGCTACCGCGTACAGCTTCTCCACAAATGAAAATACATACATTTGAGAGCAAGAGCGGGGTTTGCCGAGTGCCTGCCACAGTGGGTGGTGAATCCCTTACCTCGCAGGAGCTAGAAGAATTATGGGTTTGATAAAATGGAGATTCAGGACAATGGTGAGGGCATCGAGGCTGTAGATGTCCCTGTGACGGCACTGAAGTACACCTTGAAGATCAACAGTCATGAAGACCTTAAAAATCTGACAACCTGTGGTTTTCCTGGTGAAGCCTTGGGGTCGATATGCAATGCTGCAGAAGTGGTAGTTACAGCAAGTGCAGCTGCTGGTGACTTTAGCACCCAGTATGTTTTAGATGGCACTGGCCACATACTTTCTCAGAACCCTTCACATCTTGGTCAAGGTACAACTGTAACTGCTCTAAAGAATCTACTTGTAAGAAAACAATTTTATTCAACAGCAAAAAAGTGTAAAGATGAGCTAAAAGAAATGGACAGGATCTTCTCATAAGCTACAGCTGAAACCTGACATAAGGATTATTTTGTACATACTAAGGCAGTTATTTGGCAGAAAAGTAGAGTTCCAGACCACAGGATGGCTCTAATGTGGTTCTGGGATCTGCTGTAACAGGCAATGGAACCTGTCGAGCAGACTGTGAATAAGCTCAGGTATGAGGAAAAGGTTGAAAGACTTGGAACAATATAATAAGCAAATGAAGAAAGCTATTGGACAGGAAACACAAGTATCATTAAATGACAGTAGGAAAAAGATAAAAGTCACTGGTGTGTGGGGCTGGACATGGAGACATAAAGTGACTCATCTAACCAGCTGAAACTTGACGAGCTCTTTCAGTCCCAGAATGAAAATATGAGTGAACATATTAAAATAACAGAGATCCCCTTGTCTATGGAAAACTTAAAAGTGAACTTTAAGAACAAAAAGAAGTTGATTTAGAGGAGAAGGATGAGATTTGCCTGATCCACATTCTCAAGTTTCCTGATGCATGGCTGGTCACATCCAGAGCAAATGCCATGCTACTGAACCCGTACAGAGTGGAGGAAGCCCTGCTATTTAAAAGACTTCTTGAGAATCATAAATTCCTTGCAGAACCACTGGAAAAGCCTTTTTAATGGACATCATTATTTAGAGGTTTTACATAAAATGTCAAAAGTTTAGGAAAGACGCAATGGATCAGCTTACCTGTGTGACCCTCGTCTTCCGGAAAATGGCTTCAAGATCAGGTTGACACCAGGAGTTTCCAGTACTGAGAACTCCTTGGAAATAGAAGGCATAGCTAAGTGTCTCCCATTCTATGGAATAATGGACTTAAAGGAAATTCTTTCTGGAGCTGGGGACCGAACCCAGGGCCGTGTGCTTGCTAGGCAAGTGCTCTACCACTGAGCTAAATCCCCAACCAAGGAAATTCTTAATGCTATAGTAAACAAAGTGCAAAGGAGATTTATGAATGTAGGCCTTGAAAAGTGATAAATTATCTGGAGGGAGAAGCTGTCCATCTATCCAGACAGCTACCCACATACTTACCACAAGAGGATGTCCAAGATCTTATCTATAGGATGAAGCACCAGTTCAGAAAAGAAATTAAAGGGTGTGTTCATGGTGGTCCATTTTTTTAATCATTCCATCCATCTTCTAGGAACTTCATGATTAAGTTTATGACCATTAGTTACTATGGAAATTGATGTGGTTCTTAAGCCACTTTTGTACTATCATGTATCAAAGTGATTATTTTTATACTGGAAAAGATTTTTTAAGGTTGTAAAATATAAATAATGTGGACTATAAAAAAAGCAAGAGTGACACTTGGGATGTATACATCATATTTTTCTTGGATTAATAAAAACACTTCTTCAAATATCAACTCTCTGTGGAAAGAACAGTGCATAGAGTCATCACTTAAAAAGTTCTGGAAGTTGTACAGCACAAACACGCGTGATATTTACTAGCTTCCATGCCCTTTCTGGAGACTGTGCAGCACAAATACATGCCAATGCTTACTACCTTCTAAGCCCTCATCTGAAACATCACCCCCTCAGTAAAAAAAGAAGGCAGCTCACATATGAACTGACATAAATCCTTCCCACTGTTTCGTAACCATAGCACAAACCCATGTGTCTTATAAAGCCTTCTAATTCCTTTATTTATTTATCTTTTGATTTATTTATTTATTTATTTATGTATTTACTTTACATCTTGATCACGGATTCTCCTCCCTCCTCTCCTCCCAGTCCCTCCCTCTCATTTCCCCTCCCCCATACCACCCTTCCTTTCTCCTCAGAGAAGGGGAGATCTCCCATGAAGATCAACCAGCCTTGGTATATCAAGTTATAATAAAATTAGGCACATCTTCTCCTATTGAGGCCACATAAGGCAGCCCCATAGGAGAAAAGGGGTTCAGAGACAGGCATCAGAGTCAGAGACAGCCCCCTGCTCCAGTTGTTAAGGATCCCACATGAAGACCAAGATGCACATCTATTACATATAGGTAAGGAGGCCAATGTCTATCCCATGCATGTTCTTGGATTGGTGATTCAGTTTCTGTGAGCCCCTGTGGACCCAGGTTAGTTGATTCTGTAGGTTTTCCTAAAGTGTCCTTGGGCCTTCTGGGAAATTAGAGAAGGGGACTAGTGAAGTTGAAGGTTTAAGTTGGGGGTACAGCAGAATGAAGGTTGGGTAGTGCATTAACCAAATCTATGGATGTATAAAACAGTCTTTAGAGACCCAGTAGTTTGTAGGCCAATTTTTAAAAACATTTAAAATGGGAGTTTGAACAAAGCTATCATCAGTGGGTGGATAAAGGTTTCACCCAGCAGACATAGGCTAATAAATGAAAATCTCAATGCCAAGCACGGGATACTTCCTATGAGTTATTGATCATGGTATCCCCAGCCAACAAAACAACATATTGCTATTCTTGGTTTCCTACCAAAACTAGATAATAAAACCATATTGATGAAAATATTTGGTAATAAGGCATGGAAAAATCAAGTTGGAACTGACCTGGAAATGTCTCTCCTGTTGGCTAGATTTCATAGTACTAGAAGATGCTACGTGTTCCTCTACAGGGCAGCAAAGTCTTCAGTGGACCTACCCAGTATATACTCTGCATGCTACAACCTTGACCTGCCAGGCAAGATGTATCCACAGGTAGAATAGTGGCATGGCATTACAGAGGTACCCAACCACTTTGGATTTGAGCCCTGTCCACAGAAAATTCATACTTGGTACTATAAACCCCATCAAAACTCCATATCTGGAGGGGTCTCTGGGGCAAGGGATCTCCTAAGACCCCAAGTGCTAAGTGAACATGCCAAACTGCCTTTAAAAATATTGATGTGTATAACCATACATTAGTGCTGGTATCTCCACTTTGGTCACAGAAGCTTCTTTTGCAGTAGCGGTCAATGGAGAGGCTTATAACTGGCTAAAGTCCTGAGACTGTTACATGCTCATCTCTAAATGATACATCTATGTTTTACAGAGGGGCTGGGCTTCTCATCTGTGATGTTAGCTTCTCCACCTCCTTTTGGAATCAAAGCAGCTCCCTTTGACAGTAGTGTGCAATAGGTACACAAACATTTACTTAATAAAGAGATACCTTAAACTAATCACCTCTTTGCTGGCTTTACTTCCTCACTACCAACTGTGTAAACCCCAACATGCTTATCTTTATTTACTGAAATTACTTTCTTCATAGCAGTGTCATGTTTTTATTCTCAGTCTCTACACACAGCTCCAACACTATTGACAATATGACTAGACTCCACATTAGTAGATGACCTTTAATTTTAAGCCTCTACTTAAATTACTATGAAATTGAATAAAGAAGAGATGATCTTTAGTATTTTAAATCAGATAGAACTTAAATACTGTGCTCTTTCTAAACTTTCCCAGATATGAACTCAGGAAAGTCTCATTTGTGCAAGAAAATACTTCTGCAGAAAACAAAAAAAAATATTTTCAGGCAAGATTAAAGTGAAAGCACAAAACCTTGTCCATCATAGGCTGCCACATGACTTGCAAGTTGGCAACAGCTGGCAGATTAAATAAGCAGGAGTCACTGGGAAGGCTGACTCATACTTTGAGAATTCTTCTATTTACTATACCATACCCTACCCTCTGTTAGTTTGACCTCAACTCTACTTCAGTCAATAGCAGATATCCAACAAATTAACCATGAGCAATATAACAAATGCCTAGCTAGTACTGGAGAGATGGCTCAGAAGTTAAAAGCACTTGTTGCTCTTATAGAGGACCCAGGTTTGGTTCCCAGAACCCAAGCGTTGGCTCACAACCAACCATCCATGACACTGTGATCCAATGCTCTCCTCTGGCCTCCATAGATACTATTGAACACATGGTGTGGTGCACATACGTGCAAGCAAAACATTTATACACATAAAAGAAATCTTTCATTTCTAACTAGTTTTAAAAATGCCTAGATGTGCCAGGAAGGTTTCTCTGTTTTGTTTCTGGGGGAGTGTATAAAAGCCTGTGACTGCATTGCTGCCTAAAGCTCTCTGAACTGCTCCTCATTCTGAGGGGTTACCCTATTAAATTTAATTTGTCTAAAGTTTTCCTATCAATTAGAACAGCATTCCACTGAGATAGCTTTATAACAATAAAATAGCTTTTGGGTCCTTTTGTAAGTAGAACATTATTAATAGTTAGGAGGTAGTGTTGATGAAGTTAAAGCTTTTACTACTCTCTCTAACCCTTGTGTCCCTTCATAGCAGCTGGGACAGCTGACACAGAATTGGTGGGCTCAGCATTCCAGCAGAGATGGCGGTGATAAGGCCCCACCTACTCCTCCTCTTCTTCCCACATTACAGTCTCAATGCTTGTTATTCCAAATCTGAAGGTCATATTTTAATTTGTGTGTGTGTGTGTGTGTGTGTGTGTGTGTGTGTGTGTGTGTGTGTGTGTGTGTGCGCGCGCCCAAACAATGCAACATGCCCTTGCATTCCTATGGAAGCCAAAAGACAACTTTAAGGACTTGGTTCTCTGCTGGTATCATGTGGATTCCATTCAGGTCATGGGGAGTGGCAGCAAGTGACTTTCCCCACTAAACCATTACTCATGCCCTGAATCTCACATGTGTTACTCTCCTCACACTTGCTACAACTATCTATCAACACAACTCACTGGCTAAAGCTTCAAACTTTCAAACCCTTCCTGTCACCTCTCTACCACTGCAATCATAATCCAAGTCTTTTGTCCACCAACACCCTAGGCTCAGGCTATTCCTCTTTGTTTCTAGTCCTGTCTTCTCTACTATAGCAACCACAGGGATCCTTTCTTAAAAAGATAGCTGATAGTAACTCAAAACTCCCAAATGACCTTTCCTCCACAGAAGTCCGCCCTCCTTTAGGCCCTGGTAAGACCCCACCAAATCTGGGTTATGTGTTTCTTTATGTTCCTCATCTGAGTCAAAATTGCCTTCCTTTATTCAAACCTAATTTTCCAGCTTTCAGAGGCCATTCTTGAGCAGCCTACCTTACATAGATTCATTCTCCTCCCTCTCTCTCTCTCTCTCTCTCTCTCTCTCTCTCTCTCTCTCCCCACAACTACATTTTTAATAAACTAGTTTTGGGTGCCTAATATATTCTACTGGAGAAAATTCAATAAAAACTTCAGACCCATAGCATTCTCAAGGTTGGTTTTTTGTTTGTTTGTTTGTTTTGTTTTGACTTCTTTAATTATATGGATTCTGAGGCATTTCTCAAGGCCTGTTTTGAAGTTTTATTCACCTTTAAGTCCCCAGTATCTATAAAGTACTTGGCATATAGGAGATGAGATGTGAGACACATAGGTACATACAAACATACACAGCCCTAATATGTGATTTGTATTACTAGGAAATATAAAAAAGAATTAAGCCCTATTTTTAATGCATGTCTTTCATGACAAAATACTGGTGTTTTAGTTTTGTTCCTTATGTGTGGGTTTGGTGTGTGTGTTTTTGCATAAGCACAGGTGAACAGAAATGTTTGCAGAAGCCAGAGGTTAATGTCAGGTGTCTTCCAGCACTCTCTACCTTTCTAATTGAACCCAGAGCTTGTGAATTCAGCAACATTGGTTGGTGAGCAAGCCCCAAGCATCAACCTGTCTCCACTTCCCCAATCCCAGCACTTCCCCAGTGCCAGAACCATAGCATATCACACCTGGCTTTTCCTGTGGGTGCTGAGGATCTGAACATAACTCCTCAGTTTACCAGCATTTCCTATCTAAACCCTCCACAGGCCCATTTTATTCTTTATTACTTAAATCCCAATCACCTTTCCTGGCAAAATATAAACATCCTAAATATAATATAAAAATATAAAATCCTAAAATTATCAATTATCTAAGTATTTCATCTTTAAGATATTGCTTCCCAACTCCACAGTTTTTAGAATCTAGGATTAAATCTGTTAAATAGAATGTAGAAAACCAGCTTAATATTTTGAAGATTTCAAAAAGAATTAAAAGTCAACAAACCTGAAACTTTTAAAAATAGATAATAACCTTAAGTTAAATTTTTCTTTTATTTTTAGTTAGCTTTGTAAAGCATAACTTAAATGAAAAATAATTATATGAGCAAGCATTTGTAATCATGCTTCTTTTTTCTTTGTGAGTTTTTTTTTTTTACATAGGTTCACAGACCAGTGTCAAATTTACTATGTAGCTGAAGATGATCTTGAATTACTGATCCTCCTGGCCCCATCTCCTAAGTGCTGGGATTACAGGGATAACACCATTTTGATGTGAAATCACTGCTTTTAATATTAATTAATATATCATGCAAATACAATAATATGGCTAGAGTTTTCTACTTACTAAATAATCTAAGCAAAACTCTGAGAAAGGCTAAAATGCACATACTACACATAACAATCGTGAACTTCTTAGTTTTCTTTGCCTTTTGCAGTGCCCTACTTTGCTAAGATTCAAACTAATCCTGTTGAAACTGAGTTCTAACGATAGCATTGGGAATAAAATCAAGGCCAATGCTCATGGCTAGGGTATTCAAAAAGGTACCAACATAGCTAATTGTCCAAGCATACATACTTGTCCTTTCTTCAACAGGATTGTTTTATTTTGTCTTCATGCCATGATATTGAATAACCACTTTATACAGTACAAGACACTTTACATTTAAAATCAGAACTGGACTTGTAGCCCCATAAAGAGTTCAGTCCCCTGGTCACGCTCCATTTCACTCATTGTACCCCCACGTTTCAGATAGCCCGTGCTAATAGTTTCAATTGGAAAAGTTTACTATTTGAATTGCTACAAGTTCACAAAGTTGAATGGTGGGTATCTTTCTTTCTTTCTTTTTTTTTTTTCTTCTTTTTCTTTTTTCTTTTTTTCGGAGCTGGGGACCGAACCCAGGGCCTTATGCTTGCTAGGCAAGCGCTCTACCACTGAGCCAAATCCCCAACCCCGGTGGGTATCTTTCTTTGATCTACATTCTGCTAGCAATTTGGAAATTTTTATACACAAAAAAAAATAATAATTAAAATGTAAACCTAAGATCCAGTCAAAATTTTTTTTACACTGGGCCCCAACAAAAAGGCCCAACTTTGTTCCAGATTTTCATTTATATAGCCATTAACCCAGTGGCTCAAAACTGCTTAATTTTCCATGCAGAAACCATTTCAATACACAGATCTCTTTGGCATATCGTCCCAGGAGATTATTAAGCTAAATCTGGACTTCTTTTCAGGCCACTTTTGCTGTGATGGTCCATTTGCAGACTCTGGCAGCCAAGCAAGGACCATAAGGATCATTTGATGTGAAGTAGGACAGCAGAGAGAGAACGGTCCAAGTATCAAGGAATAAATGAGAGCAAGTAGGGAAGGAAATTTTCCACTTTGCAAAGCTTTTTTATCTTTCTTCTTTCCTCCTCCTCCTCCTCCTCCTCCTCCTCCTCCTCCTCCTCCTCCTCCTCCTCCTCCTCCTCCTCCTCCTCTTCCTCCTCTTCCTTCTCCTCCCGCCTTCTTCTTCTTTCCCCCCTCCCCCTCCCCCTCCTTTTCAAGGGACGGTGGTTTTGAAGAGAGTGATAATGGGAAAGGTCTCACCATTTCGAAGTTCACCACAGGATTCCATACCTAACAATTGTGCCCCAAATAATCATTTCCAGACTGTCTGTAATATTTGCCCGTATCTAGGAATTTTCCATTCACTGTCTTTCATCTGTTAATACAAAAAAAAAAAAAAAACCTCATAAAAGGGTAGAACCGAATCAAGCTCTAAAGTATATTCAGCTGGGCTCTCTCCCAACTGCGAGTCATCTGCCCAACTCAACTTGCCTTAGTTTACTTCAGTTCTACCTCAGCTTGCTTCAGTACATCTCAGTTTAACATCCTTACCTGAGTTTACCTTAGTTAAGTCAGTATAACTCAGTTTACCTCATTTTATCTTGGTAAATGGTAACTCGCTTTAACCTCATCTTTCCTCAGTGTACCTCTGCTTGTGTCCGTTTGTCTCTGCTTAATTAGGTATAATCTCGGTTTGCCTCAGTTTGACTGCGTAATTCAGGTAAACCTCAGCTCGCCTCAGTTTACCTTAGCCTGCCTCTGCTTAATTAGGTTTGATCTCAGTTTGCCTCAGTTTACCTCATCTCATTTCAGTACACCTGTTTAATTCCGCTTGCCTCCGTTTATTTCAACTTTCTTTCGTTTACTTCAGTTTACCTCAGCTTTCTTTATCTCACCTCAGTGTGCTTCAGGCTACTTCCTCTTACCTTAGCTTGCCTCAACTTGACTCGGTTTAACCCCGGCTCGCCTCAGTTTACCTCAGCTTGCCTCCGCCGGGCTTTGAACCAGCCGGCACCTCATTGGCCGCTTCCTCCTCCCAGCCCCGCCCCGCGTTCCGCCTGGTTTCCGTCGCGAAGGACGCGGCGTCGGTTGGTTGTCAAGATGGCTGCGGCGGGGTCGCGGCCGCTACCTCCGCCGTCGCCCCGCGAGGTCGCCTCCCTCGCCGCTGCCATCGCCACAGTCGCCGGGGCCGCTGCGAAGCTAGGACTGCTGCAGCCGAGCCTGCGACGCCCGTGACGCGGGGCCTTGGAGACGCGCGGCCCGGAGCGCCGAGGAGAGGACCAGGAAGGCCGAGCGGCCATGCGGGCGGCACTTAGGTGAAGGATGCTGGCGGGCAGGCCCGGAGCCCAGAGCGCAGGCGCGGGCCTGGGCGCCGGACCCCGGGACGCGCTTGGCGCCCGGGACAGCGGCGGGCGACCGCGACCCGGCGCCTACCTGTATCCTTTCCACGCCCTTCCCCCTCCCCGCTCCGGGAGCACGCACGCAGGGGCATGAAAACTGGCAAGTCATTTTCAGTGCGGATATTTGCTTTAGCAGCTGTCACCCACCCTACCCTACTCCACCCCCGACCTGAAGTTACACTTGGTCGACTTTTGTTTGTGACCTCTTTCCCCGGCTTCGCACACCCTTACTTGGACTTGGCTGTCAGATTTTTGTAGATTTTAAAATACACCGGTCCTGTATTGGATGAGCGAAGATTCGCGTTTTAGAATTACAGCGTTTTTACCCTTTACTTACAGAGACGTAAGTCTTATTCAGGCTCCTTAGAAAGAAAAATTGCCCAGAGGCTAAAATCTTGGGCTGTTCCGTTTTAGTTGTTAGCCGCACACCCCTCCTAGGGCTGCAGAACCCTAGCGTGTTGTGATCATTTTGTCTTCAATTCTGCCCACTCTTGTCAAACAGAGGAAGGGAAGAAAGCAGGGGACCTGAACCTTGATAATCTGGATTATTTCTGATTTTTTCCCTAAGAAATCGTTGAACTCCCATTTGATGTTACTGTTGGTAACATTGTGAAAATGACAATAAGCTTTTTTTTTTTAAGTACATAAAGCAGTTTTTTTTTCTTCCAGAGAACATTATTATATTAGAATTTACCCTTGGTATTCTCAGAAGACTGGCTGGTGGTGAGGATGATGTTTGCTCAACTGTTTTTCTCAGGAAATGGAGTCCCTTCTCTTTCCTCAAACGTGGGTCCCTTCCACCACTACCACCCTCCCTCCACTTCCTTAGCCCCTTAGTCCCACCTCTGCTAGGATATGCTCTTACAGTTTTAACAGCAAATCATCAGTTTTCACCGAGGGTCTCCTCTCCCGCTGACCTTCCTCTGGGTTCTAAGGATGCAGGTATGTTAGGGTTCCATTAATGCCAAAACACTCTGTCCCCAGGGACTCATCCCCAAGCTTCTATCCCTGGGTCTTTCTTCATTCTTCCGGACAGTAGCCTGCAGTAGCAGCTGCTAGCTCTTGTCTTCTTGTCTTGCCTTTTCCTCTTGCTGCTGCCACAAACTGTCTTCTCAGAGTGTGCTCTAGAGTGAATGCTACTGTCTTTTGAATTCAACTCTTCATTTTTGACGTTGTTTTGGTTGGTTAGTTGGTTTGGTTTGAGGGGTGTGTGTGTGTATCCCTGGCTGTCCCAGAACTTGATCTGTAGACCAGGCTGGACTTGAATTCATAGAGATGCTTGCCTCTACTTCTGGAGTGCTGGGATTAAAGGCACTGTATCTTCTTATACACTGAATGAACTCTTACTACCTTGTCCTAATTTGTCTCTAAATCAGGATACAAGGAAATGGCTCGTTGACAAAGCATTGATCTTCTATTATTTTCATTAATGATACCATTTTTAATTTATGTGATAAGAACATTGAACAGAGCAAGTAGGAGTAAGGAGACAAAATTTATAAGTACCGCTGTAGTTAAGTTCTAAGAGACTGAGAGAGTTTTTAAGTGGAGGCAGTAGGAAGAGGTTTGACTAGATCTGGCAAGGAGAATACATTGTATGATAGTTACTTGTGTTGATAACCTAATTGGAGAAAGACTAAATGAGGACATAAATGACCATAGTATTCTTTATTTTGTAATGTTAGCTATATAAAAATTATATTTCTTTACAGTAGATGTTAGGGTGAGTTGTTTTGATAATACATACAAAAATATTAAGCATCTATGTAAAAACTTAACTTCAATACCATTCGTCAGATGCTGGGCAGAAACATTCTTTATGTGTAATAAGCAAGATCATAATATAGTACTATATATGCTATATAGTATATATGCTAATACAGGAACTAGAGTTTATATGTAGTAGGGTTGTCTAGATAATTTAGAAATATATACATGTCAGGACATTACACTTGTAATCTTTCTGTATGTTCTTGGGATAAAATTTAAACATATTGAAGAAAATAGTTCTCATGTGATGCATTGTCCCCTGTCCTTGTCATTTGATCCAAAGTAACTTAAGCTTGTCTTTCCTACAGTGTTCTCCTGAAAGGAGAAAGCTGTATTTTTCTCTACTGATGACTTGTGACTTTGAAAAGCTAACCATCTTCTTGAAGTCTGACCCTAATAAAGCTTTCAACTAGAGAAGAAAAAGATATAGCTAAACTTGGTTCTATACTGTTCAAAACCATATTTCCTCCCCTTTTAACATGTTTACAAATCCTTCAGAAAACACCTTTAAAAACATGTGTGTCTTTGAGTTCATATTGATGTGGTACTGAATTCTAGTTGAAATGAAGGCAAAATGAACTCTAGCCTGTGGAGGAAGAAACTTTATAAAAATGACAAAACTGTTAAAAAACAAGCTCCCTTGGTAAGGCTCAGATAAGAGTTCATATACATTTGATTATTCTGAAATAGATAATAGTTTCTTTATAATATTGACACAAAAATACTATAAGCCCTTGAAATTAACACATTTTGACAAATGTGTTAATCATAATCATAATACCCTAACATTACTGTAAGTATTTGTTTTAAGTCTACATTATCCAAACCAACTTTGACTGTCAGCTCGTGAGGAAAACTTTAACCAGCAGTTTCCTATAAAATAGACAAGTATTTGTGCTCTATAATTTGTAGCTTTGCTGTACTCTCACTCATACCTGGATCTCAGGTGCAGTGACAGTTAAGTCAGTGGCTCTCAGCCTATGAGTTGTCCTTCCTTTGGGGGCCAAATGACCCTTTCACAGAGGTTGCAAATCAGACATCCTGCATATCAGATATTTATAATTCACAACAGTAGAAAAATTACAGTTATGGAGTAGAACAAAAATAATTTTATTATTGGAGGGGTTACCGTAAATAAGGAGCTATATTAAAGAATTGTAGCGTTGTGAGATTAAGTAGTAATTGATCCTTTATTAAATTTCAAAATCATGAAAAATATAAAAATATTGTGATAAATTTGAAAACAGTCAAAACACAAATTGGGAAAGCCAATTAATCTTGTCAGTACAGATTAAGGAATGGCTAGTTATACGTAAACTTCAAATTATTAGGATCACCAAAATACTCAAGTTCCTCCAGAAAATTTTTATAAACACATAATAATATCTGGCTGTCCTTGTGTCTTTTCATAAGCCATCAACAGGGATCTTTGGAAAGAAAGACTATGTTGACAAACATTATAATTTATTGCTTATATTTTCATATAAATGTCATACTGTAGACTAAAGGGTCCATTGAAACATTTAATTCATCTACTCATTTTGTGTTATTAAAATCTTTCATTTCCTTACATATAAACCTAAAAAGGACACCTTACTAGTAGCTATCCAAATATCTGTATAATGAACAAAAATATGTGTTTTCACTATCTAAGTTTGTGATTTATAAAAATAATTTATTTTCTCCTCATGGAAAGTTAAGATACCATAAATCCATATACCAAGTCTAAATATGTGTGTGTGTGTGCATGTGTGTGTTTGTAGATCTCACATTTGTACTAACTATTGTGTACACGGATTAGTTGTCCCACAAGAGCATTTTGATGTTATTAATATGAGGCTCTAATTATACAGTCTTGTCATGCAGTAAATATGTAAACTGCTGTTCTTAACTAAATGGCATCACTAGAGATACGAAAATCCATCTCGAGAAAAATTTAGAAGAAGAACGCCAGATACTACTACAGCAACAAAAACTATGCCGGAATCGAGCACGTAAATATTTCATGGAGTCAAACCGGAGAAGAAAGTAAGTAATTGTATTTTATTCAGAAATGTAGAAACTCTATGTCACTCTAAGTTAGTAGTTTCTCTACTTTGAGGTAGTTCATACTTGAGCCGTGGCCATGTTTATTGCTAGAACGAATGATCAATGTTCTCATAACTTTGTTAATTTATTTCCAGTTTATGGATTGTGGCCGTCACAGTGTTTTCTTGGTACAGAATAAGAAGTTTAACTACAAACAGACTATAATTTGACTTTAACTTACCATTCATCTTATATAATTTTTATCTGCTACCCTCTTGCATTCAATTATAAAAAGAGGGGAGAGATGAATACGGATATAAATCATTACCAAGAAAAGCTGTCTGTGGAGACTATAAACTAAAATGAAGTAAAATGAAAAGTATCCAACCTTCTTAATCAGTTACAGGATTTTAGTTAGAGACTTTTACAGATAGTGGTTTTGTATTTAGTGTGTATGAGTGTTTGTCTGGACCCACGTAAGCGTGCCTGGCCCTCACAGAGAGCAGAAAGAGCGTCCCTGAAACTGAAGTTAGAGAGTTGTGAGCCACCGTGTCTCCAGTCTTCAGCGAGTGTTCTTCACCGCTGGGTGATGTCTAGCACCTGATAAAAGGATTTTACTCAACCTTTTTAGGCAGAGTGGTTACCCGTTATTTAAAATGTGTTGTTACAGCCTTCTCCATGCTCTGTCATCTCCGGTAGTAGAAGATCCCTGGAGCTTGTTAAACGTCTTCGTTGGGCATGTGCTGCAAATCCCATTTGGGAATACAAAATTGTTTACCTGTAACTTCTTTTTCTGACCTTGTATTTTTGCTGAGCTTAATCCTTTCTTTCTCTAACAATGTTAAAAGTTAATGAAGTTTATTTTGGTTTTGTTTGTATGTTTCTGTTTTTTTCTGTTACATTTTGACTCCTGAAGACCTTACAAGGCACATGACAAGAGTAAGGAAAGATGATTATAGATTTTATCTAGTTATGCTATCTACTCAAGGTAAAGTCAGAGGATTGTAGGGTTTTTTTTTAGTATTTGGTATTTTTCCCTTTGGACAGAGGAAAAATACCTACCATTTTTTCAGTTATCTTGGGAAGTTATCTTGAACTGTTTAACATGCCCTAGATTAAGAATCTCTAAAAAATTCATATTCTAGAAAATTAAAAATAAAAGACATGTAAGGGGATGCTAGAGGGATGAGGTAGAAATGGGTGGGTGGGTGGAAGAGCACCCTCTTAGAGGCAAAGGGGAGGGAGGATGGGATGGGAGAGCTATAGAGGGAAGACAGGGAAGGGGGACATCATTTGAATGTAAATAAATAAAATAGCCAAGTGAATAAAAAAAGAAAAGATGATTTTTACTCTCAAATCATTAATAATGTAATAATGAAAGCTAAGAGTGATTAAAGCTAAGAGTGGTTGAATCTCCTATGAAGTAGGACAGAAGTGCATCTCATGGACTATAGGACAGAAAGGATTCTTGGAAGAATAGTTAGCCTCATGTTAGCCAAGGACCATGAAAGGAACTGTGCTTTATGTAAGCAGAATAGAAGAAAAGTCTAACATAAAATGGGACAGAAGATGCTTGTGGGTGTTATGTGGGAAAATGTGGATGAGTATCAGATGACAGGAGATAGTTTATGAAATAATATGTATACCAATCTAAAGAAAGTAAAGAGAATTTGCCCAAGGTAGATTATAAAGACATATCTTTAGGTTGTAATAAAGAAACAAAATTAGAGATGTTCAAAGATCAAACTTATATCTTCGCTCATTCTACCAAAGAAGCAGCAGATGATGAAAACAAAACAGACAAAAGAAGTGGAGACGATTAGAGCACGGCAGTGAGCGAGCATGGGTGCGGGCTTGAGCAGAGCCATAAAGAAGTGGAGACGATTAGAGCACGGCAGTGAGCGAGCATGGGTACGGGCTTGAGCAGAGCCATAAAGAAGTGGAGACGATTAGAGCACGGCAGTGAGCGAGCATGGGTGCGGGCTTGAGCAGAGCCATAAAGAAGTGGAGACGATTAGAGCACGGCAGTGAGCGAGCATGGGTGCGGGCTTGAGCAGAGCCATAAAGAAGTGGAGACGATTAGACTACGGCAGTGGGCGAGCATGGGTGCGGGCTTGAGAAGAGCAGATAAAGGCAGAAGTCAAGGTCATGTGGAAAGAGAGCTGTCAGAGTTGTTCTAGATTAGGGGAACTTGAATACTTAGTGTAAACCTTTCTAGAATAACTTCACATTTTAAGCCTTTGTACACATTAGTACAGGGAATTTAGCCCTGGACCTTAGATGGACTGGCATGGCTTGAGACCTCCTGCCCTGCTCCATGGCTGTGCCGATTGTACAGGGCTGTTCTACTTTACTGCCTCTTCTTGTCTTCTCTTTTTCCACATCCACTTATTCCCTGGTGTGTGCTCATGCACACATGCAGTGAACAGTAAGTGGCCTCTGACAGGTAACATGGGTGAATTCTTCTATGGAAGATTTTATAACTTCTCCACTATTCACTCTAACTTTTGAAATTTGATTTTTTCTTTAAACTGAAGTAATACAGTTTTAACTTGAGTGATTTAAAATGCTGAAATGGAAAATACAACCGGTCTTTGCTTATGACAATAATGTAAGATACTTAAAGATGTACTCAACACTTTCTTATGAAGTAATTACAAATTTATTAACAAATGTGAGTTTTCCATGTCTTTAACCCAGTTTCTTCCAATGACAGCTTTTTACAAAATTATAGTATGATATCAAAAACAGAATAGTGACATTCACATGGCCAATTCACAAAGGTCACTCATGTCACTTTCATAGCTACAACCCTTCCTACCCCCTGATCTATTGGTCTTCATTCCAGTTTTGTTTTGTTTTGTTTTGTTCTGTCCATTTTTTTATACTGTTAAACAAATAAAATTATAATATGCAACCTTGGGGAGTTATGTTTTTCCCTCTCAGAACAGTTCTGTGGTATTCACTGTTATTGCTGAGTAGTACTCCATAATACATATGTACCAGAAACATGTTGGGTTCAAGTTGTTAAGAGGTGGTTATTGCTGCTGCTGGTGGTAGTGATGGTGGTTAGGAGGAGCTTTGGTTTGTTTGTTTGTTTGTTTGTTTGTTTGTTTGTTTGGGGTGTTTTTAATTTTTTTTTTTGGTTCTTTTTTTTGGAGCTGGGGACCGAACCCAGGGCCTTGCGCTTCCTAGGTAAGCGCTCTACCACTGAGCTAAATCCCCAGCCCCTTATTTTTTATTAGATATATTTCTTTATTTATATTTCAAATGTTATTCCCTTCCCGGTTTTCTGTCCATAAGCCCCCATTTCCTCCCCTACCCCTCCTCCATATGGGTATTTCCCCTATATATCCCCCTTACTACCCCCCCCCATATTCCCCTGCACTGGAGGTTCAATCTTGACAGGACCAAGGGCTTCCCCTTCCCCCGGTGCCCCAACAAGACTATTCTCTGCTACATATGCAGTTGGAGCCCTGGGTCAGTTCATGTATAGTCTTTCGGTAGTGGTTTAGTCCCTGGAAGCTCTGGTTGGTTGGCATTGTTGTTTTTATGGGGTCGCAAGCTCCTTCAACTCTTTCAATAATTCCTCTAATTCCCCCCAAGGGGGTCTTGTTCTCAGTTCGGTGGTTTGCTGCCAGCATTGACCTCTGTATTGGACATGCTCTGGATGTGTCTCTCAGGAGAGATCTATATCCAGTCCCTTTCAGCATGCATTTTTCAGCTTCATCAGTCTTATCTAGTTTTGGTGGCTGTATATATATGGGCCACATGTGGGTCAGGCCATTCCTTGAGTTGCTGCTCTAAACTTTGCTTCCATATCCCCTCCTATGGATATTTTTCCCCCTTTTAAGAGGGAGTGGGAGCATCCGCATTTTGGTCATCCTTCTTCTTGAGCTTCCTGTGGTCTGTGGATTGCATCTTGGGTAATTCGAGCTTTTTGGCTAATATCCACTTATCAGTGAGAACATACCAAGTGTGTTTTTCTGTGGTTGAGTAACCACATCCTAAGTGAGGACTCAGGATGATATTTTCCAGTTCCATCCATTTGCCTATGAATTTCATGAAGTCATTGTTTTTGATAGCTGAGTAGTACTCCATTGTGTAGATGTACCATATTTTTTTTTAATCCATTTCTCTGTTGAAGGCATCTGGGTTCTTTCCAGCTTCTGGCTATTATAAATAAGGCTGCTATGAACATAGTGGAGCATGTGTCTTTGCTGTATGTTGGAGCATGTTTTGGGTGTATGCACAGGGGAGGTATAGCTGGGTTGTTTGGGTTATTGGCAGTAGTTTTGTTTATTGCAATACTTCTACTATTGAGTCTACCATTGAGCCACATCCCCAGCCCTACACTGAGGTTTTTTTAAACTGTTTTTCTTAACAGTGATAGACATCGGAGTCATTTCTGGTGGGGTGGTATGGCTAGAAACTGGAAATTCATGTATAGTTTACATATAAACATAAGCTTTTATTTTTCTGGAATACATGGCAAGGAGTACATTACTGACTCATATGTATGGCCTCTACATACCTATAGCCTTTTTTCCAGAGTGGCTCACTGCCACTGTCTAGTACATAGACTTGTTTGCTAGAATTGAGCCTAAGAATAAATGTAACTAGGATTTAAAGATCTTACTCTTAGGATTAAAAGCTATGACCTTTAGTTAACTGATAGACTCTTATTTTTTGACTGACATCACAGCTTTTAGAAAAATGCAGTACTCATTTTATCTTTGTATTATATACTTAATCTTTCTGATAAATTAGAACGTGTGTGTTCTGTATTTGGATGTTTTCTTCACCAATATCTTTTTGTTTGTTTTTTCAGCCAAGTGAAAGAAATCCCATTGAAAAGATAGGAATTTCAGTATAGATTTAGGGATTTCAAATAAATTTCGATTTTAAGAACAGGACTGGTAATGTGAAACGTGAGCCTTTTCACATGTAGAAAACTCAAGACAGCTTCTTGACTTTCTTTCCTCACCATTTGATATATTTAACCCTTGAAAAATATTTTTTCCAATTTCATTTTTATCCCTAGTTTTTCATTTCTAACACCTCAAAATATGGTTGAGTTTTAAAGTATAGAATTTGAAAGGTGTAACCATCCACATCTGAATAGGGTTTTGTCCAGGAAAAAGAAAAGCATTACAAGGCAGCCTTTCCAATCCATATACTATCTCTTGGGGCCTCAAGTACTCTGACTGCCACTGCTTATTATGTTGCTACAGAAAACTGTCACCATGGCACGCCTTTTGTTCCTAGGAATACTTCCAGCAGGAGTAAATGATACTGCACAGTGGTAGACTCCTGGGAAAGCAGAGCAAACAGCTTTGGCATATGACTGTATTGAATGAGGTCGCTCACTTTGAGCTAAGGTGCTCCATGTATTCTGTGAGACAGAACTGCATATGTTGAGCCTTTCATAGGGTCTCCTATGAAAGTCACCAAGGCACACTGTGTCTTCTGAAAAACGTCCAGCCCAGGGCAGTGGGTAATGATAGCACACTCTTCCGAGTCTAAAGTCTACTGAGGTGGTGAAGCCTTCTCTCTTGCTTTCACCACCGTTATTCCCACTCCATTGGTCTGAACTCCTGGCATATCACCAAATAAAAGAAATCTGCAGCTCCTGGTGGAGCAAGGAGAAAACTGTAGTGAAAGCATTGCTGTACTGACATTTAGACTTCATCATCAGGCCTATCACAGAGCTCAAGAGAACATGCATTGACTTGCTGGCCAGACATATTCTGCCAGTGTTTTAATTTGACACATTTAGTTCAAACTATAGATTCTGTAGTCTTGGATGTGAAATGTTTTTCTGGGCACATTTTAATATAGAAAACAGGACCACTGTTGAACGGTATAAAGTAGTAAAGATGGCATTTTTGCTACTAGAATAACTTTATATTGTAGCAAGGAGCATATCACCTCTTAACTTCGGAATCTACCATTCCTCATTACTAAATTGGCTGTGTTTCTCAGCTTACTTATGCAGGAACTCTGTTTTGTCTCTTTTCCTAACTGAGCATTTGCTTGCTGTTGCTTCTGCTAGAGCACTTCCTTTCTCCATAATTTTCATGACTGTCCCCTCTCTAACTTAAATGTCATGTCTCCAGGGAGAAATGAAATATGGCTTTCCAATTAGTGTTGTTTGTTTTAATCAGAATGTCACCTAGAACTAATGTGTTTTCATTTTTAAGTGTCTAAAGAAATAAATAGGACCAGGTGCAGTGGGCAGATCACTGTGAGTCCTAAGCTAGACAGATCACATAGCAAGTTCCAAGCCAGCCAGGGTACATAATGAGAATTCCTCTCCGAAAGCAAGAACAAATTAAACAAAAGTAATAAATAGAGGTGGAGAGATGGCCCAACGGTTAAGAGCACTGACTGTTCTTCCAGAGGTCCTGAGTTCAATTCCTAGCAACCACATGGTGGCTCACAACCATCTGTAATGAGATCCCATGCCTTCTTCGGGTGTGTCTGAAGACAGTGACAGTATATTCACATATATGAAATAAGTAAATAAATCTTTTTTTTAAAAAAGTAAATAATTTGTATTACATCTTTATTACCAAACCAAATAAGTAACAGCTAAGTGTTAAAAACGATCAGCTTGGACTTACTAATGGCTCATTGGCTACTGTCTAACGAATGCTCTGCCCCCTAAGACTTGCTAACATAAACAGTGTATTCTGGTAGTCCGTGTTGACTGACATAACTGTTAATTCTCCCTTCAAGAATGCTGTTACACTCAGATTTCTTCTGTGGTTCTTGTTTTATCTGTGGTGATCTAAAGGTTCTGTTGAACTTGAAATTCATTATGCTTCTTCAGACACATACATGCTTTGTGCTAGGGCTCGATTAACCAATATTGCTGGAAACTAACCAGAGAACTGCCTTTCGCTATCTCTCTTTAGCTAACCTGGCTGCATCTCAACATGGTGATCTTAAGATCATCAAAAACAATGTTTGCATCCTGGAATTTCCTTAAGTAAATGTTCTCAAGCAGCAGGTTAAATGCTGTAAAACTTCAAATGTAGTTTGAGAAATCACACAGCATTACTGTCATAGCGGTCCATCGGTTATGAGAGTGACAGGACCAGAATCTTTAAAGAGGAGCTACATAATCATAGAAGAGAATGGCTGGAATCTGTAAACAGCAGCACTGGCGTGCGCGCATGCTTTCTTAACATCTTTTTTTGGATTGTTCATTATATAGTAATGTGTATAGAAATGTATTTTTTAAAGATATTTACCTCTTTTTTAAGATTTATTTATGTGTATGAGTGCTTTATTTGCATGTACGCCTGCATGACAGAACCGGGCCTCAGATCCCATTATGGATGACTGGGAGCCATCCCTTGAAAACCTAAAGCTCTGTCCCCCAATGCGGTAGCTCTCTAGATGACAAGGCAGGCCTTTCACAGTGGCCCGAGGTAACCCGAGCAGGAAGATCCTTCAAAGAGTTCATCCAGCTGTTCCCCCAAGTTCCTACACAACAGAGTGGTGCCTTGGAATACTTCCTATCCTGGTCAGGCTGGCAGTGCAGTCCTGCTTCTTATCAAATACTTCTGGAGTAATGCAAACACATTTTGCAAGAACAAAATGTAACTGTTTAAAGTAGTATAACTAAAATAGAGAAAATAAAATAAAGTGCCTAGAGGCAATTATAAATAAAGGGGAAAGTTGGGAAAAGTGAAGACCTGGGGCAGACAAGCTAGCTTAGTAGGTAAAGATGTTTGTCTCACAAGCCTAAAACCTGAGTATGACCTCCTAGAACCCCCACACACATATACACACACAATAATAATACTTTTTAAAACTGGACATTATTGGGCAGATATTTGTAACTTTGTCTGCTAAAGAGTTCTGGGTTCCAGATTTATAAACGAAGCTGAAATCCAACTTTTTAATAAAAATTGTATTTTTAGCACAAGTAAGACTTATATGACAGCCAATTTTAAACTTTTGATGTAAAGTGGGAAAAAGTCATTTCCTTGCCTTCCTCATAATTTGCAAGGCTGCTTCTCTCACTAGTGAATGTGAGAAATAGCGTGGCTCTTACAAAAGGCTTCTTACCACAGCAGGTGGGGGACATTGGCAGGCCTGACAGAAGTCAGAAAGGGCCCCCTGCAGGGCCTTCTCTTAGTTACAAAAGATCTGAATGATGTCCAAAACCCCATTTTGTAAGTACATATAAACTCTTAGCCAATGGCCTGTTAAAAAATCTGGAATGTGCTGTGTGTAAACCAAATGGAAGCAGTGTTACTTCATTAGTGGTGGTGGTTTCAGACCCTCTGGTGTGCCTCATTCAACTGCTTGTCTATTGCTCCTTTAATGTTAAATCTAGAGCTTTTGAGGAGAAACGTCAAAAGCAAGAAGAAAGAGAATATCAAATTAGAGAACAGATCCTGCAGCAGAGGAAGCAAAAGTTTGAAGAAGTTACTGAAAAATTCCAGCGTGCCCATGTTCCTGTTTCCCAGAGAAGGAGAGCAGGTACCTTCATTTTTGGAACAATTCTAAAAGCAAAAATGGAAGTGTAATCAAATTTAAATCGAGGAAACAATGAAACTACACATGAAAAAAGTAGAAATAGCCTGGTGAGTTGTTTGAGTAACAAGCATTTTAACCAAATAAAAACCAGGAATTTTATTTAAATTGAATTTGGAGAATATTGTGTTGACTCCATTAGTAAATTCTCTATTCACTCACAAGTTTCTTGACTCACACTAGTTCACAATGTTTTGTCTTTTTAAAATGGATTTTATAAGTAACTTAACAGAAAATTTAGCAGTTGGGTTCAGGAAATTAGTGGCACAATCATTCTGGCATTTTACTCATGGTTTGGTTCAAATTTTTATTCGAGAGATTGGCAAATAAAAAGTCTACAAAGTAATACCATCTAATAGTCTAAGATCCACAACCAATTTAGAATTTAAATATAATTGGACCGAGGAGATGGCTGTGTGGATAAAGAAAGCATTTGTAAGGCACGTCTGCATACCTAGAACCCTGTGAACTCAGACAGCACTCAGAGTACTTAGGAAGCACAGACAGGGGATCCCTAAAGCAAGCTGCTACGTAGTCTTGGCAAGCTCTGGGTTCAATTGAGAGACCCTGCCTGAATAAACAAAGTGGAGATTAATGGAAGCAGACACCCAATATCAACATCTAGCCTCCACGCATACCCACACACTCCAGCACCCACATACTCACCCACACACACCTGCACCACACACCTACACCCACACACCTGCACCCACACACACCTACACCCACACACCTGCACCCACATACACCTGCACCCACACACACCTACACCCACACACCTGCACTCACATATACCTACACCCACATACACCTACACCCACACACCTGCACCCACACATACCTACACCCACATACACCTACACCCACATACCTACACTACACACCTGCACCCATACACCTACACCCACACACACCTACACCCACATACACCTACCTACACCCACACCTACACCCACATACCTACACTACACACCTGCACCCATACACCTACACCCACACATACCTACACCCACATACACCTACACCCATACACCTGCACCCACATACTACACCACACACCTGCACCCATACACCTGCACCCACATACCTACACCACACACCTGTACTCACACACCTGCACCCACACACCTACACCCACACACCTGCACCCACACACCTACACCCACACACCTGCACCTACATACCTACACCCACATACCTACACCACACACCTGTACCCATACACCTGCATCCACATACCTACACCCACACACCTGCACCCACATACCTACACCACACACCTGCACCCATACACCTGCATCCACATACCTACACCACACACCTGCACTCACACACATACCTACACTCACACACACCTACACCCACATACCCACATACACCTACACCCAAACACCTGCACCCACATACCTACACCCACACATACCTACACCCACACACCTGCACTCAAACATGTGAGCATGCATATTCATGTGCATGTTAAATTAGTATGTTAAATTTATTGATATTAAATATGTATTTAAATAGCTCTTTTTATATATTTTAAAAATAATTTTAAGTGTGAATATGATTGATGCTTTCATTATCACATCCACATTTTTAGGCCTTAAATCGCAAGGCAGAACTAACAATATGTCAAAGCTCACTGAAGAAGGAGAGCTGACAGTGCCCTGTGCCCGGCTAGCATATGCTGGTCTGTGCTACTCTGTCTCCAGCTAGACTGACTGCAGAAATAATGTAACTGTACTCCTAACACTAAAACCCACACCTCTTTTGGATAAGAATTTACACAGTATCATTGGTAGAATAGCAGAATGTGTAACTACTGTGAAAACATAGAAAGAATGCGAAACCTATGTCAAAATGCTAGGTCACTGTTTCTAGAAAAATAATATACATGACTCTTGAATCAGTATCTTACCAGGCAAAGAGAACAGCAAAGGGTAGCCCAGACAGAAGGAACAGCTCATACAAATGAAATGTGTCTTTCAGTGTATCTGAAGCACAAGTTAGGATGGTAAGAAGAGAAAAATATTAACTTGAAACTAAAAAATACCTAAGTTGGAGCCAACTCCTGAAGGACTCTGTATGCCATACTAAAAGGCACATCTTTCTATGAATGCCATTTCCGTGTCAGTAAGGAATCTCTGTATAAACAGGAGCTGCAAAGAACACTGACACAATCAAAAGACACCAAAACATGCTTCTTCTCTGCTAGAGTGAGTCCTGAAGTCCGGCTCGAGAGCCGATTCCATGTTGTAAAGTTTCAGAACACAGACTCTGCTTTCACTCAGCGGCCAAATTCTAGGTGGTTGCTGTCTTTACTCTTGTGCACATGGTAGCTGCTAGATCACTAGCCATGAGATTGGTGTTCTAGACAGAAAAAAAGGAAAATATAAAGTTATGCCAGTGAGTCCCCCTTAACACAGGCCTCCTCGTTCATGTGTTTTTATCTGTTTGGCTCTATTTGTACGGAAAGCTGGGACTTTCTCAGTGTTGGGTATGTTTCTACTCCTAACAATATTTTCATACAAAGAAAGGAAATGGATGTCAGACGGGTCTCTCACGTTAGGATATGCTCATAAGAAGGGTAACTAAAGTGACAACATAGAATGTAGATGGAAACAGAAACATACTGAAGTTAAAAGGCTAGGAGGAGACGTAATGTTGGGAAGAGGTATTCAATTTCTCAGTTGAGCTGTAACTGTATATAGACATAAGAGGGAATGTATTCAGGTATCACAATCAATAGGTTTTTTAAATGTAGGAGAAGAGAAGCTACAAGGAGAACAATGCCTGGGAAACTTGGCAGAGAGCACTCATATAATATGCATTAATAATAGCAGTATACTGCTAGATACGGAGTGCTGGGTTTCCATGAAGAGTTAGAACAAGAAAATCATCTGCTCTTCCTCTAGGCTTGAAGAACTATAGAATTTAATGAGTGGAATATAATGTCTCCATATGCAAGGGATACAAGAGAGGCAGGACTCTTGAAAGACAGTGAGGGGAACATTAGAAGTAAGAAAAAGAGAATACATTGAGTGTCAAAGTGCATATTTGAAGATGGATGTATACAGGAAACAGATGGATGAGAGGTTTACCGAGCAGGGTAGGGTAGTGTCTCTATAGCATGACACTGAGGACATCACTTGCTGCCTTCTTACCTTAGCTTCTCAGCTGTAAAATTCAAATAGCATCTGTGCCAGGCAGGATAAGCACACTGAAAAACTGCTTAAAATAAGCTCTGTAACTGCTCAAATATTGTTGATTTTTAAAATTTTATTCACACGAATATTTTAAAATTTGTCATAAAATTTTGAGTCCATAAAATCAAATATGAAGTTTTTATATATGTTTGTGTATGCCAACACATTTTTCAAAGTTTCATATATTCAAATAAATATTGTCATAGAATTATTGACAAAAATCTCAAAGTAACAATTTCTTTCTTAGGGCTTACATGTCAAATTTAAAATATTAATTCCATTGTAAATATATTATACAAGAGCTTTGAATTATTTAATTGGTCAATAAAATTATATATCAAGAAACCACCGTTGCTAGAATGATTCTTTATTGGTTTTTTTCTTTGTTTGTTTTTTACTATTCTGTTAATTTTTCAAAATCCAGTTCCTCCATTAGAAGAGGCCCTAAAACAAATTCAAGAATCCAACTTAAAACCAGAAGTAAACATTTCTCTTTCCCACAGGCCAGCAACAAACTGGCGGTAAGTAATTTATTATTAACTATGTTAATGTTGTTAGACTGTTACAACGTTTATATAATAACCATATGGCTTTATACTTGCTGAATTTGTCATCTTTTTCATTGGTTACATCTTATCTTTGTTTTAGAATTTGTTTTGTTTTGGTTTTTTACAAATTAAGTATTAAGTCAGAATTGTAATTTAGTATCTTACACTCCAGTAGTACAAATACTGCCAATAGTGAATCATTTTCTATGAAATATCAGCACTTTTAATATACTGATGTTTATTGTCAGTACTAAAGAGATAGACTTGTTTACATTGTAATACAAATTTAAAAAAATAATTTTGTACTTGTATTTTTTCTTCACTCAGAATTTTGTTATTGTTGTTGTCTCAATAAAAACTGCAGTTTTAATTTCTGATTCTCACCAGCATTTCCTAAGTAAAGCCTATAAAAGGAATAGCATGGACTAGGCTTCCTTTAATAAATTTTTTCATCATTTTCCAAATACTCTTATGTTATATGCAGAGAACTAGGATGAAGCATTGTAAATCAGTATGGAGTAGACTGTTGAAAGTGCAATCCCTAGGTGCTGAAGAGACGGCTCAGTGGCTAAGAGCACTAGCTATCCTTCCAGAGGACTGAGGGTCAGCTCCTAGCACTACATGGCAGCTCACCACTGTTTGTACCTCCAGTTCCAGGGTATCTGATGCCCTCTTACCAGATATATGCAGGCAAAACACCAATGCATATGAAATAAAAATAAGTCACTTTTAATTAAAATGCAACATAATCCATAGTATCTAACCTTAGAAGTAAAATGGCGTTGTGGAAAGCACTAGACTGTAGGTGTAGCTCAGTGGAGAGCATTTGCTTCACCTTTCTAAGACCTGGGGAGATCACCAGCGCCACACAAAACATATAGATTTACATCAAATGGGTAGTAATAATCAGAATACTTACTTATAGGAGTTAATAATTCAGGCTGTAAATTTCGTTAATATTTTACCTATATAAAATGTGATTATTTCATTTGTTAGAATTTTTCTGATCAGAAATTCTCTTGATTAGAGCTAAAACATAATTTAACCCTTTCAGTATTCATTAGAAAAGAACTACTCATTATTTTGAAGAATCTCATTTAAAAAAGAATGCTTCAGCCAAGCTTTGAAGAAACTATGACTTAATCAGGACAAATGGTGAATGGCACTGTAGACAGAATGGTGATCACATGTGACAAAGAGATGATATATCCAGGGTAAAGTGTAGTTGAATCCAGATAGCTCAGTGGTAAAATGCTTACTGAGCATGCACCAGACCCGGGCTGACCCTCCTAGGACTAGAAAGAGAGAAACAGAGACAGAGAGACAGAGAGACCCATATTTTGAGATAGGAATAGAGATGCATGTCTTTAATCCTGGAACTCATGATGTAGAGGCAAGAAGATAAGAGGTCAAGGCTATGAGGCCGTGTCAAAAGCAACACAGTAATCATATAAGTGAATCAGAGAATACACATACTAAGAGCTTGCCTAGATATGAGAGTAGAGAAAGAAGTAAATCTTTATGTTAAGAAATATAAACATTGGGGCCATCAAGATGGCTTAGCAGGTAAATGCACTTGCCACCAAGCTTGTCAGCTTGCACTCGATTCCCCAGGACCCACATGGTCAAAGGAGAGAACCACCTTAAGTAGCTGTACTCTGACTTCAACATGCATGCTCTAGTATGTGTGTATGCATACACAAAGAAATACATGTAACTTATTCCTGAAATTTTAAGAAAATTTTAAGCAAATTAGCAAAAATCATTTTTAAACATACTATTTATAATCATTATAGACTATTGTGCATAATAAGGAGAAAGTGGATAATGGAGTGAGGAAGAAAGGGAAGAAAGAAAACAATATTTCATGAAAAGAATACATTGTAAGTTTGGTATGATAGCATAACGAAAATAAAAACAGCCAAGGAAAAGGTGAGAATATGCTGAGTAGAAGTTTGGAGACTTCTCAAAAAAGTAAAAAAATGAACTAACTACCTTATAACCCAGCTATTTCACTCCTGGGCTTATACCCAGACAACTCTGTATACCACCATGGAGATGTTTGCATCCCTTGTTTATTGCTTCTTTATTCACTGAAGCAAAGAATTGGAATCAGATTTGTCATCCAACAGATGAGTAGATAATTTTGATATGTATGTATGTATGTATGTATGTATGTATGTATGTATGTATGTACAAACACTAATACTACTCAACTATAAAGAAAAGCAAAGTTTAAAATGTACCAGAAAATGGATGGACATGTACATTATCAAGTGAGGTCACACAATCTCAGAAAGAAATAAACCACATGTCCTCTCTCATGTGTCTTTCTAGCCAGTAATACATGTATATATGTAAACATATATCGTGGGTACAGTATAGCAAGAAAAAAAGACAGCTAAATATAATAAGGTGATATGAAAAGAGTGAATGTAGGAATGGATATGACTTATGAAAAGGATATCATAAAACTAATTGTTTCTAATGCTAATTTCATCATGAAAGTTTTGGGTTGTGGTGGATATGTGCATAAAGTATTCTGTACAAAAAAATATAAGTTTTAGTGTGAAGCTTCACAATTTCCATTTCAAATGGCAATTCTAACTGGATAGACGTTCATTAAGTTGTATAGACTTTGAGTCTGATGAATTTTGACATTTAATGTTTTTATTTATTTGCAAGGTTTTTACTTCCAATGAACTTCACTAAAAAGGAAAATACGTTAATATTTTAAATTTTTTTACTTAAACTTTTTAAGTCAGAAAATAGTCTAATTATAAATATTAAATTTTTTATCAAAATTGAGGCAAAGAGGACTAGGTAAAGATATGAAGGTTGTGGCTTTATTGTTACTTAATTTTTTTTTAGTATTTTTGTTTCCAAAACCAGATTATAGTTTTGTTCAGTACACTGAACTAGAGTGCTGTACATGTTAGAAGAATTCCAGAAATAAGGGGGAAATACCATAGATATATGTAAACTCTCTGAGGGCAGAACTTGGCCTGAAGCTATACAATAGAGTAAGATAGTCATCAAAGACAAGCACTTCTTACAGTTTAGTTAGTTTAATTTGTCTTATATGTATGTACCGTGAGGTACATAGGTAGGAAAGGAAGCCAAGAATTAAACCAAGAAGGGCTTTGATAAGTAATATGTTCTAGAAATAGTGAAAGAATTAGAGCAAGCTCCCAATATGTTTTAGAAGTTTTGCCAAATTAATACTGGAAAATCAAATAAACTAGTTAATCAAATGACTTCTTCAGAACTGCCAAGGAAAGCAATAGAAGATGGGGAAGAGTCAAGGATGGTTCCAGAGACAGGATTTCATCAGTGAATAGAGGGTGAGATGGTAAAACCATTTATCAAGACTTAGGAATGAGGATAAGGGGGGTAGATCTCAGATTAAGCATTTTGCCACAAAAAGAAGAGTATGGCTATGAAGGAAGAATCAACAGGTTTAGGTAGAGAGTAGTTGAAAGGAAGATAGGTATCTTAGTTATGGTGTCTCGGCTGTGAACAGACACCATGACCAAGGCGACTCTTGTAAGAACATGTATGTGGGGCTGGCCTACAGGTTCAGAGGTTCAATCCATTATCATCAAGGTGAGAGCGTGGCAGCATCCAGGCAGGAATAGTACTGGAGGAGCTGAGAATTCTACTTCTTGTTCCATAGGCAAACAGGAGACTTGTCTTCCAGACAGCCAGGAAAAGGGTCTTCAAGCCCATACCCACAATGACACACTTCCTTCTTCAACAAGGCCACACCTTCAAATAGTGCCACTCCCTGAGCCAAGCATATTCAAACTACAAGTTTGAAATGTAGGGTATTCAGGAAATCTAGACCATCAATATAGATGTGACAGCCATCACAGGTAAAACTAAAACTAGTCTGTATTTGTCAGTGGTGGTCTTGAGTTAAGCAATCAATCAGAATGCTTTATGGTAACATGACAGTGTCCTTGGATAGGAACATCCTTCTGGAAAGGCTACAAAGCATTTGAAAGCTAGTCTTTGCTGAGTCCATACCTCCTACAAATGATAGCAGCACTGTAGAACAATGCAATCACAGTGGATGAGCCATTTCCCAAAGAGCCAACTTAGAAAGGTACCCCCAATACTGATCTAGCCCATTGAGAAGGATAAGGATAATATAGACATATGCAAATACAGACAATCACAATCAGTTTACACAAGAGTCCATGAACAGTTCTGGTAGAGTAGGAAGAGGGTCTCCAAATTCAAAACTTCAGAAAGGCTGGCCTCAAGAGTGAGCCTGAAAAGGGACAACACTAAAAAGATGATAACTAGGGGTTGGGGATTTAGCTCAGTGGTAGAGCGCTTGCCTAGCAAGCACAAGTCCCTGGGTTCGGTCCCCAGCTCCGAAAAAAAAAAAAAAAAGATGATAACTAGAAAACAAAAGCCACTAAAGAGAATGGTCGCATTTCTATTTTTACTGTAATTGGGCTAAGTAGTTCATCATAAGCAAAGCAGCACATTGAAGTGAAGCAATCTAGAAATGTGTTAAGAACCAAAGTTGGAGACATGAAGGCATTATGACTTTAGAATATTATGGGAAAGCTTGTCTGGACAAAAGATGACACACATTAGCGAAAGCACTTGGGGTCATGGGGAGCTTTGACTATAAAACTTTAAACTACTCAGCATTTTTAGACAGAGACCCTTCACCTTCCAGGGATTCTTTTTTTTTTTCCTGTGTTTAATTAGTATTTTGTGCTAACTAGATATTCTCCATTTTAAAAACATCTCTTTTGTTCAATGAATGAAAGCATGGTGGTTTTTCTTGCACAGCAATGTGCAGTTGTTTACAATCTTAAAAGGATTAAACTGTCAAAATAATTTTAGTTTTTCTGAAGCAGTATGTTATTTATTATTAATTAAAGTTATTAAGCATATTAGCAAATTTATACTAAAATAACTAAGTATTAAGTATTGTCTTTCTAAGAAATAATCTTGATTCTGTATTAAAATACCTAGTTTTCATCTTTTTATAATATTCTTTTGACTCTGACTTTATGATTACCTATGCATATGTATACATATATAGCATAAGTCTTCACTTGGAAAATAAATATATATATAATCTATGAAAGAAAATACTACAGTTAACTAATAAAAAGTTGGGTTGTCCTCCCTAAATAACTGACAGTATTAAATATTGTATATAAGTATTTTATAAACTATAAATGCTATGTATAAGTATGAAATTTTAGACTATTAGTGATCACTTATTGGCTTTTTATAAATAAATTTATTACGAATGTTTTTACAAAGATCAATAAGCTATTTTTATGTTAGAAATACATTTCAGTGGAATATAAACCTAAAATGGGTTCAGAAATAAAGTGATACCAAGAAGCAGTTCCTGCGAAGCATAGTAGAGCAGGGGTCACGGTACTGGGAACTAAGTAGGCCTTTGTGCAAGCTCTACCACTTAGCCCTAGCCTCAGCCCAAGAGGTGGTTCTAACATAGAAAATGATAGCTGTAAATTAAAATATTTTAAGATGCTAATGTTGTCATCTAAAACAAATTTGTTTGGAAAAGTGGAAACTAGTGCTTAGGCCTCAATTTAAATATGAGACTCAGTTTTAGGAACTACTACAGGTAATGAGTTATAAAAATATTAATAAGGTCGGGGTTGGGGATTTAGCTCAGTGGTAGAGTGCTTGCCTAGCAAGCGCAAGGCCCTGGGTTTGGTCCCCAGCTCCGAAAAAAAGAAAAAAAAATATTAATAAGGTACTAACTTTTAAAATATCAGAAATAACCTTCCACCACAACCAATTTCTTATCACAAAGCTAATCTGTTTGGCATTTCTGATGGATAAACTCTCTAGCAAAATGATTCTGTTAGATATCTATCTCCAATATCCATGTATTTGTGATGAATTGGTCCACCTGAACCACCAGGACCCTGAGGTGTCTGCCTTTGCTCCTCACACTCGTGGTTTAAACTAGATGTTACAGCCCATAGCTGTGCATCAGACTTGAAAAGGAGAGGACAGGTGAACTTGAATTATCCATGTACATGTTTTAGTCAGTCAGTGTGAGGAATGTGGCTGACCAATAGACATTCAAGCATGAACCCCAAAGGACAAAATCAATCAAAACCCTGCAGGCAGCCCAGTAATAGTTCTTAAAATCTTAATGAGGTTCTTTCTACTTGCCTGTCCAAATACTTTCCCACCTATACAGATCCATTCCTGCTTGTCCAGCTATCTCCAATCCTGATCCCTACTTCTCTGGCCAGCTGCCTGCCTCACGACCCCCATTGCTGTCCCATCATCCCCAAAGTCTTCCTAGCTACCCAGTTGTTTTTCCCACCCCCAAGACCTGTGTCTTTCCGTCTGTCCCTTCTACTCTTCCAAAGACCTTTTTACAAGCGCCATTACTATCTTATCCTATCAGATATCTGCCTCACCCTCCAACCCCAGTTACTTCTAGTGTTTCTAGCAATTTCCCTAGTTTACCAGACCCTATTCCTTCTGGGCCACCTGTCTTTCGAACTCACCCATCCCAAAGTTCTCCCAACATTCCTGATTCTGACTCCTCACAGAACAAATTATTTTATAAAACTTTCAGACCCCAACAGTTCCTTGCAGCACAGCATTCTACCCAAGCAACTCTAATGCCTGAGCTTATCCGCCGTTCCCTTCCAGCTCGACTAGTAGTTTCCCCAACCCCCTTGGAAACTCTCCCTGTTTTGAAGCCTTCCAGTTTATCCAGGCATCCAACTCAACCAGCCCCACCCCTCTCTTGTATCACTCCTTTGCCTGGACATTCTTCTAGGTTTGATGCTTGTCAGTCAATTCAGAAATCTGTTCCACAAGCCACAACATTGTCCAATCAGTGCCAGGCCTTTGTAGACCATCTGCCTGCCTTGATTCCCTCCCACTCACCTCCCTGCCGTTCTCCATCCTCCTCTTTGCCTTCACCTTCTTCTACTTCCACATCCCCTCCATCCTTGGGAGCAGTCTCTTCCTCTTCATCCAGATGTTCTTCTCCTTCACCTGCTCCTCCCACCTCCCCTCCCTTACCTGTTTCATCTATCCCTCTTTTGTCCTCTCCCTTGCAGTCATCTCCCTCCCCCTGTTTGCCTCCAGCATATCTGGCTTTTCCCTCACCAGTGCCGCCTCCTTCCTCCTCTTTTATGATTTCTTCTCCCTTTCCTCCCCTGCTTCACTCTGTCTCCATCTCTACTTCCCCATCTCCCTTGATTCCTATCCATCACTTCAATCCTCCTCACTGGGGGAAGAAAGTAGAGAAGAGGAGAGAAGAGAGTGGAGTAGAGAAGAAAGGAATAGAGAAGAAAAAGTTGAAAGACGACAACTTTAAAGGTAAATAAATTCAGTTTATTAGACATTTCGTAGATTTAGCTCTTATTTTGTTTGGGAAGGGTGACTAAAGGGGAAAGATGATGTAAAAGTAGGAAAGTATTTTAAAAAACACTTCATGTCATCACTGTTCAAGAACATGTACTAAATACCTTCCCACTAGCCCTGGTCTCCTGGTGATGACAGAGGGATAATTAGGGATGTAGTAATCATTGACCTCAACAATTCTGGTCCGTCTGAGTAAGACATATATGGGTACTGGAGATAGTTATATGTCACATATGGCCATATGCCACCTTCAAAATGTCTGTCCTGATTTAACTGGAAGTAATTGAGTTGTCAATAAATGTCCTTGGGATTCATACAACTGGTCCTAGTGCAGGTGTCACTCTCTGCATCCTTCATCATCACCTTATCTTGGAGGAACTGGGTTTTTCACTTGGTGTATATACTAAAAAGTAACAAATTTAAGTTTCCAGGAAGCACAAAAGAATCTGGTAAAAGAGGTGCCCTGAGTTTCCAGGCAGTACAACATTGTTAAAGAAGGTAATGTCTTGATTGGACACACTAAAAGTAGACCACATTAAAAAAATTGTATTTCTGATTATATTCCTGAAACAAACTGAAAACAATGGTTTATGTTCATGGTTGAGGAAGAGCCACACTCCCATATTGGGAGGACATTCATACCTACCCTGATAAAGCAGTATTCACAGTTTCCATCTGCTTGAATCTCAGTCAACTCTTTCAGGGAATAGGAATACCCACCGACCATGATACCAAGAACAAAAACATTAAATATTAAAAACAGTAAATATTAAAATATATATCTAGAGAAAGGAAAACTGTACAAATTCACAGAATTTCTACCCTAGCCCAAGTCATGAATGAATGAGAATCCTTATGTGATATTCTTCTTTACTGGCACTGGTTTCATTGCCTTAAAGTCCCATCATAATATATCTATATATTTCTCCAATATCCTTATATGTAATTATCTGGACATATGCACAGAGTGCAAAATTGTGTCATTCATATACTTATAGAAATAAATTAATTTTGATTAAATGTACTAAATCTTTTCATATCTTGTTCACAGAGCTATAGATTCTGCCTTGCCTTCAGCGTTGTCAAAAAATGATTACAAGCATCAAAAACCTCTCGTACGCAGAATTAACCATAATAAAGAAATGAAGGAAAACAACATAGCAAGCCTGGCTACTAACAGAAATGTGCTCCAGCTTAAACTGGAGGAGACACAGAAGCTCCTCGAGAATCAGCATTTAAGTGATCTGCAAGTATGAACTCTATTTTACTAGTGTTTTAATTTGTAGCAATAATTCTGCCCTACTTCTCAGTGTTCGCCAAAAGGATGCCAGAAATACTGCAGATGAGTCAGCATAACTTCATCACAGATGCTGAAAGAAAATCGGGGCTTTTTCCCTGATCTTTTCCCCTTTTTCTTTCTGCTTCTTCTTTTTACATCTATTTAAAAAATATATATGCTTTGTGAATGCTTTTTTCTGACAATCATAAGAGGTGTTTGAAAGTATAGTGTAATATAAGTGTTATTATTTGAGATTATATTATGAAAAATGACCTAAAATTATAATGCATAAAGATACTAGGGTATTAATTAATCGACCAATTAGATGATGAGCAGCCTCCCCAGGATCACCAGAGTCTCAGCATGGAGGGCGCGGGGAGGATTCATGAAGACACATTCTAGCTGAAGCACTACTGGTCATTGACAGCTGTTGTACAGAACATTTAGGAGTCTCTTTTAAGTCTAGTGAAGGTTGCAGGAAGAATATGTAATTTATAAGCAAGTATTTTTCAGAATTGATTTAGTATTAAGAAGCTTCATGGGGTTGGGGATTTAGCTCAGTGGTAGAGCACTTGCCTAGCAAGCGCAAGGCCCTGGGTTCGGTCCCCAGCTCCGAAAAAAAGGAAAAAGGAAAAAAAAAAAAAAAAGAAGCTTCATAACCTAAATGGATTAGCAGTTATTTCTAAACCAGCTTGGTGGCCAGAACAATTGAGCAGTTAGTTTGGGAGTTAAATGAAAGAAAGTATTATGAATTTGTTACTTTCTTACTTTTTGCCAGGAGGTGTGCTGCAAAGGTGAAGCTTATATTATACCTATACTGTTTACAGTCACATTATTTTCTGTGTTAAATAATAGTGTGTAATAATAGTGTGAGTCTACAGCACAAAACAGTGTTCTTTTTTCCCCCTCAGAAATTTTGTGATGAAGTTAATCAGATAGCCAATTCTGAAACTCTCTCAAGTACAGACAGTCTTGAGGCTGGAGAGCGTGAAGAAATATACATCACACTTAGTATGGAGCCTTCCACATCAACCCAGCAGAACTCTGTTCCCCTCAAGTCAGCAAATCTACAGTCAGCTCATTTAAACTGCTTTGATGAAGACAAACTGTCATTCTCTAAAACTCAGCATATAAACAATTGGCTTACAAACTTAGATGCTCAAAATACTCAGCCTGTTGTATCTTTTTCAGATATTTTAATTAAATCTAATATTCTGCCTTCATGGGAATGTTTGAATAGTAAAGAACAAAATCCACCTGCTTTGAATAGAGCTGTAGGAAGAGCCACAAGAACTACTAGTGACTCAGTGGTCTTTGTGTGCAGCCCTTCTGTAGTTGCACTAGATAAAAAAGAAAACACTGCTGAAAATAATACTGTGAGGACAAATGATCCTACTAATGGAGCACTCCAAAGGGAGAGGCCGCCACGAACTGAGTCCCCAACATTTCAAGTCAGTCGAGCCTGGACTACTCCAGAATCTCTAACCCAGGAAGCAACTTTGTTTTCCATCCAAGAGAGACCTTCCAAGTTAACTTGGGAAAGCAAAACTACTTCAAGTCCTGCTTCATCTGCACCAGTTTTGTCGCCTGATTCACAGTCAGGTGGGCCGTTAGCAGAGAACAACACACAAATAAAAGAAATTGACCCTGTGCAGTGTTCTGATAAGTTAGATGAATTGAAAGATATCAAACATGAAAGGATAATTCATCCTAACTGTGATAAAGAAAAGTCTTTACTTTCAGACAATTTTCAGACCACCTGTGCACTTCAAATTTCTAATTCAAATGATACAAAACAAAAAGAGAGTGGCCCATCAGCACCATTGTGTGCCTGCCCTCCTGATTGTGACCAGCACAGTGTGAAACACAACATCCATGATCAAAATGGGGTGCAGCTGCTTAAGAGTATATTAAAGAAAGAATCCAGATATGAACATAATTATTTGAGGGCATTAGTTATGAATCAAGGTTTTAAGTTTAGACACCACAAGGCAGGAAGTATTAGAGATAGTATTGAATTAACAAAACAGAAAGGGAAAGGTACAGAAATATCAAAGACTAGTAAAAAACTGCGGTGGTTTGATGAAAGTGCTAACATAGAAAATGGTGTAAATAATAGCCACCCGATGAAGAACAGAGCAGGAATGGCTCCACAGTGCTTCCAGCACTGTCACCCCAACAGTGTCACCTGCAACCTGACCAGTTTTCCTGAATGTCCTGTACATTCTGCTGGTGGAAAGAAAGCCAAGGCTGATTCTGTCTCTGAGAATGTTACTGATTTAGGAGGATATGAAATGGACAGTGTGCCTTTGAACTCTTCTGAATCTTCAGGCTATAGCTTTGCCAAACAAGCCTGGTCACCCTGCAGAAAGGAAGAGAGCAAATCCCCTGTACATGCTAGTGACTCTAAGATCCAAAAGGCTAAGCCTCAGAGGGGAACAAAATTCACGAGAAGAACAGGGTCTGCAAAGGTCCAGAAAAGCCTTGTACATGTAAACAGAAAACCCACTGTTAGCCAGCCACAGTCTTCAGGCAAAGCCAACACACTGGCCCAAACTCAGGGTAAACTAATTATACCTCATCCTCCATCTAAACCACCAACAAACATTAAAGGTGGTAAAAATATGCAAGCGTCTCCATGCCAATCAGCCATACCTGAATATTCTCAAAATGTTGTAACTCAGAGCACAGCATCCGTGCTTCCAACAGAGTACCATTTGAACCAGGGGACTCAAGAAAGTAGTCTCTCATTCCCAGACACTTGTTCTAACCTCCCTGCTGTGAGCCCAGCTCTACCAACTCCTTGCTCTTCTGAGTGCCAATCCTCAGCAAAAGTCAACTCAAATGGCACAGCTTTCCAGAAAGATGGAGCAGTGTATTGTACCCAAAGAAGTCCTGTTTGTGAAGAAAGCTACCAATCTTTGATTCATAGGAATACTGAAGAAGAATCAATTCTCCCATGGAGAAGAAGAATCAATGGACGCCAAAATGAGAGGACCACTGGTAAGGATAAAATTTTAGATTTATGCCTTTTTTGGGCAGGGAGCGGTTTTGAGACAGGGTTTCTCTGGGTAGCCCTGGCTGTCCTGGATCTCACTCTATAGACCAGGCTGGCCTTGAACTCAGAGAGGCCCATCTGCCTCTGCCTCTCAAGCGCTGGAATGAAAGACATGCACCACCACATGGCAAATTTGTATTGTGAGGAGGAATATGGGAAAAATATACAACCTTTAGAGTCATGTGAAGCTTTCTTTATTATATATGTTTATTGTATATTGTATAGTAAGTTATAATCTAGCCTTCTGAGAATAACTTACTTCTCAATACTATAACTTACCCTAATAGCTGGAGTTCTTAAGAGAATTACCTAAGCTGTGCTCAATTAAAATTGGCAACTTTTGCTACTTCTGTGTTTTCTATAACTTCTCTTAATGTTTAAAAAGGGAAGAGAATGAATAACATCCTTGTCCCAAGTACTTCTGTCATTGCCATAGTAATTAGATCTTCTGTCATATAACCATGGTAGAAAAACATTGTTTATATAATTTTAAATTTTTATATTAGTTGCAATATGCTAATAATAGATGTAACTAACACTTGGCTGTCACGGTGGAAGCTTTCAGCCAAACCCGACACCCTGCATTCAATCCCTGAAACTTCATGACGGAAGCAAAGACTGGTTCTTTCAAGGTGAGCTCCAACCTCCAGACAGGGGCCCTGGCATGTGCGTGCACATGCACGCACAGGAGCATAAATGGCTGAAGGGGAGGGCCCTCCCCTGCCTCTCCATGACAATGCAGCTCTGCTTCTGGCTGTTGGGGTCTTCTGTTTCTGCCATTTAAACAGTGTGAAGACTGGCTCCTCGGTTGCAGGCCACTGGCCCTGATAGTGAAGCCACTTTCCTTCTTTAAGGGAATGAACTAGAAACCCATAAAACTTCCTGCAGTAGAAATTAAGAGCTAAGATTGTTCTTAGGGGGAGGGGAGCCATAAAGTTATAACAAGTAGCAATGTGCTTAGAAAGTCATTTTTGGTGTCCTCTTTAATTAGACCATAAGCTTATAAAGAGCAGGGATTTTCTGGACATTCATTGTACCCTAGAACCCAACAGGGACTGACCCTTAGCAGACACCCTGATTTTCCTTTTTTTTCTTTGAAGACTTGGGAGAATTTTTTGTTTGGGTGGTTAGCTTGTTTTGGTTTGTGAGACAAGATCTCACACTGGAGCATTGGTTGGCCTAGAACTCAGTATGAAGACCATGTTGATCTTTAACTCACAGAGATCTGCCTGTTTCTACCTCATGAGTGCCAGAATTTAAAGGTGTATAAAACCATGCCTGACTTAATTTTTTAATTAACTTCTTTATTTATCATTTGATTTATGCATTATCTATGCCACATATGTGAGGGTATCTATGAAGGCCAGAAGAGGATGTTAGATCCCCATGCAACTTGAGTTACAGATTCTTCTTAGCCACCTACCATAAGTGCCAGCAAACCTGGGTCCTCTGTAATGGAGACAAGGGCTCTAAACTAATGAGCCATCTCTCCAGTCCCAAAACTTTTCATCAATTAGATGGATACAAACTATATGAGTAGATAGAAAATCGAATGCAAAGACTGCAACCTAAATCTCTTCAGGACTTTTCTACAAAAATTTAGGTTTTAAATTTCTTTCGCTGAAAGTTTCTCTTTGCTTAGTTAATTCATGGTTTGACATTAATTTTGCAATATCTCTAAAAACAATGTATCAAATTAGATAATATAAAATAAATAATGATGGATTTCTTTTTCATGTCTAACTCTCTAACCATCATTGATATTTTAATCCAAATCTCAGAAGCTCTAAATCCTGTTTTGTTTTGTTTTGTTTTTTACTAAAACACTATGATAAACAGTTTTAGGAAAATATAATGAGGGCTGGAGAGATGGCTCAGCAGTTAAGAGCTCTGACTGTGCTCTTCCAAAAGTCCTGAATTCAGTTCCCATCAATCACATGGTGGCTCACAACCATCTGTAATGGGATCTGATGCCCTATTCTGGTGAAGACAGCTACAGTGTACTCATACACATTAAGTAAATAATATTTTTAAAAAAGAAAATATGATAAATTAGACTCTACGGTAATCAAGAAAAATAAGAGTTGTTGTATAAGACATTTGTCTTATATATTAAAGGGTGTTATTTTTGTTTTATGGGAATTTATTCATTTGCTTCTATTCTGCTAAGATCATTTCTGTCTTCAGTACATGGGCCTAAATGTATAGGAGGGAGAGAGGGATGGACGGACGGAGGGAGGGAGATTTAGAAGTGGGTTAGGGCTGCCATGGCTTCTGTTTTGAAATTGAGTGTTAGAAGAGTAAGTATGGAAGCAAGACTGAAGGCTGTCAATAATGGAGACTGAGAAAAGAAAAACGTTGATAAATTAGTGAAGTAAAATGATTGTGGAAGTTATAAAGCCAAGAAGAGCAATATATACTGAAACATTACTTAGGGTCATATTCTAAAGCTCAGACTAATTCCTTACATGAAATAACTATGCCTATCCTCATCGAAACATGAACAAAAATTTATAATGAATAAACCTACATAGGAGGGGCTCAGATAAAGGTAAAACTAAACCTCAGGGGCAAAGAATGGCAACCAAAAAAAAAAAAAAAAAAAAACTTACCAGGAAGGGACAGTGGCAGAGAACACAGCGTTGCCTGCTACTGATAAATATAACCTGCTTTACTTCACAAACAGGACAGAATCCCATAGTCAAAGCATAACTGGGTGAAAATGGCAATTTAAACAAAATTAGAATAATAAAATGTTTTGGGATTTCAAAGGGTCAGACCTAGACATTTTAGTAATGGTATCTCTTAAATAATATTTAAAATAAAAGCCTATGAGAATAGTTGACTATAAAGATTTTAATGACTCCTATAGAACAGACTAAAGATACCATAAAGGAAGTGGAAGAAGGTCTGAGGGCACTATGCAGTTTCCTCTTGGGCCCGGGACATGGTTAGAAATGGGCAGAAATGGCAGTCTCCTCTGCAGCCTCACGATGGTCCACACTTCTGGGTGTTTAGCTCTGTCCTCCATGAGATTTGGGAGCAGGGAGCTGTGGGATGGAATTAGTTCAGTTCTGGGCACAGCCAGAAACCAGAAGTGCCCTGTCCCAGAGCACTTCTGCCTTTGTGTGTCCTGAGTCTACCAGGCAGGTCACTTGAAATGGAAGAGTTGGTCCTCCCTCAGCTCTCAGGTGTGTAGGTGCTCCTGGTGACTGTCTTTCAGCTCTTGGCCCAGGCAGGAACCGGAAGGGTCCTGCCTCTGATTGCTCCTAGGTCCCTGTGCTCAGGGGGGACAGATGGCACTAGGTGATTCCCTCTTGAGTAGAGAACGTGGGCAGAGAGTAGTCTCCTCTGAGCTCTCAGGATTGTCTGCACTTCCGAGGGTCCAGCTCTCTCCCACACGGGATTTGGTGGGATTTGGGTACAGGGAGCTGTTTGACTGGTTCAGTTCAGTTCTGGGCACAGACCTGAACTGCAGGTACCTGCAGCTGACTGCTCCTATATTCCTGTGTCCAGAGTAGTTTCCTCTTGGGCCAGGGATGTGGGCAAGGGTGGACAGAAGTGGCAGTCTATCCTGCGGTCTCAGGTTGGTCTGCACTTCTGGGTGTTCAGCTCTGTCCTCCACAGGATTTGGGAGTAGGGAGCTACATAATTGATTTTTAACAAAGTTGGCAATACATATCAGGGAAAGGGGGTTCATTTTATCATTCAGTTGGGTTACTATATACAATCAGTAAAAGTGAATATTCACTCATAAGAAAAATAAATTCCATATAAATTGTAGATTTAAATTTGAAAAATAAAAAAGCTCTAAATATAATATTTTAGGATAATACCATATTTTTATACTCTTTAAAAACTATTAAGAATTATACTTGTACATTACAATTAGAGATTTTTTTTTCATTCAGAATCAACAGATTGAAATGACAAAACACCAAATGGGAGAAGATATTTGTAATACACTGAACTAATCAAGACTCATAGGCAAAATGTATCAAAAACTGCAATACGTATTAAAATATCAGCCAGGTCTAAGCCAGAGAAGCTATACCAAAGAAAGAGGTATAAAGAAGTCCGTTGCAAAGCATTGATTTAAATTAAGATGGCACTCAGGTGGCAAATAGAACATTTGTAAGACAAGTTATAAGGACAGAATAGATGACTGCACAGCTGGCACCAGTAACCGCTGTGGGTGAATCAAAACCCATCATTGTGATCTAGATTGTCTGCCTGAAAGAAACTACATGTACAGATACTGTCACGGCGTTTTTGATAGTGGTCTTTAATTGAACAACTGCAGACTATAGATAGCTCATCAAAAAATTATCACTGGACTAGGAAGATAATGCATCCAGCAAGCAGCTCGACTTGCAAACCTGAGGACCTGAGTTCATTTCCTAGAACCCATGTTAATAAAAAACTCAAGATTGGAGAGATGGCTTGTCAATTAAAAGCACTGGTTATTCTTATAAAGGACCTGGGTTCAATTCCCAGCACCCATATGGTAGCTCACAAACACCTGAACTCAAATTCCTGAGGATCCAGTGCCCTCCTCTGACCTCCATGGGTACCAAGTACACAGGTGGTGCTTACATGCAGGCAAAACCAAAAAATAAAGTAAAGAAATTAATTTTAAAAGTTTAAGGCAGCAAGTGTGATGTCATGTGCTTCCTTATGAAGTTGTCCTCAGACCTACACATATATGCACAAAAATCCACAAACCAAAATACTAGAATAAGCTTTTCATAAATAAAATTCATCAAATGGACAATAAACATTCAAAAGTACACTTAGATTTTTAGATACAGCTGCTAAAATTAGCTAAAATTAAGCACATTACCAATGGTTAGTAAAACTTTATATGAACTAAAAATTCTCATATCTACAAAAATTGGGCCTATGATCCAACAATTCTAGACCAACAAACTGTGTATGTGTATATATCAGTTACATCATAATATATTTTAGATAATTGTAACTATTTTGAATTATAACATGTGTCGCTCTTGTTATTGTGTTCCAATGCATAGTTTTCAACTATCTTATCAATTATGAGGACGTTAGTATAATATCATCACCTCATATCTCATATCAAAGTATACTTGAAGGTAGATTCACTCTTCTACTTTTTTACAATTTCTAAGCCTATGACAAAATCTGAAGTAGACACAGTGACGTTACACTGTCAAGACTGGTGAGGGAACTGTACGAGAATGAGGGTTGTGTCAGCTTTGGGTGACTCTTACTTGTCTGCCCTTAAATTACTTGCATCATCATTGGGGACTGGCATTGTAAGAATGAGGTCTTAGTTAAATAATCATACAAAAAGCACAGGACTACAATGTGAGGTACCCATGTACACACACCTCACCAAATGCTAAGACGTCACAAGTGAGAACCTGTCCAGGTATGCACACCTCACCAAATGCTGAAAAGTTGTTCAGGTACTACCGGAAGTGCACAAATCCACTTCCCCTGGCACACTAGTACTGCTCTAGTAGGAAGAGGGCAGATGAAGGCCAGTGCCATTGACAACCTCTTGCCCTGGGAACTCCTTTCAGGGTAATTGAACTTACTATACATTATACCTCTGCCTTGCTGACAAAGAATGGTGCCATGAGTAAAGTTTCATGATTTTTTGAAAATGTACATTGGAATCCTACATACTAATAACAGGCCTTGTGTATCTTCATGGACCTCCCCATATTCTGCTCCTTAGCAGGAATCGTGTTGAATGCATCCTTGCAAATGTCCCATGTACAGAACTTAGAGAAGCTTAATAAAATCTGCTGGCCACATAGAAGAAATTTCCTGCATGCTTTGACAGTAACTTGAAATTTCGAGTAGATACCTATTACCTGCTCAATTTTCATAATTTCTTATATTAACATTTGTTTAAGATTCTACTGTTACAAGAAGAAAGCAAATTGTTGAAAATAAATGGAAAAAACTGTTAGAGCAGAAAAGGAAAACCTCTGGATCAGTAGGAATAAAGCACACCGAGCAAATAACTGTAAGTATGGTCTTAGCAAACTTCTCTTTTAGGAATGGAAAACTACTTAAAAGACAGCTGCTCTCAGTTTAAACTGGAACTTAGCATAATAACTGTGAGTGTAGACAGGGCATCCATGATGCAGCGTTGGGATCTTACACGAGCAGCTTGTTGTACTGTTTGCTGTATTTGAGTGAGTCCATCTGATCTGTTATTGCTGAAGGCTTTTAACCATCTGTAAGTAGTTACTGCTGGAGCTGGAGAGATGTTAAGAGCGCTGACTATTCTTCCAGAGGACCCAAGGTTCAATTCCCAGCACCCATGTGATGGCTCACAACCATCTCTAACTCCATTCTCAGAAGATCAAAACACCTCTTCTAGCCTATAGGGGCACCTGGCACACAAGCGGTACACAGATGTACATTTGAGCAGAATACCCATATATATAAAATACAGGTTTTTTTTCTAAATAAGAAAAGTATAATTTAACTTACTATGTATAACTAATTCTATAGAAAGGCCATTTCAAATAAAACTGCCTAAAGTTATTTAAATATGCCTTAAATGGACAAGACGGTAATATTGTTTGTAGTGTAAATATTTTTTAAAAAGACATTTTTCATCTAGTTACCTTTTGCCTGAATGTTTGTATGCCCACAGGCCAGAAGAGGGCATCAGATCTCATTACAGATGGTGGTTGCTGGGAATTGAACTCAGGACCTCTGGAAGAGCAGTCAGTGCTCTTAACCTCTGAGCCATCTCTCCAGCCCTCATCTAGTTACCTTTTATAAGAGACTTTCAGTTATATATGTTTTTGGTCTCTAAGAACAGTTCAACAAAACCTAGTATAACTTTTGGAACATAGATTGTGAGTAAAAACCAAAATCATTATAAAATTTTGAATATGATATGTGAATTATACTAGGGCTCAATAAGTATAGTCTAATATGACATTTTAGGGGTTTATTAGGGATTGATTTTGGAATATTGAGAACTGTGAGACAAATAAGTAAAAAGCATTTTACTTGGAGCTTCTACTGTGGTACTTCTTTTTGAGAGGTTGATTTTTTTTGTTTTTCTTGAGACAGGGTTGCTCTGTATGGCCTTTGCTGTCCTAGAACTCACTCTGTATAACAGGCTATCCTCAAACTCAGAGATTCCCTCTGCCTCCCTAGTGGTGGGATTTAAGAAGATGCACACTACTGCCGGGCTTCTTGCACTATTATTTTATAGAACTGAAATAGATACCCTGTGCAGAATGTATATTTTGAGGCAGAAGTTGCTGGTCTTACCATTCAGATAGGGAATATTTTACACACATCTTTCCAGTGCTGTGGGTAAAGCTCAGAGCTTCTTACATGCAAGGCAAACATGGAGCCACACCCACAACCTAAGAGATATTAATTTTCATAAACATGAGATGATTAATATAGATAATAACTATGATCTAATCTTGTCAGCAAAGCAAGCCATTTAGTTTATGTTTGGGTAAATTATGGTCTCATTATCAATATTTTTATAGCTTAGTTAATAAATATGAATATACCTTCCAGATTACAAATGTAGTAACAACTAGTAAATCTTTTTTTTTCAAACTTCCATACCATTCTCACTAATCATATCAAAATATATAAAGGGAATATCCTTGTTAAAATTTTTATTAAGCTATATGGGTGGGTTCCAGTCCAGCTACAGAGTGAGATGCTATCTAAAAAAAAACCCAAAAATCTCAAATTTAAAAATAATATATAGTTATTAAAATCACAAAGCAACGAACAAATTTTAAATGCCTGAAGTTAATGCTGTCTGGATTGTTATTGTTCTGGGTGCTTTTATAGTCCATCTCACTTTTTACAACCTACCTTACTGTCTTGCAAGTTTATATTTCTCTTCCATCTCACAAAGCTTTGCTTCCCCTTTCACACGTCTGTCACTGCACACCCATTGCCTTCGTCACGCACACGGTCTAACCACCCTTCCCCTACATGAGTGTTCTGGATCAAATTGTTCTAAAATTGAAAATTGTTATCATTTTCTTTGGTTTTGCTCTTTATTCTAGAGGCAGATTGAATATTCAGTTGCTATGGCAGTGGTCCTTGTCACCATGTCTTATGAAATGTGTTTTAGCATCCAATCTTTTGCCTAACTCTGTGTGCAAAGAGTAAGAAGGATGAAATTGAAACATCACACCATTTACAGAAGGGTTTTCAGTCCTAGTTATCTCAAGCATAAAATGGAGCTCAGGCAGGGAGCCTGTTGCAGCCATCTGTGTCACATAATAGTCAGACAGACAAACAAAGCTAAGTGTAAGTCACAAGTCCCAGGCAGACTCTAATACAGACTGCTTTCCGGGCAGAGGGCTGGGTTTTTAGGTAGTTTTCAGTGGTGCACTTTCTGATGGTGTGCCCAGGTTCTCTGCAGCACAGAAGCAGCTGCTTCTGCTTTCCAGCTGTGGAGACTGTCATCAGCACTTAGAACACCAGCTCAGCCGTACACTGCAGTGTGGTTCTCAACAGCTCTTCCTTTCAGATGCTTGACGGCCACCCAGCACTCTCTACTCTTCTGCTATCCAGAAGAGATCAACAAACCGGAATCCTTTTAGTGACATAGACATTTCAAAATGTTTATTCACTATGAAAACACTTCTTATATGGCAACTTATATGAACAGCGATAACTAAAAATACCAACTATTAAAAGTTATTTAAAGACCATGAAAAAATAAATTTTAAATGTGGAATTATATTTTATTTAAACTATTTTTATAGCATTTTGGACAAAATGTCCCACCAAGTACAAGTGAACCAATACAAGCTACAAGAGGTGTCAAGTCTGAAGAAGGTACGTTTTACTGTAAACTTTTTCTTTTTGTTTCCATTTATTATAAGTAGATTTTTGTCTTGCATAATATTTCCTGATTACAATCCCCTCTCTCTACTTCTCCCAGTTCCTCCCCACTTGCTTTCCCATCTAGACCTACCCACTTTCTGTGTCACATTAGGAAACAAGCAGGCTTCAAAAGGATAATAGTAAAATAAAATGTAACAAAATGCAAAATAATAAGATAAAACAAAAACACACTAGAAGCCAAAATATATACTCAAAGGACTTAGAGGTTAAAAAGAAAACAAAATATATAAATACAATATAAGTAATAATATAAATTTTTGAAAAAAGGAAAAGCCTGCCAGGAGGTGGTGATGTCCATTAATCCCACCACTTGGGAGGCAGAGGCAGGCAGATCTCTGAGTTCAAGGCTAGTCTGGTCTACAGAGCGGGTTCCAGTATAGCTACACTGGAAAAAACACATAGACCATAGGTAGATAGGTACGTACATATATACATAACATACATACATACATACATACATACATACATACATACATAGGTAGAGAAAAGCCCTGCCACAACATTATAAGACAAGGACTCTCCAATGATGCCATTGAGTTTGTTTCCTATTGGCCATCTATACCTGGCCATGCAGACTACTCTAAAAGAGTAGTTTGTTTACCCAGAGACTCCCCTGAAGGAAAACAAATTTTCATTTGCAAACAATTAACAATTGGAGGTAGCTTCTGGGCTAAGGATCCCATCTGGGGCAAACCTTGTGAATGCTGCCTCTGAGTCTCTGAGTTCATATGTGTATCAAGCTTGTTGATTTAGAGGGCCTTGACAAGGCAGTCCTCTGCTACATATGTGCCAGGGCCACAGGCCAGCCCATGTATACTCCTTGGTTAGTGGCTTCGTCTCTGCAACCTCTAAGGGGTCCAGGTTAGTTGAGACTGTTGTTCTTCCCATGGAGTTGCCATTCCCTTCAGCTCCTTCAATCCTTCCCCTGACTCTTCCATAGGCATCCCCAACCTTATTCCAATGGTTGTCTGTAAGTATCTATATCTGTCTCAGTCAGCTACTGGTAGAGCCTCTCAGAGGACACCCAATCCAGGCTGCTGTCTGCAAGCACAACATGGCATCAGTAATAGTGTCAGGGTTTGGTGCCCAACAGTAGGGAAATGGACCACCTCCAGTAGATAGAAGACATAGCCCCCAGTGGAGGGACGGGGTCACCAACTGTCATAGTTAGGGTTTTACTGCTGTGAACAGACACCATGACCAAAGCAAGTCTTATAAAAGACAACATTTAATTGGAACTGACTTATAGTTTCAGAGGTTCAGTCCATTGTCATCAAGTCAGGAGCATGGCAACATCCAGGCAGGCATGGTACAGGCGGAGCTGAGAGTTCTACATCTTCACCTGAAAGCTGCTAGCAGAATATTGACTTTCAGGCTTCTAGAGTGAGGGTTTAAGCCCACACCCACAGTGTCACGCCTACTCCAAGGTCACATCTAGTCCAACAGGGCTACACCTTCTACTAGTGCTATTCCCTGGACTGAGCATACAAACCATCACACCAACTCATCTTCCAGATTTTTGACACAGAATTGTTCCTGTCCAAAAGAAATGCAGAGGCGAAAATAGAGCAGAGACTGAAGGAAAGGCCATCCAGTGACTGGCCTAACTTTGGATCCATCCCATGGGCTGCCACCAAACCCTGACACTATTTTCACCACTTGATTGATATTATCCATTTATTTTTAATGTATTTATTATTCAATTTTTATTTTATAATTTAATAAAATTTTATTTTATAATTTATCTACTCATCTGTTGAGGGACATCTAGGTTATTTCCAGTTTCTGGCTCTTAGGAATAGAGCAGCAATGAATCTGGTTAAGCAAGCGTCTCTTGGGTGTTGCCCAAGAGCAGAGTAGCTGGCTGTTAAGGTAGAAAGATTGCCAGCCTCTTGATGAACTGCCACACTGATTTCCACAGTGGCTATACAAGTTCCCACTGCAACCAGCAATGTATGAATGTTTTCCCTCCTTCATATCCTTACCATCATGAGGCTATCACTTGTATAATTGATCTTAACCATTCTGACAGGTTTAAGATGAAACCTTGAAGTGGTTTTGATTTGCATTTCCCTAATGACTAAATATGCTGGGCATTTTTTTAAGCAATTTGAATTTCCTCTTTTGAAAGTTCTGTGTTTAGATCTGTACCCCATTTTTTCATGGGGCTATTTGATTTCTTAATATCTAACTTTCTGAGTTCTTTTTATTTTGGATATTAGTCCTAAACTCCCTTCTGTTCTGTATACTGCCACTTTGTTCAAATGATGGTGTCCTTTGTTGTTCAGAAGCTTCTCATGAAATCCCATTTATTAATTGTTGATCTTGGTGCCTGTGCTAACAGTGGTATACTAAAAACGTCTTTTCCGAGTTCTGGGCTGCTCTCCACTTTCTCTTCTCTCATGTTCAATGTATCTGGCTTTATGCTGAGGTCCTTGATCCATCTGGAGTTGAGTTTTGTGCAGGATGGTAAATATGGATCTATTGCATTCTTCTACATGCAGGCATTCAGTTTGACATGCAGCATTTGTTGAAGACGCTGTCTTTTTTCCAGTGTATATTTCTTGCTTCTTTATCAAAAATCAAGTATGCATGTGTGTGGGTTTGTGTGGGGGTGTTCAATTTGATTCCATTGATTCCATATGTCTATTTTTGTGCCAATTCCATGTAGCTTTTATCACTGTAGTTCTGCAGCACAACTTGAAATCTGGAGTAGTGATATCTCCAGCAATTCTTTTATTGTTCACAAGCTATTCTGGGATTTTTTTCTTTCTATATGAAGAGGAAAATTGTCCTTTTAAGATCCGTGAAGAACTGTGTTGGAATTTTTATGGAGATTGTATCCAATTTTTTGACAGGATAACTATTTTAACCTTACCAATCCATGAGCATGGGAAATCTTCCCATCTTCTTCAGTTTCTTTCTTCCATGTCATAAAGTTTTTATCCCACAACTCTCACTTAACTTGGCTAGAGTTACTGCAAGATATGTTGTGTTGACTGTGGGCTTGCTCTGAACTGTCTTTATGATGCTGACATATGCCCCTTCTATCCTGACTCTCTCCAGGACTTTCATCATGAAGTGTCGGACATGTGTGAAGTCTTATCCACATCTAATGAGATGATCATGTGATTTCTATCTTTGAGTCTGTTTATACAATGGAGTACATTTACTGATTTTCATATGTTGAACCATTTTTGTATCTCTGGGATGATTCCTACCTGATAATGGTGAATTGATCCTTTTGATGTGACCTTGGATTCTGTTTCCATGTATTTTATTGAGAATTTTGGCATCTTTGTTCATTAGGGAAATAAGTCTGTAATTTTCTTTGTTGAGTCTTTATGTTGGCTATCATCAGAGTAATTGTGGCCTTGTAAAACAAATTGTGCAATGTCCTTTCAGTTTCTATTATGTAGAATAATTTGAGAACTATTGACGTTAACTCTCCTTTTAAAGTCTGTCAGAATGATGCACTAAAACCAGGGCCCTCGGCTTTTGCTAATTACTGACTCTTATTTACTAGGTGATACAAGACATTTTAAATTGCTTATCTGATCCTGATTTAGCATTGTTAAGTGATACGTAGTAAGAAAAATCATCCATTTCTTATAGATTTTCCAATTTGGTGTAATACAGGTTTTTAAAGCATGTCTTTTTGATTCTCTTCATTTCTCCAGTGTCTATTGTTAAGCCCCCCTTTTCACTTCTAGATTTGTTAATTTGTATATTCTCTCTCCGCCTTTTAATTAATTGGATACAGGTGTGTTGATCTTACTGATTTTTCTCAAAGAACTGACTCATTTCACTGATAGTTTGCATTGTTTTGTTTTTCTATTTTATCTATTTCAGCCATGAGTTTCACTATTTCTTGCAATCTACCCTTTTGTGTGTGATGTCTTCTTTTTGTACTAGAGATCTCAGGTGTGCTATTAAGTTACTAGTCTGAGATTTCTACAAATTTTGATGTAGGCACTTAGTGCTTTGTACTTGCCTCTTAGAGCCACCTTCAGTATGTCCCATATTAACAAAAACAGGCCACACAACTTGTTTCTTGGGCCCATTTGCTTGTAAGTTTTTTTCCAACCCTTGATCCTGAGTTGATGTTTTTCTTTAATGTTAATTCAATTCTAGAGAGTTTTTCATTTTTTCCTTGATTTCTGCCATGACTCATTTTTCATTTAATAGTGAGTTATTCAGTTGCCATGAATCGTAAGCTTTCTGTTGTTTCTGTTCTTGATATTCAGTTGTAATCTATGGTGGTCACATAGAATATAACATGTTATTTCAATTTTCTTGTATTTTTTGAGACTTGCTTTGTATCCAAGAGTGTGGTCAATTTTTTAAAAAGTTCTATGATGTTCTACTACTAAGAAGGTATATTCTTTTGTCTTTGGGTGAAATGTTCTATAAATATGTTAGGCCTATTTGGCTTATAACATCTGTTAGCTCTAGCATTTCTCTATTTGGTTTTTGTCTGGATGACCATTGGCAAGAGTGGGGTATTGAAGCCTCCCACTATCAGTGTATGGGGGTCAATATGTGCTATAAGCTATAATAGTCTTTCTTTTATGAACTTGGGCACCCTTGTGCAATATCCTCTTGATGGAATTTTTCTTTGATAAGTATGTTCTTTTTGTATCTCTTCTGATTACTTTTGGTTTGAAGTCTTATTTTGTCAGATATTTAAATGACTACCCAGCTTGTTTCTTAGACACATTTGCTTATAATAGCTTTTTCCAACCCTTTATTCTGAGTTCATGTTTGTCTTTGATGTTAAGGTGTGTTTCTTGGATGCTGTGGAAGGATGGATCCTGTTTTTGGATCCATTTTGTTAGTCTGTGTCTTTTTATTGGAGAATTGAGACCATTAATATTAAGAGATAGCAGTGAGCAGTGTTTGTTGATTCCTGTTATTTTGGTGGTTGTGGTGGTTGTGGTGGTGGCAGTGGCAGCAGCAGTAGCATCTGGAACTTAAAATATAGACCAAGAAGGCCTCAAACTCATAGAGATCTGCCTACCTCTGCCTCCCGAGTGCTGGAATTAAAATGGTGTACCCATATGCTGGACTTAGATATTTTCTAACTTGGGGCGGGAAATACCCAAATATAGACAATCCTGAAAATTAAAATGCACACTGGGCTAGAGAAATGGCCCAGTGATTAGAAATTGTGGCTGCCCTTTCAGAGGATCCAGGTTCAATTCCAGCACCTGTATTAGACTCACTATCAGATGGGACTCCAGTCCCAAAGAATCAACTATCCTCTTCTGGCCTCACCAAGCACTTCATGAACATGGTATACAGATACACATGCAAGCAAGACACTCATACACATAGAAAAATAAATATTATCCCAGCAATATGGCTGCCTTAGACTTGGACAGGGCCACCACCAACAATCAGGCTAACATGGAAGCCTGAACGTCTCACGGCCCAGCCCTAAACAAAGGACAGGCGACTGAGAGGTGCACAGGTGCACAGGGAAAATCAGTCTTCCTCCATGTGAGCGAGCCCATATTTGACTTTCCAACACCAAATGGGCAGCCCTGAAAAGCAACGCTAAATGCGTATATGCATGTGTATGTGTCTGTGTAACTAACAAAAACAGGCCATGAATAGGGGCAGTGCGTGGGAGGGGTAGGAGGAAAGACAGGGAAGGAGGAAAATGATACAATTATATTTTAAATAAAAATAAGTTTTAATCCTAGAAAACCATAATAAATAATTAAATAGCAGTAACAGACTTCTGTTTGTGGCATGATATACACATAGACATAATTCCAGTAAGTCAATATTAGGGCTGGTCCCAAAGATAAAAAGGAGTGAAGGCATAACCATTGGTTTCTGTAGTTTCAGATAGTACTTCTGAGGTTTTGGTGGCAGAAAACCTCATGAATTCTTCACTGCCTGAAGATGAAATTCTGACTGGCATAAACAGCAAGCAGTTACAGAAACCAAATCTGTCCCAAACGTCCACTATCTGTGCCCTCTCAGCTGAGGAGCAGAAGATCCTGCAGTCTCTCCATCACCTCGATGAAAGGCTGTACTGTAAGTATGCAAAGGCGGCTCCTAGAGGAGAAGCTGAGATTTGTCTATTATATTTATATTTATATTTTATTATTAAGTCACCTTAAAATGAGAGTGTTGCTAATATTTTACATTATTGCAGATACACCATATCATTTATGATGATATCAATTTCTGTACTTAATTGTCTTTGAGAAGTATATGAATATAACCCAGATGTGATGATAGAAGCCTTTAATCTCAGCACTCAGGAGGCAGAGTCAGGCAGATCTGTGAATTCAAGGCAGCCTTGTCTACAGAGTTAGTTTCAGGATAGCCAGGGCTACACCAAAAAACCTGTCTCTAGGGGGTAGTAGGGTGGGGAAAGACTTAAAAAAAAAAAAGAAAAAAAATATTGAACATATTGCTTGTATTTTCTTGTATTTTAACAGTAGACTAGGTGTCTATACTGACTATCATGAAAATAACTTTATTAAGTAGTTTTTTAAAACCCCCATTTTGGGGACATACACACACACACACACACACACACACACACACACACACACACACAGAATTATTACAGCTAAACGTATGTGGGCATGAAGCAATGCCTGTAATATCAGCTTGTAAGTGATGAAAGCCAGCATGGGTAACCAATCCAGTCCCAGACTAGCTAGGTGATATGATTAGACCCTGTCTCTAGGAAAAAGAAGTATTTCTTAACTAGGGAAATAAGGATAGAGTCACAGGGACTATCGAAAGATCTGTGCACTTCACCACAAAAAGTGGGGAAGCTTTTTAAAACATTTATAGTTTTTAAACTTCCCTGTTGAGCTGCTGAAGGGAGGGTGGGAAGCATTTCTGGTACTCTAGCAATGTGTGTGCCTCACAGTAATTACAGCCCGTGTTCATAATACTGGGGCGGTCTATAAAGCCTGAAACAAAGAACTGAGTTGAAAATTATCTCCAACTTCTAACACCTCCAAATAACTGAGAACAAGTATATTGATGTCTCTTTCGGAGATACGGCCTATATTCCAGTCTTAAAGAATTATCACAAATGAAATCTAAGGCAAATTATTAGATAATAATCATAAAAAACTAATCCATAAAGAAAATAATTCCATTAAAACATCAAAAGAATGCACAATACAACATACTAAATAGAACTAAATAAAAGATTTTATATAACAAAATTATCAGATACAAAAACACTATAAAATAACTATATTTTTTAATAATTTTTTTATTTTTTACTTATTCACTTTACATCACACTCACTGTCCATCCCAGTTACCTTTTCCCACAATCTTTCCCCCTTCTCCCCTTCCCCTTCTTCTCTGAGCAAGCAGAAAGCTCCCCAACCACCCCCCCCACCGGGGTATCCTCCCACCCTGGCACTTCCAAGTCTTTTCAAGGCTAGGTGCTTCCTCTCCCACTGAGGCCAGACAAGGCAGCCCAGCTAGAACATATCCCACATACAAGCAACAGCTTTTGGGATAGCCCACCCCACCTCCACTCCAGTTGTTCAGGACCCACTTAAAAACCAAGCTGCAGGGCTGGAGAGATGGCTCAGTGGTTAAGAGCACTGACTGCTCTTCCAGAGTTTCTGAGTTCAAATCCCAGCAACCGCATGGTGGCTCACAACCATCTGTAATGAGGTCTGATGCCCTTTTCTGGTGTGTCTGAAGACAGCTACAGTGTACTTATATATAATAAATGAATAAATCTTTTTTTAAAAGTGAACATATACCATGCATGTTCTTTTGGGTCTGGGTTACCTCACTCAGGATGATATTCTCAAGATCCAGCCATTTGCCTGCAAACTTTATGATGTCTTTGTTTTATATAATAAAATTATCAAATACAAAGAAAACTATAAAATAATTACTTTATATTTTTTTTTTTTGGTTCTTTTTTTCGGAGCTGGGGACCGAACCCAGGGCCTTGCGCTTCCTAGGCAAGCGCTCTACCACTGAGCTAAATCCCCAACCCCACTTTATATGTTTTTTAAATAATTAGAAATATGTTTCAAAATCCAGTAAAGAAATATGCATTATAAAATGACAGCCTTTTTTGGAAAATTACAATGCCTATGAATAGAAAATATAAATAAATTTAAATTCAGCTGATTGCTTTAAAATAACAGATTACAGTCATTGGAAGAGAGAGTTAATAACCTAAAATAAAAATCAGAAAAACTATCCAGAACACAGTACAAAAAGGAGATCAATTGTGCAGTGAAACTTAAATGACAAAGGTATACGACCTGAGGCTCATAGGGTGATCACAGCTGCCAGACTTACAGTCTATGAGTAATACCAGCATAGAGAGGGAAGAGCCCAGCACATTTCAAAGAAATAAAAAGAAATTCTCTTAGTGTGAGAAAGGTCCTGAGTTTAAGTCCCAGTAAGAATGGGCCTCATTGCATAAGACTGGCTGGCTGGCCTGGAACTCCCTACATAGGCCAGGCTATCCCCAAATTAATAGAGAGATCCACCTGTTCCTGCCTTCTCACTATCAGCATAACATACTGTTATTATTTATTAGTATAACATACTTCCGAGATACCAGAGATTCCCTCTTCTCGGCTTCAGCTTTATTTAACTGTTCCTAATCAAAGTGCTCTTATTTTTGGACCATATATATGGACTATTTCTGGGTTCATAAGAAAAAGAATCTATATTCAATTTTCAATATTTTTACACATCAGAATTTCATTACTAATTCTTCAGTGATTCTCCATACATAAATAATTATTTTTGTGTCATGGTATGATTTTTCAGATGTACAAGAAGCAATTCGTAAAAACCCTTCCATCAAAAATACTTTGCAGTTAATACCAATTCTGGTAAGCATTTCCTAAGTTCTTTTGTGGTTGTTAATAGGAATAGAAATCGTGGGAGGCGGCTGGACACATAGCTCAGCAGTCAGGGCGACTTCTTTTTGCACAAGAGTGAAGTTTGACTCCTAGCACCTACATGGTGGTTCACAATCATCAGTAACTTTAGTTCTTGGGGATCAGATGCCCTCTTCTGACCGCACAAGAACATGAGTGCACATACATGTGTCCAGGTAAAACACTCAGTCACATAGAATGCAATAAATAAATCTTTTTCACGTGTAAGATCCATTGGAGGCTTTTTGAGGGAAGGCTAAAATTGAGTGCCCTCGGTTCTGAAATCTTGATAGGAAGGAATAAAGTTGTGCAAAGTCTATATTTCTCTATACGGCCTCATGTGTCCATTGCCCCTGTGCTCGTTCTGAGCCAGGCCTACAATAAGCAGCAGTGAGGAGAGGAGGCTGCCACTGCCTCACTGTGCACCCTAGGCACAGCTCTGGAACAGCCCTGTTGGCAATTGCTTGTTCCGTACTAGCTTGTGTTTTTCCTAAAATTTTGTACCTAATTTGATAATATTTTCAGTGATTTTTTTCCTTCCTAGTAAAAATTTAATGGATCCAAAATTTGAAATTTCTAAGTATCTTTATTTTGGTTGATTTATTATGAGACAGTGTTTAATTCACATTTTAAGTACTTTTTTTTCCTCAAAGGACATCTGGCTCCATGGAAAAATGTCAGTTAATGACCTAAAAAATCAAATCCGTGACACAGATGCTTAAGTTGTTAGTTAGCATTTACCCAAGCCTAGTTGCAGTGACCTATGAACAATGGTTCTATCATGATGGATGGGTTCAATCCACTAACTGGGTAACCATCTGACTACATTAGAACCAAACATTGTTTTAGTAGCTTTTTTTTTTTTTTTTCTGTTTTTCCAGACAGGGTTACACTGTGTAGACCTAACACTATCTGTAGACCAGGGTGGCCTCGAACTCAGAGCTCTACCTGCCTCTGAATGCTGGAACTAAAGGCATGAGCTACTACCACGTAGCTAATATTTTTTCACTAAAAATAGATGATTTTCTCATACAATACATCCTGACCACAGTTTTCCCCTCCCTCCACTTCTCCCAGCTCCTTCCCTCCCACCTCCTGTCTCCCTTAGATCCATTCCCCCACCGCCTCCCTTCAGAAAAGATGAGGCCTCCAAGAGACAACCACCAAACACGACAAAAGAAGATACAATAAGACAAGGCAAAGGCCCTCACACCAATGCTGGACAAGGCAGCCCAGTAGGAGGAAGCGTCCCAAGAGCAGGCAAAACTGTAATTTTTTTTTAAATGCCAAGAAAGAGTCATTCTGGTCTCTGCAGCTTCCCCCCATTGCTCCCTGGGAACTTGTCTTCTATACTGGAACTCTTTGGGGTTCCCATTGTTCTTGCCACCTTACCTGCCTCTTTCCTGACTATTCTTCAGGACATGACTGCAAGCTTCCACATGGGAAGCCTATTGCAGCCCAAGCTTTCTCCATGTTGGCCCCTCTGCAGTCTGACCAACTCTGGTTCTCCCTGTGCATCTGTCACTCTGATAGGACCACAGCTAGAAAAAAGAAGGTAGCTCCTGAAGCAGCAGGTGAACTGCGCAATATAACGGAGTCACCATGAGACCACCAAGGCCTTATAATTGCTTAGGTGTAAATTATCAAAGCAAACCCCCTACCAATCTTAGAATTTTCATTTTAGAGCATCTTATTTAGTTTTAAAATAAAAAATTTAATGAATTTTTAAGAAGCAAGTTATTTCTTCGGCCTAAAATATATGTTAAACATCCCCAGAATCTTACCTGGCTTCCAAGTATTTCTGTAAAAACCAAACAAGGAAGGAAGGAAGGTTACACTTAGCCATTTACACAATAGCTAGCCAAAAGTTTCTCTGCATTGGATGGTGGTTTTTGAGACGGACATCATAGCTAGCCATGAACACTTGGTCCTCCTGCGTCTCACTCCCAAGAGCTGAGAGTATAGCGGTGCACACCACACCTGGCCTTTGAAAGCTACTCTTAAGGCTCTGGAGAGGTGGCTCAGTGGCCCGGTAGTGAAGTCCTGCTGCACAGCGTAAAGGCCTGAGTTCAGATCCCAGCACCCACATAAAAATGATATGTAGTTTGTGGGTCAGCCCTTAGGCACAGAAACAGTCAGCCAAAATGGTGATCTTCAGGTTCAGTGAGAAAAGACCCTGTCTCAAAAAAGTAATAATAGTAAATTAAGTTGGAGAGAGAAAAAAGTGCCTAAAACCAACCTCCGGCCTGCACGTGCACATGGAGACAAGCAGATCTGCCCACGCACGACCACGCCACACACGCACTCAAAGGAAATTCCTATAAAGCACATATTACCAATAGTAAAATATGAAAATTGTGCATTACTTTCCATACAATGCCCTATAAAGAGTGGTGTGCAGCATCATTGAAATTTGTGTATGTACTATTTTGATTTGAGTTTTAGTCTTCTTAAAAGCTGTGATCTAAAAGGAGAATGACCTGTGAACATCTGCAGACATGACAGTTAAGAGAACCCTCTGACCTCTCTTACAGAGCAGCCAGCCCAGGGCCAGTCTGTCTCCTGATGTTGGATCCACAGTGCAAAGAAAATATTGATGAGCTGTGATAGTCACTGCTTAGTGGAATCATTATTTTTGAGAATTCCTGTAAATAAGTTCTGTATTTCTGCATTTATTAATGATTTAAAATAGACTTTTATAGTTATAAAAGTAAATCATAATGTACTTAATGGAAATGAACTTACTAGCTTATATTTATGCTACAAATTATACTTTATTATGTATTTTCTTCATACATTTTTAATGAATGAAATATTTCATTGTTTTCAATAAGCATGCTACTGGGTATAAATTTTCCCTATTTAAAAATAAAAGAATATTTTATTATTCAAATTATGTATTAGGTACAATAGTGAATCTTTGTTTTCTGAAGTTCCAATAAATTTTTGTACAAGTATACAAGAAGCTTATTATTAATAACATCCCCATAAATAATAAAGCTATTTGTTTAAGACTTTGCAGGATCTCTGCTTTTTATGTTACCAAGAGGTTAAGTTACTAGCTTGCATGTTCATCTCATTTTACTCAAGGTTTATTGTTCTTCCAAAAAACTGACGTAAAAATTCAAAGTAGGGGCTGGAGAGATGGCTTTTGGCATTGAAGAGTGCTTACTGTTCTTTCAGAGGAGGGGTTCAGTCTCCAGCACCCAGTTTTGGTGACTCACAGCACTCGGTACCAACTCAAGACCCAAGGGAGCGATGCGGTCTTAGCTTCCTCAGGCGCATTCACACACAATCACGGACACGAAAATAATCTATGTTTGTTAATAAAAGGGGTCAGATGGTAAACGTGAAAACTAAAGTATGCTGGCTAATTTTTCTCTCCTCAATACTTTTTCTTTCTGTTAGAAATATCTACTTGTACAACCAGATTTATATTAGAGATTTGTTTCCTCAACTAATGAAACCCCTGGGCATAGTGTTACACACCTTTAATCCCAGCACTTGGGAGGTAGAGGTAAACAGAGCTCCAAGTTCAAGGCCAGCCTGGTCTATAAAGCAAGTTCCAGTACAGCCAAAACTACACAGTGAAGCCCTTTCTTAAAAAACTGATGATAGATCGATAGATAGATAGATAGATAGATAGATAGATAGATAGATAGATAGATAGATAGATAGATAGAATTGAAGCAAAGCCAAAACATATATGATCTTTCAGAAAGGTTTATAAAATTATATATGACAGGACCAGGTGTGGTGCTGCATGCCTTAACCCAGCACTCTGGAGACAGAGGCAGGTGTGTCTGTGTGAATTTGAGGCCAGCCTGGTCTACATAGGAAGTTCTAGGCAAGTCAAAGCTACATAATAAGACCTTGTCTGTCAGGGCCCAAGGGTCAGCCCCACAAACCACACAAACACCGATCTCACTTAAACAGGCACAATTTATTGAATGCACCCCTCCCCCCAGGCAACAACTCAACCCTATGATCTGGACATTTCTCAAGGACAGTTTATAAAGGCTAAAACCTCAAAAACCACAGTGAGCACAGACTCAGGTGTAGTGTTAAGTAATAAAAAATGAGCCTCCCACACTAACTCTGGATTCTCTCTGACCCGGTGTTGCCTCCATGGTCTCCAAGCACCCACGCTATTGCCTCAGGGCACCAGCGGGCCTGGCCTGGTCTCTCCTTGGAAGACTGTAACCCAGTGTTTTTATCTCTCCACCCAACTCACCAAGTTTCCTTGGCATCACTACCACGCCAGCCCCACACATCCAAATTCAGTGGCTGGATGAAATGCACCCCACCCCCGCACACCCCCGCCACCACTGCGTGAAAGAAAACACCACACAGTCAGTTTAGAATCAACAGGTAACACAATTCGCTGGGCGCCAAAACTACCATCTTACTTGTAAGCCATTCTAAGTTACATCCTCCAGTGTCGAATTCTGGCAGATCCGCCATTTAAACCTAGGGCCCTCTATTTCGCTACATATTCCACACACACCCCTGCCCACCCACCCCCACCCCCCCAACCAAAAATCTTATCTTCTGATTTTTTAACAGGTCCTGCAGGTGTTGTGTGACGATCCATTGATGGTCCAAGTTCTGATGTTTCGGGGGTGGAGGGGAATTTACTTCAGATGAGAGTGATGGATCCAGGATTGGGTCCCATCTACTTTCATAGCCATTGGGGTGGATCACAAAGTGGAGTCCTTTTCAGTGTGGGTCTAGGTTTCCTTTTTGGCTTAGCATTTCAACCTGTTACGTGGGACGGTGATGGCTTTAGGATACTGTCCTAGAGGTCCAAGAAGGCTGAAATGCTAGTCAACAGCTAAGCAATGGAGCAGTTCCACAGGTGAGCCCTAGATGGAGTCTGTCAGCCAGGTGGAAGTCTGCTGAGTCAAACATAGACCAGGGACAGAAGATAAAATTGTCTAGTAAATGAAGAAGGTAAGGAATCCTAAGACCAAGGGGAAAATCCCATTTTTAAGAACAGACAGATATGTTTATCTTGAGTCTATTTGATCTGTGGCAGGTGGATCCAAATCCTACAACTTTTTTGACTCCCTGAAGCTTATGTGAATTTTAGCTCTCAGGAGAATGTACAGTAATATTCCCATTGTGTTGAAATCTATATTTTAGTTAACATGTGTCTGTAAAACAACAAGAGTAGACTAATACTTTGAAGACCTAGTAAAAACTATAGGTTTTGGTTAAAGACAAGACATTCTTTTTTTAGTCCAAAGGGCTAGATATAAAGATTGAACAGAGATCTGAGTGAACTGAGAGAACCAGCCAGCTTAGTGGTAGTCAGAGAATAGAGGAGGTGACATCAAAGGACCAGCCTAGGTCTTTCAGAGCCCTCCATGTATTACAGAAGAGAGAGAGGAGTAAGAACTTGAGCAGTGCCCAGTAAAAGCTCTTTCAAGAATCAGTGAGTTCAGAGTTGAGATCTAGTTAATAAAAGCAGTGGTAATAAGCAGGCAGTAATGAACAAATTTTGAATCGTTCTTTTCTAATAAATTGGTCATAAAGTCACCTGTCACCTGAAGCCATGGTGACATCCTGGCATGAGCTGCCACTGAGAGCCATGTGTGGGACCATGGTCCTATGTCTCACAGCCAGGGACTGTGGTGATGTCCAAGGCCCATGTTACCACCAAAGGCTATGTGGATATCCCTGAGCTGGGATGCTGCCTAAGCACTGTGCTGAGGTGGCCCCACCCATTGATGGCCATAACACTCAGAAGAGCTGGGCTCTCCCTTGACAGGCACACCAGCTCAGCTTCTACCCAGGCCCAGAACCAGGGCTCTGAGTTGTCCCATCCCAATTATGAACTACTGGAGCAGGTGAAGGGGCTGGCCCTGCAGACCCAAAGCTGCAGGCTCCATTACACGGGAAAGAATGGGATGAAGAAATTGGCTTATTACTCAAATAGAGACAAAAGAGCTCGGTGAGGATTCAGTATTGATAGTGTAGCATAACCCAGAGGCTTCGAACTAAAGAGTCATTACAATGAACATTTGCCAGTAAAGCTATTTGGGCAAAGGATGTGACACACTGCAGCCTCCATGACAAGGCAGTTTTTGTTGTTATTTGGGGGCAAAGGGCAGACATGAGGAAATGGGAGATGCATGGGATTGGGGTGCGTGATGTGAAATTCACAAAGAATCAATAGAAAGTCGGGGAGGAGGGAAAGAAGAAGGAAGAAAGTAAAGAAGAAAGTTGTGTGTTTCTCTACTTGCTCCTGTACCCTATACTTCTTTTGCTAAGGAATTATTTTTTCCCCAGGAGATTTTTTTAAATCGCTATTATTTCTGTGTATGAGAGACAGAGATGACAGGGGAAAGGAAGGGAGAGAACGCAATTATGCAAATCTGATGATGAAACTCAAAGTTCAGAGCTGGTGTTCACCTCCTACCTACTGAGACAGGACCGCTCCTCTTGTCCCTGCTACTTCTCAGCAGACTAGCTTACATGCAGGCTTCCAGCTGGTTGTCCCATCTGCCTCCCTGTGGTGGTTTGAATACGCTTGGCCCAACGGGTGGCACTATTTGGAGGTATGGCCTTGTTGAAGTAGGTGTGACCTTGAAGGAATAGTGTCATTGTAGGGGTGGGATTAGAAACCCTCCTCCTAGCCAATGGGAGCCAATCTTCTCCTGACTGCTTTCCAATCAAGAACTCTTGGCTCCTCCCATACCATGACTGCCTAGACACTGCCATGCTTCCTGCCTTGATGATAATGGACTGAAGCTCTGAACCTGTAAGCCAGATCCAATTAAATGTTGTCTTTTATAAGACATGGTACCTCTTCCCAGCAATGGAAACTCGAACTAAGACACTCCCTATAGGAGGGCTGAGATCAAAGATGCATACAACCAGTGCATCTGGATTCTTACCTGCATGCAGGGATTAAACTCGGGTTGCCAGGCAGGCTGAATTCTGCTAATAGCAGTATCTACACTCCCTGCAAAGAGAACCTTGGATTCCACCTCTACATGAGCCTGGAATCCTGGACAGAATTGTTGAATACGCATTGTTTTCATAGTCTTCCCAGGAGATGAAAGAGGTGCCCCAATTGTTCATTTTGAAACAGAGCTGAAGTCTAAGGTCTCTATCCAAGTTCATAAGACAATTTCTTCATCCTTATATAGTTCCAGACTTGCAGAAGTTTTATCATACACTCTAGGATTCTCTTTGTGCACTATTACTGGGACAGAAGTTTAATGAACATCTGAGGTCATTATTTGTTGTGATCCAATAGAAAGACCTCTGAGTCAAGGCCTGAGGGAAGCATGATAACTTTATTCATTTATTTATTTATTTATTTATTTATTTATTTGTCTAGAAAGGGCAATTAGAAGATGGTACATGAAGCAGTTTGGAATAAATTTTTATTACATATTTTCACTTTTATGGTAGTGGCCAGGAAGGCAGGGGGAGAAAGAGAGCTTTCCACAGCGCACACACTGACAGAGGGCAGGTCACAGGAGTCAACTATGCAGGTTCCAGGAATGGAGCACTCAGTTTCCGGCTAGTCCTCAACCCTCATTTAGGCTCACAACAGTCTGTACCTCCAGCTCCATGGCATCTATGCCCTCTCCTGACCTCCACAGATACACACCCAAGCATTGTTTACATCCTTGGCCAGGACAGAAACACTCCCATTTCACAGTCTGCCCAGTTGCTTGTCTGGACCTGCGGTGGAAGAGGTGCTGACTGCACACAAGGAATGATGGAGTCAGGTGACACTGATGATTGATGGTGGCAGTATAGTAATAGTATTTTAAAGCATAAACTAGCTTACCATTCTAAACATTTCTGAAGCTTTTTCATTTAATTCTCTAAAAAAAGACTTTTATAGGTACAAAGACTAAGGTGCTGTCTGGGAGACAGCACTCATCTTTTTGTCCAACAGAGGAAGTACCCACCAGATACTGAGCTTCTCTCTCTCTCTCTCTCTCTCTCTCTCTCTCTCTCTCTCTCTCTATCTATCTATCTATCTATCTCTGTCTCCATCTCTGTCTCTCTGTCTCATCTCTCTTTGTCTCTCTATCTCTGTCTCTGTCTCTCTCTTTCCTTTTCTTGCATTCTCTCTGTGTATGTGTGTGTGTGTGTGTGTGTGTGTGTGTGTGTGTGTGTGTGTGTGTGTGTGTGTCCTACTCTTTCCTTAGCAGTGGTGTAGAGGTCAAAGGACAATCTGTAGAGTTCATCCTCTCCTTCCACCTTTGTGTGAGCTCTAGGCAATGAACTCAGACTTATGTAGCAAACACTTCACCTGCTGAGCCATCTCTCTGGGTCATCAAGGGAGTTTCCTCTGTGGAAATTTCTTCCTCTAGGATGTTCCCACTATAAACTGCTCTATCTCCCCCATGTTGTTCTGTCTCTTTGGTTCATTTTGGCTGAAAATGTGCCCTCAACCCCACATTCATGTTCTAGCTTTGTTTATCTGAGATGGATAACGAAATGCCAAGCAGAGAGACACTAGATTCTCTGGGGTACCGACATCAGTTAACACACTTGATGAATTTGGAAAGGTGCCTGGCGTTGAAAGCAATCATATGTATCTGCAGTCACTTCAAGAACTGCCTGGAACTTATAAACTCCCATTGTATATGAGTGTTCTGTCTTCCTGTATGTCTACACGATAGAAGAAGACATCAGACTCCATTATAGAAGGTTGTGAACCACCGTGTGGTTGCTGGGAATTGAACTCAGACCCTCTGGAAGAATAGCCAGTGCTCTTAACCACTAAGCCATCTCTCTGATCCCTCAACTCTGAATTAGACAATTTATGCAAACAATAAAGTCCAGATTATGACAGGTCTTTGTCATCAGAGATCATTCCCCTTGTTTGGAAATTTGTCATCTTTATTACCTAACTATGGCCTCTTCCTCATCTGTCTATCTACCAAGCAGTCTAGTGTCTCATCCTGCATCTCAGAGCTCACCCAAGCTGTTCTGAGGTCTTAACTGATTTGAAATGATGGAGAAGCAGTGCACACAATGCCTCAGAGAAGGGTCTACCTAAAGACCCACAATAGAACTCAACTGATGTCAGTGATCCAGAACATAAGACAGCCATTTGCCAATGGTCTTTATCTCTGGAGCTTGTCATCTGAGGGAAATGGCATCCCAGTGAGTCAGTGATCCTCAGAAGAAATCCCGAGGTGACGACCTACATTGACACTGTCCTCAGAAGAAACCCAAGATGAGGACCCAAAGTGATATAATCCAGTTAAAGAATAAAAGATGAGAAAAATCTAGAGTACAAGAGGTGGCAGCAGAGAAATCTAGAGCACCAAGACAATGGCAGGCAGAATCAGCATTTGAAGAAAGGTGTTAGAAGTAAGGAACCACATGCTTACAGAAGGCACCCAGAGCAAAAGACCTTCTGAAAAGCTAAGAGAGACTTGAAAGCAGAAAAGTTTCCGGGTTTTGCATTAGTTTCACTTCCTAGTGATGATGCTAATGTCTATTTCTGGACGCTTTAATCTGGGGTTCATACAGCTTCCTGAAGATCAGGTCCTGCTCTTTTGACTTTGGCCTTCCTGTGGTCTGGTGAGCAAACCATCACCTCAGTTTACTAGTGGTGCTGGGCTCAGAGCTTATGCCCGAGAAGCAAACTGCAAGAATGGAATGAGTTAGCCTGGGAGTTTTGAAGTTTAAATTGAAGCTCTTTTATTTAATTTTTCTGTTGCGTTATAAGGAAGATGAAATCTTCAATGTGTTGACTCCTTTAAGAGTCTACTTTGGCACTCTAGGGCTCACCAGGATGAATTACTGTAGCAAGCAATCAACATACAATTTTGTAAAACATGTATGAGTGTTTTGCTTGATGCAATGTCTGTGTACCACATGGATGCCTACTGTTGTAGGTTGTTTTGATATTGCTTGAATTTTGATGCTAATTTTGTTTCCTCAAGGGGGATTGGCTCTGCCAAGCAGCCCCATTGTGTATTCAGATGATCTCATGTGAATCTTCTCTCCCTTTTAATTGGTCAGGAAAAGTTAGAGCCCATGATGGGGCAATAGAGGGGAAAGGTGGAACTGGAGGTTTGAGAGTGGGGGGCAGGTAGAGAGAAGAGAATGAGAGGGGAAGGAGAGAGGACTGAAGAAGAGGAGGAGGATGAAGCTGAAATGGATGAAAACCACATTGCCAGGAGAAACCACAAGTAGCAAGGGGTACTACAGCTGGGGAATAAGTTAGTATAGTGTTAGATCTGCCCAATCTAGGCTTATAGCTTATAATAACTGGGTCGTATATTTTTATATAGGCTTATTGGAGTTGGGAATTCCAACAACAGTACACTATCCCAAAAGCCCCAAAAAGGGGTGTTGGGTCCCTTGGAACTGGAGTAGAAGTTGGTTGTGAGCCACCATGTGGGAGCTGGAAACTGAATCTGGGTCCCGTGCAAGAGCAGCAAGTAGGCAGCCATAGAAACCTCTCTCCAGCCCACATTCATCATTTAAAGGTGTATATTCCTGGCCTGGGTATTGGTTAGTAGAATGCTTACCTAGTAAGCACAAGATCTTATGCTCTATCCCCAGCACCAAGCAAAATTGGATATGATGGCACATGCCTGGAGCCCCAGCACTAAGGAGGAGTAGGGAGGAGGAGGCAGGAGGATCATCAGTTCAAGATCATCTTCAGCCACAAAATGAGCTTGAAGCCAACTTATGCTAAATGAGATCCCTTCTATAAATAATTTTTCAAAGTATTTATTCCTGAACTTCTTAGGGTTCACCATTCCCTGTGTTTGGGGATATGTTACATCTTAGTTTGAAGCCTACTGGGACTCACAGGTGTCAGACCATGACTATAGACACACATTGTATTGTGCCTTTGGTGGCAGGTGAGCAGCACAGCACAGCAGGAACAACACACAACAAAGCAGCACACCTCATGGCCAGGGTGTGAAAGGGAGGAAGAGGGGAGCTAGATCTCACTGTTTTCTTTGAGAATATGCCCCCAATAATTGGAAGGCCTCCCACCATGCACTGCTTCTAAAGGTTCTTTCACTTCCCACTTGCACCAAGCTAGTGAATCAACTTTTAGCATATGGACCCCTGAGGAACATTCTAGATCCAAACAAGAGCAGACTGGGTTCACTGGCCAGCCGGTCCAGCCAATGAGTGAGGCAGGCAGAGGGCTAAGGGTATGTCTTAGTGAGCAAACTGTTGTGCAGGCGTGAGAATTAGAGTTCAGATCCACACAGATCAAGGGGCTGCGATGACCTACCCCTAATCCAAGAACTGAAGAGGCAGATATGGGGTCTGCAGAGCAAGCTGAGTCATTGGACTAGCCTGGTTTGCAAGCTCTAGGTTCAGATGAGAGATCCTGCCTCTAAATATACACAGAAAAGCACAGTTGAGGAAGACACTCAAGATCAACCTCTGGCCTCTACATGAATACTACACATGTGACAAGCACACTTTCTATTGCTTCCGGTTTGGAGCAGTTGGGAAGGAGACTGCCAGCCAAGAACATTCAATATAAATCATTGGATAGTGTCTTCTCAAGGGACAGTGTTAGCTTTTCATTAGCAACCTTTCTTTTTATATGGTTTATGGTTTGGGGCCTTATCTAAGAAATTTTTTGCTAACTCAAAGATTTTCTCCCATTTTTTTTTTTTCGGAGCTGGGGACCGAACCCAGGGCCTTGCGCTTCCTAGGCAAGCGCTCTACCACTGAGCTAAATCCCCAACCCCTTTCTCCCATTTTTTACAGAAGTTTTATAATTTTAGATTTTGCATCTAAGTCTAGTATATTTGAATTTGTTTATATATGACACATTATGACTCAGTTACCTATTATTTAATCAATCTGTTTGAAAAAACATCTTTTTTTTTTTAACTGCCTAGCACTACATTTAAGCCTATGGTCTAGTAAGACATTTCAACCAGAGATTTGACAAGGTCCTTTAACAGAGTCATATAGCTGTGATAAGGAGACTCTGTTGTAATAAACACAAAAATAGAAGAGAAGAGAAACAATCCCAGCACTGAGATTGCTGAGAATTCACGGTGAGCCTGGGCTACAACGGTGGTGGTGGGAGGAGCACTGCTCAGCTGCCGAAGGCACTTGCCACCAAGCCTGACCTGATTCAATCCCTAGAACCCAATCAATAGAACGGAAATCAATTTCCAAAGTTGTCCTCTGACTCTACATGTGAGTACATCACACACACACACACACACACACACACACACACGTGTGCACGGAAGGAGAAGAAAATCAGCAGCTGACGGCCGGTGGGGGCATCTCTAGGAAATGACAGATACCTGGGATGGGGGAAGCTACCAAGAGTCTATGGGGTGACTTTAGCTGGAACTCCCAGCAGTGGAGATACGGAATCTGAAGTGGCCATTCATGTATCCTGGCAGGAACCCAGTGAAGGGGTAAGGACACCAACCCCTCAAAACCTTTCACCCAAAATCTGTCCTGTCAACAAGAAATGCAGGGACAAAGATGGAGTTGAAGTTGAGACTAAGGGAATAACTAATAACTGGCCCAGCTAGAGACCCATCCCCAGGGCACGCACGCATCAATCCCTGAAGCCTAGCATAACTGTCCCCTAAGGGAACATCCAGTAACTGAAACAGATGCAGAGGCCCTCCACCAAACATTGGATGGAGCTCGGGAAACCTCATGGAAGAGTTGGGGGAAGGATAGAGGGCCCCAGAGGAGACAGGAACTCCACAGGAAGACCGACAGACTCAACTAATCTGGACATTTGGGGACTCTCAGAGACTGAGCCACCAACCAAAGAACATACAAGGGCTATATCTAGCCCCCAAACCCCACATATATATAGCAGATGTGCAGCTGATCTTCATGTGGGTTCCCCAACAACTGGCGTGGAGGCTGTCCCTAAAGCTGTTGCCTGTCTGCATCCTGCTCCCTTAACTGAGCGCCCTTGTCTGGCTTTAGTGGGAGCGAATACTGCTAGGCCTGCAGAGACTTGATGTGCCAGCGGGGGGATGGGAGGGGCAGCCTCCATGCCCTCTGAGGAGAAGGGGATGGGGGCACGACTGTGTGACACAGGTGGGGCAGCAATCAGGATGTAAAGCAAATACGTTAATTAATGGAAAAAAGAAAAAACTGAGAACAAAAAACAAGAGAGATAATGCATATTTGTAGTCCAGCTCAGAAATGATGAAAGGTTGGACCAATGATAAACTGAGTGATGATGCAATTTGTTTTAATTGGCATTTCCCTAGTGACTAAAGGTGTTAGCTCTCTATGTGCTGTTTTCCTTCCATTTAGCCTCTGGGCTGAGTGTCTTTTCAAACCACCAAGCCACTGGTCCTCACCTTTTTTCTTGACACTTGGATCTAATATTCACTGGACAATATAAATCAGCAGAGCAACATCTCATGGTGGCTCGGGGCTTAATGTCTAACAATAGTGATCTTGTCAGTGTGGTTATTTCCCAACCATTTTATATCTTCATGGATGCTTCTATTCTAATCGCTCATCCATTCCATGTGCATCAGTGTTTTACCTGCATGAATGTCTGTGAGAGGATATCATATACCCTGGAACTGGAGTTACAGACAGTAGGGAGATGCCGTGGGGGTGCTGGGAATTGAACTCTGGTCCTTTGGAAGAGCAGCCCGTGGAACCATCTCTTCAGCTCATGCTTCTGTTTTCAAATAGTTTAGTTCTATGATCCTTTGCAGAATTTTAAGCAGACTGAAAAGATCTTTTAGCAGGTATATGAGGCTCCACTGAGCAGAGAGATGACAATGAAATAAATGGAGAATGAGAGGTCAGTCCTTCACATGGGAAATACCTGAGGCTTGTTTTAGATCAGAGTGGGAGAAGACCAGAGAAGGGAACAGACTGAATATTCTAGAAATAGTTTATTTTATATGCTTACTTATTACTCATTTCTTTAAGTTGCATTTTTTTATTTGTGTCCAAGTGTAGACGTGTATGAACACTCGTTTTATGGCACACATCTAGTGATCAGAGCATCAGGAGTCCTTACCTGCTAAGCCACCTCACTGGCCCTACACATATACACATGGAGACAGCTTCTTGCTGCATAGCTCTGGTTGGCCTAGCATTCCCTATGTAGATCATACTAGCCTAAAACGTGTGGCGATCCCCTGCTTCTGTTTCCCCAGTGCTGTAATCACGGGTTTGGGACACCAGCTTTTTGTTGTTGTGTTCTTGTTTTTGAGACAAGCCTTCCTCCATTCAACCCAGGCTGAATATGCAAGTCTCTTACCCCTCTCCTCTGAGCACTGGGATTACACGTGTGAGCCACTATGACTAGCTTTTGGATGTTTGGTTTGGTTTTGAGACATGGTCTTGCAACACAGGTCATGCCCCCACAATTCCTACATTTGGGGCTCAAACTATAAAGCATGTGGTAGACTGGAAAAATGATGGAAAATCAGAAGGGTAATGTTGACCTTGGGAATGTAGACGCTGGCTAGACACCCATGCCAGATGGTAAGAAAGTAATGGTGACTGAGAGATAGAAGTCCCAGATTTTAAAAATTAGCCTATTGATGGTGTCTTGGTTACTTTTCTATAGGTGTGAAGAGACACCATGATCAAAACAATTTACAGAAGAGTTTTGGGGGGACTCACAGTTCCAGAAGTTGCAGTCCATGATCGTCAGGATGGGGTGCATGGTACCAAGCACGCAGGCATGGCACTGGAGCAGTAGCTAAAATCTTACATCTTGATCCACAGGTACAAGGGAGAGAGATCTGAGTGGGAATGGTATGGGCTTCTGAAACCTCAGTTTCTTATCCCAGGTTCTACTTTACTGGTTCACGGTAGTAGAGGGGCATATGAGGGACAGCTAATTCAAAGGAGGGTATCAGGGAATGCTTCTCTACAAAAGTGGCACAGTCAGGCCAAAGAGAGAAACAGACATCACAGCAGCCAAAGCAGGGCGTGTGTGACTCATGTCAGAGAGCAAGTACCAAGCCTGAATTCATCCTTCAAGTCTGTGCCTTGCCCCCATCCTCTAGGCCAGACATCTTAAGTGGTCGGGCTCCATCACTGAGCAAAAACAGAAAGGAAGTGTCTTTTCCCCAGAGCTCTCAATCAGGGAAATGAAAGAAGTCAGTGTTGTCAGAGTCAGGAGAACAAGAGAGACAGTGTGGCACTAGTTGGGATGAAGAGGTGGGCAGAGGCCAGAGTGCTAATGTCCTGGCATAATTTCAGGATTCTAATACACCCAGCTGGGTGTGAAAGCTTGTTCCTATAATCCCATCACTCAAAATACTGAGACAGGGAATTGCCATGAGTTCAAAGCCAGTCTGGGGTACATAGCAAGATCCTATCTCAAAAAACCAAACCAACAAATAAGCAACAACACAAAAGAACATGATCCAATGGGTTTGCCCTGCTGTTGCTGCTTGTTTTGAAGGCAGGAGAGTGTTCCCGTGACTTAACCCAGGGTCTTGTGCCTGCTAAACACAAGCTATACTCAGTGAGCCACGCCCAAGCGCACAGGTTATTGTGTATGTGGTGACTCCTACTCTCCTGTGTGCTCCATCTCCTTTCTACCGAATCAGTTTTTAGATGACCACTCTGCAACTAATCACAACCCAGCATGTGTTTCTTCATAAATAATGCAACTCAGTAAACAGTAATGGCTAGCACTTGAGTGCCTACTGAGTGCTGAGACTGGTCTAAGTACACTCCATAAATTACCCTCCATGAACCCTCCAAACACACCATCTCAATTACCTGGCTGAATTAGGGGCAATGGATTTACTTAGATCATAGGAGCCTGGATGTAACCAAGCATCGTAAGAAATCTGTGTGGACAGAAGGGGACAGGGAGGAAGCAAGAGGTGAGGAAAAAAGTAATCAACACCAAGTACAGCTTCTTATGCCTTAGCATCTTTGCCACACAAGGATTTAAAGTAACATTGACTGTGAGTTACAGGCTTAGAAATACGTAGACCTAAAAACTCTATTAATTCTAGAGCCAAAAAGATGGGCAAACACATGTGATCATCTCTAGGCTCTACATGGGCTTGCTTGACAAAACAAGCTTTCTGAAGAACGTTTTATTTCAAACACAACAATCTCTCAAACATACCAGCAAAAGCCCTTCCCTTTCTAGGAAAAAAATATATATAAATATTTTAAAATGTCAAGAATTTGTTATCTGAGATCTACAGAGACTCGTCTAGTTGGCTTCTCCCAACCTGCCCTGCCGTGGCCTGACCTTGCAACACAGATGGAAAGGCTCACCTGTGGCCTAGAGCAGCTGCACCGCCTAGACTGGAAAACTAGATAAATATCACACATACAGGAGGCCCTGGGGAACAGCCGCCGCATGAGCATCGGCGACGGCGATGTGGTCACAGCTCCAAACGAGAAAACAACACCTGGCGCTTTAAAGAAGAGGGACGACGGGTGAAGAGGCTGTGCCTAGCAGCTTGTCGCTATTACCGAGGTGGGGCTTTAACCAAACTCAGTTTTAGCAACAGCGGGGCCGGTGGAGTAGCCCAGTTGGTGGAGTGCTCAGTGCTATGAACTTGTAATCCCAGTACTCAGGACACGAAGGCAGGAAGAGCAGGAACTTAAGATCATCCTCGGTTATACAACAGATTTAAAGCCAGCCAAGGTTACATGAGACCTTGTCCAAAAACAAAAACAAAACAAAACAAAACAAAACAAAACAAAACAAAACAAAACAAAACATCCCACTAAACCGAACATCGTGAGCCAGCTTGCCCTTACTGGTCTGGCTTTGATGCCTGCCCTCTACATATTTAAAGGCTCAGTCCCAGGGTTGACACAGAGTTGAGAACCTTCTGGAATTGAGGCTCAATAGGAAATACATAGGCCCTGGGAGGCCTGCCCTAAAAGTGGGTTGTGCTGCTTCGTCTGCTGCTTTTTGCCTCCTAGATGGGGTGGTAACTAGCTCACTCTGTCACTGGCCTTATCGCCAGTCCAAAACCATAGATCTACTTGTTCTCAACTTGCACCCACCAAAACGTGAGCCCAAAACACCCTTTCCTTTTTGTCCATTAGCGGAGGTATTTTTTTTCTTTTTTCCCTTTTATCTAAAATAGATTTTTTTTCCTCACATAATGCATTCTAATCACGATTTCCCCTCCCTTTCTGTCTCTCATTAGAAAACAGACTTCCACGGAAATATGATATGATATGACAAAACTAACACATTGAAATTAGATTAAACAAACAAGCAAAATAAAACAGTCCAATAGAAGGCACAGAAAGAGTTTCACTTGTTCCCACACTCAGGAATCCCATAACACCGCCAAACTGGAAGCCAAAAGATATATATGCGAAGGACCTGCAGAGTAAAAAGATATGTACTTTTTAAAAAGAGAGAGGAAAGAAGATAGATTTTTTTTTAACTTCTTGAAAAGGAAGAGTCCAGATGTGACATTATGAGACAAGGAACGCAAAGATTCCATTGAGTTTGTTTTCTGTTGGCATCCACTGCTGGGCAGGCAGCCCGTCCTTAAGAGCGGTGTTTTCCCCAGTGAGACTCCATTGGAGGAAACTAAATTTCCATTTGCAAGTGGTTATCAATCAGAGATAGCTTCTGGGCTGGGAATGGGAGCACAGGTCTACTTCTTTCAGCTCAGGGACCCCATGTGATGCAGGCCGGTGCAGGCCCTGTGCTTGCTACCTCAGCCTCTGCGAGTTCCCATGCGTATTGATGCTGTTGATTCAGAAGGCCTTGTTTTTTTGGTGTCCTCCACCCCCTCTGGCTTCTCAGCTCTTTCCACCTCCTCCTTCACAGGCTTCCCTGAGCTCTGAGGGGAGGGACTTAATGGAGACATCTCGTTAAGAGCTGAATGTTCCAAGGTCTGAAGGTGGAAGCTTCTCTGGCAGTGGCTGAGCAAGGCACTGATCTTTGAGCATTAGCTGAGGTATTGATAGCAGGCAGGTCTCCTTCCTTCTGGGTATTAACCAAGAGTTCCAAGTTAACTGAAGAGTCTACGTTTGTCCATATTGAAAAGCAAATAATCAAGGTTACCTTCTCACTGGGCATGATGACCCACGTCTGTGACCCTAACACTTAAGCAGAGCAGGAAGATCAGGAGTTTAATGACTGCCTCATCTAATTGTGAGTTCAAGGCCAACCTGAGAAACCCCACATACACACACACACACACACACACACACACACACACACACACACACACACACACACACACAAATGTTTAAACAAATTATGTGCTGCTGATGGCATGTGATTTAGTTAGCACTTAGTACCAACTGGTGATCTAACAGGCACAAAGCCCTAGGACCATGTAACCTAGCAAAGGTTTAGCCCCTTATCCACAGGACTCAGGGTATAAATGGAGAATCAGGAATTCAAGCATCCTCAGCTCCATACCTCAGTCAACGGCTAGCCTGTGGAACAAGAGACCTTGCCTCAAAGAAAAGAGGAACGTCACCTGGGCTGGCAAGATGGCTCAGCAGATAATGCACTTGCAGCCTAATGACCTGAGTTTGAGTTACACATGAGGAAAGATGAGGACTGATTCCCAAAGTTATCTTCCTACATTTACTCATGCACATGCTGCGTATCTCCCCCTTCCTCTTTTCCTCCCAACTGTCTCTCTCTCAAATTAAAGCCTTAATTCTACCCACTAATTTCCCTAGGACTAGAACTCCCCACCTGTGTCTTTAACCCTCACCTACATCTGGAGCAGTAGTCCCTTGCCACGTCTTAGCCACACACTCCCTGGCCTAACCCCCTCCAAAGTGCTGGAAATTTATATAAGTAGGATATCGGGCACCTTGCTTTATATCATTGGTAAAATATGTCTAAACAAATGTAAACCAAAAGATGGGATTCTGCAATTAAATCTAACTTTTATAGAAACCAAAGACCACTGTAAGCTGTTATACCCAGCCATTAGGAAGTTGCAAGAGCCACTCTGTTTGACAACCCTGCAGAGCTTTAAACTGATAGGAAAGCCAGCCAGAATCCCTGTCAGGGAGGAGACAGGTTCCAGCAGCCTCTACTTGTTTACATCTTCCTGGGGCCCTAACTCCTCCCAGGAAATTTGTCTTCCAGAAACTGAAAACAGTCAGCCCCAACTTTTATCCACAAATACATTCCACCATGAACAGGCTGGGGCTGCACTAACCAAATCTAATGGGCAATAATGTCAATGCTCAATTCATATTGCAGCAGACACCAAGCTCTGTCAGAAATAATGTGAATGTGCATGCACACACTCTCTCTCTCTCTCTCTCTCTCTCTCTCTCTCTCTCTCACACACACACACACACACACACACACACACAAACACACAAACACACATGACACATATATACCACATACACACAACACACACACACACACATAACCACATCATACACACATAAATACACACACATACACATAAGACACATATATGCCACACATGCCACATGACTCATATACACCACACACACACACACATACACACACACAACCCACACACATACACACATGACACCTACACACCATACACACATCACAAACTCACTCAAGCTCTCATGAGGAAACAGGCTTAGAACCTGTTGGGTCACCATCTCTGAAGTCAGTCAGGTAGGAAGGCAATTAAATCTGCTAAACCCTAAAATTAGCAATTTAACTATGCAGCCTATAAAGTAAATTTATGCTTAATGTATTACTTACAGCATTAATGTGAAAATGTTTAAAGTCGGGGCCAGGATATGGCTCAAAGAGTAAAGATCTGAATACCTGAATTTAATCTCTGAACTGTAAAGGTGGAAGGAGAGAGCTGACACCACAAAGTTTTCCTCTGACTTCCATATGCATTTGGTGGCATACACATACACACACATTACACAAATACTGTGGCTTTTTTTTTATTTTTAACTATAAGAATATACAATGTAGCTGAGCAAGGTGATGTGCGCTGTTAACTCTAGCACTCCAGAGGGAGAGGCAAGCAGATCTCTGTGAGTTTGAGGTCAGCCTGGTCTATAGGGCAAGCTCTGAGCCAGCCAGATCTATAAACAAGTCTCAATACATACATACATACATACATACATACATACATACATACATACATACAATAAAACATAAAACTACAATTTACTAAAGTTAAATGTATTTTATAAGTTAAACATATATAGACTGTTGTTCATTTATTAAAGGTATTCCTTGAAAATCAACTTATTTTATTTTCACTTTTTTTTAAAGGTAAGGTGTCATGTGACCTGGAGCTGGCCTCCAATTCTCTGAGTACCCAAGAAGTTCAACCTTGAACTTCTGATCCCCCTGCCTTCACCTCCCAAGTTCTGGGAATTTCAGGATAGCATCACCTGCCCTTCTAAAAGACAATTCTCTTTGTGAAATGCTATCTGACACCATGCCACACCCAAAAGCCCATATAAAGGCAGAAAAGGAGCCAGGCATTGTGGTTCCCACCTATAATTCCAGGAATCTGAGAGGTCAAGACAAGTGAGGCTAAAGCAAGAGAATTGTCCCAAGTCTGATGATAGCCTGAGCTATATGGTGAATTCAAGACCAGCCTGGGCATGGTGGTGCATGCTATGTACAGCAAGACCAGCAAGACCCTGTTTCAAAACACCCTCTCCCAGAAACAGAAAACCAGGGAAGGAGAAAAGAAAATGTCAATTCATTTCTGAAACTTCTCACCTTTCCGTCCCCAAGCTATGACTAGCCCTCTTTGCGATACAGTCTGCTTTTTAAAAGCCCCCATAAGCCAGAGAGACATTTCTCCTCTTGCTTCCTCTGTAGTTTGTAGCCTGGTGACTTTTATGTCAACTTAAGTGTCTGGGAGGAGGAAACCTCAACTGAGAAAATGCCTCTGGAAGACCTGCAGGGCATTTTCTTAATTAGGGATTGATGGGGAGAGGGCCCAGCCCTCTGGGTGGTGCCATCCCTGGACTGGTGGTCCTCAGTTCTATAAGAAAGCAGACCAAGAAAGCCAGTAAGCAGCACCCTTCCACAGCTTTTGCATCAGCTCCTGCCTCCAGGCTCCTGCTCTGTTTGAGTTCCTGTCCTGACTTCCTTTAATAAAGAATAGTGTTATGGAAATATAAGTAAAATAAATCCTTTCCTCACCAACCTGTGTTTTGGTCATGATGTTTTATTGCAGCTATAGAAAGCCTAACTAAGACAAGTTAGTACCAAAAGTGGGTTTTTGCTGTGATAGAACTGACCATGTTGCTTTGGGAGGAGTATAGAAGGGCTTTGGAACTTTATACAAGAAAAGGATTTGAATGTTCAGTGTTTGGTGAGTTCTTCTGTGGAGGCTTAGAAGATAAAAAATATTGAGAGCAAGACAGACGGTAGAGGCCTTGTTGTGATAAAAAAAAGATATGTGGTGGGGGTACCTTTGGCAGGCCCATGCTGTGCCAAGGTGTATTCCTGAGAAATTTGGCCACACAACAGATCTGGTATCAGGGGTGTATTGGGGGAGGGATGAGGAGTGGGGGCCTGGGGGTGGGGAGATAGAGGCAGAGGCATGAGGAGAGAGAGAGAGAGAGAGAGAGAGAGAGAGAGAGAGAGAGAGAGAGAGAGAATGAGAATGCAAAGAGAGAACTGAGGTGGCCTGCACACTTACTGGCCTAGCTTGTGAAGTTTCAGAGGGAAATTTATCTATCACGCCCATTTATTACTTTGAATTAAGATCCTGTGGTTCTGGGTAGCTGGGACTGAAAGAATCAGCTATGATTAACAAGATATCAGAACCACTAAGCAACACCTTAGCTTTCTCAGATGTTGGATACTGGTCAGCTGGAGCTAAACCTTAGCAGTGATTAAGAAGAGACCAGGGCTCCCAGCATCCACAGAATGGCTCACAACTGTCCTAGGGATGTGATGCCCTCCTCTGGCCTCCTAGGGCACCAGGCTCCCATGCGGTGCACAGATATACATACAGGAAAACACAAAAAAAATTTTTAAAAAACCCTATAAACTTATGAATTGGCAAAGAACTGAAAAAAAAAATCCTACATAAGAATGTTCACTACTGCATTCCTAACAGCCTTAAATTGTAGATAAATTATAGAATAATATTCGTGGTACACAAAGCAACGGTGAAAACAGTGGGCCTCTCTCTCCTTTTCCCTTTCCCCTTCTCCCTCTGTCCCTGCCCCCTTCTACTTGACCTCTTGAAGTTAGTAGAAGTTAAAAAAAAAAAAATCCTATACTCAAGTTAATAAAAAAAAAAAATCTAAAAAAAAAAAAAATCCTGTAACAGCTCAACACTAGACAAAAACTAAAAGTTGGCGCCTGAATGCGATTTTCACCAGGTAGACATACATCCCACATTGATTAGCATGTTGTGGTGTAGTGCCCGAAGGAACCGGCCTATTTTAGCCCTGAGATGAAACTTCAAAAGGAAAAGAGCCAGAATATTTTCCAAAGCAGTCCCTTTGTCTCTCAAATCAAACCAGACTAGACTTTTGCTTGGTGCAGAGCATATTTCCCCTTGGGAACTATCAGTTTGAAACTGTAGGTTTGATTTTAAGTCACTAGCCGGTGTCTAGCACTAGGAGTCAACACAGATACTGTCAACTTCCCTCCATATCCTAAGAGGAGTCCTCAGTGGCAAGGTTAGGTACCGGGCGAGCCATGGCGCATGCGTGCTGAGCCAGGGGGCCCACCTCTCCTCTTCCCGGCCCCGCCCCCGGAACGTGGTGCGTCTCCTCCAGCTGTGTCGCTATGGAAACGAGTACTACTTTCTTTCCCGTGGCGGTAAGCACGATGGCGACTGGGGAGCCGCGGGATAGAGGCGGCTACTACTTCAGATTCCTACCTCAGAGAACCTTCTCGTCCCTGAGCGCCCGGGAGATCACCAACAGGCTCCGCCAGTGGTGAGGGCCGAGGGGCGGAAGTGGCCGTGCGGCGGGCTTGGGTCGGTGGGCTAGGGCCGTGGCTCCGCGCTCGTGTTTGGGGTTCTTCGTGTTCGTGCTCCGGCACTTGGCACTACGCTCCCTCAACTCCAGCCAGGGCCCACCTATTCTTCCCCCTCTGCCAGGTCCATGTTGGGAAGAATCCAGGCTCAGGCGTTCGGCTTCGACCAGACGTTCCAGCCCTACCAAAAGGATGATTTTGTCACGGTTGGTATGGGGAGGGAGGGGTCTCTCTTGATGTTCTTGGGAACACTCCATGACGCGTTCTTAGAGTTTGGGAGTAATAAAAAGTGCAACTTGGGTTTTGTTTTGTTTTGTTTCTCGGGGTTTTTTGAGACAGTGTCTCATTCTGTAGACCAGACTAGTCTGGCTTTCGCCGGGATCCTTTGCCTCTGCCACCCAAGTGCCATCATGACAACCTTGCCAATATCTTTTACCTACTTACGGGATTCTGCCTTAGATTACTTTACAAATCTGTAATTATTTTAGACAGTATCACTGTGTAATTCATGATGGCCTTGAACCCATATCAGTTATCCTGCCTCAGCGTCCCCAGTGCTGAAATAGAGGCATGTGTTACCGATTTTGACAGAAAATGGCAAGGGCTTTTTTTTTTTTTAAAACGAGCACATCCCGTTTTTAAATACTACTACCCAGCTTCACCCCTGACTTTACTAGGCTTAACTCCAAATACCTCCGGCTTCTGAAAATCGAATTCACCCTGAGAAGTGGGCACCAAGCTCCAACAGCAGTGCCCAAACAGGACTTCCTCCCAAAGGTTTTGAGCAATGGCCTGTTTGGAAAAGCCCTTAGCTAGAAGGGAATTCTTTAAAGAAAGCAAGTTTCATTCAAAGGTAGGAGTTTTTGATATGAATCTTAGAACTGAGCCCCATCATTTTTCAGTGTTGCCTCCCGGCCAACAGTAGGTAAAGTGTTCAGGTGTGTGAGGTGACCTTCATTCCTTGCCATTCGCCTTTATAGCTGGCATGCAATCTGTTCATCACGACACTATCTGAATGCCCACTGTGGGCTAGTAATATAGCGTTCTCAATAGCCAGAGATAGAAATCTCCGAAGAATGTCTTGGGCCCTCACCAAAATGCCAGCAAATAATATCAGTCACCTTACCCACTGCCGTTGAGTGAGGAGAGCAGGCAAGCCATCCACAAGAGGAGTGGTCCAGTCAGAAACCTGTAGAGGTGAAGCCTTGCCTACTCCTTGCTGCAGCTGGCCAGCTTCCTGTAGTTCCTTGTCATGACCCTGTCTCCTCTAAAGTCACCTCTCATACTGAATCAGAGGTCTGCCCTACACCAGGATAGCATTAACATCTGCAATGGCCTTCCTTCTGAGCACACTCTGAGGTTGAAGAAAGGACATGAATTTTGAGCTACATTTTCCAATCTGTTTGCCATAACAGAGGGCAAATTGGTCTCAGTCCATTTCCTTTTACCTGTGGTAGAATTTTAATGCCATCTCATTATTATTAGTCATGGTTAGATTTTAACGATTTACCGACACTTTACTCATTTTTAAGATCAGAATTTTGAAATGATACAATATGTTTTCTTTCTTTTTATTTACTTTTGAGGGTAGTTTCACAGTGTGGCCCTGGCTGGCCTCAAACTCACAGAGACCTGCCTGCCCCACTGCTGGGACTAAAGATGTATGCCACCATAGCCAGTTTTTTCTTTGATACTTTTTGTTGTCTCCATATATAACATTTAATATACCTGTTTATTCAGCAAATACTTGTTAAACGCTTTCTTTATCCCACTTGGCAGTTGTTAAGATAAGCTCTGATCCCAGATTATAAGGCACATACAGTTTTAGCAAGTCAGTCTCCACAGCATACTGAAGTAGAATTTTAATAGATCCCATAGAAAACACCCTGGGCACAAAGGGAAGGTGAGCTGATGCAATGTGACAGAAGCTGTCTATATGTTATATCTAAATGTTATATCTATATGTTTCCTTTCCCTTCTGCCTTTCAGTTGCTCAGCAGAGTAGCTTTAATGGGCTCAATAATCATCCATAAAACTCAATAATTACTTTCCACAATCCCAAGCATTTCTTTCTAATTTTAAAGTTCTTCTTGGGCTAAGAATGCAGCTGAATTGGTAGAGTACTGGTTTAGCATACATCCCAGCACTACACACACCAGGCATGGTAATCTATACCTAGAATCCCAACACTGGGAGGGATGGAGGCAAGTGGATCTGTTCAAGATCATTTTTGGCCTAGGCTAGCTCAAAACCAAATAAAGTAAGACTCATATCTAAACTACTGGGGAGCCACACATGGCGACACAGTCTATAATCCCAACTCTTTGAGCTATTCTTAAGGTTACTCTAAATATGTGCTTGCTGAAGTCCTCATTTCCCACTAACCCTGAAGTGGCTCAGAGAAGTACTGGGAGGGAGGCTTAAGGACTGCTGAGATGCTAAAAGGAGGGAAAGACAAAGTGCTGGGTGAGTCTCAGGGTTCTGACATAGTTGCCTAGAGTAGCTGACTTTACTAAACACAGAAAAGATGGGAGAGTAAATGACACAAATTAACTTTATTGTTAGGCATGTTCAGCTACACGGTGCATGCAGGTGGCTGTCTTCGAGCTCATTGGTGGCTGTAATATTACTTTAGGATCTCAAGAGAACACCATCAGATCAACATGTAGGACTCAGAGCTTCACCCTGGTGTGCAGATAATGAGTTTTCCGTGTAAACAGTGACAAGCCTTTTATTTTGCAGAACTTTGCCTAGGGTTCTGCACAGGCTCCTCTGTCCATCTCAGGAGCAGAACTTAGGCCCATGGCTGCATCCCATCAACCCTAGCAGACTTGGATGAAGGAATACTGGCTCGAAATCCTCACAGAAGAGAGGGCTGATGGGGACTGATAAGGCAGCAGTCAGTCGGACACTGCACTCAGGACTGTGTGACGTGGTAGCTCAGCCGGTGCAGCACTCACTCACCTGGCAGGCCAGGCCCTGGGTTTGACTCCCATTATGGGGGGGGAGGGGGGGAATAACAGATACCTTTTTCATGTTACCAAACACATTTATTTAATCGTTCTGTGCATTTTGACATCAGTACCTTTGAGTCAGCTGATATTTTCAAAGAATACATCATTTTACTAAAGTTGACATTTAGGAAGTCCCTGCAGATGCTGTGATGTCAATTCTGTAGCAAACCAACAAACTATGTATATGTAGAGACCCCCTCTGTCCTTTCTGTTTTTAAATGTGCTTTTAGGGATATAGTTGTAATTTCAACTTAAAAAGAAACCTTGGTTTAATGTAAGAAGGGGCTTTTATAAGAACATTTCAGGAGGCTGGAAAGAGGATGGCTCAGCAGTAAGAGCACTTACCTTACTTACAACCACCTACCTGTAACTCCAGTTCCAGAGGTTACAATGCTCTCTTCTGGTCCCTACACCTGAGACACATGCATGCTGGCCAGAAACACTAAACAAATGAAAGGAAGTCTTTTTTATAAAATCTATTTAAAAAAATAAAAACATTTTAATTGGCCCTGAGTTAACTGCTGCAAGTCAGTTGCTCTACTTCTGTTTATGACCTCTAATCAGGCTTAAAGGGATCCCCAGGGTTTGAGACAGGCTAGCTCATACCTCCATCCCCCCGCTGAACACACATGTCCTCCTATCTACTTGACTTAATTTCTTTTATTTAAAAAAATTCTAGTATTTTTCTCTCTGCCTCTATCTCTGTCTCTCTCTCTGTTTCTCTCTCTCTCTCCCTCTCTCTCTCTCTCTCTCTCTCTCTCTCTCTCTCTCTCTCTCTCTCTGTGTGTGTGTGTGTGTGTGTGTGTGTGTGTGTGTGTGTGTGTGTGTGTGTGTGTATGTGTCCGTGATCTTGACCATAGTACACACGTGGGAGCCAAAAGGCAGTTTTAAGAGTCAGTTCTTTTCTTCCACTACATAGAGCCTGGATTAGACTCAGGTCCTAAGACTTGTGCAGTCTTATCTTCTGAACCATCTCACTGTCTCTTGGTTTCATTTCTTTCTTTAAAAAATAAAATTCAGTAACCTTTTTCTTGATTTAAAGTTCTTCTAGCCAGTGTGATGCTACACATCTTTAGCCCAACACCTAAAAGATAAAAGTAGGAGCCTCCAGAGTGCAAGGTTATCCTTGGCTATATAGCAAGTTACAAGTGTGTACTAGGCTAGCCTGGATACATGACACACACTGTCTTTAAAAAAAAAATCCTTCAAGCTGGGCATAATGGCTCATCCCTGTGCTCCTAACATACAGTGTTGAGGCCAGAGGAGTAAGATTTTGAGGGAAACTTTGGGCTATTTAGCAAATTCAAAGCCAGCCTGAGCTACAGAAGGAGACCCTGTCAAAAAAAAAAAAAAAAAAGGAAAAGGAAAAGAAAGAAAGAGACAAGGGCTGAGGATGTAGCTCAGGGGTAGAGCGTTGTTCAGCATAGACAAGGCCCTGGGTCTGGTGTCTAGTGCCTTTTATTAAATGGCAGTAAGGAAAGCAGAGGTTTTCTTCTTACTTTGAATCAAATGGTCTTTTACTACTTTCGTTCTAACATGCCCCTTCCATTTGTATTGTAGGCTTTTTTCAAAGACCCAAATGTTATCCCACATTTGCAGCTACTCGCAGAATCTTCTGGACAGTGGACTACATTAGGTAAAGATTTTTATATTTTAATTTCCAAGTTACTATTTTAATGAAATTTTGCCTTAGCAATTATTGCTAGTGATTTGTATCACTAAAGTACAAATTGTGACATCGTAATAATATGTGACCAGCTGTGTCAGGCCTTCCCTGCATCTGTCTCTTGCTATTATCCTGACATAGTACATCAGAGCAATTTCCTCTCAGTAGTTTAGAAAAATATGCATCGTGTATTTTATATTTAAATATTCTGCTATGGGCAAGTCACAGTGATAGGAATAAGAGGAAACATGCACTTCTGGAATTCACTGACACATTAAGTGGGGACATGTTACATGATACATGAAGATCTCAGTTCCATCTCCAGCATCACAGAAAGTAGTTGTACACACCCGTAACACCTGTCATCCCAACACTGGGGAGACAGAGCAGCAGGGTCAAGAGTTTAAGGCCATCCTCTGATACATGGCCAACATAAGAAGAATGGAAGGAGAGAAAGATGGTTCACCAGGTAAGTGACATAGTGCCCTTCCAGAGGACCTGAGTTCACTTCCTAGTACCCATATCCAGCATAACACTATGACTCCAGCTCCAGGGGCTCTAGGATCTGTAGCCTCCATGGTACCTGTGTACACTTACACCCCCATGTGGACATATATACACTCCAGATTTTTCCATAGAAATGAGAACATGGTAAGGGAGATGGTCAGATCAACCCAGAGGGGAAGGCTCAGACAGTGTCCACTGATGAGAAGGCCTGGACAGAGCACAGCCGCAGCTCTCATGGGGTTTGACATTAATTGGCTGCCCTGGAACTTTTTAGAATAATAACAAATAACAGAAAAAAGACTTCTTAAAGGGGGACCTTTCTCTAGATGACACTAATAAGACACTAAAACAGTCCTGGGAAATTTTATATGCATGCCCGTGTGTCTGAAGCCATCAGACTCACCTGGCCAGCACTTTTACCAATTGAGCCATCTCCCCTAAAAGAGTTTTGAAAGCCAACATGAACATCACATTTTAAATTCAAGGTTGAGGTCTCAGCCATGCAACAAGTTACACCATTCCACTTAGAAAGAAAATACATAAGACCAATTTGTGCACAGGTAAATGCCAACTGCTTAGAAATTAGATGTTTTGTTTAGGAAGGAACCTTTTGTTAAACTTCCAACCTGTGTCTTCATGGAACTCTAAGAAGCCTTCACACAGTAACTTTTTTAGAGTATTAGTCAAGAACAAAGTTACAAAAGGGGTTCTGTTAGACTCAGCAGGTCAACTTTTATTGCTTTTGGCCAAGGACGCCTGCCAAATTCAGAGCAGAAGGCTGGTGCAGCCTGCTCTGCAGACTACGTACAAAATTAAGCTCAGTTTTTAAACTCCTGTATTTGCCAACTTGGATTTTTCAAGAGCAGATAATCAGAGCTAGGTAGCATGGAGGTCTTTAAATGTTCATCGTGACTTCAATCTTTTAAAAAGAAACCAAAGTTCACAGAAGGAAGCACAAGTCGCCCCATCCCAGCATCGGCTCCGCAGAGCGGTGCTCCCTTGCTCCTAAGTTTTTTTATGATTTTATTTTTTAAAAAATGTATTCTATGAGAATTCATACATGTACACAATGAGCTTTGACCATAACTACCCCCACCACGGTCCCCTCCAACTCTTCTGGGTCCCACTCCCCAAACACTTCCCACCTCCACCTTTTCTCCAGTGAACTCTCCAGGCCCAGCAGTGCTGTCCACTTGTGCATAGGTATGGGGCATTCCCCAGAGCATGGATGAATTACAAAAAATCACCGAAAAGTCACCCAAAAGAAGAATGATCCCCCCCAACCCCACTCCTCTAGACTGCCAGCTGCCAGTAACTCCTTGGTCAGGGATGGGTCCTTGTTAGCTCCCCCATCCCATTGGAATTTTAGCCAGCTTGCTCTTCTGCAGGTAGCCGTGGCTGCTGTGGGTTAGTGAGTGGGACAGGCCTGTTATGGCTCAGCAAGGGGCCTCCCCCTCCAGCTCTCAACATTCTTCCCAGCTCCCCACCAAGGTGTTCCCTGAGCCCTGCTGTTGAACTGTAAACTTACTTATATTCATGGTCTGTGTGTGGAGTCAGAACAGTTTGGATCTCCATCTACCGTGCAGGTCCCTGGGTCAAACCCATGCTGACCTCAATAGGTCCGTCTCCCCCTGAGCCGTTTTACCAGACCTTATTCTAAGTGAGGAGTGAAACCCTGCACAAAGACAGCTTCTGAAGTGTCATTATTACCCTCATGGGTAATAATTACAACTCTGAAATTAGAAACACCCCCACTTGGGTCTTTAGGATGTATTTTCTATTTATGTGTGCGTGTGTGGATGTGCACATGCATGCAAGTGCCTACAGAGACCAGAAACGGGTGTTGCATCCCCTGGAGCTATGTTTACAAGCACTGAGCTACCTGGCTGGGTTCTGAGATCTGCAAGAGCAGTCTCTCCAGCCCAGTACTTTTATTTTGAAGAGGGATTTCTTATATGTTCCCAATGCTCTTCATCCATTCCTCTCCTCTCATTTTCTGTTGCTGTTATATTTCTGGTAGATTGGCATCTTCCCCTCAGTTTTCATTTGGAGTCTTTATAAACAACAAGAACAAGAACAACAACAAAAATCAACTTTCTATGTTTCTCTGAGACAGTCTTACTCCACAGGCCAGGCTGTTTGAAAACTGTGTGCAGTCCAGATTTAACTTTGAACTCAAAGCAATCCTCAGCATCTGGAGTGCTGGGATTGCAGGCCTCCACTACCACATCCTTTTTATGCAGTGTTGGAAATTGAACCAGGAGCTTCATGCATGCTAGAAAGTACTCTGCCAATCAAGCTATGTCTCCACCTAGAAGGAGGCACCGTTAAGCAAGAAGGGACTGGAAAACGAAGACTGTGAAGGTTTTAGCCTTGCTAAATTGTGGAAAAAACAAGGAACCTTATTCTGAAGAGAACACCAAGGTTATGGTAGGAAACCATGTAGTGAAGGAAGGGATCAGGGTGTGACTTATGGATGTAATCAGTCATTTCAGCAGAAACCAGAAATAGAAATGCGATAATATCAGCAAAGACACTGCTGGAGCTAAGGCACTCGTAGACGTCTTAGCTCCTCAGCTTTCAACATGAACTGTTTGTTTAAAAAAGAAAAGGAAAGACCCAGAAGGTGGTTCAGAGCTGGAGAGAGGGCTCGGTAACTAAGAGCTTGTACTGCTCTTCCAGAGGACCTGAGTTCAGTTCCCAGCACCCTATTAGGCCATTCACATTCAGGGGCTCCAACACCTCCAGCCTCTGAAGGCACCCGCACACACGTGCACACACTTCACATAATTTTAAAAAACAATCTTTAAAAAATGGAGGTGAATCAGAGGTCATTTTCCCAGACCAGATAGCCTCTAATCTTAGAATCAAAGACAGGGCCACCCATACAGAGCTTGGGGGCAAGTTAACCCCTAGAAACCTTCAGAATTGGTTCTCCTCCAACCAGGGAGCTATGGGAACACTCCCAGTAGGCCCAGAAGGCATAAGATAAAACTAAAATGAGTTCTCTTGAGCCTAAAAGTGCAAGGAATTTGTCTCCTCTCAGGCTTGCTGGGAAACTCATCTAGTTCTAGTCAAGGCCTTTGGTCTTTCAGTCTTCTTTCTGGCTTGGAGTGGAAATGGCTGTCCCATGTTCATCCATCGCTGTATTTTATTTTATCTTGGATTTCTCACTCTGTAGACCAGGCTGGTTTGGAACTCACAGATCCACCTGCCTCTGCCTCTTGAGTGCTTGGATTAAAGGTTTACACCACCGCTGCCTGCCCAACCAGTGTATTTGAGAAGCACACATTTGATGTGACAGGTTTACATACAGAAAGGAATACTGCCTCAGAGTGAACTCTACCTCTATCTTACTTATCTATCTTGCCTTCACGAGGTAAAGGCTGGAATCTTTTGAGGTAGGACAAATAGTATTTGCATGTGAAGAAACTGAATTTAGGAACTAGGGACAAAATCCTATTGCCCTGACTCCCTCTGTTCTCAGTTGCTTTCCAGCAGCCCCTGCTCAGAATGCAGTTACACCGGGCTGGGTCCTGTGAACTGGTAGAACGCACCAGCCCGTGGCAGTTGACCTTTCACACCTTAAGTCTGAATTTAATTTAGTCAGACTTATTAAAATGACATACTAGCCAGGTTGGGGTGCACACCAGTAGGCCCTTCATGGTGGGGGTTGGGGGTGGCAGATACAAGTTGCAGGTTATTGGCAGTTCAGGGCCAGCCTGGTTTACAAAGACTGTCTCAGCACATAGCCTGCACGTCACTACTTCTGTGTGGTGTCCACCAGCCAGTGCCATGCACCCGCCAGGCTCTCCTTGAGGCCCTTTGGTCCTTGAGAAGCTCCCAGAGCTATTCCATCACAGTCTGTAGGCTTTTACTTGATCTGCTCTAAGAGGGTGGGGCCTCATAAACAGCAGCCTTCTCTCTGCAGCACAGCCTTTGAAGTCACTGGAGCACACACAGTTCCTGGCTTCAGGCAGCTTTCCCGGCCCCATGTCTAGGATTATAACCTGCAATGACAGGTTCCAACATGACCTGGTGGATAGCCAAACAATTGCCAAGTGACTTTTAAGACCTGGCATTTCTCAGGCTAGTGATAGAGCAGTAACCCTGTAGGTGGACCTCAGCAGTAGCATGTGGAGGACCCTGGGTTCTGGTCCTGAAGCCTACAGCCCTTAAAAACAACAGAGTGTCCAAAGACAAAAGAACATCATTGTATAGAAGACTCTGTAAGTAGGTCAGAGGGGGGAGGGGTACATTGATAATGAAAATATTTGTCTTCATCTTTATGACTGTATAGCTTAATTTATACTAACAGAAAGATCTCTGTTTTGTTTTGTTTTTTGAGAAGGTTTCTCTGTGTAGCCCTGGCTGCCCTTGAACTCACTCTGTAGACCAGGCTGGCTTCAAACTCATAGAGATCCACCTGCCTCTGCCTCCCTTGTGCTAGGATTAAAGGTGTGTCACCACCATGCTGGTGAAAATTCTATTTCTAAAATATTCAAGGAATAAGTGTAGCCTGGAGACTGGGAGGCAAAAAGGGAGGAGCTGGGGCCACACAGGAAGCAGAACCCAGTGCGGTTATTCCACACTTCCTTCCCTTTGGGCATGCAGTGACTTGGTCAGAACTGCTCTAAGTTCTTGCCTGGAAAACTTTGTGTCATAGACACTGTCAGGAATGTAAAGGAGACTTTGTAATGAAGAGAAAACATTTCAAGGCATCGTCAAAGACTCCACAGATGATAATTAATTAAATTAATGTTTTGGTTTTGATGTTTTGTTTTCTGAAACAAGGTCTCACTGTGCAGCCCAGTTGGAACTTGCCATGTTTATCTATCCTCCCACCTTTGCTGCAAGTGATAGAATTATGGATGGAAGCCACCACAATGCTCAGCTTTTTGTTGTTAACATTCGGTGTGTGTGCACCTAGGATAATTTTCAGGAATTGCTTCTGTTCTTTTATTGTGTGGGTCTAACAGATTGAACTTAGGTCATCAGAATTGGTAACAAACACCTTTATTCACTGACCCATTGTGCTAATCTTTGGTGCTTTGGTTTGGGGGATGTGTGTGTGTGTGTGTGTGTGTGTGTGTGTGTGTGTGTGTGTGTGTGTATTTTAAGATTTATTCTCCACCTCCTTGCTGGAGCAGATGACAGACACCTTTAATCTCACCACGAGAGAAGCAGAAGTTCACTACAGAGTTCAAGGCCAGCCTGGTCCGTAGATATAGAGGGAGTCTAGAACAGCCAGGATTACACAGAGAAGCCCTGTCTCAGAGAGAGAGAGAGAGAGAGAGAGAGAGAGAGAGAGAGAGAGAGAGAGATTTAATTTTTATTTTCTATCTGTGTGCTGGTGTGGGTACCTACTGACGTCTCCTCGGAGCTAGAGTTACAGGTGGTCGTGAGCCACCTGATGCAGAGTTGGATGTAAGCAGTGGCCTCTGGGAGAGCAGCAAGTGCTCTTAACCACTGACCCTACATTCTATTTCAATTTAAAATGTATTGGTAGAAGTAATAGTGTGTATGTATATCTGTGGCATTTGTCACAAAAAGCACCTTGGAGCTGGGTTTTGTCTTTTTGTGGTAGCTGGGGACTAAACTCATGATTTTGTGCAGCACTTTTGACCACTGAGCTTTTTTTTTTTTTTTTTGGTTCTTTTTTTTCGGAGCTGGGGACCGAACCCAGTGCCTTGAGCTTCCTAGGTAAGCGCTCTACCACTGAGCTAAATCCCCAGCCCCGACCACTGAGCTTTTGACTTATGTGTCACATTGGTTATTTCTTAGAGTCTGTGCATAATGGTTGATTTTAGAAATAACTAAAAATTGGGGCGGAACCAGGCATGGTGGGGGTGGAGTCAGGCATGGAGGCATGGCGCACATCTTTAATCTCAGCTCTCAATGAAAGGCAACTCTCTGTGAGTTTGAGGCGAGCCAGGTCTATATAGTGAGTTCTAGGACAGCCAAGGCTACATACCAGGCTTTGACTCAAAAACAAAACAAAAGGACTGGAATTTGAACCCAAGTCATATGGCTCAAAACTGCTTGTCACTCCAGCTCCAGGGGATCTGATGCTGCCTTCTGACCTCACACATGGCAGACACACAGATACCACACATACACATAAATAAAAATACATCCTTTTTAAAGGGTTAGAGAAGACTAAAATCACTAAATTCACTTTTACAGCTTTGTTCTTTACAAAGTATCTTCTTTTCAGGCACTGAAGTGAAAAGAATTGAAGCTATAAATGTTCCATGCACACAACTTTCAATGTCATTTTTCCAGCGGTTATATGATGAAAATATTGTACGAGAAAGTGGACACATTGTCAAGTGCCTAGATTCTTTCTGTGATCCGTTTCTCATTTCAGATGAACTGAGAAAAGTAAGTAAAGAATTTTAAAATTTCACAGTGGAACTTTATTGAAAGAAATGTAAATATCAAAGCCCAAAGCCTGAGTCAAACTCTTAAGCTACCTCTAGCTAGGCGATGTGACCATGCTAATGTTTCTTCTCCGTGTGTGTGCTTAGCAACTTGTATCTGTCAGGCAGGTGTCACTGACATGCGATAGCAAAGGTCTGCAAACACTAGACGTTTGTAAGACAGCTCCTCTCAGTAGTCATCTGGCTCAGTGTGCCTACAATCCACAGGGAAAGAGACTCTGATGACTTCATGAGTAGCTGTGGTCTTCTGAAGGAGTCTTTAAAGCAAATGAATAGTAAGAATATTTATGGAAGACTGGGTATAGTGGCATATTCATATAATCCTAGCACTTAAGAGATAGAGGCAAGGAATCAGGAGTTCAAGGCCAGCCTCACCTATATAGTTACAGGCTATTCTGGGCTATATAATGAGACTGTCTCAAAAACAAAACTGACAAAACTAAGCTAAAAATGGAGCTTGGGACATAGCACAGTTGCGAGAGTCCTTGATCGGAAGGTAGCATCAGAGTCCCTGAAGCTGAAATAAGCACAACCCGTGTGCTTGGTCCCTATCACTTCATGAATGTGGCATGGTGGCAGTGCTGTTAAACCAGTAGTCTAGGGTAGCCTTGACCTCCCAATCCTGTTCTTACCCTAATACTGAAATGCACCACTACACCATGGCCATGACTGGTTCTCAGATAATCCTAAGGTTGCTCTGGGAGTGTAGTTAAGTGGTGGAGTGTGTGCACTGTCAGAAACATGACTCTGTGTGATCCCCAGTACACAAAAAGTACTAGGTTTAAAATACTCATTTTAAGTATATGTTAAGCTTAAAATCATAACCATAAATTCAATATATTACATTTTATTAAGATGATTGCTTTAATCTTAGGTTTTGCTCATGGAAGACTCAGAAAAATATGAAGTCTTCAGCCCAGTGGAAAGAGAAGAGTTCCTGTTCTGTCTTTTTAAGCATCTCTGCCTCGGAGGGTCCCTTTGTCAGTATGAAGATGTGCTAAAGCCTTATCTGGAGACGGCAAAGCTGATCTATAAGGATCTGGTGAGGTAATGTTCTCACTGTGGAATTTAATTATAAGCAGGTGGAACCACCCAGTGTCTCTCACGTTCATATTGGCAACTGCACGAGCCCTTTTGCAGCTTGCCTCTGGCTTCTGGAACCAAGGGTTTCATGACTATCAAGCTATTTCATGGCTTGTTTTGCTTTTGTGTGTTTGTCTGTGGGATGATTCTTTCCTTTCCATGCTGGTATTTAACTCAGGATGTTGGTCCATAGGCAGCCATTCTGCTATGAGGCAGCAGCCCTGGCTTTAGGGGTCATATCAGTTCTTCTGTGCTTTGCTTTGTCTTGTCCTGTGAGACAGTCTTACACTGCAACTCAAGCTGCCTTAGAACTCATTCTGTAGTCCAGGCAGTCCCCCTGCATCAGCAGCCCAAGTGCTAGTATCACTGCAGTGCCTAGCTCCCCAAACTTAGTTCTCATTCTTGTCCTTTTCTCATTCAGATCTGTCACTCACTCTGTCCAATGCAGTCCTATGCTAGCAACTGCCACATCACATCCCTCTCCCTCCACACAACCTTCCCTTAAATACTGAAGGAACAGGAGAGATCACAAAGGATGGGGGTTGTAAAACCTTCATTCTAAAGAAGTACAAGAATTTTCATTTAGATATAATCTTTACCCTTCCAAGTTAATGCCAAAGGCATGTAGTTAATTTTAGAATTCTACTAGGCACACCCTCCCTGTCTCCCACCCTCCATCCCATTCCTTACTGTTGGAAGCTCAGTTCAAGCGTAAACTATAAACCTGAGCCTGGAGAGACAGCTCAGCACTTAAGAGAGTGCTCCTTTTCCGAAGGACCCCAGCTTGGTCCCAGAACCCACAGGGCAGCTTACAACCACATGTAACTCTTCTGGTTTCTTTGAGCGCTACATATATGTAGTATACATACATATATAGAAGCAAACATTTATACACATAAAATATAAAGCAATCTTTTTTAAAAGATTTATTTATTATGCATACAGTGTTCTGCCTGCAGGCCAGAAAAGGGCACCAGATCTCATTATAGGTGGTTGTGAGCCACCATGTGGTTGCTGGGAATTGAACTCAGGACCTCTGGAAGAGTGGCTCTCTACCTCTAAGCCATCTCTCTAGCCCTAAAGCAATCTTGTAAAAAACATAATTTCAAGATGATGAATTGGGGTCATACCTCTAATTGCAGCCCTGAGGAAGCAGAGGCACGAGGCTCATTGCAGGTGCTAGGCTAACACTGATTCCAGGACAGGTCAGGGAAACAGAGGCAGCAATATGGCTTGGCAGGTAAAGGTTCTGGCTGCACTAGCCAGACAAACTGAGCTCTGTCCCCGGAAAGCCATAGACAGGAGAGAACAGACTGCCATGATAACCTCTGACCAGTATACTGGTGCTATGGGAAAGAAAGAGAGAGAGAGAGAGAGAGAGAGAGAGAGAGCAAAGAAAAGCATGCATGTCCATCAGTAGTCAAATGGGCAGCACTTGTAGTTTGTGTAAACCCAGGAGACTAACATCTTCCTCTCTGCTGCCCACCATGCATGTGCCTCTGCCACAGTAGCCCGTGGAATGTCTCGCTGCCGTGTGCAGTGAAGAAGGGTTCACTGAGATATTTGAAACAACTAACTCTGGAACTTAAACACTGCAGAAATACTCTTTCTCAAAGGCACCCCTTGTAGTCTATTGTGCAAGTTCCTCCACATTTTAAAAAGGCCCCATTAGCATGTCTTAGTTATACATAATAATGGGTTTCATCAGGCCAACTTAATATAAATGTGTGCAATGTACTTTAGATGTGTTACCCCAATCCCCTCATTTACAGTTTTGTGTATTAAAAAATTTTAAAGGGGTTGGGGATTTAGCTCAGTGGTAGAGCGCTTGCCTAGGAAGCGCAAGGCCTTGGGTTCGGTCCCCAGCTCCGAAAAAAAGAACCAAAAAAAAAAATTTTAAAGACCTAAAGGATAACAATAATTCATAAAAAGAGCAGGTGAACTGATGACATCTTATTTTTATGATTTATTTGTATGTGCATGCATGCACAAGTCCAGTGAGGGCAGAAGAGGGTGTAGTACCCCTGAGCTAGAGTTACAGGAGACTATGAGCCTCCTGATATGGACTCCAGGAACAGACCCCAGGTCCTCTGCCAGAACGGTGGGTTCTCTGAATGGCTGAGCTCTCTCCAGCCCCCAGGCTTGTTACATGTTACATGTGCCTCTTTTCCCACCTTAGTGTTCGGAAACATCCTCGAACCAAGGAAATACAAATTACCTCTTCTGTCTTTAAAGTGAAAGCCTACGTGAGTATCGAGCTTGTTAACTACTCATTACAAATACAGTTGCCATCCTGGTGGCTTATGCTGTCCACTGATATGTGTATTTGTTATGACGGTGCTAAGTACTTATGAAAATCAAATGTGACAGGGCTCAGCTTCCTGGGGGTCAGCCCATGAGCCTGCTCTCAGGAAGAGAGAAGCAGAGACTCTGGAGGAATGCTACTTACTGCTTCTCTCTCAGTTCTGTCTTCAAGCTCTGGGAGAATAGCCCACTCCACTTTGAGCACTGAGGGCTTTTCCTAAATATTGTTCCAAACTCTTCCCACAATCCTTCCCAAAATAATAGGTCAGGTCTGTCACAGAAATACCCAGCATCCTGGCACCACCTCCTATACTCATTTGCTCTCTGCTGTTGTGATGAAGCATGGAGGAGACCCACACTTTGCCGTACAGACCCAGTGCACTACTGAGGGAAGCCAAGGCAGGACTGAAGCAGATTCCATGGGAAAGCTCTCCTTACTACCTCGCCTCATGGCTTGTTCAGACTGCTTTCTCATATGACCCAGACCACCTGCCCAGTGTAGGCACTGCCCACAGTGGTCTGGTTCCTCCTACATCCATTATTAAGGAAGATAACGCCCCACAAACTACCCACACACCAGTCCGATGGAAGGAGTCCCTTAAGAGAGATCCTCTCAGGGTTGGGGATTTAGCTCAGTGGTGCAAGCGCAAGGCCCTGGGTTCAGTCCTCAGCTCCGAGAAAGAAAGAAAGAGAGAGAGAGAGAGAGAGAGAGAGAGAGAGAGAGAGAGAGAGAGAGATCCTCTCTTCCCAAAGATAGTCTAGGTTTGGACCAAGTTGACCACAACCAAGTGGCACATGCAGTAGGTACCTGGACTCACCGAGTGGCTCATTGGTCCATAAAGTGCTTCTCTCAAACTGACAGATTCAGAAAAGGTACAAGCTTAGAATCCTAGCACTCAGGGGACTGAGGCAGAAGGCTATCAAGCTCTAGTCTAGCCTGGACTACATGATGGAACACTATCTCAACACCCACACACACCCTAAATAAGAAAAAAAGGAAGCCAGACATGATGGCTCACACCTGTAGTCCAGCACTAAGGCAGTATTGTCATGAGTTTGAGGCCAGCCTGGCACATAAGGTTAAATAAAGCACAACAAACGAGCAAAAACACCATGGGAAGACTACGATTGGACTATACACTCCTAAGGCAAGAGGTACAGTTGTGACATGTGTGTGCAATAGAGCTGTACTATTAATAATACTAGTGGTGGTTTATTGCCAATTATTATCTAAAATTTTTATATATGACTAATGATTTTTCTTTGTTTATTGAGATAGACATCTTGCTGTGTACTCCAGACTGGTCTCAAACTCAGTCCTTCTGCCTTCAGCCTTTAAAAAGCTGGGATTAAAGTTGTGTGCCATTACACCTGGCTATGTTTCCTGATGCTTGGGCAGAAATAAGTATGATAGTCAAAAACTTCAGTGTGGTTGAATATTAAATAATTACACTTTCTCTTTCCAGGACTCTCTGGGTGTGTGCTACCCTTCACCTAAAGAACATGAGCAGACATTCTCATATTTCGTTGTGGACCCCATCAAGCGACACGTGAATGTCCTGTATCATTGCTATGGTGTAGGGGAAATGGCTTAGTGCTGTTTATAAGCCATCTGTTCGCACTGCTCCTTAGTTCATGGTGTCTCTGTGTTAGCCCTAATGGGTAGATAAAAGGGCTCTTTGCAGACCAATCAAAGGCCACTGTAAAGAGCCCATTTTGAGCTGAAGAGAGCAAACACCAAAGTGCCTTTCTCTAAATTTGTCCAACATACTCATGCTAGAATCCCCGATAGATCTGTACCAAGTAGAAAGTCACAGGTTCATGTTCATTCTGTTAAGATGCAGCCACATCCCTAATTTCCTTCTTTAAAAATTGTTTTTAGTTTTTTGAGGTAGTGTCTCATGTACCCTAGGATAGGTGAGCCTTGAATTCAGTATGTAGCTGAGGATAGTCTTGAACTCCTGATTCTCTTGCCTCTACCTCTTGAGTGTTGTAATACAAACATGTACCACCAGGCCTGGCTCTATGTTACTGTTTGGGAAGCTAATTGATTCTGGATTAGAATAGAAACATTAAACATCTCTACCACCAGCCATTAATGTGAATTAATATGATTTTTTTTTACTTCAGTTCATGTAATTACATTTTTATCATTGCAGAAAGGTATATGTCTTGTTGGCATGACAGTGCACACCTTCAATCTCAATGCTCAGGAGGGAGCAGCATCGTTTCTCTATGAGTTCAAGGCCATTCTGATCTACAGAAACAAGTTCTAGGCTACTCAGGACTACACAGAGAAACCCTGTCTTGAAAAGTAAAAGGGGGAGTTCGGGGTTGGGGTAAAGAGATGGCTCAGCAATCAAGAGCACCGACTGCTCTTCCACAGGTCCTGAGCTCCCAGCAACCACATGGTGGCTCACAACCATCTGTAATGGGGATCTTATGCCTTCTTCTGGTGTGTCTGAAGATAGCTACAGTGTACTCATATGCATAATAAAAATAAATATTTAAAAAAGTAAAAAAGGTTTATATCTCTACAGATAGGAAAAACAGAATTCTTTTGCTTCATTTTTTTTTCCACCTAAAATCCTCACTTAAAAATAATTGTAAACTCTTGGAGCTACAGAAATGGTGTGACTAAGAGTACTAACTGTTCTTCCAGATGGTGCATGTTTAAGTTCCCATCACCCACAAGGCAGCTCACAACTGTCTGTAACTCTACGTCCAGGGGACCTGACAAAACACCAATGCATATAAAATAAAAATAATTTTAAAATAATTGTTAATTCTTATAATATAACAAATTAAACCTCTGGCTGCCACCCAGTTTCCAATTGACATAAAGTAGTGATATATACACTGTGGGGTACACGGCAGGGGTTAACACTGGAACCCAGCATTCGTGCGTGCCAGGCAACTGCTCTACTCACTGTGATACGTCAGCACAAGGCTTCACGCAGGTCAGGCTGGCCTCCAACCTGATGTACCAACCATGACCTTGAACTCTTGATCCTCCTGCCCCTACATCCTAAGTGCTGGGGTTACAGTTATAGGCCACCAAGAACTGTCTAGTCCTTAAATTTTAATTCTATAATTACAATAAATCTTTTTTGAAAAATTCTATGATTGATTGTTCTGTGACCCAAAGGGAACTATGTAACCTTTCTTTCTTTAGTTGCCTTTTCTGTAAACTGGAAGAAATAATAAGATCCTTTCATAAATTACAAAAATCAAAATATATCTCAAGTGTACAATGATGCCAAGTGTATAGTTTAAGGCTACACTTACGCTCAATTAGGGAAATTCAAATTAAAAAAAAAAACAAAAACAAAAAACCCTGAGAAGCAACTTGCCTGCTGGCGTCCTTGGGGTGAGAGTTGCATCTGTCAGATTACTGTTGCTTAGGCCAGCATGTAGACGAAGGCACGATTGCTGCATCCCCCTGGGCCCGGAGGGTGGGAGCTCCCCAGTGAACTGGATGTCAGTCAGTCAGTCAGTGTCACTTTTAACGACGTGCGTAAGCCTGCATTTGTTTCTGAGCACCATGTGCATGCCTGATGTCCAAGGAGGCCAGAAGAGGTGTCATGTCACCCACAAGTAGAGCCACTGCCAGTTTAACCACCACGTGGGTACTGGGAACTGAACCTGGAGCCTCTGCAGGCGCAGTAAGAGCTCTTACCTGCCGAGGCCTCGCTCTAGGCCCTGCCCCTTGTACATTCTAATGCACTAATTTGTTTAATATTTACCTCTCATAAAAACAGGACCTGTGCCTAGTTTTTGTGCTTTGTATTAATTTGTTTGTTTTATATGTGGAGGATTTGTTTGAGGAAGGGTCTCACAGTAGCTTGCAAGTCACTACATAGACCAAGCTGGCCTAAGTAGTCTTCTTGATGCTGCCTTCGGAGCACAGAGCAACAGGTGTGTGGTGCCACGCGGCTGCCTTGTGTGCTTTATATACCCTGGTTGACGCGTCATTTGAGAAGAGAAGCCATTCCTTAAGTTAGGCACATGAAGTGAGGCTGAGGGTTCCTTAGGAGCAGGGGGCACAAAGACAGAGCCCTCTGCAGGGCTCCTCAGCCCTCCAGCCAGCCATTGTCTACATGCCCATCCTAAGCGCTCTGCTCGTCCCCTCCAGTCATCCCTGAAGTACTTGCTGAAGTCTTAACTGTCAGAGCTGTATTTAGTTGTGCAGTGTGGGCTGAGATATGGAGCCTGGGAACATGCCTCAGGTGACACAATGCGGGGAAATTAGCAACAGCTTGCAGAAGCCATTTTTAAAAAATGCAAGCTGAGTCAACTGAGAGTGGAAAGGCTGTCAAGGTTCAGACAGCTGACCATGTCATGTGACAGCAGGCATCATCACTGTCATATGAATGGTATTCTGGGACTTTAAAACACTTTTCAAAAATCCCAGATGCTACTTAAGGAAGAAGGGCTCAGAATTATACCTTGGACATTAGATAGAGACATAGGGAAGGCTGGGAAATGCTAGACGCTGTAGTTCCCATGAGCAAAAATGAAGATACAAGCACAGGAGGCTTGGGAAGCCCGTGGGCACCTGCCAGCTTGCCGTACACTGGTGCCCTGTTCAGGACTCCATGCACAGGGGAAGGCAGCTTCTAGGGACTTCCTCACTGAAGCCAGAGCCATGGTGCTGAAACTTTCCGGCCATCATAGGCAGTAAGAGCCACTATCAGATAACTGGGTGGCGTGATCACATCACAAAGTAGTACCTTGCAAAGATTACTCATACTGATGAGCTAAAGGAAGTTCAGACACCAGAAAGATACTTGGAGCTGTCAAAGCAGCAGATTGACCAGCTTTAAAGAACTACCTGCTGTCTGGCTCTCATAAGTTAAAAACACTGAATGAATTAATACTTAGAAAAACAAATCAGGCCGGGGAATAGAGCTCTTTTGGTAGAGTGATTCTTAGTAGGCAAAAAGCCCTCAGAAACCAGAGAAGAAGAGAATCATGAATTCCATATACTGATCTTGAGGCCAGTGTGGGAGACATGAATTCTTATCTCCAAACAAAAATAACAACAAAGAGAACAAAGCCCACCAACAATGTGGAAGTGACGGGCCACCAGGATGGCTTTGTGGGGCCACCAGGATGGCTTTGATGGACCACCAGGATGGCTTTGTGGGGAAAGGTGCTTACTCATCAGACTGACCCCAGTGTAAGGAGACAACTGAAAGCTGTCCTCTGCCCCCACACCCATACCACAGCTGCTGCTTGTCTGCATCTATACAGCACGCAATAAATAAAATGTAATTACAAAACTTTAAATCAGAGCTGGGAACACAGCCCCATGCTACAGTACTTGCCTGGAGTATAATGTCCAGGGTTCAATCCCAGCACTGTAAAACAAATAGAGTAAGACAAAATCCAATGTGGCCCAAAAGAGGAAGAGTTAGTAAAATGAGTGGGTTCTGAGGTGACAGGGCTCTGAGGACCCGGAATTGGGATCTGTGGGAGGAAGTTGTGGTTAGCCAGGGGAAATCCCTCAGCTGAGCCCTCCCTTTTTCTTGATTCTCAGGCCTCTATGCTCTGATTCACAGGCCCATGGGCATTGTTCTAAACCATGCTCAACCAGCTTTGCTCCCTCACACTTTTCAAAACAGATTTGCAGATCCTACAAGCTGGTTGGAGGAGTCTTAAGGAAAAGGATATCCTAAATTCTTTTACCCAATTACTCACCACTAAATGTTACAAACTAATGTAGCTGGGTGTGGTACACACCTATACTCCTAACACTTGAGAGGTGTGAGTTCCAGGCCAGCCAGGGATGTACAGTGAGCCTCTATCTCAAAACAAACAAATGGAATCTCGCACTTAGGAGACAGAGACAGGCAGATCTCTGAGCTTGAGGCCAGCCTGGACTACAGAGTGAGTTTCAGAACAGCTAGGACTACACAGAAATCCTGTCACGAAAAACAAAACAAAACAAAACAAAACAAAACAAAACAAAAACCCAGCATCCATCCCGTGGATGTTTCTGTAATTGCCACACAATAATGTTCTAGCCACAGTCTACATGTATGAACAATATTTTGGAGTGGTGAGTGACCTGTGTAGTCTCTGTATTAAAGAGGTCAGGGCACATGGAGGGGTGGTAGTATGGCAAGTGAGGGCCCCTGGTCTACAAATTGATGCCTTGACTAAAAACAAAACAATAGGAAGCTGGAGAATCGATGCAAAGGTTAAGAGTTGCTGCTCTTAAGAGCACCCTGAATGTGGTGCCCAGCACGCATGTCAGGCTGCCCACAGCCATTTATCTCTGCAGTGCCAGGGGACCCAACACCCTTTTTGACCTGCCTGCACATTCACACATTAAAAAAAAGTTTTCAAAGAGTATGCTTTCCTCTTGTCCTGCCCATCCTCTGCAAAAAGGTTAAAATTTAATAAAATTTAAAGGTGTATTTTAATCATGTATGTGTGTGGGTGTGGGGGGGTGGTGTTCAAGTGCTCATGGAGACCAAAAAGGGTGTCGAGTCCCCGAGGTAGTTCTAAGTGGCCCAGTGTGAGTGCTGGGAATCAAACCTGGTCCTCTGGAAGAGTGCTACACACCCATGATCCCTGTACTATCTCTTCAGCTCTGATATAACTTTTAAGAGAACATTGCGCACTTTGAAAGACCTCCATGACCACTGTGTGGTTAATGAGCTCAAGAGGCCACACAGAAGTGGGAAAACAGTATCTGAAGTATCAACTAAGACAAGCAGCATGAGCCAGACAGCTCCAGTGAAGGTGGAGTATTATAGAAGAACTGGGCCCTCTCCCCAACCTGCTCTTGGAGTTTTAACTGCTAGTTCCCTAGAAGTACTTGGAGACAGTACTTAAGAGATAATTAAAATAAAGCTAGGTCCTATGGCTGTACCCATATGGGTAGGTCAATCTTACTGGTGTTCTTAGAAGGAAAATAGGTTAGAATGCAGACAGGAGCTGGGCAAGATGTCTCAGGGATCTAGGAGGAGGTTGCATAAACCTGGCTACCTGAGTTTGGTTCCCAGAACCCAAGAAACAACTCCTAAAAGTATCCTGTGGCTTCCACAATATATGTCACACACACAGAGAGACACCCTAACAGACACATCACACACACACAACCAATAATATATATTTTTTAAAGAATATAGTCTAAAAGGGAAGAATATGCAGAAACCAGGAATAAAAACAAGGATTAAACCTCACAAAGGCCTTGACCTCTAGGGCTGTGGGGAAAGTTTTTGTTCTTAAGTTGCCCAAGTCTGCATAGTTTGTTGTGACAGCCTTCCTAAATAATATACAGAGGAAAGTGGATGTGTTTCAGATGCAGCCTTAAACCCAGAAGCAGTGTGATTTGCTGGTGAATTTCAAGGAGATTTGTGTGCTGCTCCTGGTTTAGAACTCTAGGAACAATTAGAAATTAGTGTGGCAGCAACAGTGAACAGGGCTTTGAGATGAAGAGGGACTGGACTTAATGGGGCGGGATTCTGTGTGTGTAGGGGAGCCTTGGGAACCAGACAAGTATGCACATGATGTTCCCACTGCTAACTTCTTCATAGCTGATGTTACTGGGAGGTACATAGTGGGAGCCACCATAGTTTTCAGTGGGTGAGCAAGGATGAACACACCCCTTGAGAGAACTGGGGTGGAATGGTAAAAGATTGATGGGAACAGGAAAGATGAGATGGGGACTGGGAGAGCAGCCAGGAGTTAACTGGAAAAACTGAGGTATGAGTTGAGAAAGGGCTGATTTCCCCAAGAAGGTCATCGGGACTAATGACACATCAGTAGCACACAGACAGGTAGACAGACAGACAGACAGACAGACAGACAGACACACACACACACACACACACACACACACACACACACACACACACACACCATCTACCAATTTCTGTGTAGACAGCAATCCTACTTAAATCATCTCGCGTCTTGAAGCAGCCTATTTAGAGTCAGGATTGGTGCCACACGTGCTTTGTATAGAAACGGAATAAATGCTGGGATTGCAGACATGCACCACTACAGCCATCTAGAGAAGTGATATGTTTTTCTTTCTAGTGAAGTTTATTGAAGAGTTCTTTGGTCTGAGCAAATCACACACCCCAGTATATCCAAAAAGCATCTGTGATGAAGGCACTTTTCCATACAAACACCACACAATGCCTCAGTGGCAGCCACATGTAAGACGTTCTCAGTCTGGATTCAGCAGCTGCCCTATCAAACAGTACAGAGCAACTCCCTGGAACTTCTGATTCTTCCCCTGGGCTCCTTTGTCCTTCAGTTCCAACACACTGCCATTCCAACTCATCGCAAATGCATGGACTTCACAGAAGAGAGCAAGTTCTGACCTCTCTAAACAAAACATATCACTGAAGAATGTGACGTTATACTCCATACACATAGAGAAGACATGGATTAATCAGATGGGCATAAATGATGTACTATCTATGGTGTGTGCTGTACCATTAGCTGAAGAGGACTCAGAGAGCTGTAGCAGAATGACTGAAGGGTTGAGGAGTAGCCTGTGTCAAGGTTAAGTAACTGATGCTATTAACAGAAAAAGACATATGAGCTTTCTCATGGTATTCCAGCCTGAGAGGGGATTCAATAGTATCAACCATTCATTATTGATCAGACAGAACCCAAGACATTACACAGACAGTAAGAGTATTTCCAAAGTTTTGGCATTTTAAATTCTTTTTTTAAGATTTATTTATTTTATATATGTGAGTATACTGTTGCTGTCTGCAAACACACTAGAAGAGGGCATTGGATCCCATTACAGATGGTTGTGAGCCACCATGTGGTTGCTGGGAATTGAACTCAGGACCTCTGGAAGAGCAGTCCGTGCTCTTAACTGCTGAGCCATCTCTCCAGCCTCATTTTAAGTTCTTAAAAGAAATTTAGCTTTTGTTTGATTTAAAAGATTAATTTTTAATCAGCCAGTGGTGGCATACAACTTTATTTCCAGTACTCTGGAGGCAGAGGTGGCAATTATCTGAATTTGAAGCCAGCCTGGTCTGCAGACCAAGTTCTAGGACAGATATCCAGGCTACAGAGAAACTCTGTCTCAAATAATGATGATGATGATGATGATGATGATGATGATGATGATGATGATGATGATGATAACAACAAAACTTATTTTTATTTTTGTGTATATGCATAATGTATGTGCACGTATGCATGTGCATGTGTCATGTCTGTGCTTATTTGTGGAGCTGAATCTGCAGACAGATCACCTGGAACTGGAGTTCCATGAGTGCTGGAGTCTGAACTCTGGTCCTCTGCAAGCACAGCAAGTACAGTAAGCTATGGAGCCATCTCCCCAGCCCTGAAATACAGTTTTTAATTACATTTCTACTTGTTAAAAATAAATAAATTTTACTTTATGTGCATGGATGTTTTGTCTACAGGTTATGTCTTTATACAAGTACTTGTCTGGTACTTGCAAAGTCCAGGATAGGGCGCCATATCCTGTGTAACTGGAGTTAAAGAAGGTGGTATACCACTATGGGGTGCTGGAAATGGAACTTAGGTCCTCTGGAAGAACAGCACGTGTTCTTAACTGCTGAGCCATCTCTTCAGCCCTAATTAATTGCTCTAAAGACATTTATGTACCATAGGTCATGTTAAAGATATGCATATGTCAGAACTGCACCCACATCACACCTATTAAACCTCAAATAGCTGGGCATGATGGCATATACCTTTAGTCCCAGCACTTGCAGGCAGAGGCAGGCTTAGATCTGTGAGTTCAAGGCCAACATGGTCTACATAGTGAGTTCCAGGACAACTATGGCTATGTAGAGAGATATACATACAGGCAAGACTCATATACATAAAGATAAATAAATCGGTTTAAAGCTGATAACCCATAGGTTTTGCTCTCCTAACTTGGTTTGCTGAGACAGATCTGTGATTGTAACTTGCTTTTCTGTATGCTGAGTCCGTACTGTTAGAGAAAGGCCCACTCCTATCAAATATGCGTGTTGTGTAGTATTATAAAAACTATAGATGCATATAGGCTGCCTCTGTAAAATACACTTATATATGGGAGCCGAGACAGAAGAGGAGAAATGCTTGCTGCAAGTTGGGCTAGAAAGTGAGAACTTTCTCAGAAAACATAAGCAAAAGTTACATACACCGTAGTATAATTTTCCTTTAGAATTCTCATTTGTTCTGTTTTGAGACAGGGTTCTGATTTGTGATCCAGGTCTTGTTTTTAAAATTAAAAAATCATTTGTATAAATTTTATGCATCTAAGTAAACACTGCACTGTATAATCCCATTACCTCATCATGTATCCCAGAAATGTCTATATCTAGTACATAACACACATTTAGTTGATTGTTGAAAAGACTTTCTTGATAACACTCCGGTTCACGTAAGGTGAGACTTTGGCTGTGTCTGTGATGCTCTGTCATGACAGGCAAGTATGCTGCACGGAGCTACATCTCCAGCTTGATGTTGATGTTGTTGTTGTTGTTGTTTTGTTGTCGTTATTTAAAAAACTTTTTTTCAAGATGGATTCTTCCACAGATGTGAGGCATATCAGCAACCTCATCACTGAGCAGGCTGAGGGAAGATCTTATGCTTGAGGGCAGTCTACATAACAGGAACTTGTCTCAAAACCCAAACTGACCTGGTGACCGTCAGTCTTCCTGCCGTAGCTCCCCACATAGCTGGAGAGGCAAGCATGGCTCTGTGCCTGGTCTGTTTAAACATGTTCACCCTCTGTCGACGGACAGCGAGGATAGTCCTAGTTTCTTGCTATTGTGAACACAACAGCAATAAACACAGATGTACAAGCATGTCTGTACGAGGATGTGGAGTCCTTCAACGCATATGACCAGAAGCATAGTGCTGGGCCATATGGTAGTTCTCTTTTCTAGGTTGTAAGAATCTCCCTTCTTGCTTATCATGGCTACCCTAGTTTATGCTCCTCACAGCAATGACTAGGGTCCTCTTCTCCCACATCCACAGTACCTGTCACAGCACTAACTGTTACTTTTATTCCATAAAAAAAAAAAAATTGAAGACTGGGAGGGAGATCAACATTAGAGTACTTGCCTGCCTGTGTTTGAACCCCAGCACTGAAAAAATTAATAAAAACTCAGGCAAAACTCGTCAACACTTAGTAAATATTACAGTATCTTGCAGGCATAAGGCCTAGAAGCTTCAAACAGTCTCAAGAGTACAGTAGAGAGCAAAACATTTGAGATTCGAGCCCAAAACTCTGCAGTGAGTTCAGAGATCCCCATATTCATTCTCTCTCTCTCTCCCCCTCCCTCTTTCTTCCCTCCCTTTCTCCCCCTCCCTCTTTCCCCTCCCCCCTCTCTCATATTCTCTGTCTTTCTGTCATATTCGCTCTCTCTCTCTCTCTCTCTCTCTCTCTCTCTCTCTCTCTCTCATATTCTTCCTCCCTCCCTGCTTCCAATTTTTACATTTACTGCGGATCAACAGCAAAGAGCAGAGCAGAAAGTAGAAGTGGACTTTTGGAATCGCAGCTTTTCAAAGCTCCAGCATAAAAGTAGCCCACATTAGGAAGTGGTTGAAGGTAAGTAATGGAGGTGATTCTAGTTCCCTGACTTGAACAAGTGGATGAATTGTGCTAGCATTAACATGGTGAACCAGAGGGACGTGGCTGGGTGGGAGGGTGTGCTGCTGGCGTTTTAGGGGGATGGGAGTGAAGAGCTCAGTGTGTTAGGCTAGCAGGTGAATAACAGAGTGGTGGTCATAAGCCTAGCACTAGTCTAGACCGCCTTCCCCACCACCAGCTGCAGCGCAGAGGACCCTGGCTGCAGGAGGCTCTGCAGGTGAACAGAGACTGACTCAGGGTGGCCTCCTGTCTCAGAAGCCATTCATGGAGAGAAGAAAGGTAAAGCAAAATTGTAATAAGGGTGTGAGAGGTAGCTACCTACAGATACCAGAAAATATGACATGACATCATAGATGTAGGGCACCAATCCACCCAGTTATGGGTGTCCCTTCAGTTGCCCCACGATTTTAAGAGGTTGGGGACGATCTGATCTTTTTTTTTTTTTCCTGGGCATGACATCACACTAAGAAACAGTTACCAAACCAGGGACATTCCAAATAATTGCTTTTTTTTTTTTTTTCTCAATACAGGGTTTCTCTGTGTAGCAGTGGCTATCCTGGAAATCACTCTGTAGACCAGGCTGGCCTTGAACTCAAAGATCAGCTTGCCTCTGCCTACCTCCCTATTGCTGAGATTAAAAAGTGCTCTACCACTGCCTGGCTACTTTTGATTTTTTTGTCCAGGATATCTCTATGTAACCCCAGATGGCTGGAATTCATTTACCAGGCTGGGCTCTAACTTGTGGACATACTTCTGAGTCAATCTCCCATGGGGAATTACAGACAGGCACCACCATACTTGGCTGTTTATTTACTTCATCATTGTTTGTTTGAGATGGATACTAATTAGGTAGCATAGGCTGACCTTATACTTGCTGAAATTCTCCTGCTTCAGCCTCCCAAGTACTGGGATTACCCTCATGAGCTCGGTCCCTAAACATGTACAGTTTAATGCCTTTAACACATGATAACCCATGCACAAAATAGTGTGCCAGTCACCTGGAAATTAGAGAATGTTCTTATAAGACTAATTTATGGGCTGGAGAGACAGCCCAGCGGTTAAGAGCACTGGCTGTTCTTCCAGAGATCCTGAGTTCAATTCCCAGCAACTATATGGAGGCTCACAACCATCCGTAATGGGATCCAATGCCCTCTTCTGGTGTGTCCAAAGACAGTGACAGTGAACTCACATACATGAAATAAATAAACTTAAAAAAAAAACACACACAAGAGGAGAGGCTGACACAGCTCCGTTCTCATCTGGAATGTTCTGAACAACTATAGATGGGTGGGGGGCTAAAACGAAGCAGAGGGAAATTCTATTGTTATAGAGTCCAACTGATCACAAAGTTAGTGACCTACAGGCATTGATAATGGTCTATGACAGTGGTAGATATTTTTTAAATGTTCTATTATTTCTTTTATGTGTCTGAATGTTTTGCCTGAATCTATATCTGTGTACCATGTGCCTACCTAGTGACTGAAGATGGTGTTAGTTCTCTTGGAACTGAAGTTACAGGAGTTGTGAGCTGCTATGTAGATATATGCTGGGCCCCTGGAAGAGTACCCAATGCTTTTAACCCCTGCATCATGCCTCCAGCCCCCAGTGCAGGGTCTATTGTGAAGATGCCTCCCAAGTGGGGCATGGTGGTGCATACTCTAAGCAGTAAACAGGAGGCTGAGGCAGGAAGATTGTGAGTTCAAGACCATCTTATCTCAGGAAACCACATACAAAGATAAGCTACCTTTCAGCCTCAAGGGAACATAAGAACTCAAAAAGGGGTGGTCAAGCAAGAAGACAAAAGACTGAATACCCATTTGTCCTCATCTCTTACTCATTTCTGACTGAAGTGTGAGAAACAATGGTGTAGTGGTTTGAATATGCTTGGCATTATGAGGTAGGTGTGACCTTGTTGGAGGAAGTGTGTCACTGTGGAGGTGGGCCTTAGACCCTCCTCCTATCAGCCTATGTCTGCTCCTGGCTTCCTTTGGATAAAGATATAGAACTTTCAGCTCCTCCTACATCATGCCTCCCTGGATGCTGCCTTGCTTCCTGCCACGGTAATGGACTGAACCTGTAAGGCAGCCCCAATTAAATGTTGTCCTTTATAAGAGTTGCTTTGGTTATGGTGTCCCTTTACAGCAAAGAAACCCTAACTAAGACAAATGGTAAGGGACACAGTGTTGATCCAGTTATCACAGCAAGTGTGTTCTTTAAAGGCTGGTGAAACTTTATTCACTAAAGCACATAAGCGCATTAATTCCAGTGTCCATGGTAGTAAAGCTATAGTTAGAGGACAGCTTCCATTGCAACCCTTGCTTAGTCACTTTTCTTCTAAAAGTTTCCTTTCAGGTGTACGTTTTGCTATTACGAGACAGGAATAGCCCTAGTTCCTTTTAAACTTACGGTGTCAATAACTGGCCTTAAGCTTTTGACCCTCTGCTTCCCGCCGTGCCACCGTGCCTACCTGAGACGGCATCCTATGTAGCTCACCCCAGCCTACAAGTTTGGCAATTCGCCTACCTGCCTACCATCTTTAGGTATGATTTCAGTTCAACCTTTAAAAAAAACCACCAAGAGTCTGTGTAGCTAGCCCAGCTGGCTTGACATTCACCTTGTCGAGTAGGTCGTGGAGTAGATCGACCTGATCTCAAGAGATCACCTGCCTCTGCCTCTCCAGTCCTGGATTAAAGGAATGCATCACCAAGTCTGGCTTGAGTTCACCCCAACCCCACACGCCTACACAGAGATCTGCCTGCCTCTGTCTCCTGAGTGCACTATTAAAGGCATGCACCAGCACTGTCTGCCACTCCAACTTTTACTGCAGATATTTTGTCCAAAGGTTTTGCTTGTGGCTTAACTTTTGGCTTTGAGAAAGAGGGAGTGCTGTCAGGATTCAAAAAGAGCTGTGATCCCACAGGCTTGGCCACTACCCATGAAGTAATCTGCAAACACAGGGCAATGGCAATGGCTGACTACCAAGACCTCGCCTTGTGCCACACACTGGGCCAAGGACTTCATATCTGTTGACTCATTTAATGTCTCAACAACATAAGAGACATGAGGTGGACATAATTACAAAATTAAAAAGCAGGAAGTAGTTTGTTCACTATCACACAGCTCCTAAACTCAGAAGGTCCAGAGCCTACAAGACTGTGGCTAAATGCCTTGGCACTTGGTGGGGTGTGAACTAATTGTGGGGTCAGTCCTAGGGTACATTTACCCTTCTTCCTCTCTAGGACAGGAAACAGGCTACGGAATAGTTGATTCAAACCTTACCTGTCTGAAGCTAGATCACTCCGCTCTACCACACAAGCAAAAGACTGCTGCTTAGAATTCTTCCGGGCATGTCTGGACTAGAGAAAGAGATTATCTTTTTGCTCAAGGGTCCTTTCTTTGCTTAATCCTATTTATACCTGTTTCACTCACACTGCAGACAAAATCATTAACACAAGAAACCAGATTTCTGGAGAAGAAATTTCTGTGTTTAAAATCAGTGTTGCACAACTCTGGAAATATACTCAAAAAGCACCAAACTGCTTAAGTGGAAAACTATAGTTATGTGAGTTATATTTCAATGAAACTATTTTTTGTTCTGTACCTCATGACTTCAACAAGGGACTGAAGAGATGGCCAGTCACGAAAAGTACTGGTTCCTAAGAGGATCCAGGTTCGAATCCCTGCAACTACATAGCTTCTCACAACCAGTTGTACTCCAATTCCACAGAATCTAACCCCCTCTTTCGGCCGCTGTGAGACCTAGGCAAAGACATATATAGTCAGGCAAAACACCCAATATCAATAATTAACTTAAAAAACACAGATTTTTATCATTTTTTATTCCAAATAGGCTTCTGATAGAAGACTGACACACAGAGAACGGGGTTAAGGTGCTCTCCATTGAGGTTCGTGTCCTGTTCTCTTCACATTGTCTAACCTTGTACCAAGCACAAGAAGGAAAACCAACATGCTCCTTCAAGTTCAACAGTGACTTTTGTTTGGAGTTGATGTTCCCAGTGAAATATCAAGTCTTGATGTTAAAAAATTGGCATGATTTTTCACTTAAAAAAATGGTTTGCTGAGCAAGGCTGCCCACATTTGTAATCCTATCCCTTTATAGGCTGAGGTAGGGGGAGCGGAAATTTAAAGCCAGCCTCAGTTATGTAGTGAGTTGAAAGACAGTCAGTGCTCCAAGTGAGATGGCTCAGGGTACCTGAGTTCGATTTCTGGGACCCACAGTCAGGAAGAAAACAGATCCCAAAAATTGCCCTCTGACCTTCACCTGTGCAAGTGTGCTCACTCAATCAATATAATTAGAAAGAAGAAAGGAAGGAAAGAAGGAAGGAAAGGAAGAAAGAGAAAGAAAAGGAAAAGAAAAAAGAAAGAATAGAAAAGGAAAGAGAACGAATTTACAAAAACCGGGCTAGCAGAGGCCCTCACTTGGGAATCCTAGTAGTCGGGAAGTTGTGGCACGAAGATTGTCCGGAGTTGGAGGATATCCTTGGCTACAGGGCTAAACCTGCTTAAAGCAAAACTTTTTAAAAAAGTAATACTATGCTTCTTTTTGTTAGATACTCTGAGTCAACTCCTGGTTCCAAGCTTCACTGTGTAATCATTTACACCCGCCCTCAAGTGTTTTGTTGTTTCTTCTTCCAACTTGTGGTAAATGGAATCAATGTTAAAACGCGGACCGGATTAAAATCAGTGCAGGCGAACAGCGTCGCCTTTGCATCCAGCCTGCCCAGCGGGCTGTCGGGATTTCTGGCGGCCTTGGCGTTGCGCGCCGGTCCGGCAGGGTCTGCGCCCGCAGACGCGCCGCTCCGGGCCGGCCGGTGGGTGCGCACGCAGCGCGGTCGCCTCCGGGTCACGTGCGGCAGGGAGTCTGCAGGAATGTAACGACGCGCAGGGAAAGTTTCCCGGGGCCCGCGGATTCGGTGCGGGCGGGCGCGCAGAGGAAGGAAGAGCGACGAGGAGGCGGAGCCCGCGAGGCGCGCGGGCGGGCGCTCCTCGCAACTTTTTAGTTTGGGCGTCTAGAGCCGAAGTTTCTGTCTCAGTTGGGACGCCGCCGCGGCCCGGGGCAAAGAAAGGGAGGAAGGAAGGAGCTCACGAAGGGGAGGGGAGGGGGCCTCGGGCAAGGAGTGCAGGGCGATGCGGGCGCGCGACGCAGCCCCCCGAACCTGAGCGCAGCGCCCCGAGCGTCGAACGAGGCCGCAGCCATGGAGCCCGCGCAACAGCCGCCGCCCCAGCCGGCCCCGCAAGGCCCCGCGCCGCCGTCGGTGTCTCCGGCCGGGACCCCCGCGGCCCCGCCCGCACCCCCGGCGGGCCACCAGGTCGTGCACGTCCGCGGGGACTCGGAGACCGACCTGGAAGCGCTTTTCAACGCCGTCATGAACCCCAAGACGGCCAACGTGCCACAGACCGTGCCCATGAGGCTTCGCAAGCTGCCCGACTCCTTCTTCAAGCCGCCTGAGCCCAAGTCCCACTCGCGACAGGTAAGGACAACGCGGGGGCCCGGGGCCGCGTGGGGGTGCTGGGCTGGGGGTTGTTTTCGCGGAGTTGGCGGCCGCGGGGGCAGCACAATGCGCGCGCCTCCGCTCCGCACCTTCGCTCCGACCATGGGGGAGGGGAGGTGGGGGGAGGGGGCCCGGCGTCCCGTGCAGGACTCCAGGCCTGGGGTACACGGTCTCCCCTTCCCGCTCCACTGGAGTGTCCCGTGGAGCCGCGTTAACTACCCTCTTGTTTTCCCGTGTCGGTGAGGGGTGGGGGTTGAACCGGTCCATTGAGTTTCTGGTTCCTTCTCGTCCCCTCCCCCTCCCTCTCCCGAAAGCTTTTCTGCTCTCGCGGCCCAGGCGCGGTCCGGGTGCAGGGTTCGGTCTCCCCTGCCCCGGCGATCCCGAGAGTTGGCCGAGCTCCCTCGTCCTCCGCTCGCCTCTGCGGTACCCTGGAACTCGCGCGGGCGGGATCCTTTCACACTCGGTGGGCTCACGTGTCCCTTTCCCAATCGTAACCTATTATTTACTGTTCGGCCCGAAAGCTTTTAAATGAGCCACGTCTGTGCGTTGCGCAGGAGCTCGGCGCGCTCACGGTGCAGAGGTTTCTGCGCTGGCCTTTGATAGCGCGTTGCAGGTTGACTCATAGGCCGAGTTCTGCCTGGCTCAACTGTGATTAAAGGTAATGTTTGGGAAGCAATGACTAATTCCAGGCTCGCCATTGCTCTTTAACTGACTGCGGATGTGAACATGGCTGCTTATCCACATCCACGACGCCTGGTTATTTTCCCAACTGGATCCAACACAGAAGTGAAACCGTTTCAAAGTATTAACATTCCGATAGGTCCTGGTAGATTTTTCTTCAGTGTCTTTTTCCCCTCCCGACCCCCCCTCCCCGCTTTCTCTTTTTAATTACTTAATTTTTAAAGAACTTGCTTTAGGCTAAACCAGTATAGGATCTTTGCCCAAAACTTAATTGGTTTTCCAAACACTGCCATGTTGTTAGCCCACTCGGGCTGTAACTTGAGTGGAAAGAAGAGTTTCCGCCCCCACTCCAGCCCCCCTCCTAGGCAGGCCTGCTGTAGAACCGGGTTGTTGGAGCCACGAAAATCTCGATTAACCTCCTACAAAAAGTCTACTTACGGAGGAAGGAAAAGTTATGTAGCTGCTAGTCTAAATAAACTCTTAATTTGTAACAACAGTAGACCTAGATACTATTCATTGCTCCCTCCCCCAAGTGGGATTCTGTACTCACTGAACTAATGTATGTTGGCATGCAATTGAGAAACGGTCGGGGAAACTTTGAAGGAATATCCAGACTGAACGCTCCATTTTGTAGCACTTAGCAGTCAGAAGGAATGTACCCGGGAAAGTATGCAGTACCTAGTTCCACTGGGTCGTTCGTGGGTACTTTTGCCTTCTCTCTATCGTTTTCAGAGAAATTCACCTTTTCTATGTGCTAATGATTTCCTAAAATTTAATCTTACCTAGAAACTCAAAAACAGGGGTTTTTGCTATGGGGCTTTAAATGACTGCTGAGGCCCTTCAGTCTTCTTATCAAAATTAATTTAGAAAAACAAATGTTTTGATAATCCTAGTTCCAATAAAAGGATTAGATTATGAATAGTATGTATCTGAGTTTGTAAATAATCATCTATAGGCTCCTGCCTGAGAATTCTTATATCCCCTCTGGCTTGGAAAAACTACTTTACAGACAAGTTCATTCCTGATACCTGTCTAACATTGATCTGACTAGACCCCAAATTCGAATCATTGGGGTCTTTGCAGATTTTTCCTTTCTCCCTCCCCCTGTTATTTGTGTGTGAATCCACAAATTAAAACTGAATTGATAAAGTCTTTATTTTCTAGGCCTGTTCTCTTCATTGGGGAGCTTTTAGCATTGGTGCAGTTCTGAGCCTCTGAATTCATTAAACGTATAATTTATAATGGTTGATTTATTGATCACATTTGTTCACAGTCAAAGTGACAGATGGGGGGGACATTAGATATTTAAAACAAAGAAAAAGTGCACAGTCATCTCCAGGTTTTGTTCTAGAACCTGGAAAAGCAACCACACTGCTTAGAAAAATTACTGATTTATTTATTTTGGGTTGTATGGGGTAATCATTGTTCTCTGCTGCTAAGTCACCTTATTAGCCTAGTCCTTGTTTTCACACTGTCTAGGGGGCAGACATTAATTCACATGGACTGTTCGTCAGTGAAGTAACATTTACATTGTGCTGACTTTCCTTTGCTGTTCCTCATAGGCCAGTACCGATGCGGGCACTGCTGGAGCCCTGACTCCCCAGCACGTTCGAGCTCACTCGTCTCCAGCCTCCCTGCAGCTGGGGGCCGGGACACTCACGGCCAGTGGTGTTGTCTCTGGCCCGGCCGCCACCCCTGCTGCTCAACATCTCAGACAGTCTTCCTTTGAGATCCCTGATGATGTACCATTGCCAGCAGGCTGGGAGATGGCCAAGACCTCTTCTGGTCAGAGATACTTCTTAAAGTAAGTGAGGATGTTGCTGGGAGGTGGCAATGTCGGAATGACTATTCGTATTATTATCTTTTTCAAAACATGATTCAATTATTTATTACTTTGCTGTTGCAAAAAATGGAACTCAGCCTATAAATGGTAAACCAGCATATTTTACCATTGAGCTGCACCCCCAGCATGCTTGTTCTCCCCCCTACCTCCCTCTCCCCCTCCCTCCCTTCCTCCCTCCCTCTCTTTCTCTCTCCACACACACACCCACCCACCCTTTAGGATTGGTCATATCTTGAAAGCCTGATTCATTCTTGGTTCAGAGACTGTTTGCAAACTTTTGGCAAAATGAAATAATTTCATTTTGAGTTTGTATCAAATTTGTTAATTAGCCTGGCACAAAACAGAAAAAAACATGAAAAAATATAAATTTTTAAATACCAAACCTGGCATAGATATGTTTTATTATCTCTTGTGCCCCACCTCATGTCTGTGTGTCTATTTGTCTCTGCCTGTGTTGGGGGGCAGGGAGGGGTGGTCTTCAAGCCAGGACCTTGTGCAGTCTTTCAGAGTAAATGGTTGGTAGAGAAGGAAATATAGGACTTGGGGAAGAGATGACTTTACAATACTTAAATTGTGAAACAGCAAATACTTTAGAAGTATTTCCATGTCATTTAACAGATTCCCCTCAAAATGTGAAGAAAACATTAGTCGTGAGGTTTGGCCTCCAATCGCATCCTGACACACTTCGTTTTCAAAAGCAGTATCTGCTCTGGGAAAATGTGAGCAGACCACTGTCCTCCTCCCTCCCCAGTCTTTTTGTCTTCAACAAAATGGCAAAATTACATTCATCTGAAAAGGACAAAATGAAATTTTATCCCCTCTAATTTTGGCTTTGGAAGTAAAATTAATTTTCTAGAGCTTATTTGAATTAAGTATACAAAGTATCTTAGACTGATTGTTACAGACTTCAGATTGTTGTATTGTTCCTTGAATTGGTAACTGGGTTTAGATACTGAAGGGAAGAACAATACTCATTTTGATTCAGATTCCTCTGACAATTGGCAGGAAATGTAGCAGGTTTTATTGGATTGGAGGACACGGGTAACAAGAGTTCCCCCACCCCTGCCTGGCCGCTCTGTTGATTGCCTGGGTGGGTTGGTTGCTACTTTGTGTTTGTTGTGGTTTTCCAGGCAGGGTTTCTCTGTGTAGCCCTGGCTGTGCTGGAACTTGCTCTGTAGACCAGGCTAGTCTTCAACTCAGATCATCCTGCCTCTGCCTCCCAAGTGCTGGGCTGAAAGGCTTGTATGAGGTGTCCCACGTTGCTTACTACTTTAAGGATAGATACTCGTGATAGAGATACTTCAGGACGACACCACTGGAGGAGAGTTGATCTGGATCTTGGAAAGGGACCCCACCACCCTTTTTTTGTTGTTGTTTTGTTGCCACCCTCACCCCCTATAACTTTGTCTTTTTTTTTTAATTTTTTTTTTTTTAAAGAAAGAAAAAAAAAAAACAGTCCTGGTAATCATTTCAAAGGGTCGGGTTTCAAGGAGAACAATAAAGGGCCTGAGACTGTAAAGTACACAGGAGCCTGGCAAACTCATCCACAAGGGCCAGATCTTTCCTCCTTTAAGCAGCTGTCCAAAGTAAATGACTTGGAAGAGGGGCTGGCTGTGAGAAAGAGCCCTGTGCTGAAGGAGAAGGGAGGGGAAACAGGCCAGGTTGTTAGGGAGGAAAAGAAAGGCTTAGGCTTGCTGAACCCTCCCTGCTGTGTCCCGTGCTGACCTGGGGAGATTTTAAACAGCTTAAAAGCCTGCAGGCCTTCAGTTGTGGCTGGGGCTGAGCAGAAGGTTAAAGAGCAACATTTATGCTGTTTTTACTCTTGTGTTTTCTTGAAATTGCTTGTTTGGTGACATCTGCATTTTCATTATTTGAGTCAGCAGTCATTTTTTTTGGAGCTGAACTAAAACCACATTGTAGGTTCTTGCTTTTAAAAACTTTGAATGATTCTTTCCACAAAATGTAATTGCTTCATGGGTGGAGTTTTATAGATGCTGCACCCTGCCTCCATCTCCCCACTCAGCATCCTCACCTCTTTCCAAGGGGGTTCGGGAGAGCTTTCTTTAGGAAGCAAACACTAGCAGGAAGTGAGGAAACCTGAGGTTGCTAGTGGAAGTCAGAGCTGCTTCTGTGATAAATGGGCCTCTGGTTCTGCTGAGGTAGGCAGCAGTGGCCTGAGGGGCTACCGACCGTACAGCAGGTGAACTGAGTCACTGGATCTGATAAAGATCATGTAGAGGCCTCGAACTAGATGGAGAGATGGAGTCTAGTCTTTGGTAGTTTCTGAGGAGTAAACTACTTCATGATCAATATGCAGTTTAGAGAAGAGATGTGAAGCAGAACTTTCCCTCTCCCGGTTGGTTTCACTGGTGTTCCAAATGGATATGAATTAACATCTTCCCTGACTGAGGGAGAGACTGTCTCTATCTTAGTTTTTAGAATTGTTCTCTTCATAGTCGATACTTTGCTTTTGTTTGAGGTTCTTGTAAGGTCCCACATGACGGAAGGGACTGACTCCTGCGTACTGCCCTCAGACATTCCATATTCAGGCTCATTGCGTGCAGAGATGCATAAACAATATCTGTAATAACATTTTCAAAAGGATACTCCTGCCCAGCCAGCTGCAAGAGAGAGATCTGAACTAGCTTCTGAACTTCAGCTCATTCCAGCCATGGAAACTAACCCTTTCATTCATCTTGTTAGGTACTTATTGGAACTAACTTTTATGTTACAAAGTATGTCATTTCTTGAGATTTATACTTGACAGGAAGAGCTCTAACCCCAAATGGTCCAAGCTGGCAAGATGATGTAACTTGAGAGATGTGGGAGAATTGTTGCCTTGTGACTGCAGACGAATGGCTTGGAAGTCAGCTGGCCCATCTTCCAGTTTCAAGGCCATCCATCCAGTTGCCTTGATTGGTGTTAAAGCCCGCCCTAGGTCAGTGAGATCTAGAGACTTTGACTTTATATTGGCAAATGATAGGGTGGATCTATATGGTGCTAGCACCTTTATTCTGGACAGTAGCCCAGATTCTGGACACTATACTGGGCCTAAGGAAGGCGTGGTCTTTGTGGCTGTTACATCTTTACCACTGAACTGACTGACTTACTGTTTGCAGCTAAGTTGACCACAGTACTTTGAGTTTTATTTTAAAGGAATAAATTCTCTTTACAGCTCAGCACTTCTGCCGGTTTTCCTGCAGGAAATAGTTCTTCCAGTAGTTGGTCAACAACTTCCTGTTTCTTTATAAGCTGCTGAGTAACTTCCTGAATTAGCGTTCTATAATATCTTTAGTTACAAGGGGTGCTTCTACTTTTCAGTTTATTTTATTGAATCTGATACCTTGTAACCATTGCCAAGTACAAAGAACTTATTGTAAACTGTGTACCATGTAGGCGTCAGAATTGGATGTGCTAGGTGTGATCGAGTGATTTAATGTTTGTAGGTATACATTGTTTTAATAATGTTCTAATAATTTTAAAAAGATGTATGTGTGATTATTTGTCATTCTCTGAATAGTGTTTTTCTTAGGGCTGTGTTTTGTTGAAAGTTGCAGAGTACTTTAGAGGATGGGAGTGTAAGTTCTTTCTGCTACAGCAAGCATAAAGGCCCTCAGCTTGCTCTGTCGCTTTCAGGCCACCCTGTTGGGATGTGGGGGGGAGGCACAGATAAAGTCAGTGAGATGGTTTAGGAAACTAATGACCTGGTTTCCTCCTAAGATCCTATGGTAGGAGGAGAAACATCTCCCCAAAGTTGTCTGATCTCCACATGTGCCCTCATTTGAGGTGTCTCTCCCTGTCTCTCATTTCTCATGAAAGCAGAGTAATGGTCAATGTGAAAAAAAGATAGGAACTATGGTAGTGCACCCAGCAGAATGTTGCCTGAGTTTGGGGCTAGGCTGCATGGAGACCCTGGCTCAAAAAATATATAAATATATACATGACAGGATAAATTAAATGGGTAGTGATTTTGAATGGCTTTTTAAAGAAACATGTAAATATTATTAAGTAAAGTATCTCATTCCATCATTTTAAAGGTTATTTTCTCAGATTTTTGCTTAACACAAACTGTACCTGCTTCATGAGTGGTGTTTCAGTAGTTGACACTTTCTTTTGTTATTCTGTGTGTGTGTGTGTGTGTGTGTGTGTGTGTGTAAGACAGTCTCACTATGTAGCTCTGATTGTCCTGGAATTCATTCTGGAGACCAAGATGGCTTCAAACTCATCCCTATGCCTCAGCCTCTGCCTCCCAAGTACTGGGATTAAAGGTATAGACCACCACACTATCGGTAGTTGATACTTTTAAACAATGTAAAACAAAGCCTTTCTGAAACCCTGAAATCGGCATCTTTTAGTAATGCAAAGAAATCTTTTTAATTGTAGTTAGAGAAAGAATGTAAATTAGGCCCTTAATAGTTCTGTAGTATCATGTGGTCTTCTGCCTCAAGGCACTGAGGTAGAGCTTACCTCGAATTTTTCTGTTTTAGGCCCTAAGTTGTGGGATCCAGTATATTTATTTGAAAAGAGGTGCTATGTGCTTGTGTGAGGTGAGATCTAGTGAGTACCCCAGGGTAGCCTCCTTTACCCTCTAAGCATCCCATGATGACCTTGAACTCTTGCTAATCCTCTGTCACTGATTACCAGTGTGTCACCGTGCCCAGTTGAGTGCATTTTTGGAGTGTTGTTTTGACAGACTCCACTTCTCCAGACTCCCGTGGTGACTGGCATATGGAGTTGCCTTTGAAGAGGATAGCACAGGCAGCTGTCAAAGGGGCAGGCAAGAAGCCTTTTGTAAAGAAAAAACATTGTAGTCATTATGCCACTGCCCCCACATTCCTCCTTCATGGAACTGATACGACATGCGTGCGTGTGTGTGTGCGTGTGTGTGTGCGTGTGTGTGTGTGTGTGTGTATGTATGTATGTATACGCACGCACGCATGTGCACATACACATACATACGTATGCATATTCTTGTCATGGTGTATATGCAGGTCAGAGTGTTCAGGAATTGGTTAACTTCTTTTACCACATGGGAACCTAGATAGGCAGGCCTTGTGGCAAATCCAAAGTGTAGTGCTGTTAGAGGTGATGCGTGTTTATTGGGAAGAATCAGAAGATTGAAGGAGTGGTGAGGACACACCTGGACCTGCTGATGAGAGTACTTTGAAGATACTTGCTTCCCATATTTTTATTTATAAACCAATAGCTTGGAATTTAATTTGAAGAGAGTTCTATGTGAATTTAGAAAGGACCTCAGTCCTTTTCTGTCAGCTGAAAAAGCAATAGCCCTCCTTTGGCTTTCATTCTCAAACGGTGAACACTTGTGAGCCTTTTAGGTGCCCCCCGCCCCCCCCACCCCCGTTTATAAACCTAGGGCTGACTGGGTGTGGTGTGTGCATCCCTGTGTCTCAGCATCCTCAGGCAGCTCTGTGTCTCACGGACATGGAGCCCCAGGGCTCCTCTCGAACTGCAGGTGCGGCTCCCACACCTGGCCTTTTCCATTGAGAGTTGGGAGGTGGCCACACCACTGACAGGACCATTGCCAGCACACCCTTATAAACTTGGTAAAATATGCCGTTCTTCTGTCTAGTTTTCCTTATCCCCTGCCTTTGCCCTCCCAGAATAACTGCTGGATATTTATGGGTTCGTTGTTGTTGTTGTTGTTGTTGTTTACATTGTTAGGACTATTTATTTGGGGTTTTCTATAGCAGATATGTATAATGATTACTGTGATTTTTTTTTTCTGAACAACTTTTACATTTTCTTTAGACTTGTTCCTCCCCCACCCCCTGAACTCTTACCAAGAGTTCTTTGTGTTCCCAATCTGGATTACTTCAGTTTGTGGCTTTAGAGTCCTTGGGGCTGGCTGTGGGCTGTCACTGCCGGACACTGCTCACTTAGTTGGACTCTAATGCCCTCCCTTGGTTTGGTTACTCTCTTGCTCACTGTTCAGAGGTCTGCCAAGAAAACCGCACAGACTCACAGGCAGTGACTGAGACTCTTAACTCTTAATCAGCAGTTTGGGTTGTAGGATTTTGAGGGCTATAATTCTATTTTACGCTAGTTTCTAGTTTTACTGGTAAGTTAAAGCTACTTTTCCTCAACCCTCAGGAACTCTAGTTTTTGTTGTCTTTCATGAAAAGCCCAGGTCTGTGCTTATTAAAACTCCTTGTCAAAAAACAGATGGTTGGACACCTCAGTGTGCGAGAGGCCCTCGTGGTTTTGCAGTGTAACACTCTTCTCCTTCAGTCTGGAAAGTGTCTCCTGGATCCCAGAGGAGTCCTCCCCTATTCCTGCCCTTTGTCAGGATCTTTGATTTTCCTGTCTCAGCCTTCATGCTTGTTTAACCCTCTGCTGGGTAACAGCTGTGAGGACACAGAGGTGACAGGTGCCCTCCCTGAATCCTAAGTGTACACTCGAGTGTACGTGGATACTAGGTGTCTTGATACCAGGGGGCTCTCCTTGGGTTCATTTCTTGTGTTTACCTGAGTTCTTCCATGGAGTAGGTGACGGGCACTGCTGCATGTTTAGTTAGTACTTTCTCCAGTGGACATGGTTCCTTTTTTGGGTGCACATGTGTTCAGAGACCAGAGGAGTCATTCTTAGGGTACTGTTCACCTTTTTGTTCTGAGTGGGTTAGACTGGCTGGCCAGGGAGCCGGAGGAACCTACCCACCCGTCTAAACTTCCCCACCTTTGGGTACCTACTTTTTCTCCTCTGTGGGCTCTGAGGATCACACTCAGGTCCTTGTGCTTGAAAAAGCACTGTTTAATCAACCAAGTTCTTATTCCCACACACCCGCCAAGTGCTTTTTAATGGCTAACTCGACGAAGTAGCTTATGCTCAGTCTTAATGGACCATTAGTGACCCACCCCCTTGTATTAGCCATGGTCATAGAAGCATTTTTTTTAATATTTTATTTATTTATTTATTATATATGAGTACACTGTAGCTGCCTTTAGACACACCAGACAAGGGCATCAGATCTCATTACAGATGGTTGTGAGCCACCATGTGGTTGCTGGGATTTGAACTCAGGACCTCGGGAAGAGCAGTCGGTGCTCTTAACCACTGAGCCATCTCTCCAGCCCCTCATAGAAGCATTTTGAAGAGCATCTTAGAAGTCCAGGAATTGCAAGTTTACCCTTGTCAACTTGGGTCTGATCTCCATTTTGTTCCCTCTGAGAGAATGCCATCCAGGGGATGACTGACACCAGAACCGTGGCAGTTGTCAGGTGTTCCGGCAGAGATGAGCAGCTGTGAGGATGAAGTATTGATGGGTATGATCATGGGAGTGTGGGGTCAGTGAAACGTTACTGTCCTGCACTCTGAGTAGACATCCCCAGGGTGTGCTCGGAAGGATGAGCAGCAGTAACAGGCGCACCTCCAAGTGTGCTGCTCCGGGTTTTGTGGTTGGTTTTTTGACAGAGTTTCTCTTTGTAGCCCTGGCTGTCCTGGAACTTGGTCTCTAGACCAGGCTGGCCTCAAACTCAGAGATCTGTCCACCTCTGCCTCCCCAGATGATAGGTGTCATCCACCGCTTTGTTTACAAGATGAAAGGGAAATTGCCCACACAAGAGGTGAAAGCTGTCAAGTGTAGGTGCTCTGTTTTCTTCTGCACATGCTCAGACCGCTATCAGTTGTGTTTCCGAAGTCCTGCAGCTTGGATGGGCTCCAGACGATGATACTGTGTGCTGTATACCACTCGGACCTGCTGGAGTGGGGCATCGGCTTCCCTGTTGGACTAGTTATTAAACCCCATGGGCGGGCGGGAAAGAAAGCAAGCAAACCACTGTGCTTGAGGACACGCTTGCTCTGGGGTTCCTGTGTGTGCTTTACTCTTGAGTTAGTACTGACATACTTGAGTTAAGAGCTTGTGGGCCACACAGCCAGTTTACCTGGAAAAGGCACCTAATTGCCAAGCATACGGCAGAAGAGAATTAACTCTTACAGTTGTTCTGTGAGTTCCACAGGCATGCGTCACAAGAGAGACGCAACACACAAGTTTAATACATTTTTTTTTAAAAGGACCTGGGCTTGGGGGTGGGATGTGTGGATCAGGGATGGAGGAGTGCCAGGCTCCACTCAAAAAGCGCTGTGTGTACTCAGCATACAGGCATAAGAGCATAGCTATCAGTAGGGTAACCCCCTTTGCTTCAGATCACAGTGGCTTTTTACCACAGAAAACCCACTATACCGCATTTCTTAGTTTGCTCATTTTGATGTGGTAATAGTTTCTTCCTGCGTACCTCTTGGTTTTTCAAGACCAGGTTGATCTCAGACTGGTCTGTTCACTACCTAGTGCCCAGGCTGACAGCCATCTTCCCACTGCTGCCTCAAGCTGAGGAGAAGTCAGGCTCTTCCTGAATCCTTAAATGCTTTTCTTTGCACTCATATGTGCTCCATGGTCTGCTCGTTTCATAATCCTGTGCTCTCTATGCCACAGGCCATGGTAGGGCTTGATGAATACTCTCTGCACTCGGCCATGGTACCTCTACCATGTGTAGCACCTTTGGTGTTTCTCACCGTGGGCTTACTTAGCTACAAGCCCTCTAAAGGCAAACGTACCTCCTTGATTTGTTCGTTAGTTTGGAGTCTATCAGTGGTCATCATGGTTGATACCTGTGGTGTAATTGTTGTTCTTATTCTCCAAAGTTGTGCGGTTTGATGCTAACACACCTTTCTGAAAGCACTGTGGAACAGCAGTGTAGCTTTTCTCCTCATTGACACAGTACCTGAAGGGGAAGGAGGATTCATTCAGTTCACAGATGGACAGTGGGAAGGTGTGGCTGCTTTCCTGGCAGTGACAGCATGAGATGACTGACACACCTCTCAGCTAACCAGAAAGCAGAGAGCCAGAGCCTGCCAGCCTTAACACTCTCCCAGATAAGGTTCCAAACTCAGCCTCCCTAAGCATTAGCTGCTACCTGGGCAGCAGTGTGCAAACATGAGAGCTTGTGGACAGTTCACATCCAGACAACACGGGTGACTGGAATCTTTGCTTCATGTATTCTTTTTCCCAAGACTGGTCTTGAACTCATCATGTAGTTGAGGCTAGCTTTGAACTCCTGATTGTCTTCCTGCCTCCATTTCCCAGGTTCTAGGATTACAGGCAAGGGTTACCAGCTGGCTTTAAAAAAGTAATTTTGTAAGTTCTTAGCCTCTCCTCCCATTCTTATTCTGTATCTCAGGCTGGCTGTGACCTCCCTGTGTAGCCTAAGCATTATCTTCCGATCTTTCTGTTAACCTCAGTGCTGGGACCTGGGGCTGGGTGTGTTAGGCAAGTATTCTACTGAACTATACCCCAACCCTCTTTGTTTCAGTTTTGAGGCAGAACTTCATTGTACTGCCCAGGCTGTTTTGAAACCCAAGATCCTCCTGCCTCCTGTCTCAATGTTCTCTACTCCTGGGGCAGTTTCTTTCTTTCCTTTCCTCTTTTTTTTCTTTTTTCAAGATCTATTATATATATACACACAGCATTCTGCATGCATGTATACCTGCAGACCAGAAGAGGGCACCAGATCTCATTACAGGTGGTTGTGAGCCACCATGTGGTTGCTGGGGATTGAACTCAGGACCTCTGGAAGAGCAGTCAGTGCTCTTAACCTCTGACCCATCTCTCCAGCCAGGCAGTTTATTTCTTAAATGGCAGCTATCAGTTAGGCCAGTCATTCACTATAAACCCGCACAAATTCAATCATATAAACATGGTTGTTTTTCTTTCATTTTAAAAATGTTATCTGTTTGTGCATGCTACGGTAGTATGTATGCTTGGTATCCACATAAATCATAAGAGGGCTTCAGATCCCCTGAAACTAGTGGTTGTGAGTTGCTGTGTGGGTACTGGGAACAGAACTCCAGTTAGTTCTCTGTAAGACCAACAAATGCTCTTAAGCTCTAAGCTATCCTTCCAATACCTTCTTTCCCCACCCACCCATCTCCCCCACCCCGTGTGTGTGTGTGTGTGTGTGTGTGTGTGTGTGTGTGTGTGTTGAGATGGTGTGAGCTTGCTCAGTAGACAAAGCTGTCTTGAATTGGAGCATTGGAGCAGCCTCTGCCTACTTTGTGTGTCAGGATTACAGGTGCGTACCACCACACCTGCTTTCTGTGGTCATTTAAAATAGTCTTGTTATGTGGTTCCAGGCTGACCTTGGGTTGTCAGTCTTTCCTCTCCTGTCCCCTTAGCCTCTGAAGGTTCATCTGGAATTAATTACAGACCTGTGTCACCGTGCTGCGGTATCACCGTGCCAGGGTTCTAACTTACTTTGATCAGTTTTATGAGACTTCACAAATATCTCTTAGCTCTTTGCATTGCTGCATGAATTCAGTGATTATTTCTCTCCCAAGATTGTACCTGGGAACTCCTGATGTTTGGCAGTCAACCAAACTCTGTTCTTAGCTGTATTTTCATTTTGAAACATGATTTAAGTTTCCCAAGCCAGCCTTGAACTTGCTCTCAGTCTCCCACATGACTGGGATTATAAACTCAGACCACCAGGCCTGGCTCCACTTAGGTATTTCCACAGCAGTTGAGCCTGCTGTTGGACTATGCGGGCTAAACTGTTGCACTGTTGAGAAACTCTCGGCTGTTAAGGAATAAGGTTGCGGAGTGCTCGTGTGCTTAGGCAGCGCTTGCCTACAGGGATAAGCAGGGAACGTAGTGTCTGCAGTGGGAATGGAGTCGCACTGGGACACAGCGTGTCCTTCTTTCCTAGTCTGTATCCGTAGGATGTGGAGCTCTTTTTCTGTAAGATCCTAGCTTTAGAAAGTGATTATATGTGCGTCTGCATGGAAAAAAGATGAATGTTTATGTATATGTTCAGTGTGTGCATACAGGAGCATTGGAGGCCAGAAGGTGGAAGTAAGTCCCTCCCTGGCACTGGAGTTAGTAGGCCACCCAACATGAGTCCTGGGAGCTGAACACCCCCCCCCACCCCCCATGCTCCCCCCCCGCCCCCCCCCCCCCCGCCTCCCTGGAACTGGAGTTAGTAGGCCACCCAACATGAGTCCTGGGAGCTGAACACCCCCCCCACCCCCCATGCTCCCCCCCGCCCCCCCCCCGCCTCCCTGGCACTGGAGTTAATAGGCCACCCAACATGAGTCCTGGGAGCTGAACACCCCCCCCCCCCATGCTACAAGAGCATTTTTAACTGCTCAAACGGATCAGGACCCTCCTGTCTCTGCCTTCCTTCCATCTCATCAATGCCTGGGTTACAGGCATGTACCACCACACACACACTGTATAATGTAAGTTCTGAGGATCCAGACTTACGTCCTATTCCCTGCACGGCAAACACTTCGCTGACTAAGCTATCTTGAGCTTGGACTTCTTTTATGAATTTGATGAGCGAGAGGAACCTAGTTGTTCTTACTGGGCAGTGGTGGTGTGTGCTTTTAATTCAGTACTCAGGAGGCAGAGGCAAGTGGATTTCTCTGAGTTTGAGGTCAGCTTGGTCTACAGAGTGAGCTCCAGAACAACTAGGGTTACACAGAGAAACCCTGTCTGGAAAACCAAAAGATTTTCCTAAAACTATTATCTGTAATGCTCAACACTCTGGAGAGGTGGTTGGGGGTGGTTCTACCTCCAACTTGAGTAGACGCCAGCTATTGGTGCTCTATCCTGCCTCTTGTCTTCCTGTCTCTGTGGTGGGAACATTCCAGAGTTACAGACTTAGGAACTTCCTGGTGGTGAAAACTCCACTTACTCGTCTTACACTGTATTCGTTATTTAAGAGTTAATCCTTCAAGTTCTGCTGAGGACTGCTGAAGGGGCGAGGTTGCCGCATCCTTGTTGAAAGTCAGTATCTCTGAGCCTGCCTTCCAGTATGTGAAAGTGGATGTACACCTTCTTCCTTGCTCTGGTCCTGATGCTAACAGTACATTTATCTAAAGGGCTGGAGTCAGCCGGCTCAGGTGAGACTTAGCTCTGGTGCTTATTGCTCCTGGCCTCAGGCTCAGGCGTACCTCACAGTGTGACACCTGCCAAGCCCACTCCAGACGCTTAGCCAGTTAGCGCTCTCAGCACAGACACTGACTGAATCAAGTTAATCTTGATTCATCTATTAGTCGAACTAATCTATTAATATAGTAGAAGCCCCATCCCATGAAGTTATGGAATGTTGGTTTTAAGTTGATGCCCATGTAGTATTACTGTTGGCAGTAAAGGAGTTAAGCTTATTGGTTTAGCAGGTTCATCCAATGTCTGTGGGTAGAATTAGACTCTAATGCGTCTGTGACCTGTCATTCTTCCAATCTTATTATATGCTTGAAATTTCCATAATAAAATTTTGTGGCAGAGGTATTTATGAAAAGTAGTGTTTGAAAGGATTTTTTGCCCTTGTTGTGTCTTTCTTTGTGAGACCACAGTAGAAACAAGTTAAAGCTGACCACTTAAACTGTAGCATTCCTAGTACATGCATATGTATTCTTTTCTCTCACTTAGTCAAACTTTCTTTTCTTTTTTTAAAGATTTATTTATTTTATATAACACACATACACACACACACACACACACACACACACACACACACACACTGTGACTGTCTTCATACACACCAGAACAATCACAGATGGTTGCAAGCCATCATGTGTTTGCTGGGATTTGATCTCAGGACCTCTGGAAGAGCAGTCAGCGCTCCCAGCCACTGAACCATCTCTCCAGCCCCCAACCCAAACTTTTTCTTTTTAAAGGCTTGAAAATATTTAGAGTAATCAAAATGGTGTTTTAATTTCTTAATACATAAACAGCAGAATTTTAACGTCTAGACAATTAAACAACCCTAAACAACATGCTATATGTTTCAAAATTATACTTTTATTATTGTTGTTTTGAAACAGGGTTTCTCTGTGCAGCTCTGGATGTTCTAGAACTTACTCTATAAACCAGGGTAGCCTCAAACTCAGGCACTCACCCGCCTCTGTCTCCTGAGTGCCAAGATTAGAGGCCTTTGCCTCCATGCCCAGCACCTTCTGCACACAGACTGCCCTCTGATCGGGTGGTACTGTCTGAACAGCAGATCCATTACCATCCTGTGAATAGCGACATGTACGGTCTGATCAGCACAAAGCAGTCTGCACTCTAGTTTCCTCACTATCTACGATTTTAACTTTCAGCTAGTAGAGACAAATCTCAAGCAATCAAAAGATAAGGTTAGAAGAAAATGCAAGACCATTTAACTAAAGCTTTGTTTCTTAAACTGTAAGTAGTGTTTAAAGCATTAGGTCAAAATTACTGAGGTGCACATTCAGGCTACACCAGCTTAGATTTGCTCTAGAACTTAGGACTACCCTAAAAGCAAATCTGTCAGAGGTGGCAGTGTACAACTTTAGTCCCAGCCCTTGGTGACAGAGGCAGGTAGATCTCTTATGAATTTAAGGCTAGCCTGGTCTACAAAGTGAGTTTCAGGCTAGCCAGGGCTATACAGAGAGACCCTGCCTGGGTCAGAGGTTCCATCCATTATCAAGGTGGGAGCATGGCAGTGTCCAGTCAGTCCTGGGGCTGGAGGAGCCGAAAGTTCTCCATTCTGATCCAGAGGCAGAAAGGAGAAGACTGGTTCCCACAGGGTTAAGAGGAGGGTTTTTTCTTTTTTAAAATTAATTAATTAATTAATTTATTTATTTATTTATTTATTTATTTATTATATATAAGTATACTGTAGCGATCTTCAGACACACCAGAAAAGGGCATCAGATCTCATTACAGATGGTCGTGAGCCACCATATGGTGGCTGGGAATTGAACTCAGGACCTGTGGAAGAGCAGTCAGTGCTCTAACTGCTGAGCCATCTCCCCAGCCCCCCAGGAGCAGGATCTTAAAACCCACCCCCACAGTGACAATGTTTCTTCAACAAGGCTACAACTTCTAATAGTGCCACTCCCTGGGCCAAGCATATTCAAACCACCATAGATACCAACTATGGTGACATGTACAGAGATATTCCATGTGGGAATAATATCTAATTCTTTAAAGAAAAAAATAAGAAAAATGTTAAAGAGCAAGAATCCCCCCCTCTAAAAAGGAATATCAGCAACCAAAAACAAGGTCTTCAGTCGTGTCTCCAGCACATAGTGTGGCATCCAGCTCGTGATGAATGTTTAATGATGTGAGAGGGTGTTTGATCCACCAGCCCCAGAGTACTAGCTTCCTCTGTAAAGTTAACAGGTTAATGTTGAGCTTTACCAACTCTAAATGCTGTGAAAGTCAGTGCAAAAAATAAATAAATAAAAAATCAGTTCTTAGATCTGTGTGTGATATATGTATGTATGCATATAATGTGTATGTATTTATTTTATATATATATTTTATATATGTATATATGTGTGTATATATATACATATACATATACATACATACATACATATATATATATATATATATATTCCCCCATTAAGTTCTTACTTTATAGCCCTGGATATAACACTGTAAAAGAGCCCATTCTCAAACTCACAGAGATCCGACTGTCTCTGCCTCCTTAGTGCTGGAATTGAATGCGTGTGCAACCATGTCTGGCTAAAATAACGTATTCTTTTAAATGTATAAATACACCTGTCTTAAAGCAGAGAACTGAGCAGTGCAATCAGAGGGAGTTTTATTGTAAGCATCTGTTTTACTGTGATATAGCTGACCCTGACCAGGACCTGTAGAGGGGAGGGCTGGCCTTCCAAGACAGTCAGCATAGCTCTGAAATCTTTTAAGTCTTTTAAGAATCATTTGCCTTGCACATTGGTATGAAAATGCTAATTTGTGAACAGGAGAGATGACTCAGTGGTTAAGAGCACTAGCTGCTCTTCCAAAGGGCCTGAGTTCAATTCCCAGCACCCACATACGTCAGCTTACAACTTGTAACTCCTGTTCCAGGGGATCCAATACCTCACAAAAGAAAATACTACTTTGTGGCCAGGGTGTGCAGGAAGTTGCAGAGGAGGGAGGAGGGGACCTGGACTTATTTTAAAAAGTAAAGAAAATGCCACTTTGCTCATCTAAAAACATTAATTTAAAAAGTGTGTCCCACTTAGGAAAATGGAATTCCATATCATCACACTATAAAAAAGTTTCTCATCTGTGTGCTCTCTGAAGGACTTCATAGCCTTCTCTCAGAGAAGAGCTGTTGGTTTTGTTAGCTAGGCACAGTCACACGCTGTCCATCCAGCTTTTCAGATGTGTTTTTATAGTCATTTTAGTTTTGGGCCTTTTGATTGTCAAACAACTTGGAATTGTTTGAACCATTACAAGATTGTGAATGCCGAGTTGACTCATACGGAAAAATGCTGATGTTATTTGATACACTCACAGCTAATAAGATGCTTAAGAAGCTGGGTGCTGGCCCTGTGTGCAGATCTGTGTGTGCGCTGTGCTGTGTGTGGTATCTCTGCTTGGGCACATTGGCCCTTAGCTGTTTGCCTGTGTGCATATTAGTATTCTTTTGGGTGTTACCACACACACTGTTACAGAAAGGATCTGCTTTACCACTTCCCCTGTGCAAGTGTCTGACAGAAAGCAAGAGCAGCTTCTGTCCATCTAAATGCTGCTTTTTCTGCAGTTAAAGGTTTTATATTGTTTCGTGTTTGTGTTAGAAGAGCTTTTTATAGAGTGGGGCAGAAGTCCTATATCCCATGAGTCTCATTTTGTCTTGTTAAGTGATCATAAATACATGCTAAATTAATTAAGCCAAGACTCCCAGCAAGTCCTTTAAAATAACTGTTGTTTTGAAGGTTCCCTGGTAATTCAGATGTATGCATCCACTTGTCAAGGAGTAGCGGAATGAATGGGAAATTCTTGAAATTCAGCAAGTCCTTGTTATCTGCTCTTTCCTGTCATCAAAGAGGGTCAAGCTAGAGGTAGGCAGAGGCTCATTTGACAGTTTTAGAAGCCTCAGCTGAGGATAGGCAGCCCTTCGCTCCCATTTCCTTCTCCTGTCCTAGGCTTCAACTACTCCTGCTAGATAGACATTTCCTGCATCATTTTATACAGGGGTGTGTGTGTGTGTGTGTGTGTGTGTGTGTGTGTGTGTGTGTGTGTGTGTGTGTGTGTGATTATGCATGAGAGTACCATGAGATATGTAAGGAGCCATATAAATGTCAGGGTGTGTGTGTGTGTGTGTGTGTATGTGTATGTATGTGTGATTATGCATGAGAGTACCATGAGATATGTAAGGAGCCATATAAATGTCCTCTGTCATTTAGTTTTCTAAAGGCTAACATGGGGACTAGAGGACGTTTTGCTTTGTCTGAAAAGCAGTAATATTTTAAACTTAACATTTTTAGTTAAACCTATAAATATTGTACAAGCTTTTCTCCATTTGTGTATAGAATTAGCTCAAGTTTCATCATGATCTTAATGTGGAATGTCTTTTGTTTTAGTAAAGGAATCAATTTTAAGTAGAAAAAAGTTCTATGGAAAGAAACTTGCATTCTGACACGTGTATATCTAGAATTACTTTAAACAGTCTCCTAGTGCCTTACTTGATTTTATTCTGGTGCCTCTTCCAGTATAGATTATACTTGGACTTTCAGGAATACAGCCTAGCATTCTGGACGACAGCTTGTGCATTGCCGCATTATTTATCTATTTTTGTAAAGGGTTGCTAATCGCCTGGTGCCTCCCTGTCTGAGTCCTGTGCTTGTGGACTGTCTACGTGAAATCACTTGATAGGCTCTTTCATGTGCAACAATGTTGCCTGTATTTTTAGTTCACCACTCTGGCTTAAAGTGAAATTATTTAATAGGAACATTTAGAGACCAGCAACTTACTTTGAATAAGTCTGATGCTAAGCGGACCTTTTTCAGAATAGATCTGTGTTTAAAACCTGTGTCAGTATAGTTATAGAATATAATTCATTTATCCTACCTTTGGCCAAGACATATATACTCTCTTTAACTGTTTCTAAGCATGGACTTTTGTTTAAAAAAAAAATTAATGTGTTCTTTTTTTTCTTGTTTTGTTGGCAGGATTTTACTCTGCAGCCCAGGCTGGTTTCAAACCCACAGTGATTCACCTGCCTCAGTCTCCTGAAAGCTGTGACTCCAGGTGTGAAACATCACACTCCAGCGTATGATTGGCCCCGTGTATCCCTGCATTTAGATTAAATCCTACAGGCTGTTTGACATTGATGGGGCTTCTTAAAGCCCCTTTGGCTGTTCTGCACTGGAGTTGGGAACTGGAGCTCACATCTGAAATCTGAGACGGTGACCTCTGGTCCACAGCCAGAGTGTGGCCTACTGAGCCAACCCCTGCTGTTTCCTAAGAATAGCTTTTCTCCAGCAGTAGGCTGGCACCTCACATACACTTGTCGCTCTTGCTGTGTTCTGAATAGATGAGGGCTGAGGGGAGGTAGAGAGGCTGGGGGGGTGACGGTTCTCTGACAACATTGGAAATGCACTAATGTCTGTGACCTACCTCTCCCCCTCTCCCATATGAATTGTGAAAGCAGAAAGGCTTCTATTGGTAGGTGAAACAGTTCGAGAAGAAAAGAAATACACGATGTGTCATTTATTTCAGTCTCTCATATCAAACTTAAACCTTATAAACCACAAACTGATAGGGAAGTTGAAGCTAAAGGGAGCAGTGCTTAAGGCACATAACTTTAGGGTTCCTGGGACATTGCATGCAGTGTATTTTGATGCTGTTGCTCCTCATCTCCGAGGTCTTGGGGACAGGGTCTTGCTCTGTAGTCTAAGCTAGCCTGGAAACTACTGTGTATGTAGACCAAACTGGTCTTGAACTCCTGGTGCACCTGTAATCCCAGCACCTGAGGTGATGGCTGAAGGTGTGCACCCTCGGACCTGGCATGTCATACTGGCCACAGTCACTTGTTCGTGTAGCATCTCTTCAGCCCTGATGTGTATAGCCTTGGTAGTTTTCCTCTGAAATTTAGGGCTTTCTTAGTTTTAAATTGCTTGGGTAACTTTGCGGGACATGGAGGGTCTGTCTCATAGTCAGGAAGGCACAAAACAAGATAGAGAGGCACACCTGATACTATCTCTAATCAGGTGAGAGGACTTCGATCTCCTTGCTCACTGGCTAACAGAACCACAGAAAGCTGTCCAGTATTGACAGGTTTTGAGTCAAAAATCTGGAATCCAGGTGCCTGCCTAGAGTCTAGTATACTAGTGTGTAATTTGTACTTAGTTAGCATAACCTCGTGGTTTTGCTGACTCTTTAGTCTCATGACAGTGATCAGGCATGGAACAGAGCACTCTGCCAGGCCTGCTCACGTTTGCACAGATTCCAGCACTCGAACTGTAAAGAAACCACAAAGTTGGTCTTTCAGTGTCTCTTCTACATTTTTAAGTGATTAAGTTTCACTTGCTGTGATCAATATAGACTCTACGGGAAGTGACCTGACATCTTCTGTACTCAAGGGAGTTGGGCATTACTCGGATGTACATGGAGAGAGCGTGGGTAGAGGATTGAGGAGTTCATGGTTCATCTCCCAACTGTGCAGCTTTGCTTCCCAAAAAGGACTTCCAAGCAAGCAGCAGATTGTCCGGCTGTTATCTTTAGAATTTTAATGAAAGCTCTTTTTCCTATTTATTTACTATCTTTTGTAAATGGAATATCATTTAATTTTTCTGTCCTTTTATGATACCAGTGGATCGTCTGCCTGTTGGTTCTTTAGTAGCGTAGTAACCCTGAAGAGCCTTCACCTCACTCTCAGCAGGCTCATGGCTCCTGCCGGTGATCTTGGCGATCAGGATGTTGAGGGATATTTAGGATGTTGGCGGTGGGGTGGGGGGCTGCCATGAGAGTGAAGTCAGCTTGATGACATAGTGAGTTTCACCAGTCCGTGCTACAGACGGAGCATTTTCTGGGGACTCCATTCTCTTACACATGGCTTTATAAATATTTAATATTTAGTATAAAACCATCTGTCTCATAACTTTGTGGTATCCTTGTTTGGAGCAATGATTTTCTCTGACTTGAAATTTAGATTGTTATATGGCTTTTGTTTGATTGCTTGCTTGCTTGCTTGCTTGGTTTTTGTTTGTTTGAGACAGAGTTTCTCAGTGCAGCCCTGGCATTCCTGGGATCAATCTGTAGACCAGGTTCTGCCCAACAACTCAGAGATCCACCTACCTGCCTCAGCCTCCTGAGTGCTGGCCGTAAAGGCTATGCTGTGGAATTTTTAGTGTTATAAATGGTGAGCAGTATGCTGTCCTTGTGGGCTCTGGGTTGACTTCAGAGGTTAAACTTGCTCTACCTGTGAGCAGTGTCTGGTTTGCTTATGAGCAGCCACCAATACAGGCTTTTAAGGAGCCAGGCAGAGCAGCGATTAGAAAACCTAGTTATCTGTCAAAGCTGTCTCTGCAGGAGACAAAGTCTGCTTAGGCAGATGTCTCAAATCAAAACCAAGCACAGCAAAGCGCCCAGTGGCAGATAAAGGATCCTATATGAGTGTTTATGCCTAGCATTTGTGTAAAATTTGGGGTTAGCCATATAACATTAGAATCATGTTGAAAGTGCGAGGTACATTTTGTTTTTACTTTAGTTTTTGGAACAGGGACTAGTTTATCTCAGGCTGGCTTCTAGGGTGTGTTGTGGTATTTACATCTTGCAATGGTGTCCTTGTGAACTCCTGATCATCCTACCTCTGCTCCCTCCCAAGTGTGTGTGGCCCCACAGTAGGCTTGAGGGTTTTGTTTGACCGGTTTTGTTTTCTACTTTGTGTGTTCACATGCATGTGCAAGGAAGTCAGAAGGCAGCTTGGAGAGTGGGGTCTCCCTTCCTCTGTGGCTTTTGTCACTAGACCAGCCCTTTCCCCCTTGCCTTTCCTCTTTCTTGTCTTTTTTTTTTTTTTTTTTTTTGAGATGGTCTCACAATTAAACCAAGCCAGCCTTTAACTTGATCCCAAGTATTGAGATTTTGCATTACTTCTCTCCTGAGGATGTGTTTCTAAATAGTGTCGTATGTTCTTTGGACATCACACTAAGATCTAAGGTACCTACCTGTCTTATTTTCTACCTCTTGTAGTTTCTTATTGTGCACGTAACCAATGCTTACTGTGGGGGCAGGGCTGGACGGCCTGCTGGGTGAGAAGAATAAATAATCCCTTATCTCACGCTCATGGGTGACACTTGGCTGTGTATTTTCGGGCTATTTGAAACAACAGCTCTTCCGTAAGAAGGCACCGTTTGTCTCCCACTAGTAGCTCATGAGTAGAACAGATCCAAATGTGACCTTTTCGAGTCTCACCCTGATAGTGTGTATATTGTTCCCTCCGTGTGTTATGTTGTCGCTTTTAACTTAGTTTTGATTCTTGCTTGTGCTTGTTTTTATTTATGTGTATGACCACATGCACATTGACCTGAAGGATGCCTCACTTTCAAGGCTAGCCAGAGATAAATCTGAGAACATGTCTTGAAAGTTTAAAAAGAAAAAATAAAACCAGCTGGTCTAGATAAAGCTTATGCTTCTGTCCCCTGATGTAGAGGCAAGAGGACAACTTTATAGGACTCAGTTCTCTCCTACCAAGTGGGTCATTGACTCAAACCTGGGTTATTAAATTGGCAGCAGTGCCTTTGCCCTAAGAGATGTCTTTTTTTTTTTTTCCTTTCTTTTCGGAGCTGAGGACCGAACCCAGGGCCTTGTGCTTGCTAGGCAAGCGCTCTACCACTGAGCTAAATCCCCAACCCAAGAGATGTCTTAATAGCCTGTATTCCTTTTACTTGGCTGCCTTCCAGTGTTTGTGAACACCATATTTTGCTATTGATTTGCTAGTAGACATTTGGGATCTCTCGCCGTGAGCCGCTGTGAATACATATGAGAGCCGGAGTCTTTCAGGTGTATCTAGAAATGGGATTGCTGGTGCTGATTTCACCTTCAAATTCATCTTGAGGAACTTTGAAACCTACTTAGCAGTGCAAAAAGCTAACACTTGTTTCAGATCTTGGAAGACATGTAGTTTCTATGTTCTTTCATGGCAGGCATTGTAAAGGGTGCTAGACCTTTCTCGCAGGTCTCTTTCTTTTCTTGTGTGTGGATGAAACCCAGGAAGTCACATGTAAGTGGTTGCTCTGCCGCTGAGTCACACCACCAACCTGCTTGGAGCCCCTCCTTCATCTGTGTGTGCGTGAGGAGGAGGAGATGAGGAGTCATGAGTGCAGGCTCTCAGACCCAATGGTGTCTTTACCCTGCTCCCACACTCCTACTGGGAGTGCTTTTCCTTCCTTTGATTTTTCTATTGAACTTTGTATTAGGACAGACTGGGGTATATGAAATAACAGCTCCTCTCTTTCGCTGTGAGCCACATAGTCTAGAGTCACTGCTCTTGCAGCTTCTTCACTTAACCTGTCACCACACAAAGCTGATGAGCAGGAGTTTAGGAACCTCATTTTTGTCCCCTGCTCAGTAGTGTCATGTGTTGCACAGCTACCATGAGTCTCATTTTGGTCATCTATGGAGTGGGGGAGGATTAGCCTGCAAGATTCAGAACACTGAATAAGCAGTTCGTGGTGATGCACTTACCTGAGGCCAGATGGTGTCACTGAGAACGCCTGTGTCCATTAGTAAAGGAAAGAGGCCTAGTGTAATTGTGAGATCCTTCCACCGTAATTTAAGAAAGCAGATGGGGGACGGGACTTAAGTCAATACCAAGCATTGAGAAAGCACTGAGGAATCTTCAACTGGAAAGTCTCCCTCGTGTACCTGTGAGGGGTATCTCACTGTACACTGTCAGGATCACAGGGTGTCTTCACTAAGATCCTTCACCTGACCGGCAGGTGACTGACACCCTGGTGAGTGTGTTTGTGGGAGCTGTTTTCAGCTCTTGGTCTCAGCATCAAACAGCGCGGGTGCTTCTCCCAGTGACCCAGTGCAGCAGCTATTGGAAGAGCAGTGCCCGTGCACATTACACACACTCAGGCTGCGGGAGAAGCCAGTCTGGGTGTTACCTCAGGGAAGCTAGGCTGCCCTGAGTCAGGACCCATGTGTTGTAGTTCCTTTGCAGGGGAATACTTAAGTCTGTCAACGTCCTCTCTAAAATGAGATGGTAGGAAGCTCTGGATTCTCACGTTGCACCACACTACATGGCCTGACCTTTAATAGCAGTAGTTATCTTTACTGGTTTACTTATCAAATCCAGGGATTCCTTATGTCTTAGTTTGGGTTTCTGTTGTTGTGACCAAAACTCAGTGATGAGCAAGCAAGCTGGGAAGGAAAGGGCTCATTTGGCTTATGGAGGAGGTCAGGATAGGAACTTAATCAAGCAGGGCTGGAACTTGGAGGCAGGAGCTGATGCAGAGGCTATGGAGGGGTGCTGCTTTATATGACTTGCTCAGCCTGCTTTCTCAGAGAACCCAGACCACCAGCCCAGGAACGGACCCACTCATAATGGGCTTGGACCCGCTCATGTTGATCATTAATTGAGAAAATGGCTTACAGCTGTGTTGTAGTAAAAAAATTTTTAAAAGATCCATGGCTGCCGCTTCCTGCAAGTTCTCACTCCTCAAGGATCCACAGGAACCTCGTGCTCCGGCTGCTTCTCTTGTCAGGCACTTTCACACAATCTATAATACATCCACACAATAAACTTACAACCAATTGATAAGGATATAAACCTAGATAAGATAAATTTACCTACAGAAATTCTTGGCAATTCAGGACCAGCCGGATGCTAGTTATCCTTCTATGTCTCCGTCTAGATTCTCCTCAATCCTCTTCCTCCTCCCTCCCTAGACTTTTCCCTACCTACCCTTCCTTCTCATCCAGTGATGGCTATGCCTTATCCCGGACCCACATTGCTGCATAGTGACATCATCCTACACGTCACCCTTTCTGTTTAATTTAAAAATTTTTCATCAAATACAAGCTGTGCACAGCTATTACCATTAGAAAATCATCTAGACAACTGTTTTCTCAAAGTTAGTTAGCTTGGGTAGGCTATGAGACTAGTTAGTCTTCAACTCAAAGATCATTTTCTATCAGTTTCTCTTAGATCTGCTCACTATGGCTGCTACTCTGCCACGAGGTCTGTGTTCTGTCCACTCTGGTCCCCTAATTACCATGACACACACAGACACACACACACACACACACACACACACACACTCACACTCTCTCTCTCTGCACGGGGAACAGAAGCAGATCCGCACACTCCAACTACCTCTCAGCCATTTCTTTTTATTTTTTTTAAAGATTTATTTATTTATTTTATGTGAGTACACTGTCACTGTCTTCAGACACACCAGAAGAGAGAATTGGATCCATTACAGATGGCTGTGAGCCACCATGTGGTTGCTGGGAATTGAACTCAGGACCTCTGGAAGAGCCATCAGTGTTCTTAACCACTGAGCCATCCCGCCAACCCCTCTCAGCCATTTCTTTCACACAGTCTGCCTTAACATAAGTGCTTGCATCACAGGTGCGAACCACCATGTCGGGCCTGCATGGTATCTCTTCCTCAGAAATGTGGCATCAAATGAGCAATTAGTTAACATGTTCAAGGTTCAGATTCACTCCCCAGGTTGCCTTATTGATACTGATGAGCATCTTTAATAAAAAGATTGACGATGTTTTATAATATCCAATGGTTGTTGAAAGAAAATACTATATGTAGTGGCTTCAAGATAGGTTTGGCAGTTAAGGGCACTTGCTGTTCTTGCAGAGGAATTCGGCCTGGTTCCCAGCATCCATGTGGTGGCCAGAAACATGTCTAATCTAGTTCAGGGGGTCTACTTCCCCCCCCCACCGACCCCCTGGCAGTGCATATCCGTGCAGGGAAATAGTGACAAAGTGTGTCAAGGCTCAGTGGGTAAGGAGCTTGGCAGGCTGGACCTGACATGGTGGCAGAAAACTGACTCCTGAAACCCACCTTACTCACGTAATTTTGAAAATTTACAGAAAATACTTTTTTTTTTTTTTTTTTTTTGAGACAGACCTTTTCTGTATAACAGTCCTGGCTGTCTGGGAACTCAATCTAAAACCATTTTGGCTGGCTTTGAACTCACAGAGATCTGCCCCTCCCCCTGACCCTACCCCTGGAGTACTAGAATTAAAGGCATTCACTTCCAAACCCAAAAAGAAAATACTATTTTAAGATTCTTTTGTTAGGTTCAGTGGGGGTTGGTGTCATCAGCCAAAGTTCATGTGAATTTCATTTTCCTAATTATTTAGTGTCTCTTCTACCATTTGGGGAATGTTTATAAACTAATAGACTCATTGTCTTAGCGGTTTGGGTGGCCGAAATCCTGTTGTATTGTTAGCAGTTAAAATGTCAGCGTGGCCATAAATTCATGGTGGATGTAGGCCCAGGTCTTTAGTAAGATGGCTTCCCTTGAAGTAGGTTTGGGAACCAGCACACACAAAGGCCCTAATTTGCAGGTGTGAGCTGGTTCACTGAACAGGTCTGGTGTGGGTGGCCACAGAGAGCTGATGAGAGCTTGGATGGACTGCCTAAACTTGTCTTCCTTCCTGGTCCTGAGTCTAGGGCCTTAGGCTGAATTCTTGTCACAGCAAAGGAGGGGTGAAGTCTGGGTCTGAATTGAACATCTTGGCTTCTGACCTTCATGGTCTCCCCTCCCCAGCTGACAGACAAAATTAAAGGTTACCTTTCATCTCTAAAGCAAAGCTACTTTTTTCTGGCATGCAGTAGTTCATTTAAATACCATTTGTTTGGGACTATCGATTTATTTAACTATAATACATCTGGGAAGCCGAGAAGTCCTAATCTGCCTTTTTTGTTGTTGTTAAAACAGCATGTCTATAAGTAGATTTAAGAGAATATTTAAAATCATTAGAGGTCAACCTAGTTTCCTTTCTTTTTTCCTCCCTCCTTCCTTCCTTTGGTTTTTGAAACAGGGTCTCACTATTTAGCCCAGGCTGACTGCAGTTCATTACATACAATCCAGCCTCTGCTCCTGAATGCTGGAGCTTCACAGGATGCCACGTCTAACTCTGTGTGTGCGTGCGTGTGTGCGTGTGTGTGTGTACATACTGAGGGTGTGAAACCTGGAATCTCAAGGTGTGGTGGGTGGCAGACCTGCTCTACCAACCAAGCCATGCTCTCCACCCCTGGTAATTCTGCAGGTTATTGGGAGACTCCATTTGGAGTGTTAGAAATGATCGACTCCCTGAGGTTCCAGACTTCTTGGGACTGGCTTGTATTCGTAGACTCCTTTTTCAGCTCTATATTTCATTCTTTTTCCTGATAATGACAGCTAGGGAAGGTCTACCAAGACCTTATTTTAGGGACTCATGAATCTTGGAATCTGGCTTTTGTTCTCAGCGCATTCTATGCTTACTTCTGTCATTTTTGGTATCATGAAAGGGGGAAATGTGAACTTAGAAGAAGTGGTGTCTATCAGTCACTACAACATTATGAAAACATGGTGTTGATTTGGAGGGAAACCATTTGGCTGAAGGTGAGAGTTTCTGGCCACACATTTTTGAGCACTTTACTGACAGCCAGTCTCAGATTTTGATTTCTGACAATACTGAAAAACTTACCATAGAAGAAAAGTGTATACCTTGTCTCATAGTTATCAAAGAATTATGCCATGTGGCTCTCTGAGCCTTTCAGAGTTCTGAAGAGTAGGTGATGGATTTATGAAAGGATTGGCTGTGGTCTTAGAACCAGAGTTGTAGGAGGACTGGGTTGGACAGTAGATCATTGTTCTAGAGGGCTTAGGTTTCCCTGGGTAAGAGTGTCTTGTAGCACCTGGCTGTCATGAGCACTCCCACAGAGTTTCTCAGTGCATAGGTTTGATATGGCACAAGGAACCTCCCTAGCTCTGCCACTAGAGTCTTCTGAATCCCAACAGTGGCCAGTGCTCAGACAACAAGCAGTCTTCACACCCAGTTTATAAAACAGCCTCGTTCTTTTTCTGAAGTCAGGGTCCCCCTATATCTCCTCAGGATACCTTTCTAGGCCTAAGTCAACTTTCCAGTCACTCACTTGAACTTCTCATTTAGACAATACACTGATCTTATAATTAACTGCAAATTATCACACTTTTCTATTAAAAACTCATGAGAGAGAGAGCGTGTGTGTGTGCGCACTGTGTTTAGTGTTTAGGCTTGCTCTGGCAGCCTGCATCTCTGTGAACTCAGCTGTCTCTTTATCGAGCTATACTAGGGGGCTTTTCAACAATTAAAACTGCTAATTTTTCCCAATAAGGATAAAATGATATATATGTGCATAGCTCTGGCATCCTAGAACTCACTGTGTAGATTAGACTGGCCTCAAACTCAAGAGGTCTATTTGCCTCTGCCTTCCAAGCTGACAGTAAGTACTCTCACTACGCCCAACCCTTGAGGGTAGGCTCTTCTCCCGTTCCACCTTTCATGGATTTGGGATTGAACTTGGGTTGTCAGGCCTTCGTAACAAGTGTGCTTAGCCCCTGAGCTGTCTTGCTGTCTCTAAAATCAAGATTTTTGAGGAGCACTAAGAGTTATTGATTGGGCACGTTGGTTGGTCTGATTTGCAAATTGACCATGTTATGTTGTAAGAACTCTTTGTCCAGAGGTTTCCCACAGTTAGTATTTTGGGATTCTCTCTGAGGAAGGCAGTGTGTCTGTATTTGCTTGTTTTGTTTCCTAGCTCATTCTTAATTTTAAGCTTGGTGTAGGTTGAATGAATGGTAAAGAAACTTTCTTTTAGTTTTTGTTTGTTTATTATGTATATAGTATTCTGCTTACTTGTATGTCTGTATTGCCAGAAGAGGCCACCAGATCCCATTATAGATGGTTGTGAGCCATCATGTGGTTGCTGGGAATTGAACTCAGGACCTTTGGTAGAACAGTTAGTACTCTGAACCTCTGAGCCATCTCTCCAGCCCCTAGAAACATTTCTACTGTCTTTGTGCTATCACTTTATCACCTACCAGGTGACAGCCATCTGAAGTCTCTAGATCTTTCTATCTCTTACACCTACCTTATTCTTTTAGCTTTAATTAAAAATTTGTTTTTAAATGTGTGTGGGGGTGTATGCATGTGCCTACAGAGGCCAGAAACAACATAGAATTCTGAGGAGCTGTACTTACAGCCACTTATGACCTAAACTGCCTGATAGATGGGTACTGGAAACTCTGGTACTCACTAGGTCAGCTAGCCTGGCCTTGAGCTCACAGATCCACCTGTCTCAGCCTCCTGGGTCCTGGGATTAAAAGTGTGCACCACCATGCAGGGCTCTACAGCATTTCCTAGGAACCACAGTTCCAATGACTTTTAAATATGAAGTTGATTCTCAAAGCCTTGGGGAGTAAATAAAACAACCCCCATTCCTCCTTTCTGAAGATAAAGCAGGTTGCCCAAACATACCCCTGTAATCCAGATTGTCTTTGTTAGGGCTGTTTGGGGTTTTGAGTTTTGTGTGTGTGCACTGTATTTGTGAATTGTGTGATCATGTGCATGTTCACATGTGCACTCTTACATGTATGGAGGAGGCCAGAGGTGACATTACATCCCATCTTGAAACAGGTCTTCTCACAGAGTTCTGATCTTGTCTTGGCTGGACTGGCTCGACGCTGAGCTCTGGGGGGGTCCATCTGTCCCCATCCCTCAAGTACAGAAGTCAGAGCTTCATGCTGGTGTGGCATTTCTCCTGTCCCCATAGCTAGGGTTTTAACACACGCACACGTGTGTGTGTGTGTGTGTGTGTGTGTGTGTGTGTGTGTGTGTGTGTGTGTGTGGTACAAACCAAGTGCTTTATAGAACTTTGGGAAACAGTGCCTTCAGGAAGTACAGCTTAGATGAAAAAGTAAATGAGTAAAAGCCTAAATGTGCTCCTGTGAGATACGGACCCTGTAAAGCACAAGCTAAGACTTTAGCAGGGAGAGGCAATGCCCCAAGGAAGAAGACTGCTCCTGGCAACGGTCTCTCAAGGAAAACAAGAGGTTGATGGTGTTACCTGATGTTCAATCTCTGAAGCACCAGAGTTCAGCTTTGAGGAGGAGGTGTGTGTGCTTATTCAGTGGGATAGTGGAAGGTTACAGGAACACCTCAGTGCTAGAGCACTTATACAACATTTTTTTTAAAGGGGAAAAAGTATATTGGTAATTCAGTGACTTGTACAGGGTGGGAAGGCAGAGTAAGCTGAGTCTGATTAGGATTCAGCCATTCTCTGTTCGAGACTTTCTTCTTAGGGATGGTGGTCTGACTTTCACTCTGCTTTGTCTCAGTCACAATGATCAGACAACAACATGGCAGGACCCCCGGAAGGCCATGCTCTCCCAACTGAACGTTCCTACATCTGCCAGCCCAGCAGTGCCCCAGACGCTGATGAACTCTGCCTCAGGTGAGTACCACCCTGTTGGGAGAGCCACGTGCATGTTTCCTGGATCCTGTGTCCATGTTTGCCCAGTGCGGTAAGAGACATGATCCAAAGCAGCCTGTGTAGAGCCGCAGCCTGCTTTGTTCCTCCTCTGCTGAGAAGACTGATATAACTGGGAAGGAGCTTTCCAAGGCCAGGCTTCCCATTGTCATGGCACTTGTGAGTTTGGGGTTTGTACTTTTGTTTTTGACATCTTATTTGTTTGTGCGTGTGTGCGTGCGTGCGTGCGTGCGTGTGTGCGTGTGTACAGTGGCATGTGAGAACGACTGCTCTCCTACCACCATGTGAGATGCAAGGGTCAAACTCAGGTCAGTAGGCATGGCAACAAGCACTTTTACTCTTGAACACCCCCTCCCCCAAAGCATTTCTGAGGTGGTCTCATATAGTGATGGCTGATCCAGAAGCCCTGCTCCTCCCGCCTCTACCACCCTGTGAGTTTGTGTTTGATTACTGCTGCCTTCTATCTGGAGTCCATGATGACACTCTGCTCATCCTTTTGAAATATGATAAAAAGCATGTGTTTTATTTTAGTTGCTATAAGGACTGAGAAGAGCACAGCTATACTGCATGACTGCCTTGGGGGCACTGGAATCCAAGCTTTAGTATTCAAAACTCCCTTTTTATGTGTTTGTCTTTGAGATGGGGTCTGCCAAAACTAGCCTCAGACTTGTAGTCTCCCTGCCTCTGCCTGGTTTGTGTGCCATCTTGCCATATTTAAACTCTTTAGGAGATATTTGTATGACCTTGACAGGACCTATAAGGATACTGCATGTCATAAACCCCAGAGCACCTCTTACTTCTAGATCTAGCATGCACTGTTAAACTGTCCTCACTGCTAGGTCCAATGATGTGACCCTTTAACCCCAGCACTCAGGAAGCAGGGCAGAGCTCTGAGTCCAAGGCCAGCCTGGGATATAGAGTGAGTTCCAGGACAGCCAGAGCTACATAGTAAGATACTGTCAAACAAAACAAAAGCAAAAACTAAATCTCTATCCTAGGTACAAAAATGAGCTTACAAATTAAATTATTTGACAGCTTATGTGACTACAGTTTTTACTTGTCTGCATGATAAGGAGTCATACTGCTTGATAGGGGGAGATGCTACAGAAAGTTGTATGATACATTTAAAGCCCTTGTTTAAAATTTCTGTATATGAGATTTTTTATTTGATTTTTAAATAATGTTTTTTAGTTGAAATGACACACCATGTACGTACATAGCTGGTGTTTATGGTGGTCAGGAGGGCACATCTTGAAACTGCAGTTACAGATGGTTATGAACCACCACATGGGTGCTGGGAATGCATCCTGGTTTCTCTGAAAGAACAGTAGGGGCTCTTAATCTCTGAGCCATCTCCAACCCGAGAAAGCTTGACTTAAATAGACAGGTAGTAAGCATTAGCTAGCACCTAGGTATGTATGGGAAGAAGTGTTCCATGCCTAGTGGCACAAACACTAGTGGCAAATCTTAAGATGCTTCCTGGCTTTCCTAACTGTGGAGCTTCTGACAATCAGTGGCCAGGAGTCAGGTAGCAGACTTGACTGGAGGATTTGCAGATGTGAGACTTCCTCCTGCACCAACCTCACTCTTGAGTTGAAAACAAGCTTTGAGAGGTGATGGCTGAAAATGAAGGTAAGGCCAGAATGTGATGTTGAGCCATGTTAACTATAAAGGTGACAACTCGGTGATGAATAAGGTTCCACAGCAGGAATATACTGGGGCAAGCCCAGAGTCTGTGCTTTGTGTGTGCTATTTGATTTAAGTCCTGGAGCTTTAAAGGTATATTTCACTGGTAGTTTTACTTTGGTAACTTTTTTCTCTTTTCTTCCCTAAGATTTATTTAGTTATTTCATGTATGTGGTTACACTGTCGCTGTCTTCAGACACACCAGAAGAGGGCATCAGATATCACAGATGGTTGTGAGTCACCATTTGGTTGCTGGGAATTGAACTCAGGACCCCTGGAAGAGCAGTCAGTGCTCTTAACCGCTGAGCCATCTCTCCAGCCCAGCTTTTTTTTCTTTAACTACCAGATATCAAATAAAAGTTGTAGGACTAGTATTTCACACTATGTAAATGTATACTTTAGAAGTCAGTAGCAGACACTTCCTTATTATGGAAGATGTGGCAGCCTGTGTCTAGCGGGTTAGTTGGCTCCTTTTAGAACATTGTTTTATCATAGTAGTCCGTCCATTTGTTTGTTCTTTCCCTTCCATTTTTTTGGTTTGATTTTTTTTTTTTTTTTTTTTGAAACAGTTTCTCCTTGTAGCTCTGGCTGTCTCAGAACTTTGTACACCAGGCTGACCTCAAACTCACAAAGATCCACCTGCCTCTGCCTCCCTAGTGCTGGGATTGAAAGTGTTTGAGACCGTGCCTATCAAAAATTATATTTTAGTCGTTGTTATGTATAGGGGAGGGGCTTGAGTGTGTCAGAGCATTTTTTTATTAATAACACCTTAAATTATTCAAAGAAATGCAATTTCAAAAACGTAAGTTACAGCAGTCAGGAAAAAAAACAAAATAGAAACACATGATCAGTACTGCCTGTCCTTGTGTTTAACCCTTTGGTGGCTTTATTCAAAATACAGTTGCACAAAAGTATTAACTTCAAAGTCTCTATGGACTTATCATATTGTGTACACAAGCACAGCACAGAGAGGGTTAGAACAAAACCCAGAACTTCTACAGAATAGAAAACCCACCCTTGCTTATTTGCATGGAAATACCACCCACAAAACTAAATAAGTCTTAATAGTTCCGAGCATAATTCTCTTGGGCTTGGATTCTCTTCTGCCACAGGTCTAGGAGTTGAACTCAAGCTTGGGAGGCTTTCCCTACTGAGCCGTCTGTTTCCTCTACAGCATTAATGGTCTAAAGTATGAACATGAGAGAATTGGGCAAAGTTACCTTTAGAATCAGAGATACAACAGCAGCTGGTGTTTAGGCAAAAGAAGTCGGATTCAGAACTTGCTATTGAGCTCTTACAACCCCACTCCTAGACTCTAAACCATGTGATACGTGTCAGAGGGGACAGAAGAGGACAGGGTGACACTGGAGACCAAAGCTGTGAGCTTATAGAGATTTGTTTCTAGTAATTACACTGTCTGTTAAGGAGGACTTTGTGGCTAGACAGTACAGTGAGCTAGGAAGAGACTGGTCAGCAGACCTTAAAAAACATAGTCACCAACTACTGTGCCTGTGTGATGACACATGCCAGTAAGCTAGCACTGCAAGAGCAGAGGCAGGAGGATAGCTGCAGCAGGGGTACCAAATCAGAAATGTCCAGGTCGCCTATAGAATGTAGCATCTTCCTGTATGCTTTAAATGGTCTCTAACTTATGTGATTTGACCATGTAAATAGTCAAATAAGTGGTTATGCTGGAAGAAAATATCTTTACATTTTAATACAGTTTAAGTTTTTTAATTGTTATACATGGTTGACTTAATCAGTGCATATAAAGCTTGAGGACTGTGGGGGACCTGTTATATATGGAAGTCTCCAGAATGGCTATGCTGCTTCATCTGTTGCTGTGGTGTGTCTGGAGGTTTTTGTTTTTCTCCCAGTAGAGAATTGAGCTCATGGCCTCACAGATGAGGCAAAGTCTCTTCCACTAAACACTGTCCCCATGTCCCCTCCCCAGTTACACCCCAGCACATACGCTCACCTTTGAGACCATGTGGCCAAGGCTGGCTCTGAACTCCTTGATCTTCCTCTCAGGTGCTGAGGTTACAGATGTGAGCCACCACTCCCAGTTGTTTCACTGGAAGACTATTTCAGTCATTCTCCGTATAGACATAAGGGTGAAATGAAACATTTTGAAATGAAAATTAGAAGAGCTGTACACTCTTTGGAACCTGGAGATCAAAGCATATCCCTGCTCGTGTTTACCCTGTACCCTGAGCTGTAATCTCAACACACCTGTGCCCACGTCAGAAGATGGGCACAATGGCTTGTTGATAGGATTTCAGTCTAGAGGTGTGTGTCTCTGACAGACAGGCAGCCCTGATGGGGTAGGTGGGAATTTGGAGGGAAGGGGGTAATGGTGTAATTGTATTATCTTAAAAACAAAGGGTGTAAAAAAGATTCATTTAAACATAAAGTAAATGTGACCCAATATTTTATAAACTATTTGTAATTAGTGGCAACTGGTTATTCATTTAAAGTAATTTAAAACATCATCTGAGCCAGCCAAAGACTTTACCATGCACCTTGGTGATTTAGAAGTAGCCACTATTCTTACATAATCATGTGGGTCAGGCATTGGGCGTATAACTTGATGGTACTTGGAGAGCCTTGAACCAGATTTTATCCGGAGCAGTGGCCCCAGCTCATCCTACCCCTCCCCTGCCCCTCCCCCCAGACAGTCTGTCAGTGCACACAAGTAACGGGAAGGAAGTACAAAGATTTTCAGCCCTGCTAAAATAGAAAGTGTCAGTCAGTTTGCAGGTGGCCCTGGTCTCCAGGGCCAGGACTCCTAAAGCTTGTTAACCCTGAAATAGCCCGCACAAGGCTGACTTTACTCTGCTCAGAGCTGCTCCAGCACTCTGGATTGGGAACTTTTGACATTACCCAATTTTCTTACCATTTGTACTTACCAGAGTAATTGTGTTGAATTGAATTTATAAGTAACCTTTTTATGTTTGGTTTGGTTTTTTGTTTGTTTGTTTGTTTGTTTGTTTTTTTTTTTTTTGCTGCAGGCTCAACTGCACCCCAGGCTGGCCTCAAACTTGCAGCTGTCTTGGCCTGAGCTCTACATGCTGAGCACTGGTTACTGCTTTTCAGTGGCTTTAATAATGCTGCTTCCCCCCCACACACACACACACACACACTGCCCCTCTCTCTCTCCCTGTACTGGTTATTGCTTTTCAGTGGCTTTTTTTTTTTTTTTTCTTTTCTTTTTTTCGGGGCTGGGGACTGAACCCAGGGCCTTGCGCTTGCTAGGCAAACACTCTACCACTGAGCTAAATCCCCAACCCCTTCAGTGGCTTTAATAATGCTGCTTACACACACACACACAGACAGACGCACACACACACTGCCTCTCTCTCTCCCTTCCAAAAGACTGGGTGAGCCTGGGTGAGTGCTGAAAGGGGGTGGGGGTGGGGTGTACAACTCGTGGGAATTATTTTTTTCCTACTCTGTGGGACTTGGGGACCAAACTCAGGTTTTAGTTTTTACAGCAGGGCCCTACTTACTACGATCTACTTCCTAAACTATCAGCTAACCTTTTCTTTTTCTAATCAAGATTTTTACATTTTTGTTTATTGACTTACTGTGTGTGTCTGAGTGTATATGTGTGTATATCACAGGAGCCTTTGGGGGTCCAAAGAGGGCATTGGATCCCCTGGAACTGCAGTGAGTGCTGGGAACTGAACTCAGCCAGCGCAGATATGATTTTGTAACCCAGACTACCAGCCTTGAATTTTGAACCTTTCTCCCTGTGTCCCAAGTGTCAGGGTTAGAGGTGGGTACTAGATCTACACAGGTAGAAACTGAAGCTCCCTTGATCTGACCTGGAGCAGGCATTGGCAATGCTTCCCTTCTACTTAGGAGTTATTTGAACTCTGATGGTTACCCATAGGTGTAAATAATGAACCACTAAGAAAAAAATGCAAGCTTCTGTTACCAGGCCCACCGGCCCAGAGAGCAGGAACAAACAGAATACACGGAGAAGCCATGGCTGTGGTAATTGCCATTTTCTAGCTCCTGAGGAGAACCAGTTATTAGATAGTAGGACTCAAAGATAGATACCAGTGTCCATGTTAAACTTATTCTTCAGTATTTTTGTAGATGTTTTGGAAATTTTATGAAAAGAGATTAAATTATTTACATTTAAGGACCAAATAAAATTCCTGTTTATTTCCTCCCTCTGCACATGCTAGGATTTTATTTTTGTCTTCTCCACTGTTCTCTTAAGTCCTAGTCACTGTTGCTCCAACGGCTTTTGTGACTCATGGAAGGAGTATTTGTGTGAAAGATTAAGATGCTAATTTTTCAAAAATGGTATCTACACTACCATATATAGACAGAGTGTAAGTGAAATGGATTAACTCCCGCAGCAGTAGCCAAATGGTTCCTAAGTAATACTTTTTAAAAAACATGTATGTAAGGATAATCAGCAGGTAGAACTGAACTTTGGTGTCAGTGAGAGGTGATCGTTTTACTTTATCACTTTGAAGTCTAAATGAGCACTTTCAGAAAACTGATCTTACCAAATCACCGAGCTGTTGCATTAAATTCAAATCTGGTACCCTAAATGGGACATATATAACAGACCCATGACCTCTAAGTCTCAGGGAACACCATGGAAGATGGGGCAGAAAGATAAGAGGCAAGAGAAGAGGGAGGAGCGTTGTGAATGCTGGCGTGCTGTGAGTGCTGTGGACCTGACATGGCTCTTACAGCATAAGCTCAGCGCCTGTGGTGGCCTGCAGAAGATGAAGCCAGTCCACAATACCAGCATGAGTGTGAGGAGGGCCTTGGGAGGACTTGCCCCAGTTGGCTGCTGGAGAAGGGAGCCATTTTTCTTGGTGTGGTCCCTGAGGTTGTCTGTGCTCTCAGACGGCTGCAAGCCTATACCCATGCCCATTGGACTAGGACTCACTTTTCTGTGAAATGGGTACAGGTGGTTTACCTGCGTGTATGTTTGTGTACCTTGTGCACACCCGGTACCTTTGGAGGCCAGAAGAGGGTGTCAGTCTCCCAGAACTGGTGTTAGACATGGTCGTGAACCATCACATGTATCCTGTAAACCCAATCCAGGTCCTCTGCAAGAGTAGCCAGTGCTTGAAAGTGCTAAGCCATCTTTCCAGTGAGTGAGTTATGAAGGGAGGAGTGCTGGAGTGGACATGATCAGGAAGTCAGTGAGCACTGTACGCATGGTGTTTTTATCTGAGCCTGGGATCCGTGAGTAAAATCTGAGGAGTGGCCTGTCCTGGCTCTCTGGGTGTCTCTGGCACACTAGGAAGTATGTCCACTAACATGAGACAAATGAGTGAGTTTTGACAGTTGTCACCGTTATCTCTTGTGTCTACTAACCTAAAAATGGATGAGTTTTGACAGTTCTTACTGTTGTCCCTTGAGACTAGATATTGCCCTTCCAAAGTCATTGATTCAGCAAATACCAGCAAGTATTGCCTTTTCTGTAACAAAAATCACAACAGGGAGCGTCACACAGAGCCGGCAGGCCAAGCACAGGAAGCAGTAGATGATGGCTATAGGGAAGGGCTCACCAAGGGAAGCAGAGGTTCATTCCCACCCTCAGTCATTATTCAAGCCCTTCCTGCATACCAACCTCTGTTTAAATCATGAGACCCAGTTTATAGACAGACACATCATATTTCCTACAGTTAAAATGACAAAGGGGAGGGTAAACCAGCTACAAGTTTAAGTGACCAGGGCTTATGTGGAGGAAGGAGAAAGAATCCAAGCAGGGTATGGTGGCCCGATCAATGCTCTTGAGCCATGTGTTGGGAATACAAAGACATCATCTGGAGGAGCCAGTAAAAGTCAGCAAGGAAGCCATTTGTGTCCTTGTAGGTTTTGAAAAGAGAGCATATGATCTGAGTTTACTCATTTAACAGACAGGAAGTCGGGACCATTTAGAACATAGGGGATGACAGAATGTAACTGGTGAGTGGGAGAGAGAGAGAGAGTACTTGGTTCTGGACCTGGTAAACAGGAATTTAGTGAGAGGGAAAGAAAGGTTAGGTGTGAAGGCACCTGCTGAGACCTGAAACACAACCTTGACAGTGGTAGAGAGTCTAGGAACAGACAGTAGAAATGTCAGGATACCCGTGAGGGGCCAAGAAGAGTTCAGTCTTCTTGTGAACATTCCTAGAATTCCATTAAAACACAAGCTCACACCATCTCAAAACACACACACACACACACACACACACACACACACACCCCTCTTGGAGAGATGGCTCAGTGGTTAAGAGTGGTTGCAGAAGTAGAACCATTTGCCTCCAGAGCTGGCGTTACAATAAGCATTCTGTTGGAGCTTTCTTCTTTACTTAGGTCTGTTCATCTCCATTCTGTAGATACTAAAAGGAACCATCTGGTTAAGGAGCTTGCCCAGGATTACAAGGTTAATAAATATTTAGCTAAGATGGGCCAAGTTGTAAGCTCAGGGTATAGGACACTGTGAAGCAGCAGGATTCCACCCCGAGCTTTCAGTTTGAGGTCCACGTGCTCTCATTGCCATTGGTAGTCTAGAAGGATATTGAGGCACACCAGCAAGTTCTAGTGACCACAAGGCCTCAGTGAGATTTTGGAGTCCTAGGGATGAGGTGGGGTTCTGATAATTCATTGGGCATTTGTGTGCTAAAGCAGGTTCATCAGTATATTTATGATTGTTTTAGATTCAAACATCTAAGCTTGCACAGAAAAATGACACGACTTCAGAAATTGAGGCAAAAGGAGTGCATGCATATTCTCTCTCCATTCTAAATATGAGCGCATGCCTTATAAACTTGTTAATCAGCACATTAGTATTGTGCAAGACTTTAAAGGAGAAGAGGTCTGTAAAACTCGAGTGTCTGAAGTGTTTTTGAGTTTCAGGAGAGGAGGTATAAAAATGAGCAGAGCAGCTTTGACTGCTGTTGGTCAAGTTTACAGTGTTATAGAGAGCTCGACTGGGTCTGAATCCCAAGGCTGCCACTTTCCAGCTTAGGCATGGAACTTGGCTTAGCTTATTCATCAGTTACATGGTAGATAATTGTGTCTATGTCGAGGTTTGTAAATGATTTAGTAGTTGCTCGCAAAGAATGCAGAACTGTGCCTGCTGTGTAGTGACAGCAGCATGGACTCATTTGAAATTGGCCTAGATTTTAGAGCTACTTTTAGAAGTACTTTCTAAGGCAGCTGCTATCGCCAGGGTGTGTGCAGCCAATCTCTCATTGTCCTCTGGATTTCTCTGACTCAGGCAGGTGAGGAGGGGCTGGTCTGATAGACGGGGCAGTGAAGACTGCTGACTGGGTAGAGATTGCAAGTGGTTTCCTGAATTATTCCAAGGCAAGGGCAGGGAGCTGAGTCGCCTCCCGTGCTGCAGTGCATCTGTTGTTTAAGATACTTTAAGCAGGTCTTTGTTTCCCACGTTCAACTGACTGACTGACGCTCTTGGACTTGGCTCGCATCATGCACGCTAGGTGAGCGTCTGACCCCAGGGCTGCAGCCTAGACCTCTTTCTGTTTGCTTTCCTTAATTTCCACTGCTAAAGTTGCGATGCAGAACTGTTATCTTTTTTGATAATCTCCCTCAGAAGGAAATAATCTTACTATTGCTTGTGTCCATATAACATTCTAGTTCTGATGTGAAATGTGAAAGACATAGATAAATAGGTAAAGTGATCTCTGCTGGTTTTGAAGTTACATTTTGATATGGAGTGTACATAAGGTTGTTAACATTGTCTTTAAGAAAAGTACATTATTTAAATTGATAAGGGGAGAGAAGATGCAGGTCTAACTGACCCTGTGTTCTCATTGTTCATGTCTGTAATTCTGTTTCAAGGTTTTCATTCCATTTTTTAATGGTAGGGTGATATTAGTAGAACACTTTCAGAACTAGAAACCAAACCCAGGACCTAACATGTACTGAGCCAGTTCTCACCTGTTGGCTTATATTGCTCACCCTTAAAAATTGTCTTAAAGATAAGGCTTCACGAAATTAGTGTTGGCCCTGAATTTGTAATTGTGTGAAGTGGCCTCAGTCTCCTGAATAAATAAATGAGATTACAGAGAGGGTGTGTGTGTGTGTGTGTGTGTGTGTGTGTGTGTGTACAACTGACTCACTTGCATTTAGTTCTTTATATCTCCAGGAAACAGAAGTGGAAACTCGTGCTTGAATTCCAGACTACCCCAGCACACCTAATTGTTCATCTATGTGGGGACAAGGTGGAGTCACTGTGACAGTGCCATCATTACCTAGTGGAGATGAGCAGTCACTACCTGTCACCTCCCCTTGGCTAATGAATTCTCAGATGAGCTAAAGAGATCATTAGTGCAGTCTTTAGAATGAAGTCTGAGCAGAGAGAAGGCCATGATGGTGCTGGTTGGTGGTTCTGACTGACTGCTATTGGGTGGAACGATGGCCAGAGTCCAGTTGAGCGAGCGAGCGAGGGAGCACATCCAACCCCATAGCATCGTCTCTTGGGATTGTCCAGTTGTGGCTCACTAAACATCACTGTGTGTGTCAGCCCCTCAGGGTCTTAGGACTCTGACCTTTTAAAAGGTTGTGTATTTTTCAAAAATACCTTAGGAGTAAGCCGCCTTCCCGGTTACAGTTTGGTTGTTCTGTGTGTCTAGTACAGGGGGCCTCTTCCTTCCATTTGCTACTTTCCAGAAGCTTCCTTGCTTCTGTGAAAATAGGACAATCTTTTTACCTCACAATAAGTGTCATGTTTCAAAGCCCTCTCTGTCCTACCAACAAACTTAGCAGTCTCAGCTGAATCCTCTCATGCTTGCAGAGTTCTGTAGGCCAATAATCTGAACTGTATCTCTGTTCTGGATTTCTTGGCGAAGGCACTCGCATACATAGTGGAGCACGGCTGTATCAGCTGAAGTGTGCTTTAACCTGACCTTAAAGTTCTGCCTGTGTCTCTGGGGATGTTAATTTCACTGCTTAGTGGTTTATTTTTCATGGAGGATAATCAGGTAAGTGGTGGCCCTGCCTTATTCTCTCTGTTCATAGGCTGTAGTCTGTCTTCATATCTGATTGTGATCGTTCTGCTTTAAAGGAGCAGCACTCAACTGTTTGAGGTACACCAGATCAAAACCAACCAGTCTGATTTCTGTGTTGTAGGGCCTCTTCCTGATGGATGGGAGCAAGCCATGACTCAGGATGGAGAAGTTTACTACATAAACCATAAGAACAAGACCACATCCTGGCTGGACCCAAGGCTTGACCCTCGTTTTGGTAAAGGTTTACCTCAGAACCTTTGTGGTCTTTGGATGATAGTGTGGGGTCTGGGGAGACTTAAGAAAACTTTTAAAAAAAATCAGAATCTGTACTGCCTGTGGTAGCAAGTGCTGTATACCCTTATTGGGTTTTTGTTGTTGTTTGTTTAAACCTGAGGAATCTAGGTCCAAATTAGCCTTGGCCCGGGCTGGGTGGGGAATGCTGTAAAGCTCATTGCTTCATTCATGTGGTGATCTGGTTGGAAACTGGCCAGCACGTGGAACAGAGTTTTCCCCAGAGGTGTGCGTGCTTGGCATGCCACACACTATCCGGGCTGAAGGTGCAGACCTGGCTCTGAGCACGAGAACGGATCTAATGGAAGAATTGTGCAGTTGGTGGGGATTTTTAACCTAGGTTTACGTTAAGGCCCTTTCCTTCACTGTTTACTTAGGAAATGAAAAACAAAGCAGAGCCCTCCTCCCAAGTGTGCTGGGTGGGTAAGGGTCTCCGTTCCCACTCACAACCTTTCTGCCCTGTCTGTAGTTTCATCTGTTGGCTTTGTGAAGTTTCTTTCCAAAGCATGGAAAATGAATCTAAAAAAGAACATATAATGTGGTTTGAGCACTCATCTTGGCCCTGATGCCTTAATGGAAACAATGTGCAGAGCAGTGAGCGGGCAAGTTGGGCGCGCCTGGCGCAGTGCACAGTGCTCGGTGCTGAGCCTTTGAAGCTTCCCAGGGGCTGACCTGACCACCCCATAGGCTTTACTGGAAAGGAGAATTAACTCTGTGAATGCCACCAAAACACAACCCTAGGGTTGGGTAAAAATAACTTTCCCGGAGAGAGTCTTATAGCCTGATACAATCCTCAGTGTCATCTGTTCACTTAGAAACAGACACCACAACAATAAAAGACAATGTTTGAATTTACCTCAGATGTCAGCTTTATTGGCTAGTTAAGCCCCTCCCCCCTTCTCCAGGGACATCAGAGGTGGGACTGTAGCCTAGGCCATCATTTTGACAGAACCAGCTGTTTGTGCTTCAAGACCTGTTGTGGTGTTAAGAAAGTAACATACATGCTAGCAGTTCGCAACTTCAGGTTCTGTTAATACTTGAGTAAGCTTTTGTGGTTGAAGCAGAGCATGAAGGTAGAAAAATCCCTTAAATGCCGCATTAGTGTCCTAATGCATAGATGACACTCATCTGGAGTGATAGAGCCACATTTCCTTAAAGCTTATTTGATGACTCACTTCATCTGCCCTTGGAGAGCTTGGAAGAACTGCTGGGCCGCTCCCTGTAACTTGTAGCTATGTGTGTGTGTCCATAGTATGTGGTGGTGTTAAGAGAGAAGAAAGAGGGAGAAGCTTGGCAGTGGGCTTAACTTAACTTTATCTGGTGATCGTACCGTACAGCTGGGTTTTTTAAGAAAGTGGGTATTCGGGGTGGAAAAGAAAAGCATCCAGCCACCCCACCGCAGCGGGTAATGGAGATATTAAGAAAGGTCCCTCCTCCTTGCCTTCCTTCCCTTTCTTGGGCCCACTATGTAGTGTGTTCCAGGCAGGCTTGTCTACGAGCCAAAGCCTTTGATTTCGTGGCCCGATTTGTAATCTGTTCCAGACCTTTACAGTCAGAGCTGGAGTGTGACTGAGGGGGCGGGGCGAAGAACTTAGTGGAGAGTGACAAGGGAGAAGCAAGCTGTTAGCTGCTGCCCTCTCATTTTTGACCCTGGGTGGGGCCGTGCACACACAAGTACATGTCAGTTAGTGGCTCCGTGCATGTGGAGCTCACTCAATTCTCTGTGCTCTCCGGATCCATAGTTAAGAGAGGCTTAGCTAAGCCACATAGATAGGCAGAAAGGTGTCCATGCCTTAGGATGGAGGATAAGCTCTAACTTATTGCCCACTTCAAACATCAACCTTCATTTTCATATCTATTTCTTACATGTGTGGTTAGCATATGCTTGTGGAAGATAAGTCTCTGTCAGTGTTAATGCTGGTTGATAACCTCTACAAGAGGCTATCTGCTTTTTAACCGCATTAAAGAATATGAGTCTTGTAGTATTTGTGCGGATGTTAAATTATGTCAAATTTTAGGCTAGGGAGATAGATAGGTAAAGTACTTTTAGTTCAAACATGAGGAATCTTTGTGTTTTTGTTTGGTGTCAGATAGGCCTTGCTCTGTACCCATCTGGCCTGGAAATGATTATGTAGATGAGACTGGCCTCCAAGGCTCTCTGGTCTTGCCTCCTGAATGCTGGGGTTAAAGGAATGCACCTCCACACCCAGCTTTGTATTGAATCATTTCTCTTCATTTTTTGTCATTTTTTATGAATGGATTATTTTAATTTTTTATTTTATTTCACGTGTATGAATGTTTTGCCCTTATGCATATCTGTGCACTGTTGAGATATCAAGCATAGGAAAAAGGGAAGAACTATTTGTATCTGGACCTTCGCGTGCAGCTAATTCTCGGCAACTGTATGCCAAGGGCTCTAGGTTTCCGAGGCCTGCTTTGGTCTTCTAGGCACAGCTGAGATTACTCTGAAGAGAAGCCAGACTCTGTTAATCTTTCATCTAAAGATAAGCCGTATCTCCAGAGACTGGCCTGGCAAGTGCTCAGTTCTCTCTGTGGAGTAGTGAGGACAGGGTGCTGGTGGAGCAGAGCAGACTACCTGGCGTCCTTCAGGGTTGGCCCTACTGCCTGAGTGGGTCTGCCACAGACCTGCCTCTCTTCATTCAGAACCCACACAGGCCACACGACACAGCAGCTGCTGTGAGGGAGTCCGAGCCATCTCCCAGCAGCTCTTCAGCTTAAGCACTTCTTGACGTGAGGTTTTTGATACATCAGATTATTAAATAAATATCCAAATAGTCCGGGGTCAGCAAGATGGCTCATTGTTAGGTACTTACTGCCTGGTGACCTGAGTTCCATCCCTGGGACGCAGATGGCAGAAGGAGAGAACTGACTCTTTAAGTTGACAGGCACAGTTTGGTTTACACCCCCCACCACACCCCCCAGTAAATAATGTTTCAAAAATAAAAATAGTTTAGTACCTGGGCTTGGCATTGTTATTCAGTACCTAGGCAGGTTTTCAGTTGCGGCGACAGTCCCCGTTGCTCACCCAGAACGCTCAGTGTAGTAATATAAGTTCAGCCTCTACCGCTGGCACTCTTGACTGGCCAGCTCTCTCAAGTCCCAGGACTTGGAGCAGGAGCTCCTGCTGAGCGGGTGAGCTTTAAAATCATAGCATAAAAGCATAGTGGTTTGTGATTCAAAGCAGCTACTATCAGATGCGTGCACTTGTACACAAACTTTTTAAGTTTCAGCCTTACTTATATCATCTTTAGACTGTGCTAAAGATGGGCTAGCTGTTACTTACAGACACAGACTGAAAGCAAAGGGAAAGAAGTGGCAGACCTAGGGGTCAGGCTAGGGCCATCCCAGGCTTTAGTTTTACTGCTTGTCATTTCCCTTGGTGACCCCCACCCCAGGTCACCTCCAATGTCTGCTTGTGTGAAGCTATGCTTGTGCACTTGTGCTCCAGTCTGTCCCATGTCACCAGCAGCATGTCACCAACTCAGGACAGGACTAGTTATTAACTGTCCCAAGGTGAAGGATAAAACAATACGGGAAAATAGAGGAAAGGAGCCACAGGCCAGGGCATGTATGCCTCATGGAAGGTCAGTCAGTCGGCTGTGTGGTGCCTTTCACCACAGCAGTGCATCATGTGAAATCAGCTCTGAGAGGAATCCAGTGAGTCTAACGTGTGCTCTCTCTCCTTCCACTGAGTGCCAGTCACTGTCTGACCTTTTCTTCCAAATAAGTCATTTCCACAGTAAAGAGAAGCGGGGCAGCTGGGGACAGAAGGCTGACAACCAGTGAGAACATACCCTCTATCTCACCTCAGTTAGCTACCCATCTGCCCCAGAGTGCAGGAGGAGGTGTTGAGGGGAGAAATCTTTTAACTTTGACTGACTGACTGACTGACTGTCTGTCTGTCTGTCTGTCTGTCTGTCTGTCTGTCTGTCTGAGGCCTTACTCTCAGAACACTACCCCTGCCTTAGTCTTCTGTGTACTGGGATCACACAGGTATGCACTAAGATACTCTGCTCTGTTGACTTCTTTTTTCCTTTTGTTCCATCCCAATTGTTTTGTTGGGGGTCGGATGGCTTTTGAAGGTTGGAGGGGGAAAATGAATTGAATTACTTGTCCTTATTCCAGTCAGTTAAAGATGGGATACTGACCTGGATGTAGTGGGCCTTTAACCCTAGCACTTGGGAGGCAGATGGACCGCCAGCCTGGTTCACATTAGTACAGCCGGCTCTACAAAGTGAGACTGTCTCGATGTTGGTGTGATGCTAAACGCTACATTACTTAGACATAAGGGTTATTAAGCGTTGGCAAGCAAGCTATATATTAATGATGACATTAGATAAGGTCCTGATTTGCCTATCCACTCACCTTCCTACCCTCCAGGCCTTTTAAGCAGAATCTCACTGTTTAGCCCAGACTAGCCTTAAAAAACTCAAGATAATCTGGCCTCAACTTTCAGGCAGATAGCACCACCTACACCTGCTGTGGATCCTGATCCACTCAATGCCACAGATTTTCATGGTGAGAAAGAAACACCAGTATAATAAATGCCAGACGGACAAATTAATTACTGTGCCAACTTAGTGTAATTGTTTTGTAGCGAATTCAGCCCCTTATGTTGACAGCCATGGGTGTTTTGTACCTTAAACCAACAAAACCACACTCGTTTCTTCGGTAGTTGTAGACGGTCATTCCTTCAGCAAGCATTAGACAAACCCTTTTCTTTTTATCAAAAGAATTTATGTAAATTAATATTTCTGTTAAAAAATTCAGACTTTAAATTTATACTTGGTAAAGTTTCTAGAAATTAATGATCTTGAAGCTAAGACTAACACCTCTGTAATTCTTTATAATAGCCCATGGTTTTGAAATTTTATAAACCTGAAGGTTACATTTGTACCACATTTTTATCCAGCGCATGCTTGTGTATGACCTGCACACTGGATAAGATGACAGCTTTGGGAAGTCATTTCTTTCCTTCCACCATGTGGTCCTCCAGGATTGACTTCAGGTCCTGTGGCTCCCCTCCTCCCCCTTAAAGGTCGTCTTAAGTCTGAAAACTCAAGACCTGAGGAGGCTTGCAGAGAGCCCTGACTCTTTCTTATCAACAATCATGGGTAGTTTGGTTTTCTGTCAGATTGAAGTGCTGTTTGGGGCAGTTTCTCTTTGCCATGCAAAAGTAGCTCAGACAGGATTTTAGCAGGGAGTGTGTATGTGGTGTTTTGTTTACTTTTGTGTTTTTGACATTTTCCCTTTGCCTTTTTTGAGTTGGTTAAAATCAAGGGCTCTTCTTCAGGGAGGAAATTTGGAGAGCTTCTTTGCCTGTCTCCTGCTCCACCCCCTCTCCCTGGAACAAAGCGAGTTGTGTCTTCTTTGCTGCTTGTGAGGTCCCTACTGCACCCGTGTGAGTGCACTGCTGTGCGCTGTGTCTTGTTGGTTAAGTAAGATGCTCAGGGAGTGAGTGACCAAGGCTGAGGTAAAGCACATGCTAGCGTACCCACACCCACTCCATCACAGGAGCACGCCCTTCTGCTGTGTCGACTGGGCCTGGTGTCCTTGAAGAGCCAGGTGAGCTTAACTCTGAAGATGCACACTGACAGTGCAGTGCCAGCTGCCTGCAGCAGTCAGCCGTGAAGATCCCCGCTGTGGCCGGGCTCTGCCTAGGTGGGACTCTAGAAGCTGATGGTGAAAACAGAGGGGATGATTTTTAGCTTTGTTTTTTTTTAATGTGCAGTTTATTGTTGGGTTTGCTGTAGTTTTCTTGGCCTGGTTGTCTTTAGTTTAGGCAGGGTTACATTCTATAGCACAGGCTGGGCTGTCACTCACCGCAGCTCCAGCCTACCTCAGTCTGTAGTGAGCCTCCTGCCTCAGTTTCCCCAGTGCTGGGATTGCAGAAACAAAACATCACTCCCAGCCCAATTTGTTTTCACCAAGTATGTTTTTTAGTAACTCACTTAATCTATTATTACCAACGACGACGACAATCTAGTGTAAAACGCAGTCATTTTCTGTTTTTTAATACAGGAAATGCTTATGAGACTTAGGCTGTGTTTTGATGCTTGTATCTCATAATCCCAGAACTTCTCAAAATGAAAGGTCATTTTCTAACACTATTCATCCATTTATTGAATAGTTTTTAGATTAATTTTATTTTTGTTTTGTCTGCATCTATGTCAGTGTGCCACATGTGTCCTGTGCCTGTGGAGGCAGAACAGGGCACTGACACCCCCCACCCTCCACCCCCGGAACTGGGACTGCTGATGGTTGCGAGGCAGTGTGGACGCTCGGAATCACACTTGGTCCTCTGGAGAGCGGCAGGCGCTCTCACCCCGTGTCATCTGTCCAACCACTTGTACTCCTTCAATTAATTATAACTAAAGACACTTTTCTTCCCAGTGGGTGTTTGCTCTTGGCCTCAGTTCTTAAAAATAGTTGTTAAGATTATATTTATCATGCATACAGTGTCTTGGGGTACACTCACACAAAGCCATGATAACACTGCCCAAACCTCTCAGTTCCTCATCATCTTAATACACGTTAGTGGTCTGCAAGGGGATCTAGCCTTTCCACCTAGCAGATTCCAACAACGTTTTCCTTTTTTCTTCCTTTTACCTTCCATCCAGTGGGGATGTGTCCCAGTGATGTGCTCTTAGTTATCTTGTTTACTATGTTGTCTTGGGAACAGAGAAAGAAGCTCAAAGCACAATCAACTACCCCAGCCTTCCTCAAGCCAGCTCACCTCCCACACAACAGAACACTCCTTTAAGGATAAATGGGGGCCTAGAGACCTGGCTTAGCAGTCACGGCTCTTCCAGAGAAACTGGGTTCAGTCCCAGTACCTACTGTGGCGGCTCACAACTTTAACTGCAGTTCCAGAGGACCTTGTAAGTCTTCCTATATCCTGTACACACATGTACACTTACAGCCAGGTATATATAGATACCTTTTTAAAATCCTCTAAAAAGAGAATTATTTAAACGTTTTCCTGGGGCATGGACAAGAAAGAAGCTAATAGCTTGAAGATTTGCCAAGCTCCAATACCTTACTTAATAAAATTATTTTCACCAACATAGGTAATAGACAGGTTCTGTGTAGCTCACACCTCCTCACACCTACCTCCAATCGCCAATAATGGGGAAGAATACGGATGAGAACACCGACTCAGTAAGTCACTCTGTGTTCAATTTGTTTCCATATGTGCTGTATAAAAACCATACCTTTCCCTTCCTAAAAAGAGTGCTTTGTAAACACTGGCTCCTTTATATATACGCTCCTTCTCCATTTTCCCACTTGATCAAACTGTTCACTGTTTCTAAGATTTTCTGTAATTCCCAAAGATTTCATCTTTTCTATAAAGGCACAAAGATGGGTGGCAGAGTTAACCAGTGGATCCTTCCTTTGAGGCATGTTACAGGCTCTCCAAGAGAACAGGAAGTACATTTCTACATTCCGTGAATACTACCGTGAGAAGCAGCACAGCAGAAGCTGAGCACGACCTGAGGACTGTTGTGAGAAGCACTGTGTACAGTCAAAACCCAGGCCTCAGACAGCAAGATGGCTCAGGGGGAAAGGTGTTTACTACAGAACCTGATGACCTGAGTCTGATCTCTGAAGCACATATAAGGACAATCAACTCCTACAAGTTCCCCTGTAACCTCAGTATGTATGTGTACCCCAAGATAATCTTAACAACTATTTTTAAGAACTGAGGCCAAGAGCAAACACCCACTGGGAAGAAAAGTGTCTTTAGTTATAATTAATTGAAGGAGTACAAGTGGTTGGACAGATGACACGGGGTGAGAGCGCCTGCCGCTCTCCAGAGGACCAAGTGTGATTCCGAGCGTCCACACTGCCTCGCAACCATCAGCAGTCCCAGTTCCGGGGGTGGAGGGTGGGGGGTGTCAGTGCCCTGTTCTGCCTCCACAGGCACAGGACACATGTGGCACACTGACATAGATGCAGACAAAACAAAAATAAAATTAATCTAAAAACTATTCAATAAATGGATGAATAGTGTTAGAAAATGACCTTTCATTTTGAGAAGTTCTGGGATTATGAGATACAAGCATCAAAACACAGCCTAAGTCTCATAAGCATTTCCTGTATTAAAAAACAGAAAATGACTGCGTTTTACACTAGATTGTCGTCGTCGTTGGTAATAATAGATTAAGTGAGTTACTAAAAAACATACTTGGTGAAAACAAATTGGGCTGGGAGTGATGTTTTGTTTCTGCAATCCCAGCACTGGGGAAACTGAGGCAGGAGGCTCACTACAGACTGAGGTAGGCTGGAGCTGCGGTGAGTGACAGCCCAGCCTGTGCTATAGAATGTAACCCTGCCTAAACCAAAGACAACCAGGCCAAGAAAACTACAGCAAACCCAACAACAATAAACTGCTTGCAGGCTCTGTGGGAAGGGGCACACTCCAGGTCACTCTAGCACATTTACTGCATGGGAATAATTAGTAGTCAGGATTGGTTATTTTGTTGGTCGAGTTCTCTTCAGAAAGTGGTCATTGATGAGCTGATGATTTGATTCGTAGCCTTTGTAGAAAGTCTCTCCGATTTTGTTTTAATGTGGTTTGGTTGTGTGTGTGTGCCTCCCTGAAGGTTCTGTGTGAAAGGCCTCTCTCTCTGAACCCACCAGCTTCCGGAGGATTCTGCTTCTGCCTTCTATCTCACAGCAGGAGTGCTAGGATTACAGATGTATGCTATTGAATTCTGTGTTATATGTGGCCTCCATGGATTCACCTCATGTTATATGGCTTAGGTAGCAAGTACCTTTACCTGCTGAGCATTTTGCAGGCCCTTTAACTCTATTTGTATAGCTTGCCACTTTGGTTCCTGTTCTCTGATGCTACCCAAGTTCCTTTTGCCTTCGGGATCTGTAACAGTTGTGATGGACATGGGTCACAGTCATCACATCTATGGTAGCTTCTCAGGGATTTCTAGCTGACTGGCTATCCCCTTGCATGCTTGAGTTTTTCAGGACAGTCTTTGTTTCATTTCAGCCATGAACCAGAGGATCACTCAGAGTGCTCCAGTGAAGCAGCCCCCACCCTTGGCTCCCCAGAGCCCACAGGGAGGCGTCCTGGGTGGAGGCAGCTCAAACCAGCAGCAGCAGATACAGCTGCAGCAGCTACAGATGGAGAAGGAGAGGCTGCGATTGAAACAGCAGGAGTTATTTCGGCAGGTGAGACCACAGGTTAGAGCGCGGCCTTTGTCTTCCGGGCTTCCCCTTCCAAAAGTCTGTGCTTTTCATTGTAGCTTTAGTCAGCTGCCAAGGAATGTTGGTTTTGTGAAAGCAGGCCTGCTTTTGTCCTGTTCCTTGACTGGCCTTGGTTCATATGCACTATAATTCATGGTCCTACATCATACAGAGCTGTATTTATTATCCAGAGTGGTGGGGCACACCTCTCCCTCTCATCCAGAACTTTGGAGGCCATTGCAAAAAGATTAGGAGCTCAAGACCAGTCTGAGCTACATTATAATGTGAAGGCTAGCCTGAGCTACATGAGACCCTGTTTCAACAGAAAAAAAGAAAAGTACTGGGCAGTTGTCAGTGCAGTTGGGCAAAAATGCTTCTTCCCAGGTGCAGGCCAATTGCAGACATTGTTTCTGAGAGCTTGGCAAGTAGAACTCTGGACTATCCCTTGGAGAAAAACAGTTTCTCCCTTAAGTGAATCATTTGTACAGTATACTGTGTGACATTTTCTTTAATGACAAATGTTTCAGTATTCTTAAGTCAAAGAATTTCCCTTAAAAATGTCCCCAAGTTTATAAGATCCAAGGTCTTAAGAGTTGTCGCTGTGCTTTCTCATGGTGAAGGGCAGAGGACCTGAGAGGGACAAGCTTGTGACAGTTCCTTCAGAAAGCACTGTTGGGCATCGGCTGAGGAAGAAGACATGGTCTGAGGTTTGGGGCTGAGTATAGTCTAATGAAAGAGCGTTCACCTAGCACGTGTGAAGCCTGGGTCCAGGAGACACCTAGTCCCACCCAGTTGTTTTTTTTATCGTACTTCAAGAATTTGAGATACTGTTACCTTAGTAGAGAGTTGGTCTTTGGTTAAGCAGTAGATTTGTATAGAAACTGAATGAATGTCACTGTAGTACAGTGGTCAAGAGTGTACAAAAAGAGAAGACCCAGGAAATACAATCTCCTTTCCCAGAGATTCAAACTTTGTTGGTTGTAAATTAACTGTTTATTTTTATTCTTACCCTCCAAGTTGTTTACCAACCCAAAATAGTGTCTGGACTTTCTAAATTGCCTTTTTTAAAATCAGAGCTACTGTGAATATTTAAAATTAGTTTTATATTACACTTCTGTTCCAAGAAGTTGGCCTGGAAGGTAGACTGACTTGAGCCCTGGAATCGCTCGTTTATAATGCGTCCCGTGGTCCAGGTGTGCTGGCCAGGTTCGTGTCCGCAGACAGTGACAGGGAGAGCACACTAACTCAGGTTTGTCCTCGCCCTCCATCTCACTGCAGAAGGAAGTACTTCCCAGTTACAGAAAACTCTTAGAACAGGTAGCATCACAAGGATTTCAGTGTTGTGGCCGAAGAAATAAAAGTAGTAAAGCTGGCTCGTTGTCTTCATTCTGTTCTGACTGTGACTGATTGGTGGGTGGGTGTACAATCAAGTTGCAATTTCATATGCATGTGGGCTGCCAAAATCCAGATTGTGTCATAATAAGAAGCTCACTCAGTTTATAATGTCTTCTCACTCTTTAACGTAGAGATGCACCTCTGTCACTCTGTGTTATGTCAATTAGCCAGGGTTTCTTGGGCAAATTCTGCTACTTGTAGAATTCTTCCTTCCAAAGAAGTTTTCTGGCTGTTCTTGGGTGGTGGGTCCTGGACAGATGGCCTGCCTTCTTCAGAGGTAACCTCTGCTACTTTTTCCCTGCTGCCGTCTTGCCTAGTGTTGAAGGGTCAGACCTCCTCTGTTCTAATGCTAATGGACTGCATTTTATTTTAGAACTGTTTGTTTAGCAGTATATGAATGAGTATATCTTAAGGTCTCTGGCTTCCTGTGAACGTCTCCATCCACAGCTGTCTTATCACTGAGACATTGAAGATTATTTCTACCTGCTACATCTAACACAGAAACAAAGAGCCTACCTGACTGTTACTAAATTTGCCTTTGTCTTGGCACCAAGTCTTGCTGTCTGTCCTCAGTGCTGCTGGACTGTGAGGGGCAGTCTGTTCTGTGGTGACATCACTGGCTCCTGTTCTTCTTTGCTGTTTCTTGGGTAGCTTGGGAATTCTATGCTATGGTGAGATGTCTGGATACAATTTGTAAGTCAGCCTACACAGCCAAACCATGTGGCTTAAAGTAATTTTTATCCGTCTTATTTTTTACTCTTAGGCAATACGGAATATCAATCCCAGCACAGCAAATGCTCCAAAATGTCAGGTAGGCTCTTATATGATGTTTTAGCTTTGGGGAAAAAGATAACTAAATTAGGAAAGAGAGACACCGTGTTCCTGGCCCTGTGCTCATTGGAGATGAGCCAGAGTGAATATGTTTGAGTCGTCTTTCTCCCCAGACACTTGGCATTACTTTCCAGGGGACTGACGACTGTCTGGCCGTGCTGATTCTCCCAGAGTGTGTGGCATTTGAGACTCTCAGAGCTTCCTGTTTCATACACAGTGTGAAACAGTGTCTCAGTGGTCATTTTGTCAGCCTCCAAATGTGTATGATTTTTGTTCAAGCAGCTTAAAGTAGATGTTCTTTTCTCACTCTCTTTAAAGTTTTAAAGAGTCAGTAAATTGAGCCATAGCAAAGAAAGTAGTTAGTTTACATACTTGCGGTCTGTTTTTGGAAATCCTAATGAATACGTTATTCTCAGTAGCCCTTCTGAAGGAGGGCATTGTCACTGTCAACGCTGCCTCCACTCAGCTGCCTGGTGCAGTGACACACTGGTCACAAACGCACCAGATGCTGCTGTGGCTGCTCCTGTCTGAGCTATGAATAGTGGCCGTCTAGGTACCAGTGTGGATCCGTTATGTTTCTGCTCTAGAAGACCGAGATAAAGAGAGTCTGTGCCTCTTAGATGAGTAGAAGTAGCCATAAAACACTCTCCATTTCCTTCCCTTGCCCTACTCCTACCACCTCTCGCTCTTTAGGGATCACTGTATTATAGCCCAGGCTAGCTTCAGGTCTTTCTATGGCTGTCCTGCCTGTTGTTGCCCCATCAGCAGCCGAACTCTTTGTAGCTTCTCTGGGCTAAGTGGAAGGAGCATGTACTGTTAGGTTGGCCAGTGGAATTACTTGGTGATAAAGTCAGAGATCATCCTAACTAAGAAAATAAACTGAATTTTTTTTCTTTCATTTTTCAATTTTTGGGTTAGGCTATCCTTGAACCGACAGATCTGCCTGTCTCTGCTTCCACATTCTAGGATTCACTACCACACGTGGCCTGAACTCTGTTTTCTTTATCTCATAATGCCTTCATTTAACCAAAACATCAACCAAATAAGGGAGTGTGAACACTCGTGCAAAACAGTCATTTTCAAGGCAAGGGACACTGTACATCTGGCTGCAAAAACTGCGTAGCACTGGATCTTAGAAACATCTTTTCCGTTTCTATTAAGTGGTTTCTATTAGTGATTCTCAAGAGACAAAAGTAACTCCCTAGATTTTCATTGAGATCATAAGTCCTGTAAGTCAGAAATAAATGCAGAAGCTCTCCTTGTTTATATCTGAAACCCAAATCTAGTGAATGAAGATGCCTTCAGGTCTTCATTTCACACTTGAATAGAAAGGCCTTGTGTTGTAGTAAAGGCATCAGGAGTTGAGATCTTGGTGTGGTGCTTTGTTTTGAAGAAAAGATTTCCCCAAATCTATAGGCCAGGATGGCCTTGCACTCCCATGGATCCTCTGGATCCTCAGCCTCCCAGGGCCAGACTACAGCTGTGTGCCTTGGCACCTGTTATGGCTAAGGGCCAGGTCATTGATCAGCCATGGGCTCAGTGTATAAGGCTCCTAGTTCAATTCCCAACACATACACAAACGTGAGATGTAAACAGTAAAATTTTAAGGTGTTTTAATTGGAGCACATGCTTTAGATTTGTATAGTCTAGATCAAAAATCTTTGAGAGTTAAATTTTGAAAATGCCATTAGATACACCAAAGATTTAAAATTCTAGTTTTTGTAGGTATGGTTGTACAGACTCATGGTTCCTGTGCTTGGGAGGTAAATGTTGGAGGATAAAGGGTTCAGGGCATACCTTTGCTGCATAGCAAGTTTGAAGCTGGCCTGGATTTACTGAGACACTTTCTAAAGTAAAATGGTTTGCTCTGTGTGTTTGGTTGTCAGCATACAGACCGATGGTTATGAAGTGTCAATCTCCATATTCAGTTGTGATGGTGGACTCTGACATTGAAGCCTCCAGAGGTTTTTCCTCTCTCGTCCTACATATATTCTCTATGACATTATGACATTGTATATGGAGAGAAAAGTGGCATTTCTCATACCATACAGCTATTCTGTAACAAAAGCCAGAACAGTAGAGTTTCCAATTCATTTAATGTTTTGTATCACCCAAGAGCCTTCAAAAATGGTAGCTCAAAGATCCAGCAAAAACAGTTTGATACTGCAGTTCAATGAGCAGTAAAGACAGTGTTGACACACATCTAGGTGAACCCTCGCAGGGCAGACGAGCTCTCCCTTCTGGGTTCATCAAGGCTTTTCCTTGGCGAGTAAGAGGAGAAGTAATGTTGCTGCACCTCATTATTCTGCAGGAGAATGATTTCATTTACTCTGACTCAACTTGGAGAAAAGGAATTCTCAATCTAGCCTGCCTTTGTGGGGAGAGAGAGTGCATGAGGAAGACAGGCAGGAGAGCGTCAGAAAGAGACATGGCTTACGAGGGCTTCCTCTGTCATCCTCTGCTTCAGATCACTCACCTTGCCAAAGCACTATGCCACCCTGTCAGGAAGGATTTGGTTCAGGGCTGGGGCAGAGTGTTTATCAGGGTTTCTCTGGGTAGCCCTAGAACTCCACTTGCCTCTGACTCCCAAGTTCTGGGATTATAGCATCACACCAGGAGGGAAGATGGTGAGAGGGCTTCCCATAAGGCACTAGAGAAATCAAGTCAGCCACACAGAGCTCAACAGTCTGAGTGGACATGGGAAGGGCTTGCTTTTTCACTTCTCCAATAGAAAGATGAGTCTCACAGTGATGATGTATGTGGGTCTTGTTCATAGCCGTGGATGAGGCTGTTAGCGGCTCCAGACTCCAGAGCGTGCATTGGTCTTAGACAGGGTGTTGGCTGTGTAGCTCTAGCTGTCTTGGAACTTGCTACTTAAACCAGGCTGGGCTTGAACACCTACTAGCAGGCTCCAAGCTCTCTCTGAGTTACTGGATTACATACACGTGTGTACAAGCACTGCCAGCACTTTTAAATAACTACAGTCAAAACTATTTTTAGCACTTTTAATGAGGCTAACAAATCATATCTGTATTCTGGGATTCCATAACCTGTGTGTACTTGTGTCCCCATGGGTTTGTGAAAACCTCAGGCTTGTAGTGTGGATCATGTCGACAGAAGGAAGACCTTTCAAAGCATTTTTAGATTTCATAACTAAATATGGAACGTGTCACCATAATTTCTTACAGTGTGTTTATAGGATTCAGAGAAATTGTCCTTACGTAGAGCTTACATTTGCATTTCTACAATCCAAAGGAAGCCGTAGCTGTGTAAACACGTCTGCTCTGATTGTGAGCACCACCGCCTGTGGTGTGTGCAGGTCCCTCACAAGGCCACCCTGCACACTCCAGCTCTGTCACACTTGGAGGAAATGACTCTCCTTCTGGGTACACATTACCCCTTTTCTTTGCTGAAAATGGGGTTCTGAGTGTCTGGGGTCTTTCTGCCTGAAAGGCTCCCTGGGTCATGCTTCGAGGTCAGTAACTCCTCAATATTTGGTAAGCAGTTCTTCATTGGTGAGATCCTACCAGTTAGGGCTTTCTGTTTGCTCTAAGGCCAGGTCTCACCCAGGACTGTCCTCATCAGAATAGCTGAAATACTTGAGGTAAGACAATCACATAAATGTCTCATCTCACTCAGATTTAGGTGGTCAAAAGTCAGTTTCAGTCTTCATAGCAATGACAGTGTCAGTGTTCTGTGGCTGTGTTAGACAGGTCTCCCTGTTCCTGGCACAGCTCAGTGAGTAATAGTGTTAGAGAATTTGACTAGCTACACATTAACACTTGATAGGAAAAAGGCTATTAAAAACAATTGCCAGAGACATTTCTTTCTTGTGAATTTGGTAGTAGCAAAGAATTTGGCTTCCCCTACTCAAAGTTAACAGATACCAGAAATCATAATTTACAGTTCTTTTAACACTTTTTTCAAATCTCTTTTCTCTTGGAAGCCCTAATTTCTCATAAATCCTAAGATTTATTTAACTGGTTTGCCTTGAATTTCAGTAAGTTCAGGGCCAGCCTGGTCTACATAGTGAGTTCCAAGCCATCCAGAGCTACACAGTGAGACAGCTAACAGCTTACTGCTCTGTCTTACTAACGATATGTTTTATTAACTATAATTGCCTCTTGAGGAAGTGATGCCATAAAGAGCTTTCTAGTTTTTTCTTGTTTGGTTTTCAAGTCTCAGGTTACAAAAGACCAAACTCTAGAAATCTTTCAGAAACAGCCCAACTTGGTGTGTTTATTTCGGAAGTAATGAAGAACTCTAGGACTCAGAGATGAGCTGGAAAGGAGACTGATAAGACCCGGTCTGTCTTGGTTTGGTTTTGAAGCAGGGTTGGTCTTGAACTCACTGTGTAGAACAGGCTAGCCTTGAACGTGGGTCATAAACTGCACCTCCACACCTGGCTAAGACTCTGACCTTGAGCAATGGCAGCTTCTGCTGTCTTCAGGATTGTTGGTTTACATTGCTGCAGCCGAGGCAGACCATTTGTAAGCATATGCATTTTTGGAGTTAACTTTTCATTTCCTACATTAGATTTCTAGCTCACAAAGGTGACCCTCCTTAAGCAGGTGGTTGCCAACTTGCCCATGCCTGTGTGCCATGCAGTATCCAAAGGCACATGCTTTGCAGCATATCTCAGTACTGCCAAAGACAGTACAGACTGACTTGGCTGCACCCGCAGTTGACTACCCTTAGTATTTTCATATGCAGCAAATAGGATTCAGTAAAGTTAAACCTGTTGTCAGCTTCAAGAAACTGTCAAAAGCTAGAGTGGTAATCAGTTGAAATGAATGTTTAACACGTGAATGATGGAGGGGGGTGGATCACTTTGTTTTTGAGTTTTTTCGTAAAGTAGTCTCCCTGACTTCCTTTTGGGGGGGGGGGGGGGAGTCTTGTTTTCTGTGGTCCAGCTTGGCCTTGAACTAGAATTCTGCCTCAGTCCCCCACTACTGATTACAGGCTGGAGCACACCTGGCTTCCTCCCCACTCCCCTCTTTCTTAATCACATCTTGGGCATTAATTGAATCTAAAACAACTTCTCTTCCTATATAAATCAACCTGCATGCAGGGAGCGCCATTACCTGCACCCTCTGTCCTGTGTCAGAGGTTACTTCTTGGAGCCAAGGTGCTACAGGGTTTCCTGTCTCTAATCTGTGTGCTTTCAGTAAACAACCTTGTGGAGTTGAAAGCACTTTAGGTAAATGGCATGTGACAGGCACACTTAGTAAACAAAGCGTTTTACATGTTGTCAGCGCCTCTGAGAAGGCTTTAGGCAGCTCTCAGACGTGAACGGAAGATTGGAGGTGCATCCTACTCTGTGCTGCACCTCGTCAGATGCTGAAGGAGAATGAACGTGAAATCAGAGCTGGCTTTTTCAAAAGATCCTCTGTACGCTGTCCTATGGGAACCAGTGTTGCTGGGGCTATAGCCTCCGTGGCGCAGCATTAGCCGCCTCAGTACAGAGACACAGCCATTGTCCTGTAACTGGGTCAGTGTGGAGCAGCTGTACAACTTCAGCCTGGGGACATGGTTGGACAGCCTACAGGAGTGACTTCACCCAAAGCACTGGATGTTGCAAGTTGCTCTGTCTCCAAGGAGCTTGGGGTTATTTCATCTTGAACACAGTGCCTAAAATTAGACGACTGAGCTAAAAATACAAGATGGTCCAACTTCTCTTTTCCCAAAGGTAGTTGGAAAAGTTTGAAAGTCTTACAAAATGGGGAAGTAAGCAAGTCAGAAGAAGTTTGGCCAGAGCCAGGTCAGTCTTCTGCCCTGTGTCAGAGATCAAATAGTTCTGCTACTAGAGTATTTGACTTTTTCTAAATCAAGTATTTTTAGTGCATTCTCTTCTGTAATAATTCAAATATGCAGTAGTTTTTCCCAGTGAGCCTGTAAATCTCAGCTAATCTGGGACATGTTTAGAGTCCTGCCTTGTGAGTAAAGTCAGTGGTCCCAGCCTGATCTAGATTTCTGTGGTGCTTCATGAGGAAGATGGGTTTGCCTGTTTTCCAGAATGAACTTGAGTTTCCTGCCTCTGTTGAAACCTGGCTCTTGTAGCCCAGGCTGGCTTTAAGACTGGACCTCCTTCCCCTAAACCTTCCAGGTGCCGGAATTACAGGTGTGCACCATCACGGCACCTGGCTTGGGTCTATGTAGGGGTGTGGGATTGTGTACTCTAGATAAAAGGGTACACACCATGTTTGTTTATTCACACAAAACTTTAAGTTGTGTTAAGGGAATGACAGGAAGCACAGTGTCTTCCTTTCTGAGGACATGAGTGATCTTGCCTTGAGTATAGCTGCTTATCTGTGTGTCCACGACAGATGTCTTTGTGGTTCTGGTTTCCTTCAAATTGTTGCCAGCCTTGTAGCGCAGAGTACTGTCACCCTGTCACCTTTTTTTACTGATCCTCTCAAGGACGGGTAGCTGGATTTTGATCATGGCTCAGGGCCTTCTTGGAGGCTCCTTGGGTGACTAGGAATGAACAACTAGCTGCCTTCACATCCCAGGTTGCCTTTCTTGGTAAGTCTAGACTTCGAGATCTGCATCGTCTGCCAGTGGGAGAGACTGAGGTGGCAGTGGGTCAGGAAGTGCATGCTTAGCAGTTAGGAACACGGGCTGCACTGACAGAACCTGGATTTTCCAGCATCCATGTGGTAGAGCACAGTTGTCTATAACCTCAGTTCTAGAGGGTCCTCACCCTCAAACTTATACCAGTGCATGTGCAATAAAAATAAGTAAATTAAAAAGAAAAACCAGTAAAAGCAGAAGAGCAACAGAATTCAAAGAGCAGAAACAGAGGCCTTGAGACAGTTTCTCTGCGTAGCCATGGCTGTCCTGGAACTCACAGATTTGCCTGCCTGCCTCTGCCTCTGCCTCTGCTGAATTAAAAGTGTTCATCACAACCAACAAGGGGCTGCTATTAGTTTTAATGCATGCAGTGATCTTGGAAAAGCACAATCTTCAAAAGAGCCAAGATAAAAGATTGTTAAAATACTATGAAAATTCACCACACTACAGTTATTTCTATTAACTGTTAGCTATGGCCATGTACCGTTGACTGAACACAATTAAAAACCAGATAGACCAAAATGGGTCTCTTTGATAAAATGCATCTGAGGTGCTAGGATATGGGTGGAGGCAGCCCCTTCCTAGCATGTCTCCGTAGCATATCGGTAGCTCTCCGTAGCATATCGGTAGCACTCCGTACAGTCCTGGGCGTGTTCAGTTTCAGGATGCTATGGATTGATTATTCAGGGTTGCTACCATTTTATTCAATAAAACAGCCTCTTGACTCTGTCCTTTCAGGACATAGGTTAATGCAGGATGCTCCACAGCCTGCTATGTGCTTGGGGTTTAAAGACGTGGCCTGCAAAATCCAATCTCAAAAATGCAGCTGGGATCATTGGAGTTAGATAGGAAAAACATTGCCTTCCTTGAGCCCTAAATAATAGAAAAAACACTGTCTTAGCAAGAAGCCACGCATGGGAGAGCGAAGTTTGAGAAGCTGTGGGGATGCTCCACCACTAGAGTCACTTCTCACCTTTCAGGGTGATGTAGTCAGCAAGGGAATTCTGTCTGACAGAACTGGGTTATCACAGGAACCACTGCAGAGTGTTGGCCTTTGAGCAGAAACAGCCAGAGGATCTAAGACTGGGCCTGAGAGTCTCAGTGTTCTTGTTGAGATGGGGAAGCAGTGGACGCAGGCATGACCCAGTAAAGAATACACAGGCAGACTTAACACATACACACACCACCTAGAAAGGTATAGGGCCTATCAATAAGTCATGGGCTTGTAGAGAGAGGACAAAGGAAACCAGAAAAGGCTAGAGCAGGAAGGGCCCGGAGTGTGAAGGGTTAAATGGGAGATGAGGTCATCCAAGAACTGGTTTCCTGGAGCCACACAGGGAAAACACAGTCCTGAGAAAGTGCAGGGGTGCACAGTAATGACATATTAGCCAGGCGGTGGTGCACACCTTTAATCCCAGCCCTTGGGAGGCAGAAGCAGGTCTTGAGTCTGAGGCTAGCCTCATCTACAGAGTGAGTTTAAGGATAGTCTGGTCTGGATGGGAAGTTTAATATAAGAAACAATGGGTTATATAGTATTTCATACATGTTTATCATAGTGTGCTTTCCTCATATGTACCCCACACAGCATCCTCTTGATCTCTCTTTGTTGGTCTCCCCCACCAAATAACCCACCTTTCCTTTTGATGCCTTTGTGGGTGTATATACTTTTTTAAATTGAGATTTTCAGTAGGAGAAACTGTAGGATACTTGTCCAAGTTTTGCTTGCTTTGTCCACTATCTTCACCCATTTCCATGAGGTCTCTTTCATATTTCATATCAATCAGTTAATCTACACATCTGTTGCTGGGCCTCTAGACGTCTTTCTTGCCTCGGAGCCTTGGCTGTTGTGAGTAAAGCAATATCACACATAGGTGTGCAGATGTCTCGGAGTTCACATCCCTCTGGTGTTTACAGGAGTGGTTCTCTGACGGCCCTCGTTCCTAGTGTTCCTCTGTTTATAGAGTGAACTTGCTCTCTAGTGGTGCACAGGGTTTCCTTCTTCACCCCCTCGATCTTTACAGCATTTGGTGTTGGTTTTCTTTATAGTAATTTGGACTAGTTTGATCCTGCATTTCCCTAATGACTGAGAAGTGTTGTGGAATTATGAGTTATGGAAATACTGTTGAAAAATCAGCTACAATGAATACTGTTATTGTCCATTCATAATTGAAGAAGTTTTAAAATTTGAGTTCAAATTTACCAAAAATGTAAGGTAATCTTTCCCTCGCACACGTGCACAGACCTGAATACTCAGTACACCTCTAGGTAAGGAGCTCCAGTGTGAAGGACATTAGGCCTGAGGATGTAAATAAACCTGGATTAAAGAGAGGAGACACCATAGCTGTAGCTGTGTGGAGGTGTTGATGGCTCAGGCCCTGAGCGAGCGAAGATGTGGCTTTAGATGTGGCTGGAGGAAACTACCTTAAAGGCAGCCGTGGGTCTGGAAACGGCAGAGACCTGACAGCATGCTTTATAGAAAACTCAGTGTTGCAAGTCAGTTAACAAGTAGAAGAGAGGGGCCTGTGCTCTGTCAGGGATGACGTCTGCTCAGGAGACAAGTCCACGACTTATAGAGTAGAGTGGTGAGAGGCCCTGGTGCAGAATGTCTGAAATATCTCCAAGGCCCGTCAGCCTGTGGCAGATTTCCAGGTAGGATTCTGTTGAGCACTGTTTGATCCCTGAAGAAATGTTACCCCAAAGGAGAGAACACAGCTCTATTTGGTTCTGGGAGGAAGTCCCTAAGATGGCGAGGCTTCCTGTGCTCAGTGGGGGCGGGGCACTGTGCCTGACAACAAATCACACTGTCCTTGTCCTTTCCATTTTGTTTGCACTGCTGGCCCAGACCGTCAGAGCGGGTAAGTGACGATGAAGTCTAAGAACTACCATTTAAAGCCCTGACTGTCCCAAGGGGAGATTTTGGGGGATCTTTGCAATTAAAATTGTGCATGTTTTGGGGTTAGTGTCTGCAGCCTACTTCTAATCACTTGAAATGGGTAGAAGAATTTGGTTATTCTGATTAGGAAGTGTTAAATGTTAATGTTTTACCTTTTTCATGCGTATTTACCCCTTTTGTGGTATTGCATCTCTCTTAAATCTAAAAATAAATTTGTTAATCAGCAGACTGACTTTTGTCTTTACATTTGTCTGTTTAAGGAATTAGCTCTCCGCAGCCAGTTGCCCTCACTGGAGCAGGATGGAGGGACTCAGAATGCAGTGTCTTCTCCCGGGATGACTCAGGAATTGAGGACAATGACAACCAATAGTTCAGATCCCTTTCTTAACAGGTTGGTGAGAATACTGGCCAATAACTGGAAAGGACCCTTGCTTTGTTGTTCTGCTTTGAGATTTATGGCTGTGTAGAATTTCTGTGTGGGCCAAAACCCATAGCTGTCAATCGTCTCGGCACAGATGCCCAGCATGGTCAAAGCTGAGGATTAAACGGGCTGCGGCAGTAGGAGAGGGCTAGCCAATAAGGCTTGTGCTGGAATCTGGGTCAAAGCCCCGACATGCTCTCTCCTGCCCACACTCTGTGCTAAATAAAGTCCCTTAAAATTTTAGGGACTTGAAGGATTGAGTGGATGCCGTTTTGTGAAAGCAAGCAGGTAGCAACATCCTACCCCTAAGGGTGGGGGTGCTATGCCCACCCAAATCTTCAAACACAATGATGTAAGCTCCAGGTTCTTCACAGTGGGTTTATAGAGCTTGGATTTGAACCATTTATGATTAATTTTTAACTAAAACCTACCTGCTGTGTTAGAAAATATCTGCTGAACTTCGCTTTTCAAAAAGATAGAACACTCTGTGATGGATTCCCTCCCACCTCCCCAAAGTGCTTATAAGTAACATACCTTTCCTTCTTTCTGTTTGTTGGTTTGTTCATTTTTTGTTTGGTTGGTTTTGTTTTGTTTTGAGTTAGGGTCTCTCTGTAGCCCAAGCTGGCCTCGAAGGATCAGTGATCCTCCTCCTCCTGCCTTAACCTTCAAGCATTACATGGATGAGCCATCATGCCCAATTTACAACATGCTTTTAAAATCGGTTTAGGAAGCTAGGTGATAGTGGCACATGCTTTTAATCCCAGAAGGAGGCAAACTCGGGGGCAGGCAGCTGTCTGTGAATTCAAGGCCAGCCTGGACTACAAAGTGAGTTCCAGGACATCCAGAGAAACCCTGTCTCAAAAAACAAAGCACCCCTCTCACCCTCAGAAATTGGCTTAGGAAAACTATTTTCAATTCTTAGCAGTTAAATTAGAAAATGTTTTATTTAATTTTAGCAAAAACTTATTTGATGATATTAGAACATTTTGAATAGTTGAATTTTCCATCATCTCCTTGTGCCAGGCACACCTCAGTCCTGGTACTAAGGAACCAGGCACACCTTGGTCCCGGCACCAAGGAGCCAGAGAAGCAGGGCTGATGTCTGGTCTAAGGACAGCCAGGGCTACATAGTGAGATCTTGTCAAAAGAAGCTAAAGAAGTTGGCCTGTAAGGTAGGTTTCTTTTCAAAGGGCATGAAAGGCTATTTGAATTTGTCCTGGGGTACCTACTCACACTGCAATCCCAGCACTTGGGAGGCTGATACAGGAGTTCCAGTTCAGCTGCCAAGTAGTAAGTTCCAGGACAACCTGCTGTATGTAGCTTAAGGCCCTGCCCCAAAATCAATGGAAAGGTATTTTGAAGTCGTATTTACTATATATACTGAGAGAAAGATGCAGACTTTGAATTACTATCTAAACTCAAGTCTATTTACCCACGCTTGTAATTTTAAACTGTAACTAGATAAGGGGCCATACCACAGAATCCCCCAGAGGAAGAATTCCAGAGCTTTTCAAGTATCTCTTTTGTTAAAGGCTTATCTGAGGATAGAATCAGAGTCTCAAAAGCAGGGAAGCAATAGGCAGAGATATGTGACAGCCCTTCAGACCTCTGACCAGCTTTGTGCTAAAGCCTAAGGGTCTCTGAAATTGCAGAATGGAGATGGCCCTTCTCCAGAGCCCTCTGCCCCCTGTGCTGTCCATCTCTGTGCATGTGAGTATACTTCAGACACATCAGAAGAAGCCATCAGACCCCATTACAGATGGTTGTGAGCCACCATGTGGTTGCTGGGAATTGAACTCAGGACCTCTGGAAGAGCAGTCGGTGCTCTTAACCGCTGAGCCATCTCTCCAGCCCCACTTTTTTTTTCTTGAAAAAGTCTCTTGATGTCTGCTCTGCTCAATAGTGAGTCTCAGCACTGCCTCAAGGTCCGAGTCCCACCTGTCTCTGACCTCCCCTCGAAGAAGCGTTGCTGCTGACTTTTCAGGCTTCTTCCTCTTCGCCTTCAAAGCCCTTCTTCCCTCCCTCAGCTGCTGCTGTGGCTACAGCAGCTCAGAGCTGAGGTTCCATGAAGTATGGCTATGTTATATACCAACAGTCTCGGGCAAGTTTGTGTCTTGGATTTGTGTGAGGCTTCTGAATGTTTCAGACTTGTTGGCATAAAGCAACAGTTGTCGTGTAGAGTGATGAGGGAGAGAATGGGCCGAATGCATCAAACAATTCATTAGAAGGTTGGGCTCAAACATACTTGTACTGCTGACCTGGGATCTGGTGGAGGTGTTTTGGTTTTTTAAACAAACACTTTAAATGTCCATCATGTAAGAAAGTCAGTCTACATTTGTGATCAGAAGCCATAAGCGTAGCCGTCGCCCTCAGGATTGGGGGTTATTGGTTTGTTGGTTTCTTTCAGTGTTAGTAGAATTCAGGTTAGAGCCCCTATTATCAGCCATTCTCTTTAGGACGCTTCAAGGTTGTTTTCTGTTGCTCTTGAATCAACCTTGAGGCTTTCCATTCCACCTTACAGTAAAATTGCACGTTGGCTCCTTTCTCCTAAGGGCTCTGCTTTGTCCCTTCTCTTCAGAACCTTGGGCCTCTTGTCTGCGCTGTATTTGGGTGTCCCCTCCCCCAGTGTGACAAGAAAGTCGAGTTGTGGGGATTCTGCCTTCAGTGACTTGGGACTCTTCAGTCACTTCCCTGACTTGCTGTGCGTGGCTATCCCTCGCTAAACTCTGGTGCCTTGGGAGGTGGGAATTGGACATGAGCCTAATGTGGTTTTGACCCCTGGGTTTGGGACTTGAGACCTTGAAGACCCCAAGCTTCAAAATAGGTAATGGGGCTTGTCACTTTTTTTCTCTCAGTTGCCACCAAGCTCAACCTTCAGATACCTCTGTCTTTAGCAGTTGTCACTTTAGTTAGGAGCAGTGTGTCTATCCCATTCTAAGTCAGAGGCTGTTGGGCTCTGAAGAGCACTGCAAGGCCAGGACTACTCACTGTTCTTCTAAGAATCATGGTCTCGCTTAACATGTGTTCACCTTTGCCAAGTTGATGGAATCTTCCTGTGTGTCTTCACTATTTTCACAGTGGCACCTATCACTCTAGAGATGAGAGCACAGACAGTGGCCTCAGCATGAGCAGCTACAGCATCCCTCGGACCCCAGACGACTTCCTGAACAGCGTGGATGAAATGGACACAGGCAAGTACTGATTCACTTTCAGCGTGGGTGGTCATTAGCTGTGTTCCTCCTTCCTTCTTAGTTCCGATTCCACTGGAGCTAGCACAGGCTAGCCTGGATTCAGGCACAGGCTGACACACTGGTTTTTCTTTTCTTTTTGAGATGACTCATGGCCCTCCTGCCCAGCTTCCTCAGTGGCCGGCCAGCTTTTGAGCCTGTTCTGTTTTAACGTGTTAGTTGGGCCTATTAGAAGTTTCTTGTTTTAGATCTGTGTTGTTAATTTTGAGTAATTTTTTTGTGACCCACTGTTTTTCTCTTTCCTCTGAATACTTTGGGTTCAGCTGCGTTGTTAACAGTGTTACGGGGCTGGGAAGCCATATTTGCGGGGAGGGGGCCTAGAGTAAGACTTACTGACTTTATAGTTGAAATAGTTGCACGAGTATTGAGGAGCTAAGACCTCTGCCTTGGGGCTGGAGAGAGCACAGGACAGTGATACATTTTCTCCAAAGTGTGGAAGTCTTCGGAGCTTGACTTTATCTGACACATGAAGGTGAGAACTTGTGCCCTGCTTTCTCTGAGTTCACCTAGGTCAGAAATCTTCTTTAGGAGCCTCTTGGGCCTACTTCATGTCTAGCCCCATCCTGGCCCCTCCCACCCACTCTCATGGCTCACCTCTCTGGCCCCCTTGTACCAGAAAGGCCGATTGTTTTTCTGAATGTAAGTTCTGGCAAAGCTCCAAGGAGGAGTGCTAACATAGATAAAAGTTCTCTAGGCAGGTAAGTGATTTAGAAAGAAGTCTGGGGGGCGAGAGGGTCACTTGCCTTCAAGGACTCCTGGGAATGTTCTTCCTCTATGGCGTGTGTGACTCAGAGTACTGTGTCTACAGTGCTGAATGTTAGTGTCCCAGAGTACGAGAGACAGAAGACGCTCCATCTTAATATGTAAATGACCTAGAAATGGTGGTGCATTCCTAGGAGAAAGAGAGAAGGCATGGTTGTCATTTCTCACTGCTGCATATAGAATTCCAAGGGAGTGAGTGTCAGTTCTTCACAACCCATCAGGTAGCCCTTCGTAGTGCGCAGCCAGGCCATGATCTGTACTGCATGACTGAAGGGCTGAGGCACGTGAAACTTGGCACTGTTACCAAGTGGTCTCTGTGTGTGGTTTTCTAAGGTAGACAGACGCTGGGTGTTTCTGTTTCCCATGGCTGTGCTCACAGGGGCAGCTCTGAAGCTTCTTACAAAACATTTTGTTCCCTCCCCAAAACTAGGAGACACCATCAGCCAGAGCACCCTGCCGTCCCAGCAGAGCCGCTTCCCTGATTACCTGGAGGCCCTCCCTGGGACAAATGTGGACCTTGGCACACTGGAAGGAGATGCAATGAACATAGAAGGGGAGGAGCTGATGCCCAGCCTTCAGGAAGCGCTGAGTTCCGAAATCCTGGATGTGGAGTCTGTGTTGGCTGCCACCAAGTTAGATAAAGAAAGCTTTCTCACGTGGTTATAGAGCTGTCCGGAGCCACTCTCCGGGTCTGTGAAGGATCCACAGAGCCTAAGGTGTGCACTCCTGCATTCAGATAAGCCAGTGGGTGATTCTCTGGCTAACACAGAACAGGTGACCAGTGTCCAGCGGGGATCATCCACTGTTGCTCTGCTCTTCTCTGCCATTGCTGCTCTTAGGTTGCTGACCTCTTCACGGCCACCCCTAAAGAACCAGAACCACAAATAGCCAGAGCCCTTTGTTTCCTTTGCTCTGGCAGCTGTGCTCTCTGGGTTGTGGGGAGCCTGTCGATAACAGATGCCCGGCCTCCTCCACTGGTCTTCACCCATCCTCAACTGAACCCCAGGCTGGGTCTGAAATGCTTTATGCGTCTGTTCAAGACACGGTTTCTTCAGCTGCCTTTGGCCCTTGGGTCCAACAAGCCAGACGCGTGGCATCTGATCTCACGGAAGACCGGAAGATGGCAAAGACCCATGCCGAAGACTGATGGACTTCCTGTTTCTTTTTTTAGTCATACCATTAGGCACATAGTGACCTGGATTTTATCTTAGAAGCTCATGAGGCATGGGACAGTTTCCATAGAAATACATTAATTATGCCACATACTCTAGGTTAGGTTTGAATGGATATTTTCTGTGGGTGTTTTGGTTGGTTTTTCTGTTTTCTTTTCTGTGGTTGGTTTTGGTGGAACGTAGGCAACTTAATGAAGTCATTCATAGCTGTAGCTTGGGGTGGGCAGTACCATTCTTTTGGGGGAAATCTATATTTCTCGACTTTTTAACATCCTATTTAAATCTTGGCTGTCTCCTCTCTACGTATGTACACACTCTTCTGATGTCTGTGGTAGTGTGTAGCAGAGTGTGTCTTGATAAGTGTTTCCTTCGCTCCTAGTTTACTGTTGAAATGGTAGCCTTGAGCATATGCATTTAGACATCTTAGTTATGTTTCACGGATAGTTGAAATTCTGGTTGGGGCAATCTGCAGGTGTTTGAGGAGGGTGGGAGGGAGGGAGGGAAGGAGGGCAGTGTTATAGAAAGGGCTCTGGTTGTGGGTAAAGCCAGGAAGAGCTCTCCAGCCCTCTGCACTGCGGCAGTGAGGATAGAAGCCACCAGTGGCCTCACTCCCTTGGACTGATTCCGTTGTGCAGTCTCAGAGCTTTGAGCTTTGGAGAGGCAGGCCTTCCTTCCGCCTCGGCCTCGGCTGTCCACTCAGATACTTTTGAGTATTGACTGTCACCTACAAGATCAGTCTTAGGAAACCTCACGTGCCTGTGTTCAGTGGACCCTGGGGTAGGGCGAAGAATGCTGTGAGGCCTTGGCTGGCCAGTAAAGTGAACAGACAGTAAGTGTGCGGGGGTGGCTGAACTTAGCAAAGGGCTAGAGCGAAGCATGATTATGGCTTTATTTTTACAAGAAGAAAGATTACTAGAGTATGTGTCTCCAAGAGTAATGATGGTTTCCAAAGAGTATTTTTTAAAGGAACAAAATAGGCGTGAATTAACTCTGCGTATAAGCTATGACGTAATAGTTGGTTGTGAATTGCAGTCGCTGCACCAGTTAGCACCTCTCATTTAGAGTCTTTGAGTGCTTCTAGAAGAGTCCCTTATTTTCAAGGGTTCATAATGAACAACAACAACAACAAATTTTCCCCTGGCTAAAGCTGCTAACTATAAAAATTGTCAGCTTAGGAAGATAGAAATCTTGTATTTTGGCCTTTTGAGTAGTATAGCGCAAGAATGAAGTAGAAAAGTTTTATTTAGTACTTTGAGTGCTCAAAAAATGCAATCAGTGTATTATATATGATTCATAGGTCAGTCATTTGAGGCCATCAACTCAAGGCTTTTAATCAGAACCAAGCTGAAGATTCACCCTTGAATCTAGTCTGGGGAAACAACCACGGGAGGATGCATTGACTTTAGAACAGAGAGGAAACTCTAACTGAAAACTGCGCAGATGGATGGTCCGCAGCAGTGTGGGGATTCACAGATAATAGGCATGCTGAGTGCCCATGATTCTCCAGGAAACTCCAGAACAAAGGACCACATCTTCTGTGGGCAGAGTAGCCTCAGTGTGGGGAGGGGGAGGGCAGGTGGGCATGGGCTGGTGAGAGGTAGCAGAGCCCTGTTACTGTTAGAAAAGCTTTTATGAACTTAATTTCTCTTCCTTAAAGACTTCGCTCTCATCTTGCTCCCAGTAAAGTTTTTCCTAACTTTCCAGCTGCTTAACCTCCCTCACAAAGTGAAATGTGTCACCTTCCTTCTCCCTCAGCATGGTGTGCCTGGTTATACCTCAATGTCCAGCAGCCCTGGTGCCTGACAGTGCCTCTGACTTTATCAAACCCTCCGTGCTGACTGTGGGAGACCCGAGCACCTTTTCTCTCACTGAATTTGAATCACAGCCTCAACGTAGTCTTCTTGTTGTGTCCAACAGTGTTTAATGCTTCCTGGCTGTAGTGGGTAGCATGCAGATAAGAATTTAACTGGTTATTCTTGAATTTCTTTTACAATAAACCAATTTTTATAATCTTAAAATGTATCAACTTTCCCACATTTGTGTTCTTTTCAATTAGGGCTTCTGAGTCTCTTGGGAACAAGGGAAAATGCTGGCTGGGGTAAGCATTGCTCTGTATCAGAACTGCTTCCTAAACACAGAGACTTAACTTTCAAAAAGAAAGGAGGGGAAGGTCGTGTGGAAGCAGCTGTGGAATGTTTGCTGTTGCTGTTGTAGAATGCAGTGAAAGACGAAGAGCATTAATGAGTTAAATACTTTAGAAGCCAGACCATTTAGTGTTGAAACTTAAAAATTGAGCCAGTATCTGTGGCAACTTCAGAGTGCTTGTGCATCTGGGGGGCAGGATGAATTTTATAAACTTGGCAACCCTGTTTTCATAAGGATTTTGGATATAAGGATCTCTTCATTGTTGTCTTTTCTCTCAAATAGTCTCCAAGTTGGTTTGGCTTGGTTGGTTTTGGTTTTTCAAGACAGGGTTTCTCTGTAGCACTGGTTGTCCTGGAATTCATGCTGCAGACTGTCAGCCTTTGCTGGCCTGTGCAGATCTCTGTCTCTCAGACCTGGGATTTGAGGACCTTAAGAAATTGACTGGCTGGGCTGGAGAGATGGCTCAGCGGTTAGAGCTCCGACTGCTCTTCCAGAGGTCCTGAGTTCTATTCCCAGCAACCACATGGTGGCTCACAACCATCTGTAATGAGATTATACATTAAATAAATAAATAAATCTTAAGAAAAGAAAAATTGAGTGGCTACAGTGTAGCACTGTAGACACCTTCAATTTCAGTATAGTTTTAGACCCAAATGAAACAAAGCAACGCTCCAAGGAGGGTCATTTGAGTTCAGGAAAACATGAACGTCAGTAAGCACATAATAAATATTAGCAGGGCAACCCTTTCTTAGGACTGACCAATTTAAACACAATGCCGGGCACATGCTGTAAATTATGTCTGGGAAGGCATGCAAGCAGGGCAGAAGGCCATATCAGATTCAGGGTACACTGACCAGTTTGGGTTCTTTAACAATGATCTGACAACAAGATTAAACATGTCTTATGACCTGTCTTATTTATTGAATATAAATGTTGCAGGAGGCATGAAATCATGCCCAAGAGCAATCCAGGGGACAAAATGCCTCTGAGGTCAAAGGCCTCTGCCTGTTTTCCTGGAGCCTCTCAGTTCCCAAGCCATTGTCCACTGTCCACCATTCTTTTGATTCTTCCCAGTGTAGACCAGGCTGGCCTCTAACTCACACAAGTGTGTGTGCCTCCACCTCTCAAGTGCTACAGTTAAAATGTGCACCACTGCCACTCGACTTCTCCATGTTTTCAGTGCTTTTAGAGTGCTTTCTAGTACACACGTGCCATATATAGACATATGTATATGACCTACATTACATTTTTACTTTAAATACAAGTGCATGCTCATATAGTATGTACTGCCTTTCTGTTGGTTCATATGGTTCAAATATATATGTGAACTCTTTATTAAACTATAAAGCGTTTTCCCCGCTTAGTGATTTTCTGGTAGAACAAATGCTAAAAATAAAGTGCCACTTTTAGTAGTCAGTGGTAGACTTTATACATGTCGGTTTTACCTCTAAGACGCATGTTGCAGCTATCCCAATACAGATGCTGCTCTTGACCGACTGTCCTATCCTGTACACTCACTCCATATGCATTCTGTCAGTGGGACCATCTTATGTAGGGTCCTGTCTGCTTTGTTCTTATTCCTAAACACTCCATGTAGCATCACATAGGAGACAGGTGGCCATGGCACTGTCGTTTATGATGGCCTTGAACTTCTGGTCCTCCACCTCCCATGTTCTGGAATGACCAAGGTGTGGTACCACACTCATTTACATGGTGTTGCAGATGGAGCTGAGGCTTCTGCACACAGTGCACGCACTCTATCCCCACCCCGTCCCACCCCCACTTTGATTTTTCCAAAGCATTCTTGCATGATCTCCAAAACAAATTATATTTGTGAAACTCTTGTTTTTATAAATATAAAAGAAGTATGGCCTGGGTATACTTTGAATAAAAGATAGATTTGATTGTTTTTTTTCTTGTACGTATGTTGACATAGTCAACTTTGGTCAGGTAGATCTGCAAGCCTTTTAGACATTACAATGTAGGCTTTTCACATTGCTAGCCAGCAACTTAGGGAGACAAGCTTGTCATCGTCTTCCCCCTCCCCCCACCCCCTTTAGCACAAAATATGGGGATTCTACATCTCTGAACCAGCACCAAAAGACGAGCCTTGTGCTCATACCACTGCCTCTTGTGGGCAGTACCCAGGAGCTGGGTACTTGTGTTGACAGGAGTGGCTCATAATAGAAGGCGGCCTTAGCAGTCACTACTGCTGCCCCTGGTGGTGATCAGTGTTTAACCAACTCCTCTCACTTCCCATTTTTTCAGAGCTGAGGTTTCATGGGAAAAGCAGGTCCAAGGGCTAGCGACAAGCACCTTTGCTCATGCCCGGCATGGTCACCACTGGTCACTGGCTGTGAATCAAGACGTTTGGGTATGGGGGTTGTTGTTTATTGAGACATAGGTTTTCTGTGTGTAACATAGGTTGTCCTGGAGCTTGAATGTAGACCAGGCTGTCCTTGAACTCACATTCACCTGGCTCTGCCTCTGCCTGGAATGCTGGGATTAAAGGCCCATGCCATCACTGCCTAGCAGGCCTTAAGAACTTATTTTTAATTAAAATTATTAATAGTTTTTATGTGTATGTGTACCTGAGTGCAGGTGCCTGTGGAGGCCAGAAGAGGGCATGGTATTCCCCAAAACTAGATTCACAGTGAATGCCTGGTATACATGCTGAGTACCCATGCCAGATCCTCTCCAAGAGTAAGCCCTTAAACACTCAAGCCTTTGTCTTATAGTTTATGAGAGATATAAAGATACGTACAGAAGAGCAGCCAGATGACTAACCTGAAGTCCCTACCCAGGTCACATGTTCCTAATCTTCTTGAACTCCTATAAATTGTAAGTCCGGTTGGAGCATGCAGAGGATGTGATCAAACCATTGAGCAATACAGTCCTATATTCTAGCTGCATCAGAGCATATGAGGGTTATCAATAAGCTATAAGCTCCTGAGGGAGGCCACGTCTTGGCCTGGAGTAGAGAGGCCAGTATTGGACAAATCTGGGGTGCGAGATGGATGTTAGAAGTTTAACACTGGTTTGCACTAAAAATTACTGAGTGGACTCCTGTCAGGTTTCCAATGCTACTGAAACAGAATCCCAAGGCCTGACAGTTTCCGGTTCTCATTGCTCTGAATTTTGTGCCACTGAAAATGGTAAATTGGTCCAGTCAAGTTGGTGTCCCACTACACGCTACCCACCGGGAACCAGAGTCTCAAGACTTCCCACTGGGGGAGGGAAATGTACAGAAAACAGCACCTCAGATGCAATGACCGAAGCTTGAGGCATGGCTGTGAGATTACTGGTGCTTGCTGTTCTTCCAGAAGACCCGAGTTTGGTTTCCAGAACCATGTCACCCAGAACTCCTCAGAAGCCAGCATCCTCTTCTGCACCTCAGATACCCACACATCATGTAATTTTAAGAAAAGAGAAAGGTCTTAAACTATTAACTAATAAGCTGTCCATATTCTTTCAAAACCTTATTTTATTTTGAGACAGTCTGAGGTAGCACAGGCTGGCACTGAGTTCTTTGTGTAGCCAAGGATGCCCCATGGTTTGTGCCTCCACCTTCCGAGTGCTAGAATTGCACCCAGGTTATATAGTGCTGGGAATCTTATGTTGAAACCCAATTAAAAAGTACAATAGGGGGCTGGAGAGATGGCTCAGTGGTTAAGAGCATTTTCTGCTCTTCCAGAGGTCCTGAGTTCACTTCCTGGTAAACACACGGTGGCTCACAACCATCTGTAATGAGCTCTGGTGCCCTCTTCTGGTGTACAGGCACACATGCAGGCAGAACACTATACATAATAAATGCATCTTTAAAGTCTACAATAGGAAGGAAGGAAGGAAGGAACACTAGAAAACGTAATATGCAAGAAGTAGGGGATGCTGGGGTTGAAGGTAACCAAACCGAGGATGTGTGAAAACTCGTGGAGACCGATTTCAGCCTGTCATGTTAAAGGGTTTGAATGGAGGTACCCTGCCCTGAAGGGTGAGGTCCGTTCTGTTTCTAGAAGACACGGATTATTAGGAGCTCAGTGCCATCTGGGATGCTCCCTACCTTCATTGGTCAGGAGTTTCTAGGACAGGACATTGTCACTGCTCTTGGCTTCCCACGATAACTAGGTAAGGCCGCCTTGCTGAACACACACCCTTTGTTCAGGACATAAGAGAAACGAGCCTCAAGCTGTCCAGGAAACTTCCTATCTGGTGGCTAGTGTTCACGGAGCCAATGGCGCTATGCAGGCTGCTGTTGGAGAAAAGCTCTCAATGGCCTTACTGGGGCCTGGACGTCCATGCTACAGTGATAGTCTGCCAGGTAATACGTGCAACTGGTACAGGAAAGGCATGATTGTTACAGAGGTACCTGCTTTGTGATAGGATTTGAGGCAACTTTCACAGGAGGAATTCATGTCTGATCCTGTAAACCTGCTCAAAGTGTTGGACAGTTACAAGCCCCCAGGGCAGGCAAGCTGAACTTAGGATTTTGCTAAATGGTCTTGCCAAATGACTTTCTAAATGTTTATGCCCATAAATCTTTGTTTAGCTCAACCACGTCAGAGGCTTCTTGTTTACAGTTAGCAGTGACTGGGTTTCATGGCAATGACTTTAATCCAGCACTTGGGAGGCAGAGACAGGGGGATCTCTAGAGGTTCAAAGCCAGCCTAGTCTACAAAGTGAGTTCCAGGACAACCAAGGCTTCACAGAAACGCTGTCTCATGGGGACGGGGGTGGGGGGGACCAAACAAATAATAATAATAATAGTAAATACAGTGGCAGTGGTTAGTACAGAGGGTCACACTAGTGAAAGAGTGAATAAGTAACTGTTAACTGCTGAGTCCTAAATGGAACATTGTGCTAATCTCACCAAGGCTCAGGGAGCATCAGGAAGTGGGGACAGCAAGGAATGATGTGAAATCATGACCGCACAACAACAAGATCAAGCCTGTAAGATGCAGATGAAATGAGAAAGCAGCCATGAGACCTCACCTCCTGCAGGGAGCTATTAGCTAGCTGCCATTATCAGCAGAGGGCTGCTGCGTGCAGGGAAAGCCTCTTCTCTGAGAGTGTGGCCACTGGTAGGTTGGATATCTCAAGTGGATGACTCCATACTGATTCATCTTGTGCGAGAAAAGGGCATGAAGTTGGAAGGGGAACGCATTGGCTAGAGTCTGTGGGTAGCCTGAGGGAGGAATGGTGCATGGGTAGGATCAAAATACATTGTATACCTGTATGAAATTCTGAAAGGATAGATTTTAAATGTTACTCAAGAAAGAAAGAGCTTTGAGAGGAGTGCTGAGAACACAGCCAGATATTCTAGATGATCTTGAAGGTGGGACGGGCAGGTCGTGGTGCTGACGAGTCGGTAGCCCCTATGCTGAGGCAGGTCCATCAATCATCTGAGAAGAGATAGAGTCCTGTGGAAGAAGCTAGTATTTTATTCAACCAGTGGGTGGTGAATACCTACAAGGTAGTAAAGGAAATCTCTGTGGGGACAGTCAGGATGTGGCACTTGTATAGCATTCTTGGGAGGCTGGGAGCAAGACTCTACAGAATAAGCATGAGTTGCAGAGTGACTCTGTCTCAAACGCAGCAAAAGGATTGCCTTGCCTGCCAAAGGAATTCAGAGCAGAAAATGCCAAAGAGAGGAGACGCATAGAGGCCAGTATCATTCTTGTGGTTCAGATCCTGAAGGTGGATCAGGTGTGGGGAAAGAGAGATAGTAACAAAAAGAACAACTAGTTCAGATATCTCTCCTCATTCTCCTTGGTAACAGTAAACATCAGACCCTCTGAAAAGGTGGCGGGCAGGAACTGGTAGTCCTCACGTTGGCAGAGTCCTGGACCTGTTGAATTGAAATTAACAGGTTAATGAGATTTCGCATCTCCATGGAAATGCATCTTAGTTGTGTCTCTGAGCAGAGAAGAGACACCCTGAGTGTGTATTTGGAGGAGGGTAAGGGCATCCTGTGGACCTTGACCACATTAAAAGAAAGAGCAAAAAAACAAGTTGGACAGCATTCATCTCCCACCTTACTGCCTGCAATGTCAAGACTGTCAGGTGACCTAACATTGTCACCATGAGGCTTCCCATTCCAGACATACTGTCTCCACAAAGAGAGAGTTGGCCCTTCCTCTCCAGTCAGAACAAGCCTTTTCTCCAGCAGAGTCAAGCCAAGCTCTTCCTCCCATAAACTGTCTTTGTTTGGTATTTTGTTACAGCAAGGAGAAAAGTAATGTAATTCTTTACTGTGGGAGCTTGGGACTTCAGGCAACAGCTGAAGCTGTGCATGGGCCTTGGTTTAAAATTATAGTGGTTTGGGGGTTTTTGTGGTGGTGGTGGTGGTGGTGGTGGTGGTGGTGGTGGTGGTGGTGGTGGTGGAGTTGGTGGTGGTGGTTGGTTTGAGTTTGAAATGTGGTCTCTTTGTGTAGCCTAGGCTGGCTTTGAATTACCAGTCGTCCTACCTTTAGTGCTGAGATTACTCGTGTGTGCCCTCACATTGAGCTGTTTGTTTCACAGGACAAATAGTCAGAAGCACTACAGTTCGCTGGTAGGGAACCCGTAGACAGTAAGGCACTGCCAGGCCCTGTGGATTAGACCACACTGGGAGCTGCATTTACCTACATGCATAGTGATACCCATCTTGCCTCAGCCTGACCTGGGCCAGTGCTGTATCATGGGTTCTGTCCCATTGGAAACGAGCTGGGGTAGAAGCTGGGTTTTTCTTCCCAGTGTCTCTCAAGATCTTGGTGTCAGTTCAAAGTCCAAGCCATTCTTTTTTTTTCCCCCACTCATGACACAGATTTTTATTTATATAAACTTCACTCTGTGCTGGGCTAAGGAAATGATCTAATGACCCAGAATCTTCCCAGATCCAGGGCCAGAGGGGTGGCAGGGCACCCTAGCCCCATCCCTGCAGGACTGATGATAAAATCCAAGGACTGGGGCTTCCCCATCCTCCAACGTTCTTACCCCCCACCCCAAGCTGTGAGTTAATTATTTTATACCCCCCCAAGGAATTCCTGGCACCTCAGCTTCAGTTAGCAGGGGGGATGGGGGCGGGACAAGGAGGCTGCCCCACCTTTGCGTATCTGTGAGGATGATAAACTGACTTCACAAGGTTTCTCTCACTTAAGGAATGGTAGGCATGAGTCGCTCACCCCCAGATCCCCTCTAAGCCGGTGGTCTGTGGGGTTCAGGAACCGGCCAGCTCATCTTGAGCATCAGTTTAGACCTCGGAAAGCACAGCCTCCCTCAGGAGTGCACCCACCTTCCAGTCCGGAGTCCCTTCTCCTCCTTCTCTCTGAATTTTTCTCCTCATCCTTCTCATCTTCCACCTTCATTTTGATTGTTTAAAGATTTACTTTTATTTTTAAATTATGTGTAGGCATGTGTCTGTGTGAGGTGTTTACAGTAGCTGCTGGTGCTCTCAGAAGCCACGGTGTCCCCTACACCTGAAGTTACAGACAATTGTGTTTCATGGTATAGGTGCTGGGAACTGAACTCAGAAGAAAACCTCTGTGACCTAAAACCAAGGGTCTCAGAAACAACGCTTAGGTACTGTAGACAAACTATGAAAAAATAAAGATGTCTATGGCAGTCTTGAAGTGTAGCCTACACTAGGAGCCAATCTTTGGAGGTGTGTGTGTGTGTGTGTGTGTGTGTGTGTGTGTGTGTGTGTGTGTGTGTGTGCATGTGTGTGTGCATGTGTGTGTGTATGTTTAGATATACATACACACACCACACATTTACACACATATGTATGAGTATATACACGTACATAAACACTTTAATTGTATCTCATTTTTGTGTATGAGTGTTTACCCTACACATGTCTCCATACCATGTGTTTGCAATGTCCATAGAGGCCAAAAGAGGGCGCCAATTCCCCGAGAATGGAGTTGAAAAGCATTGTGATTTGTCAGGTGGGTGGCTGCTGAGCCATCTCTCCACTCCCAGAGGTAAACGTTAACAGGTGATATAAGCTTAGTTGGCTGTTTGGATAGTACTCTTAGGAGGAGGCCAGAGACATGTTGGCTAGCTTTCTTCAAGGTTATTTAGTCAGCTGTTGACTAATTTTGATACATTCTGGTACAGTGTCTTAAACTAACATTAAATACTACTTCAGACAAAGAAAGTGTGGGATTGGAGAAGTGGTTAAGAACATAAACTGCTCTCAAAGAGAACCCAGGCTTCTGGTACCCATATGGTGGTTCAAATACTTTTGTATCTCTAATTGCAAGGGATCTGACTGTCTTCTGGCCTTGGCAGGCACCATGGACATGGTGCACTTGCATATGTGCAGGTAAAACACTTTTATACATAAAATAAAACAATGAACCTTTTTTAAAAGAAAGCTTCTGTTTCGTTAAGGAAAGAAATCATTTGTGGAGGCACACACTTTAATCCCGCACTCAGAAGGCAGGGGCCAGTGAATCTCTGTGAGTTTAAGGCCAGCCTGGTCTGCAGAGTGCGTTCCAATTCAGCTAAGGGTATGAGAAGAGTGAGAAGGAGGGGTGAATGCTAGGACGGGAGATGGTTCTGGCACTGCAATGAGAATGAGACTAGTACATTTTTTAAACTTTCCTGATTTATCTTTAAAATCTCTTACAAGTGGCTTGGATAATATACTTTAGACCAGTGGTCATTTGGTCCCCAGTTTTGCAGTCTCTGGCTGTGGGAACCTGTCAAAGTGCTGTAGTATCCATTTGAGCAGCTGAAGGGCCCTAGCTCATTCCAAATCCCGGATCTGACTTTCAGTCACGTGTGTCTGTCATTTAGCCAAATATTTCAGTGAGCCGACCAATCACGGGGAGTATAGCCCAAAACTTTACCTGAAAGAGGCCACTGGAGGGAGGCCACCAGTTTCTGAGGGAGAAGCTCAGCTCCACCAAGTCACTGCTCAGTCAAAATCCTGGTCAGGCGGAGGGTGGCTGCTAACAGATACTATGTTTCCTTAAGCTAAGATAGGTCAACAAACCATGATGGTTTTGTTTCAGGAAAAAAAAAGTTTTGCTCATGTTCAAGGAGCATTAATTGTAAACTTGAAAAGCCTAGGGCGGTGGAGTGAGTCGCTAGTTTGGTTGTTTGGCTATCCTCCTCACTTGATGATTTCCGGGCTTTTACGGGTGCAATGAGAATTGTCCTTTCCAGTGAGCTGATACTGTACTCCAGAGGATGCAGGAAAGAAACTGCCCAAACCAGAGCTCCGTAGTGTGGTTAAGGGAAGGGTTTTTACTGTAGTTAAAAGGAAGAAAATATTCAGAGGTGTCTAGAAGAGTCCAGAGCAGAGAGGGGAAGAAGTGGACCCAACGTGGCCCAGGCTGTCTGTGAAAGGAAAAGCAGCTGGAGAGGAAGAGTGAGGGAGTCCTGAGCATAACTCTGTGTACCAGGCTGGGAAAGGTGTGTGACAGAGTGTAGGGAGCCTGGAGGTCAGCAAGGGCTTTTCTGTGCAACCACAGGTAGCCAAATGTCCCTTCTGTCGGCAGTAAAGGAAAGGAGGTCTTTTGGCAGATGGGAACCAGTTTCACAAATCTCTGAGAAACACTGGCTTCTATTGAACAGAAATTCTGCTCTAGCCAGTTTGAGCTCATTGCTGGGTATATGGACTGCCTGAGAACCAACAGGTATGTCATAACATATTTGGAGAAATAAGACAGCATGTATCTGAGGGTTTTCTTTCTCTCTCTTTCTTCCTTCCTTTCTTTCTTTCTTCCTTCCTTCCTTCCTTCCTTTCTTTCTTTCTTTCTTTCTTTCTTTCTTTCTTTCTTTCTTTCTTTCTTTCTTTCTAACAAGGAAGGGACAGGGTCTAATTATGTAGCCCTGGCTGACCTGGAACTCTATGTAAACCAGGATGTCCTAAAACTCAAAGAGATCCTCCTACCTCTGCCTCCCAAGTGCTGCAATTAAAGACACGCATCATCACGCCCAGCTCATTTGAGTATTTAAGTTAAAATGTTAAAGCACTGGTGTCAGAAATGGAGATAAACACGAACAGTTTTCCCAAAGAACAAATACAGCACTTAAAACAGACTGTTAAAATTGTTCCTAAGGTCATTTACTTAGAAAACACACAAAGAGAGTTGATAAATATACGATCAATATCTTTCTCTCTGGATAGAGAGAGGGAAGGAGAGAGAGAGAGAGGTAAGGAGGGAGAGGGAGAGGTCTGCATATATGCCTGTATACTACTTGCCTGCCTGGTTCCCCAGGAGGACAGAGGTGGCCACTGGAACCTCTGAAACTGGAGTTGCAGATAGTTGTAGTCCACTATTTAGGTGCTGGGCAAGAGCACCAAGGCCTCTTAACCTTGAGCCTCCTCCTCAGCTCCCTCTTCCTCTTCCTTTTGTTTGGTTTTGAGATAGGGCCCTGCTCTGTAGCCTAGGTTGAGCTGCAGTCTCATGCCCTCCTCAATCTTGAATGTAAGCAGTGAACCAGATTACCTTCTGAATCAGTTATATTTACATAGATGTGGAAGAGAGTGAGGGAAGGCACGGTAGATGTACGACGCAGTGGAACGGTCACACTGAAAACCAGACGAAGAAAGTGCCACCTTCTCACACTGGCTTCGCTGGTGCACTCTAGAGTGCTTCTCCGTGGTCCACGAGCCGACCCCATCATGGGAAAGTAGTTTCCCTGCTATCAGCTACTGCCCCAAAGTGAAGCTTCTTCACATACCTGGCTGGCTGGCTGGCTGGCTGGCTGGCGAAGGAAGGGACTGTCTACCCAGGGAGCAGAGCATCAAAGAAACACAAGTCTTAAAATGCAGGCTTCCTGCATAACTGGAAGTCAGGAGGACCCAAGAGTTTACTGGACTCTCTTGGTCCAAAGATTCAAGATCAAATGTGTAATGGACCCAAGGTGTTTCTGGCAGTGTTCGCCTGTGCTACATCTGTGGTCATGTTTGCATGTGTGCAAGCTGTGTGCTTTGCACTGTGGGAAGCAGAGACATCCCTGGATGCCAGTGGTCTGCCTGAAACACGAAGGCTTAGACTGGAGATGAGCAGGGGCTATGGATTGAACTGCAGTATTTCTCCTGTGAATACCAAGCTATCTGCTTCTATGGAAGCATTACCGTTTCCTACAGACTGCAGTCACTTCTCAGGATGTAATCAGCACATTATTGTACCTTTGACTTTTATAGTGTCTAAATATTTGATCTTAAAAGCTTCTGCTTGAGCTGCTGACATGAGTGCCTTAAATCCATTCATGAATTGTTGTTTGAGACTAGGACATATTTTCCAACAATTTCTGCAATAGGCCGAAACTCATTGCTATCATTTTGTACTGTGCATTGTTGCAAGGCAACATTCTCAGGATCAACAGCTACAGAATTAAAATATGATCAACTTAGAGAAATGTTGACAGTGCTGTATAGGTGGAATATGAAATACTCAACTTTGGGTTGGGGATTTAGCTCAGTGGTAGAGCGCTTGCCTAGGAAGCGCAAGGCCCCAGCTCCGAAAAAAAGAACAAAAAAAAAAAATACTCAGCTTTGATTCAATTCCTTATGGAAAAGTAAGCAAACACATTATAAGGGAGCCTACTGGTTTTGTCTCTAATTAGTGGCAAAAGTCTATGTATACCACAGCACTGCTGGAAGTAAATATCTTTATGATTTATTATTGGCGAATGTCTACTTTACATAACTGGTCTATATACCATATATCTGGATTTGGTAAAATTTCACAGTCAAATGGGGTTGGAGGTAAGAAAGTTCAAGAAGCCTCTGTTTAGAGTGGACAACAGATAAATTGAGGAAGTGTTACATTTCTCCTCCTTTATTTTAAGGTCAGTTTAGCTCAACTAAAAACAAAGGTCCAAGAGGCCCATTGTTAATATATGTGAATATACTGTTTTTTATAACCCATTCATAATCTAAAAATTTACCTATGTATAAAAGTGCTTTGCCTCTATGTGTGAAGGTGTACCACTTATATTCCTGGTGGCAGCAGGGGTCAGATCCCATAGAACTTCGGTTACAGATGTTTGTGAGCCTGTGAGTGCTGGGACTGAAAGGGACCAAAGGCCTCTGCGAAAGCAGCAAGTGCTCTTAACCGCAGAGCCAACTCTCTCGTCCCATACTGCCCTTTGACAAAAGACCCAGCAGCCTCGTTGTTGTATAACGATATTCATTAAGCTTGTAAGCTTGTCTATACAGTGATTCTTTCTGTGTGACAAGCCGACACTTGACACTTGTAGATTGTGTGACTGTTTAATATATACTTTTTTGTTTTTAGCATGAGCTGTATATTACAAACTTAGAAGTGGGGATGGGGGAGGGGGCGTTTATGGTGTAAAAGTATGTTGACCTGTGGTGAGCTGTTTATCCGAGGTGGAGGTACAGCGTCTCTTGTCAGAGCAGGTAATATCCAGGGCCTGGGATCCAGAATGGTGGACGGTCTAGTTCTAGCAAGCTGTGGGGTTGCTCTACAGAATGGGCACTTTCCGACCCTAGACACTAACTAGTCCATGCCCAACCATGGAAAAAGCGAAGAAGGCAAGTGGAAATCAACTTCCACAGGAGGAAAGCATTCCCTGGTGATAGCACCGGATTCCTGAATACTTATGGAGAACATGCAGTTAGGATTACGGTGAAGTGAACTGAAGAGCTACAAAAGCTGGGATGTGGCCATCTTTTTATCCCACTGCACCTTCTAAGGCAGAACCACTGTGTAGAGCCTTGTGGGACTGAAATATTCCAGAAAAAAAAATCTCGCTGTGGAAGGTTGGAGTTTCACAATCATCTTCTGCCAAACATAAGAAGCCAGAGTTCAAGACGCTTCCAGGACCTACGCCTGCCAGCTTGACATCTGTAGGGAGGAAACAGTGAGACTCATATTTAAGGGCGACTTTTTGCCACGCCTCCTGGCTACTGAGACTAGTTTCCTGGTTTTCCCTAGCATTTCCGGTATGCCTAGGCAAGACTTGTGTGTCAATCTTTCCTGCTGGAGGCTCTGCTCTCCCACCCTGCCCTGCGCTGAATGGGTGGGGCATCCTGAAGCGCTGGGGGAGGGGTCCAGCGCACTACGCACGCGCAAGGCCTTGCTTGTATGGAGAGTCCAGCGGCGGAGCCCTCGGGATACAGCTCCTCCTAGCTGTGGGAAGGGCACAGTAATGACCGAGACTTCCGTAATCCTGCTTTTGTGTCCCTTGCGCAAAGGACTGCGTTTCCCAGGAATAGAATGAGGTTAATTTGATCCCTACCTTATGCAGCTATTTGATGACTGAAAAAATTAGTTTGTCTTTATGCTTAGCCTCGTTCAGGCACTTATTAGTGCTAGTTTCTTTTCTCTCCATGTACTGCCAGAATCAACAACTAGCTCAAAGAGTCCACTTGTTCCCAAAAATGCGGATCGAATGTCCAGATAACTGCGCTGGCAGACTGTCTGTGAGGAGGTAGACAAGCGCCTAGAAGAAGTACAGTAATGGCAGGATTGCTGGGGTCGGGGGAACTCTGGGAGTGCCCCAAACTGTGCTTAATCCACTCTCAGATTGGCACAGAAGCCCTTCCATGAAGGATCAGGGAGTCTGTGAAGTTGGAAAAGGCCTGAGTGTGAGCGATGCCTACCTAAATGCTAGCGTGGACAGTGGAGGTTTATCTTGGTTTGCTTGCTGGGTTTCGTTAAGACAGTGTCTCTTGCGTTGTATCAGACGCATGACAATCCCAACTCAAATGCTGGGACTGCGAACAGCAGCCACCCACCCTGCCTGACCAGTGTGTGTGTGTGTGTGTGTGTGTGTGTGTGTGTGTGTGTGTGTGTGTGTGTGTGTGTGTGTGTGTGTTTGGGTCTCCTTGCACATGAGCATGGCAAGCACTCTACCTGAAGCAGAAAGAGGGTACTGAGGATCTTAGAGGGTCTGATTTTAAGGAAGGCTTTTAGGAAGATCTCCCTGGTTAGATGTCATATCGATATGCAAGGTCTGATCCAATTGAATACTACCTACTTTATAAAATCACAAAAACATGACAGGAATCTGGTATTTTTAAAGTAATATGATATTTTCCCCCATACTAAATAAAACTGTGAGCCATTAGTGTTGGCATTCTGTCTAAGCTCCACCCCCACAGTTACCTGGCACCCTCTCTTTACCTTTTTATAAACACATCAATTATCATACCACCTAAGGGTCACATGACTTCCTCTAGCATCTCAAAAATGTGTCCCCATCCACTCAGAAAAGTTTGAGGTGAAACTATATAGTTCTAAATTCTCAGATACTAAGGAGATAGTCAGTTTTTCCCTATATCAAGGACTGAGTTCGGCTTTAATGGCTTCTCTATAAATTTAAGATGTTAAATCCAAAAGCAAACCTTAGTGTCAGCATAAACAAAAATCTTTATGCTTTCTTCTTTCAACTGCCCCACTTGTAGAATTGTTTCTTGCTCACTTCAGCTTGTCCTGTTCCTAGGCTCAGGAAGCTCGGAAACGGTGGAAAGTGTCATCAGATTTGCAGAAGGAAGCCACTGCAGGCCTGGGCTTGCAGGTTGGCTTGGGGGATTAAAAGCCCTAAGTGCACTAGTAGGGTCACGACTCTCTCTCTCTCTGTGGCATTCTGTTAGGTGGTGAGTTAAGCATGCTCTTCTTTCTTTTCTTTTTTTAAATCTTTAAAAAAGATTTATTTATTGTATGTGTGAGAGTGCACTGTAGCTGTCTTCAGACACCAGGAGAGGGCATCAGATCTCATTACAGAGGGTTGTGAGTCACCATGTGGTTGCTGAGAATTGAACTCAAGACCTCTGGAAGAGCAGTAGTCAGTGCTCTTAACCCCCGAGCCATCTCTCCAGCCCCCATGCTCTTATTTCAACGATGTCCCCAACACAATGCTTTTGAAACAGCAGTTTGCAGGATTAGCTAATAACTAATACTCTCGTTCCCGTTTAAATCCACTGATCAATGATTGCAGGTGTGCACACTGAAACTGAAACTCAGATTTGGCTAAACTAGCTGACCAATGAGCACTGGGATCCGCCTGTGTCCCCGCCCCCTCAGCGCTGGAGTTTTAGATACATGCCATTAAGCCTAACTTTTTGACTCATGTGCTCATGCTGTTGTGCCTAAGCCATCTTCCTGGCATACTTTGCTGGGTTTCTCAGCACCTTTTGCTGTGGAATGAGTGGGGAAAATATAATAATTTTGCTAATTTATTCTCATAAACGATAAAGTTTTCATAAGCTCACTTATGCTAACTGAATATGCAGCCGATGTGCCAGGCATTGAAATGAATGTTTTTCAAAGAGTGGGGTAGTGGCCAGAATCAGTTTTAACCTTAGCCCAGTTGTCAAAGGCAAGAACTTGGCAACCGTCTAACACTTTTGGAAATCACTTGGCTAAGTCTTTTTTTTTTTTTTTTAAGACTTATTTACTTAATATACGTGAGTACACAATCGCTGTCCTCAGACACACTAGAAGAGAGCATCAGATCCCATTACAGATGGTTGTGAACCACCATGTGATTGCTGGGAATTGAACTCGGGACCTCAGGAAGAGCAGTCAGTGCTCTTAGCCCTTGGCTGGTCTTGATAAAGACTTGATAGACAGGAAAGACCAGCAGCCGCTCTAGATTCCCACCATGAAAGTCAGCAAACTAAGCATTGTTCACACTTGCCCACGCCCTGGATAAGATCAGCCCTCTGTTTTGCTCATGGATACCACACAGCTTGCAATCTTCCTTTTAAAGAAATTTTTATGTGAAGATATGATTTAAGAAGGTGTACCTGCCCTTCCAAAGTCTCCATTATCTTCCAATTAGGACACAAATGAATCAGCTTAACAATGAGTTCATCCATTGATGAGGTTAGAGTCCTCATGACCAAATCACCACCCTGAGCATTGCTGGATCAGGCACCAAGAGTCCAACACATGAGATCCCTTGGGGACAATTCAGATTCAAACTATGGCATTGACTCCCAAGATATGGAGACTGAGAATCACATATGAACTTCATAATGCCATTCAGATTCAAAGATACGTGTAAATTGTGGAGAAAGTTGTCTTTAAGATTGTATACATACGCTGGAGAGATGGCTCAGCGGTTAAGAGCACCCGACTGCTCTTCCAGAGGTCATGAGTTCAATTCCCAGCAACCACATGGTGGCTCACAACCATCTGTAAAGAGATCTGATGCCCTCTTCTGGTGTATCTGAGGACAGCTACAGTGTACTTATATATAATAAATGAATAAATAAGATTGTATACATACACGCACCGTGTGCAAGCTTGACCCTCTGGAACTCCAGATACAAACACTACCTCATGGTGTGGGGATTTCGAATCAGACAAGGTCCTCCGCAAGAGCAGCAGGCACTTCTAGTGGCTGACTCACTGCTCCAGTCTCAGAACTGAGTAGATTTAAGGACTACTCTGAAACAGACATGGAGGGAGACAGAGTAGTTTCAGAATGAGGTAGTTGCAGACTGACCTCCTCCAATGGAGTCTCACCTCCAGTGTCCGTGTCTGTGCCTTTCTATACACTAAACAGGACTGACCTATGTGACCCATGCGATACTTCAGAACTGACGTGGCTCCCTGGAGGCAGAGAATGTGACTTCTGTCCCACCCTCCATTGCTGTACTATGTGAGTGCTTAAAGCTGTTCCAATGCTGAGTTCTGGGTGGCCGGGAATGGGAGTCTCTTGCTAGCTTTGAGCACCGACATGGCAGGTTAAAAGTAGGATGGTTTGGAAGCAGATCCTCCCATCAGGGCAAGCTTTCGTATGACCCTGGTCCAGATACTGCCTGTATCTGAATAACTTCAGGAACCGCTAGGCCATCCCTATATGAGATAAGAAAAATGGTTTGGGGACAGGCTACAATTTGATGGTAATTACTTAACAGAAGATAATGCTTTAGAGGTGAGCTGAATTTAGTTAATTTTGGAGATAAGTTAAAGTCGTTCACAGGTAGCAAAAGGAAGTTTAACAGCTTGACTTACTGCAAACTTAAATCACATCTTGCTAATTAATTCCCAGGCCTCTAGGGACTGTTTTTCACTTGCAAAAGAAAAGTTTTTTCCTCCCTGGAGAACTCCATAGGTTGCTACATCAATATCAGTGCCTAGAACACATTATACTCACCATGCTAGGCATTAATTATCATATCATCTAGTGATGGGCTTAGCTCTCATCTAAGAAGTATATGCTATAGACAGCAGAGACTGGAGTTCTAGGGACAGCTTCTCCAGTAGGATGAGGGATGCCGGCCTGCTGGGCGGGACTCAGGAATTCCGAGTTCTTCTGTTTCCAATTTCAAGGTGCCTAAAATACTTTTAGAATTTGCTGTGATGCCTATATACACCATTTCTCCTTTTTATGTTTTAAATCACATTAAATGTTTTGTGGGGGGCTAGAGAGATGGCTCAGTGGTTAAGAACACCTTTTCCTTTTATAGAGACTCAGGTTCGATCCAGTATCCACATAATGTCTAACAGCATCTATATCCCCAGTTCTAGGGGATGAGAACCACTCTGGGCACCAACCTTGCCGGTCATGTACACACAAGCAGGAGAAACACTCATGCATACATAAAATCAGTAAATGTAATGTTGTTTTAACTGTGTTGCTGGGTGTGGAGGTGCAAACCTTTAATCCCCAGCAGTTGGGAGGCAGGTGGATCTCTGTGAGTTCAAGAACAGCCTGGTCTACATAGTGAGAGTAGGGCTACATAGAGAGACCTGTCTCGAGAACAAAACAAAACTGTGTGTGTGAATGTGAGTGTATGTGAGCGGGTGTGTGTGGTGTATGGTGTGTGTGAGTGTGTGTGTGGTGTATAGTGTGTGTGCGTGTGTGATGCTCAGAGGACAGATTGCAGGAACTGAGTTGGTTCTCTCCTTCCATGATGTGATGTGGGCCCAGAAGATTGAACTGAGGTTGGTAGGTCAGCAGCAAGCCCCTTACCCACCAAGCCATCTTGCTGGCTTCTGCTACTATTCCTCAATGCTACTTACCAAGCTCAAACACTGAAGTTATCTAAGATTCTTATCTTTAGTACTTTGCTCATCATATCTAATAATAATATACATTCATATATGACATATATTTTGTACACCTTCTCCCTCTTTTATATGGTGGTCTCTCCACTTCTTACTATCCTGTTGACATTTCGAAGATAGTTCATTCCGATCTGAACTATACCAATGTGGGACCCCATCCCCTCCCCCATCCCATAATGCCCTCCCACTGCTGAGGTGCTAGGCACAGCTGCTGGAGAGGCAAAATGCTGGGAGCTTGACTGTGTTTATCCCAGCCACTGCTGCTGGGTGTTGGGCTTCAGGGAAGCACCAAGCACCACTCTGGGGGTGGGAAGGCACAGTGTGGTATGTGGGAGGGCTGAAGCTGGGCTTCCCTGACCCGCAGTCATCTAGTCACTGCTAGAAAATTGCACAGAAAAGTTGGGAATGAAGTGTGTGTTTGGGAGGGGGAGTCATGGGCCCTCAATGAGGTGAGGACTGGGAGTTCCTAAACTCCTGGATATCCAGGCATCCTTGAGTTGCCTGAGTTGGAGGGGCGAGGGTTGGTAGGCTGAAGACAGTATCTAGCCCAGGGTGTGGGAGTTGGGGTGTTGGAGAGTGGGGAGGTAGGGGGGAGGAGGATGGGAGTTCCAGTTTAGCTCATTGGTGATTGTCCTTAGCTTGGTGGCAGTTGGCTGGAAGTGCAGAGAAGCCTTCTACTGGAGACTTAGGTTGTGGCTCTGTTAGGTGAAGACCTTCTCCATGCTCCCAACTGTGCTTCTGGATGAAAGAAGCAGACCATGTCCATCTATACCGTTTGTTGACTGTTCACTGTGGAAAATGGATGCCAGCTTCTTGAGGTGGACAAGAGATTAAATACCTTTTGCAGAGAGGAATGTCTGGGAAGGGAAGCTTATTGGCTAAACCCTCAGGGCCTCTAGGGACCTTGTTAGCATGGAGACTTCTGCTTTGGACTATATGACCAACATGGGGAGCATGGCACATGTTCCAGGCCAGGGATCTGGCAGGGAGCTCCCTGCTGTCTCAGGAGGGTGCCAGGGTGCCGGGGACTCAGACCTGCTTGACCTTACCAAGTTTCCTGGCAAGGTCCAGTGTCCCACATTCCAACTCTCTCACCTCCATCGCTACCTTCAGTCTTGGTCTCTGGGCCGTATGTTATGGCTCTGTTCCTCGGGGGTGCTGTAACCCTCAGAACATAAAACGAAGAGTGCTTAGCCAATCACTTTTATTCCCTCTTCACTAATAAATAGAGGTCACCAGAAGAGAAAGTACAGAATCTCTTGACAGCAAGAGCACCTAAGGCCTGCATTTGTCCCTGGGGGATTGTATCATGAATTGTTTACACTCTGGAGGCCAACACTTCCACCGTGTGCTGACACCTTGTACTCTCAGCCACTGTCAACGTCCCCTCTCTCACCCATGTCACCTCATCTCCCTTCTCCTTACCCCTTTTGAGACAAAATTCCATGTAGCCCAGGCCAGCCTAGAACTTACTATGAAGGCAAGCACTCTGCCATTGATGTGTATCAGTCAAGGTCAGTCCTCTTGAGGACTCATCCTCTCTGTCAGTCAGGGTTCTCCAAGTTGAAAAACTGATGCAGGGGCTGGGGATATGGCTCAGCGGTTAAGAGCACTGGATACTAGACCCAGGTTTGATTCCCATCACCCCATGATGGCTCATAACTATCTGTAACTCCAGTTCTAGGGGGGCTGATGCCCTTATGCGGTATACAGGTTTACAGGTATACAGACAAAACAGCATTTTAAAAAAAAGAAAAATGAGCTGGAGAGATGGCTCAGGGGTTAAGAGCACTGACTGCTCTTCCAGAGGTCCTGAGTTCAATTCCCAGCCACCACATGGTGGCTCACAACCATCTGTAATGGGATCTGATGCCCTCTTCTGGTGTGTCTGAAGACAGCTACAGTGTAACCACATACAGAAAATAAATGAATAAATAAATAAATAAATAAATCTTTAAGGAAGAAAGACAGACAGACAGACAGACAGACAGACAGACAGACAGACAGACAGATTAAAAACTGACATCCAGGGGTTGGGGATTTAGCTCAGTGGTAGAGCGCTTGCCTAGCAAGCACAAGGCCCTGGGTTCGGTCCCCAGCTCCGAAAAAAAGAAAAAAGAAAAACAAACAAAACAAAACAAAACAAAACAAAAAAAAAAAAACAAAAAACTGACATCCAAAACTTTAGAAAGGAGTTAGGACTTTCACCATGACCATCTTCAACTTCCTTCCTGCTCACCTAGAGTCTTTGGACTGCAGGGCCAGGGTTTACCCTTGTCGCCTGTCAGTGTATTTTGCCCCTGGGGAGACTGTGTTCTGTTAAGCATTTCCATCACTCCTCAGCTTGGGTGTCCCTGGCTGCTCCTTCTGATCTTGTCAATCATTATGATAACAGCATAGTTCTGATTCTCACCAGGCAGGCCTTCCTGTTGCTTCAGGGTCTAACCTCCCCAGATCTTAAAGATCCCTTGTTCTGTGGTGGAATCTCTGCACCAGAGCCATCCCTGAATTCCCTGGGGCTTTTCCGTGCTGTTTCCACAGCAAAATAGCTGACACATAGTCCCGACGACAGCAGACGCTGATTCTCGCAGCTGTGGAGAAGAAACTCAAGGCAGTGCAGGCCAGTCCAGTTTTGTGATCCTCCTTAAGGGAATCAAGGTGTGGCCTGCTTGTGGGAAAGATAAAGGGCAAACTAGTTGAAAATGGCATGAAACCCTTTCTGTAGTCACACACACAAGGAGAAAGCTGTAATGGTCTCATGACTTTAAAGGTCCCACTTCTTTTGCTGTCACATTGGTAACACCTGACTTGGGAGGGGACATAGTCAAACCATAGGCATGAGGCTGGTCTCCTCTCACCAATGCGTTTCTTCCATAGCTTTGGTAAATTGTGTGCCATTGGTAACACTCTTCCTGGACATGGCGTCCCAGTCAACCTTGGCAGCATATTCTCTCTAGCACCCTCATTAGAGTCCGCTTTTCTACGCTTCTACTGCCTTCTGCCTCACCTCAGTGTGCCTTGCTCTGCTCTGCCACGCTCTGGCTCTTGAACGCCCCCGAATGGCCCACATGTTGAAGGCCAAATCCCAAACTGTGGCACTACTGGAGCATGAAGAGGTCAACACAAACAAGTGCTTTTTCCAACAAGGTTGACTTCGTGTAAAGAGTGTAACATGAGTCCCTACTCTTTTTTTTCTTAACCACTTGAGTGGTATCTGCCACACCTCCTGGCTATGTTTTCAAGTCATTGAGCCCTTTATTTTGCTCCGGGTTAATGAGCTAACTTCTCATTTCTGTCTTCTGTTCCAGTTGTCTCCTGTCTCCTGCCAGCACGCTGCCCTGGCCGCAGTTTTGCAGCCATTCATTTCCTTATCAAAGCCAGTGTGAGCCCGTCTAGGTTATACTGTAACTTAACACTGTCATTAGCCTTGGGGTCAGATGCTTCTGTAGGGACTGATCCTGGGACAGGGCAGTAGATAAAGCCTCTTAAGTGCAAATTACTTTAAGGTTAAGCAGCTTAAGCCAAAATCTAGCTTCCAGAGAACATAGAAGCTTTTGACTGTAAGCACCGGACATAATTATATTCCTCCTGAAACTGTGCAATGATAGATAACATTTTTTAAGCCCAAAGGCAGTGAAATCCATTTCCTTCCGGTTTTTACCTGTTTATACCTGATTGCCATTTTCCCTATCCTCTTCTACTTGCTTGAGCCTTAAGAATGCTGTGATTGGACTAGAGATGGCTCAGCCCTTAAAAGCAAGGCTCATGACCAAAAATACAAGAACCCTGTGACTTATCATCTACTTGATATTTATAATACAGTCTCATGTAGCCCAGTTGTCTTAGTTTGGGTTTTATTGCTGTAAAGAGACACCATGACCAAGGCAACTTTTATAAAGGAAAATATTTAATGGGGGCTGGTTTATAGTTTCAGAGGTTCAGTCCATTGTCGTCATGGTAGGAAGCATGGCAGCCTGCAGACAGACATGGTGAAGGTGCTGTATTTATTAAAAGATAAGGAGAGAAGGAATATGTTTGGTGGATGTGTAGACAGGTATGGGGGAGGGGGTGCCTCTGAGGGCATGAACCATTCCTTCCCCCTGAGGGACCAGCCACATGATGGTATAGTATAGAATAGAGTTTATTCAGGGCATGGGGAGGGGATTCTAGGGAGTAGGAGAGACAAAGAAAGGTGGTGGTGGGGGAGACAGGAGTAGGGGCCAGCTAGGAGCACATAGAGTTGGGGAAAGGGAATGGGGAGGGGGGGTGGGACGGGGCGAGAGAACAGAGCAGGAGCAGGAAAGCAAGAGCAAGAGAGAGAGCCAAGGGGGCAACAGCCCCTTTTATAATGAGTCAGGCACACCTGGCTGTTGTCAGGTAACTGTAGGGCAGAGCTTAGACAAAATGCTAACAGAATTTAGAGCTCAACAGAAATGTATTGCTAAGAGTTCTACATTTTGACCCACAGGCAGCAGAAAGAAGACTGTGGACCACATTAGGCATAGCTTGAGCATAGGAGACCCAAAGCCTGCCCCTACAGTGACACAGTGACACAGTGACACAGTGACACAGTGAGATATGTTCTCCAACAAGGCCACACCTCTGAAGAGTACTTACTATTCCTCATGAGTTTATGGGGTGTGGGGCATACCTAGTCAAACCAGCACACCAGTATATCATCAAATATGTAATCCTCCTGCCTCGACTTTTTTTTTTCTTTTTCTTTTTTTTTTTGGAGCTGGGGATCGAACTGAGGGCCTTGCGCTTGCTAGGCAGGTGCTCTACCACTAAACTAAATCCCCAACCCCTGCCTCGACTTCTTTAGTTCTGGCCTTTAAGCATGAACCACCAGGCCTGGTTTATGCTACCTCACTGGTGCTTTGTGCTACACAAATACTCTACCAACTGACATATCCTCAGTCAAGCTTTAGCTATCCAAGCAAGGATGACCTTAGACATCTGCTCGTCCTCTGTTGTAATATTAAACTTACAGGTGTGTGACACCAGGCCCAATTTATTCAGTGTTGGGGCTCAAGCCCAGTGAAGAAAGTGTTAGAGTTGATCTCCATTCCTACTGAGCAGCAAATTGGTAGCAGCACACAGCAGATTTGACCCAGGAAAGTGATGGTTCCTTCAGATATGTAATGTGCTCTTCCAGAGAGCCTAGGTTTGATTACCAGCACCCATGTAGTGGCTCACAACTATCTGTAATCCAATTGCAAAGGCCATGATGCCCTCTTCTGATTTCCCTGAGCACCAGGCATGCATGTAGTGCACAGACATACATGCAGGCAAAACACACATACACATAAAATAATGGTAATAATGGTAATAATAATAATAATAATAATAATAATAATAATAATAATAATATGCTTGTCCTCACAGTGAAGTCACTAAAACTGGCATTGACAGGCTCCAGCTCCCAAAACAGCCTGTCCAAAAGCACAGGTGGGTGGGCAATGCTCCTAAAATGTAATTGAAAATCGCCTGAGAGCCCTGCACAGTGTTTCCATAGAAGCAATTATGCCCTCCTCCCCTAAGTGCCTCCAGCACGGGGACATGCCTGACATCTGTCTGACAGTAGGACTGTTTGGCATGCCGTCTGTCTCCTTCCTGTACCTTAATCTTATCTGCCAGTGACACCTAACAGAATCCTCACCATACAGCTTAATATGAAACCCTACCCAAGAACTCTGTAGCCAACAAATTTGGTTTTAACCCCCACATCTTCCTGTATTTTTTTTAAACATTTCTGTCTGCTTTCTTGTAGGAGATATACACATCAAACATGTCTTCCCCAACTCCATCAGTTCTTTGTGCCACATGCCGGGAGCCAAGCCCACGTACACACCCTCTGTCTCAAGAATGTTTCAGGAATGTCAAGCCCTCTTACGCCCTCTGAGACACCTACCCAGTTATCTGTTCTTATCAATATACCTGCAATGTATGGTTTAGGGCTTTAGGGAGGGTGGTGACGGTAGTGAAATTGACCCTGGGCCCTGCGTGGCCTTCCCGCCTGCTTGTCTTTATAAACCACTGTATCAAAATAAAATTTGAGAGCTTGATCAGACCATAGACTTGCTCCTTCTTGCCTCCTGTCCCCCATCCCTTCCCCCCCCCACGTCTCCTCTGAACTCCAGCAGGCCGAGGCACCATACTTCCCTGCTGATGACATCATGTCTGCTCTCAAACCTACACATGTATGTATGATTTTATGTGTATGTATGATTTTATGTATGATTTCATGTCTGCTCTCAAACCTACACATGTATGTATGATTTTATGTGACAGCATATGATCTAGGAACCACAAATTTTAAGATAGCATTCTTCCTGAGACTGGTGTGATGATCTTAATCTGTTGTCTCTCCATCCTTTTGTTAATCTTTAAATTGTCCTCTACTCTGATGGCTAGGAGCTCAGTTTTGGCTGTGATCCAAGTTTTATGTTTTTTTTTCCTTAAAGGTTTTATTTTTATTACATTGTATCTTTTCATTTTGTGCACATGTCTGTGTAGGGGCACATATGTCATGGCATGCATGTGGAGGTCAGAGGACAACTTGAGGAAGTCAGTTCTTTCCTTCCACCATGTGGGTTCCTTCCAAGGACTGAGCTCTGGTCGTCCAGCCGGGTAGCAAGCATTCTCTGACTCTCTCACTGACCCACAACTCACTTTTAAGACCTGGTTCTCTGGCTGGAGACATGGCTCAGAGGTTAAGAGCACTGACTGCTCTTCCAGGGGTCCTGAGTTCAAATCTCAGCAACCACATGGTGGCTCACAACCATCTGTAATGAGATCTGATGCCCTCTTCTGGCGTGTCTGAAGACAGCTACAATGTACTCATATAAATAAAATAAAATAAATCTTAAAAAAAAAAAAAAGACCTGGTTCGTTTTTGTACTCACTCAAATACTTTCATGTAGTATTTTCTTTAAGAGGCATTTCCTGAGAGATTCATGATCAAAGCCAAATGTGAACTGAACTGCTTTGGAAGTCTTCCTACAGAGAGAGAGAGAGAGAGAGAGAGAGAGAGAGAGAGAGAGAGAGAGAGAGAGAGAGAGAGAGAGAGAGAGAGGAAGAAGAGAAGAGAAGAGAAGAGAAGAGAAGAGAAGAGAAGAGAAGAGAAGAGAAGAGAAGAGAAGAGAAGAGAAGAGAGACTTGTCCCTCAGCTTCCTAAGCACATTCATCATGGCTGGGAGTGCTGACTAATCCATGGGATTATCGATATGAGAAACTCGCACCCTGTCCTGTCTGGTGGCCATTACACTAGCATTTGGGAGGTGGAAGCTGGAAGAACTGAGGTTCCAGTTAATCCTCAGCTACACAGTGAATTAAAAACCTGCCTGGATATGTGAGACCCTCTCTTAAAATACTAACAACCACAGTTCCCTCTCCTCTTCTCTGCAGCTCACTCTAGAGTCTAGACGGAAACGGAAATTGATAATTAGAGAGAATTGTGAGGGACCCTTCCGTAGGTATGTTTAGGGGTCTGCGGTCCCAAGGACAAGGGAGTAGTTCAGCTGACTTAACTAGGAGACCTGGAAGTAATAAATGAGGAGTTGGTATTTGAGTTCACTCATGAGGGGCAGCAGGAACCACGTAGAATGTTCTAAGGGGGAGAAGCATTGCAGGTAGAGAGCAAAACCTCAGCGGCAGGGGCTCCAGGGTGAGGTGTGCATAGTACAGCTACAGAAAGTGTGTCCAGCAGAGAAGCCAAGGAGCAGCTTAAGGAAGGAAGGAGATAAGGGAGGGGGGGGGGGAAGGGCGTGTCTGGGCTCAGTTTGGCCACACAGGCTGTCACCCCCAGGAAGGCAGTGTTGGAAGAAGCTGGGATATGTAGGGGATAAGACCACTTGCTCACATCCGGGCAGGTCGAGACGGAGCAGGAAGTGGGACTAAGCTATAAACATCAAAGCCGGGAGCCCAGAGATCCACTTGATCCAACATGGTTCTGACTCCTGGAGGATCCAGAGCCTCACAAAATAGCAGCATCCCGTGGAGACTGACTGCTCAAACACTTCGAACTTCAGCCATATCACTACGTATGAGATTTCCACTTCATGTTGTACAGAGATCCAGCCTGGTGTCACATGCCCACAACTCTCAGACTTCAGTGATGGAGGTAGGGGATTATTCAAGACAGGAAATTGAAGACTAGCCTGTCTCCCAGAAGACTCTACTTCAAGCAAAACAAATTGATCTCTGTGTTACTCCTGTCACCCAAGGCTTCCATGACTGGCAGGAAACAGGCGTTCTGTCTTACATTTTAAATACTTTGCTATCCATTTTTTGTGGTGCTGAGGTAATCAAGCTCTGGTCCTTGTGTGTGATAGACGAGTGCTGTCTCACTGAACCCTAACAAGATATTTAAAATAGTTCTTATCTTCTTCGATCAAGGAAGTCCGGGAAATATCCAATAAGCCTGAAAGCCAAGTCTGTTAAAAAAAAAAAGCTACAGGCAACTTCTTATATCTTTGTACATTTTCTGCCATTATTTAAATACAGAGACAAATGGAGATTCACAAGACAATGTACCAACACTCCCCAAATACAGCCCTAAACACTGATGCCTGACAAATGATTCCCCAAGCCCAGGTGACTAATTAGTTCATTTCGAGCACCCTGGCAGCACTGAATCATAGGTGATTTTTGAAAGAACAAACTGGATCTCAGACAATGAGTGGTTTCTTTTAAAGTAGGTGAAAGGTGACTGAGTGGAAGAGGGAGCCCAGGGCTTCACAGATGTAAGCTTTAACACTTCCCAAGTAGGCAGCAGAGGGCTGTGCTAACTTCAAAAGACTGGGAAGTGTGATGTAACACGAGAAGCCGACCCAGAGGTCAGGTCTCTGGGTCAGCTCTCACTGCCCGCCCTACACACCAGAGTACCACAATTTCAAATCATGTAGCCCCCCTAGTGGGCAGTGAATGAAACACAAATGGAGAAAATGGGCGATTACCCCTGATTTTAAAAGACTTAATTAGTTTTATTTTTATTTTGTGTGTGCAAATATTTGCCTTTGTGTATTGGTGCATGTCACGTGGGTATCTGGTGCTATGAGTCACCTGTGGATGTTGAGGACTGCACCCCAGCTCTTTACAAGAGAAGCTGGTGTTCTAACCACTGGGCAATCTCTCTAGAACTGACTCTGCCTTTTTGGTTGCGTGTGCTAAGAAACATTTTGTAAGTGAGACCCTATTTATTCTGAACATAAGTAACACTTCGAGTTGTCCTTGGATAAGAATTTTTCACTTGAACTGGAAACATAGCTCGGTGGTTAAGTGGTCCTCTTCCAGAGGGCTGCGTTCAATTCCCAGCATCTACATGATAGCTCACGTCTGTAACTACAGTTCCAGGGCTCTGACATCCTCACACAGACATACATGGAAGCAAAACACCAATGAACATTCTAAAAAAGAGAGAAAGAAATATTTTACATTGCATATTCCCGTCTTGATGAGAATTGTTTCCTGGTGAACCTGATAGTTTGTGTTCTAGAGCTAAGAGATTTCCGTAGACTTGTTACCTCTGGGTCAAGCACTTCGGCCTTTCTGCCTTCTATAGTGGGGCTCAAGCCAGGACATGTTGGCATGTACTTATAAGGCCAGCATTCCGGAGGCTAAAGCAGGAGGTTAGAGTTCCAGGCCATCCCAAGCTAAATCATGAGCCCGTTTCTAAAAAACCAAAGAATGGGAATCTGGAAAACTCGGTTTGTAACCTTCCGTCTAGGTGCTCTGTGTAGGTGCTGTTTTTTCACCACAGACTGCAGGACTGGGTATTCCCAAGGTGCAGAGAATCTTGGTTTATTTCACTCTTCGTAGAGAACACTATCTGTCTCAACCTGCCCGAACTGGGGTAGAGAACAGGTTCGGCTGGAGTTTCTGGCTGAGAGCTCTGAATTCCACCACAGACAAGCTGAGACCTTTCTCTACCTGGGGACAGGAGCCTGTTTTTCCTCTCACAAGAAGGAGGTGACTTCCTGTGGGGGCGTTTCTTTCTGGACTGAAAGTTTACAAGAAACTTTAGAAAGAAATGCTTTAGCCATCTGCTGCTTCCTGCGTCTCAGATAAAACTTCATTTAAAGAAGATTCTTTTTTTTTTTTTTTTTGAAACAGGGTCTTACCAGATAGACCTGGCTGTACTTAAACTCACAGCAAGCCTCCTCCCTCAGAGCGAGGATTACAGGCCCAGGGTTTCATTATTTTTTGTTCAAATGAAAATCAACACCACACAGCTGTACAGAACTCCCTGCTTGGTATCATTCCCACCATAGCTAGAATGAGACCCTGTTTATTCTGAACATAAGGAACACGAGAGTCCAGAGGTCTTGGCAGGGGAGGGGGAAGAGAAAGGGTTGCTTTTGAAAGAGTAAAAGCTGGATGACGGAAGGCAGGCCAGGCCCATCAGAACCCTGTCTCAAACACACACACACACACACACACACACACACACACACACACACACGCACACACACACACACACACACACACACACGCGCGCACACACACACACCACCACCACCACCACTACCAACAACAACAACAACAATAACAATAACAATAACAAAACAAAACAGCAAACCAAACCACAACTACACTGTTGTGTTTCATAAAAATAAAGGAGAGAGAAGGAATATGTTTGGTGGATGTGCAGTCAGGCGCCGGGGGTGCCTCTGCTGCCCATGTGGAGGGTTAAGAGGATAGGAGAAAGGCAGAGAGACTGAGTAGAGAAGTAGAGGCTGGCCATGAGCATGTGGAGGCGGGTAGGGAGGATGGAGAGGGGGGGTTTTCAACAAAGAGCAATTAATTTTTAAATTAAAATGAAAATCAATCTTAGAGAAATATATGCCTAAGTTTTCCTAATGGTTTTGTTCTTCAAAAAGACATGTGTACATGCACTGTGTTCATGCAAGTGCCCATGGAGGCCGGAAGAGGCTGTTGGATCCCCTGGGAGCTGCCATGTTTGGGGCTAGGAACTCAACTGGGGTCTTTTGCAAGAGCAGCCAGTGCTCTTGAGAACCAAGCCAATTCTCCACCCTTCATTCCGCACTCCATTTTTCTACCAAAAAGTAATTGCAAAGGAATGTGAGGAGGGTCAGAATAGCAACCACAATTTGTGCTTCTCTAGAATGCTTCAAGATGAGTGTAGACCTGGAGTTGTTTTGAAAAGCTGCAATTCTGTGGGTGAGACCCATACCTTAGAGGACATTTGCCTCAGTGGAGACCAAGTGCAAACAGGCTTTCCCTAAGTCCTGAATCTGCCTTACTGAGGTCTAGAGAGTATCTACACCATGTCTGGGGACTGTCCTGATGCCACGAGTTCTAATCTACGTTATCTGAGAGGCTCAACGCCTACGGGAGAGCACATCGCCTTTCCTTCTTCCTCATGCTTCCGTGCCTGCACGTATGTTAATAAATCTCTTTTGTCCTGCATGTCTACTGCTAATTTATTTTAGTAGATTCAACGTAGGCTTTTGTTTTGGGTGGGGAGTGAGGCGGGCTGGGGAGAATGAGTAAATCAGGGTGTAAGTCTAGGCTCTGGGCATACAGTATGCTGGGCACACTCGCTAAGCGTAAACTTTCTCATTAGGTGACGTCATAGTCAATTATTAAACCTTCAGAAGAAAGTTTCTGAAGTTTTTGTTTCTTGAATAAAACCCTTCTAAAATATTTCCATTGCAGTTTATTTTATTTTTCTTTGTATTCGATGGCAACAGGAAAGCCCATGAGCGTGTTTAGGAAGCTGGGAGGAGCGTGTTGAGATGGCACAGATAACAGTGCTTGGAGGGGCCTTCAAGGTGTCGGTCGTAATTAGTCCAGTTCATGCCTTTAATTACCACAGTTGGAGGCTGAGGTCGGATGATTACCCGGGTTCTAGGCTATTCTGGGATGCACAATGAGATACTTTCTTTCTTTCTTTTTCTATTCTTTTTTTTGGAGCTGGGGACCGAACCCAGGGTCTACCACTGAGCCAAATCCCCAACCCCATGAGATACTTTCTTAACGAGCAAACAAACAAGCAGGAACAAACCACAGGTAAGCATGTTATTTTTATTTTTGCCTTTCAAATTTGAAGCACTTGAACTGGGACAGCTGTTGAAGGGTGGGATCATTGTGAGTCTTGTGCTCTGTTGCTGTGGCGATGAGATGTCTGTGATTCATTGTTTGCTTTAAACAGTCCTGACAGGACAGTACCTGAGTGAATGGATTAGAACGGACGGACGAATGGCTGAAGTTCAAAGAGGTCGCCACTAGATGGCAATGCTCACTTGGACTTGTGCATCTGGGTCCACTCTTGTCTTAGCCCAGCACAAGCTCCCTAAACCTTGGGAGAGGTTAGATGTAGCTGAATTGGTAGGGTGCATGCGGAGTTTGTGAAAAGCATTGGGTCAGTGCCCCAACCCTGCATATACAGGTGCGGTCATACAAACTGTAATCTCAACAGTCTGGAGGTGGTGGCCGGTGATCAGACTTTTGACTATCTAGTGAGTTTGAGGCAAGCCTGGGTTATACTGCCACCGGCCAACATTTTTGTAATCTGTTTGCACAGTTCTGAAGTGTGAGTGCTATGGTTTGTATATGCTTGGCTCAGGCAATGGCATGATTAGAAGGTGTGACCCTGTTGGAGTAGGTGTGTCACCGTGGGTGTGGGCTTTAAGACCTTCTTCCTAGCTACCTGGAAGCCAGTCTTCTGCTAGCAGCTTTCGGATGAAGATGTGAAACTCTCAGCTCTGCCTGCACCATGCCTGCCTGGATGCTGCCATGTTCCTGCCTTGATGATAATGGACTGAACCTCTGAACCTGTAAGCCAGTCCCAATTAAATGTTGTCCTTATAAGAGTTGCCTTGGTCATGGTGCCTCTTCACAGCAGTAAAATCCTAACTAAGACAATGAGTGTTAGGGTTTTTTATTGCTGTGACAAAACACCATACCAAAAAGCAAGTTGGGGAGGAAAGGAATTATTTAGTTTATACTTCCTATAGTCCCTCATTGGAGGAAATCAGGGCAGGAACTCAAGTAGTGTTGAAACCTGGAGGCAGGAACTGGTATAGAGGCCATGGCGAGGGCACTGCTTACTGGCTTGCTCCCCCTGACTTGCTCATCCTGCTTTCTTATAGAATTCGGAACTACCAACCCAGGGATGGCACCACCCACGATGGGCTGGGCCCTCCCACATTTGGTCACTCATTGAGAAAATGCCATATATCTCATGGAGGCATTTCCTCAACTGAGGCTCCTTTTACTGTGATAACTGTAGTTTGTGAAAAGTGACAAAACTAGTTGGTACAGTGTGTGCACTTTTGTAAATGATGTTGTTTTCCAAGATCCAAAGGTTGGAGGAGGTAATGCCCCATCTCAGGGTTTTGTGTGCCCAGCATACCTGAACCTCCCTTATGATTTCCCCTTCATCTCTAGCCAGTTCTCCATGGTATTGAGAGTAAATAGACCTCACCCCCACCCCTGGAAATAGTTTTAGATGTCATCTTTTATATTTCAACTTCAAGCCAAGAAAACAGGAGACACGTAAACCTCAAGGCTCACGATGGTAGAATAACTCTCAAGAGCTGGTTTAGTTCACCTGTCTCAAACTCATGGTCCAAAAAATAAATATGATGTGCTGAGATATCTGTACATTAAAGATGCACAGACTGAAAGGAAAATATCCTTCATGGATTTGATGCCCCCTCCTTGTACACATGTGGGATCCAGTCATAGCATTCAATCCAATTCCCTGGTATGCTGCAGATAATCTGGGGGTCCAACCATAACATTACATTTTTCTGTTCTTTTTGTCATGCTACAATAGAACAGTTTCTGAGATTCAGTTCATTATCATCATCTTACTTCCTAGGCAAGCATTCAACCTTCAACCACTGAGTTAAATTTCTAGTTCCCTTTAGGCCTTACTTTTAGACATATCCCAAACTAGCCTGGATCTCACTCTGTAGTCCTATAGACAAGACTGACCTTGAATGTCTGATCTCCAGCTTCCAAGTGCTGGGTTACAGGCAAACACACCACACCTGCACTGGCCTGACACTTTTTATTCCTGGAGAATCTTTGAGATTCCCTTGCTTGCTGCAGTTCTACTGGCTTTGCATTTGACCTTTAAACCAGCCTGTTTTCTCTCTCCTCCTGGTAAGTGTGGTGGTTTGAATAGGAATACCTCCTTCCTTCAATAGTCTACTTCTGCTGCTTGCAGATCAAGATGTAGAAGTCTCAGTTCTTTCTCCATCCAGCATCATGTCTGCCTGTGTGCTGCTGTGTTTTCCACCATGATGATAATGGACTGAATCTCAGAAACTGTAAGCCAGCCCCAATTAAGTGTTTTCCTTTTTAAGAGTTGCCTTGTGGGGTTGGGGATTTAGCTCACTGGTAGAGCGCTTGCCTAGCAACCGCAAGGCCCTGGGTTCGGTCCCCAGCTCCGAAAAAAAGAAAAAAGAAGAAAAAAAAAAGAGTTGCCTTGTAATGGTGTCTCTTCACAGCAACAAAACCCTAACTAAGACAGTAAGCGACAGGATTTTTGAATGGAAGAGGTTCTAACTGCAAATACCAGAATTGTCTCTTTAGCACAGTGGCTTCTGTTTCATGGAGTTCTGGCCTCAGTATATGAGCCTTCATAGCTGATTCCTGGTTAGTCACATCACCACACTTCAGTTGTGTTACTCAAATGTACTTTTACAGAGACTGATACAACCAGTTGGCTGTCACCAGGGCTGTGTTTGTTTACAAGAACCAACAAAGCATTTCACTGTCAAAAGTAGATGTGCAATCAGGAAAAAACAAATAAAATCCAGCTTCTATTGAGCTTGGGAAGCGCTTCAGTTGGTAAAGTACTTTACGTTGTGTATACAAAGGCATGCATGTGGTCCTGTAAGACTCTCAGAGAGAATCTTCCCTTAGGAGGGAGATCCTCGAGGCCAATGACCAGTCTGAGTCCACAGGCTGCAATCTAGAAGAGGATTTTTTTTTTTTTACATTTTTTTTTTTATTAACTTGAGTATTTCTTATATACATTTCGAGTGTTATTCCCTTTCCCGGTTTCCGGGCAAACATCCCCCTCCCCCCTCCCCTTCCTTATGGGTGTTCCCCTCCCAACCCTCCCCCCATTGCCGCCCTCCCCCCATAGACTAGTTCACTGGGGGTTCAGTCATAGCAGGACCCAGGGCTTCCCCTTCCACTGGTGCTCTTACTAGGATATTCATTGCTACCTATGGGGTCAGGGTCCAGGGTCAGTCCATGTATAGTATTTAGGTAGTGGCTTAGTCCCTGGAAGCTCTGGTTGCTTGGCATTGTTGTACTTTTGGGGTCTCGAGCCCCTTCAAGCTCTTCCAGTTCTTTCTCTGATTCCTTCAATAGGGGACCTATTCTCAGTTCAGTGGTTTGCTGCTGGCATTCGCCTCTATATTTGCTGTATTCTGGCTGTGTCTCTCAGGAGCGATCTACATCCGGCTCCTGTCGGTCTGCACTTCTTTGCTTCATCCATCTTGTCTAATTGGGTGGCTGTATATGTATGGGCCACATGTGGGGCAGGCTCTGAATGGGTGTTCGTTCAGTCTCTGTTTTAATCTTTGCCTCTCCCTTCCCTGCCAAGGGTATTCTTTTTCCTCATTTAAAGAAGGAGTGAAGCATTCACATTTTGATCATCCGTCTTGAGTTTCGTTTGTTCTAGGGATCTAGGGTAATTCAAGCATTTGGGCTAATAGCCACTTATCAATGAGTGCATACCATGTATGTCTTTCTGTGATTGGGTTAGCTCACTCAGGATGATATTTTCCAGTTCCAACCATTTGCCTACGAATTTCATAAACTCGTTGTTTTTGATAGCTGAGTAATATTCCATTGTGTAGATGTACCACATTTTCTGTATCCATTCCTCTGTTGAAGGGCATCTGGGTTCTTTCCATTTTCTGGCTATTATAAATAAGGCTGCGATGAACATAGTGGAGCACGTGTCTCTTTTATATGTTGAGGCATCTTTTGGGTATATGCCCAAGAGAGGTATAGCTGGATCCTCAGGCAGTTCAATGTCCAATTTTCTGAGGAACCTCCAGACTGATTTCCAGAATGGTTTTACCAGTCTGCAATCCCACCAACAATGGAGGAGTGTTCCTCTTTCTCCACATCCTCGCCAGCATCTGCTGTCACCTGAGTTTTTGATCTTAGCCAATCGCACTGGTGTGAGGTGAAATCTCAGGGTTGTTTTGATTTGCATTTCCCTTATGACTAAAGATGTTGAACATTTCTTTAGGTGTTTCTCAGCCATTCGGCATTCCTCAGCTGTGAATTCTTTGTTTAGCTCTGAACCCCATTTTTTAATAGGGTTATTTGTTTCCCTGCGGTCTAACTTCTTGAGTTCTTTGTATATTTTGGATATAAGGCCTCTATCTGTTGTAGGATTGGTAAAGATCTTTTCCCAATCTGTTGGTTGCCGTTTTGTCCTAACCACAGTGTCCTTTGCCTTACAGAAGCTTTGCAGTTTTATGAGATCCCATTTGTCGATTCTTGATCTTAGAGCATAAGCCATTGGTGTTTTGTTCAGGAAATTTTTTCCAGTGCCCATGTGTTCCAGATGCTTCCCTAGTTTTTCTTCTATTAGTTTGAGTGTGTCTGGTTTGATGTGGAGGTCCTTGATCCACTTGGACTTAAGCTTTGTACAGGGTGATAAGCATGGATCGATCTGCATTCTTCTACATGTTGCCCTCCAGTTGAACCAGCACCATTTGCTGAAAATGCTATCTTTTTTCCATTGGATGGTTTTGGCTCCTTTGTCAAAAATCAAGTGACCATAGGTGTGTGGGTTCATTTCTGGGTCTTCAATTCTATTCCATTGGTCTATCTGTCTGTCTCTGTACCAATACCATGCAGTTTTTATCACTATTGCTCTGTAATACTGCTTGAGTTCAGGGATAGTGATTCCCCCTGAAGTCCTTTTATTGTTGAGGATAGCTTTAGCTATCCTGGGTTTTTTGTTATTCCAGATGAATTTGCAAATTGTTCTGTCTAACTCTTTGAAGAATTGGATTGGTATTTTGATGGGGATTGCATTGAATCTGTAGATTGCTTTTGGTAAAATGGCCATTTTTACTATATTAATCCTGCCAATCCATGAGCATGGGAGATCTTTCCATCTTCTGAGGTCTTCTTCAATTTCTTTCCTCAGTGTCTTGAAGTTCTTATTGTACAGATCTTTTACTTGCTTGGTTAAAGTCACACCGAGGTACTTTATATTATTTGGGTCTATTATGAAGGGTGTCGTTTCCCTAATTTCTTTCTCGGCTTGTTTCTCTTTTGTATAGAGGAAGGCAACTGATTTATTTGAGTTAATTTTATACCCAGCCACTTTGCTGAAGTTGTTTATCAGCTTTAGTAGTTCTCTGGTGGAACTTTTGGGATCACTTAAATATACTATCATGTCATCTGCAAATAGTGATATTTTGACCTCTTCTTTTCCGATCTGTATCCCTTTGATCTCCTTTTGTTGTCTGATTGCTCTGGCTAGAACTTCAAGAACTATATTGAATAAGTAGGGAGAGAGTGGGCAGCCTTGTCTAGTCCCTGATTTTAGTGGGATTGCTTCAAGTTTCTCTCCATTTAGTTTAATGTTAGCAACTGGTTTGCTGTATATGGCTTTTACTATGTTTAGGGATGGGCCTTGAATTCCTATTCTTTCCAGGACTTTTATCATGAAGGGGTGTTGAATTTTGTCAAATGCTTTCTCAGCATCTAATGAAATGATCATGTGGTTCTGTTCTTTCAGTTTGTTTATATAATGGATCACGTTGATGGTTTTCCGTATATTAAACCATCCCTGCATGCCTGGGATGAAGCCTACTTGATCATGGTGGATGATTGTTTTGATGTGCTCTTGAATTCGGTTTGCCAGAATTTTATTGAGTATTTTTGCGTCGATATTCATAAGGGAAATTGGTCTGAAGTTCTCTTTCTTTGTTGTGTCTTTGTGTGGTTTAGGTATAAGAGTAATTGTGGCTTCGTAGAAGGAATTCGGTAGGGCTCCATCTGTTTCAATTTTGTGGAATAGTTTGGATAATATTGGTATGAGGTCTTCTATGAAGGTTTGATAGAATTCTGCACTAAACCCGTCTGGACCTGGGCTCTTTTTGGTTGGGAGACCTTGAATGACTGCTTCTATTTCCTTAGGAGTTATGGGGTTGTTTAACTGGTTTATCTGTTCCTGATTTAACTTCGGTACCTGGTATCTGTCTAGGAAATTGTCCATTTCCTGAAGATTTTCAAGTTTTGTTGAATATAGGTTTTTATAGTAAGATCTGATGATTTTTTGAATTTCTTCTGAATCTGTTGTTATGTCTCCCTTTTCATTTCTGATTTTGTTAATTTGGACGCACTCTCTGTGTCCTCTCGTTAGTCTGGCTAAGGGTTTATCTATCTTGTTGATTTTCTCAAAGAACCAACTTTTGGTTCTGTTGATTCTTTCTATGGTCCTTTTTGTTTCTACTTGGTTGATTTCAGCTCTGAGTTTGATTATTTCCTGCCTTCTACTCCTCTTGGGTGTATTTGCTTCTTTTTGTTCTAGAGCTTTTAGGTGTGCTGTCAAGCTGCTGACATATGCTCTTTCCTGTTTCTTTCTGCAGGCACTCAGCGCTATGAGTTTTCCTCTTAGCACAGTTTTCATTGTGTCCCATAAGTTTGGGTATGTTGTATCTTCATTTTCATTAAATTCTAAAAAGTTTTTAATTTCTTTCTTTATTTCTTCCTTGACCAGGTTATCATTGAGTAGAGCATTGTTCAATTTCCACGTATATGTGGGCATTCTTCCCTTATTGTTATTGAAGACCAGTTTTAGGCCGTGGTGGTCCGATAGCACGCATGGGATTATTTCTATCTTTCTGTACCTGTTGAGGCCCGTTTTTTGACCAATTATATGGTCAATTTTGGAGAAAGTACCATGAGGAGCTGAGAAGAAGGTATATCCTTTTGCTTTAGGATAGAATGTTCTATAAATATCCGTTAAGTCCATTTGGCTCATGACTTCTCTTAGTCTGTCTACATCACTGTTTAATTTCTGTTTCCATGATCTGTCCATTGATGAGAGTGGGGTGTTGAAATCTCCCACTATTATTGTGTGAGGTGCAATGTGTGTTTTGAGCTTTAGTAAGGTTTCTTTTACGTATGTAGGTGCCCTTGTATTTGGGGCATAGATATTTAGGATTGAGAGTTCATCTTGGTTGATTTTTCCTTTGATGAATATGAAGTGTCCTTCCTTATCTTTTTTGATGACTTTTAGTTGGAAATTGATTTTATTTGATATTAGAATGGCTACTCCAGCTTGCTTCTTCTGACCATTTGCTTGGAAAGTTGTTTTCCAGCCTTTCACTCTGAGGTAGTGTCTGTCTTTGTCTCTGAGGTGTGTTTCCTGTAGGCAGCAGAATGCAGGGTCCTCGTTGCGTATCCAGTTTGTTAATCTATGTCTTTTTATTGGGGAGTTGAGGCCATTGATATTGAGAGATATTAAGGAATAGTGATTATTGCTTCCCGTTATATTCATATTTGGATGTGAGGTTATGTTTGTGTGCTTTCATTCTCTTTGTTTTGTTGCCAAGACGATTAGTTTCTTGCTTCTTCTAGGGTATAGCTTGCCTCCTTATGTTGGGCTTTACCATTTATTATCCTTTGTAGTGCTGGATTTGTAGAAACATATTGTGTAAATTTGGTTTTGTCATGGATTATCTTGGTTTCTCCATCAATGTTAATTGAGAGTTTTGCTGGATACAGTAACCTGGGCTGGCATTTGTGTTCTCTTAGGGTCTGTATAACATCAGTCCAGGATCTTCTGGCCTTCATAGTTTCTGGCGAGAAGTCTGGTGTGATTCTGATAGGTCTCCCTTTATATGTTACTTGACCTTTTTCCCTTACTGCTTTTAATATTCTTTCTTTATTTTGTGCGTTTGGTGTTTTGACAATTATGTGACGGGAGGTGTTTCTTTTCTGGTCCAATGTATTTGGAGTTCTGTAGGCTTCTTGTATGTCTATGGGTATCTCTTTTTTTAGGTTAGGGAAGTTTTCTTCTATGATTTTGTTGAAGATATTTACTGGTCCTTTGAGCTGGGAGTCTTCACTCTCTTCTATACCTATTATCCTTAGGTTTGATCTTCTCATTGAGTCCTGGATTTCCTGTATGTTTTGGACCAGTAGCTTTTTCCGCTTTACATTATCTTTGACAGTTGAGTCAATGATTTCTATGGAATCTTCTGCTCCTGAGATTCTCTCTTCCATCTCTTGTATTCTGTTGGTGAAGCTTGTATCTACAGCTCCTTGTCTCTTCTTTTGGTTTTCTATATCCAGGGTTGTTTCCATGTGTTCTTTCTTGATTGCTTCTATTTCCATTTTTAATTCCTTCAACTGTTTGATTGTGTTTTCCTGGAATTCTTTCAGGGATTTTTGCAATTCCTCTCTGTAGGCTTTTACTTGTTTATTAATGTTTTCCTGTGCTTCCCTAAGTGTGTTCATGTCTTTCTTGAAGTCCTCCAGCATCATGATCAAATATGATTTTGAAACTAGATCTTGCTTTTCTGGTGTGTTTGGATATTCCATGTTTGTTTTGGTGGGAGAATTGGGCTCCGATGATGGCATGTAGTCTTGGTTTCTGTTGCTTGGGTTCCTGCGCTTGCCTCTCGCCATCAGATTATCTCTAGTGTTACTTTGTTCTGCTATTTCCGACAGTGGCTAGACTGTCCTATAAGCCTGTGTGTCAGGAGTGCTGTAGACCTGTTTTCCTCTCTTTCAGTCAGTTATGGGGACAGAGTGTTCTGCTTTCGGGCGTGTAGTTTTTCCTCTCTACAGGTCTTCAGTTGTTCCTGTGGGCCTGTGTCTTGAGTTCACCAGGCAGCTTTCTTGCAGCAGAAAATTTGGTCTTACCTGTGGTCCCGAGGCTCAGGTTTGCTCGTGGGGTGCTGCCCAGGGGCTCTCTGCAGCGGCAGCAACCAGGAAGACCTGTGCCGCCCCTTCCGGGAGCTTCAGTGCACCAGGGTTCCAGATGGTCTTTGGCTTTTTCCTCTGGCGTCCGAGATGTGTGTGCAGGGAGCAGTCTCTTCTGGTTTCCCAGGCTTGTCTGCCTCTCTGAAGGTTTAGCTCTCCCTCCCACGGGATTTGGGTGCAGAGAACTGTTTATCCGGTCTGTTTCCTTCAGGGTCCGGCGGTGTCTCTGGCAGGGGTCCTGCCGCTCCTGGGCCCTCCCCCACGGGAGCCCAGAGGCCTTATACAGTTTCCTCTTGGGCCAGGGATGTGGGCAGGGGTGAGCAGTGTTGGTGGTCTCTTCAGCTCTGCAGCCTCAGGAGTGCCCACCTGACCAGGCGGTTGGGTCTCTCTCTCCAAGAGGATTTTTATTGATCAGGATACACAGGTATCTGTGGGTGTCCTAGTCAATTTGGAAGACTGGCGCGCCTAACAGAACCAGGGGCAGGTTTTTATAGGGCATTGGGGAGCAGAAGCAGGCTTACAGAAGCAGATGTATGGTTACAGGGATGTGATTGGTGGAGTAAATGAGGCATACGTGTATGTTACCTATTTTGGCTATAATCATAACAGTGAGTTAGCAAAAAGTATATGGTGGTCAGGGCTTCTGGGGGGTCAGGGACTGTTTCTTTTTCCTGTCAGGTGGCCCATGGAGCAGTGCCCATAATTTAGTCTGGTTTCTGCATTTTGTTTTCTTTTCTGGTCTGTTTCGTCTAAATGATGGGTCAGCTTGTCCCACATATCTAAAAACTTACTTTTTACTTCTATAGTTGAGGGCCTTGGGCTTGTACAATTCCCTTTCTGGGAGGGGGTCTTTCAGTCCAACCTTCAGGCACCTATAAAAGAGCTGTGTTCTTCAGGAGGGTTGGCGGTGTGTGTGTGTGTGTGTGTGTGTGTGTGTGTGTGTGTGAGTGTGCTTGTAATCCTGCATTGAGGCAAAGATAGGCAGAGTTTTGCTGGCCAGACAACCTATCCTGTCTCCAAAAAACCCAAGAAGGGTGGGTCCTAAAGAATGAATGGATCCTGGGTTTATTCTCTGGACTGCACATACCAAAAATCAAACAAAACTATAATAAGCAGCTCTTGTGCCAGGAAATGTTCGAGAATTTCAAAAGGCCACCAAGGAGGCGATTCAGATGTAATCGCATTAGGGCCCCTTTATTTAAGCTCTAGCTTGGTGCACCCCAACGACTCTTGAAGGACCCTAGTTCTTACTGAAGTGTAAGAGCTAGTAAGAGGCTTGGCCTGGTAGAAAGTAGGAAGGTTATGAGGATCCTAAGGGTTTTTGCCAGTTTTATACCCATTGCCTCAGGTCAACATTAGGCCAAGTACCAGCTTCTGGCCCAGGGTCAAGGTTAGGCCAAGTTCCATTCTCCACCCACAGTTCTCAGGAGAATGTTCTCAGGGACATTCTTGAAAATCTGCAAAATGTACTGACATAGTCACCTGACCCTCTGGTCCCAGATAGAGTTTGAGTGCATGTCATATGCCTGCTAGCCAATAGAGTCAAAGGTCAATATGCTTAGCCAATAAGTTTAAACTGTAACCTTGCTGAGGTAACCTGTACCCCTAAAAAGTATAAAAACTGCTTGTTTTAGCTATTTGGAGTCACCTTCTAGTTACCATGAGGAGCTGATTGAGGGTCAACCCTGATGTGCTGGAAAATAAACCTCTTGCGTTTGCATCGAACTCTGTTCTTGTGTCTCACTTGAGGGGTATCCCAGTAGTTAACACTCACTTGGAGCATTACAAGATCATTAGAGCAAAAAAAATTATCTCTAAAATAAGAGTACGAGTCCTTGCCCCAACTAGTATGAAAATTCAGACTTTTTCTCTCTCCCTTCCCCCTCCTCTCTTCCTCCCTCCCCGTCCCCTCCCCTGTGTGAGCCACTGTACTTATGTGAAGGTCAGAGGATAGTTTTTGGAATCTGTTTTTTCTTGTGTGTGTCCAGGAAACAGGGCTCAAGTCAGTGTGGTCATACAGAAAGTTCTACCCACTGAGCATTCTTTGCGGCTGTGTTTTCTGATTTCATTGACAGGCCTAGATTATGTAAGCTTTTCTGCTCAGGTCTTTTCCCATGATGCATCTGAATTTAGTAAACAGAACATCTAATCATCCTTAGGCATTAGGTAGTGAATATCGATTTTCCCCCTAAAAGCTCACACAGAGGATACACTTTGCCTTTAAATACATGCATCTGAAGATGTTTAGGTATGACAGACCCCATCTTCCATTCCTGGGTATGTTTTGAGGTATGATTGACATCTTAGAAGGGAAATGGGACTCTGTGCTCTGTTAGTCAGGCAGGAGTGCCACCATTGCTTAAAGTGGCATACCTGTGGCACTTAGTGTGGCTGAGGGACCCAGGTTGCCAGATGAACTGTTAGGAAATGGGTGTGCACGTAGCCTATGCAACCCAGCTTCTGAAGCTTTCCCTACCCCTGCCTATTTCATTCTCAGTAGCCCAGGCTAGCCTGGAGCTTACAATGTAGCTCAACCTGGTGTCAAACCACTGATCCTTCTCTGTATGTCTCCCAAATGCCTGGGTCGTGGGCATGTGCCAGCCTCCTAATTTCAAGCCTTGTAATAAGGACAGAGCTCTCCCGTATGCTCTGCTGCAGGCATGCTCTGCTGCAGGGAACACAGTAGAAGTAGCAGGGGGATGTAACTCAGTGCTTCCCAGGCACATACTTCCTCTTTCCTCTTCTATCAAGCATGTGGGTTTGTTGCTTAGTGTGATGCTGTGCTGGACAGAAAGTAATGAAAGGGAGTCCATGTGGGTATTGATTTGATAAAGCTGACGGATTAGGAGGAGTTCACATTTCCACATTCTCTGAAGGATCTTTAACTTGTTAATAGTCATGTATTAATTTACTGTGTCTTGCTTCATATGTCACATGGGATCAGAGGACAACCTAAGGGGATCATTTCCCTTTTCTTATCGTGTGGAACCACGGGGATCAAACTCAGGCCATCAGGCTTGGTAGCAAATGTCTTTACCTACTGAGCCATCTGAAATACTATGATTCTTTGGATTTTTGTTTTTGTTTTTTGAGTCAGGTCTCCCTATGTAAACCTGGCTGTCTTGGAACTCACATTGTAGTCTAGGCTGGCCTGGAATTCACTATGTAGACCAAGCTAGCCTTGAATTCAGAGAGATCCTTCTTTAATCCCTCCTGAGATTAGAGGGAGTGTCTGACTCAGGGTTGTTCTGGATAAAATTTATGATAAGATTGTGCTCTGAAGTGATTTCAAACTATCTTAGTTAAAAATTATAGTCTTGGCCTGGAGAGATGACTCAGAGGTTAAGAGCACTGACTGCTCTTCCAGAGGTCCTGAGTTCAAGTCCTAGCAACCGCATGGTGGCTCACAACCATCTGTAATGGGATCTGATGCCCTCTTCTGGTGTGTCTGAAGAGAGTGACAGTGTATGTACATATAATAAAAAAAAATCTTTAAAAAATTACAGTCTTTTCAACTTTAAACATTCTCTATAAAATTAAAATGTATGTATGTATGTAATTATGTATGTATGTATCTTTGTATGTATGTATAAGTATCATATGAATGCCAGTTAAATGGCACTGGATCTACTACAACAAGAGTTGTAGGCAACTGTGAGTTGCCCACTATGAGCATCTTAATTGATGAACCATCTTTCTAGCTCCATCCTGGCCACTTTACTAATAAGGGAAAACACCAAATACATTTAAAAAAAGAAGCAAAGGAAGCTTAAGAAAACACCAGCATCAACAACAGAAAGCATCTGCTAGTGTCAAATATTTTAAGGTCATGTGATATATACTCTTGAACTCTGTGGCAACGCTTCTCAAGATATGCACTGTGATGTCACAAGGATGATCAAGCAATGACTGATAAGGTCATTATCTTTATGTTATACAGTCCATGTTAAAACTGCAGTTAACAGTTTAAGAATTAAAGTTAAAGAATTAAATAAAAGGTTGAAAGTATTAGAATTATGATTACATTTAGTTGTCTGACCTGCAAATGTTTATCAACAAAATCAGGGCAATGGTTCTTCTCACATCAGCTTTAAAGAGCTTTAACCCATGGAAATAATGCAGAATATTCTATGTCATAAAAATATCCCAAATGTCTGTCTTCTGAGTGTTAGATGTCAGTTATAATTGTCCTTTCCCCGTTTTTATCCATTAAAACCTTATTATAAATATTGGGCATATAAATAAAACATCATCAGACCCAAAAGGCCACATGCGTGGATGAGTTTATAAAAGTCAGAGCATGTTAATTTAATGTTTGATGTTCTAAATCTACTTATTTTCCTGAAAATGTGATTTCATTTTTCTTGAGAGATGAATAGCATAGCAGCTTCTAAATGAACCTGTTGGGATAACCCACCCACACATGTTGTAAGGTGTGTCCCTGTATTCTCATTTGTTAATTGCTGGGTTTATAGCACCAGGTGAGCAGGAGATTTAAATGTTTGTCACTTCCTTGCCTACCTCAAAAAAAAAAAAAAAAAAAAAAGGCAAGGCTGCCTTGGGGAAGGTCATGTAACCTCCAAGGTCAAATGAAAGGGTAAGGAGTGTAGCTTTGCATAATAAAGATCTGGTGGTTGAAGGATGGATGGGGTGGTGGTGGTGGTGGTGGTGGTGGTGGTAGTGGTGGTGGTGGTGGTGGTGGTGGTGCAGAAGGACCTAAAGAGAAATGCAGAGGGACGGAAGCTTGGCTGCCCCAGCAAACAGGCCAGCAGCCTTATACCATACAGATTTCTCTGAGTCTTTATTAGTAAGCCCCAAGTGGACCCCCAAAGTCCACACAATATTAACCAAATTCTCATTTTCATTCATTTGTCGGTGGAAGATGAGAGTGATTTCAATTCTTTGCAATATCAAACCAAGCAACAGTATTTGTGGGGTGCAAGCAGCTCTGCGGTAGGGCATGGGGTTCTCTGGGAGTATGCCAGCTAAATGTTATGGTAGCTCTGGTTTTACCTTTTTATAAATCTGAAACTGATTTTCTTATCAGCTCTGTTGATGTGCACCCCACCAAGAGTGAGTAAGGGCCCCTTCCCCACACTCCCTTCAGCCTTCTTGTCACTGGTGGAGCAAAGGAATTTTAATTTGCACTTCACTGGTGATTAGGGAAACTGAACTTTTGAAAATAGTTATTGGCGATTTGTTTGTTGCTTTTCTTGTTTTTGAAAACTGTTCGATTCACTTGCACCATTAGTTGATTGGCAGTGTCATTTCCTCGGTATCTAATTTCTGTAATTCTTTGTAAATCGTGGGTACCAACCCCCTGTCTGAAGAGTAACGAGCTAAGGTTTTCTCCCAATCTGTCCACTCTGCTGGTAGCTGCTTTCATTGAACAGAAAAGGTCATTTCATGCAGTGTCATCTTTCAATACCAGCTGTCAGTTCCATGGGTGTTCCGTTCAGAAAGCTCTTGCCTACCTTCATCTCTCAGAGGGTATTCCCTATATTCTTTTCTTTAAGTTTTAGTGTTTCTGGTTTGAATTTGGTTTGGTTTTTCAAGACAGGGTTTCTCTGTGTAGCCTTGCCTGTCCTGTAAGTCTCGCCATAAGCCAGGCTGGCCTCAAACCCTCTGACTCCCATGTGCTGGGTGTTTCCAGTTTTAAATTAATGTCTTCAATCCATTTTGAACTGATTTATCTTCTGTACAAGGCAAGAGATGAGAATCTAATTGTATTCTTCCCAGGTAGGAAGGCAGTCTTACCATTTGTTGAAAAGATAGCTTTTCCCAGTTTTTGCCTTCTTTTTTTTTTTTTAAAGATTTATTCATTTATTTTATATAAGTACACTGTAGCTGTCTTCACACACACCAGAAGAGGGCATCGGATCTCTTTACAGATGGTTGTGAGCCACCATGTGGTTGCTGGGAATTGAACTCATGACCTCTGGAAGAGCAGTCGGGTGCTCTTAACCGCTGAGCCATCTCTCCAGCCCCAGTTTTTGCCTTCTTTATCACAAATTAAGTGGCCATAGTTCTGCTGTTTTACTCTTGGCCCTCCACTGTTTTCGTTTTTCCCTCAGTACAGACTTGCTTCGAGGGCAGACATTGTGACATCTCCAGCTGGGTTTTACTGTCATTGCTTTGGCTGTTCCTGGTCTTTTTTTGGTTCTGTGTGAATTCTCGGATCATTTTTACTAAACCTCATTGAATATTTCTTAGGGATAATTTGTAAAACTGCCTGGGCCTGGTATTTGGGTTTTTTGTAAGAAGATTATATACTTAGCCAGTTTGACATTTTCCCTGGTTGGGTGCTGGGGACAAAACCCTGGGCCTTGAATGTTTGCCAGGCAAACACTGGTCAATTGTTAGAGGACTTTGTTTTTCCTAGATAAGCTCTCCCTGGGCTCAAGCTGAAGTCAGTAAGTAACAGAGTCTGGCCTTGAATTTCTTATTCTTCTGCTTCCACTTCTTGAGTGCTTATATGGGCAGGCCCTACCTGACTGTGCCTTAATTTTTGAAATAAAATTATTCCTTAAGAAAAAAATTATGGGCTGGAGAGATGGCTCAGTGGTTAAGAGCACTGACTGCTCTTCCAGAGGTCCTGAGTTCAATTCCCAGCAACCACATGGTGGCTCACAACCATCTGTAATGGGATCCTACACCCTCTTCTGGTGTGTCTGAAGACAGCTACAGTGTACTTATATAGAATAAATAAATAAATCTGTTTAAAAAAAAAGAAAAAAATTATATTTGTACATTCATCTAACAAAGACTATGTCTGGGTTCTGTATTACCCCCCAACACACACACACACACCTTATCCACACACACACACACACACACACACACACACACACACACACCTTATCCACACACACACACACCTTATCTGTCTTCTAATAAGTGTGAAGACAAGAGGGACAAAAGTTACGCCCTACCCAGGGCACACCAGACCACAGCAGACCACACCAGACCACACCAGACTAGACTACATATTACATATACTGAGTAGCACACGCCAAGGAAGAAAGCATCAGGGATATAGGCTGTGCTTATACATGTTATCAGATAGAGAGGGTTCATGGTGGCCAGCAGAGCCCAGAGGCCTCTGATTCAGCACTGGGAGGTGCTGCAGAGGGACTGTAGTCTCTCTCGGTCAGCTTTCATTGTAGGGAGCCGTATTTGGGCCTGGCCACTTTGTAACTGTGTGGCCACAGTTAAGATTACTGCCATAAAGTCATGGGATTGTTGGACAGAGGCCTCTCCCATGTATTTACAGCACAGGAAGAAAAGACCAAGTAGTAAACACCCGGCGTCTCCACTGCATGACCTCTGCTGAGCCCGGCTGATGCATGTGGAACTGACACACCTGGACCACACCTGGGTGGTGGTCAATTTACTTCTGCCTTTTGCTTCCTCAGCCTTTATCCTTGAGATTTAGGCTGGTCTTCTCGGATTTCTCCTTAATTAATTCAGGTCTCATAGTCGGTCTTTTGTCACCGAAGTCACCAGCCAGGTAGTCACGAGCCAGGGTTTCCCACTGTGCTTCCCAGATATTTTCTACCTGTAGAACTTGGGTATATAAGTGGTAAATAAAGCTACAGGAGACTCTTCCTCCTTCCTCTCTCTCTCTGACTCTCTTCCGCTCTTCCTCTCTCTCTCTCTCTCTCTCTCTCTCTCTCTCTCTCCCTCTCTTCCTCTCCTGGCTTGACACGATAACCTGTGTGTGTGTGTGTGTGTGTGTGTGTGTGTGTGTGTGTGTGTGTGTGTTTCTTTAATCCCACAGGCTTTCACCCGATTCTCGGTACCGTTGTTGGTGCAGGCGCCGACATTTCATTTCTGGCCTCTAGAGAAGAAACGTTCTTCCTTTGTAAGAAAGCTGGTCTTAAACCCTTTATTATCAGGCTCACAGTGTGGCCAACAGAGTTCAGGGAGAGAAAAGACCCCTGAAAGTTGTCCTCTGATGTCCACACAAAACCAGTTCATTAACATTTTTACTTCTATTCCATCGTATTTATTTTGTTGTCATACATGTGTATATGTTTAATGTAACTTGATCATTTTGAGCACTCTTCATTACCCTCTCTTGTCCTCTCCTTAACTATGACTGGTCACAAGCGTGTGAGAGACCACGTGAGTTTCATTAGGGTGCTACAGGAGCACAAGTGAGGGGTTGCTTACAGGAGCATGGCACCTGCAGTGGCTCCCTGCTAAAGAAACTGTCTCTCCTGTCTCCTTCTCCCTAGCAATCATGAACTGCCCTGATCCTCAGGAAAGGGCAAGGCCTATGAGTCTCTGCCTATCTCATGACAAGATGTTGACAGGTCCAACATGCAACTGTAAGGCTCAAAGTGACTCTTAACTACCAGGAGACTCCTCAAGTGAGACACAAGAACGGAGTTTGATGCAAATGCAAGAGGTTTATTTTTTCTGGCACATCAGGGTCAACCCTCGATCAGCCCCTCATGGCGGGTGATTAGAAGGTGACCCCAAATAGCTATAACAAGCAGTTTTTATACTTTTTATGGGTACAGGTTACATCAGCAAGGCTACAGTTTAAATTTAATGGCTAAGCATATTGACCTTTGAATTTATTGGCTAGCAAGCACATGACATGCATTTGTACTCTATCTGGGACCAGAGGGTCAGATGACTATCAGTCAGTACATTCTGCAGTTTTTCAAGAATGTTCCTGCTCCTCCTGGGAACTGTGGGTGGAGAATGCAACTTGGCCTAGCCTTGACCTGAGGCAGGAAGCTGGTACTTGGTCTAGTCTTGACACGAGGCGGTGAGTGTAAGGCTGGCCAAAGCCCCTAGAGTCCTTCATTGACAGTACAGCATGTAGTAGGACTCACAAGTCCTGGGCTCAATCCCCACACTGCATACATTGAGCATGGTGATACACCTCTGTAATCCCAGCATTCGGGGAAGTGGAGGCAGGAGGATCAGAAATTAAAGGCCACCCTCTGTTACTTAGCCAGTCTGAGACTGTAGAACTAGAGTTTTAAAAAGGTTACTCATTGCCAGAGTCCGGATGTGCAGGGCTGGACGTGCCTGAGGGAGAGCCAGAGATAGGACTTGCCAAACCAGCTATCAGCCCCAAGGACATTGACCATCTGTAGCCACCCCCTCCCCTTCCTTCACCCCCCTGAGTGAGATGAGCCACCCTACCTGCCTGCCGAGCTGCTAGAGAGCACGTACACCTTGCTGATGTAATTTCGAGCTGAAAGTAACTGTGCACCATTTGAATTGACCAATCATGTGTAACCTCGAGAATGCCCCTATATAAACCCCCGAGTTTGGAAGCTCGGGGTCGATTCCTCTGTCTCCTGTGTGAGATACGTGTCGACCCGGGATCCCGCTAAGACCCGGAATCTCGTTAATAAAGCTACCTCCTGCTGTTACATCAAGACTGGCTACTCGTGATTCCTGGGGGCACCCCACCCCGCGATCGGAGCGAGAGTCGCGGCTCCCCGTTTAGGGGTACGCTCTTTCAAGACCACCCTAAGATATATGAGATATGAGATCATGTCTCAACCCTCCCCCAAACCTCACCTTCAATTTGAATATCTAAGAGAAACTGTAGTTAGCACAACTGTCCCCCAAGTTAGAGTTTATCAAAGATGTAACTCGGACCTCATCCATTTGTTATTCTTGAGGCTCTAACTAGTGTGGTAAAGAAAGAAAAAGAAACACAAGGAGCACATACTGAAAAGGAATAACTGGACATAGTGCCACTTGTGGGAATTGGGGGTTCATGGCCAGCTGGATTGGGGGTACAAGGCCAGCTGTATTACATAAGACTCTCAAAAAGTACAAAAACCAAGCAAACAAACAAACCAACACCAAAGGGTAGCTTTTTTAAAAAATTTTATTTATTTTATGTATGAGAACACTGTTGCTGTCTGCAGACACACCAGAAGAGGGCATCTGATCCCATTACAGATGGTTGTGAGCCACCATGTGGTTGCTGGGAATTGAACTCAGGACCTCTGGAAGAACAGTCAGTGCTCTTAACCGCTGAGCCATCTCTCCAGCCCCAAAGGGTAGCTTTGAAATGTAAACAGTCACAGAAGAAACCTAAATCACCAGAGGACACACGGCTATGTTCTTAACATCACTAACACCAGAGACTAAGACCAAAGCAGGAGGCAGCCCCTCTTTATCTGCTGTGCTGAAACTGGAAGTGCCAAGGATGGTAGGTTTGGGAAGTTCATGTAGCCACAGAAATCCTTCTAGTAACTTGCAGGTGGGAATTTAAAAGAGTATAAACGAAGTCACTGGGCAGTTGTCTTGCTTCTTTTTCTTTTGAGATAGCATCCTATTTTCTGTTAGGTACAAGAGCACTGCTCGGAGACCACTACTCACATATGCAGGCAAGAGTGTTTTTATTTAACAAAAGCAAGAATCCTGCAGGCAGGGTCAGCCACTTAAAAAAAATGGTGAACCCAGACAAACAGGATCAAGTCTTTGATAGGAAACTACGGGAATTTTAGCAAAGGTTAGGTAATCTAAAACTTCATTGAGGAAGTTACATGGGTTGGTTTCTGATTGACTGCTGTGTTAGTTTTACTACGTTTGTTGATGCCTTGAGAAAATTTCAGGAAATGACTCAGCTCTGATCTTATCCTCCAGTTGTCAGAGCCATCAATAATGACAACCCATTGTCACTAGCCCAATCTCCTTCCTTGGGAAACCCAAACTTTTCCATTCCCAAGGTTTTTTTTTGGGGGGGGGGCAGGGAATCTCTCATTTCTTTCTTTTAAGATTTTTTTAAAAAGATTTTATTTATTTATTATATGTATGTATGTGAGTACACTGTGGCTGTCTTCAGACACATCAGAAGAGGGCACCAGATCCCATTTCAGATGGTTGTGAGCCACCATGTGGTTGCTGAGAATTAAACTCAGGTCCTCTGGAAGAGCAGTCGGGTGCTCTTAACCACTGAGCCATCGCTCCAGCCCAGTATCTCTCATTTCTTATCAATTGAACTAAGGGAGACTCAAATTGCCTATGCAGGAGAATGCATAAATTGTCTGTGGTATACAAGGAAGGGGAATGCTGTGTTGTAATAAAAAGGACAGTGCGTTATTTAGTTACTCTTTTCATTGCTGTGACTAAGTACCTAAGAAGCAACGTGAGGGAGAGAGGGTTAATCTTGGTCATGGTTTGATGGAATATAATCTATCATAGATGGAATGGCATGGTGTTCACATTCAGGAAAGAGAGAAAGGATGGTAGTACTTAGCTGGCTGCCTCCTTTTCTCTTCCCATAGAGTCTAGGACTCTGTGGGACCTTCCGAGGCCCTGACAGTGTTTGCCCCCTGCTGAGCTTTGCTGATGCATATGAAAGCCTTTGTTCTCTTGAAGGAACTTCCCGGCTGGCCGTAGGGGGTAGGCAACACCTGAACAGTTAGATCTTTGAGTTCAACTTCAGTTTCAGTTTCTGTTTCCCTGCTGAGAATGTAAACTCATTTCTCCTTGGTGCTTACACTGGTTGGTTGGGCTATATATATCCTGTGAACCTAGTAAAAGCTTCAGCATTCATTTTCTCAACATGAGGGACCTGAGTCTGTGTGTTTTTTTCTTAAACCTCGAAGGCCTATGCCCAGTTCTCAGTATAGGGATGGTGCAGGCATTGTCAAGTGGAGGTCCCACCGAGAACCTGTAGAGAGGAAGCCCCTGACGAGGTCGTCCCAGGAAGCTGGCCGGCAAAGAAAGAGGGAGGTATTGGGTGAATACACAGCGAAAAAAATTTTGCACCATGGAAACCTTGAGTTCTACTTTATAGCTAACAGATCAGATAGTTGCTTACTCAAACAGCAGGGAATAGGGGTAAAGGTAAAAATAGCTAAAGAATTTATTAAAACTTTAGAAAAGACTAGTCCCTGCTTTGTTCATTCAGGAGGACTTAATATTCCTGATTGGGAACAGGTTAAGACAGATTTGCAAAGAAAACTACAGAGAGATGGCCCTGAGAGCATTCCTGTCTCCATGTTCTCCCTGTGGAGATTGGTCAAGGATGCTCTCTTTAGTACTAACACTAATATAAAGGGACCAATGTCAGAAATAGAAAGAACATTTGGAGCGGCACAGGATGATGCCTCTCGTAAGTCTTTACAAACCTCTGATTCAGATCAGGATTCAAGCTCAGAGGAGAATGAAGAGACATCAGAAGAAGTAATAGAGGTGCTTAAAAGGAAGATTAATAAGTGCAGGGTTGCTAAAAAAAATCAGAATCTCATCCTCCTAGTGAAAAATCCTTTCTTTAAAGAAGAGGGAGCTACTGCTCCTCCCGCCTATGAACCCTATCCTTCCTTGGAGTGGTATTATGGAGACAAGGCTCCAAGGAGAGGGGTAGTTTTTCCTGAGTCTCCCCCTGGACAGGGAGTGGCATATCCTGTTGTTGAGGTCCCAGACCCCAACAATGCAAGTCAGTCTATCAGACAGCATGTTCCTCTGAGTTTTAAGGAGTTGAAAAACCTGAAAGAAGCAGTCTCTGCTTATGGTCCCCTTGTTCCCTTTACTTCTGCTACTTTTGAATCTTATGTTACGTCCAATCTGACTCCTGAAGATTGGCAACAATTATGTATGGCAGTGTTGAGTGTGTGTGTGGGGGGATTATCTATTATGGAGGGGAGAATATCAAGAACAATGTGTGAAACTAGCTAGACTTAATGCACAAGCAGGTTTCCCCCCAAAAAAATCTAGAAATGCTGTCAGGAGCAGGACAATATGGGGCCCTTCCAGCCCAGATTCAATGTGTTCCTGCCGTTTAGGCTCAAATTTCTCCAGCGGCAGTTAGAGCTTAGAAGGCCCTGCCTAGTAAGACAGCTGGAGAACAATTATCCAAGATGACACACGAACCCTCAGAGCCTTTTCAGGAATTTGTGGATAGATTATTACAGTTGGCTGGGAAGTTGCTTGGAGATGTTGATACCACTATGCCCATAGTAAAACAATTGGCATATGAGAATTCTAATAAATGGTGCAAGGAAGCTATTAGACCTCATAAGAATAAAAGTTTAAATGATTATGTTAAATTGTGCAATATGAGAATTCTAATAAATGGTGCAAGGAAGCTATTAGACCTCATAAGAATAAAAGTTTAAATGATTATGTTAAATTGTGCAAAGAAATAGATGGAATTGTGTGATGGGACAAGTCTTAGCGGAGGCCATGCAGAAGGGAAATGGAGGGACCAGGACATGTTTTGGGTGTGGACAACCTGGACATTTTAAAAGAGAGTGCCCTCAGAACAAAAAGATAGGAGGCCCTGGATTATGCCCTTGGTGCCATAAAGTCTATCACTGGGGAAATGAGTGCAGATCTAAGTAAGATGTCGGAGGGACAGCCTTTAAACTTTCTGGGAAATGGGAGAATCTATCCCAACACAATTTGTCCCTCAAACCAATCCCTTCATGTCAAAGACCTTGTCAGAGGTAACGCAGGAAACACAGGACTGTACCTCTGCTCTTCCACCAGAGCAGTATTAACACCTCAAATGGGCCCCCAGGCACTTGGCACTGGGATACATGGGCCCCTGCCCTCTGGGAGTATAGGCCTTTTACTAGGCAGCAGCAGTGCCTTGATGAAAGGAATAAGAATTCTCCCTGGAGTAATTGACTTTGATTTCACAGGAGAAATTAAAATTATGGTCTCTATAGAAAGAGGAGTTGTAGTTATTCCTCAAGAGCACAGGATAGCTCAATTGATTATTTTTTTAAAAAAATATTTATTTATTTATTATAATAAGTACACTGTAGCTGTCTTCAGACACACCAGAAGAGGGCATCGGATCCCATTACAGATGGTTGTGAGCCACCATGTGGTTGCTGTGAATATGAACTTAGGACCTCTGGAAGAACAGTCAGTGCTCTTAACTGATGAGCCATCTCCAGCCCAGCTCAATTGATTTTTTTGCCCCAGGTTTAAAGTAACAATCCCGTGTTTAAATCCACCCATAGAAATCAAGGTTTCAGGGCCACTGGGCCTGGAGCATTTTGGGTGCCCTCTTTAGAGAAATGTCCCACACTCACTCTATGGGTTGAAGGAAAACCTCTGCATGGACTCCTAGATACCAGAACTGATACCACTGTGATAGCTAAAGCCTTCTGGCCGAAGGCCTGGCCCTTAGAGATATTTCACTTCACCTTACAAGGAGTGGGAACAGCTACTGCTCCTCAAAAAAGCAGCAAGATTCTTAGAGAGACGAGGAAGGACACGAGGGATGGTTTCAGCCTTTTGTCTTAGAACAAATACCTACCAACTCGTAGGGACGAGATGTGCTCAATGATATGGGGGCTGTGCTGACTGCTCAGCCTGTACGAAACGTGATGAGGAAACAAGTACCAGGGGGAGGATTGGGCAAAAATTTACAAGGCAAACCTTATAGTGTAAGCAAAGAGCTAAGAATAGTTAGTGCTAAAACAGGCTTGGGAAATTTATCCTAAGGATCACTGTCAATAAGCCTCCTTACATTAAACCTTTGCCCATCACCTGGACATCAAATGACCAGGTGTGGATTCGACAGTGGCCCCTGTCCAAGGAAAAATTGGAGGCAGCTCATCAATTAGCACAGGAACAATTACGAGCTAGTCATATTGTTCCTTCCACACTTCCCCTTGGAATACACCCATTTTTGTGATTAAGAAAAAGTCTGGGAAGTGAAGATTATTACAAGATTTAAGGGAAATTAATAAAATTATGATACCTATGGGAACTACTCAGCCTGGTCTCCCTTCTCCTGTAGCTATACCTAAAAATTGGCATATGATAGTTATTGATTTAGAGGATTACTATTCCACTAGATCCTAAAGATTGTGAGAGGGGTTGGGGATTTAGCTCAGTGGTAGAGCGCTTGCCTAGCAAGCACAAGGCCCTGGGTTCGGTCCCCAGCTCCGAAAAAAAAAAAAAAAGAAAAAAGAAAAAAAAAAGATTGTGAGAGATTTGCTTTTAGCATTCTTTCCATAAATTTTCAGGAGCCTTCTCCTCACTATCATTGGGTTGTGCTACCTCAGGAGATGGCCAATAGTCCTACTATGTGTCGGGTACAAGTAGCCTCTGCCCTAAAGCCTTTGAGGTGGAAGTAGCCGCAGATTTATATTGTCCATTCCATGGATGACATTTTGATGGCAGGTCAAATGATGAAAAAGAATTGCTGACAGCATATGCTGATTTACAAGAAGATTTGGGCACTGCAGGGTTAATGCTTGCCCCTGAAAAGGTTAAAAAAATTTTTCCTGTATCAATATCTAGGTCATGCATTATTACAAAAAGGAATTTGCCCACAAAAACTTAAAATTAGATTAGATACACTAAAGACCTTAAATGACTTTAAAAAATTATTAGGTGATATAAATTGGCTTCGACCAACATTAAAATTAACCATAGGACAGTTGAAGCTATTATTTGATGTTTGAAAAGGTGATTCCTCTCAAAATTCACCAGACAATTAACTCCAGAAGCACATGAATGCTTAAATTTAGCACAACAGTCTTTGGAAGAGGCTCACCTCAATTATATTGATTATTCTAAGTCTCTCTCATTTTTTATTTTTGTATTTACTGGGCTTTTTTGACAGGATGGCCCTTTAATGTGGGTTTACTTACAAGCTTCACCTGCAAAAACAGTGATGGCTTATCCTCAGGCCATTGCCCAATTACTGTTCAAGCTCAAAAAATTAGCTTACAGACCTTTGGCAAGGAACCAGATCTTATTATCATTCCCTATACCGAGGAACAGCTACAATGTTTGGCCCAGGGATTTACAGATTGGGCTATTTTAATTTTTTTAAAGATTTATTTATTTTATGTATACGAGTACACTGTAGCTTTCTTCAGACACACCAGATCCCATTACAGATGGTTGTGAGCCACCACGTGGTTGCTGGGATTTGAACTCAGGACCTCTGGAAGAGCAGTCACTGCTCTTAACCGCTGAGCCATCTCTCCAGCCCCAGATTGGGCTATTTTAATGTGGACTATTATTAGTCAGTTTGATAACCATTATCCTGATAGTAAGATTTGTCAGTTTTTTAAAAATACATCCAGTAATTTTTCCACGAATTATTGTTAATTCCCCTTAGCAAAAGGCTTGTTTAGTATTTACTGATGATTCCTCCAGGGATGTGCTGCGGTAGTGTCTGAAGGGAAGGTAGAGGCTATAAAAATTCCTAATTGTTCCTCATAGCTAGCAGAATTGAAAGCTTTACAACTAGCTGTGGTTATTTTTCCCAGTGAACCTTGTAACATATCCAGATAGTGTGCATGTGTCTCAGACTGTTTTGCTCCTTGAGACTGCTGCCTTGGTTGCTCCTGTCTCATCCATTTGTGTCTGTTTTACAAGTACAGGCTTTGCTATGGCAGCATTGGGAACCTATTTCTGTGGGCCATGTAAGAGGATATTCCATGTTACCCGACCCCTTAGCATAAGCAATGAGTTGACTGATTCTTATACATGGTCTCCATGTTGTTATGTGTTAATGAGTAATACTGCCTATGATAAAGCTTTACAGATGCATAGAAAATTTCATCTTAATGTTAATTCTTTGAGGTTTCACAATGGAGTAAGTTGTCTTTAGTTATAAAGACAAGCAGCCCAAATAGTCAATGTCCCCAGTGTGCCCCATTTATTTCCTCTCCCAATTGGGAGTTAACCCAAGAGGGTTACAGCCTAATGATATTGGGCAAATGGATGTCACCCATATTCCTTCCTTTGGGAAATTATGGTTTGTCCATGTGTCTATTGATACCTATTCTGGCTTACTCTTTGCTTCTGCGCACAGTGGAGAGAAAATTAATGATGTTAAAAGTCTTGTCTCCTCTATTCCCTCACAGCTCCTCTCGGCTCCTTCCTAGACCTTGCTCGTCTCTCCCTAGGAGCTGCTTACATGCTCTTGGGTCTGGAGCTCTTTTCTTGTCCCATTTCTCTTGGAACTATCTGCCTGTCTGCTCTATCTCTCCTCACTCCCCCCACCCCCTACCTTCCCACTTTCCCCACCCCCAACCCCTACCCCTGCCAGTATATTGCAAATTATCTTGCTTCCCCCAGGAGCTGCCTGCTAAGTCCTACAGTTTCTCTATGCCCTCTTGGAATCCTCTAATCTTGCAGGTGGAGGTCCTGCTTGTTGCTCTTGTCCCTTAGGGCTACACAGTTCTCTCAGCTGCCTAACCCTTCCTATGGGTTCCTTTGTGACCCTCCTCCTTTTCTCCTGGGATTCAATTCCCTTCTTGAACTCAGAGATCTTCTTTCTTTCTTCCTTCCTTTTCTTTCTTTTTTCTCTATGAATGACACTTTATTCAGTCATTTTCGTTACAACTAAAACTCTGGGAGTTCAAAATTAAAATCCTTGCTTGTGAGCTTCTTGTACACACCAGAAAAAGTTTCGACCTTGTGATCCATGTGCTACTGTGTTTTGTCTAAATGAACTTTTATGAGCTGGCTGCCCTCCAGTTTCACATGGATTCTCTTACTCACAACTTCGCCAAGTCCTCAAGGATGGCGTCAGGCACTGCTTTCGGGGTGCAGCTTCTAGGGCATTTTTACTTATTTTCCCTATGGCTTTTCTGGGTTGGCTCAGGCAGAATCCTCCTCTGAGCAATGAAGACTACACACTTCCCACTGAACTTTTTCTCCAGTTCATGAACTAGCCGGACTTGGATTTTCTGGTAAGATTTCAGCTGAGGAACTGATGAAAGCTTTGAGATCAGCATCGACTTCGATTTCCTTGGCCTCAGTGACGTTGAGTTCCAGCAGCTGTGTCTTCAGATACGAGTTCATCTCCAGCTCGAGCAGCGCCTGAGAGACGCCAGACTCAAACTCGTCCGGCTTCTTGCCACTGGGCTTCACAATCTTGGCGCTTGAGCTGAACATGGCTTAGTCCTTACAGAGTGCTGGCTTAGAAAAAGCAAGATTTTCTCAAGTTAATTAAAACAAAACAAAACCAACCAACCAAAAAAACAAACAAAATCTGTGACTTATAGAAGGCTGACCGTCTATTGATACTGAACGGAGAAGCACACGGCGGGAAGACTGATGGCCGTGTGGTACCGACCAAGGGATTCTGGGTTTATAGAAATGTCTTGTTCTTAATCTGGCTGTTGGTTATCTGAACGCACTCATTTGTCAAGATCCACAAAGCTGGCCAGGTATGGTGGCTCAGGCCTATAATTCCAACACTTGGGAGGCTGAGGCAGGAACATCGCCATACATTTAAGGCCAACCTTAGCTACATTGTAAGTTCCAGGCCAACCCAGGCTACAGAGTGAAACTCTCTCAAAAAACAAAGCAATCCGTTATCTGGGATGACGGTGTAGCTAAGTGGGTAGAGTACTTGCCTAGCATGCAGAGATCCTGGGGTCTCATCTCCACTGCACAGAAAGCAGGCATGGTGGTGTGCATATAGTTCCAGAACTCAAGAGGTGCAGATAGAAGGATCAGAGGGATAAAGCTAGTCTGGGCTACATAAAACCTTATCTGAAATACATACATACATACATACATACATACATACATACATACATACATCCATGGAGCTGTATACTTAAAGATCAGGGAGGTGGCTCAGGGGTAAGGCACTAGCTGTCAAACCTGAGGATCTGAGTTCAATTCCCTGGCACCAGCATGGTAGAAGGAAAGAACCAACCCTGTAACAGTGAATTAGTTAAACTGCTTTGACTCCTGGCAGGTCACTCTTCCAGCCACCCATCAGTGCCCTCTGGATTCTGGAATGAAGGACACACACACTCTCTCTCTCTCTCTGTCTCTTTGTCTCTCTGTCTCTGTCTCTCTGTCTCTCTGTGTCTCTGTCTCCTCTGTCTCTGTCTGTCTGTCTGTCTGTCTCTCTCTCTCTCTCTCTCTCTCACACACACACACACACACACACACACACACACACACACACACACAAACACGCTCGAGAATGCCCTGACTAACTCAGTGGTTGGGCATTTCTAATCCTTCCCAAGGCTAACAAACACCTCCCTCTGGTATTCCTGAGTTAATATCTTTTAAAATCTATATATTTTTTAATTAAAAAATTTATTTCTGTGATACAGACAGAATTCTTACAGTCCAAATAAAGAAAACAGATCAAACTCAAAACACTATTAAATCATAAAACAAAACAGTATGTAAGACAAAGTCAAATAATATAATCCACACTTGGTAAGTTTATTCCCATCAATTATCACATTTCTAGTAAGATTTTTTAAGTCTCAAGTTCTAAACAGTTAATAACCCATTCTTTAAAATAGAATGGAAAGCTATGACCAACAGAAGACACACACGCTGGGCTGGAGGGATGGCTCTGAGGTTAAGAGCACTGGCTGCTCTTCCAGAGGTCCTGAGTTCAATTCCCAGCAACCACATGGTGGCTCACAACCATCTGTAATGAGATCTGGTGCCCTCTTCTGGCGTGTCTGAAGACAGCTACAATGTACTCGTATAAATTAAAAAAAATTAATTTAAAAAAAAAGAAGACACACACGCATTTAACACGTGGTCAAAATAAAAGGTCTTTGTTAAAAGCTGGTGACATCTGACGGTAGTAACCATATGGAAGCCACTGTTTGTGGCCATACTGTGTGCACTGTTGTTGACAGTAGGGCTCTGGTCTTTGCTGTGGGTGGTTGTTGTTACCCCATGACTGTCCATGCCACTGATTTGACCGATTGTCACTTGGCCATCTTCATCTGTTTTCTCCACCTCTAAACTGTCTGTTATCTTGCAGCCGGTTGCCTCTATTTCTTTGGTTACCACCAGCTCTGCTATTCCATTCCTCAACAATTGGAGGTGATTCAGGAGGGCGTTTCAAGTATTCCTGGTATTGTCATCTTGTGTGAATATGCTTGCAAACATCTCTTCAAAAATTGGAATCACTTCAGAACTATCTCACCTTAAAATTCTGTACAATTTTTTAGATCCTTCAGTGGATTGCACTGGAGAGACCTCAGGCTGTCCACATTGTGGCACCCCACACAGCTCTCCAAGGTAACAAAATGCTCTGGAATCCCTCAACTCTAAAATCTTATTTTATCTTTGTTGCCTTGGCTCCTCTGGGCAGCCCCCTATCTTTGCTGCCTACTATACTTATGAGTGACCCTTCTGGCAGCCACTTTCCTTCCTGGGGGCAGGGACATTTAGTGTTTGGACACGCAGACACCGGATTTGGGGACTGAATTAAGACAAAGCATTAGAACCAATTCTTAATACAAACCCCCCACAAGCTATCCTCTGAGTTCTACATGTATATGCTGTGATATGTGCACACATCCACATACATACATAATAAAAATATAATATAAAATTTTAAAATTGTGTGCTTTGATGCCAGATAAATCTTATTTCATTATAATATCATCAAGATAAATTACAGTAAGCTGCAATGTATTACTGGCAAGTTTCATCATTACAGAATTGGCTGATATTAAACAATGCATCTTCACTCAGTTGGATCTTCATGATGAGTTTGTTAAAAACTGATCCAGTTGTATTTATCTATTTATTTAATTTTGAGACTCATTATGTACCTCTGGCTGACCCAGAGCTTGCTATGTAGACTAGGCTGGCCTCAACCTCCCAGAGATCCATCTGCCTCTGCCTCTGCCTCTCAAGTGATGGTACTGAGATCAAGTCACTCACTCTGTAGATCAGGCTAGCCTTGAACTCACAGATATCCACCTACCACTGTCCCGAGTGCTGGGATTAAAGGCACACGTCACCACTGCCTGGCTAGAGTCAAGTTTTTATGAGAGCATTGATATAGCTTAGCACCTTCCCTTGAAAGAAGAAAGCTAAAAGAAGAAATTTTGTTTTTGTGGATTCATCCTGTTTATAAAACAAAGTACAACAAGGAAAAACAAAACAAAAATACAAGGATAAAAAAATCACTTAAACAGGTCATGGGAAAAAAAATCCAGGCTTTTAAACTATTTTTTTTTACAAGTATTTATATTTAGGCATTTACTATGAGTGTGGGTATTTTGCCTCATGCCTGTGTACATGCAGGTGCAGTGCCTGAGGAGGCCAGGAGATGGTGATGGATCGATCTCCTGAAACTGGAGGTGTCTGTGAGCCATTTTGTGGATGCTGGGAACAGAACCCTGGTCCTCTACAAGAGCACAGTACTCTTGACTGCTTTGCTGTCTCTCCAGCCCTCGATGAGACCTTTCAAATACGAGAATTGGTGTAGTTCTCGCGTCTTTAAAAAAACAAAGTCTCACTATGTAGCCCAGTCTGGTCTGGAACTCACAGAGATTCTTCCGACTCAGCTCTGAGTGCTGGAATTAAAGGCATTTGCTGCTACCTGTAGCTGCAGTTCTGATCTTTGAGACAATAAAAATAACCTGAAAACGAGATCCATATGGTTTTTTACAACATTCTTTTCAGCTCTTTCTTTCTTGACCCAAAACAAAAAGTGAAACCAGAGAGACTTTTACAGAGTTACCCGGTATTTTTCCCCCTTAACGTCAAATTTACATTTTAAACTTAGCAGTCGTATCCTGGACAGTGTGGCTCTTTTCACTATGTAGGGTTTGGAGGCTGCAGGAGGGAGCATGTGGGGGTGGGGCTTTGGAAGGCTCTCCAGGCGCGACCCATAGGCTGCACATCTGTTTTCAATGTTTTGTAAGAGCCGGTAGCCTTGAAGTAAAAACTTTCAGTAAATGCCCCGAGGAGGAGTTGGGTCCAGGAAGTCACGCACCGAAAGGCCACGGAAATCCCCGGCCGCGGTGGTCACCAGGGGTGACGAGGAAGTGCGTGTGGTTTTCACCCTGGAGTTCCCCGAACCCTGGAGGAAAAGCACCACAGGCCGGAGCAGCCCTGGGCGGGGCGGGGCTGGAGCAGTGGCCAGGGCCAAGCTTGGGACGACTCAGAGGCGTCGCGACACTCAGCCACACCCCACAGGCCGGGCGAGGGTGCCACCTCGGAGATCAGAGGTCAGTGCTGGCGTGCCTCAGAGCCTAGGGAGAGGGCTGCGGTGAGTACGCGCGCGTGGGGAGCGGGCCAGGGTCCCCGTGGAGGCTCGAAGATCACCAGGGTGGCTAGATCCGAGAGAGGACCGGCAAAGCTGGGTTCTGGGCAGCCGTGGTCCTGCGGGAGGGCGACATGCAGGCTGGCCACGCTGACCCTGGCTGCCTAATCTTCCCCTCCCCCTTGCTGGAGCTCGAGGTATCTAACTTTCTGAGTGAGGTGTCAGTACCGAGGAGTTGGCATTTTAATTCATTTTAATTTGGCTGTGAGGAGTTGGCATTTTAATTCATTTTAATTTGGCTGCTGTGGGAGGCATCTGGGAGACTTGACACAGTGAGAACACTGGCATCTGAAGATAGTTTGGGGGAAGCTCGCAGTTGTTTTCTTAGTGATAAGCTCATTGATTTTTCTTCTGGGGGAGTGATGGGTGTATCAAAGACCATCTCACACTATAGCTGAGACTGGCTTGGAACTCCGGAAAATCCTCCTGCCTTAACCTCTTGAATGCCGGGTCTGAGTCACTGTACTCAGTTTCTCAGCAGTGCTCTTCTTAATCTAGTTGGTACATCTCTGTTTCTGTTTCTGTTTACCACGTGCCAGGTTCGGCCCTGGCTTAATAAGGGTGTATTTTTTACATTTAATCATCAGCTGTAAAAGCAGGTGCCATTACTATCTCCATTTGCACCGGGGAAACTGAGGCACATGTGGTTTTTCTGAGTCTCACTATGTAGCACTGGCTGGGCTGGAACTGGGTAAGGAGAACAGGCTGGCTTTGATCTACCCAAGTCTGCCTCCGGAGTAGTGGGATTAGGGGTATATCTGGCCACTTGGTGGCTTTCTTGCCCAGCATCACGCTCTTGTTGGAAAAGGGACTGACTTGAAATCCTGTGATGTGTAACTCTAGAGCCTGGGAGTAAATTGCACGAGGCCAAGTTAACAGTCACAGGGGAAATTAATAAACGAAGGTGCTATGAACATGCTGGGCTCCGCCAACTGTGCTAAGAAATTCTTCAATGATAACTTTTGCTGGGGTTAGTAGTGCAGGCCTGTAATCATAGCGCTTGGGAGGTGGAGGCTGAAGGGTCAGGTGTCCAAGGCCAGCCTGGACATTGTGTCTCATACAACAGCAGCTAGGCACTGTGGCTGTGACTGTGGCTACTACAGAAGTTAAGGCATATTCTGAAGGAGATATGGTCCAGGGAGGAGAGAAAGACACATTTACCCCGCAGTGTCCAGGAGGTGGCACAGTGCACTGCCCCAGAAGGTGGGGACACCAAATATCCCTGGGCCTACTGGACATGGTAGAATAAGCAGAGGAGAAACTGGGGTGTCAAGGTCGCCTATAAGGAACCACTGGAAAGACAGAGGGCTCCTACACACTGATGTGGACAATGGCAGGAGTGGGGCATGCCTGAGAGGAAGTGTGCCCAGTGGCAGAAGTTAGGTTAACGCTCTCAGCACATTTGACTTTATGAATATGGAGAGTGAAGGTTGCTGACTGTGTCTGTGTGGAGATGTGTGGTTCATAAACAAGTGTTCTCCTGGCTTGGCTGTGGAGTGAGGGAGAGCTAGACTCAGGAGTGGCTGGAGTAGAAAGAGGGTTTTGAAGTATGTGCATTTGGAGCGGAGAGGCTTCAGCATGATTACTGTGTGGAGGGATGCGGGTCCTGCAGGGTTTGGGGAATGTGAAGAGGAGTCCTTCAGTGGGAGAGAGTAGGTCCACGAAGGGGCTATTGTTCTCTGAGATGGCCAGTATCCTTGTGAACGGAGGACAGGCAGAGGAAGGCAGGCTGAGGGCCTCACCTAGTGAGGGTTGGAGTCAGCTGAGTGAAACAGTGAACCTGGGGGAGGGACTGAGGGGTGTTTCTACAAAGGCTGCTCAGGATGTGGAGGAAACAAATGCTTCTGTGGCTGGGGACGTAGTCTAGCCTCTACAGAAATCAGTGGGACAGTCCCTCAAAAAACAGAACTGCCATAGGACTCAGCTCTACCGTTCCTCATTAGGTACGTGGAGGAGTGTGCCTGAGTACCCTGTGACTTAATCACTGCACTGTTGGCTGTGAGAAGACACCATGGCCAATACAGCTTATCAAGGCTTACAGTTTCAGGCAACAGTCCCTAATCCCTGTGATCTGGAGCACCGTGCATGGCAGCACACATGGAGGCATGGTGGTAGACCAGACCATCTCGGCTAGGGTTTACTGCTGTGGACATACACCGTGACCAAGGCAACTCTCAGACAACATTTAACTGGGGCTGGCTTACAGGTTCAGAGGTTCAGTCCAGGATCATCAAGGTGGGAGCATGGCGGCATCCAGGCAGGCATGGTGCAGGAGGAGCTGAGAGTTTTACATCTCCATCTGAAGTCTGCTAGCAGAATTCTGGCTTCCAGGCAGCTAGGACTAGGGTATTAAAGCCTTTGCCCACAGTGACACACCTACTCCAATGAGGACACACCTTCTAATTGTGCCACTCACTGGGCCAAGTACGTGCAAACTGTAACACAGTAGCTGAGAGCTACATCCTGACCTATAGGCTATATGACCTATAGGGGGTTGGCAGGAGAAAAGAAGGAAGAGGAGGGAGTGAGAGTGGAGGGAGGAAGGGAGCAAAAGGGAGAGGAGACTAGGCCTAAAGTTCGGGCTTTTGAAACCTCAAAGCCCACCCTCAGCCACATACCTCCTCCAACAAGGACATACGTCCTATTCCTTCTTAAACAGCCCACCAACTTCGGATTAGACATTTAGATGTGTGGGTTTATGAGGGCCGTTCTCCTTCTGTTTATTGTGTCACTATTCACTATGGGACAAATTGGATGCCTGTTAACAGGACAAAGAAAAAGTGTGTGTGCGTGTGTGTGTGTGTGTGTGTGTGTGTGTGCGCGCGCGCATGTGCGCACACATTGAAATACTATTCAGTTATAAAGAAAACTAAATGGTATCATTTGAAGAAATGGATGAAACAGGAAATCATGTTAAACAGAAAAAGGCAGAGGTACAAAGACAAGCCTGCCTTCATTTCTCTAAAAAGGGACAGTTAAAAACCAATGGGGAGGTGGGAGGGGCAGGAGAGGGTTGAAGAAAGGTCAAAGCACAAATATATATATATATATATATATATATATATATATATATATATATATATATGTGTGTGTGTGTGTGTGTGTGTTTTACAGGAAAAACCACTAATTTGTTTATAATCACTATGCATTCATTATTCTAATGAAAGTGATTAGAAGCTGAGTTACTGGCTTATGCCTGTAACCTCAGAACTCAATAACTTATGGTACTGTGAGTTTGAGGCCAACCTGGGTTACAGAGTGAGTTACCAAGCCAGTCCGTGCTCTAACGTAAGTATCTGTCTCAAACTCAAAGCAAGCAAAAAACGTAAAGAGGCACATGAGTAGGATAACTAAAGCACTGGGACTGTTGAGAAATTACTGAAAGATTTCTTCAGAAAATGGGGCTGGAGAGTCGGCCCAGTGGTTAAGAGCACCTGCCATCTGGTCTGCCACTCATGGCTTCTCTTGGCGATGGTACCCAGTGCAGCATTATTCTCTCGTGCTGGCGACTGTAGCTGGGCCTTGGGTGTGCCACCATGTGCCCCAACCACTGAACCCAACTTCAATGCAAACTTGCATAACTTCTTGATGTATACCAGTCTCTATTTTGGAGACAACATCTTAAGGAAAAGGTCCTGATGATGCTTGCGTGTGATCCTAGCATTTGGGCTCTGAGATTATGAGTTTGAGGCTGTATTCAATTACAAAGGGAACTCCTAGTTCCAAAACAGGGACGGGGGGGGGGGGGAGGAAAAGAAGAAGAGCGTTGTGTTATAGCCCTGAGGTATTTGACTTTAATTTCTCTATTTTAAACAAATAAGAGAAGGACACAAACCTTTCCACTACTACTAACTTTCTTCTCAGTTGCTTCTGTAAACCAAAACATTGCAACATGGAGACCTAAAAACCCTTAAAAGGGACTTAGTCTGATCTTGGGAGGTGGTTTTGTGCATGGACAGACAACTGTCTAAAAATGCTAATTCAAAGCCTGTAGTCTCGTTCTCTGACGTGTGGTTATTATGACTTGGTTGTCAATTTGACTTCTGGAAGGGAAAGGGGTTCTGTGGCTGGGGGAAAGTTTTGGAGTGCCCTTCAGAAAGTTGCCTGGCAACCTCCCATTGGCTGCCAGTTTAAAAAAATGTCTGGGGTGCTAGAGAGATGGCTCAATGGTTAAGAGCACTGGCTGCTCTTCCAGAGGTCCTGAGTTCAATTCCCAGCAACCACATGGTGGCTCATAATCATGTATAATGGAATCTGATGCCCTCTTCTGGCATGCTGCTGTACTTGCAGATGGAGCTCATATACATTAAATAAATAAATAAATAAATAAATAAATAAATAAATAAATAAATAAATCTATCTTAAAAAAAATGCCTGTGTTCAAGAAAGATCTCAAATGAGTGTTGCTTATCCAGAAGTTACAGGACTACAGAAGTTGGCTGAGGAGGTTGCTGTCATGTTGCAAGCCTTTACCAATCATAGAGGACAAAAAGGAACACGATGTTCTGATAGGCGTAACAAATTTAGATATGAGAGTTGACAACTGTTTACCCACAGGGCCACTGGAGGTCTTTTCAACAAACTTAAAGGATTAAAATGGCAGTGGCTACATTATTTTGATAAGTGAGCCAGCTTATTCAGAAAAAAATTCATAGAGTGACCAAGTTTTCATAAACCTGTGGAGTGAGAGGGTCGAGCTAAACTGACTCCATGACGGGCTTTGAGATGCCAGTTCAGGGGACTAGACCTAAATTTCTATTTCCCAGAACTGAACAAACCAGATCCAAGAAAAGCTACAGCCTGTGGGGGGGGGGGGTCAGTCCGGAGCTTCCCGCCGTTTGGCCTGAGTTATCTGCTTTCCTTTCTCCTTTCGCCTCTGAGGAGGATCTCTATTCTCCCTTTTTTCCTCCCTGACATCCCTGTTGCTGTCTCTGCTCAGTTGATGCAGGCAGAGGGAGAGGAAAATCTTACCTCCACATGGAATCAGTCCCACAGTTGGGCCCAAATCGCCACCTGATCAGGGGAAAAGACAGTTTATGACATACCTTCCCTTATTCCCTTTGCTGCTAACGATCTTTACAATTGGAAGCTGCAGAACCCTAAAGTCTCAGAAAAGCATCTGCTTTGATAGAGCTCTTTGAGTCACCAACTGCCCTGGAATGGCTGCTCCAGGTCCTCTTCACACAAAGAGAGAAAAAAGATTGTGGGAGCTGCCCATATGTTGGTTCCAGAAGCAAATAGGCTGCCACGTGGATCCAGGCCAATGCCTATTGGCCTTTCCTCTGACTTGGCTCTGACACTGATACAGGTAAGGAGAGACTCACAGTCTACTGCCAGTCTCTAATGGGGGCCTCCAAGAGGCTGCTAGATGGCCTACAAATTTGTCCAAAGTAAGTGAGGTAATGCAGGGAAAAGATGAGTCCCAGAAACTTCCTGGAAAGATTGATGGAGGCCTACAGGATCTACACTCCATCCGATCCGGAGGCCAGAGAGAACCAATCCACCATAAACATGGCCTTCAGTCAACCAAGCTGCCTCTAACATCTGCTGGAAACTTCAGCACCTGGACAGCTTTGTGGGTAAGCAACTAACTGAATCCGTGGCTGTAGCTGAGAAGGTTTTCAACAATCAAGTGACCCCTGAGGCTCGACAGACGAAGGGCTGGTGAAAGTGCTGCCCCAGTGAGAGAGAGCCGAAATCCTGGCCTGTGGAAGGGGCAGAGGTAAGGCAGTCCCCACTGAAGGAGAAACCCAACGTCCATTACAGAGGACCAATGTGTCTATTGAAAAGAGGAAGGCCATTGGAAAAATGAATGCTCTTAAAAAAACCCAAGAGAAGGCACAAGTTGGAGTTGGAGGAACTAGGACTGAGGGTGGGGGCTCAACTCTCTTCTTTTCTTAAAGTAGAGGGGAAGCCCGTAGACTTTCTGGTGGACATGGGGACATGAGTACAAGGGGCAACAGGCACCAAGCCCTATCCATGGAATACCCAAAGGAAGGTGGACTTGGAAGTGGGACAGACAACCCACTCATTTATGGTCCTCCCTGGATGTCCAACCCCCCTGCTGGGAAGAGACCTCCTTATCAAAATGGGAGCTCAAATCCATGTTGGTCCAGAGAGAGTGGAAATACTGGTTAAGAATGGCCCCATTCATGTTCTGACATTGGCCCCAGAAGAGGAATACAAACTATTCCCTCAACTAGCCCCTTCTCCAAGCCCATTACTCCAGAGGTTTCTATCAGAAGTCCCCAAGGTCTGGGCAAAATTAAAAAACAAACCCAATGGGACTCACTGGACATGGGGCCCCAGTTCTAGTCCAGCTAAAGGCTGGGGCTGCCCAGCCTGAATCAGGCAATACTCAAAGCCCAGAGAAGCCAGAGCAGGCATCAGCCTGCACATCAACCAGTTCTGTGAAGGATTCTGATTCCTTGCCTATCACCCTGGAACTCTCCTCTCTTCCCAGTCAAGCAGCCTCCTTCCTGTGACTATGGACCTGTGCAGGATCTGAGGGAGGTAAACAAGCATATAGAAGACATCCATCCCCCAGTTTCAAACCCTCCTGAAAAACGTATGACTGGAATGATGCCTTCGTCTTGCCTCTGGCACCCAAAAGCCAGCCGCAATTTGCAAGATTTGGAAAGAGGCTTTAATGGACAACTGACTTGGACAGATGTGCCTGGAGGATTGAAGAACTCACCCGCTGCCTTTGATGAGACACTGCACCAGGACCTGTCGAGTGCCAGGGGCTACCCTCAAGCAACCTTACTCCAGTAAGCAGATGCCTCATTGTGCCTTTGATCTGGACAGTGCCAAGAGGCCACACCAGGCCTACCACAGGAGCTGAGTCACCTGGGCTACTGAGTGTTTGCTAAGAAGGCCCAGCTTTGTCAACTTGATGTCACTTATCTGGGGTACATACATCAAGGGGTGGGGGCAAGGCATGCAGTCAGATGCCTGTAAGCAAACCACCCTTAGCATCCTAGTTCCAGCAACAGAAGGAGAACAAGGGAATTTTGGGGGTCCACTAGATTTTGTAGACTCTGGGTGCCAATGAGATAGCAAAGCCATTATGTGAGGCCACCAGGGGTCAGGAAGATAAGATAGAATGGACTCCTGAGATGGACATGCCTTTTAAGACCTTAAAGAAAAGCCTTACTGGAGGCCCTGACCCACCTGGACATTCACAAACCTTTCCACCTGTATGCAGATGAAAGAAAAGGGTTAGCAAAGGGGGTGTTCATCCAAACTTTGGGCCCATGGAAAAGACCTGTGGTTTATTTATTTAAGAAACTGGATTTAGTGTCTCAGGGATGGCCAGCCTGTCTCTAGATCATAGCTGACACCGCCCTGCTGGTCAAGGATGCTGACAAGATAACCACAGGGCAGGAACTTGTTATCCCCATCCTCCACTCTATTGAGGGGATTTTCAGGAATCCACCCCGCTGGTGGCTGTCCAGTGGTAGACTGGTACACTTCCAAACACTGCTTTTGAACCCCCCTGTATAAGATCTAATCCATTACCCTAAACCCAGCCACCCTGCTACTCGACCTGTCCTTAGACATACAGCATGATTGCTCTATTGTTCTGGGGCATGTTCAAAACATTAGGTCAGACCCAGCTGATATACCCTGGCTGGGTGCTCAGCACATCTACCTCACAGATGGGAACAGCTTCATCCAGGACAGAACCAGGGGTGGGGGTGGGGTATTTGGGCAACTGCTTTGCTGCCAGGAACTTTGGCCCAGAAAGCTGAAGTAAAGGATCTAACCCAAGCTTTAAAGCTGTTGAAGAGGCATAGCTAACATTTACGCTTGACAATAGATGTCCCTTTGCCACAGGTCATGTGTATGGGCCCATATACCAAGAGAGGGGACTGCTGACTGCTAAAGGAAAAACATCAAAAATAAAAAAAATACTTGCTTTACTGGAGGCATTATGACTTCCTGTTAAGGTGTCCATAATTCATTGCCCTGGACATCAAATTGGGACATCAGAAATAGCCTGAGGAAACAGGCTCACTAATAAAGCCAAAAGGGAGGCTACTCAGACTTCCATTGCTCACATCCTGGTTACCTTGTCAGTCCTTGCACTCTCAGCTGTCTTCAAATATACTTCTGAGGACAAACAAGATCAGGCCAGATGCCAGGAAATCTACAGAAGAGAAAGATGCCATCTCGTAAGGAGTTTGTTGAACAACTCACCCATCAAATTCATCAGGCCTTGCATCTGGGTCACCAAAAGTTAAAGGAATTGTTGCAAGGGGCAAAATACAAATTATTTGACTTGGAACACTTGGTCACCCCACCTGCTAGGCTGTGAACCCCTCGGGCTTCAATCAAGGAACTCTGGAAACCAGAATCCGAGGCCAACAACCAGAGGGCAATTGGGAAATAGATTATACAGAAGTAAAGCAGGAGCATATGGAAATAAATACCTGCTAGTTTTTATAGATACTTTTTCAGGATGGGTTTTTATAGATACTTTTTCTACTCTACAAAGAAGGAAACTGCCAATGTAGTGACAAAGAAGATTCTAGAAGATATCATACCCAGGTACAGTCTGCCCACCCTGCTTGGGTCTGACAGTGGACCAGCATTCATTTCTCAGGCAACTCAATCCCTAGCCTAGGTTCTGAGGACCAATTGTATGCTGCATTGTGCATACAGATCTCAGAGCTCAGGACAGGTAGAGAGCATGAGTCAGACCCCAAAGGAGGCCTTGACCAAATAAATCCTTGAAACTGGTGGTGATGGGTGTCTCTCTTACCTTATTATGCCTTGAGTCTCACCCACTTTGAGATCCTATATGGGAGTCCCCCTTACATGTTTCCTAACCTCTAGAATGATATTCTAGCAGAATATGACCAACTTAAGTTCTTGGAGTCTTTGAGACCCTCCACAGAATCCAGAGACAACTTTGGCCTGCAATCTGTCAGGTTTATGAGCCTGCTCTGCCCTTCACCCTCTTTGCTTTGAATCAGGTGACAAAGTCTGTATTAAGAGAAAACCATAAGACCCTGAAACCTCAATGGGAAGGGTCTCACACTGTGATCGGGACCATGTCAACGGTTATGAAGGTGGATGGGATCCAAACATGAGTATACCACTTCCATGTTAAGCCTGCCAGTAGAGAGACAACTCGGCGGTTGAGGGCCCACTGGGAGAGACTTCCAGACAACCCACCTTAAAAGCAATGGAAAGCAACCCCACATCCCTCCAAGCCACTAAGGCGTCAACTTCCATACTCCTGCTTGTCTACTGCTTATGGCTTGCCGTATCAACCACTAATTCCTACCACACTCTGAGGCTAACCTGGCAGGCCATTAATTCTGCAGCAGGCAAGATTGCCGACTCTAACACCCACTCAGCTCCCTGGGGCACTAGTGGATGAGGGATAGGACCCCTCAGATCAGCAACCCTTCCCTGGTTATAGTTGTGACTCGCCTGGGACCAGAAAGCACACATGGACTCAGGCCTTTTATGTCTGCCCCAGACATTCTTAGACTAGAACCATCAGGCCAAATGTGGTCCAGAGTCCTTTCTTTGCAGTATGAGGATGTGAATTTACTGGATGGATAAACTGGAAGCCTCCTGTTACAGACTATCTCATCTCTGTGACCCGGTTTAGGGATACTCGGACCCAGGTCCTGCATATGAAACGATACCCAGCCCCCTAAAAGAGAGACTTTTGGGCACTGCTTTGAACTCCCTTACTATCTGGATGGGGTGGGGGGCAATGCCACAACCTTATTAAGTTTACAGATGCTGGTAAGAAAGGAAATTGGACTGAGGGTACAACTTGGGGATTAAGACTTTATATCTCTAGCTATGATCCAGGACTCGATTCACCATCCAACTGCTTCAACATAGCCTCTCAGGTGTCCCTTTGAGTACCAACAAGGTGTTAGTAAAACCAGCTCACCACTCTCACCCAGTGAGGTCCCACCCTGTCACCTGAGTCAGGACCCTTGCAGTTACTAAAAGTCACTTTCCAGGTTCTTTTTTGTTGTTGTTGTTTAAAATTTATTTATTTAAATGAGTACACTATAGCTGACTTCAGACACACCAGAAGAGGGCATCGGATTCCATTACAGATGATTGTGAGCCACCATGTGGTTGCTGGGAATTGAACTCAGGACCTCTGGAAGAGCAGTCAGTGTTCTTAACCACTGAGCCATCTCTCCACCCCCACTTTCCAGGTTTTTAACTCCTCTCACTCAGGAGTGTTGGTTATCCTTGGACACTTAGCACCCTTATTATGGAGGAATAGCAGTCCCTGGAGAGTATTCACAGACCACAGATGGTGACTGATGTAGATGACAACAGTCAGGCAATGAGGAAAGCCAACCCTGACATCAGTAACAGGACAAGGACTTTGTGTTGGAAATCGGGTACCCTCTGACTATTCCCACTTGTGTACCTGTTACCACTGCAGGATATCTGCTGCCCCCAGATGGTGCTTGGTGGACTTGTGCCTCACCCCATGCATTCATGCCTTACTTTTTAATGTACCTGAGGGTTTTGGTCTGATACAACTTGTCCCTCAGGTGGCTTATATGGGAGAGGATATAGTAAACCAGTTGGCTCCTCCAATGGACCCTGTAAAAAAAGTTGCTGCGACCAGGCCCTGCGAATGGCCAGAGATGCTGATCTGGAAGAGACAGAAAAATCCCTGACTGCCCTAAAAGAGTCCTTCTCTTCCCTGGCAAAGGAGCCCTACAGAATAGAAGAGGCTTGGACTTATTGTTCCTTCAGCAAGTAGGTCTCTGTCTGGCCTTAGGGAACAATACTGTTTTTATAGCAATCATTCTGGGGTCATTGAAGAATCAATGGCCTTACTGAGAAAGAGATTGCAGGACAGGAAAATGGAAAGAGAATAGTCTGAAGGTTGGTGTGAGCTCCTCTTTAACTGGTCCCCTTTGTTAACCACTCTTGTTTCAGCCTTGACTGGATTTATCATCCTTTTATTATTAGCCTTAACTTGTGGAACACATATAACTAATGCTTTAGTCAGGTTTGTCAAGGAATGAATTTCCACTGTCCAACTGATGATGCTCAAGCAATAATAACAGCCCATGGTATGGAGACATTTCAAGGATTCAAGATAGGCCATTACTCAAGGGGGAAATGAGAGGACTGAGCTACACTGACCCCATGACAGGCTGTGAGATGCCAGTTCAGGGGGAGTAGGCCTAAGTTTTTGGTTTCCAGAACTGAACAAACCAGTTCCATGAAAAAACCATAGCCTGTGGCCAGCCAATCAGGAGCTCCCCTACCATCTGCCCTGAGGGAAAAAAAATAGTCCTCAACAGTTCTGGAAAGTTCCCCCAAACCCTAGCCAATCCTAGAGACACCCATACCCCTAGAGATAGAGCCGACCAATCAGGATAAAGTTCACCTACCTCTCCCTTGAATTTCCCTAATCAGCTTTAAATGGAGCTTGCAAACTCACCTCAGGGTTGCTATTTTGATGAATGGTAGACTCCTGCATGCTGGATTTCTACAGAATAAACACTCATTGCTTTTACATACTACCTGAGTCTGGGGTGTTATTTTTCGGCAATTCACGGACCTGTACAGGAAGGGGCAGTGAGGTTAGATACAGTGATGGATGCTTCCTGAAGGAGGGATTCTTGGTGTGCTGTTTCTCCTGCTACCTAGAGATGATGTGGTAGCAAATCTGCTACATCAAGGCATAGCAGGAAGTCACACTAGCGAGTGGCAGCAAACTCTGGTGCCTTGACATAGAACTGATTTACTAATGGTTAATAAATCTTGCATGAGAAATTCTTAGTTCTGAAGGTCTTTGCTATTTAGATGGTAATGGGCTTTTCTTTTTCTTTTGTCTTGATAAATATGGACACAAGGAATTTGAGATAATTTCTGACCAAAAGTAAACGTTTGAGTTTCAAGCTGACAATGCTGAGCACGACTTTAATTGGAGCACTCTAGAGGCAGAGGCAGGGGATCTTTGAGTTCAATGCCAGCCTGGCCCACAGAGTGGGTTCTAAGACAGGCAGGGCTACACAGAGAAACCCTGTTGACCACCACCTTCAAATAAAGGAATTTGAGTCTTGCAGGATAACTCAGTGTTAAGGCACAAGCTTTGTGTACCCAAGGCCCTGGGCTCAGTCCCTAATGCTACCCAGATGAGCAGTGCTGGGATGGAAATCGTGGTTCCTGTCTGGACAAATCACACCAGGCCAACACGGTCTCATGTTGGAGGAGGTTTATTGGGATGGCAGAGACAAGGGGAGGTAAGAGGGAGGAGAGAGAGAGAGAGAGAGAGAGAGAGAGAGAGAGAGAGAGAGAGAGAGAGAGAGAGAGAGAAAAGGGGACAGAAAAGATTTGCCTTTTATTTGAAATGTGATATAACTGCTCCCAGGTGAAACTGGGAGGAACCAAAGGTATGCTGGGAATGTATGGCTGTTGCCAGGGCAACAGATGATGTCACTGCTGGAGGCAAAAGCAGTTCCTGATACCAACATATCTGCCTTTTTCTTATAAAAAGAAGGAAAAGGGGAGGGGGAAGCCGATGGTAAAAGGGGAATAGGGGTGCCCTGTCTCTTAAGCTGCTGTCTTGGGGTGTTGTCAGTTTCGGGTATAGCTGACTTTCACCATCAGGGTCCATTTGGTAAACATTTGTATCAGGCTCCTCGGTGGACAGCGACTGGTAATCCTATAACAGGAACTGATTAATAGTTTGGTTAGAAATTTTCTGTATCTATCATTGAAGGAATGTAGAGTCAAGGTTATTGAGACAGGGAGCGAATAGTAACGCCAGAAAGATGACTAGGAAAGGCATTATGAAAGGGAGTATCCATTTCCATATAGGGTTTTTGAAAATCCAGGAAGGCCTCGCGTTCCTTGAAATTCTGCATGTCTGATTGAAGCCCCTGGATTTTATTTCTCACTATCCCCGATTGGTTGACACAGAAACAGCATTCTTCATGGAGGAACAGGCAAACACCACCTTCTTTAGCTATCAAGACATCCAGCCTCCGTCGGTTCTGAAGCACCACAGCTGCCAAAGAATTGATCTGTTTCTGGATAGTAAGCTTGGTTTCAGACATTATTTGAAAACCATTGTTAATCTTGTAAGTGAACTCATTATATTGCATCATGAAAGTCGTTATCCCTGCAACCCCAGTGCCAGCACCTATGGCTATTCCGGTAGTGACCAAGAGTGGCACGACCTGAACTGCCCTCTTGTGTTGGGCAGCTGTCATATCTACAGCTGGGACTGGCAGGGCTTGTCTCCCTGGATCTCTCCTCGTTCAGGGAAAAGGAGCACCAGCGTGCAAACTCCTGACAGCTGGCAGGTAGGCGATGATATGCCTGAGTGCCACAGAGAATTGATGTGTTTTGGACTTCAGAGCACTGTGGCACAGATGAGGTATCAAGAGTTGTGGTTCTATTGCAATGTAGGGAGACTAGCGTTTCTATAGAACATGTCCCGGATGTCTTAACACAGTTTGCCATGCCAAAAAGCGGGATAGAGAAAAGGTATGGAGTCATGGCAACATCATAGTCAGGGCAGCTGACAAAAGGTGAGGTGAGGTTATTGGGCAGTATCACTGGAGAGACTGTAAGTGGCAGCTGTGAGTTAGTTCCTGGGTACACATAGCCAGCAGTCTTTAAATCGGCTATGTTGGGTGACATTAAGGAGTTGGTACGCCAAAGTCAGGATCTGAAGCAAAAGGTGAAATGACAAGTTAGTGCTGTTTATGATGGCAGGACCTCAGAGGAGTGTTTGATTATTCCCCCTACTTTTCTGGTATCTAGAGGTTGGGCAGTTGAGACATATGTTCTCTGAATACGGTACTTATTGGCTTTTATGGTAGAGTTTACCAACAATTTTTGTCTCCAATCTGGGATTCTATGGGTCTTGTATGTAGAAAAAGAGTGTCTTGTGTAGAAGAAGTGATTGGTCCGTGATCCTAGCATATGTATCTGACAAGACCGATAGGGACAGCCCCCATATTTGTTTGGCCATTTTTTATACTCATCTTTTGTCTGGTCAAAGAGAAAGCAAGTAAAGAGATGATAGTACTTAGATGGGATAACCGATACAGGGATGACAGCAGTGTGGATCAGTTCCTGGCATCCAGCCATGGAGCAGTTTCCAGATCCTATTTGGAAAAACTGTTTGTTGTCTTGTAGGGGTTTCTTGAATGTTGAGTCTCCAGATGTAAGGGCTACCCTGGATGAAAACAAACAGCAGGGGGAGGATGAGAAGCCCGTGTCTAATCCAGTGGGGTTGAGAATAGCACATGGAGTGGAGTCTCATTTTCTGGAATTGGGGACAAGATGGGTGGTCTCAATGTTTTCAGAGCTTAACATGGTCCTATTAGGGTTGACATGTATGAAGAATGTTTAGGTGAAGGGGTAAAAGATTTGAGGTGGGACAGGTGGGCCCAGTGAGAGTCCCTTGAGTTTAGCAGTTGTAGGTGTCACGAGAGTCACCTTAAAAGGGCCCTGCCACTTAGGAGAGAGGGATGAGGGCCAATGATCTGGAGGGGATAGAAGAACTTGGTCTCCAATGTTGATAGGCAATGGACAAGGACAGTGAGCGGCCGAGGTAGAAGGTGGTCAGCAAAGTTCCGTAGGAGAGAACGAAGATGGCAAAGCAATGGGGTGAGTACGTGGTCTGGGAGGGGAGAGCTTTGAGGTGAAAGACGGGGGTTAGGACTGGGCATCCATACATGAATTCAAAAGGTGGGACTTGGAGAGGTCCCTTAGGAAGAGCTCGTAGTCTGAAGAGAGCCAGAGGTAGGAGTTTTATCCAATCAAGGCAAAGTTTCTGTGACATCTTGACAAGAGTGGCTTTTAGGGAGCGGTTGGTTTCTTCTACCTTTCCTGACCATTGAGGGTGGTAGAGAATATAAAATGCAAGGGGATGTCTAGGGGCTTAGAATTTAGGAGATTTGAGAGGTAAATTCAGGATCTTTGTCTGACTGGAGAGAGGCTGGGACATCAATTCAGGGATGATCTCTCGGAGGAGGAGCTCAGAGAGTGTCTGAGCCCTTTTATTAGTTGTGGGAAATGCCTCTACCCACCCTGAGAAGGTGCCTACGAAGACCAGGAGGTACTTGGCACATTTGACAGTGGACATGTAGGTAAAGTGGAGTTGCCAGTTGGTTCTGGGAAGGGGACCTCTAGTCTGATGCACAGGGAAAGGGGGTGCTGTGGTACCTCCAGTTGGGCTCTGACATCTGACAGATATTGCAAGAGACAGTGATAGTCTGTAAGAAACTTAAGTCCTCAGGAGTAGGCGGTAGGTGGGTCTTAACAAAATAAGGCAATGCTTGGCTGTTAGGATGATGAGTTGGTGAAGACAGGACAGAGTTTGGTGAGTTTCAGAGGGTGAAGGTGGGGATGTGGGCTGCAGTGTAAGGATGTCCTGTGGAGGGTGAGAGGAGTCAAGGCCCCTAAGGGCCGCAGCTCTAGTTGCCTCATCGGCTCGGTTGTTTACCTTGGAGACAGCAGAGTCTGGTGGGATCTGTAGTGGACAATCTCAATAGCTGTGGGGAGATGGGAGGCCTTTAGCATGGACATAATTTGGGGTTCGCATTGGTTACTGATCCTCCTTTAGTTGTAAGTAACCCGTGCTCCCTCCAGATAGCTGCGTGGGACAGGAAGATATGGAAATTGTATTTGGAATCTGTGCAGATGTTGAGGGGTTGTCCTGTGCCAGTTGAAAGGCACAGATAAGGGCTATTAGTTCAGCCTGCTGATTGGTAGTATGAGCAGGGAGGGCCTGCGCCTCCACCACCTCAGTGTCTGACACTATGGCACAGCCAGCTCTTCTGGCCCCTTCATGTAGAAAGGAGCTTCTGTCTGCACACCAGGTATAAATGGCCTGAGGCAATGTGCCCTCCCATATGTGTGAGGGCTGAGGTAATAGTTCCTCTAAGGTTTCAGTGCAGGAGTGAGATAGGGAGTGGTTAGTATTTGGTCGAGGAAGGAGATTGGAAATATTAAGAGGTGGGCATGACTGGAAGGTGAGTATGGAGTCTCCTATTAGTGCTACCTGAAGAGACCTGTGACAGGTTCTAAGAGAAGACAGTTATAGGCAACCCAAAGGTTACTTTTTCTGACTCTCCAGTACGGAGTTCAGCAGCTGCTAAGGTACCGATACAAGGTGCCCATTCCTGAACGGTTAGATCTAGTTTTTTTTGACAGGTATGCTACAGGTGCAAAAGGATGAAAATTGTGGCTCACGTCCTGACGAAACACACCAGGCCACACAGTCTCACGTGGAATTGGTTTATTGGGATGGTGGAGACAAGGGAGGGGGGTGGTAAGAGAGGGAGAAGAGAAAGAGAGAAGAGGAAGGGGGCAGGAAAGGTCTGCTTTTTATTTGATATGTGATGTAACTGCTCCCAGGTGAAGCTGAGAGCTGAGCCAAAGGTATGCTGGGAATGTATGGCCATTGCCAGGGCAACATATACACAGGTGACCAGGTGACAGTCACTGCTAGAAGCAAAAGCAGTTCCTGATAACAATAAGCAGCATAGGTGTTTTGAGTAGAGGATTAATTAATAAATCTGATTTTGGTCCTTTGAAAGGAAACAAAAACTAAACCAAAAGTTTTGAAGAGATTTGTTGTTTTAAAACTGTCTAAATCATGCTTGCATTCTACATAAAGCACAATTTTTAGTGCAGCATGGGTAACTCGTACTAATGCATTCCAGTGGCAAAAGGAAGCAGACTTATCCCTGAGGATGCCCGGCACAGAGGGGCCCAAGCACCGCACCTCAGAATGGGATTAACCTTAATCATTCATTTGCTATTAGGTAGAATCTAGTGTTTACTATAGGCGTGAAGATTATACGAAGGTATGACTGTGTGTCATTGTGCCTTGAAATGTCTGAGCGTAGGATTTAGAACTTCATCCTACGAAACCCGAGGTATATAAAAGAAAACAAACAAGCTTGCTCCTATTTCAGGTATCAGCCTAGTGGTAAAACTGACCAAAAGTCATGAACAAAACTACCTCCCCGGAGAAAGGCTGCTTCCTTCCCCTCCCTGTCGTCTCACCATGAACATGGTTCAAGGCAGCGCCTTCCTGGCCAAGCTGATGAAGAGTGCCGACACCTTTGAGTTGAAGTACGACTTTTCATGTGAGCTGTACCGCTTGTCCACATATTCAACTTTCCCTGCTGGAGTCCCTGTCTCAGAGAGGAGTCTGGCTCGTGCTGGCTTTTACTACACAGGTGTCAATGACAAGGTCAAGTGCTTCTGCTGTGGCCTGATGCTGGACAACTGGAAACAAGGGGACAGTCCCATCGAGAAGCACAGAAAGCTGTATCCCAGCTGCAGCTTTGTGCAGACCCTGAATCCAGCCAACAGTCTGGAAGCTAGCCCTCAGCCTCCTCTTCCTTCCACAGCGACAAGCACCATGCCCTCCGGCTTTGCAGCTTCCGAGAGCACTGGCTACTTCAGTGGCTCCTACTCAAGCTTTCCCTCAGACCCTGTGAACTTCCGCGCAAATCAAGACTGCCCTGCTTTCAGCACAAGTCCCTACCACTTTGCAATGAACACGGAGAAGGCCAGATTACTCACCTATCAAACGTGGCCGTTGTCTTTTCTGTCCCCAGCAGAGCTGGCCAAAGCAGGATTCTACTACACAGGGCCTGGAGATAGAGTGGCCTGCTTTGCGTGTGGTGGGAAACTGAGCAACTGGGATCGTAAGGATGATCCTCTGTCAGAGCACAGGAGACATTTCCCCAGCTGCCCATTCTTAAAAGATGTGGGTCAGTTCACTTCACAATACACTGTCTCTAACCTGAGCATGCAGACCCACGCAGCACGTGTTAGAACGTTCTCTACCTGGCCTTCTAGCGCTCTCGTTCATCCTCAGGAACTTGCAAGTGCGGGCTTTTATTACACGGGTAAGAAACAATTATAAGCACTTATAAAGATCTATCATGCATTATACACGCGATTGGGCAAATTTTATATAAGTTTTTGGTTCACAATAAATTTTAGGACACAGTGATGACGTCAAGTGCTTTTGCTGTGATGGTGGGCTAAGATGCTGGGAATCTGGAGACGACCCCTGGGTGGAACACGCCAAGTGGTTTCCAAGGTAACTGCTTTGAAATTATTGCATCTGTTGTGGGTTTTGTGAGATACATTATCTTCCTTTATAGTAAATATGCCTCTCAAGTTCTGCAGGTTTTGTTTTATTTTTATGACTATGAGTGTTTTACCTGCATATACGTGTGTACCATTTGTGTACAGTACCTGCTGAGGGCATTGGAGCCTCTGTAACTAGCATCCTAGAGGGCTGTGGTCAATGTGTGGGGGCCGGGGATTAAACCTGGGTTCTCTGAAAGAACAGTCCGTGCTCGTACTTGCTGAGTCTTCTCTCAAGCTCCATTACTTCAGATTTTAAACATCGTGAAGGTTATAAAGAATTTCCACATTGACTTTTTTTAAGTGCTTTGCATTGTGTTAGTTAAAAACTTTTTTGTCTTTTACATTTATTTGTTTTACGTGTATGTGGTATGGAGGACAGAGGATGACTTTTGAGGGCCGGTTCTCACCTTTTACCCTTGGGGTTGAACTCAGGCATGGTGGAAAACACTTTTGGTAGCTGAGCCATCTCGCCAGTCCCCACTGTGAATACACAAGAACCGTGAGCCTGCTTTGATGCTACTGTGATTCACTTTGGAGTTAAATTTAGTAATGTGTCTGCATTACCCAGGGGTTGGAGACAATCAGATGGCTTATTGAGGGGACTCCTTGTTTCCATTTTTGCTTAAAGGTATTTTTAGGAACCTTAGAAGGGTGGAGAGCAGTGAGGAGCTCTGGGAGATGGCTTGGTACCCAGCACCCGTGTCAGGCGCTCACAGCCGAGAACACTTTCGGTTGCTGAAGGTCCAACTGCTTGCTGCTTGCTTCTGTGAGTCCCGGGGCACTCACACACAAACCCACACAGACACAGAAATGTTCATAAGCCAAAATCGGATCTTCAAAAAAAACCTCAAATGGAAAACAATGTGCACAGAGTCAGTGTGTGCTGCGCTGGGCTTATTTCTTCCTCCAGTATTAAGAATCTGACGTCCAGCAGTCCCTCACTGGGCGCTTTCACAGCTTTCCCACGAGAGGAACATCCGGACACGGCTTTGTAATTAAGTTTCATTTCACTTTTTAAAATTAAAATTAATTTTTGATCATCAAATATGAACTATACATTGTGAAGCTGATGAGCAATGTTGTCTTATTAAGTGATTCCTGACATTTATGTTTTAGGTGTGAGTACTTGATCAGAATCAAAGGCCAAGAGTTCGTTGGCCAAGTTCAAGCTGGTTACCCTCATCTACTTGAGCAGGTAGGAGGCCTCCCTTTATTGTTTAATTATTTAATTTTTTACTTTTTAAAATTATTAGTTTGCAAAATTATTTTTAAAATTTTATTTGTAAAAATCAATTGGAATAATATTTCGGTGGAAAAGGGAAAGTTGTTTTAAAACACACCCTCCTTTCTTCTCACAACCCTCAACAGAAGTGTGCAAGGTACTTCTCTTTTGAGAAAAACAGATCTGTAACTATTAGCTCTTTAAGCTATCGTCTAATCAACTAACAATAAGTTAAACTCTGAAATTAATAAATTAAATAAAAATTTAAGGAAAACAACTTCACTGTATAATTTTTTCTTAAATGATTTGAGAAGGCATTTGTTAACTGCTCCTTAGAAAAGCTAATGTGATCTTATTTCAGTGTCTGAGGTCCAGAAAACGTGTTTGCGATGGCCAGCGGGTCTGACTGGCATGGACTCTGTCCCAGCAGGTGACTAGAGAACATGAGCTTTGTGGACTCAGGGCCAGCATTGTGCCCCCAGGAAACCCAGTCTGCCTGCCCAGTGAGGACAGAGGTTCCTCACTGGGGCACACTCTCCATAGGAAGCTGTTAGTGTAGAGCCTCACTTTTCTATTCAGTGTAAATGAGGTATTGCTTCTGACTGAGAAAATGCCCTGCTGGTGACCAAGTCAGGTGGCAGTAGGTTAAATGGAGCAGGTCTGTCGCTCATTTTCAGTGCAGTGCTAGGATGCTGTGTGTATTTTAACATGTGTACTTTTTCTTGTAGCTATTATCTACGTCAGACTCCCCAGAGGATGAGACTGGAGAGGCAGCAAGTACGTGTATATAATTCCTGTGTTAAAGCGATCCGTTCTGTATTAAGGTGAAGGGGAAGCTGGGTGCAGCTGGAGTCCAGTGTTTGGAGAGCGGAAGTGGAAGGACCATGTGCTCTGTGCCCTACTGAATTATGTGAGAGCCTGTCCTAGAAATAAGAACAGTTGAAAGGTTATCATAGGAAATGAACTTTCATGTGGATTTCTAACTTCTAATTGAAAATGTGATGTATGATTAAGACATCCTGTTACTGTCTATCAAACTTCAGTGTGCAACAGATTGCAAGTGTTTAGTTCATGCTTCAGAACTCATCGATGGAATCAGCGTGTGTAAGTATGGATCTTGGGTCTCTATGCATAGTTGTTTTTAATGGTCCCGGGGATTGAACCTATGACCTGAGGATGCCAATCATAACCTCTTTCCCCAGCTCCACCCCACAGCAGCAAGCACCTACAGGTTAAACAAACTACATTCATCTTGCCTCCTGACAGTGAGCAGTTGTGGGAATGAACGTCCTGTGCCTCCTGCTGCTGGCATGCTCTTCCTGTTCGCAGAGAGGGGGCACAGAGCTCCCCTCCTTTCACTGGGCCCCTAGGCTCAGATTGTCAATGGACCTGAGAGGGCGGAACAATCATCTGAACAGGGGCCTTGACCCTACGTTTTAGTGTTCAGTGCAATACATTTTAATCATTTGTTTACTTTCATTTATATGCATTGGTGTTTTGTCTGCAAGTATGTTTGGGTGAGGTGTCAGGTCCTTGTGAGCTGCCATTAAATGCTGGGAATTAAACCTGGGTCCTCTGGAAGAGCAGTCAGTGCTCTTGACCATGGAGTCATCTCTTCAACTTCAGTGCAATAGCATTTTTATTGTGGAGTTTTGCTGTTGATGTTGTTCAAAGGAAAGAATGGAAAACAAGATAAACATGTGACTCTGCCCTCGTGAGCTAATGACATTGGGGGCCAGATGAATGCTCAGATAATAGGACAGGATCTGCAGAAGAAATCGAGGAGACAAATGTCTAAGTCTGGGAGATAGAAAAGGCTTCCTGGAAGCCAGATGTAGCATCTGTCTGGGGCAGGGTCTGCAATCTCTGCACTAAGGAGGTTAAGGATCATACATTCCCAGCCAGCCCGGGTTATACAGTGAGTTCCGGGCCAGCCTGGGTAACCTACTGAGACCTTGTCTTAGAAGAACAAAACAGGACTGGCAGATGGCTCAGCCCAAGTTGTAGCCCCTGGACTCACATGATGGAAGGCGAAAACTGACTCCTGAAAGTTGTCTGCTGGCCACCTACATGCTGTGGTACACACACATTCTACAAACAAACAAACAGAACATAAAGCAAACTAAAAAAATGAAAGAAAAGGCTCTCTGGAGGAAACACTTGTCTTAGCAGAGAGCTCAAGAAGAAAAGGAATCAGTTAACTGACAAGAGCACCCTCTGGGCAAAGACAACAGAGGCTAAGCAACATGGAATAAGGATATTCAAAGAACAGAGCAAGGATTTTGTCTAGCCAGAAGAGGGAGCTGCAGGCAGACAGATAACCATGTGAGGCCAGCGCGATGAATCAGCAGCATTGAAGGCAGAATTTATCTGCCTCAAGAGCTGTCCATCATTTGGGGCTGGAGAGATGGCTCAGGGGTCAAGAGCACGAGTGAGTATTCTTCCAGAGGTCCTGAGTTCAATTCCCAGCAACCACATGGTAGCTCACAACCATCTGTAAAGGGCTCCTGTATTTATATAAATAAAATAAGTATCTACAAACAAACTGAAACTGAGTTTCAGTGCAGAATGCTTGTGGCCTGAGAGTAGGAAGAGGTGGGCAGAGTGCCGGGTCACAGTGTTTAAGCCCCAGTTAGATTCGAGGAGTATGACCCGGGTTTGCATTTAAGTCATTGGATTGTACTCTTGACTGAAAGGGAGTGGGCAGTACTCTGGGACACTGGGGTAGCTGGGCTGAGGGGCAACAGTGGTTTTCTTTAGAAGTGCGAAAGCACAGTAGTGAAGTTATGGATTGAGCCAAGGTGCTCACGGCAGATGGGTAGATATACGTTGTGCACAGCCAGCATTTGGGAAGCTGAGGCAAGATCCTTGTCTTTATGCTGAGACTCTGTGCCCCACAAACAAAAAGAAAGAAAATGACTCAGCCATAAATTACAGTGTGAAACCATGCCATTTGCGGGGAACTAGAGATTTCAAGGTATGTGATATATGAATATATCACAATGAAAACATTGTAGACAGCTAATAAGTGCTAACAAAAGAAACAAATATGTAGAAATTAATATTTGCTATAGAAAGCCCATTAGTTTATTGAATATAGAGAATGAAGCCCCTGATTCTGGTGGACTGATCGATCCCTGACGTTTGGTTCTCTCTCCTCCCGAGTAGCGCTAATCACAATAGTATTTTATATTCTGACTTTAATGACTGAACATATGTCATTTTAAAGTTAGCAAAGAGCATACTGTGCAGTGTATGTTTTTTGTTCTTTATGGTTTTGATATTGCTGTAACCTTCTAGTTATAAAGCCAGGCATGTTGGTTTGTGCGTAGCGCTTGGTGGCTGAGGCAGGAGAATTGGCATGAATTGAGATTAGCCCGGGTTACATAAGCTTGAGGCTGGACTGGCCTAGAAGGACAACCACAACAGAAAGGTGTGTGGGCCTGCTGATATCTGTTAAATCCCCCTTTCCGTACAGTTGTGCATCTGGGCCCTGGAGAGAATTGGGAAGATGCAGTGATGATGAACACACCTGTGGTTAAAGCAGCCTTGGACATGGGCTTCAGTAGGAGCCTGGTGAGACAGACGGTTCAGCGACAGATCCTGGCCACTGGTGAGAACTACAGGACGGTCAGTGACCTCGTGATAGGCCTACTGGATGCAGAAGATGAGATGAGAGAGGAGCAGACGGAGCAGGAGGCCGAGGAGGAGGAGTCAGGTACAGATTTACATGGCCTTTCTCCCGAGAGATGTGCTGTCACCTCTGCAAGTTCATAAAAGATGCCTTTCCACCCAGCCCAGCCTTTCTTATGTTTCATATTCTAGACTCATATTCTGCAAATAGATTCCTCACAATAAAGTGCATTGTGGAGGACTAGGGAGACAGTTCAGCAGGTAAGGGCGTTTCCTGCTGAACCTAACCACCATAGCTTGAGAGCCAAAACCCAATTGATGGAAGAAGGGAGAACTGACTTTACTCACACAGGTTTTCCTGGCCTCTACTGCATGCTCTGGCACGCACGCGCGCACACACACACACACACACACACACACACACACACACACACACACACAATTAAAAATATACCAGAATTACTCATTAAATTAAAAAATGTATATGTTGGGCAAATGTTAACATATTTTAGATTTATTTATTTTTATTTTGTGTATATAGGCATCTTGCCTGCATGTGTCTGTGTAATGACTATGGAGGCCAGAAGAGGGCGGTGGATCCCCTGGAACTAGTGTTGCAGACAGTGGTCAGTCACCAAGTGGGTGCTGGGAATTGAACCCAGGTCCTCTGGAAGAGCAGTCACTGCTCTTAACTACTGAGTCTTCTCTCTAAGCCTGCAAACTTTTATTTTTTTAATTTAAATTCTTAGGATGAGTTGTTAGCTTTGCATATAATTACTCATGGGACTTAAAAATATGAAACAAACAAAAACCCCTGGTTCTTATAGCCTTTAAAAGTCCAAAACAATCATACTATCTGTGTGATTTTTATTTTATGCATGTGTATACAGATCTTCTCAATTAATAAGCCTTTATGTTTTCCCTTTAAAGCACAAATTTTACCCTCATGAGTATGATTTCAACATAGTAATTACCAAATCAGTTCTTAATTGTTGAACAGGTATATGTGCGTGTGTGTGGGGGCAGGTTGCAATGACAGGACAGAGGTCAGAGGACATCTTATTAGAGTGAGAACTTTGCTTCCACATCTTTTGGATTCCACTAAGTATCAGAGTCACGACATTAGCCTTTAACATTGCGTGATTTCTGCACTGAGCCATCTCACTGACCCAAGCACACTCTTGATATAAAAAACTTGCTATGTAGTTGAATGCTGATTTTCCTTCCTCTACCTCCCAAGGGCCGTGCTGACAGACATGGGCCACCACGCCTGGCTTAGGCACAGACTCACGTTTAAGCTCAACCTACCTGCCCACACAAGTGCCATCTTCCCTCACAACCCCAATGGAGTCCTTGGGTTCTGCTTCCCATTCCTCCAGGCAGGTTCTCCATCCTCAGTGTTTGCTACTCTGTTCTCCATTCTGTGCTCAGAGCCACCTTCCTCTGGGCGTGTGCAGCCCTGTCCTTGTTCTGATTGTTATCCACACTCTGACCTAGATAAGAGCCTGGTCTCTTTCCCGAATGTGGACCAGAGCCTCAGCAGACCAGAAAGCAGACTTTTGAGACAGAATCTTACTGTGTAGCTCAGACCGGTCTTGAGTTCATAACCTTTCTGCTTCAGCCTGCTGAGTCTGGTCTGTCTAGTGAGTTCCAGACTAGCCTGGTCTGTTAGAGCAGAATGAGACTCAAAACCCAGCAAGGCTGTCAGTGCAACTTAATCGACAGAGTGCTTGCCAGGCACGTGCCACGCCTGTGTATAACCCCGGTGTGGAGGGCCTGCCTACTATAGTCCTCACATCTTTGCAGTGGCAGCAGAAATCCAAGGACATCCTCAGCATTGCGGTGAGAAGGAAGCTACATTAAAAGACAAAACCAAACAGAAAACAAAATGCTCATGTATGACTGATTCTTTAACTGAGCACAATTTCTTCTGCCCGCAATGTGGTTCTATGTCAGTGTCCTAGTGACAAGGTCAATGATCTAAAATCTAACTGTCTCTCCTAAGATAATTTTCAGACTGCCTTTATTAGTATTCAGCATTTTATGGATATAGTAGAGAGTAGGGTGCTAAAATGGAGATCAATCATTTGTAGAGTGCCTGCCTAGCAGCCACAAAGCCCTGGGTTTACTCCCTAGCGCCCCCTAAGGTGGGCTGGAGCCATCTGTCTAGAAAGCTGGCACTCTGAGGGTAGCAGCAGAAAAATCAGAAGTTTAATGTCACAGTGAATTGGTGGCCAAGCTGAGTTACATGAGATCTTCAGACAAATACACATGATCTCCTTCATGCATGATGCAGGTATGGAAGGCAGTTGTGAGCAGACTTTGAGCGTGTTTCTCTCTCTCTTCATAAAGATGATCTAACATTAATCCGGAAGAACAAAATGGTGCTTCTTCAACATTTGACGCCTGTGACACCAATCCTGGATTGCCTCCTAAGTGCCAGGGTCATTACCGAACAGGAGTACGATGCCGTAAAACAGAAACCACACACCTTGCAGGCAAGGACACTGATCGATACTGTATTAGCGAAAGGAAACACCGCAGCGACCTCATTCAGAAACTCCCTGCAGGAAATCGACCCTGGGTTGTACAGAGATATATTTGGTGAGTGCTAGGAAATTATTTGGGGGAACTTTCTAGGTCAATTGCAAACAGGCTCTTATTAATAATTGGAGATTCTTGAAAAGGAGTCAGTCCAATGTATATATTGGAATTCCACAAGATTAAGGGCTTTTGTTGAATTTTTGCTCCAAGTGTAAAGTGTTTGAAATCTGCTGTGTGTGGTAGTGTGTGTTCAGGTGAGCTGGTGAGATCACTCAGCAGGTAAAAGTGCTTGTCCTGTAAGCTATGACCTGAGTTTGATCCCAGAACTGCTCACTTGCCCCATGTGCACTCGCGCTCGCTCTTTCTCTCTCTCTCTCTGTCTTTCTCTCTCTCTCTCTCTCTCTCTCTCTCTCTCTCTCACACACACACACACACACACACACACACAAATAAATAAATAAATAAACAAATAAATAAATATACCTGCAATCATAGCATCCAGGAGGCCAAAGCAGGAGGATAGTGATTTTGATGCCAGCTTGGGTTACAAAATAATTCTGTGTCTCAAATAAACATCAATACTAGATAAATAGAATCTGTAGAATGTAAATAGCAACTCTGATTCCATACTGACGCTTATCCCCTTTCCTTCCCTAGTGCGACAGAACATTAGGAGTCTTCCCACAGATGACATTGCAGGTAATGGCGCTAAGACTTTAAATCTGCAGAAATCATTGTTTTCATTTTCTCTGGATTTTACTAGAGGACAAGCAGATTGCTTAAGGATTGCTTAAAAAATCCTTTTCTTGCCCCAACTAGGATGGCTTGGTGGTAGAGTGCTTATTTAACCTCAGCAAAGTACTGGGTTCAATCCCAGCAGTGCACAAACAAACAAAAAATCCTTTTCTCTTCCCTTACATGGCATCATATGCTGTGTGACCAGCATTTGGAAACTGGAGGTGGGAGGATCAGAGTTTGAAGTCAGGCTATGTTTAAAACAAAATAATATCTCCCTCTTCACAGCTCTACCGATGGAAGAACAGTTGCGGAAACTCCAGGAAGAGAGAACGTGTAAAGTGTGTATGGACCGAGAGGTGTCCCTCGTGTTCATTCCCTGTGGCCATCTGGTCGTGTGCAAAGAATGTGCCCCCTCTCTGAGGAAGTGTCCCATCTGCAGAGGGACTATCAAGGGCACAGTGCGCACATTTCTCTCCTGAACAGGACTGGACTGATGGTCCACGGTTGTGACCCCAGCCAGGAGGAGCAGAAGTTCAATGTCACTCCCAGCTCCATAAGGAACTTGAGGCCGGCCTGGATGACATGAGACACTGCCTCTAAATAGTGTAAAAATGAAAAACATGGGGAAAAAAAACCTTTTGTCTAAACTCAAAGAATGGATTACTTACATAATAATTTTAATTGGTTTCCTTAAAAGTGCTATTTATTCCCAACTCAGAGAACTGTTTTCAGTAAAGTATTTTCATACTATCTGCATCTAAAGCATGTCTGTTTGTATATTCAGATGCCATGAGAGAGGGTTTCATTCTTATTCCCGAAACGCAGGTATTACCTGGAGTCCTGAAATTCTCAGAGAAGATTTACAATGTTGGCATTTATGATTCAGAAACTAGAATCTTCTCAAGTTGCTTTAAGAACTGGGAGCACAGATTTCCATGTGTTTTATGTATAGAAATTCCCGTTATTTATTGGATGACATTTTAGGGATATGGAACTTTTATAAAGAATTCGTGAGGAAAAATTAATAAAGCAATAAAATTAAACTTTTTTAAAATGATGCTGATCAGGTTAATCACACCCAGATTCCTACAATATCTTTTTAGGAATTCTTAAATGTTGGGGCTAAGGAGATGGTGAATCAGGAATGTGCTTGGCACAAAGTCATGAGGATCTGAGTTTGAATCTCCAGTGACACCATAAAAAGTCAGGAGTTGAAGTGAGATTTAATCTTTGGTCTCAGGGTTCCATTGCTGTGAAGAGACACCATGACCAAGGACAACACTTAATTGGAACTGGCTTACAGTTTCAGAGGTTCAGTCCATTATCAAAGCTCCACCCTCACAGTGACACATTTCCTCCAACAAAGCCACACCTCCTAATAGTGTCACTCCCCGAGGGCCCAGCTTTCAAACAAAGCGTCTGTGCGGCCATTCCCATTCAAACCACTACAGCTTCTTCTACAGCACTGGAAATGCATACAGAGCCAGCAGTTGGGTTTTGGCCTTTTGCTTGCTACTGTTCTCTGTTCTTCCTTCCTTCCTTCCTTCCTTCCTTCCTTCCTTCCTTCCTTTCTTTCTTTCTTTTTTAAGATTTAGTGTGTGTGTGTGTGTGTGTGTGTGTGTGTCTGTGTGTGAGTACAGTGTTGCTGTCTTCAGACACACCAGAAGAGGGCATCAGATCCCATTACAAATGGTTGTGAGCCACCATGTGGTTGCTGGGAATTGAACTCAGGACCTGTAGAAGAGCAGTCAGTGCTCTAACCACTGAGCCATCTCTTCAGTCCCGGCACTGTTATTTCTTGCAATGATGTTTCTCCATCCATTCATGAATTTGTCATGGATGGTGGGAGGGGACACAGTGTTCCTTGTTGTCATACATAAAGAAATCTTGAAATCTTGATGACAGTTTACTCAGAGAAATGCCAGAGCAGCTCTTGCTTGAAGGCTGGCCACCCTCAGGTTCAAGGATTTGGGAGCTGATCAAAGGAAGTGTGTGCTCGTGACTGCTACACTCAAAGGAAGTGTGTGCTCGTGACTGTTACACTCAAAGGAAGTGTGTGCTCGTGACTGCTATAATCAAAGGAAGTGTGTGCTCATGACTGTTACACTCAAAGGAAGTGTGTGCTCGTGACTGTTACACTCAAAGGAAGTGTGTGCTCGTGACTGCTACACTCAAAGGAAGTGTGTGCTCGTGACTGTTACACTCAAAGGAAGTGTGTGCTCGTGACTGCTACACTCAAAGGAAGTGTGTGCTCGTGACTGCTACACTCAAAGGAAGTGTGTGCTCGTGACTGTTACACTCAAAGGAAGTGTGTGCTCGTGACTGTTACACTCAAAGGAAGTGTGTGCTCGTGACTGCTACACTCAAAGGAAGTGTGTGCTCGTGACTGTTACACTCAAAGGAAGTGTGTGCTCGTGACTGCTACACTCAAAGGAAGTGTGTGCTCGTGACTGTTACACTCAAAGGAAGTGTGTGCTCGTGACTGCTACACTCAAAGGAAGTGTGTGCTCGTGACTGTTACACTCAAAGGAAGTGTGTGCTCGTGACTGTTACACTCAAAGGAAGTGTGTGCTCGTGACTGCTACACTCAAAGGAAGTGTGTGCTCGTGACTGCTACACTCAAAGGAAGTGTGTGCTCGTGACTGTTACACTCAAAGGAAGTGTGTGCTCGTGACTGCTACACTCAAAGGAAGTGTGTGCTCGTGACTGTTACACTCAAAGGAAGTGTGTGCTCGTGACTGCTACACTCAAAGGAAGTGTGTGCTCGTGACTGTTACACTCAAAGGAAGTGTGTGCTCGTGACTGTTACACTCAAAGGAAGTGTGTGCTCGTGACTGCTACACTCAAAGGAAGTGTGTGCTCGTGACTGTTACACTCAAAGGAAGTGTGTGCTCGTGACTGTTACACTCAAAGGAAGTGTGTGCTCGTGACTGTTACACTCAAAGGAAGTGTGTGCTCGTGACTGCTACACTCAAAGGAAGTGTGTGCTCGTGACTGCTACAATCAAAGGAAGTGTGTGCTCGTGACTGTTACACTCAAAGGAAGTGTGTGCTCGTGACTGTTACACTCAAAGGAAGTGTGTGCTCGTGACTGCTACACTCAAAGGAAGTGTGTGCTCGTGACTGTTACACTCAAAGGAAGTGTGTGCTCGTGACTGTTACACTCAAAGGAAGTGTGTGCTCGTGACTGCTACACTCAAAGGAAGTGTGTGCTCGTGACTGTTACACTCAAAGGAAGTGTGTGCTCGTGACTGCTACACTCAAAGGAAGTGTGTGCTCGTGACTGTTACACTCAAAGGAAGTGTGTGCTCGTGACTGCTACACTCAAAGGAAGTGTGTGCTCGTGACTGTTACACTCAAAGGAAGTGTGTGCTCGTGACTGTTATACTCAAAGGAAGTGTGTGCTCGTGACTGCTACACTCAAAGGAAGTGTGTGCTCGTGACTGCTACACTCAAAGGAAGTGTGTGCTCGTGACTGTTACACTCAAAGGAAGTGTGTGCTCGTGACTGTTACACTCAAAGGAAGTGTGTGCTCGTGACTGTTACACTCAAAGGAAGTGTGTGCTCGTGACTGTTACACTCAAAGGAAGTGTGTGCTCGTGACTGTTACACTCAAAGGAAGTGTGTGCTCGTGACTGTTACACTCAAAGGAAGTGTGTGCTCGTGACTGCTACACTCAAAGGAAGTGTGTGCTCGTGACTGTTACACTCAAAGGAAGTGTGTGCTCGTGACTGTTACACTCAAAGGAAGTGTGTGCTCGTGACTGTTACACTCAAAGGAAGTGTGTGCTCGTGACTGCTACACTCAAAGGAAGTGTGTGCTCGTGACTGCTACAATCAAAGGAAGTGTGTGCTCGTGACTGTTACACTCAAAGGAAGTGTGTGCTCGTGACTGTTACACTCAAAGGAAGTGTGTGCTCGTGACTGCTACACTCAAAGGAAGTGTGTGCTCGTGACTGTTACACTCAAAGGAAGTGTGTGCTCGTGACTGTTACACTCAAAGGAAGTGTGTGCTCGTGACTGCTACACTCAAAGGAAGTGTGTGCTCGTGACTGCTACACTCAAAGGAAGTGTGTGCTCGTGACTGTTACAGCTTCAGTTGTCAAGTCGACACACCTGGGCACACTGAGTCTCAGTGGGAGTGTGGCCTCCATCAGATTGGCCTGTGGGCATATCTGTAAAGCATTTTCTCAGTGGCCACTTAATGTAGGAGTGGCCCAGCCACATGGTCTGGATGGTATAAGCAAGCAGGTTGAGCAAACCTAGGAAGCAAGCCAGGAAGGAAGTATCCTTGATGGCCTCTGCTTCAGTTCCTGTCTCCACATTCCTGCTTTGGCTTCTCTAAATAATAAACTGTAACCTGTATGCAAGATAAACCTTTTCTTCCCCAAATTAGTTTTAGTCGCTGTTTATTACAGCAACAGAGAGCAAAGTAGACCTTGGCAGGGCACTCAAGGAGTTCTGGGTAGACTTGGGGTAGACTGCACAGATAACACGCCAAACAGGAAGTCCTTTGTAGGAGAAGCCCTTTTAGAAACAGCATGGAGCCACAGTTCAGACAGGAGATGATGGGAGAAGTTTCAGAAGAAAACCAGACCTGGGTCTTCCCTCTCTATGTGCACGGGACAACAGCAAGATGGAGGGGCTGGGCCGAGGAACTTCAATGTGGTGTTGGTGATCTGGGTCTGGGTTGGGAGGCTGCAGATTTTTGAGTATCTTACTGAGAATGAAATGGATTGCAAAGTATTTAGAATAATTTATTCAAAGCAAAGCAAGAGGGTATGCCGGAAAGCAATCGTGTCAAGAGTAAGAGTGGACAGTGTGAGTGTGAATACTTAAGGCCCCATTGTTTGGGGCTTTTGTGGGTTTCAACAGAAGAAGGAACTTGGTTGCAAAGGCCATGGTGAGGGTTCCCTATTTTGACTGACAGGATTGGATTATGTAAGCCTTCGCTCACTGCATGTCCCTTCCCATGATGCATCTGATTTTAATCAAATACACATCTAATATAAGAGTAAATAAAGGATTTCCCTTAAAAGTTCCCTTCCTAAGCATGAACCCAGGCCAGTTGGCCCATTTCTCCTATTTTGGGATATCGTTGAATAGAAATGGACATTATCAAGAGGCTGTGAAGAGAACTAAGTCATTTCAGTTGTTTTGAGCAGGTATCTGTGTGGCTTGATGTAAGAGTGAGCACGGAGCTTGCCTCAGGTTGCTAGACACTCTGTTCCAGTAACAGTACACGTACTGCTCAAGCCAAGTGGAGCCCCGGGTTGGTAAGATATCTTTATGCTTGTCCGCCTCAGGAAGGGCAACGATGGTCGTTAGAGCCCCAGCAGTCACGAGGTATTAAACATCAGGAAGGCTCTAAACCGCTAATCTGTCAGAACAAGGCCAAAAGAACAAATGACCGATGGCGAACAGTGCCTTGGAGAACTGTGAGAGAGGCTCCAGGAAAAAGGGCAGAGGGCCTTTTACTCAGGTGCACTTTGTTCCCTGGATTGTTCTGGGACAGGACTCTGTGCCTCCTGTGACAAATATTTATATTCAATTCATAAGACAAGTTTATTCTTGTTGGTTGTTGGGTCACAGCTAAACCCAACTGGTCTGTGCATGTATCATGAATTTCACATGGCCTGCTTTGTTTCCCCAGATATAATCTCTAGTACATGCCAAGCAATTGTGCTTAAATTGGTCAGTTCTGAGAAAGTTCTGGGAAAGGGATGCTCTGTTAATATTTAGTATCACTTACTGACAGTTATTTACATGTTTGTCTGAACTCAAACCACCTTGGAGAATTTCTTTCTCTGTTCTTTTGTGTATAAAGGTACACTGGAACTGAAGTAAGGTTGTCCACAGCATCAGACCATGGTCTCGGCTAATTCTTTTAGGTCCTCAGATCTCAGGTCCAGGGCAGCTGAGAAGTTGACAGTAATCTGAGCAGAGCAATGGGATGTGGAAAAAGTCAAGTCTGGCTTAGGTTAGGTTTTAATCTAGTGATCCCAACCTGGCTGTACAGAATAGAACAAATGCGGCCCTATGAAGCCTCCATACAAGGCTCAGCACAATTAGCAGCTAGGCTTTGAATTCAGTTTTGAAATTAGAATTGCTAAGATTCTAATGCATAGTAAATGATTAACATTTACTATGTTTACCATGCTGTTCTTGTTTGCCCTCTCAGCACTCAGAGGTTTGAAGGTAGTGTAGACTTTGTAATTGGTTCTAGGAAAGCCTGGGGTAGAGTTTGACACCATGTCTCAAAATAACAGAAACACCTAAACAAAACCCTTTCTGCAGTTACGCTGGTTAGGGTTTTTTATGTTTTGTTTTTTGTCTTTGTCAACTTTGTCCTCTGGGAGGACAGTCTCAGTGGTATCTGTTCCTGGACTATATAAAGAAAGGTAGTTGAGCAAGCTGGTGACACTCCTTGGTGGTCTCTGCTTCAGTTCCTGCCTCAGGGCTCCAGCTTTGGTCTCTCTGTGATGGACTGTAACCTAGAAGCCAGCTATCCCCCGCCCCAGTGGCTTTAGGTTGATTTTCTGTTGCTGAGATAAATACCACAGCCTAAAGTCACTGTCAAGTAACAAAAGATGGACCTCCAATTCACAGCGCAGCAGGGCTGGCCTCCGATGTGTGTTCTGCCTGACGCTATACCCCACTGAGTCCGGTGCTTCATGAGTGCCATGTCACTTACAGCCAAGCAAATACTCCACTAATTGAGTTGCATTTCTAGTCCTAGAAAGTTTTTTTTTCAACACAGTATTTATATTGATTCTTTGGGAATTTCATATCATCCAACCTGATCACACCCACTCTCCAGTCATCACTACGTGACTCCCCGCAAAACCCTCCAACTTGTGTTATCTATATACTCACTGGAACTTGTCAAATTCTCAGTGGCCCTGTCCTTTAAATAGAACTGAGCCATTCCCCTCCCGAACCTTCTCTAGAAGCCATCAGCTTGGAGTTGCACTTTAGCATTTTATCACACTTTTTAAAGAGAGTTCTCCTCAACGGCTTCCTGTTTAGGCTGGGGGTAGGGGTTGTCACAGAAGCCCCCATGTCCCTCTTGCTCAACTGTGCATCCACTGTCATCAGTATCACTGCCAGTGTAGCTAGCTGCCTTGCTCTTTATAGCCAGCAGCAGTGTGGATCCTGGAGGTCTGCAAGGACCACCAACACAGCCTCCTGCTGCAACAGGCCGCAGACCCACAGAAGGCTCTTGGAGGCTGCCCTGACCACAGATATTACCATGGCCTCAGGCACCAGGGCAGGCCCTCAAATCAGAGTGGGCCCTAGCAGTACTACAGCCCACAGTCATTGACCTGGTTTCAGGGGGCTACACGGGCCATGGACATCAACACAGACCCACAACCACAGCAGGACCTTGGACCCAGTCATGGCCCTCACTAGAAAGGTTTAATAATGTTTAATTAAGGTTTAAATAATAATTTAAATATTAGTTAAAATTTAAATTAAATTAAAATTTAAAAATTAAATTTAATTTAAATAATAAATTTAAATAATTTAAATAATTTTTAAATAAGGTTTAAAAAAGGTTTAATAATTTCAACATGTGTTTAATAAATATGTGTTTTTTTCTTTTTTTCAGATAGTCATTATTGTATGGAAAATAAATGAAAATTGGGGTAAAGAATTCTGATGCAGCCACATTTTGCAGATTTGTTATGTCTAGGATTCTGTTTGGATTTTTTTTTAACTTAGAATATTTTTAGATATGGGAAACACGTGTTATCTGGGGGCATACTGTCACCTGATCTCCTTAAATCTCAGGCTCTTCCCTCAGCTTTCTTCACGGAGTCTGGTCCTCATACTCCACACCCCCCAGCCCCGTGATAGATATCCCACCTGCCTAGTTTAGCAGAAGTCTGACTTATTTCAGGAAGAGTCTCAACTGCTCGGTGCCCTCCTGACTCCCGGGAACAGATCCAAGACTTATGGACAACGATGGAGCCGCAGTCTGTCTGCCGCCGTCTTCCTTTCGTGCATTCTTTCTGTACTTCTCATCCTCTAACCCTGTGTGCAGCATACAGTCACAGCCACCTCTGCTGTCTGTGGGATTGAAGCCACCGTCTCTTCTCCTTTACAGGGCTTCGTTATGTCTTCCCTTTAATTTGTTAATGTCTCACGTCTTATGCTGGCTTCAGACTCTGTGTGGCCAAGGATGACCTTGACCACCACCTCCCCTGCTTTTAGCTTCTAAGTTCTAGGATCCCAGGCACAGACAGCCTCACTTAGTTGACAGTGAAGACCCATCTTCACGACAGCCTTGGACAAGGTGTCCTAGTCTATTTGCAGGCAGTTAGGGAGTTTTTGGCAAGAGGAGGGTTCCTTTGTTCTCATCCACATATGGTACTCTACTTTGTTCTGAATCCTTTACCTCTCTACCACCCTCCCTTGTGCTGGAAGCCAAGCACACTCAGTCTCAGGAATTCTTCTCAGGAATGCTCTGCTCATTGTATGGCCCCTATTTCCAGGAAAATTAAGCTAGTTACAGCCTCTGGCCTTGGGACACCCAGCCAGTTGTCTGTTCTTATCAGTGTATAAGATTTATGCAGTTTATGGTTTAGGGCTATAGGGAGGGTGGTGGCAGTGATGGATTGATCAGTCCTGGGTCCTGAGTAGCCTTCCTGCCTCCTTGTCTTTATAAGCCGCTGTTTTTAAAAAATAAAGTTTGAGAGCTTGATCAGAACACAGACTTATTCTCCTTTTTTGCACCTCCTGTCCCCCATTCTTTCGCCCCCTCCCAGGTCTCCTCTGAACCCCAGCTGGCTGGGGCACCCTTGTCCTTCCTGCCCTCCTCTTGAAGTCTCTATGCTCTGTAAAGAAGCCACATTCAGGGTAGAGAGATGACTCAGCACACATACACTCATCCCGTAAGCATATAAAATTCTAATTCCTTAGTATGTCTTGTCTATGAACTCTTTTTTCCTATGACAAGAACTTGGAAACACCAGGTGGAGGTCTCACTCTACTGTCTTTATTTTCTTTCTGACTTACTGAGCGGCTTTTTCCCCCAACAACAGTACTAGACAACATTCTATTTGTTTTACATAAAATTTTAAAGGATTTATTTATTTTATGTATATGAATATGCTGTCTTCAGACACACCAGAAGAGGGCATCAGACCCCATTACAGACGGTTGTGAGCCACCATGTGGTTGCTGGGAATTGAACTCAGGACCTCTGGAAGAGCAGTCAGTGCTCTTAACCATTGAGCCATCTCACTAGCCCTGTTTTACATAATTTAAAAAATATGTTGAGACAGATTCATCACCTAGACTTGTCTGGAACTTGCTACAGGGTCAGATTGGTGTAAGACTCAAAGTCCTCCTGTACCAACCTCCCAGCTAGTAGGATTACACATGTGTCCCATTACACCCAGCCTTCTATTTGCTTAATTCTTAAAAATATACAAAACATTACTTTTATAGCTGGTGCATAGGAAACACTTATTCTCATTCAGAAGAGAACAATCTGTTTAAAACTTCACTGAGATATTCTCTGTTGGCCTGTAAGACAGTTCGGTGGGTAAAAGCATTGGCCACAAGTGTGACCAACTGAACACAGGTAGCAGAAGAGAGCTGACCCCTGTAAGAAGTTGTCTTTTCCCCAGCTCCGGGGGAAAAAAAAAAGTTGTCTTTTGATTTCCACATGGCATGTACCTACCCCCCCAAATAAAATTAAAAAGTTAAAAAGGACTGGGGATTTGGCTTAGTTATAGAATGATGCCCTGGTGTTCATAAAGCTCTGAGACCATCCCCAATGCCCAAAAACAAAACAAAACAATTGATTATTGTACAACTAGATGTTTGGTTTCAGACCTGGGGATGAGGGACTGAGGTACATATTTTACATATCAAAGCAGCCCTGGCCTCCAGGTTCTTGAGGCATTCCACAGTCCTTACCTGGCCTACCCTGCCCACAACCTTGAACTTTCCAGCCCAGGGACTGGGCTTCCCTTCCCCAGATGGGGAATATAATACAGACATTTTGGCTCTTTGATTTCCTCCTTTCTTTTCTCTCTCACTGTGCACACTTCCCTCCCACCCCCCACCTTTTAGGCTGGCCTCTATCTAGAAGCCAGCAATCCTCTTACCTAAGTCACTAACCCTGCTTCTTTATTGCTTTTTAAGTCAAATATTTAAATTGATTATATTATGCCGTATCTACGCTATATATCACTAGAACTACTAACATTTGTCTCCTTGTGCTAATGCTGAGCAGACTCTGAGATTTAGCAAGCAGAGAAAGGCATATGACTAAGGACTTGTAGACTTACACTTTTCATTCATTTATACATTTTATGTGTATTTTGCCTGAATGTGATTATGCACTGCATTAACCTGCATGCGGTGCCCATGGAGGCCAGGAGAGGATGCCAAATCCTTTGGAACTTTAGTTGCAAATGTGAACTAGGGTGCAGATATTAGGAATTGAACCAGCGTCTTCTGTAAGAGCAGCCAGTGCTCTTAACTACGATCTCTCCAGCCCCTGGTTTTATTATACAATTTATGCTGTAGAAGTCTTTCCAATCGTGTTTTTCTTCAAATTTGTCTTGAACTGTATACTTTTTTTGTATATAAAGATGAAAATGCAATGGAATATTACTCATTTATCAAAAACAATGACTTTATGAAATTCATAGGCAAATGGATGGAACTAGAAAATATCATCCTGAGTGAGGTAACCCAATCACAGAAAAACACACACACTCATTGATAAGTGGCTATTAGCCCAAATGGTCAAATTACCCTAGATGCACAGAACACATGAAACTCAAGACAGATGAACAAAATGTGAATGCTTCACTCCTTTTTTTTTTTTTTTTTTTTGGTTCTTTTTTTCGGAGCTGGGGATTGAACCCAGGGCCTTGCGCTTCCTAGGCAAGCGCTCTACCACTGAGCTAAATCCCCAACCCCCACTCCTTCTTTAAAAGGGGAACAAGAATACCCTTGGGAGGGAATAGGGAGGCAAAGTTAAGAACAGAGGCAGAAGGAACACGCATTCAGAGCCTGCCCCACATGTGGCCCATACTTACACAGCCATCCAATTAGACAAGATGGATGAAGCAAAGAAGTGCAGGCCGACAGGAGCCGGATGTAGATCTCTCCTGAGAGACACACAGCCAGAATACAGCAAATACAGAGGCGAATGCCAGCAGCAAACCACTGAACTGAGAACAGGACCCCCATTGAAGGAATCAAAGAAAGAACCGGAAGAGTTGAAGGGGCTCGAGACCCCATATGTACAACAATGCCAAGCAACCAGAGCTTCCAGGGACTAAGCCACTACCTAAAGACTATACATGGACTGACCCTGGACTCTGACCTCATAGGTAGCAATGAATATCCTAGTAAGAGCACCAGTGGAAGGGGAAGCCCTGGGTCCTGCTAAGACTGAACCCCCAGTGAACTAGACTGTTGGGGGGAGGGCAGCAATGGGGGGAGGATGGGGAGGGGAACACCCTTAAAGAAGGGGAGGGGAGGGGCTAGGGGGATGTTGGCCCGGAAACCGAGAAAGGGAATAACACCCGAAATGTAAATAAGAAATACTCAAGTTAATAAAAAAAAATAATTAAAAAAGATGAAAATGTCATGATAACCACCTTAAATATACATTTTTCGAAATTACTAAATTCTACATGGGCAATAGGGAAAGTTTTAGTTGAATAAGTGGTCAACAAAATAAACAACTGGACGCCAAGTTTATACAATATTAAGAGAGAAGTAGTAATAAGTTCCAAAACTTCTGAGTTTGGGGCATTGAAAATTTCCTAAATACTGACTATACAATTGACTATTGGTCAGGACAAGAACTGAAAGTGATGTCAGTTTATTCTTGAATTTAATGTGCACAGGTCTTGCACACACATTAGGAATGTTTTCTGTAACTTTCCGAGAAGCAGTGACTTGAACAAAGCATTGGGACCATGTTGGAAGTTTAGTCACTTGGGAACCTTGGCTCGTCTTTTCTCTGTATCACAAACTGTTAAGAATACTTTCTTTTAACCATCAGCATTTAGAACAGAAGACCGCCTGTTCTATGACTGACCGACTTACAGGCAGAAATGACGGGGAAAGAAATGGGAAACGGTTCAGGGTCCCGGAATTCCCCTGGCAGCTTAATTTAGTGGTCTGTTATTTCTAAGTTTTTAAAATGTTTGCCTCTGGAGTTCCCCCGGGAGAGAAGATCTTATTTCATTGGTTAAGGCCGTCAGGTCCAAAGTAAATTAAACCGTAGAAATCTCTGGTAGAAGCCTACATTTCCAATCAGCACGCAGGAAGCTGAGGTAGGATGCTAAATCCTTGGCTAGCTTCAGTCCTACAGTAAAATCCTTTCTTAAACAAACAAACAAACAAACAAACAAACAAACAAACAAAAACCGGCCAAAAGCATCCCCCACCCAACTAACCATAACAAAGCACAAAAGCCAGGGAGGGCTAGGGGGCAAAAGTACGGAAAGTCCTTCCCTTCACGCTGTTTGGAAGCACTTTCTGTGTGGGAAGGGCAGCGGAGGGTGGGGGGGGGGGGGGAGACAGATATGAGTCGAGGTTCTATTTTACCAGTTCAAAAAAATCTCATCACAGATATATAGTGCACTTTAACCGTACACTCCCCCATTATACTGTTGACCCTCCTAAGCCTTCCTCCAGACTAGTCCCCAGCTTCTTATCTTTTTGCTTATGGCCTGCTGGACTTAATTTGGGTCGCCTGCAAGAGCTTCTTTCAATAATAATAATTTTAAAATGCATAACTGCCTCCCCGCCCCAAAGGGTCTGTTAGTTAACCTGGGTGTGGTAGCCACGGCTGGATGTGAACTTCAAGGATTCGAGGTGAGCGCCACCATGCCGGCCAGAGGAGCCCATCTGTCAAAAATGTTAAAAGCTCATCTTACAAAAACACAAGTTATACTTAATGTTCATGTACACGAGTGCATTCCGTTTTCCCAGGCGTTTTGAGGCCAGTTCACGAGCCTGAGTCACTTTAGCTACGCGACCACGTTTGCCTTAGTGCCTGTCTCTAGGACCCTGGAGGGAAAACGCCCACCGGGCTTTTACAGGATTTCCCAACCTACGAGCCGCGGCTCACGGTTGCCGCCCTTAAAGGTGCACTGCAGGTTAAAACACACGGTATCAAAGCCCGGAACAGCCAGCAGAGGCAGGCAGGCTGGGAGGGAGGGACACTCGCGAAGGCCTAGCCTTGTTAGTCCCCGGCCCTGGGAAGGCGTAGCTCCAAATCCCGAGTACGCATGCGCGAGCGCAGGCGCACAGTCCCGCCCCTCCGTCCATCATTGCGACGTGCGCCCGCTGACGTCACCGCACGTCACCTTAACGTCTTACTGGCCGCGGGGGTTTTTGGGAAGACGGCGGGTCAACAGTCAGGCGCTGCGGCTTTCCGGACGCGGGAGGCCCGGCTCTGCGGTGAGTGCGGCTTCCTTCTGCAGGTCGCCGAGCATGGCTCTCCACCGCTGGGTGGGCGAGCGAGCCTCCTTCGGCCCCGAAAGCAGTTCGGCCGGCGTTGTAAGAACTCCTGTGTTCTCAGGGCCGCCCGACTCCCGCTCGCTGCCCCAGTCCTTGCTTGGTCTTGGACTTGTATTACAGTTTTGCTTTCTTTTCCTTTCGGTTTATTTTTTTTTTATCAGCCCAGGCTGGTCTCGAACTTGCGGCAGTTATCCTGCCTCAGTCTCCTAGGTGCACCACCTCGGCTGTCACTTAAGATTTTCTGCAGGGTTTTAAGCTGTAAGCATTTCTTTAATGCCTTTAAACCAAGACAGTTGTGCGGCCGGGGGATGACAGTTGTCACATCGGTTACTACTTGCGTCCAGTAGTCGTGTGAGACGTTTGGTTTAACTGGGAAAGGTCTTCTGTGTTTTTGTCTTTCCAATCTAACTGTCGCCCTCCTGCAGTGGGTATACAGCAGGGTCGATTGAGTGCTTGCTGGAGTTGTAACACCACTGTAGTTAAGCCACGCGTGCAGTGGTAGCCTTGTTTCAGGCCTCTGTGTTATGGGCATTTGTACTCTTTTGGTTTTGAGACGCTGTCTGTGGTAGTTGCTTTGGAATTGTTAGGGAATGGTTGTCCTTCACGGATTCCGTTAATGAGCTCTTCCCGGTGCCTTTATTGTGGCCAATTAAGTCCTGGCTAGTTCAACTGTTCTGTCTAGCAGGAGCATCTCATTCTTCCTACCTCCATCTTCCAAGTGTTGAGATTAAGATTGCAGGCATGCCTCGGGAATCCTCAGGAAATACTTATATTTTAATATAAAATATCTATTATATTGTTTATTTTATATTGTATTTATGTATTATATCCACATATTTATGTGTATGAATATATTTTATAATACATTATTTGTATTTATATTTTAATTTATAGTTTTAATATAATATAAAATATATAATTTTTTTCTTGTGATTAAACCTAGGGTCCTTTACCTGCAAGGCAAATATAGCAACAGTCCTTCAGACCCATGTTTTCACTATTAACAGGTGCCTTTTGTCTCCAGTCAAGTGCTAGATCAAAATAGCTTTAAATCAGAAATCAAAAGGAGCCTGTTGGTAGCCTGTTCCTATTACTTGGGAGGCTGAGGCAGGAGAATTCCAAGTTTTAAAACCAGTTTGGGTTACATTGACTTTCTAGCCAGCCTAGGCTGCTGAATAAGACTCTGTCCCTTAAAAAATGTTCATTAAGTATGGTGCATTTTTGTCTAATAGTAAATAAAAAATACATAAAATGAACAAACTTGAAATCAGGGACCAATTTTTGTCAAATGGAAATGTGCATTTGTTTTCAGTTTTGCTTGTTAAACAATACAGCGCTGTGCACTTTAAAGACAGGCATAGTTAGTACTTCAGGAGTACTTTCGCAGTGTGTGCCTTGATTTGGAGCCTTTCTAAGTAGACTTGGGAGAGGAACTGCTGTAGTTGGATGTGTTATCTAGAATGGCCGTTTTTAGACATTATTGAATAAATTGAGGAGGACAATTCTGTGCAATTAGTTTTCAAAAATATCTTTTTTTCTTTCAGATTTATAGCCCTCAAGAGCCTTTATGTTCTCCCATGTTCCCATAGAAATAAGCCCAGACATGAAGATCTGAACATTTTTATAAGAAGATGCAGTTTGCTTGGAGTACACATACACAATGAATAGTTACATAAAATCCTGAGTTTTCGAAAAGAAGACGAGTATGGTACATTTGTGCAGCAGAAAAGCCGTGGTGAAACAGGGTTCTTGTATTTGTGATAACAGAAGAAAGCCATGTCTCCAATTGACTCATTCTTAATTATAATAGACTTATAGTGAATTGGGCCTTAAACACTGGCAGACTTTATAAAATGCAGTCTAAGATTATGTACAAAATACTGTCTGTTGACCAGATGTATTAAAATGATAGACACAGAATTAAGGTGGTGATATATGAGATTTATATAACAATGAGAGAGTAATAGTTTATGCTTTAAGCACTGTTTATTTATAACAAATCCTGTAGTCTTAGTAGAGCTGTGCTGACTTCCCTGGAAGTTATGCAGTTGATGTAACCCACTTTAGAGAGTCCTGTGATAATGATGAGCTGTATGACATTAGTTCTGAGGAAATACAGGATGCAGACTTCAGGTCCTTTCCTTTGCTAGGAAAAGAAGTAGTTCAGACATCAGATTTAAGTCCTTAAAGGGAAAAGAGCCCGCATATATACAGTCAGCAGTTGCCCTATAACTAATAACGAGAAGTAGGTTTTGGGTCTATAGCTCTCGGGTTACCCAGAAGAGTTCATGTGATTTCCCAGAGAGTCCCGAGCAGTGTCTTGTCATATGAGACAGATTTGTCCTGTGAGTGTGAACTCATCAGTTCAGTCAGAAGACCGTGAATGTGTCCAGTTAGCTGTCTGCTGTCTCATTCCCGTCTATGGTAGAGATCTTGTGTGAAGTAGTGAGGAGCTTCATATGGAAGTTTAAGCTGCCAGAAATACTATTACTATTCCTGCACAGAACTCTCCCAGAGACTTGTCCAGGGTGCCTTACCCCAGTAAACTAACGGTATAATGGAGAATAGCACAGTCTTGTCAAATTGGACAAAAGAAAACAAAGAAAAAATGAAGTATGACTTTTCATGTGAACTCTACAGAATGTCCACATACTCAGCTTTTCCCAGGGGAGTTCCTGTCTCAGAGAGGAGTCTGGCTCGTGCTGGCTTTTACTACACAGGTGTCAATGATAAGGTCAAGTGCTTCTGCTGTGGCCTGATGCTGGACAACTGGAAACAAGGGGACAGTCCCACTGAGAAGCACAGACAGTTCTATCCCAGCTGCAGCTTTGTGCAGACTTTGCTTTCAGGCGGTCTGCAGTCTGCAGCTAAGAACACGTCTCCTGCGAAAAGTAGATTTGCACACTCGCTACCTCTGGAACAAGGTGGCATTCATTCCAGCCTGCCCTCAAACCCTCTCAATTCTAGAGCAGTGGAAGACTTCTCGTTGAGGATGAATCCCTGCAGCTATGCCATGAGTACAGAAGAGGCCAGGTTTCTTTCTTACAGTATGTGGCCATTAAGTTTTCTGTCCCCAGCAGAGCTGGCCAAAGCAGGCTTCTACTACACAGGGCCTGGAGACAGGGTGGCCTGTTTTGCCTGTGGTGGGAAACTGAGCAACTGGGAACCGAACGATGATCCTCTGTCAGAGCACAGGAGACATTTTCCCCACTGTCCATTTCTGGAAAATACTTCAGAAACGCAGAGGTTTAGTGTATCCAATCTCAGTATGCAGACACACTCTGCTCGGATGAGTACGTTTCTGTACTGGCCATCGAGTGTTCTTGTTCAGCCTGAGCAGCTTGCAAGTGCTGGATTTTATTATGTGGATCACAATGATGATGTCAAATGCTTTTGTTGTGATGGTGGCTTGAGATGTTGGGAACCCGGAGATGACCCCTGGATAGAACATGCCAAATGGTTTCCAAGGTAATTGGTTCTTTTTGTTTGTTTTCAAGACTGGGTTTCTCAGCGTAGCTTTGGAACTCACTCTGCAGACCAGTCTGGACTTGAACTCAGAGAGATCTACCTGCTTCTGCCTCCTGAGTGCTGGGATTAAAGGTCTGTACCACCACTGCCAGGCTTGGTAATTGGTTCTTAAAAACTTTTAAAATTTGTTTATTATTGTGGTATGGAGGATTGAACCCAGGGCTTCACATCTGGTTGACAAATTCTCTTGCTTACATCCCTAACCTCTTAATTTTTATTATTGCTTAGAATAAATTTAAGAGCACAGTTGTTAGTGAAATAAAATTGGAATTTTTGTATTTGACACTGATCAGCTATGTGCAGTTGGACCTCATTTTTAAAATGAATGGACTGTTAGGTGTTTTTGTTATGTTAAAATACACATAAAGTTTACTAATTTAGCCATCTGAAATGTATTCTTCTGTGGTGTAAAGGACACGAGTACTGTTTTAGAGTCACCCCCAGAGCCCTCATCCTCTCCAGATGAAACATCCTCTACACTTGCACACACCCCCGGCACCGACCCTTCTGCCTGCTATATCTGAACCTTCCTACTCTAGGTACTACATCCACAACGTATATAAGTGGGAGTATACAGTAAAGAGAGCTTGGACCCCTGCATGCCGTCCATGGTAATGAGGAATTGTTGGACTCTTTGAGGGAGTTACAGGGACCTTTCACTTCTGTATGGTCCATGATGAACAGGAATTTTGATTTAATTATTTATATTGGATCAATACATTGTTAAACAGTAAATAGTTATATGATGGGCCAGGTAATGCACCCACGTCCACATGCCTTTAATCTCAGCCACTGGGAGCAGAGGCATGCATTCTACTTAGCAAGTTCAGGTCAGCTAGGAGAGTATAGTGAGACCCTGTCTCCAAAATAAAATTATCATGAACTATGATCAAAATTTTTGTATGTCAGGTCCAATGTAGTGTTAACATTCAGGAGTCTGATACAACTTTTGAAACCAACTTGGATTACTTAGAACCGTCTCAAAAACCAAAACAAAAAGATAGATTTTGATTCCTTTCTTTTGTTGTTCTGAAAACTGATATATTTAATTTACTTAAAAGTGTTAATTTTGTCTAGATGTGGTGGCACACAGTTTGGAGGCTGAAGCAGTTGTCCAGTCAACATTAACTTGGGCCACATTGTGAACCCCAGACCAACTCAGGTGGCAAGACTGTCTGAAAAAGCAATAAGCAAAAAAATTATTGGGCAGGAAAAAAACGGATCAATTGGTAGTGGAGGTCAAAGAACAGCTCTCCTTCCACCGTGTGGGTTCTGCGGGTAGAATGCCGGACATCAGGATGCTGTTTATTTTAAGTCTTCTGTTAATGCAACAAATTTGGCAAGTGATTTCAGAATGTTGTAAGCCTCATTGGAATTTGGTTTTTAAGAACATGTTTGGAAAACCAATCAACATGCTCTCCATAATATTGTGCTAGTATGAATTTAGTCTTCATTGTTGAGAACAAAAACAGTACAGGAAAGCACACTGCCTCCAGTCGGCCTTGTAGCATCCAGGAATTCTCAGACTAAAATGTCAGACATTGGAACCCTGGAAAAAGTTCAAGGTTGCTAATGTCTTGAATTTGGATTGAAATGTCAGAATTTGAAATGACTTAATCATTTAGGTGGGACTTACATGTTATAATTTGAAGTTTAACTGTTACAGCTAAAATACAAACACATTTTAAATTCTGTTTGAATTGTTATACTTTGTAAAACAAAAATTTCTTCACTCTTTGTTTTAAATAGTTAACTAAGGGAAACTTAATATTTTTTGTCAGTGCAGCTCTGAACAGGTTTTAGCTGTGACTATCTTTGATCTGGGTAAAGACGAACTGTATGTAACAGATGATCATCACTAGATTTTAATATATACAGTTCACCTATTTATCAAATACTTTGGTGCTTCCTAAGTAATATTTTACGTGCCAGGGATTATAATCTGTTCTGAAACAAGTGTGGAGTAATCAGGACTTACTGTACTATATGTCTTTATTATCTTGCTGGTTTAGTTTTTGTTAACTTGACCCAAAATGGGGTCACTTGGGAGAGGGAACCTCAGTTGAATTGCCTCCATCAGCTCTTAAAGCAGTCTGTTCCTCTGCTAATGATTTCATTTGCATACAAAAACTCTGCCTCCTCCCTCCCTCCCTCCCTCCCTCCTTCCTCCCTCCCTCCCTCCCTCCCTCCCTCCCTTCCTTCCCTCCTCCCTCCCTCCCTCCCTCCTTTCCTCCCTCCCTTCCTTCCTTCCTCTCTCCCTTCCTCCCTCCCTCCCTCCCTCCCTCCCTTCCTTCCTCCCTCCCTTCCTTCCTCCCTCCCTCCCTTCCTTCCTCCCTCCCTCCCTTCCTCCCTTCCTCCCTCCCTCCCTTCCTCCCTCCCTTCCTCCCTTCCTCTCTCCCTTCCTCCCTCCCTCCCTCCCTCCCTTCCTTCCTCCCTCCCTCCCTTCCTCCCTTCCTTCCTCCCTCCCTCCCTTCCTCCCTTCCTCCCTCCCTCCCTCCCTCCCTTCCTGACAGGTCCTGGCTTTGATGTTCCTGTATCTTTTAAGGTTGTAACCGTTGTTTATTTTTCATTATAGCTATAGCTGCTTTACTAGGACAGTTGTAACCATAGTTACAGCTACAGTTCTGCACTGTGCTGGGGTAGAACTAAAGATTGAATCTGGGCCGCAGTGTTTTCTTTTAACCTTTGAGTTGTTAGAGTTGAATGATTTACATTCTGCCCTTACAGTCTAGAGCAGTCTTAAGGTGATTACATATTTGTCTTCACCTGTGTATTTTTACTCTTATGCTCTTGAGAGTTCCTTATTGTATTCCTTCATTGTAAGCTTGCATTATCTGTCTTGTTCTCTTGAAACTCACCAAGCTCCCTGAAGATGAGTATTATTAATTGCTTATCTAGCAGAACCTTTCTTCTTGGATCTTGGGAAATTATTTTGTTCCTTTATTGTTTAGATTTTTTTCTTTGTTTTCTAAGTTCTTTCTAACTCTGCTTAGATTTTGTAAGACCTTTAACTATGGGTGGGTGTAGGGGTTTGGGCTTGTCCTAGGGTATGGCCGACTGACTCTATGGGAAGTCCTGAGCTGCAGCAGCTCTATTATCTGAAGTCATTGTCAGTGAAGTTTCTCAGTGTGGAGGCAGCAACAAAGCTTTTGTGGCAAGGCTGAAATCTCTTTCTTGTGGAAAACATCCTGGCAGGGGACCTTATGTTGATTCCTATTTTGGCTTGTGAATGTTCTCACGATGGTGGGGCAGTGGCACTGGTCTATGTGGAGGGGGTTGGAGGGGAGCTCTCACTGACTGCCATTCTGTGCTACTGCTAGTGTCTAAGATAAGGACAATTGAGCCGCTGGAGTGGATCCTGGAGCACTGGTGTATACAGATCAGTCGTAGGGCTGGGGCTTAAAGAGGATAGGAGCAGAATGGCTATAGGTGAGCTCTGGGGTACGGAGCACTTGTTAGGGAGTAAGGTGGTTCCTTTCTAAAGGAGAGGCATGGCAACATCTGCTTCCAGAGTTCCTTATCAGTGTAGTTGTGGGAACTGGCTGACCTGTGCAGAGGAGGTTCTGAGTTCAGTGCCAGTGCACACTAGAGAGGCCTCAGGAGATCTGTGATTATCTCAAGGCTGGGTTTTTCACCAAAGCAGGCCCTTAGAGCCATGGTGGTGTCTACCAAACTGTTGATAGAAACTCTGGTCCTCCTTTTTTTTTTTTTTTAAAGATTTATTCATTTATTATATATAAGTACACTGTAGCTGTCTTCAGATACACCAGAAGAGGGCATCGGATCTCTTTACAGATGGTTGTGAGCCACCATGTGGTTGCTGGGAATTGAACTCAGGACCTCTGGAAGAGCAAGCAGTCAGTGCTCTTAACCACTGAGCCATCTCTCCAGCCCTCTGGTCCTCCTTTGAGCCCACATGTTTCCAGCCTTCTCCGTAAGCCTGTCCTCCCCAGTGACTCCTCTTCCTCCCTTTTTCTATGTGTGTGTGTGTGTGTGTGTGTGTGTGTGTGTGTGTGTGTGTGTGTGTGTGTGTGTGTGATCCCCACATTTTTTTCTTTATTTTATGTGAATAGGAGCCTTTTCTGGGCTTTCCTGGGCTGTTTGTTTAGTCATGGTTTGCCACAGAGGTTAAAGGACCTTTTAGTTTGCCCTATTGTCGATAGCTTTCTTACAAACTCCTTTAATATGTGGTTTATATTTGTTAATCCCACCGAATGACAGTGAAGACCATTACCCAGATTCTTTTGTCAAATTAAGCAAGCTTTATTTTCTCAGTGTTATCTCCTAAAGTGGGATTTGGAATAACTTTCTAAAGTAGCATTTGAAAAAATATTGAACACAGGAGAAGGTACGGTTTATATAGACAAAACAACAACAACAAACATACACAACTAGGAGGTTTTCAAGAGTTGGGAAATTTCCAGAGGCGTTCTGATTATGTAGGAACTTGGCAGAACATTTTAAAATTGTTTGGAAGAACATCTTATCAGGGTATATTCAATGTGTGACTCAAATTCCATAGCATGGGGAACATGTTAAATTCCAGAAACAGGTTAAAGCAGGTCAATTTGAAATTTTCAGCGAAAGGAAATGAACTTGTTCTGACCTTACAACAAAATGGCTTCCATTCTTAAGATGGAGTCAGGCTGGCCCATTAAGTATTTTCACTTCTTTAGGTTTTAATCTTTACTTATGTGTATGTGTCTGTCTGAATGTTTTCCATGTGAGTGCAGGTACCAGAGGAGCGCATAAAAAATCCTAGAGCTGGTGTTCCAAGCCGTTGAGAGCTACGTCACATAGATGCTGGAAACCAGCTCAGGCTCCCTGGAAGGGCGGCAGCAGGTGCTTAACCACGGAACGGTCTCCACAGGGCAGCTTTTCATTTCTTCAACAGAATCTTTTGAAGAGCAAATGCCTTTAATTTTGATGATGACATTTTATCAGTTTTATCTTTTATGGATTATGGTTTTGGTCCTTGTATAAAAGTTCTGTTTTTGAATATTAACCCCCGTGCTTCAGAATGCTAAGCAGAGGTTCTGTATCTGAGCTCCAGGCTCCTTTGCTTTAGATTTATTTTTACTGTATTTACTGACATACATGTCTGAGTTAGGTCTACTATTGCTATGATGAAACACATGGCCAAAGCAACTTAGGTCAAAGCAAATAAAGGATTTATTTATTTTATTTTCACAGTTCACCATAAAAGTCAGGGCAGGCACTCAAGCAGGCTGGAACATGGACGCAGGAGCTGATGCAGAGGCCATAGGAGTGCTGCTGAGCTGGTTTGCTCCCATGGCTTGCTTAGCCTGCTTTCTTATAGCATTTAGGACCACCAGCCCAAGGCTGTTCCCACTCACAGTGGACTGGGGACATTATATTAAGTCACTAATTATAAAAAATGCTGTACAACTGGATTTTAGGGAGGCATTTTTCAATTGACGTTCCTTCCTCTCAGATGATTTTAGCTTATGTCAAGTTGACAAAACTATCTGTCACAGTGTGTGACTGCATGTGGGAATGTGCACACGAGTGTAGGCCCAAGAAGGCCAGAAACACTGAGTCCCCTGGAGCTAGAGGTCCAGAGGTTGTGAGCTTCCTGAGCTAGGAACTGATCTCTGGTGCTCTGTTAAGAGCAACTTGAGCATTGAGCTCTCTCTCCAGCCTTCCTGTCTAGATGAACATTCTGACGTAAGGAAGGACAAAAGGTCTTTTCTTACATTTCAGGATAAAGTTCATCCTTAGTTTATTTTTGCATGTAGCATAAGTCATGGGTTTGTGCTTTAAAAAGAAAATTTGCATGTAGACATCCAGTTGTTCAGCATTTTTTCTAAAGTGAGTAGAATGGAGGTAGATGTTACATGAACTTCCTCCAAGAAGTCTTGGTAGGTGAAATCTGTGAGAAACATGGCCACATAGGTGGAGAAATAACTTGACTATTGGTTTCCTGGATGGAGTGTGGGGTATTGAACTCTGGAGCAGGATTGGGTTTTACTATGTTATGAACAATGAAAATGTTAATGGATAATGACTAATAGGTTTTGAAATCTTGTTAAGCATGAAAAAGACAATGTTTATAACACTGTGTTTCACATGACAACTTTTGCTCCTTTCTAAGTGCACAATGTCCCCTCCCTTTTGTTTTGTATAAGTGGGATGAGACAGCAAAACAGTGGAATGCACCAACAGCTAGGAGTGTGTGTGTGAGAGTTTGGTTTCTGGTAGAAACATGTCTGCTGGGTTGTGATATAAACGCTTTTTTGGTGGGTATAATGAAGAGAAAGCCAGTCATCTAGAATAATCGTTTATTTTTGATATGAAATACTTTTAAAATAGTTTTTGTTTCACATTTTAGGTGTGAGTTCTTGATACGGATGAAGGGTCAGGAGTTTGTTGATGAGATTCAAGCTAGATATCCTCATCTTCTTGAGCAGGTAAACTGATTTTAAAATTTACATGAGAGCTGGGAAGGTGGCTCATTTAGGAAAGTTCTTACTGCTGTATGAGGCCCTGAATTCAGATCCCAGCAGCACATACGAAGCTGGGTGTACCAGCATATATCAGTAACCCAAGGGTGTTGGAAACCGGTGAGCCCTTGGAGGTCACTGGCAGGTAATCTGGCCAGATAACTCAGTGAGTTCCAGGTTGAATGAGACAGATCTTGTCTTAAAAAAGACACTCGTGTCTACCTTTGTCTACCCATGTTTGCACACATAGGTGCATATACCCATATGAACAGGTTCATATACTCTCTACACATACAAATAAAGTATAGCATTGAATTATACTATGAAGTAATAATTACAGAAATCTTTGAAGTGATGTTTATTTTTATTTTATTTATATAATTTTGAGGCAAAATTGAGTTTACAATTTTTTTATAGCATTTTAGGCACTGTACTTAAGGAAAAAGAGCTGGAGTTCAAGTCCCTTGGCATGGGCCACAGTAATGGCATCCTTGACAGTTTTGTTGTTAGCTTGCTGTTCAGGGGTCTTTCTTTATAAATGTTGTCTTTTCCTTTTCCTTTAAAAAAACTTATATCCTGCCACTGTACAGAGGTTTTTTGTTTTTTGGTTTTTTTTGTTTTTTTTTTAAACTGGGGTTAAAGAGGTAACTTCAATGTCTCTTTAGTCTCTTCCATAAAAAAAAAAAAAAATCCAAAATCAAAATCTTGTTAGGAGTTAAGACCTTTGAAGAGTTACTCAAACGAACTGTCACTTTCCCGATGGAGGGAGGCGGCATTGCTGCTCTCCTGCTCTCTAACATAGCAGCCACACTGTGGTTGTCACTTGGATGCAGATAACAGTGTAAGCACAGTGGTACAAAACAAAGTAAAGTATATGTGTGCATTTATTTTAGAGTTTTGGGACAGGGTTTCTTGTAGCTGAGGCCTGCCTTGAACTCCTGATCTTGTCTCAGACTCCTAAGTGCTGAAATTACAGGAGTATGCTAGCATACCCGGAGTTTCCAAAAGGATGTGTGCATTTGCTTAAATGTCTGTTTGCTGGGCTGCGGTGGCTCACTCCAGTAATCCCGGTACTTGGAAAGCTGAGGCAGGAAGGTTTCCCTGAGTGGTCGGTAAGCTCAGCAGCAGAGTTAAGGGCCTGTCTTACAAGGCAGATCCCCGAGTGCTGTCTAGACGGTGTGACATTTCTGGTTTACCTACTGAGTGTTCTCTTCTCTCATAGCTGTTGTCCACTTCAGACACCTCAGAAGAAGAAAATGCTGACCCTCCAGGTAAGTAGGAAAATTGTTTAAATACAACTGTGAATTTTTGTAAGAACGTTAAGAATGAAAGTATATTAGAGAAAGGGGTGGTGGTACTTTTAAAGTCATAGGGGAAATTTTGGGACGTTAACTAGAAAATGTATTGTTTCTGCTGAGATTCACGACTTTAATATATATTATTATATAAAGAGCTGACATATGAAGTGATGAGACACATGCAGAAAACAAAAGCTTGAGGTGTACCAAATGAAAGCTTTACCTCCAGAGAGAAAGTCACTTTGCCTAGAATGTGTTAGAAGAGGCTGGCCTGCAGGTGATTGATGGTGGGGCTGGAGATAGAATAAGGATGCAATGCAAGGTCTGCATGAGAGCTGGATATAACCAGATCTTAGTAGTTCCGGGTGCGTGCGTGCGTGCGTGCGTGCGATCTACATGTGTTATGGTTAAATAACTGTCACTTTAAGTGCTGATCATTTCAGAAGGGGAGAGCTGGTTCTGGCTCACCGTTTGAAGAGAGGCGTTGGCAGCTCTGCAGCCAGTACAGAGAAAGATGACCAAGATCTAGAAAAGTTATAGAAACCTTCACTGCAGAGTAGATAGGGCCTTGGTCATGGAAGCTGTGCTCAGTGGGTAAGACACTGGGTCATGTGTGAGAGGAAGGAGAACCTGAGTATGTGGTAAGTGCCCGTGTAAGGAGCTGACAGGGTGAGGTAGTGGCTCTCTCACTCAGTGTTTATGTAAGCTAGAGCCAGAGCCTCGTGTGTGCTTGGCACTCGTACGCCATCCATGCTGTGCTGCGCTGTACATCATCTGGCCTCTTAAATTACTTGCTTTCCTTTTCCTTATAAAGCCACTTTGCCCATCTTCAGAATGATTGTTGCACATTTTCTTTCTTCATTGATTGCTGTTTAATTTCCAAAATTATTTTTAAAAGAATGTATAAGAGATTGTGTACATGCATGTATGTATAGTGTATGTGTATATTTACACATGTAGAGATCAGATGACAACTTCAGGAATCGGTTTTCTCTTTTATGTGGGTTTTGAGGATCAAGTTCTGGCTTGCCTGAGGAAGTGCTTTCCCGTGTGAGCCATCTTCCCACAGCTTTCCCTATTCATGTGATGTCGGCGGCACAGAGAAAGTAGAAGAGTGGTGAGAACGCCTTTCTCTTAGAACCAGTTGTCTCTGTTACTCTGTCCTCCTTTCTTCTTAGTTTTCCCCCTTTCTTTTCTTCATTTTTGATACAGGGTCTCATACTATGCCTGTAGCTGGCTTTGAACTTCGGATCTCCTGGTCTTAGGCTCTGAGTGCTGTATTACAGGTTTATGCCACCTCACCTGGCTTTGTCCACTGGATTATGTCCCCTCCTGCTAATCTGTAAATGTTGTTTGGATAATGGCAAAGGTCACTGGAAACTGCTGGAGTAAATCTTTCTTACCCGGTAGCTGGCATTTGACAGACACAGTTGTTACTTTCTGCAACATCTCCGGACACATTTTTAGCTGGCCCTGAACTTGGGATGCTACTGTCGTCATTCCCGCAGGGCTGGGATGATGAGCACTGCAGCACACTGAACTTCTGTCCCCAACACACCTGCTTTGGGTGGCTCCCCTGACGCCACTCCTTGAGGTTTGTTCATGTTTGCTAGGATGATTTTGAACAGTTTCCTCTGTTGGCTCCTTTTTCATATTGCTAAGTGAAAGACTACTAAATGCAGTGTACTTTATGCTCAGGACAGATGCAGTCCAGGCTGGAATGTTCATTACCTGTGTAAGTCTTAAGAGGTGCTTCCATTTCTGGTGACAAGAGCTCTCTCGGTGACTGTGTCAAAGCGTGAGGTGTCTGCTTCATTGAGATGTTCTTCTCTGCCCTTCCTCATCTCAGTTCCTGACACCCAGCTGCGTTACTTCCTGAGGAGTCTGTTCCGCCGTCACAGAGTCCTGATACTTAGTCTACCCACTGCCAACCGTAGGCCATGCTACCCCGGTCGGTCTGTCCTGTACTTCTTCCTGATCCCCTGTCCATCTCTGCAGCATCTCCAGTCACCTCTGGAACAGCCCTCTGCTCAGGATCCTCCTGCAGTATTGTGGCAAGCTTAGGGTGATGGAAGGCACTCCTTACAAAGCTGTCTACCATGGCCGCTATCCCTGCTGCCTGCCACCATCTTTACTTCTTGACTGTGTTAAGCTTCTGTGCTGCTTAAGGCTTGCCTTGCTGTTCTCATTCAGTCGTTCCTGTTGCTGCTTTGTCATTTCAGTTTTAGGGTCTTATTTATTTTTAAATGTTACTTTCTGGATGAGGTGTTGAGGATCAAGGCTGTCTTTAGTATTTCTTCAGACATACTTTTGATCACAGTGGCTCTCTACACACTTTTGTGTGTTTATTGTATGTTTCCAGTAGACGGCAGTAAAGTGTTTTGGAAAAGTACAGCTGTAATCTCACAGAAGCTTGCACTGACCAGGTTAACAGAAAATGCTTCCCTAAGTGTCCCATGGCCTCCCGATTTCTGTGTTCAGAATAGCAACTTTTGCTTATTTTTATTGCATCTTTATGCTGCCCATCCTTGTTTTTTCTGCATCACTTATGTACCTGTTTAGACATTATTCATCATTCAAATCTGATACATGTCCGTTGGTGTGAATCCAACCCTAGTGCTTCATGTGTGCTTGGTAAGGACTCATTGCTGTGAGGCCCCACACCCACACGTAGTCTCTCTTTGGGGAGGGAGTAGGTGCCTGCCTGCTTGCCAGAAGTGGAGTCCTCAAGCATGCTAGACAAGCCCTCCACCCAGGCCACACCCCATTTCTTCATTCAATGTTTTGTTTTACTGTGTTAGCAAACAAGTGCTAGGTAAGCTTTCTGCCCTCTAGGTGTGTTGTGGTAAAATGCTGTCTTTTAACCCACATTAGATCCTGTCACCATAGTGCCCTATGTCATGTTAGATATCGTCATCTCAGTCAGCAAAGCATCTCACCTGCTTTGCTCCATCTATCCATCCAGACATACAAAGCCTTGTACACATCCATGCCTTGAGAATATTCATAACAACCTACAAATGTGAAACTTAACACCGCTTCCATGTTCTCTTGGCTACTACCTCTCCTCTCTCAGACGTTGTTGTGTTGTGTGTGCTTTCATGTGATGATTTAATTGGATTCAAGAGAGTATTTGATGGCTGGAAACACTGGACCCACCATGAAATTGGGATGTGTATGTCTGGCATGGTGGCAACCTGCCTTGGGAACTAGGTGGGTCGAGATATTGTTGCCAGGCTCAGAGAGTAGCCATCGATCGGCAGTGTGATATGGGATAGAGCAAAGTGGGTGAGATGCTTTGCTGAATGAGATGGAAATATCTAACAGATGTCATGGGGCACTACAGTGTAGGATCTAGTGCAGGATAAAAGAAGCATTTACTTTTACCACAACATAGGTGTACCCACATCTTAACCTTTTCTCCATCCATCCATCCATCCATCCATCCATCCATCCATCCATCCATCTATCATCTATCTATTTTGGGGTGGTATTTTGCTTAAATCTTGCTTATATGTGGGTCAGGAAAGGACCTAGGGCTTTGTCTATGCTGTCACATGTCCAGTGATAATGAGCTTTACATTTGCCCTACTTTTTTGCTCGAAGGTAATTTCGCATATCTATATTTTTGAGGTACATTGGTTTTTAAAAAATGAATGTGTATTAGAATCATTTTGGGAGATCTTTTAAAATTAATTTTTCATATCTGTATGTGTGGGTACGTGAGAGAGAGACAGATATGGAGACACAGTTATTTCAGGAGTCAGTCTCTCCTGTGAGTTTCAGAAATTGAATTTGGGTAGACTTGTACAGCAAACACTTACCCATGAACCATCTTGCCTACCTGATTTTTGAGGAAAAGCTGTTTACAGTGTATGTGTGGGTACACATGCTGCAGTGTGTCTGGAAGTTAAGAGGACATCTTTGGGCACTGGAGAAGATCCCAGTAGTTATAAATACTGAGGGGTATAAGGGGTGGGTTGGTGGGTTGGGGAACACCTTCATAGACACAGGGGAGGGGGGATAAGAGGGGATTTATGACGGGAAACATTTGAAATGTAAATAAAAAACAACCAATAAAAAGAAAAAAGAAAAAAAAATACTGGGTGTTCTTCCAGAGGACCTAAGTTCAATGCCCAACACCTGCATGCAGGCATCTCACAACTGTCTGTAGCTCCAGTTCCAGGGACCCAACACCTTACACATGCAGGTAAAACACTAGTGCCACAGAAGCAAATAAACTATTTTTTAAAAAAGAGGACAACTTTGGGAATTAGTTCTCTTCTTACCCCCTTATGGATTCTGTGAGTTGAACGTAGGCTTGGAGCAAGTGTCTTTACCACTGAGCCATTCCAACAACACTTCAAATTTTTTTAGCAACAGATTCCTAAGCAAATTGCCAAGAGATTTTTTTGTTTTAAGTTTACGGCAGGATGTAGGTACTGTATGAAGTGATTTTTTTTTTTTAAGATGCATAGTACACTAATTGTTCAAAGTTCAAATCGTATTGAAATTAATTTAATTGTTGCGCATGGTATGTCTCATTTATTAGGACATGAATAAAAATGGTGCCACAGGCATTATATTTTCCATAGTTTTAAATTTGTGGAGTTTAATAGTAGCAAATTTGTTTACAAACAGTTGTGCATCTGGGCCCTGGAGAGAATTGGGAAGATGCAGTGATGATGAACACACCTGTGGTTAAAGCAGCCTTGGATATGGGCTTCAGTAGGAGCCTGGTGAGACAGACGGTTCAGCGACAGATCCTGGCCACTGGTGAGAACTACAGGACGGTCAGTGATATTGTCTCAGCACTTCTGAATGCTGAAGATGAGAGAAGAGAAGAGGAGAAGGAGAGACAGAGTGAAGAGACGGCATCAGGTAGCATTGGTGGCTGCAGGTTTTCAGTTACCTGTTACGTGCAGCATCCTCACCTCTCACCCATAAATGGCTGCTGATACTCTCCTCCTCTGGACATACCTAAACTGTCTCTTTGCCAAGCTCAGGCTAGCTTCATATTCGGTCTATAGCTAGTGCTGTCCTTGAACATCCCTGAGGTTCCTGCCCCCACCTCCAAAGTGCTGAGGTTACATGTATATGTAACATTACACAGATTTACAATAAACTTCTTTTGAGCTGTATTGCATTTCTTCTGTATACATAACTAAAACTGAAAAAAGCATGACTTAAGGGACTTGAGGGATTGCTCAGTGGTAAAGAGCCCTTGTAAAGGACTTGAGTTTGGTTTCTATTGTCTAAGTAAAGTCCAGTGTCTCACAACTGCCTACAACTCTAGTTCCTGGGGATCTGACCCCCTCTTAAGACCTTTGCATGTACCTGGTACACAAACATACACTCAGGCACATACACATAATTTTTTGTTTTTGTTTTTTAAGCAAGATCTAAAAACTGGTTCAAAGCTGGTTGTAATGGAACATACCTAATTCTTACAATCGTGGCATTCAGGAGAGTAAGACGGGTACTGAGTTTACGGTCAGCCTACATTCCAAAGCAAGAATCTACTTTTTAAATAAAGTTCCTTCAAATTTGGTTTCTAATATGACATTTTACCTAATAATCCTTGGTAGGTGATCCTTACACCAAAAATTTGATTTTAAGATGACATCCTAGGCTGTGGTCCTTTGCCCAACCCAAGGATAGTAGACAAATGACTTGGATATTTGTGTAGATTTTATTAAGTCTTAATCTCCTTGAATAAATCTTCCTCTGGGTAATTATATCTTCAACAAATATGCATATATTTAAATATGTAAATAGTAGAAGTAAATAAATGTGAAGTATTGATTATTTTCAAGGAGTATGTAGACTAGCTGGGAATAGTGGTTGCAAAGACAGGATTAGAGGGCCATCGGGAGCCTGCAAGATGGCTTAATGGGGAAAGGTGCTTGCTACACGCTTCCTCTCTCTCTCTCTCTCTCTCTCTCTCTCTCTCTCTCTCTCTCTCACACACACACACACACACACACACACACACACACACACACACACACACACACTGATTCCTATAAGTTAGGTGCTGTGGCAGGACTGCCTCCCCCAACACACACTAAGGAAAGAAAAAAAATTTTTTTTTTTTTTTTTTTAAAAAAGAGAGGTCTAGTTGGCTACAGCCTTATTATGTGACCATATCACAAAAAGTTTAAAATTCTAACTTCTGGATTGAGATAGATTTATGTTTCAATCCTGGCCTTTTGGTTAGTAAGTAGGTAGTACATTCAATTAAATTGAAGGTTTCTCATCTCTGAAGTAAAGTAATCTTATGAATAAGCTAGATTCATTTTTAAAAACTATACTATAAATTTAGATTTATAAAATAAAGCTGGCTATGTGTTACATGTGAGGTATTGTGCAGTGTGGTTTATGTGCATTTTATTTAATTCTTTGAGGAAGATGATATTATTCCTATTTCAGATCAGGTGTATATAGCAGGAGGACACATGGCTATTAAGTGGCTAGACTTGCCTGGGAGCCAAGCATAGTCCATCATGTCTTGTAGCTTAAGCTCTTGAGCATTGTAGTTGTATAGAAGGCATGGAGTCTCAGCCTCTAGGCTGAAGATGTAGCTTATTGATAGAGTCCTTGCCTGACATTCACAAACCCTGAGTTCCATTATCAGCACTATGTAAATCGGGCATAGGGGTTCATGTCTGTAATCCTAGCTCTTGGAATGGAGGTAGAGTCAGGATTGGGGGAACATAGGTACATGAGGTCCTGTCTCAATAAATAACAAACCAGAAAGCTCAACTAGTTTAGGATTCTGGGGAAAGAGAAAAAAGAGAGGACACATGGTTTACTACTCTCTAAAATTTTCTGCTTGCTCACAACAATTTGAAGGATTTTTTTTTTAATTGTGTGATATATCGGAGTTTAATCTGTAAGATTAACATGACACTTGATTGCATTGATGTGCAATCAAGTCATTTCTGAGAAGTCCTTCAAGCTCAGCTTAGTGCCTAATTTGTACATAGGGTTGGTTGGGTGTAAGTTGGGGGTGTTTGAAATTTAATGGAACTTTTTCTTGCTTGTTTTTAAATGAAGGTGACTTGTCATTGATTCGGAAGAATAGAATGGCCCTCTTCCAACAGTTGACGTGTGTCATTCCTATCCTGGATGATCTTCTTGAGGCCAGTGTACTTACAAAGGAGGAACATGATATTATCAGACAGAAAACACAGATACCCTTACAAGCAAGAGAGCTCATCGACACCATCTTAGTCAAGGGAAATGCTGCAGCCAGCGTCTTCAAAAACTCTCTGAAGGAAGTCGACTCTACGCTATATGAACACTTATTTGGTGAGTTTATTGGAAAAAATTATTTAGATACCTATAGGGTTTGAGTTGTCTCTCCATTGATAAAGCAGAATAAATCTAGTTTAAACCTGTAATCTTTACATTTTATCTATTTTTTTAAAAAGTGATGTATTTTATTGCCTGGACAGTATTTTTTTTTTTTTTTTTTTTTTTTTTTTTTTGGTTCTTTTTTTCGGAGCTGGGGACCAAACCCAGGGCCTTGCGCTTCCTAGGCAAGCGCTCTACCACTGAGCTAAATCCCCAGCCCCGACAGTATTCTTTGTAATATATAGCAAAAAAAAAAAAACAAACAAACAAAAAAAACTATGTAAAAGTAGTAGGTTAAAAAGTTTCATATTGATAGAATGATGCTTTTTGTATGCTTGCTTTCTTCAGTGGAGAAGACGATGAAGTATATTCCCACAGAAGACGTTTCAGGTAAAATGGAGCTAGCACTCCAACATTGTGCCTGTTAGTTTGTAGAGGCTGAGTCTCACTATTGTCCTTCTGTTCTCAGGCTTGTCATTGGAAGAACAGCTGCGGAGATTACAAGAAGAAAGAACGTGTAAAGTGTGTATGGACAGAGAGGTCTCTATCGTTTTCATTCCTTGTGGTCATCTGGTAGTCTGCCGGGAATGTGCCCCTTCCCTGAGAAAGTGCCCCATCTGCAGGGGGACAATTAAAGGGACTGTGCGTACGTTTCTCTCATGAATGAAGGAAGCTGTCTGAACAAAGAATTACTGATTCAGCTACGCAGCAGAACATATGTGCTCTACTCTTTCAAGATTAATAATCTTGCTTTATGTCATATTGTATATTTAATCTTAGTCTGTTGCAGGGGAGGGTCTATGCTGATGAGCTACAGGAGTGTGTATGTCCCAGAGCAGGAGTGGGGATGCTTGCTGTGTGTCCTCAGGACTTCCTGGATTTGGGATTTCTGAAAACTTTGGATTCAGGTGATGTGGAACTCAGAAATCCTGAAACCAGTGGTCCTGGCACTCAGCAGTTAGCCCTGTGCTTCTTGGTGCTTTTCCCTTCTGGAAAATAAGTATTTTTCTGTTACTAGTAAATAATATTTTCTGTTTATGAGAAACATACTGAAGTTTTTTTTTTAAAGGCTTGCATCATCATAGTGTGTGTAGGAATGTATGCAGGCAGAACACTGTGTACATAATAAATCTTTTAAAAATGTTTCTAATGTGATTCATGAGAATTCCTTTAGATAAGCTGTGTGTGCTTTGTAAATAAAATATTGGGAGAAGACTCCATCAGTATCAAAAAATTGAGATAAATCTACATGAGAAATTATATGAAACAGTTTACTTGCCTGTTGAGTGTAGGTGTTTGTTAGGATTGGAGGGTTAGGAACCAGACAGTGATAAGTACTTTCTTTGTGGACCAAACCATATATGACCTGTCCTAGATAGAAGTCTGGTAGGCTTGTGAAGGTTTGAAGTGTCTTTAAAAAGGCAGAGGGCGTGGTGGTGTACAGCACAGACAGGTGGATCTTTGGGCTGGTTTGTTTTTGACAACAAATTTAAACATGTCTTGGAAGAGGGAATCTTGAGAAAGCATATAAGATGGCTCATAGGCATGTCTTGGAGCAGTTTTCTTTATTAATGATTGATGTAGGAGAGCCTTGCCCATTTCAGGTAGTTGTACCCCTGGACAGATGGTCCTAGACAGTACAAGAAAGCAGGTCAAGTAAGCCATGGGGACAAGTCAGTAAGCACACCTCCATGGCCTCTGCTTCAACTCGTTTGCAGGTTCCTGCACTGACCCCCTTCAATGATGGAGTATGAACTAAGAGTTGTAATTGAGGGCTGGAGAGATGGCTCAGTGGTTGGGAGCGCCGACTGCTCTTCCAGAGGTCCTGGGTTCGATTCCCAGCGGCCACGTGGTGGCTCACAACCACCTGTAAGATGATATCTGATGCCCTCTTCTGGTGTGTCTGAGGACAGCTACAGTGTACTCATATATATGAATAAATGAATCTTTAAAAAAAAAAAAAAGAGTTGTAATTGAAACTAACCCTTTCCTCCCCATGTTGCCTTTGGTTATGGTGTTTTATCATAGCAATAGAAACCAAGAGGAACAAAGATGGCCTGTTCTGCATCGTGAGTTCCAAAGCAGCAAGGACTAGATAATAAGACAAAATGAGTAAATAAAACAAACCCCTGTATTAGTGTTCTCCAGAGTAATAGAACTTACAGAACGAGGCTGTGTCTAGAAAAAGGACTTATTGCAGGACTTACAGGCTGCGGTCCAGCTAATCCAACAGTGGCTGGCTGTGAATGGAAATCCACGAGGTGGATGTTTCAGCTGGTCTTCAGTAGGTGTGGGAATCCTGAAGAAGTAGGCTCTAATGCCAATGAAAGAATGGACTTGCTAGCAAAGTGAGGGCAAGCAGGCCCAGAGCAAAAGCTTGCTTATTCCCTGACTTTCCAGAGGCTTCCAGCAGAAGGTGCATCCCACATCAGTGGGGGGTGGGGGGTCTTCCAGCTCAAAGGATCTGGAAGATCCCGCCTGAAAGATGGAGATTAGAAGTAGGTCTTCCCAGGCTGCAGAGATGGCTCAGGGCTAAGAGCACTGACTGCTCTTCCAGAGGTCCTGAGTTCAAATCCCAGCAACCACATGGTGGCTCACAACCATCTGTAATGAGATCTGATGCCCTCCTCCGGTGTGTCTAAAGACAGCTACAGTGTACTCATATACAATAAATAAATAAATATTACAAAAAAAAAGTAGGTCTTCCCACTTCAAACGTGTCCTCTGTTTGGGGGTTTTAGTTAATTCTGGATATAGTCAAGTTGACACAAGGTGTAGATTTTTTTTAAATGATTTTTCTATTTATGTTTCTGTCTGTATACATATGTGCAGTTGTCCAGAGAATGTTGTAACCCCTGGCACTAGCATGATGAACTTTGGTCCTCTTTAAGAGCAGCAAAGTCTTAATCCATGAGCCATCTCCATCTCTGTCAGGATACACATGTGTAGTTCAGCACCGTCTAGATTCAAAACCTTCTCCTAGCAAGAGGTCTATCCCTGCCACCACGTGGAGATGATAAAGAATTGTTTTACATTATGAATTAAAATATTCCAAACTTTTTAAATCTTTATCCTGGACCTATTATGAATAATTTGTGATGAGGCTTTCAGCTCTCTTAGGGAGTAAAATTAGAAGTTTGTCAGTCAAGCAGTCCAGTTAGAACTTACCCCAAGATGAGGGTAGTGTGCAGTGCCAGACCGCTGTTAAACAACCAGTCCTTCATGCCTTTTTCTTAAAGGCTAGTCATCTTTTTAGGACTGTTTCTTCTATGTGGCCTTCTGCTTGCTACTGGCTAGTACACACAGGGTCCACAGTGTGTCAAGCACTTTGGTACCTGCTATAAGCGGCTGAGCTCTTTTCTGGCCTGAGTCGATGGTGGGGTTCTGCTATGGTAACACTGCAATTGTATTTGGAAATAAGTCTTTAAAAGAGTTAATCAAGGAGGAGCAAGATTCTGTAGGTGACTTCCAGCCCATATACTCCAGGAGGCCATGTGAAGACAGCCAAAGGAAATTAAGAGAGAGGCTTCAGGACACCAGAGCTCCCAATACCTTCATCTCAGACTTGTGCTCACAGTACGGTGAGAACACCTAAGTGATCAGTCTGGAGCTCTGCTGGGCCTGTTGATGTGCTTCAGAGCCTAGCAGTTCCAGTCACCCCGAAACCACACAGTAAGAACTGACTGTGGTTTTAGAACATGACCTAGCTTAAAAAAAGCAAGATCCTCAGAACAAAGAACCTTAGTGGTGCATGCGTGTGTGTGTGTGTGTGTGTGTGTGTGTGTGTGTGTGTGTGGGTGTGCGCGCGCGTGCGCGCGCGTGTGCGGCTGTCTCATAGCATCCATGTAAAGGTCAGAAGATAGCTTTGTACAGTTCTCTCCTTACCTTTGCACAATGCTTTTTAAGAATATGAGAAAATAGACACCACCCGGATCTGAAGGGACCCGATCAAAAATTCCCTGCACCCAATCCCGTGGGAGGGAGAGCTAAACCTTCAGAGGGGCAGACATGCCTGGGAAGCCAGAAGAGACTACACTCTGTCCACATTTCTGATTCCAGAGGAAAAAAACCTAACGCCATCTGGGACCCTGGTGCATGAGGGCCCCGGGAAAAGGCGGTGCAGGCCCTCCTGGTTGCCTCCCTCATGGAGAGCTCAAAAGCAGCTGCCCAGGAGCCACTTCAGCCGCGGGACCACAGGTAAGACCAACTTTTCTGCTCCAAGTGACCTGCCTGGTGGACTCAGGACACAGGCCCACAGGAACAGTTGAAGACCAATAGACAGGAAAGACTACACGCCTGAAAGCAGAACACTCTGTTCCCATAACTGGCTGAAAGAAAACAGGAAAACAGGTCTACAGCACTCCTGACACACAGGCCTATAGGACGGTCTAGCCACTGTCAGAAATAGCAGAACGAGGTAACACTAGAGATAATCTGATGGCAAGAGGCAAGCGCAGGAACCCAAGCAACAGAAACCAAGACTACATGGCACCATCGGAGCCCAATTCTCCCATCAAAACAAACATGGAATATCCAAACACACCAGAAAAGCAAGATCTAGTTTCAAAATCACATTTGATCATGATGCTGGAGGACTTCAAGAAAGACGTGAAGAACTCCCTTAGAGAACAAGTAGAAGCCTACAGAGAGGAATCGCAAAAATGCCTGAAAGAATTCCAGGAAAACATAAATAAACAAGTAGAAGCCCATAGAGAGGAGACACAAAAATCCCTGAAAGAATTCCAGGAAAACATAAATAAACGAGTAGAAGCCCATAGAGAGGAGACACAAAAATCCCTGAAAGAATTCCAGGAAAACATAAATAAACAAGTAGAAGCCCATAGAGAGGAGACACAAAAATCCCTGAAAGAATTGCAGGAAAACACAATCAAACAGTTGAAGGAATTAAAAATGGAAATAGAAGCAATCAAGAAAGAACACATGGAAACAACCCTGGATATAGAAAACCAAAAGAAGAGACAAGGAGCTGTAGATACAAGCTTCACCAACAGAATACAAGAGATGGAAGAGAGAATCTCAGGAGCAGAAGATTCCATAGAAATCATTGACTCAACTGTCAAAGATAATGTAAAGCAGAAAAAGCTACTGGTCCAAAACATACAGGAAATCCAGGACTCAATGAGAAGATCAAACCTAAGGATAATAGGTATAGAAGAGAGTGAAGACTCCCAGCTCAAAGGACCAGTAAATATCTTCAACAAAATCATAGAAGAAAACTTCCCTAACCTAAAAAAAGAGATACCCATAGGCATACAAGAAGCCTACAGAACTCCAAATAGATTGGACCAGAAAAGAAACACCTCCCGTCACATAATTGTCAAAACACCAAACGCACAAAATAAAGAAAGAATATTAAAAGCAGTAAGGGAAAAAGGTCAAGTAACATATAAAGGCAGACCTATCAGAATCACACCAGACTTCTCGCCAGAAACTATGAAGGCCAGAAGATCCTGGACTGATGTCATACAGACCCTAAGAGAACACAAATGCCAGCCCAGGTTACTGTATCCAGCAAAACTCTCAATTAACATTGATGGAGAAACCAAGATATTCCATGACAAAACCAAATTTACACAATATCTTTCTACAAATCCAGCACTACAAAGGATAATAAATGGTAAAGCCCAACATAAGGAGGCAAGCTATACCCTAGAAGAAGCAAGAAACTAATCGTCTTGGCAACAAAACAAAGAGAATGAAAGCACACAAACATAACCTCACATCCAAATATGAATATAACGGGAAGCAATAATCACTATTCCTTAATATCTCTCAATATCAATGGCCTCAACTCCCCAATAAAAAGACATAGATTAACAAACTGGATACGCAACGAGGACCCTGCATTCTGCTGCCTACAGGAAACACACCTCAGAGACAAAGACAGACACTACCTCAGAGTGAAAGGCTGGAAAACAACTTTCCAAGCAAATGGTCAGAAGAAGCAAGCTGGAGTAGCAATTCTAATATCAAATAAAATCAATTTCCAACTAAAAGTCATCAAAAAAGATAAGGAAGGACACTTCATATTCATCAAAGGAAAAATCCACCAAGATGAACTCTCAATCCTAAATATCTATGCCCCAAATACAAGGGCACCTACATACGTAAAAGAAACCTTACTAAAGCTCAAAACACACATTCCACCTCACACAATAATAGTGAAAGATTTCAACACCCCACTCTCATCAATGGACAGATGATGGAAACAGAAATTAAACAGTGATGTTGACAGACTAAGAGAAGTCATGAGCCAAATGGACTTAACGGATATTTATAGAACATTCTATCCTAAAGCAAAAGGATATAACTTCTTCTCAGCTCCTCATGGTACTTTCTCCAAAATTGACCATATAATTGGTCAAAAAACGGGCCTCAACAGGTACAGAAAGATAGAAATAATCCCATGCGTGCTATCGGACCACCACGGCCTAAAACTGGTCTTCAATAACAATAAGGTAAGAATGCCCACATATACGTGGAAATTGAACAATGCTCTACTCAATGATAACCTGGTCAAGGAAGAAATAAAGAAAGAAATTAAAAACTTTTTAGAATTTAATGAAAATGAAGGTACAACATACCCAAACTTATGGGACACAATGAAAGCTGTGCTAAGAGGAAAACTCATAGCGCTGAGTGCCTGCAGAAAGAAACAGGAAAGAGCATATGTCAGCAGCTTGACAGCACACCTAAAAGCTCTAGAACAAAAAGAAGCAAATACACCCAGGAGGAGTAGAAGGCAGGAAATAATCAAACTCAGAGCTGAAATCAACCAAGTAGAAACAAAAAGAACCATAGAAAGAATCAACAGAACCAAAAGTTGGTTCTTTGAGAAAATCAACAAGATAGATAAACCCTTAGCCAGACTAACGAGAGGACACAGAGAGTGTGTCCAAATTAACAAAATCAGAAATGAAAAGGGAGACATAACTACAGATGCAGAGGAAATTCAAAAAAATCATCAGATCTTACTATAAAAACCTATATTCAACAAAACTTGAAAATCTTCAGGAAATGGACAATTTCCTAGACAGATACCAGGTACCGAAGTTAAATCAGGAACAGATAAACCAGGTAAACAACCCCATAACTCCTAAGGAAATAGAAGCAGTCATTAAAGGTCTCCCAACCAAAAAGAGCCCAGGTCCAGACGGGTTTAGTGCAGAATTCTATCAAACCTTCATAGAAGACCTCATACCAATATTATCCAAACTATTCCACAAAATTGAAACAGATGGAGCACTACCGAATTCCTTCTACGAAGCCACAATTACTCTTATACCTAAACCACACAAAGACACAACAAAGAAAGAGAACTTCAGACCAATTTCCCTTATGAATATCGACGCAAAAATACTCAATAAAATTCTGGCAAACCGAATTCAAGAGCACATCAAAACAATCATCCATCATGATCAAGTAGGCTTCATCCCAGGCATGCAGGGATGGTTTAATATACGGAAAACCATCAACGTGATCCATTATATAAACAAACTGAAAGAACAGAACCACATGATCATTTCATTAGATGCTGCGAAAGCATTTGACAAAATTCAACACCCCTTCATGATAAAAGTCCTGGAAAGAATAGGAATTCAAGGCCCATACCTAAACATAGTAAAAGCCATATACAGCAAACCAGTTGCTAACATTAAACTAAATGGAGAGAATCTTGAAGCAATCCCACTAAAATCAGGGACTAGACAAGGCTGCCCACTCTCTCCCTACTTATTCAATATAGTTCTTGAAGTTCTAGCCAGAGCAATCAGACAACAAAAGGAGATCAAGGGGATACAGATCGGAAAAGAAGAGGTCAAAATATCACTATTTGCAGATGACATGATAGTATATTTAAGTGATCCCAAAAGTTCCACCAGAGAACTACTAAAGCTGATAAACAACTTCAGCAAAGTGGCTGGGTATAAAATTAACTCAAATAAATCAGTAGCCTTCCTCTACACAAAAGAGAAACAAGCCGAGAAAGAAATTAGGGAAACGACACCCTTCATAATAGACCCAAATAATATAAAGTACCTCGGTGTGACTTTAACCAAGCAAGTAAAAGATCTGTACAATAAGAACTTCAAGACACTGAGGAAAGAAATTGAAGAAGACCTCAGAAGATGGAAAGATCTCCCATGCTCATGGATTGGCAGGATTAATATAGTAAAAATGGCCATTTTACCAAAAGCAATCTACAGATTCAATGCAATCCCCATCAAAATACCAATCCAAGTCTTCAAAGAGTTAGACAGAACAATTTGCAAATTCATCTGGAATAACAAAAAACCCAGGATAGCTAAAGCTATCCTCAACAATAAAAGGACTTCAGGGGGAATCACTATCCCTGAACTCAAGCAGTATTACAGAGCAATAGTGATAAAAACTGCATGGTATTGGTACAGAGACAGACAGATAGACCAATGGAATAGAATTGAAGACCCAGAAATGAACCCACACACCTATGGTCACTTGATTTTTGACAAAGGAGCCAAAACCATCCAATGGAAAAAAGATAGCATTTTCAGCAAATGGTGCTGGTTCAACTGGAGGGCAACATGTAGAAGAATGCAGATCGATCCATGCTTATCACCCTGTACAAAGCTTAAGTCCAAGTGGATCAAGGACCTCCACATCAAACCAGACACACTCAAACTAATAGAAGAAAAACTAGGGAAGCATCTGGAACACATGGGCACTGGAAAAAATTTCCTGAACAAAACACCAATGGCTTATACTCTAAGATCAAGAATCGACAAATGGGATCTCATAAAACTGCAAAGCTTCTGTAAGGCAAAGGACACTGTGGTTAGGACAAAACGGCAACCAACAGATTGGGAAAAGATCTTTACCAATCCTACAACAGATAGAGGCCTTTTATCCAAAATATACAAAGAACTCAAGAAGTTAGACCGCAGGGAGACAAATAACCCTATTAAAAAATGGGGTTCAGAGCTAAACAAAGAATTCACAGCTGAGGAATGCCGAATGGCTGAGAAACACCTAAAGAAATGTTCAACATCTTTAGTCATAAGGGAAATGCAAATCAAAACAACCCTGAGATTTCACCTCACACCAGTGAGAATGGCTAAGATCAAAAACTCAGGTGACAGCAGATGCTGGCGAGGATGTGGAGAAAGAGGAACACTCCTCCATTGTTGGTGGGATTGCAGACTGGTAAAACCATTCTGGAAATCAGTCTGGAGGTTCCTCAGAAAATTGGACATTGAACTGCCTGAGGATCCAGCTATACCTCTCTTGGGCATATACCCAAAGATGCCCCAACATATAAAAGAGACACGTGCTCCACTATGTTCATCGCAGCCTTATTTATAATAGGCAGAAACTGGAAATAACCCAGATGCCCTTCAACAGAGGAATGGATACAGAAAATGTGGTACATCTACAAAATGGAATATTACTCAGCTATCAAAAACAACGACTTTATGAAATTCGTAGGCAAATGGTTGGAACTGGAAAATATCATCCTGAGTGAGCTAACCCAATCACAGAAAGACATACATGGTATGCACTCATTGATAAGTGGCTATTAGCCCAAATGCTTGAATTACCCTAGATCCCTAGAACAAACGAAACTCAAGACGGATGATCAAAATGTGAATGCTTCACTCCTTCTTTAAATGAGGAAAAAGAATACCCTTGGCAGGGAAGGGAGAGGCAAAGATTAAAACAGAGACTGAAGGAACACCCATTCAGAGCCTGCCCCACATGTGGCCCATACATACAGAGCCACCCAATTAGACAAGATGGATGAAGCAAAGAAGTGCAGACCGACAGGAGCCGGATGTAGATTGCTCCTGAGAGACACAGCCAGAATACAGCAAATAGAGAGGCGAATGCCAGCTGCAAACCACTGAACTGAGAATAGGACCCCCGTTGAAGGAATCAGAGAAAGAACTGGAAGAGCTTGAAGGGGCTCGAGACCCCATATGTACAACAATGCCAAGCAACCAGAGCTTCCAGGGACTAAGCCACTACCTGAAGACTATACATGGACTGACCCTGGACTCTGACCCCATAGGTAGCAATGAATATCCTAGTAAGAGCACCAGTGGAAGGGGAAGCCCTGGGTCCTGCTAAGACTGAACCCCCAGTGAACTAGACTGTTGGGGGGAGGGCGGCAATGGGGGGAGGGTTGGGAGGGGAACACCCATAAAGAAGGGGAGGGGGGAGGGGGATGTTTGCCCGGAAGGGAATAACACTCGAAATGTATATAAGAAATACTCAAGTTAATAAAAAAAATACTGTGAAAAAAAAACAGTATTATAATTTGTTAGTTATAGTGTGTGTTTAGGTTCGTGAATGGAGATCAGAGAACACGGTGAGTTGGTCTCTCTTTCCACTTTAAGGTTCCAGGGATCAAACTCACATCAGGCAGTGTGGTAAGTGCCTTTGCCTGCTGAGTCATCTCAGTGACCCTCAACTGACCCTAGATCAGATGTGTCAGGTTCTGGACAGGGTCCTGAGGGGTCGGACTTGGGATAAAAATAAAGAGATCTGAAATGAAAGAGTCAAGGGTGGGCCTGAGAGCTGCGCGGGTTAGTGACAGCCCTCAAATGGGAAAGCAGAAGACAGAATCACAGGGAGCTCAGAATATTTCAAGTTCCTCTCAAGGTGCTTTCTGCAATGCCGAACAAAGCATTTTATACCTCAGTGTCTGGGACATTTAATTGTGCACATACAGGAGCAATGTTAAGTGGTAGTTCCCAAACCTCAGCCCCCAAGGTCCTGGTGCTATCCACGCTGGCCTTCCCTGCATAACCCTGGCTCGGTGAAGGGCAAATGCTGCACCCATCATCATAGCTCCAGGCGGTCCCCACTTCGTCCGTCTAAAATGGCTTTCCTCTGTCCGTTTGTGTCTTTTGTGTGGGTATATACCTGCAAAGGGGCTCACAGAGACCAGAGGCATTGGTTTCTCCTGGATCTGGGTTACGGCGAGTTGTGATCCCAGTATTGTGGTTGAGAATTCAACCACTGGCCAATCAATCTCTCCAGTCCCTCTCAATGCCTCTTTTAAAGAGATATCGTAAAGAGCTGTGATAGCTCATCTTGGTCGTTCACTTGGCAAGTAAGACACAAACTACTGAGCACTTCTGAGAGGGATTTTCTTGGTTAGATTATCTAAAGCAGAAAGGTCCACTCCAATATGAGCTGTACCTTCTGGCGGCAGTCCACATAAAAAGATCAAGGAGGAAAGTACCTCAGCTTTTCATTTCTCGCCCGTACTCTGGCTGTTAAGTTCACCTGTCCTGTTGTGGAAGCATTCCTTCATTGATATTAGACATGACTTCTTCAGAATTCCACTGCCCACTGAAAACCAGTAGCTATCCAGTAATCCTCCAGGCCTGCAGCACCAGACTGGACTGCTGAGACTTGCAGCCTTGTGGACTGGGCAACTACTCTTGTGAAGCAAACATTTTTGGACTCTGCAGATCACATCCTGTGAGCCAATCTAAGAAACCCCGTTCTATGTGTTTTCATTCTGTTGGTTCTGTTTCTTTAGAGTCCTGGCTAGAAGAACAGCTCTGGGTGCGGCGTGGGATGAAGTGGGCAGCCTGGATTTCCCATGTTCTCCCTTCTCCACATGGTCAAGCCCTTCCCAACGGCCACTTAGAGCTGTGTCACATTATCAACACAGATCCTAACATACTGATTTCATTTCTTCAGGTGTTGCCCCTGCAGTGAGGTTGATGGAGCATAGGGGTTTGGTTTTCAGTTTTCTGAGGTACACGTTCTCCATGACAGACAGCTGTGCTGACATACTTTCCCAGAAACAGTGTTGCAATGGGTGCTCCTGTGGCCTCTGAACCATTGCCCTGCCTGCCTTTGGTAGGAGGTGGTGGGATTTCACTGAGGTTTTAATTTGCATCTCTCTGATGGTTAGTTATGCACAGCAGATTTTTTTCCATGTACATTTTGGGCACTTGTGTGCATTCTTTAAAATGTTTGTTTCAGGTATTTTGCACATTTCTATGATTTTTTTAATTGTTGAGTGCCTTACACATTTGAATATTAACTCCTTATCACATATGTGACTTGTACACTTTTTCTTATTTTGTTATTTTAGATCTTAATTTAGAATATATAAATGTATATTTGTATTATATAATTATACATTATATATTAATTATATTCTTAAATATTTATAAATATATATTCATATATTGTAAAATATATATACATGTGGGTGTATGTATTGTTTTAGGGATTTACTGCTGGGAAGAGACATCATGACCATGGCAGTTCTTATAAAGGCAAACATTTAACTGGGGCTGGCTTACAGTTCAGAGGTTTAGTCTATCATCATCATGGCAGGAAGCAGGCAGACATGGTGCTGGAGGAGATAAGAGCAAGAGCAGGTAGCAAGAAGTGACTGTTTTGAGCTTCTGAGATCCCAAAGCCCACCCCTAGTCAGACATCTCCAACAAAGCCACACCTACTCCAAGGCCATACCTCCTAATAGTGACATTCCCTGTGGACCTATGGGGCCATTTTAATTTAAACCTCCACAGAGGCCACTATAGACTTTTAGGACTGTTTTGTTACTATAATTTAGGCCTTTTGGTCTACTATGTGTTAGGTTTCAAACATGGGACCAGTGGATAGGATGCTTCTTTAACATATCAAAATGGACATTGGCCCCCAGGTTTTCCCAACATCCCTCAGTCCCTACTGATTAAATTCATTCATTGGGATGACTTACAGGCTGCAGTCCAGCTAATCCAACAATTGCTAGCTGTGAATAGAAAGTCCAAGAATCTGGGAGTAGTTCTGTCTCATAAGGTGGAGTCTTCAGTACATGCTGGAATCCTGAAGAAGTCGGTAGACTCCAATGCCAGTGAAGGAATGGGCTGGCTAGCAAGGTGAGGGAAAGCAGGCAAAGAACAAGAGCTTCCCTCTCTCTCCCTTGTCCTAACACAGGCTTCTAGCAGGAAGATAGGGCCTGGATTGAAGGAGTATCTTTCTACCTCAAGATCCAGGTCAAAGGTGTGTATCTCCTGTCTCAAAGTCCAGACTAAGGCACATGTCTTCCTTCCTCAATTTCTGGATCACAGATGTATCTTCCTACCTCAAAGATCCAGACTAGAAGTGGATTCCTCCACTTCAAACCAAGCAGAAACTCTTCTCAGAGATGAGCCCTCCATTTCTAACTGTGGTTCACTCCAGATGTTGAAAAGCCAGCAATCAAGCAAACCATCCCACATCCACCATTGTCAAACTCCGTCTGTAAAATCAAAGAGGGCTTTACAGGCTGCATGAAGTTGAGTCTTATTTTTTTTAAATCCATTCAATTTGTGTTCGTGTGTGTTCATTTTCCCATGTGTCTGAGGTCAAAAGTTGACTTTGATGTATCTTCCTCAACTACTGTCTGTCTTTTTATATCTGTCTGTCTGTCTATGTATTTATATGAGACAGGATCTCTCACTGAACCTAGAGTTTACTCTTTTTGGGTAGACAGACTGGCCAACAAGCCCCAGGGTTCTGTATCAGTCTCTGTTCCCCAGTACTTGGGGTTATGGGTGTGCACTGCCACCCCTAGATCCTATGTGGGTGCTGAGAATCCAAACTCAGCTCCTGGTTCTTATACACTGATCACTGGGTTCATTGAGCGTCTCCTCAGCCCAGCCAATGATTTTGATTTAAAATTTTAGCTCATTTATATTTATTTATTAAATATAAAGCTGATTATCCCTATTTCTAACACCTGAAAGACTTCAGAATCTGAAATTCCTGAGTGACATGAGGAAATTTCTATACCCGGCATCACATAACATGTTCAGTTAAAATGAAGGCACATTAAAAATCTCATAGAAGCTACCTTTCAGCTAGTGTTTATAAGAAGTACAAATGATTGTCCCTAAGTGTCCGACAGGATCCCTAAGATACCTCATTCACATATGCAAATATTCTAATGTCCTGAATCTGAACACCTCTGTTCTTCAGCATCAGGGCAGATGCTGAAGTGGTGTGGAGAGGCAGAAATTGTGTTAATTTAGGTCCTGCAAATTCTTCTTCGTCTCTTGTTGTCTCCCTGTGGGACTGGGTAACCTTCTGTACTGGCAATGGTAATATGTTTTATTATTTTTATGAACCCACTGATTGTTTATTTGTGGTTATTTCTTTTAGGTAATAACTGCTTTCATTGATTGCATAAAATACTGTGTACTTTAACCATACCCCTTCCATTTTTATTATTATAATTTATCATGTCATATACCTGTTAACAAGTTAGTGCATCTGTCATCTTAAATGCTTGGTCTTTCTAAGGACTCACAGAACTACTCTGAAGAGCTCTGACCTTGACAGCCACAGCCCACACTTTTGTCTTGGGGAGTCTTTCAGTGCCTGAAGGGACGGCAGCTTTGCCGTTCAGCTGTGGTTTTGTTTTTTTCTCAGAACTTGATTACATCATATGACCCGACTCTTCTAGTATGTCAGCTTCCACTGAAATCATGTCAAAATGGGAGCTTCTGAGTGGAATTATACAACATTTTCTTGTTACATTCACGGAACCTGCCATTGTTTGGCAATGTGATTGTAATGTCATGTGTCATTCATTTTGGATCAAGTGTGATGTGTGAATTTGGATCTTTCTGTACCTGGGTTCTTAAAATTATTTTCTCCAGATTGGGGATGTTTCCTTAACAGTCAGTACGTTCACTTATGATGCTGGCTCAGAAACTGCGCAGGATTTCATTTCTTCACTTCTGTTTTCTCTGATGACTGTATAATTTGTTGTCCATTTCGCACCATTTTGTTACCATTGTACGAGGTATTTTAAGTAGTCTAGTCACGATCTTAAATGGATTCTGTTATCGTGGGGAGTCCTAGGTCCAGGGCCCTGCAGGTACCACAGAAACAGCTGCCTCTGTGGTATGTTTCCATGATCCTCTACCGTGCCGTAGCCTGAAAGCAGGCAAATAGCCAGCCAATCATGATAGAGCCTCCCCCCAACCCCTTAGGAAAGAAGAGTCCTTTTTTTGTAGGCTATCAAGTCACTTCACCATAGTCACATGAGCCCGACACATTGTATATTGCAATTAGCATTTCATCACTTAATTTTGTTGAACTGCTTATTATCTTCTAATGCTCGAACTTCCTTAACATTATCCTGAATTATTATTATTTTTTTTGTATATTAATAGTTTGGAGCTCTCTACCTACTGCGAAGTGGTTGTTTGTTTGGTGTCACTGTCTCCTCGGTTCACATTTCTAGTTGATTTCTGTGCACTTAGTTGCACTAACACTCTTATAGGATGGCGTTGGGCAAAGGACTCACACTTGGGAGATACATAGGCATCGGTGAAAGCACAGTGGTCTGTACAAGTGAGCGAGCAGCTAAGTGTCTGCAGCTGGCAGCTTGGGTTATGTGGCCAATACTGTAGGGCCCTCAGAGCTCTGTGAGCAGGTCTTCACTTGTGATGTGTGCTGGAGTCCTTTCGCCCCTAGAGGTAGGTCATGGCTAAGGCTTTTCAAGGCACTAGGTCCAACTTGTAGGCCCACTGTGACATCACCTGAAGGGTGGTGCCTGTGGCATGGCTATGGATCCAGAGATTGGAGCAAGGGTTTTCAGGACCTGCTGATGAGCTGACAAGTATTTAGGTACCGGTCCTTGTGAAGTTGTCAAGAGCTGGGAACAAGGGCATTTTAGCATGGAAATGGCTTCAGTAGCTCCAGGGTGAAGGTGAGGTCTAAGTTTCTTGGTGACTGAATGAGCTAGCATTAGTAGCATAGGCACATTAACAGTGGCCCTAAGGCCCCGGGCATGAGGTCTTTTAAGGCAGTAGCACTGATGTGGGGTATGTAGGCCTTGAAGCTAACTAAGGTCTGAAGCAAGTTCTAAGTCTCACTGAACACTGAGCTGGTAATTAGTATGTACACATGGCTCCAGGGTCCATGGTGCAAGTGAGCTTTCTGTGGGGAAGTCTCCCATGTCTGAAGCACAGGTAGATAGAGTTGGGCATGTAGGTAGAGGTAGTTTTGAGTTTATGCAGGGTCAGGAGAGATGGCTTCTCTGGGTCCTGGAGTGAAATAAGTGGACATTTTGTGGTGTGTGGTATGTTTGTATATGTGTGTGTGTGTGTGTGTGTGTGTGTGTGTGTGTGTGTGTGTGTGGTCTTGAGTATAAATGGATGGCTGCTCATCTGTTGCAAAAGAAACTGAACCCAAGAATATTGAAGAAATGAGAGAATCCAATGGCAAACTTCCAAAGCCTGTGCCAAGGAATGGACCTTGTTGTTGAGACGGAACCATTCAAGATCTGGCCCATTGTGAAAGCCCTTAGTTACTGTGTATTCAACAGGATTATATACTAGATAAATAAAAGAGGAACTTCGGGACATATTCAACAAAACACTAAAACATTTTGAATAGAGAACAAATTTTATTCTAAAAATAGATCTTAGTAACAATGAAATACCAAAATTGGTCATTACAATAGAAAAATGGCAAGTCTTTCTCCTGAAGATACAAAATTACCACACCATAAAATATGTTGCCAACTTTCATATTTGAATTAGTCCTTTTATGGATTTACTCACTGTTTTATCTTAAAAAAAACAACTCATTCTCTAGAAAAGCTAGGAAAGTAAGCATTTGCTTAAGCTAGACTTGGAAGACAATTTAGGCTTAGGAAACACGTTCAATTTTTACAGATTAAAAAGAAGTCTCTTCAACAGAAATCCTGGTATTTGAAAGTAACAAATTAGAAAGACATTACGTAAATTACTTTTAACCCCAACTCGGTGGAAAAGTAAGAAGCAAATAATGACCTTGCTTTAAGAAAGTTGTTTGTATTTCCAAAGTGCTAGAGAAATAAGTATTCACGACAATCTTGGAGGGTACGGAAGTACCAAGACTGCAGCAAACAAAACAAGTTAAACTTTTGAGGTCCTCATTGCCTCAAGGCCCTGACCTGTATTTTGCACAGGAAGCAGAGCAGTGGTTACAAGCCAATGGGGGAAGTGTCGAATTTCCACCAGCCCTTGCTTAAAACTAGTTTAACTCCACAGTCCATTTCCTAGCATCTCTGTGTTTCTACTCTCTGCATTATCGTAATCTGAGCAGTCCACCTTTTACCATATCAGTTGGACCTGATACAGCAAGTAGAAATGATTCTTATTTATAAAAAAAATTCTTGGTAGTTTGTGTTGTTTTAAAAACCAGAAGCAGATTACAAAAGTTACACTTATTACATTTTTAACTGTAACATAGGTGTGTGCTCATTTGGACATTTTTTGGCTTATTTCTACACTTTCAAAAATTGCTATAATTCACTTTGTCCCTCTATGATAGAAATACTATATTAGTATTTTGTAACCAAACGCCTCCTTTGTTAAACCTGGCCCTGAGTTTGACCTGAGTATAAACTTTAGAACTTACAATGCCACAGAGAATGTGGCTGCTCTGGTGACCTGAGTCTGGTTTCCTAGAGATACAAGGCTGCAGCGCCCTTTCCAGGGCTTGGGGATCAGGAAGCCAGAATTTACCAAAATACACTTTACTATAAAAAAGTCATTTTCTCAAGTCTGAATAAGTTGACAGTGTAAAAAAATACAGCATTTGTACCCTGTGGGTTCAGTGGCCTGGGGCTTCACAATTCCTGGCTTAACAAGCAGGATGTAGTCAATGTAGGCTTCTAAACAATGACTGGGAAATCACAGAATGGAGCTGTGAAAACTGGCATTTTTGCATTCCATTAACAAATTCTGGATATGGGAAGCAGCCCCACATTGCCTAAAAGCTGTTCACTAGAACTCAAACTGACAAGTGACTGCGAAAAGCAGTTCCCAGCGTGGGACAGGTTTCCACAGCAGCATGACAGCAGCCTTCATGCTGCTGCACCTTTTGAGAAGCAGGGCGAGTGTGGCAGCTTGCCTAAATTATGTACAAAGGAAGAAATACCAACGGACAGCTGACGAGAAATGATGGTCCGAGCTCCCGTGCTCCGGCGGCTGTCAACACAGGAGCATGGGTGCACAGGAGCACGAGTGGTGGTCGTCGGAGCTGAATTTGGAGTGCAAGTTCTACTTCTACATGAACTGTAATCTAAACCCTAAAATGCTGATGCTTCCTTCGACAGCCTGAAAGATGATTAGCCCACTGTGGAACCTGACTCAGCTCTGACTGGCACTCAAGTTCTTTGTGAGAGCAGTGAAGAGACTGAGATGTGGAATGCTGAGGCAGGCTCCTCATTGTATGCCAGATGGGTCCTGCTCCTCAGTGACCAATACCATGCACATACTCCAAAAGTCTTGCTATGACTTAGTTAAGGAAATATAATCACTGGATAAATTACCTGTTAGCTCCAAATATTCATTTTACCCAGACTACACCCCTACCTATAGTAATGAGAAATTTCCAGATATTCATGGAATACACTGTTCCTTTTATGCATGGCTTGCTTATACTATTTCCAAGAAAAATAATATCTTAAACTAATATAAACCAAAATAATTGACAGGGCTGCAGTCTCTCTTCTTTCCTTGACTACTGAAGTACTTTAAATGATAGCATCATGTTCATCACTGAAATATATAAAAAATTTAAAATTATTGTAAAATTATTTATAAAAGAGGTAACATTAGAACAACTTTAATTTTCACAAACAAAATTAATTGTCATTGCTCATTCAGTTTTGTGCATAGCCAGCACAATGTAGTGGTTGAGGCTACCAAACAGGTCGACAGGCAAATCTGTGCTGACTTTCACAGGGCACAGACACATGTGGGGGAAAAATTAGCCCTTAACAGTTAAAATTAGGAAGTTAGGCTACTATAAAGCTAGGAGTACAGTCATGGACCACCACACGTGGCTTATAGAAGTCTGTACTCACGGTAAGTACTGTTACCAGGGAAACTTTTGTGTCTGTGTCTTTGTCATTAAAATTAAAAATAAAAACATGTTTTGCCCAAAATACTCTTTGGTTCTGATGACATATCTAGGGCACATGTATTAAGTCACTACATTGATGAGACCTGGCATGTCAGTTCTTATGAGAGTGGTAAAAGCCAACAAAAGGAGCTTGCTAAACTCTGGTAAAGCAGTGTTTGACCCCAGGTAAAGTACCAACGTGCTCACCAGTATGTATCCATCTGTGAACAGTCACAAGTCTGCACACAACACAATCCTGGAGGTGAGCACTGCCCAACTATGGTACTGGTCATGATAAAGTGTGTAGAATGGCCCAACTTACATGCTTCGATAGCGAATGCCTCTTCTTGAGTAATACATTTTGCATCCAATGTAGAGAATAGACAAAACTCCCAGTGTTAACACTATACCACCAACAAAGCTGCCGGCGTCAAACTTTGATCCTTTGCCTTTGGTGGGATGAGTGGTTGCTGAAACTAAGAAGATAAAACAGGTATCTGTGCTTTATTTGAAACATTCTGAAGTCTGAATTTCTAGGTAAGTACACTGAAGTGTGGGTGAGAGAAAATCTAAGCAGATACAGCTTATATTTTGGTAGAATGGAATGCTGGCTCTCATGTAGCATTTAACAGCTAATTCATAGCATAGGAAAAAAGAAAGTCGTTTTAATACATACCCGTTACAGATGTCAGTAAACTACTGTGGGCTGTGGTTGTCATGGATGCTGACGTCTGGGTGGAGTTTGGGGAAGCACTTGTTTTGGGTGTCGACTTTGAGGCACTGGGGGTCACATGTGGAGAGACTCCCGGGGTTGATACTTTAATAGTTGCAGGCCTCACAGTGGCAGCTGTGACATTTTTTGGCAACACTGAAGACGGCTTCACAGTGCTAATCTGACTGGTCTGGTTGGAAACCACTTGCATGGTGGTATTCTCTGAAAAAAAATGCCAAGAATAAGAATTGTTGTTAGGATCTACGATAAAAGATCTCACACACGGCTACTTGTGTCAGTGGCACACAGAACGGGTCTAATGAGGAAAGCCATGCTCATGACGATATTGCTGTATTACACCCAAACCACCACCACCACCAAGCCCTATAGCTAGGAGGCTTAGTCAGGACATACAGAGGATAACCCCGTAAGACCGAACCCTCTCTGACTACGACACTGCACCTTGCTTTAGTTCAGTTTGTTGTTGTTGCTGTTTTGAGTCATGGCCTTGCCATGTAGCCCAGGCAGGCCTCAGACTTGTGGCAATCCCACCGTAGCCTGCCTGAGTGCTGAGAACACGGGCCACCATAACCTGCAGCAAATTATTTCATGTCTAGAGGAATAGACTGAGTATGAGAAGAGTTTAAGCTTCTCGGCCACGTCCTCTGAGGGACTTTGAGGACAGCCAGTGGTTACAGAGTCCACGCCACTGTAGGACAGGAGCAGGCAGAACCGTCCTGCGGTGACAACTTCCTGTGGTGGCTCTGGGCGGCTGCCACGGCTCTAGGTGCTCATTCTGTGGTGTGATCCTCACGTCTCGAAGCCGGTCTGGCAGACGCACTTTACAGTGACAGTGCCCCAGCTCATGCCTGGGCATATCTGCTGGTATGAAATAGTATGTGCATGAAAGATGACAGAGAGGTCAACCCTTAAATAGAACTCCCAGCTGTGGAAATGTGTCTTCCTCATGTCTTCCTCAGCAGGCATTTCCCTCGAGGGAGTATAAAACACTCCGTGTGACCAAAAGCAAATCCTTGTACATTAACGGTCCAAACAGTACCCACTTTGAAGACCTGCAGCTGTTGACACCACACATGTGTGGGACGGAGACTTGGACTGTGCCTCTGACTCTAAGACTGTGCTGGCTTTCCATCGCTCAGAAACAGAAAAGCATATTGGTTTCCCTTGTTGACCATTTTTATTCTCATAAATAGTAAGGTAGAAAAAAATTAGTTATATGAACTTCTTGCCCCATCAGCACCAAGGTCCTTATTTCTCCAAATGATGACTCCAAATGTCACCAACTGTCTTTCAAGCTCGGGTACAGACTGCTTTTCTGGGAATTGCTTCTCCACCCGTCTTAGTGTTTACATTGTGGATGCATCTGTCTGCATTCAACCTAGCCTCGCTACTCAGTCCTCCCACTCGGGATTAGCTCCCCACCCTTTTAAGATCAAGAGAACATTTATCATTATCCTGGTAGGCGCCGTATTTGAACTAGCCTTTTATTGTTCAACCTTGGATACTACCACATCTAAGCACACAGTAACACGCATCTAAGCACACGCTAACACGCTGTATGACTCCTTCTGTGAAGAGCACACAGTGAGGAGCAGTCTATGTCCTGCTGCCTACCAGAGTGGCCTCTGCAGAACACGACAACACTGCTTTCCTCAACTGCACAATAATGCAGCCTTCAGACCCACAAAGTGACATTGGGAAAACAGGACAGGACAATATTAGCTCCCTCCCTGGAAAATCAAACATGCAAGAAAAACAGCTAGCTGAAATGCCTGTACATGGGTAAAGTGCTCCAAAGGGAAAACTGAATGTAAGGACGCTGTCTTTTAAGGTAAGCGTTCATACCTGGTCACTTAACCCTCATTCTGGATCCAACACCGGGTGCTTCCTTCTGTGAATATCTCCTAATGTGCGCAACGTGGCACACAACTGGAAAGGCAGCACTCAGGAGGCTGAAGCAGGGGGTCACACATTTGGGTCTAGCCAGAGCCAAAACTCAAGATCCTGCTTTAAACAACAAAACCAGTGGGTGATGAATGGGTCAGGAGATGGCCTTGGGGCAAAGGTACCAGCTGTCAAACTTGAGGAGCTGAGTGTGCTCCCTGGGACCCTCACGGTAAAAGGAAAGGACTCTCACAGGTTGTCCCCAACCTCCACCATGGGCTACGTCACACACTCATTCAGACTCATAGATTCCCAATAAATAAATGGAATAAAATATAAACAATAAATATATGTAATAATATATGAACAACAGCCATGATGTTCCCCACTCTTTTCACAGTTCAGAGACCGATGAGTCCCTAAAGGTACCAGTTAACAAGGTTGTCACCTGCACAGATAATACTAGAACAGGCCGGCCACCGCCAGCTGTCATCCATCCATCCGAGCTCCTCATTCTCCTCTAGTTTCTAAGGTCTCAGCCTTCCTAATGCTGCAGCCCTTTAATACAGTTCCTTAGGCTATGGTGACCTCCAATCATAACATTATTTCCATTACTACTTTGTATCCGTTAATTTTGCTACTGTTATGAATTGTAAATATCTGATATGCAGGATATCTGATATACAATCCCTATGAAAGGGTTATTCGACCCCAAAGGGGTCACAACCCACAGAATGAGAACCAGTGGTTTGAGCTGAGGTTGAAAAGGCTGAAGAGGGAAGAGTGTCCTCTTCCAGCCTTGGCCCACGGAGAGAAAGAAAGAGGATGTTACTTCTCATGGAGACATGAAGGCCCAAAGGAAACTCTCTGAAGAGACAGATAACTGTCTGCCCTGGGACAGGGCCAAGGACTGAAGTCAAGTCCCAAGGGAGGCTGGCTCAGGTATGGTTTTTTGTTTTAAATCTATGTATTAGCAAAATTTATGATGCTTCCTTCACTTGTAGCAAAGTTTCTTCTTTTCCAAAACAGCCCCATATACCTACAGCAGATGCAATGCAAAAAGGCCAAATATACATGCATGTGCTCATGTCTGGGCCTCCAGCAGTCTGACCAGACTTCACTCCTCTAGCCCAGTTAGTTACACCACAGGAAGCAGAGCTTAGAAGCCACTTAAAGTCCCTGAGATCCAGTCCCTGTAAAGGGCTGTACCATGGGGGTGGGGTAGGGTGGTGGTGGTTATGAGCTGAGGTACTGTTAGCTCACCCCTGTGACAGCTGCACTGGAAAGGTCCCTCTGTAAAGCAAGGGGCGCTGTCCTGTCTCCTACTTCCTATGGTGGCTGTTAGCAGCCAATTCAGTTGCAGCCTATGACAAGTGTCAGCTTAGGAAACAGACAGCCACTGTTGTGTAACAGCAGTGATGCTCTGTGAAGCTGTCTCCCCAGCCGACCTGGATCTTCAATGGCTTCAGCTATCTCAAGGCAGGAAGGCTACTGTGCTGTAACCAAGTCCCAAAAGACTGAAGGGGAATCAAATGCCCACTCAAATTCTCATTTGGTTTTTAAAAACTCAATTCTTTAATCTGCAGTAGTAGTTTTCCATCCACTACAGTTGATAAAAACATGGAGCTATTTCCAACACAGCTAGGATGTTCTGAGGTCTGAGTGTTAGTTCAGGAGACCGATTCTAAGAACAATTTGTAGCTTGAATACTTAAATAAAATTTAAGTGGTGAGTTCCTGGAATTAAGAAAGAGAAAGAAAGTGAGAACCACTTTTCAGAGTGACAGCCTAAACCTTACCCTGTCAAGCAAGTGCTGGCAAGAGATATTTACTGCTTAAAACCAAAAAGGCCTTTTCTTACTGCAAGTCCACAGGTACATTTTAAAATGGCTAAATTCAAATTACTTGACAGAACAAAGAACTGAAAATCTAGATTAAAAAAAAAATCTAGAAAAATCTGTATGAGAAGTGGAGCATTGTGAAAACTGGGTCTTTAAAGAACCACGTCTGCACCCTGAGGGGAGCGTCTATTTCCTAAGCATTAAATACTTTCTGAATCTTCTTTCAATCATCTAAAGACCCCAGGACAAGATGGCTTGCTGTCCTCTCTGTTGAGAGTTCTGCAGGGAGGCTGTCCTCGAACAGCAGGACAGAAAGTGCAGGGTAGAGGGCCTGTCTGCTCGGGGCAGTAAGGCTTCCCAGAAGACTGCTAGCTAGGTCCTTAGAGCCTGCTCATTCCACTCCACAGCCACATACTACACCCACAAGTCTAGCTAGCTCCAGAAGGCCCAAGGCTGTGAGGAGACTCGAGATCACCAGTGTTGCCTGATGTCCCTGCTCAAGACCCTCCAACCTCTCAGCAACTCCCCCTACTCCTTAAAAATTTTAAGACAAAGGTATCTTTGTATAGCTTTGGCTGTCCTGGAACTCACTATGTAGACCAAGCTTGGCCTGGAACTCAAAGATGTGCCTGCTTCTGCCCCGCCCCCGCCCCCGCCGGGACAGGAAGTGTGTGCCACCACCACAGACCCATCCTACTCCGTTAACTCACCAGTTACACAGCAGATCAGGCTTCGGTTGCTTCTTTCTAAATGTGTGCTCAAGGGTTACCTCCACACAAACACGATGCTTTGACGCCCACTGATGCAGGCGGCCTTACTGTGAGGGGTTCTTGGTGGTGTTGATAGACAGGGAACAGAGTAGCTACAAGCCAGGCTAGAGGTGAGGGCAGCCCTTTTCTCCTTCCAAATTGTCTGTCTCCTTTTCAAATACATGGGTTTTAGTTTTTATAGTTCTTAGTTGTATTTTTATCATTACTACCTTAGAATTGAATTTTTCTTAGGGCCAGCACGATGAAATGCACGCGCACGCACCCCCACACACACACCCCAAAAAAATGTTCTCCCATGCTGTCCACAGCTTTTCTAGATCAAGCAGAAAGGAGATTATTTCTTCCCTTTTCAGGTGTTGGTATTCTAATGTTTTAGGCCATTTTTACTTTCCATTTTTACAAGCTGAATTCAATTTCTTCCTGTAGAAAATTAGAAAACATACTACCAGACATTGGGTAAAGAGTCTTTCATCTAAACTGGCACAAATGGGACCCGCCTGGCCAGGCTGCTCTGGGCCCTGTGCAGTGGGTACTTGGGGCTGCCTGAAGGTGCTTGCTTGCTTGCCCCAGGGCTCCACTGGCCCAAAGGGAAGGTGTCTCACTACCAGCCACACTGCCAGCGCTTTCTGTCCCTTTTTCTGTAGAGGCACGTGGCACTAACATAACTGAACTGTGACCAGGAATGAATGGGAAAGCTGAGCCCACGCCCTGTTTGAGCTGCCAGTGTTCCCTAGCGAATACTGCTACTTTGTGCCTAAGACTCTTCTATATAATTTAGAAATGTAATTTTCATAGGTTTCTGAGGTAGACGCTGCTAGCCCCACTTACAGACAAGATGAGGAGATACGGAGGGTAACTTGTCCAGTCACAAATGTAGAAAGAAGCCAGGATGTAAAGTTAGGCAATTTGATTGAAAAGCCCCTTCTCTGAGTCGCCAGCTGACTATGTTATAAGGGGCAGTGGCATCATGAGGTCAGGAAGCCTCGGCTGGAAAGGGTGCAGAGTTATACCACTGCCCAGGGCTAACCTCTATCATGCTCCTGGATGGAAAACTGTGAATAGACTTTAGGTTACAAAGATGCTGAGAATTACTTAAAAATGTATGTACCAAACATGTTAATGTCCTTTGAATCTGCATATAAGAAACACACCAGCTAGTCTCCATCAGAGAGCGCGCAGGGCACTGACAGAGACTCCATCACACCCCAGTCTGCCTTTGCATTGTCTCTGCAGGGCTAACTATGCCTGAGATAACACTATTAAAGCTGCACTAGCAATTTCATAGGCTATGCAGATGGTCCTGTCATTCGGTTACAGAAGATTTAGGGCCTAACACAGAAGAATAGGCATGTGCAACCCTGCAGCTGCCAAAAAAGAATGTGGTCACCCACAAGCTTAAAGCGCCACAACAAAGAGAGTGCAAAACAGTGTCTGCTCCAAGGTCAGCAAAGAAGCCCGGGGAGGCAACTGCACTGAACCAGAGCAGCAGGTGGCTTCAGTTCACTGTGGAAGCCACATTCTTTGTTTTGGTTTTTGAGAGGGGGTCATGTTACATAGCTAAGGCTGGCTTGGAACTTGCTATGTAGCTCAGACTGACCTGGAACTCAGAATCCTCTTACTTCAGTCTCCTAAGTACTGAGATTACCGATAAGGTCTCCATGTCCAGGTTTGGTGCTAGTAATTTTGTTTTAAAGAGAAGATCCTCACTCTGTAGCCCATACAGACCCATGTGAAGAGTAGTCTCAGACTATTGGCAATCCTCCTGCCTCAGCCTTGTGAAGGCTGGGTTATAGGTATAAGCCACCTGGCTGGCTCTGACACTAGAAAATTTAATACCTAATGCCCAATATTTTCCTTGAAAGACAAAGGAAAAATGAGACCCTACAACACTGAAACTCACATGCTTAATGTTTTCTAGGAATACTGCATTTTAGACAGCAGCAGCTTCTGTGAGCCAGATACCACGTCAAGGCCATGTTTTCACTGTGGGATTCCTGTCACAGCCGTGGAGGGTCGGCAGCCAACTCTCGTGGTTCCTCCAAGCCTGGGCCCCATGCTGCAGCTGCAGCGTCTGCTCCAGTTCAGCAGCCAAAGCCCATGTGAAGTGCTCACCCAGACGCTGACTTCCCATCGACCATGTTCAAGACATCATGGGCAGCATCGACAAATATGTGGGCATACTTAGTCACAAGTATCTGAAGTGGACAAGCTTGGGTTTAAAGTCAGTGTCTCCCAACTTTGATTTCTGTTGTTTTCTGGTGGCGATGAACCTGCTAGCTGGCCCTTACCACCTACCAATATTGACGCACACAAAAAGGTTCCAGTAACAGAAACATCTGTGTTCTCATCAGTCTCTGTGTTAGTTTAAAGTCAGCTTGACACAAGCTAAAATGTCATCTGAGAGGAGGGAACCTCAACTGAGAAAATGCTCCCAGAAGATCAGGCTACAGGTAAGCTTGTAGGGCATTTTCTTAATTAGTTATTGATGGGGGAGGGCCCAGCCCATTGTGGGTGGTGCCATCCCTAGGCTGGCAGTTATGGTTTCTATAAGAAAGCAGGCTGAGCAAGCCAGTAAGCCCCCCTACATGCCCCTGCATTAGCTCCTGCCTCCAGGTCCTGTCCTATTTGAGTTCCTGTCCTGATTTCCAACGACGAACTGCAGTGTGGAAGTAAAAGCCACATAAATCCTTTCCTTCGCAAGTTACTTTGTTCATGGTGTTTTATCAACCCTAAGACAGTGCTGCCAATAAAGCCCAAGTGCAAGCATACACTCAACTGCTTCCAACGCAGAAGCCACTGAACTGAACTGAGGGCTTCATCACACTACTTCGCTTGATGATGACTACTCTCCATGGCTTACATTTTATGCAACTACTCCATTACTGTTCTCTGCACTAAACTCAACTGGTTTAACGTCTTTAAACTTTGTTCTAATTGGATACTTTATGTATTTAACATTTCAAATGTTATTCCCTTTCCCGGTCCCCCCTCCCATATCCTCTTCCCCTGATTGTGTGTGTATGCTCCCCTTTCCACTCACCCACTCCCACCTCACTGCCCTAGCATTCCCCTACACTGGGGAAATGAGCCTTCACAGGACCAAGGGCTTCCTCTCCTATTGATGCTGAACAATGCCATCCTCTGCTACATATGCAGTCGGAGCCATGGGTTCCCCCACATGTACTTTTTGGCTGATGGTTTAGTCCCTGGGGGCTCTTGGTGGTGGTGGTGGGGAGGCCTGTTTGGTTGATATTGTTGTTCTTCCTATGGTGTTGCAAACCTCTTCAGCTCCTTCAGTTCTTTCTCTAACTCCTCCTTTGGAGTTCCCATGCTCAGTACAATGGTTAGCTGCAAGCATCGTTATCTGTAACAGTAGGGCTCTAGCAGAGCCTCTCAGGAGACACGACTATCTGGCTCCTGTCAGCATGCACTTCTGGGCATCAGCAATAGTGACTGGGTTTGGTCATACGGGATGGAAATGGGATGAATCCCCAGATGGGGCAGTCTCTGGATGGCCTTTCCTTCAGTCTCTGCTCCACTCTTTATATGCTGGTTGTGGTAGCACATGCTGGTAGGATTTGCTGAAAGAGGCAGAGGCAGGAGGATCACCAGTTCGAGGCCAGCCTGGGCCAAACTTTTTATTCTAAGAGCTATACTGCTATACTGTTACATAAGTTTGTTACATAATCAGGTTTTTTTTTTTTTTTTTTTTAAATCTATTTCCCATGGTCCTTAGAATCTAACTACTACTGACTTCAAAATCCCACATCTAAGCGAGCTTTGCAGGCAGGACAAACTGTAAAGCAGAGGTTTTGTGGCTGGGCTAATGTTCCAATTCCTCCACTTGAGGCCTTGGCTAGTTAGGGAAGATGGATGGCTCAGGGCTCCTGTCCCTATTTCTAGGAGTCTTTGTTCGGGTTAGTCTAGTCTCACTGCTCTAGGTCTTCACCTCATCCTCGAATGGCCCCAGTGCCAGATGCTTCTCCCAGTATCTCCTCCTCCTCTACCTGATGATAACCTGTATCTTTACTGCCACGTTTATACCTGCCTGTCATTACAGCTTTTGTTCTTCCTACCGTCCACCTCAGCGGAGGCATTCTAGAGCTTTTTTTTTTTTTTTTTTTTTTTTTTGGTTCTTTTTTTTGGAGCTGGGGACCGAACCCAGGGCCTTGCGCTTGCTAGGCAAGCGCTCTACCACTGAGCTAAATCCACAACCCCATTCTAGAGCTTTTATCTATGTCCAATTAAGTCTCTGTGCCTCTCGGGATCTGACATATATTGCCTATGTCATTTGGGATACATGAAGTAAAAAATGAATCTGTTGAGTACTGTCAACAAAGGAAGCTGGCAAACATCAGTGAGGCAGCTGGCGGTTTATACAGCTTTAAGAGTCTAAGTGACCATGGTGTCCTAACTCCAACCTTGGCTTCTCCACTCCCACGTGCTGGACTCGATCCTAACAAGGATGCTAACAGGTACAGAGCGCCCACAGGTGTCAGCTGCTGCTCCAAGCATTTTGTCTGAACTAACTGTAATCCTCGTGGCCCCAAGAAGCAGTACTGGAAGGAAACGGAGTCACAAACCTTAAGACTGTACAGTAACTTCCCTCCTCCTAACTACACAGTACAGTGCCACTCCACGGTGGAGGTCTTGCTCAGCAGTGTGAGACCTGGCTTCCACCCTCACCACATGGGGGAGGCAAGGGGGCAAAGCCAGAAACAAACAGGAACTGTCTAAGAGCTACAAGAGCCAAAGGGATTTATTAATCCCAAGCACTGTCTGCACCTTCCAGCCAATCGGACCTCTGCCTCCATGAACTTTAGGCTCTCCCTGTGGTCAGAACCTACTCATTTTTACTCTCCCTCTCATGCATCGGGAGGCACAGAAGGTCCCCCACCTACATTTGTAGTGACCTGAATGAGAAATGTCCCCCACAGGTCTTTGTTCTGGAACACTTGGTCCCCAGTTGGGAGCACCTGAGACAAGAGAGACTTGATTAAGGAAGTGTGCCACTAGGCCAGGCCCTGTCTGTCCCATTTCTTGTCCCCTCTACTTTCTGTGTGCAGATGAAATAGGACTGGCGTGTTCCCTGACTGCTGGGCCAGTTTCGTGCTTCTGAGGCTCTGCACCCCTCTAAACTTCAAGCCAGAATAAATCCTCTCTTCCTTAGCTGCATCATAGCAACTGAAAGGAACTGAAACAACACTCTATGACCAACTTCAAGTGTCCGAACAACACTCTATGACCAACTTCAAGTGTCCGAACTTTCAAGGGTCACAGTCCCGCAAAGCTTTCAGGTCTGCAAGCATTGGCTGAGCCCAGGTCTCTCCTTGCCCCAGGCTTTTCAGCTAACTGCAGACTTCCAAAGCATACACAATAAGCTATTTTAAAAACAAGATGCCTGGGGACAAAGTTAAGGAAAGAACACCTGGGCTGGAACCCTGACCCTCTGTGGTGGTTTGAAGAGAAATGGCCCCCATATGTTACAGGATATTTGATCATACTGTGAACCCTGAGACTGTGTTATTTACTGGAAAATAATGTTTCTAGTTGTGGTGTGGCTCAGTCTTAGCACACACCTTTAATCCAAGAGTTCTCTGCTTGATTATTATGAACAGGATTAAATAAAGTCAACCACAGGTCAGGAGGCAGAGCAAGTAACCAGTTGACAGGAATAACATACTATCATTAAAAACCATAGAGAGTAGGGGGGAATCCAGAGGATGGTAGAGACACACAGGAAGTAGAAAGGAGGGACATTCAGTTTGGAGGAGGTTTTTTGCAACAGCAAGAGAGAGGGGCATTGCTTCTGGGATGAGACCTGAGGAGGAAGGTCGGCTGGGTGCTTTCTGTGCCTCTGTAAGCTATAGACTTTCTGTAGCTGTAATCCAGCTCTCATTGGTAAAACAGAACCATTGAGATTTTGTTAAAAAGCAACACCCACAGGCCCATGGGGAGTGGCACCATTAAGAGATGTGGCTTTGCTGAAGGAAGTAAGTCACTGGTGGGGGTGGGGTAGGGGAGTGCTCTGAAGCTTCAGAAGCTCAAGCCAGACCTAGTGGCTTCACAGTCTCTTCCTGCTGCCTGCTGATCCAGATGTAGAACTCTTAGCTACCTCTCTAGCAACATGTCTGAAGCCCTGCTACCATGTTCCCCAACATGACAATAATGGACCTCTGAACTGTAAACCAGCCCAATGAAATGTTTTTCTTTGCAAGATTCCTGGGGTCACAGTGTCTCTTCACAGCAAGAGAACACTAAGATGTAAGTTGGTATCAGGACCTGGGTGTTGCTGGAACAGGGCGGACTATGCTTCCTGATGCTACAATGTGGACTTTGGGTTAGAGAAGCAGCTGAATGCTTTTAAGTGGGCCTTAATGGGTCATACTGACAGTGGCAGTGGGGGTGATTTGAAATGTGGGGCCTGGCTAAAGAGGTTTCAGAAAGGAATTTTAGTATGTAAACCACATACTATTTGGAGAAAATATTTTATTTGGAGAAGAATGTGTCTGTTTTCTGGTCTTCGCCCAAAAAAATCTGCCTGAGGTTAAATTGAAGACTTATGGATTAACAGCTTTAGTAGAAGTGATTTCGAAACAGCCCAAGACTGACTGTGTGGTGTAGTTATTAGTGGCCATTTTTATGCATATCTATAAAGAAAAGGAGCAAGCTCAGAAAGGAAAAATACAGAACACAAGCATGAAGCTAAAGGGAATAAAGGGTGGTGACCCAGCTAAACTTCCGGCCAGCGAAAAGGAGTTAGAGGAAAGTTTAGGATTTAATCCCAGCACTGGGGAGGCAGGAGGTGGATTTCAGAGTTCAAGGCCAGCCTGGGTCTCCAGAGCAAGTTCCAGGACAGCCAAGCTTGGGCAATGGAGGAGACCACTGAAAACAGAGCAGGAGATGCATTTGAAAGAGAAGGCCTTGCTACGGCTTCAGCAGGAGAACTCGGCAGCTTTGGCCACGTGTTCTGGCTTTAGAATCAGGATAAGAGAAAGGGGTTGTAGAATCTCCTGACATAGGAAGGAACATGGCTGAGGCTAGGCATGTCAGGGGTGTCCCTGCAAGGAAGCCTTGAAAGGCCACTGTGTGAAGGTGAGCAGAGACCGCCTCAGAGATCTCCCGATGCCTGAGACGCCACATCGATGGCTGAGAAAAGCTGCGAGTAAGGAGTGGAAATGGCTCGAGAGAACTAAATGTGCTGCCGTCCACAAAATTAAACGGAGCTGGCGATCTGAAGAGCGCTCACATTCAGACGTGGTGGTAGACTATGGAGTGTGCCCAGCTGGCTTTCAGGCTTGCATTGGTCTAGTATTTCCTCACTGTGCCCCCTTTCTTCCCGTTTGGGATGGCAATCTCTCTCCTGTGCCATTCTGTTAGAAATATCTCATCTGCTTCTTCATTTTGATTTTAAGTCATTGCCGTGAGTCTTCAAAGAGACTTTGGACTTCTAAACAGGATTGCGACTGATGGATAATGAGAACTGAAGTCGAACCAAATACATTTCTCTATTATAATATGGTTACAAGCATACGGGGGCCAGGGAGTGGATGTGGTAGTCTGAATAAAAATGGCCCCCATAGCCCATAGGTAGTGGCACTATTAGGAGATGTGGCCTTGGAGGAAATGTGTCACTGGGGGTGGGCTTTGAAGTTTCAGATGTTCAAACTCATTGTCTCTTCCTGTGGCCTGCAGATCCAAATGCAGAACTCTATGCTTCTCCAGCACCATATCTGCCTACATGCTGCCATGCTCCCGCCCCACCATGATGATAATGAATTAAACCTCTGAACTGTAAGCCAGCTCCAATTAAATGTTGTCCTTTATTAGGGCTGCCGAGGTTGAACTGTTTCTTCACAGTAATAAAACCCTAACTAAGACAACCCCTAACACCAAAGGCTCCTGTGTGGAAAAACTGATCCCTTATAGGATTGGTGAGGTGTTGGAGGCAAAGGCCTGTAAGCCCAGCATTGGGGAGGATGAGCACAAGAACTCAGAAGAAATGTAACTCAAATTACAATAGAAATGCATCTAGAATCAATTTCTTCACTGGAACTATTCTATACTAAAGAGTTCATGATATACATAATAATTGTTTTATTTATTAATTCATCTATCTGTTTAATTTTATTTGCAGTGCCAGGTTAGAACTCTGGGCCTCCTATACACTAAACAAATGCTCTACAATGGTTCAAAATAACCTTCAGTTTTCCATTCTGTTAAGGAATTACAAGAACTACGTTGATTCTACACTATGAGAGAGGGAAGTTTACAGTACCCACATTGTGCTGTGTTTTGCTGCTATGTAACATGGAAAGCCTTTCTTTTCTTAAACTAGAAAAGCATGACAAAGAGAGCCTGTGGCATGTCTAAAATAATGCTCTTCCCAGCAAGATGTCAGCTGAGGAAGATCGTTGGTGACAGTTCCCACTGCCACACCAGTGAGCAGCTACTCCTGTCCCTAAGTGCTAAGGAAATCAGTGGATTCGTTTTGAAACAGCTATTTCTAATCAAGGTTTATTTCTTTCAAGCTTCGCGGAAAAGAGAAACACAAATCAAGACCAGCGGTTAAAATTGAAAGTAGTAAACAAGGCGCCAAGCACAGTGCGAGTCACTCAGCCACAAAGGCTGTACAAGGAAGGGTACCACAAAACTAGACAAACGGTTGTGAAATAGCTAGACTCAGATTCTACCTAGCAGTAGTAACCTTGCATGTAAATGCATTAAATCCTCCAATTAAAAGACTGTGACTAAATTTGGGCAGAATCCCAAGTCTATATCAAACTATACAGTTTTTATAATAAACTAGTAAGTTCAGCTGTTTGGGCACACACAAACTGGAAGTAAAAGGTTGGAAGACAACATCCCATGAAAATGGAACCTAAAGGAGTGGCCTCGTAGATAAAATACGTGTTACAACAAAAGCAGTCCAAATAAATATGACTGTTACACAATGCTAGGGGATTCAGTCCAGCAAGAAGTAACGGTTCAGAATGCACGTAACTCAACACTGTAGCTCCCAGACATCAAAGGCAAACATCAGTAGGTCTCTATGACTGACATCAGTCAACACTTGAACATTTCCTGGTCAGCATCAGGCAGCTCCCTTGTGCCTGGGTCTCCATGCAGAGGAGGAAGCGTGTGTGCTGATGAGTATCTGCATGTCTACTTACTCCAGCTACTCACGGTCACCACAAAGTGCAAAGGCCTTACTGCCTACCCACTGACGGACACAAGCACTGTACTGCAGACAAAGGAGAACGGTGTGACCATCCTATGACACAAATGGACTAGGGATCACGTAGTATGTGACATAAGGCCGAAACTGGGACTGACCGGCACCTGCTTACACACACACACACACACACACACACACGAGGACTCTAAAGAGTTTGGTGTCAAGGCCAGGCGTGGTGGGGAGCAGCCCCAGCTCCTCCAGGCTACAGTAAGGTGGACCACAAGAGACCACAATTATGAAAAATGGACAGACCTTGAAAAAAAATAAAAAGAAAAGGGAAACAAACCAAACTCAAACCAACCGTTCCTGCTCGTGCAGAAGACTGCATTTGGTTCAGAGCACCTGCTGGGGTGGCTCACAAGCACCTACAACTCCAGCATGAAGGGACCAGGGCTCCCTTCTGGCCTCCATGGGAATCTGCACGTGGGTGTAAACAGATAATTAAAACTAAGATGCTGCTGTAAATGTTGATACTGTCGCTGCTGAGATGAGGTGGACGGAAAGAGAGTTGGCACTAAGACGCGTGCTGGTTGCCCCGGAACCTCACCAGACAGCAGCGCTCCGGAGATGGTTCAGTGGCTAACGGGATGCCGACTTTTTTTTCCAAAGGATGTTTATGAAATGTCATCCAAAAAGCAATGACTGGAGAGCCATCTAAAACACAACTTGAATAAAGATGACAGCAGGGCTATGGTTTTGAAAAGCCTTCACGTATATTTATAAAGCACACAAAAATCAACATGAATACCTTCACAGGAGTCTTGCAAAGGGCAAAGTTTTAATTCCTGTCTACTTTGGAACAAATCGGAAATGATTCAATTTCATATTCATTTTCTTTCTTCCCCTCTCTCTTTTTACACTGGCATAAAAGGACTAATGGGGGTGAACTAACTTTGCAAAGGTTAGCTTTGATGTTTCATCAAGTTTCATGGCTAATCCAGGAACAGGTGCTGAGGACACGTGTATTAAGCTGACTTAAATGGAGTTAGTTATGACGGGACCCCTGCTATTCTCTGTAACGTCTCATGTTTCAGTTCGGAAACTTCAGCAAAGTTGGATTTCCCTGGAGAGTGTTCTCTCTTGACAGCTAATGGAAAGACTATGACGTTAAACAAGGTTAAGCAGTAAATCACAATATCCATCCCAGCAATGGCCTAGCTGCTGTTACTGCTGCCAGGCCGCTGCGGTGGGGCGTCTGCTCTGCTGTAAGCAGCCTTCTATGCAGTGGCCATTACCATAACATGGTCTAGAATCTGGCAAGAAAACATCCCTCACTTGCCAAATACCAGCAATTGTACTTTCTTCATTCTGCTACCTAATACTGCCATGCTGGTTCTGAGCAGGTAACTAAAGGCCCCTGAAGAGGAAATGCCACCCTGCTGGGGGCGGCAGGAAGGACACAGGACACAAGACATGAAGATAGGGACATAATATAGGCTGGAGAGAAGGCTCTGGAGTCAAGAGTGCTCAGGTGGTTTGAATAAAAATGGCCTCCAATGCTCATACATTAGAATGCACAGTCATCAGACAGTGGCACTATTTAAGAAGGACTAGGGGGCATGGCTTTGCTGAAAGAAGTGTGTCACTGGGGGCGGGCTTAGAGGCTTCAAAAGCTTACCCCTGGCTTGGCATGGATCTCAGCTTTCGGATCATTGTGTAGCTCTCAGCTCCGTCTCCAGCACCACAGCTGATTACTGCCATACCTTTGCTGTGATAATAATGGACTACAAAAGCCTCTTCTTAAATACTTTCTTCTATGAGTTGCCTTGGTCATGCTGTCTCTCCACAGCGATAGAACAGTGACTAAGACAAGTGCTTACTGCTCTTTAGAGGACCCACGTTCCTAAATCTCAGAGTGGCTCACACCTGTACCTCTTCTGGCTTCCGTGGTAACTGCTTGCATGTGCCAGATACACAGACACACAGGCACACAAACGCCAAGAGACACTGACCCATAGACACACCCACATGCAAAGAAGTAAAAGACTGCAGCAAGTTGTAAAGTGTATGTTAAAGTCAAAGGTGATAGGTAAGCCAACTGCCGGATTCCTTCCAGGGCTCGGGAGCCTCTGGTGCATGTGAACCCTTTTCAGTGGCAAAGTAAACTGCCTATCTTCAAAGTGTCACCACCCCGTCACTTGTATCTCTCATAGACTAGGAGGCACAGTAAGAGGGAGCCTCTCTTTTCTGTAGTCCACTTCTTTCTTCTTCCTCACACGGCTCCGCCCCCTGGGCTCTCTGGTCTGTTCTGACTGGCCAGTGGTCCATGTTAACTTCTCCCTTCCAAAGTCTCTAAATACAGGTGGGTGCGGGGTTAAGTGTCCGGTCACTGACCGCAATAACGAAACATTCGAACTCAGAATACCAGCTGCTACACCCAACCCCTCAGCTGAGAGCTTGTGCATCTGAGTGCCTCCCACCACTGCGAGGGCTTCAGAGCCATTTGTACTCAGTCAACAGGTTCCTAATCATGAACCCTGCTCTATGAAACGTCAACCAAATTGTGGGACTGCCCACCTCGGAGTCTTTCTGTGGCTTCTGTTGAATTGTAATCAACACAATCTACTTCAGCAAGTCTCTGTCCAGGTAGGAAGCCTTGGGACCAGCCTTTTCTATGTTCTCACAGATAAACACTGAGCAGAGATGTTATCCTGACAGGAAGCTGCCGGTGTCAGCATCCGCTGGAGAAGTCTTACCCAGAATAAAGCAGGACACAGGCTGACCTGGGCAAGAGGCAAGAGTCAAGGTTGCTTCTACACAGAATCTAATTGTGGCAACTCCCATGGTCACTGACTGCACCTAGGTGACTCCTGGCACCCAGGGCTGGAGTAGTCCGCACATTACTGCCGTCCTCAATGCAAAACACTTGCTCATTGCTCACTGTTCCAACAGTGACGTGTGCCAGGTCCTGCCCTGGGCCCTGGGCTAAGATGGTGACTGAAATCAGCACAGCCCCTTCAGGCACTCTTTATAGTTAGAGTGATAGGAAGCATCAAGTAAATGTAGCTTGGTGAGTCACTGGGGCGCACCCACACACGCACGCACGCACACACGTACATGCACGCACACACACACAAACACACACGCACGCATGCACCCACACGCACGCACACACATGCACGCATGCACACACACACGCACACACAAACACACACACGCACACACACACGCACGCACACACACATGCACGCACCCGCACACACACGCACACACAAACACACACACGCACGCACGCGCACACACATGCACGCACACAAACACACGCACACACACATGCACACGCACGCACGCACACACACACGCACACACAAACACACACACGCACACACATGCACGCACACACATGCATGCACACACAAACACACGCACACACACATGCACACACACGCACACACACGCACGCACATGCACGCACCCGCACACACACATGCACACGCACGCACGCACACACACACGCACACACAAACACACACACGCACACACACGCACGCACACACAAACACACGCACACACACATGCACACGCACGCACGCACACACACACGCACACACAAACACACACACGCACACACACGCACACACATGCACGCACACACACATGCACACACACGCACACACACGCACACACACACACGCACGCGCACACACACGCACGCACATGCACGCACCCGCACACACACGCACACACAAACACACACACGCACGCACGCGCACACACATGCACGCACACACATGCATGCACACACAAACACACGCACACACACATGCACACACACGCACACACACGCACGCACATGCACGCACCCGCACACACACGCACACACACGCACGCACACACAAACACACGCACACACACATGCACACGCACGCACGTACACACACACGCACACACAAACACACACACGCACACACACGCACACACATGCACGCACACACAAACACACGCACACACACATGCACACGCACGCACGCACACACACACGCACACACAAACACACACACGCACACACACGCACACACATGCACGCACACACATGCACGCACACACACATGCACACACACACACACGCACACATACACACGCACGCGCACACACACGCATGCACATGCACGCACCCGCACACACACGCACACACACGCACGCACGCGCACACACATGCACGCACACACAAACACACGCACACACATGCACACGCACGCACGCACACACACACGCACACACAAACACACACACGCACACACATGCACGCACACACAAACACACGCACACACACACACGCACGCGCACACACACGCACGCACATGCACGCACCCGCACACACACGCACACACAAACACACACACGCACGCACGCGCACACACATGCACGCACACACAAACACACGCACACACATGCACACGCACGCACGCACACACAAACACACACACGCACACACATGCACGCACACACAAACACACGCACACACACACGCACACACACGCACGCACATGCACGCACCCGCACACACACGCACACACAAACACACACGCACGCACGCGCACACACATGCACGTACACACAAACACACGCACACACACATGCACACGCACGCACGCACACACACACGCACACGTGCACACGCACACACACACACACACGCACACGCACACACACACGTGAGATCAAGGACTGCTCACCGAGGAGTGGAGTTGCGCATTCAGTGTTCAGCGCTCAGTGTGACTGACAGGTGACCAGCAGGCAGAGACAGGAGAGGACAGGACCTTAAGTACCAAGAACAGTCTGGGGAAAGGCCTTGAGGCAGGGGAGCAGGGAGAGTCTGGAGAAGGAGGAAGAGGAACAGAACCACTTGGGTTGTAACTTTTTCGGTGTTGGGTGCCAGGGACTTTATACAGCACCCCACCTACCCTGTGCTGTCCAGCTAAGAGGAAAGACTCAGAGAGAGTCCATATCACCCATAGTGAACCAACAACATGAACTACACACTGTGGGTAGACACAAAAAGCTGGTGGAGACAGCAAGCAGCCGAACTAGTTCTCAGAGCCCTCAGGCCAGTCTCTGAGCAGAAACACACCTTATTCGCTTTCTTTTTTTCCTTTTATTCTCTCTTTTTCCCTTTCCTTCCTCACCTCTCTCCCTTTCTTGGCAAAGTAGAAAGGGAACTCCATTCAAAGCAAAAATCATAAAATACATTATCTGGTAAGAGTTAGAAGGGGAATCTGTGATCAGACTATATTGTACAAAAAAAATTTATTCCCCTGGTGAGCAGTCTCCGGCTCTTAAACTCCGGAAAAGAAGCCTCACACAGTGATCGTTCTCTCGCTCATGTGGCCTACTGTTCATCCTGACTACGCAGCCCACTGCGAACTGTACTATTGTTCTTCTCTGATAGCTATTTTGCTTCTCTTGTTTAAAAAAAAATATAGAAAGGAAGGGAGGGAAAGGAGGAGGGAGGGAGGAAGGAAGGAGGAGGACAATGGACCACACACGGGAGAAGTATATTATAAGTACAGAGTCATAAAGTTTTCTAGTCCCCATGTTTCAAACACTGTGCTCATGAATTTCAGCTGGGAAAAACAACAAGAAAAACCCAAAAACACACATAAAAACAAAAACAAAATACCCCAAAGAAACCCAAAACTAACCAAAATCGAGTACTTTTAAAATTGTGTACACATTTACTGTGTATAACATGTTTTCGCCCACTGTGGAATGTCTAAGCCATGTCCTAACTCACACATTTATTCTTTTAGCAATATTCAAGAATGAAACATTGTTACTGGACTGACAAGATGGTTTGGCTGGTAAAGATACTTGCTACTAATCCTGACAGCCTGAGTTCCATCCCCAGGACCCACAGGGTGGACAGAGAGAACTCACTCTAGGAGGTGTCATCTGACCACCACACATGTGCACACGCACACAAAATAAAAAAAACAAAACAAAAAAATAAAACCCTCAAGCAATGATGTTAACTATTTACTATACATCACAAATTTTCCACACGAACCCTGAATTACCTTTATAACCAAAAAGGGGGAAAAGTCACAGATAAACCAGCAACAGCAACGAAAAGAATCCCAGTTACAAAAGCCGAAAGTGTTGCTGTGCATTCCACAGTACCATACAGCAACCAACCCTGGCTGAGTCATAAGCACATGGGGCTCCTGATCACAACTTTAGTGTATTACAGATACGGAAACAAAGCCAGGCTGGTGACATCACTCTAGCTGTTGAAGATGAAGAGTACAGTGGGCGAGACTCACTCAAAGACATTACGAAAAAAAAGAGTACTCACTTGTCTGAAGAATTAACAGAGTGGCCAGGACCCCTGCTTCTGGCCACCTATGTTTTTGACAGCTACTATGTCATCATTTGGTTTCCCTGGCTCCTGTGCAGGTGGTCACTGCTGATCTTGGGAGAAGGGGTTCACTCCAGTCTCAAGAGCACCAGCAACACGGTGCCCATACCAGTGATTTCTCCTTCCTGGAACATTCCTTCCTCTGGCATGGGTAGGGCTGGCTCTCTCCAGTCTTCAAGTCAGCTTAAACTATCCCACTTTATACAGGTCAACCCACACAGGAGCACCCGAAGCAGTGCTGTAGGCCTCTACTGCACAACCTATGTCTTATGCCCATGACCTATGTATGTCTGTATGTCTGTATGTATGTTTGTATGTATGTCTGTATGTATGTATTTTAACCTGTTCACCTCTTATCACCATCCAAAGTCATCTGTAATCCTCACTTCCTTATACTCCCATCCCATCTCTTGATGGAACATTCATGACTGCAAACACAGATCTGTTTTATTTAGTAAATGCCTTGTGCCTGAAATAGCACCAAGCCAAGTGGGTTATCTAAAAATACATCTGCTCACTAAGTGGGTATAACAGAGTGTGATTACTCCACTCCACAATCTGTGAGGAGGAATCTATGGACATCACACATTACCAGCAATCTTCAGGCGCCAGCGAACGAACACACGCACATGCGTGAATAACAGCATGAAGAACTGAACAGGTTTAGTGTGGACTGGCTCTTCATGGAAGTTAGGGAAATGCTCAATCAAGCCCATCTTTGTAACTCCCCCGCACCTTTTAAAGCTCTACTGTTTTAGGTTTTTAATGAGATCATTTTAGTTATAATTATGTGCACGTGTGCCTGTATGTGAGCCCTCTGATGTGGGGGCTGGGAACTGAGCTCAGGTTCTCCACTGATGAGAACAGAAGCTCCTAGCTGATGAGCCATCTCCTACAGTAATACACACACACACACACACACACACACACACATACACGCACACACACACATACACGCACACACACATACACGCACACACACATACACACACACGCACACACACATACACACACACGCACACACACACACACGCACGCACACACGTGCACATGCACACACAGACACACACACGCACTCGAGCACACACACAGACACACACACGCACACACGCACATACACACACACACGCACTCGCACACACACATACACGCACACACACACATACACGCACACACACAGACACACACACGCACACACGCACATACACACACACACGCACTCGCACACACACGCTCACACGCTCACATGCACACACACAGACACACAGACACACACACACACACGCACAAACGCACAGACCTTCCTTCCCTCTAAAATATGTCAGCTCCATGACGGGGTAGGTGCTCAGAGTCACCAGCCTGAGCCAGGAGGACTGCAGGTTCAAGACCAGCCTGCATCATGCAGAGAACTTGAGGCAGGCCTAAGCTGTGTTATATGGCGTGGTTAAATGAAGAAATTAACAATAATGTGAATCCTCATAATGGCAGGCACTGCAAACTTAGGGGTGAGTCAGTAATTTTATCTCGCCTATGTTCTGCTGTGAGAATATTAAACACAAAATACTTGAGGGAGTCAAGATGTAGCTCACTTTGTGTCCTGTGCACTCATATTGTGATGGTGTATCACAGACATGCAGGTAAGTACTGAGTAAGACCAGAATGTATGTAATCTCTTCCAGTTTCTAAGTAAGTCGGCATGGAGGACAAGGCCATTGAGAAGATGCCCTGCTTTGCAGTATGATTAACTTTAACCTGCAAGCTTGTGAGTACACAGCCCCAAGAAGGGGCTCATTTGTCCCACACTGAGTGAGCCGAGGGCCACTGTTCACTGAAGCTGGCAGGTTGGAGTGTGATGGGAAAGAGCTGCATTCGGAGGAAGCCAGGACAGTGCTGAGGGACTCTGCTCACTAGAGGGCCTGCAGTCACACATTCATAAGCCATATGCAGAATATAAAATACTTTTCCTGCAGTATTAAAAAAGCAGTATGTTTTGTTTTGGTTGAGACATGGCTTGTACTGCTTACTGTTTTCTGTCAATTTGACACAAGCTTTAGTCATCTGGGAGGAGGGAATCCCAGCTGAGGCTGAGGTTGTGTCAGCTTGAATACACTTCCCCGGGTAGCATGGCTATCGGTAGATAGAAGGAAACCTCGAATCCTTCAAATTTACCTGTCACATTAACATTGGCAGTCAGCAGAGGCACAGAGTGGTTTCCACTTGGAGAGCCTACAAAGATAAAGACATTCGTTATTAAAGTATACTGAAGATTTAACTTGGTACATAGCAGGAGCCCTCTGACCTTTATTTAAAGCCCTAAACCTTTATTGGTTTAGGGCTCCAAGGGGTCTACATTTTGAAGCCAACTGTCTGACCATCTTTGTGTGAAAGATATGAAGAGTTGCCACACCACTGGAAAGACAGTACAATGGGGGACCCGAGGAGGAGTTCAGGCCCACATGGCATAGTTGCCAGGTTGATGAGCCATCCATTGGACATGCTTACAGACAGGCTGTCCCTGCTTCCAGGGCTGCAGTGGGAGGGACCAGGGCTTTGAAAAAGGAACTGTGAGCTTGAAGAAACTGAGAGGCCTACTTAGTTTATGTGAATCCCGCATGCATACATACATCCCTAGCCCCAGATACAGTGAGTCTCTGAGCCTGGAGCTGGTATGCGGGGGGGGGGGGGGGGGGGGGGGGGGGGAGGGAACTTGCAGCCACAGATGGGCGTGGCCTACGGATGACAGTGGTATGGGTATGGGGGAGGGGAGGTAATACCACAGGAAGTTCTGCTTGTACTACTGTTGCTATGAAACATCCTGGAGCTGTCAGTTTGAGGCGGCATTGTTAGACCTTTCACACAGAACACAGAAAGCTTCCGTAGCAACTTGCACATGCTACCTTTTGGTGACAACAGCTTTGTCAAGGTGCCTGCAGAAGTGATCAGCTCGTTCTGGGTTGTATGGACCACTCTGGAAAGGCTCTCCTGGTTCATGTGTGCCTCATGGTCTTAAAACCACCACCACTCCTAGTGTCACTCAGTGGAGAGACGACATTTGTAGAATTCTCATTTTTCAGTGAAAATCTAATTTTTAAGCTAGTATCTTTTTTTTTTTTTTTTTTTTTTGGTTCTTTTTTTCGGAGCTGGGGACTGAACCCAGGGCCTTGCGCTTCCTAGGCAAGCGCTCTACCACTGAGCTAAATCCCCAACCCCTTAAGCTAGTATCTTAATATTTCAGTAGGTCAGGGGAATTAAGAGAATACTGTGCACCAGGTAAGCAACATTTCAGTGGCTTACTTTGGAATCTATAAAGACTCCAACCCACAAGGGAAGGGAGCTCAATTAATACTATTATTGTTCCTTGTCACAAGGACTGACCCTACTTTGAGTCACTCCCTGGGTAAGGAGGCACAAAGATGTTATTTATGTTTCTGACATAACTCACTCCCAACAACCTCCCTCACTCAAAACAAACAGAAGAAACTAAAATGCAAAGAAAAGTCAGCAATAATAACTGAAATCTTTAGCAACTGTGAAATCTGTTTGCCATGTATTTCCCTCTGGTTCACATGATTGTCCAGCATGAGAAGGAACTATCTGGCAGGTATCGAGTTGTGGCCAATAATACTAGGTGCTAATGGACAGAGGTTTCCTTCATCTTAGCCTCCTGGTAACTTTATGACGGGAGCATTGTTTTACAGCAACACCAACTGAGGTCCACAAAAAGCTACTCAGCTCTTTAGCGAGCCTGGATGTGGACTGGGTCGATTAACTGCAAAGCCAGTACAGATCTATGCTCCTCCTCTCATATCTTCCTGGTGTTACATCATCAGCTGCTCCTTCCTCAGCCATGTCATCCTGATTCCTCCCTCTTCTGGTGTCAAGGTGCAACCTATTAGCAAGCAATGGGTCCCACTGCTATGATACTCAGTACATCTCCATAGCATGGTCGACCTGTGTCTGGACTGCCACACAGACCTTAGTTACTGTCACTCCCAAGATAGGATTTCTCGGCAAAATATTTGAATGTTTGAACAGACACTTGCACGCATTTAGTTACAAGTTAATAAAAGTTATTTCATTCCCCTAAGGTTGTTGAAAGTGAATTTGTCACTTGCCATTAAAAAATATACTAACAGCCTCCCAGCCTGCCTCCCAAATGCTAGAACTAAAGATATGTGCCTGGAATCATTATTTATTGTATTATTTTGGTGTTTTGAGACAGAGATTCTCTATATAGCCCTGACTGTCCTGGTACTCACTATGTAGACCAAACTGGCCTGACCCTCAGAGACCAACATGCATTGTCTCTGGGATTAATGGTGTTTGCCACCATGCCAAGCAGAAGAGTAATTTACAAAGCCAGAAGTTCATGGCACCCTTCTCTCTCTTCTACAATACCCTGGACGGTGTTGTGGGGTGAAAGCAGTAAAGCTGGTACCAGCTGATACGGGCAGGCAGTGATGTGAAATGGTTGAGACTGGATTCTGCTCTGAAGCCAAACGTGTATTTCTTGTTTTACTCTAAGTTAGCTTACTGCGTGGAGTCTCGGATTTCTCAGCTGTAAAATGGATATGGTTGGTGAGGTTTCCAAGGGTGATTTACAAACCTCAATTTAGCATCGTGGTGGTTGTGGGGAACAATGGCAGGAAATGTACCTGGGGTTTTAGTTATGTTTCAGAACACTTAAAAACCACCATGTATTGTAATGCTAACTGTACCAATTACATGCCACACACAAAGATTACAACAGTTATTTGGTTTTTGGTTTGCTGTTGACATTTTTAGAGATACTGTCTCCTTTATGTAGCTCAGGATGGCCTTAAGAAATGCTCGATTAGCCAGAGGCCTCGTCCTGACACTCCGTAACAACACCTTTTAGCTCAGTTTGAAGGTATCTCTACAGAACTGAATTAATTGATTCTATTAGTTTATGAAATCAGGGCGTCAGAGCATTTCAGGTTTTCTAAATAGCACTAACCTCTCTAGTGAGACACTCATAAACACTACATAGTGAGAAAGTCCAACAGCAACAGTCACAACAAAAAAACATGTTCGGAGGGCAAAAGATAGAAAAGGGCACTCCACTTCAGCCAGTAACTAGTGAGAGGAAAAATCAGATGTATTTGTACAAACAAGGCAAGTAGCTGGGGAGGGTGACGGCCTCCTCCCATAAAGTCTACTATTTGCTCTAAGACAGAGTCTCAGCGTAATTATACTGTCCATTCTTTCCTTAACTGATCTCAGAAGTAGGTCTGCAATTCCAGTTTGTCACAGGTACAAGTCAAAAGAGCAAACATAAAACATAACCAATCGAGATGAAGGGGCACTATAATCCCTTAAGTAGAGTTAGGAATATCAGAAGACCAAGGCTGTCTTCAGCCACATAGGGAGTTCAAAGCATGGTTGGGCTGCTGGGTTACAAGAGAGCCTGATTCAACAAAACAATGAAATTCAGCACAACAAACAGAAATAGGGTTGTTTAATTCACCGGATTATTCCAGCAAAAGCATCTGTTGGGCCCAAGTCATCTGCTAAAGTAAACTGACTGGTTATCCACAGAAGAGACTGAGAAAGAAAGAAAGAAAGAAAGAAAGAAAGAAAGAAAGAAAGAAACAAACAAACAAACAAACAAACAAAAAACCCAGAAGGGCTGAACTGAAAATCACAAAGCCTTTAGTCATTTAAAGTTTCTTATCCTAGTTTACTATTTCTCTAGCGACTGGATTCTAGTAGGTGACAGGGGACAATAGAATTTTCACAAACTCAGAGTTCTTCTCAAAGTGTCCAAAAGGTCAAGGTCTCAAAGGGAAACAAAACCTCCAACATGTAAGGCTGTTAACATCATCTTGTTATGACCTTAATGATGACGTCGTGGGCTCCGGACCACAGAGACCTCAAGGCTGCTGCGCTGGTGACTCGCTGCGGTAGTGGCCACGGTCCGAGCACAAGCATCACCTGCGCAGGGGAACAAGGTGCATACACCCAAGGTTCCCACCTAGCCGAACTGGCCCCGATCCAAGGTCTGGGAGTACCTTCGGCAGGAAGCTGTGTGGGTAAAAACTCAGACCTGTTTCTGCGGCGGTCAGCGGACGTATTTCAATCTACAGATCTTGCTACCGGCCACAGAACTCCAGGGAAAGGCTGAGGACCAACATGGGTCTTCGGCGGAAGGGCCATCCCGGGGAAAGTGAACACGTTCTGCGCATCACGCTGGTCTGCCGCCCCCAAGCAGGGGAGGGCCGGAATCTCATTCCTCAGGTGGCCCGCCGGCAAGTGAGACACCCGCCCCAACTTCAGTTCCCCCTTCGCCCGCGGAGTCTACCGCAGAGGCGTGGAACTTTCCACGCGGACGCCGGACGTGGAGAGGCAGGCCGCCGCAGCGCGCTTCCTCTCCGCCTGCGGACTTACCCTGAGCATAGGTCTCCTGCGCCACGGCCCCGGGCAGCGCCAGCACCTGCAGCGCGCCCAGAAGCAGCGCGGCCCGCGCGCACAGCGCCATTGTTTCCAGGGCCCCTGAGCGCCCGCAGCAACAGCCCGGCGCCCAGAGCTGCCCTCCGCGCCGTACCGCTCCCCAGCAGCCGCCGCCGCCGGTCCCCCCCAGTGACCAAATAGGGATAGGGCCAGGAGGTCTGGGGCGGAGCCAGGGCGTGGTCCGCAAAGTAAGGAGGGGCGTGGCCCACAAGAGACGAGGCAGGGAAAAGCTGTGGAACCAAGAGGGGGAGTGGCTCTGAGAAGAGGAGTTCTGAGAGAGGGCGTGGCTTATGGAGGCGGGGCAAGGGGAGGAGCATCGGGAGGGAGGGGCGGGGCTCTCAGAACAGTCCGACGGAGCAGATAAGAGGCGGGGCTCTCGGAGGGGAGGATGAGGGCGTGGCTTTGGGCATGGCGTGGTGTGGACTGAGTGCAGAGACCGCTGTGGTTCTATGTCTGCCATTTGAGGGATAGTCGTCTATCAGGATGTCCTGAAGACAGGCTTTATATAGAAGTTTTCGGGTGGGGATTGGCGCGCGTGCGGCGCAGAGTAAGAGAGGGAGTCACAGTTGAATGATTGCAGAGGCAGCCTCTCAGAGGAGTGTAGGAGGATCAGACTCAAACAAGTTTCAAAGTAACCATCGCGATCTTTGATCTTCCTACTCCACTGTGCCTACTTTTTTTTCTACAACTATGGAAAACCTTGTAGAGGGGGCAGTGCGGTTTGCAGACCAGTTGGAAACTTAGCACCTATATCCTAGGTCCCTCTCTTCTAGAGTTCGCTGATCCTTCTCAAAAAACAGCCTGCTGTAAACTAGATTTTTTGACAAAATCCCTCGTAAGCCATAAAGCCTGCTCCCAAAGACTGCATTTTGATTCCACTCAGAACTCTAAACTTAACAGACCCAGGGTTTTGCAGCTCTCTCACACCTGATCCAGGGCACTTCAAAGATAAGCCAAAAACTTTGTTATGAGAAACACTTTTTGACTGCTAGTAAAGTTTCTCTGTTATAGATATATGGTAATCCTGGATTTATTAGGCCACCTGCTCTGCATTTACAAGACTTATGAGGCTGCAATCAGCCAACCTGAAAATACCAGCATCTAAAATGGGCTTTAAAAAACAGCTTTATGGGGTTGGGGATTTAGCTCAGTGGTAGAGCGCTAGCCTAGCAAGCACAAAGGCCCTGGGTTCGGTCCTCAGCTCCGGAAAAAAAAAAGTATTAAAAAAAAAAAAAAACAGCTTTATGTTAGGATTTGGTGGCTCTATTTCTGAAGAATCTAGCCAATTGGAATAGGAAGGAACATTCTGCATACAGAATGAATGTTTGCCGACTACAGAGGTTGAAACCCAGTGCTTGGTGTGGTGATTTAAAGAGATGGGGTGTTGGAGAAGTGGCTAAGCCAGAACAGAGCTCTCAAAGGTGAAAGTAGCGCTTCATTAAAGAGGTCTGAGGAAAGAGTTCACTCCTGCTGTTAAGAAACAGTAAGAAAACAGCCTGTGAAACCAAGGGACCGTTAGCAGACACCAAGTCAGTGGCTGCATTACCTTTGACTTCCCAGGTGGAGGAGAAATGTTTAAAAAGAACTGATGTAATCTAACCTTATATCTTTAAAAAAAATCCCCTAGCTGGTGTAGCAGCACACACCTATAATTCCAGTACTTAGGAGACAGAGGCAGGAGGATTGCTGCAAGTCAAAGGTCAATCTGAGATATATAGTAAGTTCCAAGCTGAGCTGATCTATAGTGATACCCTGTCTCAACCAAACTAGCCAGGAATGGAGGCACGGTCCTGTAACTCCGTTATTTGGGATGCTGAGGGAGGAGTGGGAATTCATGGGCATCTTCAGCTTTTTAGCAAGTTTGAGGCCAGCCTGAACTATATCAGACCCTAACTCCACAAACTAGTCAAACGAACAAAAATTACCAAAATGAAACTTCTTGCTGTAACTTCTATAAGTAGTACCAGTGTGCAATGACACACACATTCCCATTGCAATGCTCTTCTCAAATAAATACCATTCTTTTAAACAGAGGTTGACACTTGGCTTGCTGCATGGCATCCACTGAGAGGTTGACATTTGTTTTGTGCAGGGTGTCTACTGATCTTTCCTTGTGTGCAGCTTCCAGGGATCTCTCCAGACTCCCTTTACATTTTATCTTCAACCATCTGGGCAGTTCTTTATGCCCTAATCCTCCTCCTCCCAGCTAAATACAGATGCTGTGAGTCTTTTGCTTATGAAAATGGCTTACAAAGTACTTATTGAATGTTTAGTTTATGATGGTCCATAACTTTATGGTGTTTATAATCTAGTGGCAAGATAGATGCTAATGGATCCCAATGAAGGGGGTTAAAGTGGGTTGGGTTTACAGAGGTGGCTTAATCAGTGAAGGGTTTACTGTGCAAGCATGAGGACCCAAATCCAAAACCCCCAGCGTTGATGTAAAAATGTGTCAGATGCCTGTAATCCTAGTGTCAGGAGTAGAGACAGGTGGTTCCTGCACCTTGCTGGCTAGCCAGTTGGAATGTTTCTAGTTCATCGGAACACTACCTCAAAATAACTAGTCTCTACTAGATAGGGGAAACTACCCAACATTCACTTCTGGCCTCCACACACATGCACATAGACTTCCACATGAATACAAGCACACATATACTATGTAAACAGTGACTTGGTTTCTAGTCTAAAGAAGGTAGAAAGGAAACTGGTGATTTGAAGAGTTATGGCCCTCATAGACTCCTGTTTGAATGCTTGGCCATAGGGAAGTAGCATTATTAAGACACATGCTTTGTTGGACTATATAGCCTTGTTGGAGGAAGTGTGTCACTATACAGGCAGGCTGTGAAGTTACGTATGTTCAAACTATGCTTAGTGTGGTTCACAGTTTCCTTCTGCTACCTGCAGATCAAGATGGAGAACTCTTGGTTCCTCCAACGTCTGCCTGCTCGCTGCAATGCTTCCCACCATGATGGACTGAACCTCTAAAACTGTAAGCCAGCCACAATTAAATGTTTTCCTTTATAAAACTTGCTGTGGTCATGGCTCTTTGCTCCAATGAGACCCTAACTAAGACAATAACCTAGTAAATTTGTCTCCATTACCTACATTATAATTTATTTTATAACCGTTAAAGTCTAGTATTTTAATCATTAGTAAATGCAGAAACAGGATATTTTTATGGGAGATTCTCAAAAATGAATCCATATACTTTGTTTCTTGATACATGTTTAATAAATGAAATATTTCATTGCTTTCAATAAGCATGCTATTGGGTATAAATTTGTTTTATTTAAAAATAAAGAGGCTATTTTATTTTCAAATTATATATTCGACACAGTAGTGAATCTTTGTTTTTCTGAAATTCCAAATTCTAATGAATTTTTGTACAAGTATGCAAGATTATGATTAACAACATTCCTCATTAAAAATGTGGAAGGAGGGGGCTGGAGAGATGGCTCAGTGGTTAAGAGCACCGACTGCTCTTCCTGAGGTCCTGAGATCAAATCCCAGCAACTACATGGTGGCTCACAACCATCTGTAATGAGATCTGATGCCCTCTTCTGGTGTGTCTGAAGACAGCTACAGTGTACTCATATACAATAAATAAATCTTTAAAAAAAAAAAAGTGGAAGAAAAGAACCAAGTCTCCAAGATTGTCCTCTGTCCTGCATATGCACACCCACCCACAATCATAAATAAAAAATTTAAATAAGAGTAAACAATAAAATATTCATGAAGGACTGGATTTGAGTTGCTTTCCACACAGGAGCATCAGAGGCTGCTTCATGATGATTCTATAAATGTTACAAGGACTTCATGTTTTCTTAGCAAAACTTTCTGTATTGCTTGTCTTATCACCATGACAAAGTATTCAATGAAAGCAACGTGCAGGAAGCTGTACTTTGGTTCACAGTTTGAGAGGTAGTGTCTGTCATGTAGGTATTTTATATTATAGTTGAGGATAGTTTTTGCTAACCTGGATTTTTTTGTTATTCCAGATGAATTTGCAAATTGCTCTTTCTAACTCTATAAAGAATTGAGTTGGAATTTTGATGGGGATTGCATTGAATCTGTAGATTGCTTTTGATAAAATGGCCATTTTTACTATATTAATCCTGCCAATCCATGAGCATGGGAGGTCTTTCCATCTTCTGAGCTCTTCTTCAATTTCCTTCTTCAGAGGCTTGAAGTTCTTGTCATACAGATCTTTCACTTGCTTGGTTAAAGTCACACGTAGGTGTTTTAAATTATTTGGGACTATTGTGAAGGATCTCATTTCCCTAATTTCTTCTCAGTCTGTTTATCCTTTAAGTAGAGGAAGGTTACTTATTTAATTTTATATCCAGCCACTTTATTGAAGTTGTTTATCAGGCTTAGTAGTTCTCTGGTGGGACTTTTGGGGTCACTTAAGTATACTATCATATCATCTTCAAATAGTGATATTTTGACTTCTTCTTTTCCGATCTGTATCCCCTTGACCTCCTTTTGTTGTCTGATTGCTCTGGCTAGGACTTCAAGAACTATATTGAATAAGGAGGGAGAGAGTGGGCAGCCTTGTCTAGTCCCTGATTTTAGTGGGATTGCTTCAAGTTTCTCTCCATTTAGTTTAATGTTAGCAACTGGTTTGCTGTATATGGCTTTTACTATGTTTAGGGATGGGCCTTGAATTCCTATTCTTTCCAGGACTTTTATCATGAAGGGGTGTTGAATTTTGTCAAATGCTTTCTCAGCATCTAATGGAATGATCATGTGGTTCTTTGAGTTTGTTTATATAATGGATCACGTTGATGGTTTTCCCTATATTAAACCATCCCTGCGTGCCTGGGATGAAGCCTACTTGATCATGATGAATGATTGTTTTGATGTGTTCTTGGACTCGGTTTGCGAGAATTTTACTGAGTATTTTTGCATTGATATTCATAAGGGAAATTGGTCTGAAGTTCTCTTTCTTTGTTGGGTCTTTGTGTGGTTTAGGTATAAGAGTAATTGTGGCTTCATAGAAGGAATTCAGTAGTGCTCCATCTGTTTCAATTTTGTGGAATAGTTTGGGTAGTATTGGTATGAGGTCTTCTATGAAGGTCTGATAGAATTCTGCACTAAACCCATCTGGACCTGGGCTCTTTTTGGTTGGGAGACTTTTAATAACTGCTTCTATTTCTTTAAGAGTTTTGGGTTTGTTTGGATAGTTTATCTGTTCCTGATTTCACTTTGGTATCTGGTATTTGTCTAGAAAATTGTCCATTTCCTCCAGATTTTCCTGTTTTGTTGAATATAGTCTTTTGTAGTAGGATCTGATGATTTTTTTTTAAAATTTCCTCAGATTCTGTTGTTAGGTCTCCCTTTTCATTTCTGATTTTATTTTTTGGATACACTGACTGTGACCTCTGGTTAGTCTGACTAAGGGTTTATCTATCTTATTGATTTTCTCAAAGAACTAGCTCCTGGTTTTGTTGATTCTTTGTATAGTCATTTTGTTTCTACTTGGTTGATTTCAGTCCTGAGTTTGATTTTATTTCCTGCCTTCTATTCTTCTTGGGTGTATTTGATTCCTAGAGCTTTTAGGTGAGCTGTCAAGCTGCTGATGCATGCTCTCTCCTATTTCTTTTTGGAGGCACTAAGAGCTATGAATTTTCCTCTTAGCACAGCTTTCCTTGTGTCCCATAAGTTTGGGTATGTTGGGCCTTCATTTTCATTAAATTCTAAGAAGTCTTTAATTTCTTTCTTTATTTCTTCCTTGACCAGGTTATCAGTGAGTAGAGCATTGTTCAACTTTCATGTATATGTGGGCTTTCTGTCGTTATTTTTGTTATTGAAGACCAGCCTTAGTCTGTGATGATCTGATAGCATGCATGGCATTATTTCTATCTTCCTGTATCTGTTGAGGCCTGTTTTGTGACCGATTATTTGCTCAGTTTTGGAGAAGTTTCCATGAGGTGCTGAAAATAAGGTATATCCTTTTGTTTTAGGATAGAATGCTCTATAAATATCTGTTACATCCAATTGGTTCATAACTTCTGCTAGTTTCTATATGTCTCTGTTTAATTTCTGTTTCCATGATCTGTCCATTGATGAGAGTGGGGTGTTGAAATCTCCTACTATTATTGTGTGAGGTGCAATGTGTGCTTTGAGCTTTAGTAAGGTTTCTTTTATGAATGTATGTGCCCTTGTATTTGGAGCATAGATATTTAGGATTGAGAGTTCATCTTCGTGGATTTTTCCTTTGATGAGTATGAAGTGTCCTTATCTTTTTTGATGACTTTTGGTTGAAAGTCTGTCCGGGGCCACCCGGCCTGCTTGTGCCTTTCTTTGCCTGAGCTAGGTATTTTCTGCTTCATGCGCCCTTGTTTCCAAGTAGCACATGTGGGGGTTACCACCAGCCAAGAATACTGGAGACTTTCTGCTAGCTTGCTTCTACACAAGAATGAGTTTTACTCTATTGTTAGTTAGAGATTTTAGGATATTGAAACTTATTGTAGGTAAGTTTCTGGGAAATCAAAACTTATGCCAATGGTTTCTGATGTGACGTATGTTTATTGTTACCCTGACTACCAGTTTGTATTGTGTGATTTTTTTTTTTTTTGCTTCTAAGCAAGTGCTTTTTGCTTGATTAAATGAGAATTGATCAGAATAGTGTTGTCTCCATTTCTCCCGCCTCTTGTCCCATCCATCCCACTCAGCTCTCCAGGGTCTCCATTGATATTCCCGTGGGCTGGGACAGTTGGTGCCCAAAGTGTGGGGCCTGGATACAGGGGTCTCCGTGAGGAAGAAGACTCATGTGGCCGGCATTATATATAGAAATTTCTTCGAACGCCGTGGGAGCCTGCTGTGGCCAAAACGAAGGTGAGTGATAGAGTCTGATTATGGGACAAGCATTAAACCAACATGAGGTCTATGTGAGACAGTTAAAGGCATTAAAGATGCAGGGAGTAAAGGTAAAACCCAATGATTTATTTAATGTTTTGATTTTGTTAAGGATCTTTGCCCTTGGTTTCCTCAAGAGGGAACTATCGATATTAAAAGATAGAATAGAATAAGAGATACTCTTAAAGACTTTTAATACACCTTTGGGCCTGAAAAGGCTCTTGTGACTGCTTTTTCTTATTGTACTCTAATTAAAGAATTAATAGATAAAAAGGAGACTTGCCCAACAGTAATAGCCGCGATATCACAAACTGAGGAGAATCTAAAAGATTCCTCAAAGACCGATAAGGTCAAAACACAGGGAGAAGAGCAAATTGACCTAATTTCCCTAGAAAGTGAGGATGAGGGTGCACAAGGGGGACACGGGGTGCCTGAGGACAGAAAAAAGGTTCACAAAAAAGATAATAAAAGAGAAAAATCTGATATTAGACTCAAGCCAGATGTGAGACCTAAAAAATGTCCTCCTCTTAAAGATCTATCTGACCTCGACAATGAAAATGACCCAAAATCAGCAAAAGTGAATTCGGATTCCTTAGAAGATGAGGAAGCCAAATACCACAAGCCCAATTGGCTTCCGCCGTTTTCTCTGCCACCTCCTTATAATCGGGCCTCTGCGCCTACTGTAATGGCGGTCGTTGACCTCAAGCAAGAGTTGAAATAAAAAATCACTTATCTTGAGGAACAAATAAAGTTAGAGGAACTTTATCGATATTTGATTAACAAACTATAAAAATTAAAAACAGGGGATGAGTCTGTGACAGATACAAACTAAAAAGCAAAAACAACTCTCCCGCCACAACTGTCTGGATAATTCGTACCAAAAGATGCACAGGGACAGCCTTGGAGATATCACTTTAAATTTAAATTTAAATTTTAAATGACTTTAAAATTATAAAAGGGCTGGAGAGATGGCTCAGAGGTTAAGAGCACCGACTGCTCTTCCAGAGGTCCTGAGTTCAATTCCCAGCAACCACATGGTGGCTCACAACCATCTATGAATAAAATAAATAAATCTTAAAAAAAAAAGATTTAAAATTATCAAAGAATTAAAAACTGCTGTTGCCCAATATGGTGCTACCACTCCTTATACTCTGGCCTTTTTAGAATCAGTGGCTGAAAACTGGCTCACTCCTGGGGACTGCAATACACTAGTCTGTACTGTTCTGCCCGGAGGTGATTATCTTCTCTGGAAGTCAGAATTTTTTGAAGATTGTAGAGAGACTGTTGAAAGGAATGCCCAGGTAGGTAATGGGTGGACTTTTGACATGCTGACTGGATCAGGCAATTATGATACTAACGATGCTCAGATACAATATGATCCTGGGCTATTCGCTCAAATTAAAGCAGCAGCCACTAGGGCCTGGAGAAAACTACCTGTTAAAGGGGATGCAGGAGCGTCGCTTACTGGGGTGAAACAGGGACTGGATGAGCCTTTTGCAGATTTCGTACACAGGCTCATGACTACTGCAGGTCACATTTTTGGAAGTGCAGAGGCAGGTGTTGATTATGTAAAACAATTAGCCTATGAAAGTGCCAATCCAGCTTGTCAGGCGGCTATCAGACCCTATGAAAGAAGACTGATTTGACAGGTTACATCCACCTCTGTTCAGACATTGGACCCTCGTATCAGCAGGGTCTTGCTATGGCAGCAGTCTTTAGTGGACAGACTGTTAAAGAATTCATCACCAATAGAGAAAAAAAATAAACGGGGGTGTTTTAAATGTGCTAAGGCAGGACATTATACTAAAGATTGCTGCAGAGAACCAATTAGAAAACAATCTGATCTCCCTGCTCCTGGCCTCTGCCCAAAATGCAAACGAGGAAAACATTGGGCAAATTTCTGCAGATCAAAGAGAGACACTGAAGGGAACCCAATATATCATCAGGGAAATGGAGTTTGTGGGGCAGTCAGCTTTGTTCCAGCCAACTCCAACAATCCATTTCAAAACTTAGTAGAGCAACACCAGGAAGTGTAGAACTGGACCTCTGTCCTACCTCCCACACAGTATTAACCCCAGAGATGGGGACTCAGGCTCTCAATACTGGAATCTATGGTCCACTGCCATCTCAAACATTTGGACTGATTATAGGAAGAAACAGTGTGACCATGAAAAGGCTACAGATTTATCCTGGACTGATAGACAATGATTATACAGGGGAAATAAAAGTTATGGCCAAAGCAGCAGACAATATTATAACCATTCCTCAGCGTGAGAGGATAGCTCAATTAGTATTGCTTCCCCTAATTAAAACTGACAATAAAATACAACATCCCAAAAGAGGAGATAGGGGTTTTGGATCATCAAATACTTATTGGGTACAGGAGATTACTGCTCAGAAACTGTCCCTCAAACTTTGGCTAGATGGAAAGTTATTTACAGGATTAATTGACACAGGAGCTGATGTGACTATTATTAAACAAGAAGATTGGCCTTCCAGTTGTCCTACTGTGGAGACATTAACTAATTTGAGAGGGATTGATCAGAGTAGCAACCCAAGACAAGGTTCAAAATACCTTACTGGGAGAGATAAGTAAAATAATTCAGGCCTTATTAAGCCTTTTGTAACTTCTCATTTGCCTGTGAATTTACGGGGGAGGGATTTGCTTTCCCAGATGAAAGTTGTAATGTGCAGCCTTAATGAGGTGATTGCTGCACAGATATTAGACCAGGGATGTGGCCCCGGAAAAGGATTGGGAAAGCAAGAAAATGGTGTGCTATAACCTATCTCAGCCACAGGTCAAAAGGATAAAGGAGGATTGGGAAAATTTTTAATTTTAACCATTGACGTGCCTGCACCCCAAGGTATGCTGATCCAATTATCTGGAAGTCTGATGAGCCCATATGGGTAGATCAATGGTCTTTAACCTCTGAAAAACTAGAAGTGGCACAATTGTTAGTGCAGGAACAATTGGAAGCAGGACATATTCAAGAGAGTAGCTCTTTTTTAGAATATTCCTATTTCTGTTATTAAGAAAAAAATCTTGTAAATAGAGGCTGTTACAGGATTTAAGAACTGTAAATGCTACCATGGTACTCATGGGTGCCCTCCAACCTGGTTGCCTTCTCCTGTGGCTATACCTCTAGGTTATTTTAAGGTAATATTGATTTAAAAGATTGCTTTTTTACAATTCCTTTATATCCTGATGACCAGAAAAGGTTTGCCTTTAGTCTACCATCTATAAAATTTAAAGAACCTATGAGGCACTATCAATGGAGAGTCTTGCCTCAAGGAATGGCAAATAGTTCCACCCTATGCCAAAAATATGTTGCTAAGGCCATACAAACAATCAGAGGTTCTTGGAAAAGCATGTATATTGTTCATTACATGGATGATATATTAATAGCAGGGCAAGAAGGTGGACAGGTGTTACAATGTTACAATGCCTTACACAGCTGAAACAAGCGCTAGCAGCTTCAGGACTTCACATAGCTCCAGAAAAGGTTCAGTTTCAAGAACCCTATACTTATTTGGAATTCCAAATAATGGGCCAAAGATAATTAGTCAAAAGGCTACCATTCGCAGGGATCAATTATATACTCTTAATGATTTACAAAAATGGTTGGGTGATATTAATTGACTTCAACCTTATTTAAAACTTACCACCAGAGAGTTAAAACCCTTGTTTGATGTATTAAAAGGAGATCCTAACCCTAAATCCCCAAGAAAAATTTCTTAGTCAGCACTTTTGGCACTACAAAAGGTCAGGGATAACATCACCAAACAACTTGTTACTCATATAAATTATAATCAACCTTTGGTGCTCATCATATTTAATACTACCATGACACCAACTGACCTTTTTTTTGGCAGAGTAACCCTATTATGTGGATTCATTTACTTTCTTCCCCGAAAAAGGTTTTATTACCTTATTATGATGCTATAGCAGATTTAATTATTTTAGGAAGAGAAAATGCTAAAAAATATTTTGGAATTGAGCCAGCAAAAATTATTTAGCCTTACACCCAACCTCAGGTCAACTGGCTTTTACAAAACACAGGTACATGGCCTATTGTCTGTGCCTCATTTACAAGAGATTTAGATAATCATTACCCACCTGATAGGCTAATTTAATTTTATAAATTACATGCTGTTATATTTCCCCGAATTATTAGTAAAGAACCTTTAGATGATGCTTGATTAGTATTTACTGATGGATCATACTGGAATTACAGCTATACTTTTAAAGGTAAAATAGTTAAATTCCAGACTCAAAATTCCTCTGCCCAATTAGTTGAATTACAATCCATTATTGCAGTTCTTCCGCCTTTCCTGATGAATCCTTGGATGTTTATACTGATAATGCTTATTTGGCCCATTCCATACCTTTGTTAGAAACTGCGGGACAGATTAGGTACGTCTCAGAAACAGCCACTTTGTTTTATGTTGTCAAAAACTTATCCAAAAACGGACCAAGAACTTTTTCTTGGGACACTTTAGGGCCCATTCTGGTCTGCCAGGACCTTTGACCCAAGGCAATGAAGTGGCAGATGGGGCCACTAAGTTAATAGCCACTGCTTCCCCTGGCCTACCTGAAAGACTTCAACGGGCACAGACTGCTCATTCTTTACATCATTTAAATGCTCACACATTAAGATCGATGTTTTATATTACCAGAGAACAAGCCAGACAGGTAGTCAAACAATGTCCTTCCTGTGTGATTTGCCTCTAAACTCCACACTTAGGAGTCAATCCCAAAGGCTTAGTACCAAATATGATCTGGCAAATGGATGTCACACACTACTCAGAATTTGGTAATTTACAATATATTCATGTTTGTATAGATACCTATAGTGGCTTCGTTGTTTCTACCCTATAAACTGATGAAACCACCAAACATGTCATTGCCCACCTACTACATTGCTTTTCTGTCTTGGGGATTCCCAAATAAATTAAAACTGATAACGGTCCAGGTTATATCTCAAAGGCTTTTCAAAAATTTTGTACACAATTACACATCGCACATCTTACAGGGATTCCTTATAACCCTCAAGGACAAGGCATGGTAGAAAGAGCACATTTGTCTTTAAAAAATACTATTGAAAAAATAAAAAAGGGAGAATGGTATCCTACGAAGGGTAACTCCAGAAATATAGTAAACCATGCCCTTCTTATTTTAAATTTTTAAAAATCGGATGCTTATTAAAAGTCAGCTGCAGATCATTTTTGGCACCCTAATTCACAAAAACAGTTCGCCGTGGTCAAATGGAAAGATCCTTTAGATGATGCATGGCATGGACCCGACTCAGTGCTTTTCTGGGGGAGACGATCAGTCTACATTTTTTCTCAAAAAAAAATGATGCAGCCAGATGGCTGCCAGAGCGATTGGTAAAACAAATTGATAATAATAATAAATCCAGGGAATAACCTCTTCCCTGAGAATACATACTTTTTTTTCTTTTCAGCAAAATGACTGAATTCAACTTGCTGTAGATATTCCTTTGGATGTCCTTTTGAGACAATGAAAAATCACTTGTGAGGCTTCAGCACCAGGTAAAAGGGATGCAACTTCCCCATTTGCCTGGCGTTTTTTCCTGACAGAAAATTATACCAACCATGCTAAAACTCAGAGTTATGGTCATCTCTTGGCTACGGCTGATGGCCCACCTGTGGGATGCCAATCTGCTAAAATGTTACATTTTACAGATTTTAAGACACTGCCTGGAAAAGTTGCTCCTGTCTTGTGCTTTTTTGTATGATCAGCAATGTTCCTACAGTATAGACAGACGGATTGAAGAGAACGTGGGATGTTCCTATCATTCATGCAGAATCCATGATGTTAGGACCTTAAGAAATAATGAGATTATTATCCAAGGTCCTTATCAGGGCCATAATTTTTACCGCACATCCACAGGCTATATGTGGTTTGTTTGGGATCCATGGGATTCTTGCTGGACTACACTGGTCAAGTGAGTCATGTGTATGACTAGAGATACAACCTGGCCTAGCAGCTATGTCTGTATTTGGTGTTCTCTTGTCCAAGTACAAACCACCATTCATGCAGAAATCAAAGAACAAGAAAAAGAGTTAAATGCACAACTCACCTGTCTTCACAACATCCTTTTTCCTGGCTCTGTCTTCTCAGAGAAGGCCTCGTGATTGCCAACATTACAGGTCTTGGCAATGTTTCTGCATGCCTCCTTTGTGCCACACTAGGACATCCTCCTTTAACAGTAGTCCCATATTCCACCTCATTTAATGGCTCTAGTAATATTGATAAAGGATTCTCTCCCACCTCTGATCTATCACTGTTTTTGGTTCCTGATCAGGGAACAATTTAGCTTTTGCTATTCTAATGCTAGCACTACCTTGTGTAATTTGACTATTGTCCCAAATACAGATCTTTTTGCCCCTGAGGGGTATTTTTTCTGGTGTAATGGTACTCTTTCCAAAAATCTTTCGACTCCTGTAAATAAGGAGCTGCTGTGCCTTCCTGTTACCTTAGGGCCGCTGTTAACCCTTCGCACCCCAACTGAATATCTAGGTTGGGCTGGCCTGCCATTCTTAAGGATGAAATGGGCTGTTTTCTTATCCCTGGTATCTCCTTTGCTACATCCATTGTGGCTGCTGGCTTGGCAGGAAGAACTTTAGGACATTCCCTTCTCACCACTGCAAAACTTTCTCAACAGTTTCATTTGGCAATAGAGGCCTCAGCAGAGTCTCTGGCCTCCCTGCAAAGGCAGATGAATTCCCTTGCTCAGGTCGGGCAAGCCTTAGATCTGATGGTGGAAAAGGGCAGAACATGCCTGTTCCTGGGAGAAGAATGCTGTTTCTATGTCAACGAATCTGGCTTGGTGGAAACCCAAGTTAATAAGTTACACAAGCTCAGCGCTGAACTACAGAGACAGGAATTTTCCTCTGCTGCTGATGGTTGGTGGAGATCATCTATGTTTTCTCTTTTGATGCCCTTTGTGGGACCTCTGATTAGTATTTTGCTTTTGGTTACACTGGGACCCGTGATTTTCAACAGGCTCATGCTTTTATTAAACAACAAATCGAAGCCATTCGGGCTAGGCCTACACAGGTCCATTATCATCGCCTTGAGATGAATGATCTAGGTCTGCTGCCAACTACCTCCCCTGTGAGCTGAACTGCACAGTCAGTGACTAGTAAGAGAGCAACATTCTCTGACCATTTGGGGCCTAAGACAGGAGGATCACCATAAGCTGTTGCTTTATCCAATGATGGGCCTAGAGAAATAAGAATGTCTTGCTCCGACCTAAGACAGACACAGTTCCCGAGGGGCTCTTTTGTGGCTTGAAATAATAAAAAAGGGGGACCTGTCCAGGGCCACCCAGCCTGCTTGTGCCTTTCTTTGCCTGAGCTACATGTTTTCTGCTTCATGGGCCCTTGTTTCCAAGTAGCATACGTGGGGGTTACCACCAGCCAAGAATACTGGAGACTTTCTGCTAGCTTGCTTCTACACAAGAATGAGTTTCACTCTATTGTTAGTTGGAGATTTCAGGATATTGAAACTTATTGTAGGTAAGAAGTTTCTGGGAAATCAAAACTTATGCCATTGGTTTCTGATATGACGTATGTTAATCATTACCCTACCAGTTTGTAGTGTGTGATTTTTTTCTGCTTATAAGCAAGTGCTTTTTGCTTGATTAAATGAGACTTGATCAGAATACTGTCTTGTCTCCATTTCTCCTACCTCTTATCCCATTCATCCCACTCCCCTCTCCGGGATCTCTGTTGATGTTCTTGTAGGCCCAGACAAAAGTCGATTTTATTGGATATTAGAATTGATACTCCAGCTTGTTTCTTCGGATCATTTTCTTGGAAAATTGTTTTCCAGCCTTTGAAGTAATGTCTGTCTTTGTCACTAAGGTGTGTTTCTTGTATGCAGCCAAATGCTGGGTCTTCTGTATGTATCCAGTCTGTTAGTCTATGTTCTGTTATTAGGAAATTGATACCATTGATGTTAAGAGATATTAAGGAATACTGATTGTTGTTTCCTGTTATTTTTTATTGTTAGAGGTGAAATTATGTTTGTGTGTCTCTCTTCTTTTGGGTTTGTTGAAAGAAGATTACTTATTTGCTTTTTCTAGGATGTAGTTTCCCTCCTTGTGTTGGAGTTTTCCATCTATTGTCCTTTGTAGGGCTGAGTTTGTGGAAAGATATTGTGTAGATTTTGTTTCATCATGGAATATCTTGGTTTCTCCATCTATGTTAATTGAGTTTTGCAGGATACAGTAACCTGGGCTGGCATTTGTGTTCTCTTAGGGTCTGTATGACATCAGTCCAGGATCTTCTGGCCTTCATAGTTTCTGGCGAAAAGTCTGGTGTGATTCTGATAGGTCTGCCTTTATATGTTACTTGACCTTTCCCCCTTACTGCTTTTAGTAATCTTTCTTTGTTTTGTGTGTTTGGTGTTTTTACTATTATGTGACAGGAGGCATTTCTTTTCTGCTCTATTCTATTTGGAGTTCTGTAGGCTTCTTGTATGATTATGGGTATCTCTTTCTTTAAGTTAGGGAGGTTTTCTTCTATAATTTTGTTGAAGGTATTTACTGGCCCTTTAAATTGGGAATCTTTGCTCTCTTCTATAGCTATTATCCTTAGGTTTGATCTTCTCATGGTGTCCGGATTTCCTGGATGTTTTGGGATAGGAGCTTTTTCTGTTTTACATTATCTTTGTTGTTTGTGTCAATGTTTTCTATAGTATCTTCTTCCCCTGAAATTCTCTCTTCTATCTCTTCTATTCTGTTGGTGATGCTTGCGTCTATGATTCCTGATCTCTTTCCTAGGTTTTCTTTGTCTCCCTTTGTGCTTTCTTTATTGTTTCTATTTCCATTTTTTAAATCCTGGATGGTTTTGTTCAATTCCTTCACCTGTTTGGTTGTGTTTTCCTATAATTCTTTAAGGGATTTTTGTGTTTCCTCTGTAAGGGCTTCTACTTGTTTACTTGTGTTATTCTGTATTTCTTTAAATGAGTTTTTTATGACCTTAGTGTCCTCTATCACCATCATAAAATGTGATTTTAAATCTAAATCTTGCTTTTCCGGTGTGTTTGAATATCCAGTATTTGCTTTGGTGGGAGAACTGGGCTCTGATGATGCCAAGTAGTGTTGGTTTCTGTGCTTGCCTCTTGCCCTCAGGTTGTCTCTGGTGTTAGCTGGTCTTGCTCTCTCTGACAGTGGCTTGACCCTCCTGTAGGTCTGTGTGTCAGCACTCCTGTAGACCTGGTTTGTTTTTGTTTGTTTGTTTGTTTGTTTGTTTTTTCAGCCAGATCTGGGAACAGAGACCTCTGCTCTCAGGTGTGTAGGAGCTCCTGGAAACTTGCTTTCAGCCCTTGGTGCATGCACAAACCCAAAGGGTGCTGCCCCTGACTGCTCCTAGGTCCTATACCCAGGAGGCACAGATGGCACTAGGCAATTTCCTCTTGGGTCGGGAATGTGGGCAGAGAGTAGTTAGTTTCCTCTGAGTTCTCAGGAGTGTCTGCACTTGAGAGGGTCCAGCTCTCTCCTCCACAGGATTTGGGTGCAGGGAGCTATGTGACCGGTTCAGTTCAGTTCTGGGCACAGGCCAGAACCAGCAGGTTCCTGCTGCTGACTGCGCCTATATTCCTGTATCCAGAGGCACTATGACGTTTCCTCTTGGGCCAGGGATGTGTGCAGAGGTGGGCAGAAGTGGCGTTCTGTCCTGCGGTCTCAAGATTGTCCACACTTCTGGGAGTTTACCTCTCTCCCCCACAGGATTTGGGAGCAGGGAGCTGTGGGATCGATTCGGTTCATATCCGGGCACAGACAGAAACTGAAAGTGCCCTGTCCCAGAGGACTTCTGTCTTTGTGTGTCCTGAGTCCACCAGGCAGGTCACTTGGCACAGAATAGTTGGTCTTACCTCTGCTCTCAGGTGTGTAGGCACTCCTGGCGGCTGGCTTTCAGCCCTCGGCGCAGGCAGAAAATCCTAGACTCTTTCAAAAACACAAAAATAAGTAAGTAAAAACAAAAAGTTCCTAGTGGATTGAAGCTCTAAAGACATGGCTTCTCAAGAAAGGAAGGGCTACAGGGAGCACTGCTCAGCGCTGCTAACTATGGAGCACTGCTCAGTTGCTCAGCGGTGCTCTTAAAGGGATCTTAGATCCAAAAACCCACCATCTTAAAGGAAGCTAGGACTCAACTGGATTAATGAAACACACACACACACACACACACACACACACACACACACGCTTTTTTTTTTTTAAAGAAAAACAGATTTATTTACACTTTGGCCAAATCAGGGGAGTCCTGGAGTCTTTCTGCATTTTCTGTAACACTATTACAGTTTTCTAGAAAAAAAAAAAAAAAGAAACAGGAATCAGGAAAAAGACACATACTATTTAAACAGAACTGTGTGAAATCTCCTGGGAGACAAGTTTCTCCTCTGCAGCCATCGAGACTTCAGTCTTTCCCTGGCCCCGCATGGGGCTCCAGATGCTCTCAGTCTTGGGAGTCAAGCCTGATGGACAATGAGAGGGGCACGTGCATCTCTGTCCCCTTTCTGTTGCTGTGATTTTCCACGGGACAAAGACATCATCATGGTTTCAGGTTTCAACCCATCCAGGTGGAGGAAGTCACAACAGCAGGAGTATGAGGCAGCTGGCCACACTGCATCTGTGGGCTAAACCCAGAGACAAAGAAGTGAATACCTGCCATCAGTTCATGTTTCCGTGTCTTATGAGTATATGATCCAGGATCCCCACCCAGAGAAGTAAGGTGGGTGTTCCTGGGCTGCAAAGATGGTTCAGTGATGAAGGGCCCTGGCTGTCCTTCAGAAAGATGTGGCTTCACTTCCACCACCCACATGACAGGACACAACCGTTACCAACTTCAGTTATAGGAGATCTGATGCCTCAGGGGATACTGGGCCTGCAGGTGGTGCACAGGCATACATGCAGACAAATCACCCATACACATAAAAAACGACTAAAATAATATGAGTCTTCCCACTGAAGTTTAGAATCTTCCACAGGCATGTCCATAGGTCATCTCCTAGGTGATTCTAGATTTTGTTGTGTTGACGTGACGCTAATTGTCATAGATGCTAGATTTGGTCTGTGGCATTGGTACAAAAAAATGTGGGGAAGCTGTGTCTGGATGTGGAGAAATTTGCTCCTGGAAGGTCACTTTGGGGAATTTTTGAGATGAGTTCAGAATTGAGTTGTCTCACTGGGATGCAGAGACTTCCAAGTTTTGGATGCTGTAGGAAAGCCCCAGGGTCTTTCTCCAGGTAAGTCCCATCGCCTGTCACAACTTCTTGTCTTCTTTGCAGGAGATTTTCTATCTTGCTATCTGTCCTTAGGGATTCTTGTTTCTTCAACTTTACGTGTAGAGTCAATCAGATGTCCTCATGTCATCATGCTGCCAGCATGTTCCCCAGCAGTCTGTGGAGTTACCTCTCCTCAGGCCAAACCAGGATCTGTGGCTTTCTTTTTCTTTTTCTTTTTTTAAATTAACTTGAGTATTTCTTATATACATTTCGAGTGTTATTCCCTTTCCCGGTTTCCGGGCAAACATGCTCCTCCCCCCTCCCCTTCCTTATGGGTATTCCCCTCCCAACCCTCCTCCCATTGCCGCCCTCCCCCCAACAGTCTAGTTCACTGGGGGTTCAGTCTTAGCAGGACCCAGGGCTTCCCCTTCCACTGGTGCTCTTACTAGGATATTCATTGCTACCTATGAGGTCAGAGTCCAGGGTCAGTCCATGTATAGTCTTTAGGTAGTGGCTTAGTCCCTGGAAGCTCTGGTTGCTTGGCATTGTTGTACATATGGGGTCTCGAGACCCTTCAAGCTCTTCCAGTTCTTTCTCTGATTCCTTCAACGGGGGACCTATTCTCAGTTCAGTGGTTTGCTGCTGGCATTCGCCTCTGTACTTGCTGTATTCTGGCTATGTCTCTCAGGAGCGATCTACATCCGGTTCCTGTCGGTCTGCACTTCTTTGCTTCATCCATCTTGTCTAATTGGGTGGCTGTATATGTATGGGCCACATGTGGGGCAGGCTCTGAATGGGTGTTCCTTCAGTCTCTGTTTTAATCTTTGCCTCTCTCTTCCCTGCCAAGGGTATTCTTGTTCCCCTTTTAAAGAAGGCGTGAAACATTCACATTTTGATCATCCGTCTTGAGTTTCATTTGTTCTAGGCATCTAGGGTAATTCAAGCATTTGGGCTAATAGCCACTTATCAATGAGTGCATACCATGTATGTCTTTCTGTGATTGGGTTAGCTCACTCAGAATGATATTTTCCAGTTCCAACCATTTGCCTACGAATTTCATAAAGTCGTTGTTTTTGATAGCTGAGTAATATTCCATTGTGTAGATGTACCACATTTTCTGTATCCATTTCTCTGTTGAAGGGCATCTGGGTTCTTTCCAGGTTCTGGCTATTATAAATAAGGCTGCGATGAACATAGTGGAGCATGTGTCTCTTTTATATGTTGGGGCATCTTTTGGGTATATGCCCAAGAGAGGTATAGCTGGGTTCTCAGGCAGTTCAATGTCCAATTTTCTGAGGAACCTCCACACTGATTTCCAGAATGGTTGTACCAGTCTGCAATCCCACCAACAATGGAGGAGTGTTCCTCTTTCTCCACATCCTCGCCAGCATCTGCTGTCACCTGAGTTTTTGATCTTAGCCATTCTCACTGGTGTGAGGTGAAATCTCAGGGTTGTTTTGATTTGCATTTCCCTTATGACTAAAGATGTTGAACATTTCTTTAGGTGTTTCTCAGCCATTCGGCATTCCTCAGCTGTGAATTCTTTGTTTAGCTCTGAACCCCATTTTTTAATAGGGTTATTTGTCTCCCTGCGGTCTAACTTCTTGAGTTCTTTGTATATTTTGGATAAAAGGCCTCTATCTGTTGTAGGATTGGTAAAGATCTTTTCCCAATCTGTTGGTTGCCGTTTTGTCCTAACCACAGTGTCCTTTGCCTTACAGAAGCTTTGCAGTTTTATGAGATCCCATTTGTCGATTCTTGATCTTAGAGCATAAGCCATTGGTGTTTTGTTCAGGAAATTTTTTCCAGTGCCCATGTGTTCCAGATGCTTCCCTAGTTTTTCTTCTATTAGTTTGAATGTGTCTGGTTTGATGTGGAGGTCCTTGATCTACTTGGACTTAAGCTTTGTACAGGGTGATAAGCATGGATCGATCTGCATTCTTCTACATGTTGACCTCCAGTTGAACCAGCACCATTTGCTGAAAATGCAATCTTTTTTTCCATTGGATGGTTTTGGCTCCTTTGTCAAAAATCAAGTGAGCATAGGTGTGTGGGTTCATTTCTGGGTCTTCACTTCTATTCCATTGGTCTATCTGTCTGTCTCTGTACCAATACCATGCAGTTTTTATCACTATTGCTCTGTAATATTGCTTGAGTTCAGGGATAGTGATTCCCCCAGAAGTCCTTTTATTGTTCAGGATAGCTTTAGCTATCCTGGGTTTTTTGTTATTCCAGATGAATTTGCAAATTGTTCTGTCTAACTCTTTGAAGAATTGGGTTGGTATTTTGATGGGGAGTGCATTGAATCTGTAGATTGCTTTTGGTAAAATGGCCATTTTTTTTTGGTTCTTTTTTTTTCGGAGCTGGGGACCGAACCCAGGGCCTTGCGCTTCCTAGGTAAGCGCTCTACTAATGAGCTAAATCCCCAGCCCCAAAATGGCCATTTTTACTATATTAATCCTGCCAATCCATGAGCATGGGAGATCTTTCCATCTTCTGAGGTCTTCTTCAATTTCTTTCTTCAGAGTCTTGAAGTTCTTATTGTACAGATCTTTTACTTGCTTGGTTAAAGTCACACCGAGGTACTTTATATTATTTGGGTCTATTATGAAAGGTGTCGTTTCCCTAATTTCTTTCTCGGCTTGTTTCTCTTTTGTGTAGAGGAAGGCTACTGATTTATTTGAGTTAATTTTATACCCAGCCACTTTGCTGAAGTTGTTTATCAGCTTTAGTAGTTCTCTGGTGGAACTTTTGGGATCACTTAAATATACTATCATATCATCTGCAAATAGTGATATTTTGACTTCTTCTTTTCCGATCTGTATCCCCTTGACCTCCTTTTGTTGTCTGAATGCTCTGGCTAGAACTTCAAGAACTATATTGAATAAGTAGGGAGAGAGTGGGCAGCCTTGTCTAGTCCCTGGTTTTAGTGGGATTGCTTCAAGTTTCTCTCCATTTAGTTTAATGTTAGCAACTGGTTTGCTGTATATGGCTTTTACTATGTTTAGGGATGGGCCTTGAATTCCTATTCTTTCCAGGACTTTTATCATGAAGGGGTGTTGAATTTTGTCAAATGCTTTCTCAGCATCTAATGAAGTGATCATGTGGTTTTGTTCTTTCAGTTTGTTTATATAATGGATCACGCTGATGGTTTTCTGTATATTAAACCATCCCTGCATGCCTGGGATGAAGCCTACTTGATCATGGTGGATGATTGTTTTGATGTGCTCTTGGATTCGGTTTGCCAGAATTTTATTGAGTATTTTTGCGTCGATATTCATAAGGGAAATTGGTTTGAAGTTCTCTTTCTTTGTTGGGTCTTTGTGTGGTTTATGTATAAGAGTAATTGTGGCTTCATAGAAGGAATTCGGTAGTGCTACATCTGTTTCAATTTTGTGGAATAGTTTGGATAATATTGGTATGAGGTCTTCTATGAAGGTCTGATAGAATTCTGCACTAAACCCGTCTGGACCTGGGCTCTTTTTGGTTGGGAGACCTTTAATGACTGCTTCTATTTCCTTAGGAGTTATGGGGTTGTTTAACTGGTTTATCTGTTCCTGATTTAACTTCGGTACCTGGTATCTGTCTAGGAAATTGTCCATTTCCTGCAGATTTTCAAGTTTTGTTGAATATAGGCTTTTATAGTAAGATCTGATGATTTTTTGAATTTCCTCTGAATCTGTAGTTATGTCTCCCTTTTCATTTCTGATTTTGTTAATTTGGACACACTCTCTGTGTTCTCTCGTTAGTCTGGCTAAGGGTTTATCTATCTTGTTGATTTTCTCAAAGAACCAACTTTTGGTTCTGTTGATTCTTTCTATGGTCCTTTTTGTTTCTACTTGGTTAATTTCGGCTCTGAGTTTGATTATTTCCTGTCTTCTACTCCTCCTGGGTGTATTTGCTTCTTTTTGTTCTAGAGCTTTTAGGTGTGCTGTCAAGCTGCTGACATATGCTCTTTCCTGTTTCTTTCTGCAGGCACTCAGCGCTATGAATTTTCCTTTTAGCACAGCTTTCATTGTGTCCCATAAGTTTGGGTATGTTGTACCTTCATTTTCATTAAATTCTAAAAAGTCTTTAATTTCTTTCTTTATTTCTTCCTTGACCAGGTTATCATTGAGTAGAACATTGTTCAATTTCCACGTATATGTGGGCATTCTTCCCTTATTGTTATTGAAGACCAGTTTTAGGCCGTGGTGGTCTGATAGCCCGCATGGGATTATTTCTATCTTTCTGTACCTGTTGAGGCCCGTTTTTTGACCAATTATATGGTCAATGTTCGAGAAAGTACCATGAGGAGCTGAGAAGAAGGTATATCCTTTTGCTTTAGGATAGAATGTTCTATAAATATCCGTTAAGTCCATTTGGCTCATGACTTCTCTTAGTCTGTCTACGTCTCTGTTTAATTTCTGTTTCCATCATCTGTCCATTGATGAGAGTGGGGTGTTGAAATCTCCTACTATTATTGTGTGAGGTGCAATGTGTGTTTTGAGCTTTAGTAAGGTTTCTTTTACGTATGTAGGTGCCCTTGTATTTGGGGCATAGATATTTAGGATTGAGAGTTCATCTTGGTGGATTTTTCCTTTGATGAATATGAAGTGTCCTTCCTTATCTTTTTTGATGACTTTTAGTTAAAAATTGATTTTATCTGATATTAGAATGGCTACTCCAGCTTGCTTCTTCTGACCATTTGCTTGGAAAGTTGTTTTCCAGCCTTTCACTCTGAGGTAGTGTCTGTCTTTGTCTCTGAGGTGTGTTTCCTGTAGGCAGCAGAATGCAGGGTCCTCGTTGCGTATCCAGTTTGTTAATCTATGTCTTTTTATTGGGGAGTTGAGGCCATTGATGTTGAGAGATATTAAGGAATAGTGATTATTGCTTCCTGTTATATTTGGATGTGAGGTTATGTTTGTGTGCTTTTCTTCTCTTTGTTTTGTTGCCAAGACGATTAGTTTCTTGCTTCTTCTAGGGTATAGCTTGCCTCCTTATGTTGGGCTTTACCATTTATTATCCTTTGTAGTGCTGGATTTGTAGAAACATATTGTGTAAATTTGGTTTTGTCATGGAATATCTTGGTTTCTCCATCTATGTTCATTGAGAGTTTTGCAGGATACAGTAACCTGGGCTGGCATTTGTGTTCTCTTAGGGTGTGTATGACATCAGTCCAGGATCTTCTGGCCTTCATAGTTTCTGGCGAAAAGTCTGGTGTGATTCTGATAGGTCTGCCTTTATATGTTACTTGACCTTTTTCCCTCACTGCTTTTAATATTCTTTCTTTATTTTGTGCGTTTGGTGTTTTGACTATTATGTGACGGGAGGTGTTTCTTTTCTGGTCCAATCTATTTGGAGTTCTGTAGGCTTCTTGTATGCCTATGGGTACCTCTTTTTTTAGGTTAGGGAAGTTTTCTTCTATGATTTTGTTGAAGATATTTACTGGTCCTTTGAGCTGGGAGTCTTCACTCTCTTCTATACCTATTATCCTTAGGTTTGATCTTCTCATTGAGTCCTGGATTTCCTGTATGTTTTGGACCAGTAGCTTTTTCTGCTTTACATTATCTTTGACAGTTGAGTCAATGATTTCTATGGAATCTTCTGCTCCTGAGATTCTCTCTTCTGTCTCCTGTACTCTGTTGGTGAAACTTGTATCTACAGCTCCTTGTCTCTTCTTTTGGTTTTCTATATCCAGGGTTGTTTCCATGTGTTCTTTCTTGATTGCTTCTATTTCCATTTTTAATTCCTTCAACTGTTTGATTGTGTTTTCCTGGAAATCTTTCAGGGATATTTGTGTCTCCTCTCTATGGGCTTCTACTTGTTTATTTATGTTTTCCTGGAATTCTTTCAGGCATTTTTGCGATTCCTCTCTGTAGGCTTCTACTTGTTCTCTAAGGGAGTTCTTCACGTCTTTCTTGAAGTCCTCCAGCATCATGATCAAATATGATTTTGAAACTAGATCTTGCTTTTCTGGTGTGTTTGGATATTCCATGTTTGTTTTGGTGGGAGAATTGGGCTCCGATGGTGCCATGTAGTCTTGGTTTCTGTTGCTTGGGTTCCTGCGCTTGCCTCTCGCCATTAGATTATCTCTAGTGTTACTTTGTTCTGCTATTTCTGACAGTGGCTAGACTGTCCTATAAGCCTGTGTGTCAGGAGTGCTGTAGACCTGTTTTCCTGTTTTCTTTCAGTCAGTTATGGTGACAGAGTGTTCTGCTTTCAGGCGTGTAGTTTTTCCTATCTACAGGTCTTCAGCTGTTCCTGTGGGCCTGTGTCTTGAGTTCACTAGACAGGTCACTTGCAGCAGAAAAGTTGGTCTTACCTGTGGTCCCGAGGCTCAAGTTCACTCTCGGGTGCTGCCCTCGAGCTCTCTGCGGCGGCAGCAACCAGGAAGATCTGCACTGCTGTTTCCGGGAGCTTCAGTGCATCCGGGTTCCAGATGGAGTTTGGTGTTTTCCTCTGGCGCCCGAAATGTGTGTGCAGAGTGCAGTCTCTTCTGGTTTCCCAGGCGTGTCTGCCTCTCTGAGGGTTTAGCTCTCCCTCCCACGGGATTTGGGTGCAGAGAACTGTTTATCCGGTCTGTTTCCTTCAGTTTCCGGTGGTGTCTCAGAGGCAGCGGTCCTGCCGCTCCTGGGGCCTCCCCCACGGGAACCCAGAGGCCTTATACAGTTTCCTCTTGGGCCAGGGATGTGGGCAGGGGTGGGCAGTGTTGGTGGTCTCTTCCGCTCTGCAGCCTCAGGAGTGCCTACCTGACCAGGCGCTGGGGTCTCTCTCCCACGTTGTCTGGGAGCAGAGAGCTGCTGCAGGCCGGGGTCTGCGGGTGTGGGACTCCTGGTAAACACAGGAGGTTCCCGGTCCTAGAGGAATTCTGCCTCTGTGTGTCCTGAGATCACCAGGCAGGTCTCTTGCAGCAGTAAAGTTGGTCTTACCTGTGTTCCGGAGGCTCAAGTTTGCTCGCGGGGTGCTGCCCAAGGGATCTGTGGCTTTCATATAGAGAACAATTTCAGATCTAGCCAGTGAGAGGAAGCCAAGTTGGAGTTTGTATGAGAGTAAGGAGGAGAGGCACTTAGAAAAAGATGTAGCCAAGTGTGGGCTCAGGCTCCTTTAAGGAGAGTCACGAATTGTCTCAGCATTATCTGGTTTAGTGGCTCCCAAGTTACAGCTCAAATGGTTGTTACGAAACCCTTACCCTTTTTTCTTTTATTCCTACAAAGAAAGAGAACTTCGGACCAATTTTTGTTTTCATTTTTTTCTTTCTACAAAACATTTCTGATAAGTTATCTCTGCTCACTGACTAAATGAGTCAATTCAAGCCAAATTAAAGTACAAAGGCAGGTTTATAGGGTGCTGCTCTTGGAGGCAGTTTACCACACAGGAGGGGCTCAGCGAAGTTGCCTGTAGGGAGAGACTGAGAGGAAGGGCGAAGAGAAAGAAAGCAAAGGTGCAGAGAGAGAATGAGAGCTGGGGGCAGGGAGGGGGTAACCAAAATATCTAGACTACATGGAGAGCTGCTGGCATGGCAGCTCAGCCCCTGGGCCAGAAAGTTCAGGGTAGAGGACGGTATGGCAGCCCTACCCTAGAGCAAGTAGGGCTGAGGGATGCTGAGAGGACCTGGATAATAAAATACAATGAATAAAAAAGCATCTCAGCCGCTTGTCCGAGATCTGAAACCCAACATATTTTATGTGTTTGATTTACTTATTTGTGTATATATGTGGTGTATATATTTTTGTATGTGGACACAAGTGCTAAGGGCCATGCAGGAGGAAGGACAAATGGCTTCAGAACTTATGGAATGCATAGGTGGGCCTTGGTGTGGCACGGCCCCAAGGACTAATGTGTCTTGAGGACTTTATGCTGTCATGGAGTTCTGCTGCTTGCTGCCCTCACAGCCCTCTTCATCTAAGAATTATGAAAACTTTAGGAGGGCTTCCAGTCCCTCACTGGACAGTGTCTCTGGTACTCACAGTACTAATGCTTGATCTCTTCCTGTATTACTATTGGAGCAGATTCTGATCCTGTCACCACCCTAGAGAAGAACTTAGAGATGTAGATTGTCAGCTATGACCACCACCCTTAGAAAAGATTTGGAAAAATAGGTTGTTAGTGAAGCTAGGTTGCGATGTTTTTACCACTAGCTCTGGTGCAGAAAATCTTAGGGAGCAACCTGACATTCAGAAAGGCACACTAGTCAAGCTAGGACCTATGTAGTCGGAGCAAGAACAATGGCAGCTCTGGCTGATGTGACTCTCACTGAGGCTGGACTGGCGATGATTGATTTCTTATACCCATTCTTGCCCTTGGCTTCCTGATATGATTTATTAAGAATTGCTGATGAGTAGATGTGAGTCTTGAGGATTTAAGGTAGAAGTGACTGATTTTTATATAAAAGTTTAGATTTCTGACTTTTAAAAAAGATTCTTACAAGATTTCTTTTAAAGATAAATAATAAAGTAATTACTTCTTTCTTTGTAACCACAAATTGCTGCCTGCCAGTGAGAGAAGCTGGCTGAGGAAACGACCTTGCTTATGCTTTGTTAATCTATAACAAATTGCTTGGCTATGAGTGTCCGTGGGTTTTTGAGAATAATTTGTTTTCTTTACTTGTATTGTGTAATGTTATATCTTGTAAAGGTATTGAAAAACATTGTTTTTAAAAATAATCATTCACTAGAAGAAAACTAAAATGTAATCACATTATAATTGTATACTGCTTGAAAGATTTTGTTGGGATATATAAGCAATGGAGGTAAGAATAACATGACATGGCATAGTGTGGTGTGGTATGACAGGGTATGGTATGGTAAGGTATGGTGTGGTAAGGTAAGGTATGGTGTGGTAAGGTAAGGTATGGTGTGGTAAGGTAAGGTATGGTGTGGTAAGGTAAGGTATGGTGTAGGTATGGTGTGGTATGGTATGGTAAGGTACAGTGTGGTGTGGTGTGGTAAGGTATGGTGTGGTGTGGTAAGGTACAGTGTGGTGTGGCTGGAACATTATCTCTGCCATATATCAATTGTGTATGTATGTGTAAAGTTATGAGAATGGTGGTTGGAATATTGTTCCTCTCATCCACTGGTTGTATGTATTTATACATGTATGTGTGACATTTTTGGAGCCAGCTTGCTGGAGCTTTGCTCTAACCATTTTATGTGTGAGTGTGTATAGGTCTGTGTGCATGTATGTATGCATTCATGTCTATGTGTATGAAGTTATTGAACTTTGCCTTTTGTTTCATCTATTCGTGTGTGTGTGTGTGTGTGTGTGTGTGTGTGTGTGTGTGTGTGTGTTTTCTCTCTTTCCTTCTCTTTCTCCCTGGCCGCAAGGAGTTAAAGGGTTCATAGTTTTTCGGCTGGCCACCGGGAGTGCCGGCCCCAGTAAACTAAGCTTTGTCCCCTCAGAGAACAGTCCACTGAACAACTTCTCTAATCACTGGTTGCCTTTGGCAGCAGCTCTTATAGGTATCTGGGTCCATCCTAGTCAGCGGCTCCAAGCACTGACTCTCAACGGCTGCCTACCTCAGTTTACCCACCACATGGATGCCAAAACCAGAGTCGGTGGCACACAAGTATGCCACAGCTCAAATGTGGGAGTCAGAGAGAGAGGGGGTGGTGGGGCGGGGAGAAAGAGAGAGAACTTGCAGGAATCGATTCTTTCCTTCCATCATGTGGGTCCTGGGGATCGGCTGGCTTAGTGGCACGTCCCTTTATTCACTGAGTCCTATTGCTAGGCCCTTTCTCATCTTGGTCGATAGGCAAGCTAAGTGGGGTGGTGTCAGAGACACCTCAGGTGGGGTTACAGTGTGACAGGTGAAGCCAGGGTCCACTAGTGCCGCATAAAGGTTCAAAATGAGTGGAGGATTGTGGTGTCCACCAGAAAAGACTACTTGGACACAGGTTTAATGCAATAGAATGTCTTTGCTAACTGGTTGACAACAACTACACAGGGTGTTGGGGATACCAGTGTAGCCCTAAACCTTTCTCAGAGTGAGCTTTTAAGCACAGGAAACCCTGTCCTGTATCGACATACTCGAGTTAACAAGAGCAGAGAGCCAGAAATGGAACTAGAGAAGATGAAAGGCAAGATGAGTTAGAGATTCCCAGACTCCGATAGCTCAGGTCTTTGCTTTAGTTTTGGTAGGCGATGCTGTCCATGTGCTGAGCTTTATGGCCTGAATGGAGTCAGTTGTGCTAAAGTCTGGGCCTGGTACAGCGCTTGGTGAGAGTCCTAGGTAGCAGCAGCGGGTTAACCTGAGTGTGGAGAAGGGCGGGCCTCAGGCCGTTAGCTGGACTGGAGTTCTTAGAGGCCTTACTGGCTTCCTGGTGGGGTTGGTGGTGGTGGGTGCTCCCCTTCCCTCTCCATTACACAAACACTTCTACAGGCAGGGTTTCAGAAACAAGGGTTTTAGGTGACAGACAGATACAACAGCTATCAGGGAAGTTTTAAAAGAGGATGGGAAGTTGCTAGAGACTTGGTTCCTGTTCAGTGCTGCAGTCTCTCATCTGGGACATAGGCAGTTCACTGTTCGCTCAGCTGAAAACACACACACACACACACACACACACACACACACACACAACCCAGCACCATGATGTGTTGGGGGAGAATTAGTCAGGTATTTTATAATAAGTCGGGATTCCTTCTCTAGCAGAACTCTGAGGGCTTGAAGGAGCCTGGTTCACTTCATTGCTTCAGCTCTGTGATGGGGAGCAGAACTAAAGTCTTCATGCCTGAGGCTTACTGAGTAAGGGCAGCAATGGCTTTGGTGACGTCTTGAGAATTTTCACATGAGGAACTGAAATATTTAGAAAAAAATGGAGGTGGCAGCTTGTGAGGTTGGAGGGCCAGTACTGAGGGAAGGGGGAGATGAGTGGGATTGAGGTGTATGATGTGAAATTGACCAAAAAAAAAACCCAATAAAATTTTTAAAAATGCATACAGAGATGTGCAGTATTGTTCTGGGGAAATCGAGTTTCCCCTTTTGGGAGCCTACACTCATTAATGAAATAATTTAGAACTTGACTCAGGTGGAAACTTAAGGACAATTTTCTTAGAGTCTGAGAGAAAAACTACAGGGGTGGCATTTAATGCACTGGGAGAAATCGGTGACTTAGACTCCATTCCAATCTAGGATAAATGAGGTTATTCTTTCTGCTAGCGGGAAGGCAGCTTTAGAACCAAACATTGTGCTTTGTGGAAGTGGAGGCTAAGGGAATTTCCAGGGCAGTAACCAGAGAAGTGTGTGTCACAAGTGTCCACGGAACTCACAGCTGATTCCCGGGCTGTCTTTTCCTTCCCTCCATACAGTAAGGAGAGACCACTTCATCCTTTCCTAGTGATAAGCAGGCTTCACAGAGGCAGGGCAGCCCTAATATCTCAGAGCCTATTGTCCTGCTCTTATCTCACCCGAGGGTGACTAGGATCTCCTCTACATTCTAGAGCAAAAGGTCAATGACCCTTAATGGGTGCCTGGCTGCACATTAAGTTCCTTTCATCCTCACAGGTCTGAGCACCCAAATGACTGGATAGAACAGTGCATTCTGGGCAGGAAAAGACATGGTGCTCCCACATCTTGAAGAAAGCAGGCAGAGGCTGGAGAGAGGCCTCTGGTTAACAGCATGTGTTATTTCTTTCAGAGGATTCATCTACATGGGCAGTTCACAACTGCTCCAGGGGCATTCAAGGCTTCTAATCTCCACAGGCACCAGCATTCATGTGCACCTAGCCACATACAGACACGTGTGCACATATACATCATTAAAAATAGTAAAGTAAGCCTTAAAAAAAAAAGAAAGCAGGCAGTTTCCTAGTGAAGGCTAACTATCTCTATGGCAGAAGGGGAGGGAGGCTTGAAGACAAAGAGCAAAGAAGATCACTGTCTAGAGAGCATGCCAAGACTTTGGTTAGTGTCTGGAAGAAAAAGAGATGGGCAGAGTGAGAGGAAAAGCCACACTTTTTGAGTAACTTTGAAGAGCGACAGATCACAATGCTGTGTGATGGAACCTCTATTAGTGCTGCACAGGGGAAGGGCTTCTGCGTGGTATATGGACACTGTCTCCTTAAGGGGATTCTTACCCATCCCCGTCTCCTTAGCATGGCTTTCAGTGAATCATCTTCCTGAGGAGTCATCTTCTAGCCAAGGGATTGGCAGGGCCCACATAGATTAGCTCTTAATGGAGCAAACGGTAATATGCAATGTTCTCATCTTGGAGCAGATCACCCAGTGCCAGAGGTAGCTTCCACTTGTTCGATCAGGGAACTAGCTTTTCTTTAATGGGAGTCACCAGGGCTCTGGTGTCTTGTCTTCAAGCAGTACTGTAGCCTGTACCTCCAGAGCTACTCTAACAATGCCACCTCCCGAGAGGGAATCAGTATTCATATCTACACGATTCTAAGAAGAGCGAAGGCATAGCTGTTACCCAAGTCTACTATGAGCCAGCAATGAAACTGGGGTATTGTTTGAACTGAGAGCAGAGAAAAATAAGAAATAACGAGAAAAGGGAAGCTGGGTTTGGAGGGTGGTAGGAGTGAAGCAGGCTTTGTAGGTCACTTGGCTGCTCAGGTCCATGGGGCATCAGAAGCAGGAGTGTCTGGCATCTTCACTGTGACTCCAATCTGTCTTCCTGTTCTTGGCTCAGATGCCTGCTTAACTCAGCAAAGGAGTGTTTGTTGACCTAACCGTTCCCTTTCAAGGCTGAAAGCACTAAAATAATCATTGTCCAAATCAGCAGCCTCGGATTGCAGGGAGAGCAAAAACCTCAGAGAACAGAGCCTTTCTCAGGGGAGGCCAGTTATCACCTGGGATCAGAAGTCATCATCTTGGTTCCCTTGGAGAGTAACACTAACAGATTAACAATTTGCTCAACTCTCTAGCATATGGCAGCTCAGCCAATGATGGACTGATGACAAATGCTTAATTATGCTTAATTATACAAACCTTCAACCCTCTATTTAAACTAAGCTCATGTCAGAATGCCAAAAACAGACTTGGGGTCACTGTTTCTGTTCCCAATGTGGCCACAGGGATCACAGCCGTTCTCTCCACTTCTCACATCTTCTTAATTGGGACGTTGGAAATGAGTGGCAGAATCTAATCATCGAGATAACTGGAGCCTAGGCTTTTCCCTTAACAATCTCCTGTGTCATGAGCAGGAAAATAGACATCTTTGGGCTCTTATTTCTACGATGTCAGAATTTATTGAATAACAATTCATAAGATATGTATGCTCATTTCACTGGCTGTAACTTTCCAAGTAGTCTTGACTTCTGTTGAGAGCTGTTGTGGTGGTTTCAATAAGAACAGCCCTCACAGATTCATACATTTGCATATTGGTCCCCAGTTGATGAGCTGTCAGTGAAGAATTAAGAGGAGGGGCCTTATTAGAGTAGCTGTGGCCTCCTTGGAGGTGTATCAGTGGGAGTGGGTTTGAAGTTTCAAAAGCCTTCTTCTAGTCTCTCTCTCCCTCCCTCCCTTCCTCTCTCTCTCTCTCTCTCTCTCTCTCTCTCTCTCTATATATATATATATATATATATATATATATATATGTCTGTATACCACCATGTTCTCCGCCATGATGATAATAGAGTAAGCCCCTGAAACTGTAAGCCAGCCCCCAGCCCCAGTTAAATGCTTTTTCTTATGAGTTGCCTTGGTCAGGGTGTCTCTTCACAGCAATGGAACACTCAGTCTTTCGTTTTTTTTATTTCAATCTTAATTACTAATATTAACTTTATATTGTATATTATATATCGCACAGTGTGTTTATTACACATTGTGGTGGTTTGAATAGGCTTGGCCTAGGGAGTGGCACTATTAGGAGGTGTGGCCTTGTTGGAGAAAGTGTGTCACTGTGGGCATGGGCAATGAGACCCTCTTCCTAGCTGCTTGAGAGAGACAGTCTTTTCCTGGCTGCCTTCCGATCAGCTCCTTCTCCAGCACCATGCCTGCCTGGACATGCCTGGATGCTGTCAGTGCTCCCTACCATGATGATAATGGATCGAACCTCTGAAACTGTAAGCCAGCCCCAGTTAAGTGTTTGCCTTTATAAAAATTGCCTTGGTAACGGTTATCTTTATAGCAATGGAAACCCTAACTAACACATATAATCTTAAGTTTCTTCCTCATTTGCTGTGATAAGATGCCCTGACATAAGCTACTCAAGGTAGAAAGGGTTTGTTATGACCCACAGTTGAAAAGTAAAGTCCATCTTGGAGGTAAAGTCAGGCTCAGAAGCTTGAAGCAGTTGGTAATGACGCGTTTACAATCAGAATTTACAATCTGAAGCAAAGAGGGATGACTGCAGGCTGCTGCTCCAATCACTTTCTCTACTAATACAGTCCAGATGCCAGCCAGGGAACAGTGACACTGAGCTTGTCACTGGGGCTTCTTACCTCAGTTAATATCATCAAGATAATCTGTACCCTAGCATGTCTACCTGGGCCCTGGAAAATGGAATTCAGCTTGGTGCAAGTGCCCTTGCCACAGAGCCACTTCCCAGACTTCAAGTGACTTTTTAAGGATTTCCTTTTATTTTTTCTCATGTGTATGCATGTGTCTTTATGTGTATACCATGTGTGTGCGAATGCCTTTAGAGGCCAGAATGTCAGCTGCTCTGGAGGTGGAGTTCCAGGTGTTCATGAGCCACCTGATGTGGGGGTTGGGAGCTGAACCAGGGTCCTCTGAAAGAACAATACGTGTTCTTAACTGCTGACCCATCTCCTGAGCTCCTCAAATGATTTTAAGTTGTTTTTGACTTCTGAACCCAATTTTGTTTTGTTTCTTTGTTTCTTTCTGTGTCTGTCATTCAAATGAATTATTTATAATAAAGTGTTTGTGGTGTGTGTGTGTGTGTGCATGTGTGTTATACATAGGTGAGTCCACACCACTCCTGTGTGGAGGTCAGAGGCAGAGTTAGTTCTACCGTTTCACTGTGCATTCTAGGATCACAAATATGTGTACTGCACTGCATCAAGCTTTATACATCGCTTCTGGGGTGGAGTTCAGGCCAGTGAGCTTGCATAACTAGTGTTTGGAATCGCTTAAGCTTGTCCGCCTGGCCCTGAATCAAGATTCTTGGAAACTGAAGCTGTCTGGAGACTCAGCCACACAGACACTGTGACCTGAAGTCAGTCAAATACCTTAAAGTTTTTTTGTTGAGCATTTACTGTCTGTACTAGTTAGTGTTTGTCAACTTGACACAAACTGGAATCACCCACTGTGGGTGGTGCCACCCCTGGACAGATTGGCCTGGCCTGTATAAGGAAGCATTCTGAGGGCTGGAGAGATGGCTCACCTGTAGAAGATAGGCTCAAAACCAAGAAGAAAGCAAGCCAACAAGCCGGCAAGCCAACAAGCAGCATTCCTCATGGATGGAGCCTCTACTTCAGCTCCTGTCTCTAGGTTCCTTCCTTGAGTTCTTCCCTTGGCTTTGCTCTTCAGGCTGTCACCTGTAAGCCAGGTAAACTCTTTCCTCTGGAGTCACTTTCAGTCACCAACAGAGAGCAAACAAGGACACTGCAGCACTGCAAACCATGGAAGAAGAAACAGCAGTATTATGAGGAGCCTGCTCTTGATGCTCTCAGGTCTAGACAGATGATGCATTTGCAGGGAGTCAAAGCCCAGCATCACAGAGATTGTCACAAGGCAAGGGCAGCTCCCAGTTGATCAGAAGGAGCTGTTAAATGTGTCTGGGTGATTTTCTGGGACTTGTCCTTGGAGTCCAGGTGACTAAAATGAGGAGGACATGACTGAACCAAGAAATGGTTTAGGAGAAGGATTTTATTGTGGATACAGGAGAGCACAGCAGGAGGCATCTGCAAGAGTCCAGACTGAACCTGATCATGAGAGAAGAGGAGAAGGGGAGAGTGGGAGAGGAGAGCACAAACAGAAGAAAGTGACGGGGGGGGGGGCTGAACAAAAAGACCCAGAAGGGCAAAACGGACTAAAGGTGTGTGGTCAGTCTTCATTCCCGCCAGATCTCACAGACTTAAGTCTGAATGTGATCCCTTGCAGATCAGCCATGTTGCTGGATTAAAATTCCTACAGCTTTAGTTATTGTGTTATTAGGCATTACAGTATTCTCTGATACAAGAGAGCCTGAGCGTAGGTTAGGAAGGAAGGCAGTGCATTCTGAGCATCCACCTTCTTCCCACACATGCCTAGAATAGAAATAGCAATTGTGTTGGTCGCTTGTAGCACAATAACCAGCTATACTCTATGTATATGGCATAGATGGTGTCAGATCACACTTGCACCCTTTAAGGTTAGAGAAAACAGGGTTCTGCTTCAGACTAGATTTGGGATCTCTTATGAGAGGACCTCCTTCATCAGAGAGGAAGTCATGCTTTACAACCGAATGAAGCATAGAACCCCACAGTGAAAAATAAGCGGGTATACACGTGAGCAAGTGGGGCACACATGTGAGCACTGAATAAGGAAGTGGAAGGAACAGCTGTCTGCACTCACATCTGACACCTGTCCCTTTACTGCTAAACCTGACAGCCCCAAGCCCCATCTCCACTACACAGCAGAAGAAATCCTCCCACCTCCACGTCTCAAGGGCTGGGATTAAGTGTGTGCCACCATTCCTGGCCTCAAGTCCCTTTGGTCTGTTTTAAAATTGTTTTATCTATAATACTTGCTATATCATATCATATCATATCATATCATATCATATCATATCATATCATATCATATCATATGCCTGTAGTCTTAGCTCTTGAAAGACAGAGACAGAAGAATCAGTAGTTGAAGGCCAGTTTGAGTTACATAGAGAGTTTGAGGGCAGTCTAGGTTTCATGAGATCCTGTTTAAATAAGAAAACAAACAAACAAATAAGTAAATAAATAAAAAGACAAAAAATTCTCGTGTAGAAGACCAGAACCTGAAAGGGGCCCCTGTGTCATGTTGACCAGGACCAAGACATGGACCTGGTCCAGGTCTTGAGGGATGTTAGTATCTCTACTTAAATGCTGTGACGGTGCAGTGATGTGCTGCATGTGCCTTTGCACTCTTCACCAGTACAGCAGGTGGGACATTGGAAACCTAGTTGGAATATGAATGCAGAAACCCAAATGCCAGCTTCTTTTGAAATATAGAAAGATTAGATGGTACTGGGCCTTTGACATTGGGTTCTCTTTCTCTCCCTCTCCCTCTCCCTCTCCCTTTCCCTTCCCCCTCCCCCCTCCCCCCTCTCCCCCTCTCTCTTTCAGTATTGGGGATGGAAGTCTGAGCCTAACACTGCTACCCAGGTGTTCTACCCGCAAGCCACACCCCACCACAGTCCTCTTTTTCCTTTTTTTATTTTTTATCTTTCTGAGACAGGGTTTTATTGTGTACCCTGGCTGGCCTGTAACTCCCTGAGATTCTCCTACGTCTTCCTCCCAAGTGCTGAGATTAAAGGTGTATCATACATTCAGCATCTTTTTACTTTTTGAAAATGTAATATTCTCTATTGCTTGATAATTTTATACGTACATATATATCAATCACATTCAATCACATCCAACTATCCTTTGGTCCTTCCTCCCTCCCTACCTCCCTTCCTCCCTGCTTTCCTCCCTCCCTCCCTTTCTCTTTCTTCTTTTGTTAAATAATGCACCATGTCTAATTAATCTGCCTGTATATGCATCTGGTAGAACATGGACAACATGTCATGGATCACACCTCTACTGATTTACCCTCACCTACTTCATTAATTTCTGAAGTTTCATTTGAATTTGTGACCCCATATAGAGCCATGACCAGGTAACTTGCTTCTGACAGCCCTACTCCTGGCTTCCCAAATGCTTCAATGTGCTAATGACGCCCCTACCCTTCCAGTTTCTGTCTTATATCTTCTGCAGTATGAAAATAACTTGATGCACAGGTGCCCTGTTTCTGAGACTTCTGTATAACTGGTGTGGACACGTGTGAACAATTTTGCAGCTGATGTTCTACAGAATACTTAGTGATTCTTCATGCATTCAGTTCCTGAAGTTCACTCACTGTTTTCTGTACTCTGTAAACATTTATAGCTACTTTTATTTTTTTCATTCCAAAAGAGTTAATGCTATCACATTAGTGTAGAATTTAAATATGATACAGAAATACATAGAATTATAAAAGAAAAAAAATACAAAACAAAACAAAATAAAACCTATCTTGCCAATGAAGCTACAATATGTCACTGTCAATGTCTAGTGCATTGGGGGCCGTGGGTACAGTCGCAAACAACCAGGACACGGGATGCAGAGCAAAGGCAGAAGCAACTGCATGCAATTGCAAGCTTTGTTAATCCTTATATAGATATGAATATGCATTATCTCAATTTCCATTTTGGCAAGATACCATAAGATCGTTATTCCCACAATACCAGGAACAACTGAGGCAAGACTAAACAAAGAAATAAGACTAAACAAAAATTTCTTCTCAAAATATTCATATTTTCATTACCCCTCTTCTTATTGTCAAAATATACTCTCCATAACCAAGAGAGTATGCGAACCACTTCCACAGAAACAGGACACAGCAGAACATAGTTTAAGACCAAGTGAGAAAAACATTTTCTTCTCAAGGGTGGCATTCCAGCCCCTACTTGCACCTGTCACCAGTACTTACTTGACCCTGCCTGGGAGCTGCATCTCTATGCCTCCACATGCCACAATGTGTCCCACAGTACACTCTTTTGCTCAAACAGCTTTTCTTGCAAATATTCATTGCAATGAGTCTTTGGTCTGTCTTGAAGGATATGGCTTTTGCTAACACTATTAATACTGAATCCTTACCAGGCCTCTTCTCAGATATCCTATTGCTATATCATAGAGATCCTGTAGTTTTGAATCTGTAGGACTGGCTCCTTCACACAAGCTAGCAGTTCAAAGATGAGCTAGATGTTGGGGTAGCCCAACTCAGATCTAGGCCTGGATGGAAGGTTAGTTGGTCAGTTCAGCACTATCACCACCAGGGCCACCTTTTCAGCTTTGCCCAGGTGAGGGGCAGGACCAGCTCTCCAGCTTTGCCCAGGTGAGGGGCAGGGCCAGCTCTCCAGCTTTGCCCAGGTGAGGGGCAGAGCCAGCTCTCCAGCTTTGCCCAGGTGAGGGGCAGGGATAGCTCTCCAGCTTTGCCTAGGTGAGGGGCAGGGCCAGCTCTCTAGCTTTGCCCAGGTGAGGGGCAGGGCTAGCTCTCCAGCTTTGCCTAGGTGAGGGGCAGGGCCAGCTCTCCAGCTTTGCCCAGGTAAGGGGAGGACCATCTCTCTTACTCTCATGCCCTCAGGGTGACTCTCCTGCACCCGTGCCACCAGAGCCAGCTCTACTGTGCTGCCCAGGAGAGGTATGGGGCTCACTCTTCCTATTGCTACAGCTGGCAAGGGGCAGGGCCACTTGCTGTAGATGTGGGGTATAAAATTAAAATGTGAAAAAGTCCTTTCTGTTTCTCTTCATTACTGTCCACATTTAGGTGTCTTTCTTTGCAGACTTCTCTGTTCTATGTTCCTTGTGCAGCGTACAGTCTTGCAGGTAGTTGATACTGGAATTCACAGATGACTGCACCTGTTAGTGCAAGGCCTCAGGTCAATCCCACCACTCACCTCTAATATAGAGTCATAGGACACATATCTTTTTTCCCCCAATACAGAAATTATCTGCTCTTATGTACCTTGAAAACTCTATAAAAACAGAATATCTTGGACTGGAGAGATGGTTCAGTGGTTAACAACATTGACCCAGGTTCAATTCTCAGCGACTATAAGGCATCTTACAAATATCTGTAACTCCAGTTCCAGGGACCTGTTGCCCTCTTCTGGCCTATGTGGGCACTATACACATGTGGTACACAGACATATGTGGATGTTCCAGCCTTCCTTCCTGTCTTCTGCCTCTAACAATCTTTCTATCTCTCTTCTAAGATGACCTCTGAACCTTGGGTAGGGACAGGGTGGTTATGGATGTCCTACTTTGGGTCGAGCACTCAATAGATGTTTATTTTCAGCACTTTGACTAGTTACTGGCATTAACTGCTGACTACTGCAGAAGAAGCTTTTCTGGACAAGGTTGAGGCCAGCACTCATTTGTGTGTGTAAGCATAAATATTCAGAAGGCAGTTTGACAACACCTGGTTTTGCAAAAAAGACAGTAATTTGTTTCTCAGCTACAGACTTTTGACCAATTCCTTCCTGTACAGCATCCTTCAGGTCCAATGCAAAAGCAACTGGTTACTCCCATAACCTTTATGTCACAATTGTACCAGTGTACACATCTGCCTTGGAAACATATCACAGTCATTTTCCCCTGTTTTTACAGACAGACTTTTTTTCATTGTGATGGTTATAAAGCATTTACAGTGTGGGTGTAATGGATTTAAAAACTCCTACTTTTGGCACTACTTGGGTTATCTCTGCCTTTTACAAACATAAATTTGATTTCACTGTGGACATCTGAGAGTCAGTGGCTCAGGCTGGTGGTTTAAGACATGCTGCTGAGGAGAGGTCTCTAGACTTTACTCCAGGAAGATCTGTTTCAACGTTTGATTCGGTTAGGTGGCTTATACCTGTATGCTCAGGACTTGGGAGACTTACATAGATAGATTGCCATTAACTTAAGGTCAGCCTGGGCTATATAGTGAGTTATTGGACATCCTGGGCTACAGAATGAGACCCTGTCTCAGAAAAAAAAGAACTAACAAAGTGTTCTCTAAAATCTATACCCTTACTCTGGCTGACTATGACCAGCATCTGCCCCGCTCCTGCCACATGACTGTGTTGTCTTGCTTAGCTGACATCTTCCTCCTTTGTAACTGTGATGACAGGCACTGCCTGTGTCCTCTGGCCATTTGCATTTCCTCTTTAGGAACTACTTGCTTATATTCTCAGTGGTTTTAACTCTCACAGTGAGCCATGGACATGAAAATATATGATGATGAAAACTGTGTGTCTTCAGACTAAGTGATACTTCAGCTCTTCCTCCTGTGTTGGAGGGGATGGGTTTGTCTCCTAGTGTTGAAATTTCCTCTTCTTCAGCCTAGTTTGGGCTCAAAATCACTACAAAACCAAGGATGGATGGCCTTAAGCTTCTTATCCTTCTGTCTTCACCCTTGTGTTCGGGATTATAGACTTGCATCCCCGTGGTGCTGGGAATCAGGCTTTGTACATGTGAGCAGGCACTCTCTCAGCTGAGCTACAGTTCCACCCGTGTAAGTTTCCTCTTTTGTGGCTCATAGACATCCCAGTCATCTGACTGCCACCAGCTCATAGACATCCCAATCATCAGACTGCCACCAACTCATAGACATCCCAATCACCAGACTGTCACCAGCTCATAGAAACTCCAGTCATTAGACTGTCACCAGCTCATAGACATTAGACTGTTACCAGCAACAATACCATAGAAACAAATTTGAAAGCTAGTGAGAGGCACACAAAATTAGTGAGTTTATTGATTAAGAAAAATTCAAACACACTTGAAGAAAGGCAAGTTTGGACGTTAAGAGAGAAATCCAACCAGTGTTTGGCACAAGTCTGGCATCCCAGTGCTCAAGAGGCTGGGGTCATGCAGAGGGTCAATGCAAGTTCAGAGCCAGCAAGAGGGATAATAACTTATAATAGGTAGCCAGGAGCTCTCTCCAAACAAAATCAAAGGACCAAAACCAAGAAAGGGGTGCTCCTGCAAGCTTCAGCAGAGCTTTTGAAGCAAGCCTGCTCTAAGGAGACTGTCTAAAACTAAGGCTCCAGGAGAGGAAAAAAAATGTACAACTTAACCATTTCCTTATTGAAAGACACCTTTTAAGGCCGTAATTTGGGTGTGGCATCACCAATGAGACAACAGTGCCCATGGTTTGGCAAAAGATCTGGAGATGAACTTCTCTGGAGAAGGTCTCGGGGACCATCGTCTGCTTTATTGGACATGAATAGCTATGGATATCAATTGTGATTGATTAGCATATTGCCTTGGATTGGACAAGGGAATGCTTATACCATCCGGGTCTCTATGCAGAAGAAGCACATAAGAGACATGGGGAGTGCAGTCTTCCGTAGGCCAGCAACTGGCTACTCACACCACTTCAGAATTCAGTGTTCTGTCTTCTGGGACACTCAAAAGCCATGCTTCATATTGGGAAGTGTACTATGCTGGGCTGACAGGGAGCTAGGTCATGCCTGTGTTTTCTCTTACTCTGCCTTGCAGAGAAGCTGAGAATGATCTTGAATTTCTGACTGTTCGGCTTCTGTGCTAACTCCTGAGCCTGGAAATAGAGGCGTGTGCTACCACACTCAATTTCTGGAGTGCTAGGGCTTGGTGCAGCCTGGGCAAGTGTATTACATCTTTAGCCCAATAACTTTTTTAATAAATAAAAATTATAGTTACTTATGAAGGTACTGGGCATCTGCATATGAGGAAGGAATATAACTAGGACAAAACATGGTTAAAATAAAAAAATTAAATAACCAGGTCATACAGAGAGGTTAAGCCATATCTTTTTATCCTGAGCATGGTTCACTAGCTTACTGAACGTTTTAAGGAATCATATTGTGGTGGTTTGAACATGCCTGGCCCAGGGAGTGACACTATTTGGAGGTGTGGCCTCATTAGAATAAGTGTGGTCTTGCTGGAGTAGGTCTGTCTCTGGGGGTGTGGAGTTTAAAGCCCTTATCCTAGCTGCTTGGAAGCTGGTCTTCTATTGGCCTTGAAGATGTAGAACTCTCAGCTCTCCTGCACCATGCCTGCTTGGATGCTGCCATGCTCCCACCTGGATTATAAGGGACTGAACTACTGAACCTGTAAGCCAGCCCCAATTAAATGTTGTCCTTAGAAGACTTGCCTTAGTCTTATGGTGTCTGTTCCCAGGAGTAAAACCATAACTAAGACACATATGCAATTTCTGTCTACAATTTCTGTGTAGGGCAGTTTTGGGTTGCCTATGTGGAAACTTCTGACCCAGATGGGGGAGGGGACATCACTCTTTTCCCTTCCAGCAGCAGGAAAACTCACCTCATCCTGTCACATCTCATAGTCAGCAGCTTTTGTTTTTTTCCCCAATATCACCAGCAAACCTTGATCTTTTTTAAAATGGTGCTTTGACTTTATGTCTTTTTGAGGAAGAAAATGTGTACACAAGTGAGTAATAGATTAGGTAAAAAGAGAAGTACTATAAGATTGTATTATGTTATAATTAACATATTAACATGTCATTAAAAATTTATTAATATATCATGTTTTATAATTATATAACATATTACATATTAACATAAAACATCAATATGGTTATATCATTAATAATTAATATGTACTACATTAGTATATGATTATAATAATCATATATAAAATAATTACACACAATAGCTGTATGAACATTATTATTAATATATTACTGTTGTTACCACTAATATAGTATTATTTAATGTTATTAACACTAATATAGTATTATACTATAATATATAACAACATAATATATAATGACTAATACATTAATTTATCAATATAATGTATTATATAGCAATGTATTAATATTATATTAATTACTATTATGTTAATATGTTACATATTAAATAGCATGTTATATGTTAATATACCTGCACTTTATTAATATATTTTATATTATAATAATTAATAATTTAATACTATATAATTAATATATAATATAATAAAATAAAATATATATGGCTTTGACTTTCAGGCTGTGGTCCAGCTAGTTCAACAATGGCTGTCTACCAACAGAACGTTCCTCTCTCTCACTCTGTGTGTGTGTGTGTGTGTGTGTGTGTGTGTGTGTGTATTTATTTTTTTAAGACAGGGTCTAACTATGGAGACCCTGCCACTGTGGGTATGGAGTTTAAAACCCTTATCTGAACTGCCTGGAAGCCAATTTTCTATTGCAATAGTTATTCAGTCCACGAGATTGCATGTTTTAGCTGATCTTCAGAATATGCTGGAATCCTGAAGAAGTAGGCTCTAATGTCAGTGAAGGAGTGAACTTGGATTCAGAGGGAGGGCAGATGGGGAGAGAGCAAGAGCCTCCCTTCTGTGTTCTTTATATAGCATATCACTCAAAGATGTGGCAAGATTTAAGGTGGGTCTTCTTACCTCAATAGGTCTGGTGTGTCTTCCCACTTCAAATAATTTAATTAAGAAAAATCCCTCCAGAAGTGAGGTAGAAACCTAGTGCTATGGAAGCTTGGGAAGTAACTCTAGCAAAGACTTCTAGTAATGGGAGAAAAGGAGCCTGATCTGGCCATCTTCTCTAACTAGACCAGGCTTCACGATGGATTGGGACAACATTATATATAACACAAAACCTACAGTTTGTCCTGTAGAGTGTTCTGGAGCTAGAGCCTAGCAGAATCCCCACCAAAGATACCAGAGGGACTTCATTCAGCGACTGATGGGCACTCTGAGAGTCCTGAGGAGGATGGGGAGGAAGGAACCAGAGGGGTCAGGAATACCACAAGAACACAGCCCACAGACTCAACTGACTGGGCTCATAGGGGGTTGCAGAGATCAAGGAACTTTAGCGGTCTGACCTAGGTCTTCTGCATATGTGACAGAGCTGAGTAGCTTGGTGTTCTTGTGAGAATCCTAACAGTGGGCGCAGGAGCTGTCCTTGACATTTTTGCCTACTCATGGGACCCCTTTCTTCCTACTGGGTTGCCTTGTCTAGTCTTTATGTGAGGGTATGTGTCTGGTCTTATTGTAGCTTGTTATACCAAGTTTGGTTGATATTCCTGGGAGGCCTGCTCTTCTCTAGGGGGAAGTGGAGGAGGGGTGGATCTGTAAGAGAGGGGAGGTAGGGGGTAGAGACTGGGTATGTGGAGAGGAAACTGTGGTCCGGACATAATATATGAGAGAATAATACTATTTAAAATAGTAGGAAGAAAAAAGAAAGAAAGAAAAGAAGGAAAAAGAGAGAAAGGAAGGAAGGAAGGAAGGAAAGAAGGAAGGAAGGAAGGAAGGAAGGAAGATCCCTCACAGATCTTGGGTTTTCGTTAATTCTAGATGTAGTCAAGTAGACAACCATGCATTGCCATCACAGTCGACATTCACCCCAAATGTTAGAGAGATGCTGTGGCTCTGCTGATGGTAGCATTACAATGTGACCTAATGAACCATTCATTTAATTGGCCTTTGTCTTAGGGTCACTATCACTGTGACGAAACACCATGATCAAAGCATCTTGGGAGGAAAGGGTTTATTTGACTTACACATCCACATCACTTTCATCATTGAAGGAACTCAGTACAGAAACTGTAACAGGGCAGGAACCTGGAGGCAGGAGCTGATGCAGTCTTTGGAGGGGTGCTGCTTACTGCCTTGCAGCCCATGGCTGACTCAGCCTGCTTTCTTACAGAATGCAGGACCACTAGCCCAGAGATGGCACCTCCCACAGTGGACTGTGGGACCCTTCTCCATCAATCAAATCAAGAAAATGCCTTACAGTGGGATCTTATGGAGGCATTGTCTCAGTTGAGGGTCCCTTCTTTCAAACGATTCTAGCTTGTGTCAAGTTGACACAAACTAGCCAGCACAGCTTTCCATTGTGTTATCCTATTTCCCTTTTTAGTATAAACTATAAATGTAACCATAATAAATTGACCCAGGAGAGAATGATTTTCTTTTCTTTTCTTTTTCTCTTTTGAGCCTTTATAGTTTTCTATGCCTTAAACAGTTCAATGGCCAGGTTACTTCCTAACCTCCATGTGCCTAATCCTTCCAATATTCCCAATTTATTACTTACTAAAATCTATATTCCATCTTTGCTGCCCTAGACCTAGATGTGCAGCCCTCATGGACCGCAATCCCCCAGCTCCTACACTGCGGTTCTCTGTCTGGCACCTCTCAGGCATGGTGTCTCTCTTTCCTCTTTTTCTCCCTTTATGGCAGATGGAGAATGATTTTCAACTTGCTGGATTTCTCTATAGATACAATAACTTTAATTTATCCATGTCAGTGAGCCTAGTTTACTTATAAAATACAGATAAAACGTCTGACTTGAGGGCTGGGAAGTACCACAGTGATGTGTGTGTGTGTGTGTGTGTTGTGCACAGCATTCTTAAGGCCCGGGGTTCAATCCCCAGAAAAAACAAGCAGACAACATCTCTAAACAAGTGTTTGTTTAGCAAGATGACTCGGGAGGTAAAAACATTTCCGGGTATGCTTCATGACCTTAGTTCCATTCCAGGAAGCAATATAAAAGTGGAAGGCAAGAACCAACTGTACGAAGTTCTCCTGTGACCTTCCACATGCATGCTGTGGCACACATGTCTATGCACACATACACATCAGGGACATATATGCATGACTCAAGCACATATTGATAATAAGTAAAAGATTAAAAGTCTCCAAACCAAAGCCACTTGACTTCAGGGTTAAGGAATAGGGAAAGTCCTGTGGTCAAATGCTGCTGGTAAGGGTGGGGAGGAAGTTTCTGGTCTCATTTCTTCCATTTCTATTGTGAAGCACAAACCATACATTTATGAGCTCCAGTGTTCTTCAAGGCTTCATGGGAGGATTCATTGAAAAAGGGAGTAACTTGTGTCCCAAGTAAATACCCCTATAGAAACAGAAACCCCAGAGCCAACTCAAGAGACAGTGTGTATCTACAGAGACGCACATCTGTCTACTTGCTGCTTCACAGACTGCCTGCATCCATCCCTTCTAGCTACAAGTTCAAGTAAACCCCTTAACTTCTCTGAAATTCCATTTTATCATCTGGAAGATGAGGGCAGTAATGGTTTCTATGTTGAAGGGATTGTCACAGGCACTCTCTGTATCCTGTCTAGCACAGGAACGATCCAGGAGATGCCAGGTCTTGTTTGGTCTGCAAACCAAAAGCCATCTGACTGTAGTTCAGTGATCAAATTCTGTCAGTAAGGGTTGGCTGGTTGTTGAACTAGGTTCTCACTTTGTAGCTAAGGCTACTCCTGGAGTTATAGCCATTCTCTTGCCTCACCCTCCCAAGTCTCAGAAATTACAAGTTTGAGACACAACACCTTAATAGCTTAATATGAGTTCTTTAAATACAATTCCTGGGTCTAGTTTCTCTCAGGTTCATGTTTTTCACAGGGTGTTCCCCAGACTTAGAGGAACAAGCCTCTGTGATGGTTTGAAACTGTTATAAATATCAATCATGAGTGCCAGTAAAAACTAACATTTTAACAACCTCATCGTCTTTACATTTTTTCCTCCATCTTTATTAACTTGGGTATTTCTTATTTACATTTCAATTGTTATATATTTTTATTATATGAATTATTCTCACCACTGACAAGGCAATATTCTAGGAGTATTATATAGCATTTATTACAAAGGAGTGTGGTCATTATCATACCCATTTTATATACGGGAAAGGTGAAGTCGCAGGACACAAAACTAGTAACTGGCCATCAGTGTTTGGTTCTAGGCAGTGTGGACCCAAAATCTGTGCTGCCTTATCAATCACTTATTTTCCTTTCAGTTTTGATCTGTGACTGTGGATATGTGGTATGTAACATTTGTAAATGTGTGGGTACAGGGGTGTGCACCCCTATGTGGATTCTAAAGGTCCATCAGGTGTCCTAACTTGGGTGCTCACCAACTTCAGTTTTTGAGACAAGATCTCTCACAGAACCTGAAGTTCAGCCATTGGACTAAACTGTTAGCCAATGGGCTTCAGAGGTCCACCTGTCTCTACCTCATCTCCTTCCTCAGAGCTGGAGTTACAGGCACTCACTAACACTCAGCTTTTTGCTTGGGTTCTAGGAACCCTAATGTAGGTCCTTAATGTTTCTGCAGCAGGCAGTTTAGCCCTGCCCATCTCTTGGCCTTACTAAGTAATAGTAAGAGCTGTATATATTCCTGTATATATGCTTAACCAGAGCTTTGAGTATTTAAATACCTAGGAAACTTTAGAAAAGTAACTATAAGACTTACAGAAAATCAGATGAATATTTTAAATATTTTACAAAGCCTGGGGGTATAATTGAGTGGTAAAATATTTGCCTATAATGCATGAGGTCCTAGGCTCAATTACCAGTCATCCTCCTTACCCAACCCACACAAATACCAATAGAGAGAAAACACTAAATAAAGAACACAGTTTAAAAATTACATTGAAAGGGGACAGGTTGAGTGGCCTGTGCTCCTGGCAGCCTTGTGAGCACGGCTTATGGACAGGGAAATCCCAGCACTGCTGGCGGAACCCTCGACCATTTCATAGTAAGACATCAGTAAGACTAGTGAGGAAGTTGGGAATTTCCAGAGGCAAAAGCTAAATGAAAGCAGAAATACAAAAATGTCAGTCAAATCGACTTTCACTGTGGGGATATTTGAGGACAAACCACTATCTGACTTTTAGAGTCTTGGTTTTAATTTTATATTTGTTTTTCTGAGACATAGTTTTGGGTGGCTCAGGCTGGCCTCAAACTTGATATGAAGCTAAGGATAGACTTAAATTTCTAAAAGACTATTTCATGTATTTTTAAAGATTTATTTTCTATGTATATGTCTGTGGCTTTGTTGTACATGTGAGTACTTTGCCCTTGGAGCCTAGAAGGGATCCCAGGTTCTTTGGAAGAACAGCAACTATGGTTAATCTCTGAACCAGCTCTCTAGTCCCAGTATTTATTTATTTTTAAACTTTATTTGTGTGTGTGTGTGTGTGTGTGTGTGTGTGTGTGTGTGTGTGTGCGTGCATGCACATGTGTGCTATACACATTCATGGAGATCAGAAGACAATATTTATTGGTTCTCTCCTTTCACTATGGGTTTTGTAGGTTGAACTTCATGCCCTTACACTGAACTTCTGATCTTCCTGCCTCCGAATCCAAGTTCTGGGATCGCCAAGCTCAATTTATGCAGTGCTGGTGGTAATAACCATGGCTGAGCGTATGCTAGGCTGGAACTCGACCAACTAAGTTATGTAACAGTCTGTCGTTTGAAATACTTGAGGGGATGGGGTCATGATATCAGGCTCACCTGAGATAAGTTGTTGAAAAGCAGAATCCCAACAAATGTGGAAGATTCAAAGATTTTCATGTTGGCATCCTAAGAAGAGTTCTTTCCTCAAGAGGCCAACTATTTACCATGACCCATCAGTTTTCCACCTAACCATTGTTCAGGGTTGTAACCCTTGAGCTCTTGACCTTATCATTAGTGATTCTTAGCAGTTAGAGTTTCCTAGGAGTCTGAGACTTCTTCCACCAGTCGGTGACTTCCAGTCTCTCTCCATATCCTCTGTGCTGTGAACCCTCCTGTTAGTCTCCCTCTGCCATTGTGGATGGATGGACTCATCCATGTCTGATGGACTGAGCTCCTGCTCTGCCTGTCCCCTGCTTGTGATGACCATGACGCTCCCGTCCTTCAGGTTTTCCTCAAGCACTGCTTCTTCTACATTATTTCCTCTGAATTAAATTTATCCTTCTTTGTTTGTAGTTTTGAGGCAGGATCTTTTCTGTAGCCCAGCTAACATTTGGGACATCAAACCCTGCAGAAGCACTGAAGCGTTAAGCACTGTGTTATTGTTAACAGGGCTTATGGTCAGAGCCTGGACCTTGGCAGCCATGACAAGCTAGGCTTAGTCACCAATCCTCAGTGGGTCAACTAAAGAGTCAGGCAATGAGAAATGCAGAGAAAGGTAAGAGGCGTGTGAGGCTGAAGAGACCTGGTCAAGATGTGGGCATGCCTGTCAGTCCTGTCAAGTGAGTTGAGTGAGAAGGCTGTGAGGTCACTTCCTGTCTGTCCTCCAAGGTGAGCTGCTGATGAGAAGGCAATTTTCTCTTCCGGTTGGTGCCAGTCCACAGCCTTTTCTACTCCCAACATGAGACTGGGACAGACAGATGGCTAGTGAGTGAAGCCTCTTTTGTTCCATGAAGAACAAAGAACTTCGAAGTTCACTGAACACTCCAATCCTCAGGTCAGCAGTTCCTACTACTCATTGTTCTATCACAGCAGGAAGACAAACGCAGGTAGAATAGACCTATTCCAAGCCAGCCCTGAGGAGACAAGAAATTCTCCGCCACAGATCTTGACCAGGGAGTTTTAGGACAAGAAGAACTTTCAGAGGAAAAAAGGGGAAATGGCTATGAAATGAGTCATTAATGCACAACTGTTAAAATGTTTGGGAAGTGATGGGAAAACATACTTTCTGTCCTCCAAACAATTGATTGTTTTGATCTCAATTCCAAACAATTATACTGAGGGAGGCCAGGTTACTAAATGGAGAATCTGTTTCAGTCTTTCAGTCCTTGCTGGGACACACTACAATGCTTAGTTAATATTTGCATGAGACAGGAAAGGAATTCCAGTGTGGTTACAGAAGGGGCTGTGAGAGGTGCCAATGTATCTCATGTAGTAAATATTAGTGGAAGAACAAATGTTAATGTTTAGTACAATGCCCTTGTATTTATACTTACTAAAAAGGTTATACCCTGATTTTCAAATACTAGCTTGAGCTGGTTTCTTCTGCTATGTTTCTATCTTCTAAAAAGTTAGCTAGAAAACTTTTCCTGTTTTTTTTTTCTCTAAATAATTATATATACTGTGTACTATATATCTTCAAACACATAAACCTTGACAGATTAAAAACATTAACTTAAGAATTAAGAATGGCCACTCAGATGTCTGTGGTCTTTGCTGCAGCCTGAAGCTATTGATGTTCATGGGCCCTGTTGCCACTGGGAGCTAGACTCATCTGAGTGACCTGCACTGTCCCCTGGGTCCATGGTGATGGCTGGGCCTATGCTGCTACAGACAGCCATGTCTGGGTCTGTGGGTTTACTCTAGCCAGGTCTGTGCTCTATGCTGTGGCCTGAAGCTATATTGATATCTATGATCTCAGCTATATCAGAGGGCCTTATCTGGGTCTGTGGCCTTGCAGCAATTGGGAGCCCTGTTTGTTTTCTGTGCTGACCTGACACTAGGAACCCTGTGGAGGCCCACGATTCATGTTCCCGAGAACTGTAAAGAGCAGATGAGCTACTTTGGCAGTGATATGGATGACAGAAGATGCACAGTAGAGAAAGAGGGACGTGAAAGATTTCTGTGACAACCCTTACCCTCACCCCAGTGCCCCTCCCTCTACTCTAAATTAGTAACAGCTTAAACAGGAACCCATGGAAAAGAACTCTTAAGAATGTAATAAGTGTTGCTCTTCACAAAAGATGGCTTCCGGCAAGGGTGCAGGAGGGATCTATGGATGTGAAATTCCCAAAGAATCAATAAAATTTATGTTGGACACCCCTGCCCCACTAACCCCCCAAACCAAAACTAAACCCAAACCAAAACAACAAAACACACACAAAAACAAAACACAAAAAAATGTAAGGCCTTGTACTTTTGTCAAGTAGATTTGGGGGCAGGATGCTAATATTAGTTTAAATTATTTCATGGGTCCCAAGTCACATTTGTATTTGAACAAGCAGCCTATGGTATCTGCTAAAAAAAATGTTAATTTCCTTTCCAAGTGTTCCCAGAAATAAAGTCTATTCTTAATTCCAAGGTGATATAAAATTAGGCTGCAGGCTAGACTGGGGGAGGGGTTGGCCCGCAGATCTTGTGTCCACTGGGAGAGGAGCGTAGAGGCAGTCACTAAAAGAGTGCCTGAGGGGAGTCAGTCACTTTGTGTTTATTAAGATCATTGTGATCTGAGGGCGTGTATTGGGATTGAACAAATTCAGAAACATTTGATAGTTTAAGCATGAGAAAAAGACTGAGCTGAATCAGAGGTAGAGAAGAACATTTTAAAGTGACCTTGGGTACTGAGTCACTGGGAGGCCGGGTAGCACAGGTGCTAGCCTGTGCTTTTGGCATCTGAAACTTTCGTAAGTCATGCAAAGGCATGTTTAATGGGCTGTCATATGTGTGAGTTCTACTGTGTACTGAAAGCACAGCCGGAGAGTCCTAAGCAGGTAGCTCGTGGCTTCTCTGTGTTAGTTTTGTTTCCTGTTGTTGTGATAAAATATCATGACAAGGGAACTTTATGGAGGAAGAGCTTATTTGGCTCACAGTTCTGCATTACAGTCTATCATTGCAGAGAAGGCAAGGCAGGGGTTGGAAGCAGCTTATCATATCCATGGTTAAGAGCAGAGAGAATTGAAGCATATGAATTTGCATTGAGCCCACATTTTCCTTTGTATAGTCTGGGACCCAAACCCAGGGAAAGATGCTGCCCACCTCTAGGCCCACATCAATCAATTAATAGAATTAAAATGACCCCCCACAGACAAGTTCTCAGATAAACCTGATCTAGCAGTCCCTCACTAAGACTGTCTTCCCAGGTGATTTTAGATTGTCTCAAGTAGACAACTAAAATGAACTTTCATCCTGCATCATTTGAAGGGTCAGCTAAGGAGGAGGAAGCCCTTGCATCCTCTTAGCATCTTAGCTCTGAGAATTACTACACCAAGATGGGCGAGTCAGGAGAGATAGCTCTGGAGTCGAGCCCTGGCAACCTGGCCCAGCTCTTGAGGCCAACCACAGAGTTAAGGCTGGTGTGTGGCATGAGGGCCAAGGGGGCTCTTGAACATCTGTAAGGGGAGGGCTGTGGATGAAGCTCAGTGGTAGAGCATTTGAGTAGCATGTTCAAGGCTGGCTTGATCCCCAGTCCCATGATGGTCTGCCAAGAGAATGAAGGGTGTGTGTGTGTGTGTGTGTGTGTGTGTGTGTGTTATGAAGGTGTGAAGGTTGTATCTTTTTTTAAACAGATTTTATTGTCTACTAGATTTAAATTCCACATATCCTAGTTAGTATTACTATTGCTGTGATGTAACACCATGACCAAAAGCAACTTGGAGAGGAAAGGGTTTATTTGGCTTACACATCCACATTGAAGTGTAACACTGAAGCCAGGACAAGAACTTACACAGGTTAGGAATCTGGAGTAGGAACTGGTGCAGAGGCCATGGAGGAGTGCTGCTTACTGGCTTGCTCACCATGGCTTGTTGAGCCAGCTTTCTTATAGAACCCAGGACCACCAACCCAGGGATGAAACTATTCACAGTGGGCTGAGCCCTCCCGCATCAGTCACTAAATGTAAGAAATGCTCTACAAGCGGATCTCTCTCTCTCTCTCTCTCTCTCTCTCTCTCTCTCTCTCTCTCTCATTTATTTATTTATTTATTTTAAATATGAATGTAGAAGAGGACATTCATATCTCATTTTAGATGGTTGTGAACCACCATATGGTTGCTGGAAATTGAACTCAGGACCTCTGGAGGAACAGCCAGTGCTCTTAACCGCTGAGCCATCTCTCCAGCCCCTACAGGTGGATTTTAAGGAGGCATTTTCTCAGTTATGATTCCCTCCTTTCAGATAACTCTAGCTTGGATTAAGTTGACATAAGACTAGCTAGTACAACTGACCCCTTGTCAATTTGACAAGCAAACACATCACTATTAAGCTGCACCTTTCTAATTCATCCCAAGATCTCACTTTAAAAACAAAGCTAACTTTAAAAGTCCTGGTGTCTTTACTAATTCAAACAAATTAAAATTTCAGTCTCTTTAAAATATCTAATCTCTTGCTGCCTGAAGTCATGCTGGAGTCCACCAAGGGCCATGTTGCGGGTCTGTGGTCCTGCTGGATAGGGTGGGGAGGGGATCTTGATGTCCTGTGTTACCACTGAAGGCCAGGCAGATGTCTGTGGTCTCTGCTGCCACCTGAAGCCATGTTGATGTCTGTGATCTGTGCTCCCTTAGAAGGTCATGTTGATGTTTGTGGTCTGTCACTGAGGGATGTGATGATGGTCATGGCCTGTGCGGTGGCAGAAGGAAATGTTGATGTCTGTGGTCTGTGTTATCACCAGAAAACATGTGGAAGTCCATGATCTGTTCTACCCCTGACTGTAATGTTCAGGAAAACTTCTTCCGCAGTAGTACTGATGACTGCCGACTCACAGTTGAGAAAGAGAGACATAGAAGGCTTCTGTGATGACCCCCAGCCCCACCAAAAGAAACAGCTTAGACAAGAACTATTGAAGAGAACTCTTAAAATTTGTATAATGATGTTGAAGTGTAGCTCTCCACAGTAGATGGACACTGGGAGTTTGACCATGTTCCAGTAAGTATATGGGCAACACGAATTGGACTTTTTTCCTTCTCTTTGGATGGTCATAAGGATGGGGCAACAGACCTGGGAGGACTTGGAAGTAAGTGTGATTAGGGTGTGCTATGTAAAATTCCTAAATAATCAATAAAAAAATCCAATCTTAAAATGCAAAACTGTTTTTGTAAGTTCAAAGTCTTTGAGCTGTTAGACTCCTGTAAAAATATAAAACTAAGTTAAATATCTTCTACAGGAGGGAAGAACAAGGGCAAAATTACATTTTGAACCAAGTAAAACAAAACTCCAACAGTATAAGTATTTCAATGTCCAGCTATCTGGGAGTCACTCAATCCTCCAAGGAGTTTGAGTCACTAATTCAGTTCTGCTTTCTCAACACACACAGCTTGTCTTCTAGGCTTTGGCTGACTCTACTCCTCTGCTGCTGCTCTTCTTGATGGTCATTCCACAGCACTGGCAACTTCTGCTGCAACTGGAATCTTCTGCTGCAACTGGGCGGCTCTTTGACCAACAGCTTCTCATAGGCTCTCTTCTCGGTGCCAATCCTCAACTTTTTTGGCACGATTCCTTCGGTCCTCGGCCTTCTGCCACTGAGTCTGCTCCTTCACCACTGGCCTCTCCCAGCCTCTCCCAGTATCAAGCTTCAGCTGCTTCCATAATCTCTTCATGTCAAAGCCAGTACTACCTTCATGATTCTTACACAAACAAGCTGCCAGCACAATAACTTCTGGAACACAGCTTATTTGTGCTAACCTATAAAACCTTCCCAGAAGATTTCACCTTAATGATGTGTGTTTCCTCTCAATCACCCCTAATTTCTTAGCTCTAGCTGACCAGCATCAATTGTCCCACATTTACAAAAGTTTCACTTCAGTGTTGCTGGTCTCTTATTAATTAAGGCTGCCTCTTCCTTCCCAACTGACCAGAAAGACAGAATCCCAACTCAAAATAGCAAATGTCTCTGATAGAGTCTAAGTTTTCTCTGGAAGCTTCCAGGTCTCCATCTTCTGCACTGCTCACAATATTCTTACCTTCCAAGCTCACACAGAACAACCTACTGAGCCCTCGACACTCAAAGGGTTTTCTAGACCAAACTTCCAAAGATCTTCCACAATCTTCCAGAAAACATGGTTGGATCTATCATAGAAATATCTTACTCCAGGTACTAACTTCTATCTTAGTTAGGGTTTCTATTGCTGTGATGAAACACCATGACCAATAACAGGTTGGGGGAGAGGATTTATATGTCATACTCTTGTACATCATAGTCCATCAGTGAAGGAAGCCAGGGCATGAACTCAAACAGGGCTGCAACCTGGAGGCAGGAGCTGATGTAGATACCAACAAGCCAGGGATGGAACTACTCACAATATGCTGGGCTCTCCCTCATCAATCACTAATTAAGAAAATGAATGCCTTACAGCTGGATCTTATGGAGGCATTTTTCTTATTTAAATTCTCCTCCTTTCAGGTAACTCTAGTTTGTGTATCAAGTTGATACAAGACTAGCCAGTATACCAACAGGTTTGGTTTTCTTCCCCCCACCCCTCCTCCCTCCCTCTCTCCCTCCCTCCCTCCCTTCCTCCCTCCCTTCCTTTGCTTTCAGGGTGTGTGTGTGTTAAGCATGTGTACACATGTGTTCATACATAGAGAGAAACTATGCATGTTCCCAAGGAGTCACTCACCTTGTTGTTTTGAGACATTGACCTTCATCTCTCTTACTAGGCCAGGTTGGCTGTCAGGGAGCTCAGGGTTTCATCTGTCTCTGGCTTCTCCACATTGGGCTTACAAGCATATGCTGCCAGCTCAGCTTTTTTACTTGGATTCTAAAGACTAAATTCATGTCTTCATGATTCCTGACAAGTTCTTTATTGGCTGATCCAAGCTCAAGCTTGTTAGATCATCACCTTTCTTTTGACACGCAGTTGCCAATCAATCATGGGTGACACATGACTAAAAATGTTCTGCCAGCTGTGAAGCCCTACCCCTGTCACAAGCTCTACCTGCCCCAAGGTTCCACCCTTACCTCATTCTTACTCATCTGTTCACCCAGTGAGGTCTGATCTGTCTGCATCTGCAGCATCCTGTCAGTTGGGCAGCATCTAGCAGTTTCCACGATAGTTAGTATACCAAATGCAGAGTATTTTATAAAGCTCTGAAACCCAGTGCCCAGGGCACTGTGGATTAGATGACCCAAGTACTTGTGTCTGCTGTTTTACTGATTGCCAGGTGACTATGGGGAACAGAGTTTGGCACTTCCCCTTTCTAAACTCATAGACTTTGTCCCCACACCTCCAAAGTGCCTTGAGTCTAGGTAAGCATTTCTCCCTCTTGATCTTTCACCCACCCCCCATTTTTTTTTCTTTTGGTGGTACCTCAGATCCACAACCTGAAAAACTTGTTCCTCTTTGCTCCAGGGAAGGGAGGCTTAGTTTTTCAAAGAGAAGGGAACACATTTGCATTTCACTTCTTAGCTCATCAAACGAAGGAGGGGAAATGAAAAGATTGCCTGCTGAAATGGGGTGTGCCTGTCCCAGGTTCAGCGAGTCAGAGAGGAAGATTAGCAAGAGCATGGAAGGAGGAGGGACCAGAAGACGGGACAAGCATTGGGACATGCTGTGGCTCAAGGTGTGGTCTGTGAATTTGAGCTTCCCTGATTTTCTGTGTAGATCATGGAGTCCAGAGTACCTCCAGTTCTATTGCACACAGAAGGGATTGGGTGCAGGGCCTGGGCACTGTGTTCTGGCCTCTTGTGTACTTTCTTACCTCCAGTTAAGATGGTTTTGTGATTCTGTTGGGGGTTGAAAGTGGATGCCAAGGTCTTTGTTTTCATTTGTAGTTTGCTGAGACTAGCTGTTGGTTCTCGTCTTTAACAGCTTTTAAGTTAGTAATATTTCACTTGTTCTTTAAACTGGGAAGAGAAGTAAATGTTAAGATTCCCATTCTATTCTTAGGGTACCTGCAGCTAAAAAATCAAATGACTTTAGTACAACAACACAGCTAATATTCGACCCTAACCCATATCAGTTATGCAGGTTCTCCAAGTGTTCAAGGGTGACATTTAAGAATGAAAGACAGAGAGCACCAACAGTGTCTGGCAAGGGACACATGTCAGAGCGCAGAACCTACCACCACCTGGCTAGGGACAAGTTTTTACTTTGAGTAATCCTTAAATGAAGAGTGGGATGAAAGAGAGACTCCAATTAACAATATCAATAAGTTGAAAAAGAAAAATGTTGTCCTTAAATAACCTACAAAATATCATCTATAACTCGACAATCTCCTAGGTCGGCACCATTACTAAGCAGTTGAAGCCTGGCTCTTTGACTGTAATCCGTGGACATGGTCCTAAAGATTCCAGGTACATGGCAACAACCTGAAGCCAAGAGCTGATGTGGCCCTTCCACTTTAACCCTCGCTTCAAAAGATCCAACCACATTGTTTGTAACACACTGACCCATGAGAATTGGGGCTGGGAGGAGATCACCTATGACATGCCCTTCAGAAAATAAAGTCCTTTGAGACTGTGATCATGGTGCTAAAGAACAAAGTCCAGGTGGCTGTGAATGGAAAGCACATTCTGATGTATGCCACAGGATCAGTCCAGAGAAGGTAGACACAGTAGGCATCTATGGCAAAGTGAACATTCACTCCATCGGGTTCAGATTCAGCTTGGATTTACAGAGCATGGAAACATCTACTCTGGGACTGACACAGATAAGCAGAGAAAATAGACAAAAGTCTGGCAAAGCTTCCGTTGAGCCTGCCATTTGAAGCAAGGTTGAATGCTTCCACTGGCCCTGGACAAACTGTTGTCATTAAAGAAGAGGTGAATACAAATGCCAGAAGCTTTAACATTGACCTAGTGGCAGGAAAATCAAGGGATATCGCTCTGCCCTTGAACCCATGCCTGAATGTGAAAGCATTTGTAAGACATTTTGTTCTTCAGGATGCTTGGGGAGAAGAGAGAAATATTACCTGCTTCCCAGAACTCTTTGAGATGATAATTTACTGTGACGTCCAAGAATTTGAGGCTGCCATAAATGATGTGCACAGCCTGGAGTACAAGCACAGATTTAAAAACCTCAGCGGCATTGACACACTAGCAGTTGGTGGTGATATCTGTTTGCTGGATGTAAGGAGCTGGTAGGTATCATGACTACCAATACCCTGGAAATACAAAATGGCTTATCCGATGCTGGCCATGTCAAATGCATCTCGCTTTCACTACATTGTTATATTGTGAAGTTGAGCTCGCACAACATCAAGTACTATTGGTGTTGTCAGGCCTGGCCATGCAGTGTGGCTACCTCTACATTCTGAGGAACAGATCCGGAGCAATCACAGCTCACTGCCAGCGAGGCTCTGCACACTGGGTCCCTCTTATAAAACCTCACTCAACAAATATTTAAGTGCCTAATATACTACGTATACTAGCTAATAGGGAAGGTAATCATACTTCCTGTGTACATTCTCTGAGCTGGCCAGACATGGTAGTGCACAGAACTTGTGTGGTCCTTGTTTTCTGGTACTCATGTGTCACACGACCAGCTTCTGGTCTCCTAATGTAGAGTCTTCCTGCTGGCATTGCATTTACCCCATGAGGGAGGGGCCTTTGTAGTTAAGGTCAGAAAAATATACTAATGGATGGAAAACACTAGTTCCCCAGTAATCCTTTTCACAACCAATATCCTATCATATCTTATAATTGAAGAGTGCATAACATGTATTTAGCTCTCACTGCTTTAAATTTTATAAAATATATGATGCTGAACACAGCAGAAAAATTGAGGCCAAAACCCTGAATTATGACAGTACAAGTGTTCTGCTTCAAGCAGATTTCTATTTGGTCCATGAGAGGTAGGTCTGAGTGGGTTTCCTGTAGCTTATAAATTTACAAAAGAGATAACAACATAAGTTAACAACATGAACAGTCTTTAAGATGAGCTTTTTGTGGAGCAGAAGGAACAAAAAGGTGTTTTTCCTTCTGAATGTACATAATGAAAAACACTTTTAAGTTTAGTTAAAGGGCAATCAAAGAAAACTTAAAATTTGAATTTGTGACTTTTGTGGAATAGATAATTCGTGAACTGAGAAGTGACCCACCTTGACTTTAAGCAATATGAGGCATTTGGCTCTCCAGTCAGTCCACAGTGTTTCTCAGTGGTTTCCATAACACAATCCAGACAATTTCTCATAGCTGTGTCCATTATCTTCTGAGACCTTGGGGGGTAATCTGTTAGACTTTGGGTATATTAATAATTAGCAGACTTCCGAGATTGAGAGCTGTATCAATTGGTCATATCTGAGTTAGACAACTTGTGTTTATTAAATTACTGACTTGAGAATGTATATAGTAAATATAGCACCCAATAATTTAGTAGCAGTAGCAAAAATCATTTACCAGGCAGGATGGGAATGAACATCTTAATGGTTAAGTAACCTTGACAGGTTGCATAGTATATAGGAAAACACATTTTGCATTAAGCACTTGGCTTAGAGTTGGTGTGAACCAGAATAGGAGAGCTGGCAGCAGTGGCATGAGATCATGGGGACAGAAAGTAAGTGTGCGACAGCACTCTGTCACACCCCCTGCTGTCGCTCACAGTTCCCTTGGTGGGTGGTTACTATGCCAGGTATACACATCCCAATGCTTCCTGCCACCACACACTCTCTTGAATTCAATTCAGTCCCCCATGAAAGAACACACCACACAATAACCTCTAATCCAATTGATAAGATATAATTTGCCCATCTAGACAGCGCAAAACCCTGTACACACCCACCCCTTAAAAATAGTCATAACCTTTATCTATGCGCAGAGAAAAATCTTAACATCTGGTGCCATGTTCTCCCAGCTCCTCTCCTCACTCTGGCGCTCTCTCTTTTGCTTCTCTCTCCCTTCTAAAACCTCTGCTCCCACCTCCCTTCCTTCTTGTCCAATGACAGGCCTCATTTTATCTTGTCTGCCTTCACCTGCATAATGACATCAACCTTCATCATCGAGTCTTGGTAGAAGGCAGTGTGCCTTGCCTCCCTCTGTAGATGTGGGAGATGTGTGTAGAGAGGGCCCGAATGCTCCCGACTGTCAGGAAGATAAGATAATGGACAAACCTGCTCTTTGCATTTTCATTTTGTTGTAGCTAAATGTTTCCTAAAATATTAATGGAAAATTCTGCAAAGAATGTTAAGTTAAATAATTTTTATTACAACATTTTGTTACAATCTTTCTTCCTTAGGAATTACTGCACTTTAAAATAAGATTATTTTAATTATGCCTCTCTCTCTGTCCGTGTGTGTGTGTGTGTGTGTGTGTGTGTGTGTGTGTAAATCTGCAGATTCCAGAAGAATCGGATCTCCTTGGAGCTGGAGTTTTTGGCAGTTGTGAGCCTCTGATGTGGGTGCCAACTTGCCTCTTTGCCAAAGATATATGAGCTCTTAACTGCGGAGCTGTCCATCTTCCTAACCCCAACTTCTTCATTTTTAAAAAATGGTTCTGGGGACCAAGTTTAGAGGGCTTCAAACACTTTGGAAGCCAGTTTGTCCTCAATCTGTTAATATCTTACTGAGGCTAGTTTTCAGATTTAATGTTACTGTGGTTGTGTGTATGTGTGTGTGTGTGTCTCTGTGAGTGTGTGTGTGTGTGTGTGTGTGTGTGTAAAAACATGGTTGTGTTAAGGATTGATACCACCTGCAGCTTCAGCTGTCTCCAAAGGATAAGGGCGGAGACAAATGTGATCTTTTTTAAAACATGATTTATTTGGTGTGTGTATATGATAGTGTATATTATGAAGATGTGGGTGTGGACGTGCATGTGGAAGTCAGAGAATGTCTCTATACTTGACTAACATTCCTCTTGTCTACCCTTCATGTCTTGCCAGGGAAGCACTGGGTTTACAGACATGCACCCCCTCATCAGCCTTCTCATTTGGATTCTCGGGTGGACACTCAGGCAGTCAGTCTTACGAGGCATGCACCTTCTACACATGCTCCTCATTCATGTGTGGTCTTAACACAGACAGAAAATTCTCCTTTTCGGGACTCTGGATCTAGTAGGTGGCAAATGGGGATTCCCTGTTGGGCAGTGTTATTATTCACACAGGAATCCCAAGTGAGTTCATATTCTTTGCCTGTTTTTCTGGCCTTCTCTCTGATTCTGTGAACATTTACTAAGAAATGGCACATTTTCTAAGAAATTTCACTTCTTCCTTAGGTTAGAACCTGTTACTCTGTCTTGCTATCAAGAAATTGGAACTGAGAGAATTGGTGTATTGGTGGAAAGTTTGTCTAGCATGTTCCATCTCCAATACCTCGTCAACCAGGTATGGTGATAACAGCACCCAGAAGGTTCGAGAAAGAGGGAGAGATTCAAAGTCCTTGTGTCATAATGAGTTTGAGGCCAGCCTAGACTACAGAAGACACTGCTTCAATACACAGCAGATACGTACCACACCCCAAACCTGTCTTTCGCCACTGTTGTGCCTGAGTCTTTCCTCATCACCAAGTCTAAACTGACTAAACTTGTACAAATGACTCAGCAAAGGACAGCACAGATTTAAAAAGCCTACTGTAAACCAGGTGTGGTGGTTCACGTTTTTAATACCAGCACTTGGGAGACAGAGGTGGGCAGATCTCTGTGAGTTTGAGGCTAACCTGATCTAGCAGAGACCCTCTCTGAAACAAACAAAAACAATAAGACAAGGCTATCATTCTCTGTGGGAGAATCAACCTCAGGGCTTGCATTTCTAGCTGCACTGTTTCTTTCACACTTAACTCCCTGGCCTTAATTATTACCCCCACTGACCTCCTTTTGTATTGGGAATCAAACCCATGACCTCATACTATAGGCAAATACTTAACCATCAAGCTACATTCACAGCTGTTCTGAAAATTTTTTTCCTGTGGGAGATGTAAACAGTGCCCCCCCTCCTTCCTGAGGACCAACAGGCTGAGGTGCAAATCCACTAAAGTTCATTCTGGGAACCCTACAGACCAATGACAGGAGTACAGGTAGGAGCATGGGTGGCCTAATACAGCTCTGGTGGGTGGTCTCTACCTAGCATGCACAATGACACTGCATGTCCAGGCAGAGGGAGCCCTCTCCCTGATGCTTCCTCTCCTGTACTCTTCCTGCTCCCCACTGGGACTATGTGCACACTGGTTGCAGGGGTGGATGGATACCCATGGTGCTTTCTATCTCCTTCTGATGAGGGTCCCATGGTGCTTTCTATCTCCTTCTGTGAGGGACTTGTCAGCAGTCAGGACTGCTGTGATGGTTGCTTTGGAAGTGCCTCACCTGAACTCCTGGGGACATTGGCAGTTTTCCTGGGAGAATAGTCCTACACCAGTCCATAATTTCTTGTCTCTTCCTCACCGATGAAAGCTTCAGAAGGCACAGCAGACCACAGCTGACCCTTAGATAGACGTGGGCCAGAGTGCCTATTTCCTTCCTCCTTATGCTTACTAGAAAATGGAAGACTTGCTGTTTCACGGGCTCCAAATGGTCAACGAATCTGTGGCCAGGGTCATTTCTCATGACAGCCTTCTGCATTTGTAGAAAAATTAAAAAAAAAAAAAAAGACCAACAGCAAAACTGCTCTATTTCCCTTCATAAGGGCTGTGTGTGGTCTGGGGACTGATTCATCAAGACGGTTCCACCATCAGCACCAAGTCCCTGTCCTTCTCTGTCATTGACAACTGGGCCATGATGATGAATGAGGGCAGAAGCTAGGAGGCCCCAGGTGGGATCTGCCTGGCATGTTTGCTGTAGCCAGTATGCTTTTGGTTAGAATTAATAAATGCCTCTTGGGTTAAATGACAGGTGTTTTCATAAGTGGAAGGGCGGCCCCATGTGGCTGTTTAGAGCAGCACCGTGAATTTCTTGGCTCTTCTGGCTTCAAACTGGAGTGTCGTTCGACCATCTCTTTTTCATTCTGGATGTGTCTGTTGTTTCTTTTACCATCAGAGTATGGCAGGAGTGGGGCTGTGTGAAGGCAAAGTACATCCAAAGAGATATTCAAATTAAGTCCTGGATGCTGGGGCTGCAGAGGTGGTCCAGCGGTTAGAGCATCTACGTTCAATTTCCAGCACCCACATGCTGGCTCATAACCATCTCTAACTTCAGTTTCATTTGTCATTGGATTGGATAGTCTCTACTTCCATAGATACCAGACATGCACATAGTGCATATATGTACACTCAGGGCAAACATTCACACATATCAAACAAAGAGAAAAACAAAAAAAAAACCCCAAAAAACAACAACAATAACAGCAACAAAACAAACAAACAAACAAACAAAACCCAAAAGGTCTGCAAGCCAGAGATGTCACATGTGGACACTATGGTTGGGTTGATAGTCCTGGCTGAGCCCAGCAGTCTCTGTTCTGTCACAACAGAAACATAAGAGAGGGTTGCCGGGGGCTGGAGAGATGGCTCAGTGGTTAAGAGCACCGACTGCTCTTTCAAAGGTCGTGAGTTCAAATCCCAGCAACCACATCATGGCTCGCAACCATCTGTAATGGCAGAGCTACAGTATACTCATATATAATAAATAAAATCTTTAAAAAAAAGAGAGGCTTGCCAATCTTCCAAACCAACCCATCTACCTCACTGTACAGCTGGACCATGCAGGAGCCCCTAAGCCTCAGAATCTTGGGAAATAATACATGGTTGTTCTCAGGAGGCATGCTTGAGGGTCATTTTTATACAAAAATAGAAAACTGGACAGTCCTGGTATCAGCTATGATCTTCTAAAGAGGACACCAAGATAGGATTAGACATGCAAGGGATCTTGGGGGATAGCTAGCCGGATGGCACAGGGATAAAAACGCTTGCTGCCAAGACTGGTGGCCTAAGTTTGATTCCCTAGGACTTTCTCTGCTCATTCTGTTTCCCTCCTCTTTTCTGAGGTGTTTCCCCCAAAATCTCTCCAAAATTTGCATTACATTTTATTTGTGTATTTCTCTCTCTCTCTCTCTCTCTCTCTCTCTCTCTCTCTCTCTCTCTCTCTCTCTGTCTCTCTTTCTGTATGTCTTGGTGCCACATTCTTATACCCACAGGACCACAGCTTATGATTAATTGGTCATCAAATGTTGGAAGGGGAAGGATCATATGTTCTACTTTATAAAATAAGGACATTATCACAAAGGACAGGCACTGGGCATGTAGCTCAGTGGTAACATGCTTGCCTAGCATGCTTCAAGCCCTGGGTTCAGCTCCTAGCACTGGTAAGAAAAAGGGTAAGCAGGGCATGAATGTGCAAATCTGAAACTTTAGCACAGAGGCAACGTTACCTATGCATTAATAACAGCACCAGGAGGGCAGCTGTGCTTAGCTCCACATTGGGCACAGAGAGAGCAATGGACTCTCCGTGCATCATATCAGTCACTTAATCTGGTCCTTGTTATGCATTTGTGGGCTCTGTTTTTCTGAAAGGCAATAGTGATACATGAATCTAATGAGGAGGCAGAGATGACAGTGACAAACCTGAAGGGGTCACCTAGGGTCACCTAGGAGACACTTTTCTGGGCACATTTGTGAAGTCATTTCTAGAGAAGTTAAACTAAGTGGGGAAGACCCACCCTCTAAGTGGCAGCATCTTCCAATGGGTAGGGCAGATCCAAAGGGTTCTGAGGAAAGAGGTGTCTGTACTTACCTACCTTCACAGCCACTTCCTGAGTGGTGTGTGTCTACCCTACCATCCTTGCCTGACAGCAGACTCCAGTTTCTTTGGCCTTCCAACTTAAACCAGCAATAACCATAGGAATCTGTGCAGCATTGGACTGGGACAGCGGAGACAGAGGCTCCAAAGTGTGCAGATGGCCACCGTTGAACTACCCTGCCTTATTGGTCCATTTTCTCCAGAGAATACTGTCCAATATGGCCTTTTCTTTTACAGGAGAAATTATGTTTTTTAGTTCTAGAATAGGCAAAAGGGAATTTATTGGAGAGACACTGACATATTTTATGATGATCAAAAGTTACTGAGCAAGCTGACAGTCAAATCTCATGGATCCTCCCAGTAGAGCCTCACCACCACCAAAACTCATTGCAGAGTACCCTATCCCTAAGGATGTCATTTCACTGTGCTACATTTTTCTGATACATGTGCAGGCATTGTCTCGAGTGAGGTTCACTTTTTTCAGATCACTCTAGCCTTTGTCAAGTTGTCACAAAACTAGCCAGACAGTCCTGGATGAAAAGAAAAATGCCAGGGACACAAAATATAGGGTAATAAGGATCAATTTTCTGCAGTGACTTTTAGTGGTTTCTTTTAGCATTTAAGAATCAGTGATTCAGTGATTCTTAAATCGGGAGCTATTTCTTCCTTTAGGGGGCATTTGAAGGTGTCAGAGCATTTCTCACTGCTACAACTGAGGATGTTCTAGTAACACACATCAGTCAGAGGTCAGAGGTTACTGCTAAACAAACCATAACACATAATCAAAAATGCTGACAGCAGAGCTGGAGAGATGGATCAGACTTAAGATAGCTCTTGCAGAAGACCAGGGCTCAGTTTTTAGCACCCACGTGCGGGCTTATAACTTGTCTATAACTTCAGTTCAGTTCTATGGAATATGATATCCTCCTCTGACCCCTGGGGCACTGCATGTGTGTGGTGCACTTATATGCATGCAGGCAAATGCCCACACACATTAAATAAACACATTTAAACCTTTAGAAACACGCCTGCAATGCTGGAGCCAGGAAGCTTCTGTTGGGGATGCGGCTCAGTCAGCAGGACATTTGTGTAGTATGTGAAAGGCTCTGGGTTCTAGCACCAGCACTGTATGAACCAGGCATGGTGGCACACACCAGTACATCACTGGGGAGGTGGTTGCTGGAGAAGCAGAAGTTAAAAGTAATTTTTGGCTACATATTAAGGTCTAGGCTAACCTGAGATGCATCATATGTTTTAAATTCACAATGTGAATATACCCAGTAGTATTCACCTGTACACTCAGAGTTAACAAAGTAGCTGTCATGTGACATGCCTTTCAGCACAATTTAAAGAGAAGCCAGGTCTTTATTTACTAAGAAATGGTCAATGTATAAGTGGCTGTTATGACATTGTTCCTGGAGGGAGATTCTCTATGCTCAGTCAGGGGATGACTTCCTGGTTAAGATTGAAATCAGGAGTAAAATTCACTGAAGATACCAGGAGTCAACCCACTGTGCAGGGCTTTGCAAACCAAAGATATGAGCAAAAGACCAATTAACTGGAAGGCATGAGCCTGGCCAAGCAGGACTCAAGTGGGTCCTTCAGAGCCCAGAACCAGACGTCATCCTTTCTGTGTTTCCAGTAAGAAGTGTCTGAGTCCTGCATTTCCCTCCCAGCCGGGACAACTTAGCATTCTAGCATTTAGAGGTGTGGAGGGAAGGCTGGGTATGAAAAGCAATAGATAGCCATGCCAGCTGCAAGAGAGATATGGCCTCCTCTTGCTCAAGACAGAGTGCGAGCATTAAGCCAGCAGAAAGGATTCTTAATGAATGACTACATTTATGCTGAACCCTATAGGCTGCCTTGCTGTCCACAGAATCAGGAACCTAGTTCACCCACTTCCCATTGCAGGTGTGCTCTGTTCTGTGAAAGTGTCTTTGAGTTTGCTCTGTATATACTCTGTGTGTGTGTTAAGGCTTCACGTCTATAATGCATTTCTAATGACTGCTGCTGCTTCTCAGTATTAGAGTACTGAAAGAAATCTGCAGGCAACTTTGAAAAGAAAACTGCTGGGGGCTGAGGTACAGACAATTTAAGCTTATCTCCAGCTAGCTTACAAATGAATGAGACTCAGGCTCTGGTTATTTTATTTGGTTTTGACAATTACTGGGGGTAACCCCTAATCTGCTCTTCTGACTGCTGGCCTGCCTACCTCCCCAGTGGTATCTCCCAGATACTTGCTGTTTCTCCTGGCCATGCGCTCATGGTCCATCTCCCCTCATGGGAACTTCCTCTCTCTCCCCCTTCTTCTTCTCCTTCCCTCCCTGGTCTCTCTTCCAACCAAGTCACTCCAAACTCACCTACTTCTAATCTCTCCAGTAATTGGCTGTCACCAATTTTATTTAACTAATAGTTTTAAATTAAGGTATAAGGTTCATACAACAAAAGCTTGTACACATGAGAATTCACTCATAGGCCTAGACCTTCCCTCAGGTATAGAATTTAGCATTATAGTACATAGCAACAGACCAAACAGGGGGCATAATCTATATCAATGAAAACTAAATATATTTCTGTTTTTCTGTTTTTCAGGGAGAACTATGCAAGCAAGGGTGTGAGGAAAGAGGAGGGGATGGCCAAGTTTTGGCAGCTTCATCTTGACACCTCAGAGATTGCTCAGGAGAGAAACTTGTTAATGAACAAGTTCAAGGTCTGGAATGAATGTGGGACAGCAGGAAGCCACGGTCCAGCAGAAGCTTTACAAGGGTCTGAAGCCTGCAGGGTGGAGGAGAAGTGAACGGCTGCAGGTGGAAGGCCAGCGGGAGACCTGCATACGTTGGCTAAGTGAAGGATTCAAAGGCAGCAGGTGTATCTGTTATTATTATTACCTGCCCTGTGTGTGTGTGTGTGTGTGTGTGTGTGTGTGTGTGTGTGTGTGTGTGTGTGGTGTGCATTGCAGTGTAGAATTGTGGGTCCTGCGTCCGCTCAACCACAGGGCATGGCCACTTGGGGAGGCAGGATCGGGAAGTTTGACCATGCTTATCTGACACCATTGCAAGTGGACAGGGGTTGGGCCATAGGGAAGCCCTGGGACACTGCTCTGGGGTGGGAAAGTGCAGTCTGAGGTAAGGGACAGCCAAAGCTGGTTTCGGGGGGTCCCCAGGCCTGTGATGAGGCTGGGACCATCTAGTTCTCAGGATCTCAGATAACCAGGCACTGCTGGGAACCATGGAATAGCTGAAAATGAAGGCCTTCTCCATGGCTTCCCATGTCAGATCCCAATGAAAAGAGGCAGTCCATGGTTTTAAGGCATTTATTGTCATAGTGGAAAGTGGATGAGTAAAACCATACCACACTTCTTGAGGTGGGTCTGCGGTTAAATACCTTTTGCAGGGAGGAGTGTCTGGGAAAGAAAAGCTTATTGTGTAAGCCTTCCAAGCCTCTATGTATCTCATTAAAATGGCGATCTCTATCTTGAGCCTATGTGACCATAGGTCACACCCTCTACCTGTGGAGGGGCTTAGGGCATTGCTTTCTTCTTGGGTTGTAGAGATTTGAACCCAGGTCCTTATGCTTGTGAGGCAAGCAAGCACTGTTACCCTCTAAGCTATCATTGACCTCTGATGTTAGTTTTGTTCTGTTATGTCCTTCAGTGTAAATCCCACCGTGAATACACATCTTCAGTGGGTGCAATTTTTTTCAGCAAGGCTGGCTTGGAAAAGAAGGTGATACTGACATGTGGATAGGTAGAGGGCAGAGGGAGGGAATTGATGATGCAGCCTTATCAGGAGAGAATTTGGGGGCAGGAATGTAGGGCTGGCACTAACCATGAAACTACAGGTCCTCAGGATCACAGGCACTCTGTGAGAACTTGGTTTCCCAGCAGACTCAGAGAGAGGGGTTTTGGGTCAACAGGATAAGGAAGTGGTCATAACAGGGCTATACCCCCAAAGACTTACAAAGAGGTGGCATGCCCACCTGCTCCATTTGGTGAAGATATACCCAAAGAACCTCAAATAATTTCTAAATTAGTTTTGGACTTCATCTTTGATTCATCGCATAGCATATCTTCCTTGGTCACTGAAAGCGTCTTCTCATCACAGAATAATGACAGTGGGGTTATTTGCACACATGACATTTATTGCTGATGTCACATGACATTTATTGCTGGTGTCTGTCGTGTTACCTGAGATTTGTCAGACTCATTCCATCAAAATGACCCTCAGAGGGATGTGCAAAACCCATCCACAGTACAAGGAAGAAAGGAGTAAGTGTGGCTCAGGAAGGGCGTTTGCTCATTCCAGAAACTGTCTGCATCTATCACAGCTTGTTCCTCTTTCCTGATAAGGAAGGAAAGAAGAACATCAAGGTGGGTTATAAATCACACAGGAAACATTCTACATCTATATAAACACAGTCAATGTCCTAGGTTCAATTCCCACCATCAACCAAAACCAAGCCAAAACACCAGAAACCAAAACCCTTCTATGTTAGCTAGATGTGGTATGTTGGGGCATATGCTTCTAGTATCAATATTAGGAAAGCAGAGAAGGGGATCACTGCACATTTAAGGCCAGCTGGTCTACCTAGAAAGCCCAGGCCAGCCTGCTCTACCTACAAACCTCAGGATAGCCTGCTCTACTTAGAAACCTCAGGATAGCTTGCTCTACCTAGAAAACTCAGGCCAGCCTGGTCTACATCAAAAGCTCAGGACAGCAAGAACTACACAGACAGAATTTGCCTCAAAACAATTATAATTTAGGACAAATTGTCTGAATATGTGTTCACCACTCATACACATCTGAAGTACAACAGTAGTAGAAATACTACATTGCTGTAATAGCCCCTTTGCAAACTGTTCTGGGAACACATTGTGGCAACTGCTGATTCAGAGTGAATTCTAGGTTCCACTGATTTCCATTTCTTTTCCTGTAGAAGTACTTTTTTCCTGAATACAGGTCTCTCTTTTGAAGACTCTTATCTTTTGACACTATATCCTCATTTTTACTTATGTGTGAAGTAGGTTTTTGGGCAAGTTTGATGAGTATGTAATTCTGGATTCTCGAGTCCATGTCTTTTTGAGAAGGTGGAGATTAGGAAAGACATACCAATACCTGAAATCACCTCCCTGGCTTGGTACTGTTCTTCAAGCACCTTGCACCTCTGCTAAGTCATTTCTTGGATATTCTTCTCCTCATCTTTATCCAGGGACATGGGTTTTATCTTCTGTTCCCCAAATACTATTTCTAGTGAGCTCTATCAAGCAAATACTGACTGACACTTGCTGTTTGAAACAACTGATTTTGGAATTTGATCAAAATAAAAGGGAGACTGGGATACAACATTGGTAGATGTCATGGGCATTTGTTACCCTGCTACCATGGCAGCTGTGGTTGTTTGTGGGGACCACTTCCCTGCATGTTTATAAAAACAGGGAAAATGGGTCACTTTTGACTGTGTAGGGCAACTGTTTGGCAGCAAGCAGCTGAGGATGTCTGGGGGTGGGGCTCTCTTAGTGAATCTGAGCTGAGAAAGAAGGATGATAACATTCCTGTCTCACAGTGGACTCTGGAAGCTTACGTATGAAATGTCAGCTGCTGAGATGGTCCAGTGAACAACGGCTTGGATGCCTGCTTGGTGGTCCACATACCACCCCTGGGAGTCATACAGGAGATGGAGAGAACTGACATGTGTTAATCGTCCTCTGACCCTACATATATGTGTAGTACTTTGTTAACTTACACACACATGCACACCCACATGCACGTATACACTCACACAAGCTTGTAGAGATCAATTAAAAATAAAATGAATATCTCTTCATATGCATGATATAAACATCCCCCAGGAATGTGAGGGTGGCACTTCACCTTGGGACCTCACACAGCCTTGCACTCTGCTGGCCCACTGCATAGGTTTTCACTGTGGTTTCCAGGCAAGTCCCTATTTTCTGACATCTTTCAAGTCTGACATTCTTGTTGGGAAAGCCGTGATTATTACCATATAACTTCTGGATGCCTGCAATGTCGTCCTTTGTAAGACTGAAGTCTTCTGAATGATCTCCTTGATAGGTAGGGTACATCACAGAACTGGGAACAGAAGAGTGACCCAGACCCAGAGAGTGGCCAAGTTCATGAGTGGCAACAAACAGGAAGTTCACTCCTATAGCCAGGGAAGTATATATGGTAAGTATTAAAATAACTATATAAATGCCAGTAATACATCAATCACATCGTAATGGAAAGAAATAGCCAATTCCCCAGGCTTCCTTGGTTATTGGTTATTTCCTTCAAAAGAGAGGAGACTGAGAGAAGAGTTCATTGCTCACTTTTCTCTCTCTCTCTCTCTCTCTCTCTCTCTGTGTGTGTGTGTGTGTGTGTGTGTGTGTGTGTGTGTGTGTATACAAAACACCATGTCCTTGGCAACTGAAGGAAGAAAGGGTTTATTTTGTCTCATGTTGCTGTAGGGATGGAATCCACAATGTCAAAGAAGTCACGGCAATAGTAGGTGGCAGGAAAGCAGTCTGTAGATCATATTTCATAAACACACAAGGGGAGAGACTCAGAGAGGGGGGAGGAAGAAAGGGAGGGAGGGTGAGAGTGAGAGAGAGGGAAAGGGAGAGGGAGAGGGAGGAAAAGAGAGAGAGAGAGAGAGAGAGAGAGAGAGAGAGAGAGAGAGCGTGAGAGAACGAGAGAGCAAAAGCAAGCATGAGGGCATGAGCATAGGTTAAGGTGCTATAATCCATCAAAGTCTGCCCTTCCGCAGCAAGATGCTACCTCCTAAAGACTCCATAACCCTTCCTAAACAGTGCCACCAACTAGGAACCAAATGTGCAAATGCAGGAGTTCATGGGACATTTCACATTCAAATAAGAATAACAGGAAGAACTTTGGTCCATTAGTGAGTGACCTAAGGTTAAGAACATATACCCTAAACCAACCTCCCAGATAAGGAACCAAAGGAGGACAGAAAAGAGTGGCTACAGCAGTTCTTTATGAAACCAGAATTCAGGGAAAGAATAATATGCTTTGCTGGTAGGCGAGGCAGGGCCACTGGGAAATGACCCAGTTACTTCAAATCTCTGTGTGTTGAAGATTCTGTGGAGAATTTCTGACCAGTGTATTCTTGGGAGCCTTGGGTGTGAGAACTATATCCATTTCCTTGTGCTACCAAAGAAGAAATAATTAAATTCATTGCATATGGTTATTGTTGGTTTTAATTTTTTAGGCAGTTAGAAGCTGCTCTGTGTGACATCAAGTTCTGAGATAGCTAATGAGTTTAACTTTGAGCTTTGTGTTAGTTTTGGGCTGGGTAGGGGTAGCTAACTGCTTTGACTGCCCTCAGTTAACCTTTTAGCTTTGTGACCAGTAAGGGCCACAATGTGCTCTTCTGGTTCATTTTTTTCTTATCCTATCTTATTTGTTTATTTTTATTTAACTTGTGCCACAGTACAAGTGTGGAGGCAGAGGACAACCTCAGTTCTTTCCTACCAGGTAGGTCTCTACACGACACACACAAATTAAAAAAGAAAACATTAAATGAGATAAAAACATTTGAAGCATGTAGTCCATTACTTGACACTTACGGGTTCGTAATGATTATAATTAAAGCAATGATCGCAGAAGAGACATAGGACACTGTACCTGAGTCCTCACCATCCGTCCAGTACTCATCCTTGTCAAAGTGAGCATCTCCGCCGAGGCCTGGCCCCGGTGCAAAGGCATGGCCTAGAGTGTTTCCTGGCCCATCAAATGGGAAGTTGTCTCCGTGATCTGCAAAAGCACACAGTGATTTCTATCAGTGTCTCCATTTTCCCTGGCCTTCTCTTCTCTCCACAATCATACGATTATGAAAACTGGAGAGAGAAGCCAGTCCAGTTGGTTGACCCTCTTGGTACCAATAGTCAGTTTCACACAGAAAATCTGGTCCAGGCGCATGGCTTTTATTAGATCTTTGACTACTGTCATTGTCTGCTCATCATTGTCAACCATTATATGTGGAAGGCTACTAGATTCAGGATCTTAAAGCTCCTCTCTCTCTCTCTCTCTCTCTCTCTCTCTCTCTCTCTCTCTCTCTCTTTCTCTCTCTCTCTCTCTCTCTCTCTCTCTCTGTGTGTGTGTGTGTGTGTGTGTGTGTGTGTGTGTGTGATGCTGAAAATAGAAACTAAGGCCTCTCGCATATGCTTCATATGTTTCACCAATAAAGGCCATCTCAAGTGCTCATGAAAGGACTTAAGTGTTGAAAAGAGAACACGAATATAAACAACACATGGATTAGCCCGAAGGAGCCATGCTTACCTCCCCTTGCGAAGCCAATTATGATGTCTGCAGTCCCCCAACTAACCCTCTTGAAGTTCAGTGGGATTTGCATACTCCACATTCTGAGAGCTCTTTTCACGATTTGATCTACTAAGAACCGAGGCAAGTCTGTAGTATAGGACACGATTCTGAAGGCACAGAAGAGTTCAGTGTTTGAATTCTCAGGAAAAGGGTTTTGTGGCCTCCATCAGAATGAGTCAAAGTGAGCCTCACCTGTAGGTGACAGTTCTGGAATGCCACTTAGGACTGTTTGGCATTAGTGAGAATTCTGCAACATCTGGCACTCCACACCTGGGCTTCTGCATTATCTCCATGACACGGGGGGACAGCTTTCCAGTCTCCGGCAAACCGAAGAACTTCTGCATTTCCCTCAGTTTGTCCACTGCACTGGTGGCCTTCTTTGTTTTAGAGTCGTGAAGGTAAAATTTCCTAAGATAATTCTGGCAGACAGAGAGTAAAAAGTCTTTTATTCAAAAAACCCACATCTCTTGTACGTGCTATTGTTGTAGATTTGAAGACAGAGTTGTTGTACGATTATGGAGTGAAGTAAGCATTCACTGGTGAGGGGAGGTGGACTACTATGTTGTTGCATAAGACGACAAGAAGAAAGCCTGACCTATGTATTCTCCATGCATACCTGGAGGACAAACACACCACCCACTTTCTAAAGCTTGGTCTTATTTTAGAGCAGTTAGAAGTGTCAGTGTGTTTTTAGCAAGCACAACAAGGGATGGGGCAATGTCTCAGTCAGAGAAGAGCTTACCTCAAAAACCTGAGTTTGATTCCCAGAACCTATGTTAAAAATTGGTTGCTTCTATAACTCCAATGCCAGGGATGAAGAGGCAGGAGGATCACTAAAGACTCCCAGTATCAAACTATGGTTGATACACAGACACACAGACACACAGACACACAGACACACACGCACACACAAATACACACACTCTCATACATATGCACAAGCATGTACACACTCACAATACACTCATATATGTACATGCAAGCATGCACACACTTACACATACACTAAGAACCGAGGCTCGGGAAAGGACTTAAGTGTTGAAAGAACACTAATATAAATTACACACAGGATTAGCTTGAAGGAGCCATGCTTACCTCCCCATACAAACACAAGCACATACACACAATATACAATATACATGCACATACACACATGCACACACATACACATGCACATACTCATATGCACACACTTACATACACATACATACACACAAACACATACATACACATACTCGCACTCACACACAGACTCACATATACATATAAACATAAACACACATACACATGTCAACACACATACACACATAACACATGTAAATACATATACACATACACATACAATACACAAACATACATACAGCCACATATACACAAATCCACACATCCATCCATACACACTTATACACACATACATACATACAAAACTCAGAGAGAGAGCACTTTTGAGCACATAGTAAGACCCTTGAACATCATAGACACTTTGGGGAGATAGATGTGAGGTCCATTAGCCATGCTAAAGAGGCTCCCATCTGGCTCTTATGAATTCCACAAGGATATGAAGTCAGGTGATTGTTAGTTTGACTAATCTGACTTAACAGTCCAGGAAGAGACCACAGCTCACAGCAGCCACATGCTTTGTTCAGGTTCACACACCGAGTCAGCAGCAGACCTGGTCTGGAGATTCCTTATCTGTAGGCCCCTTTCTCTCTTTCCCCTTTCTCCCCTCAACCCACTCTGCTGCTAGCATAGCCCGTTTAGGAGGCATCAGAATAAAAGAGAACCCCAGATCTTGCCAAGCATAACTGGATGTCTGAAAGTATCCTGGGGTCTGGGAGTGGGGTGGGAGATCTTCAGCCAGAATACAAAGAGGCAAGAGAATGATAACAGTAGCAACTCACGAAGGCGTTAAAGTCCCTTCCCATGGGCAGGCACACTGAGTGCCTCTGCCTCCCAAGTGCTGGGATTAAAGGGGTACACAACGTCTACCCAGAAATGCCTCTGCTTTATCTGAAGACACATGGCTCAGAGAGGTGAAGCAGCAGGCAGAGATCACCCCAGGTGTCTGTACTCCACTTCCAAGGAAGTTTCCTTAGGAAAAGTGTACAGTCTAAAAGTGTGTGCAGTGGGAAGATCGTTGAATGGCCTACCATCTGCTTAGTCATTTGCTGTCAGTATTAGAGTGCCTGGCAGTGGCTGAAAACCTCCCATGACTGCATTTTACCAAAGCAAACTGACCAACAAGATGCTCCTTACCTACTCCCATGGTGTTTCATTCAATACAACAAATTCTTACTATTCACTCATAATAATCATGGACAAATTATTTTTTTTTTGTTTTAAAAAAACCAATAACAAACACTGTATCCCTTCTGGAGCTGTGGACTTTAATGAGACACTCTCTGGACGACATGTTTGCATTCTTTTCTACCCCTGGTTTTGATTTGAGATAGAATCTTGCTCTGTAGCACAGGACAGCCTGAAACTCATTGTGTAGCTTGGGTTGGGCTCAAATACATAAGCTCCCTTCTTCTGTCAGACCATCTGTGCAGGCACACTGACAGGCCTGAAGACCCTTGCAACAGCATCCTGGAGAAAACTGGATCAAAACTCCTAAAATGCTATTTGGTAAGGTTATAAATTGATGATTGAATCTACTTTATCAATCTTTAAAAAAGTCAAATGGAATGTGAAGTCTAGCTCTATTTTTCTTATGCTTAAAGCATATCAGTCATTATCTGGTTTTACCGAATAACAATATATTTGAAGAGAATGCATTTCTGAGCTAGAGAAGCTCCTGATTCCTGTCTCTATTTTGGTAGCAAGACGACCTTCTGTCATCATGTTACTGGTCTGCCGGTTCAACCCCGTGGGGTAGAACACAGACGGCTTCTACTGCACATGCACGAAAGTTACTTCTTCTCTTTGCGCTTTCTGACTACAGTTTTCTTCACTGTGGGGCTTCATCCTTAGATGTCCAGTTCAGTACAGTTCATGAAGATAATTGCAAGTTGCAACAAACACTAACACTTGCACTTCCTGAGCCTGGATGGGATTTCAATACTGCATTAAGTGTGTTATAATCTCTGCACTTGGTGACATCATTATTATACTTCTCCAGTTTCTAAATTGGAAAATTTAAGGCCAGAAACGAAATGATGTGCTCGTTCACCTAGAGAGCAGATTAAGGAGCTGGCATCCAATCAGAGTTCAGGAAGGCTTCCGAAGCCGGCGCGTGGCTTTCACAGAGAGCATGCACTGCTTTCTAACCAGGAACATCGTGCTCAAGAATATTCACTGCCACGCAAGCGCCGAAGGACAAATCATTCAAAACCACATGTGGAGGCTGGCGGTGAGGCCAGAGAACCCCGAGGGACGAGCAAGAGACCCATGTACCTGCGCCTGTTCCCACTGAAGTGCGGTCACTTCTCCGGCTTCCTGGGACAGTGGCAGGGCCAGGCAGCCTGGCAGCAGACACACAATGCGGAACAGGGTGAGCCTCATAGCTGCCATCAACAGACGATTGTTCTCAGAGCCACTTTGATGTTTCCTGACAGGGGCTGGAGAAATTTATATGGCTTCTCGGCCCTGACTGTGGGAATCGGTGACTCATTCTCATGCTTTCTTTCTTTTTAGAATTTAGCAACAATGAGGAAGTATTGTGATTTTATATTGGCAGCAGGAACACATTAAATTTATGTCCTAGAGGACCCCCGAATGCTGAATCCACAAGAACACTTGTTTTATTTATTGGAATCAAATAACTACTCTTTCATGTCTTATCAATGACAAGTTTGGAACTGTAATTGTATTCCGTATCTTACAAAGAGTTTTCTAAACATTTATAATGAGTGGGACAGTGCACAAATTACAAACAGCATCACTGAGCAGGTGCTACAACATCACCCATGCCAAGAAAGAATATCGCTGCACCAAGATGATTCGTAGATGAATTTATAGCTGAATCGTGCCTGGGGTCCAGAATTCAGGAGGCTGCTGAGGCAGGAGAACTGCAAGTTTGTGGCCACACAGTGGCTACATAGACCGATCATTGGCTGCATAGGGGGTATAATGATTAAAATAGGAAAGGAAGGTGGAAACGAAGGAGGTAAGGAAGGAAGGAAGGAGGAAGGAGGAGGAGAACCCGGAGCACTGCTGGTGTTTCATATTTCTTTGTAAAGGAGACAGGCTTTGCGGGTGCAGGGTCTGTGTACGGCAGGTCCCGCCTTCACTCTCACAGCCTCCTGTCTGAGGCACACTGGTGGGTACCCTCTGATCAGGTGGCTTCTTTCCTCACTGGGTAGTGCTATTCCTAACTTTCTTCAATTATGGAACCCCACCATATATTCAGGAAGAGCCCTGAATAACTCACGTCTGTACAATAACATTTGTAGATGTTACCTGTATCAGGTAACCACAATGCTAGAAGGTGTCCATTGATCCTTGCTTCAGAGTAAAATCATGGCTCTATTCTTATCTTACATAACAAGACGAGCCACAGGCTGGGAGAAAATATTGCAAAACAAAAACAAAAAACAAACAAAAAAACCCCATATCCAATGAAGGACTATTCTTAAAACTATATGAAGAACTCCTAACACACGAGACCATGAATAATCTGACTAAAAGATGCACCAAGGACCCAAAGAGATAATTTGCCGAAAGAGACAAATACTATGTAATGTGAAAGCATGTTCCCCGTTGCACTTTCTAGGGCAATGTGAGTGTAACTAGCAGCACGTCAGTTAAAGCCACCACAACGCTTCAAATCCCGTGCACGAGCCACAGCAGAGGCAAGATGTACTGGGGACAGTCACTTAGGAATACAGTTTGTCCACAGCTAAACCCCGCCGACCACAGGAACAGGCACATGTGCTCTTTCCTAGCCACAGAAGAAATGAAAATGTATGCCCATATAAAGTCTGCGAGTGCATGCTTGTAACACTCTATTTACTCTGCTCAAAACGTGAGAACACTCAAGATGTCTTTCAGAGAGGTAATAGCTGGACAGACTATGGTAACCCATGCAAAGGAATATTACTCAGCACTGAAAACAAAAGAGCCACAGTGATGAGAAGACATGGAAGAGCCTTACATGAGGCTGCTGACTGAAGGGATCCATCAGGAAAGGGTTAAAACTTGATTCTGACTAGATGCCATGCAGTCTGTGGAGGCAGGGGGCAGATCAGTGGTTAGGGGCGTAGAGTGGAGAGGGTGGCTGAGGGATGAGCTCAGCACAGACCATTTTTAAAAAACAACAAATGCTCTGGCATTGTGGTGACAAATACATGTCACCACACACTTGTCTAAAACTTTAGAGTGTACAATACTAAGAGTGAGCTGTAATGCAAGCTCTGGATAGGGGGTGGGGAATTCAGGCAGATTGTTTGTAATGAGGCTAGAGAGCTTTTCTAGCCTTGGGTGCAGGCATTTTGGATTTATCCTTCTGAAAAATAAGAAGAAGGAAGTACTGTGGCTGAATTTGGACTGTGAGAAAATGCTAGTGCCTGTTCTGAAGACAGATTGTAGCAGGAAACACAACTCCACGGAGGGCCATCAGAGAGAGAAAAGCGGCCATTACTACAGCCAGGGTGAGAGGGAGAACCAAACCCTCACAGAGATAAGTGGAACAGAGGAAGGATACCAGCCAGGCCAGGAAACCAGGTTTTAGCTCTCGCCCTGCCAGTGCCTTCACAGCAGGGAGGCAGGCAGCACTGTGAACCTGGACCCTGCTCAGCACTGCTCTCCTTGCTCCGCCCAGATGTCCCCTCTCACCACGTCCTACATGAGACAGGCAAGCAGGACCTTCAGTTTGGGGGAGTTAACAGCTTCGCCCTGAAAACCATCGATTCTGGTGCTGAAGATCAAGAACTTTCTGTTATGAGCATAAGTCAATATGCAAACAGACATGACTACTTTTACCTTCTGGGAACAACCTTTGCACAGGGATAGGTGAGAGGCTGGCTGCAGGCTGCCACAAACATTGGCATCCAGTGTGGGCATTTACTTTGCAGTTCCTGACCCCTCAGTGCCTGATACATCCAAATCACCAAAGACTCAGCTTAACTCAATTGGTTCATTTCAGGAAGTGGCTACTATTAGTGGGTGGTGATTCCCCGAACGTACTGTTCTCAGGAAGGAAGATCTGCTTAGACAGTGGCTATACAACAATTTTCAAGCTAGTCTCATTTATGGAAAGTGGAAAGAGAGATTAAAAACAAAACAAGAACAAAATTGAAAAACAAAAACAAAACAAAATAAAACAACAATAACAACAACAACAACAAAAATCAAGCCAAGAATGAAACTGCTGAGAAATTTCTTGCCAAATTTAGTGATGTTTCTCTGGAGAACCCCATTTCTCTAGAGAATGTTCTGGGGTACTCCTTAGCCTGTTTTTGGTATTCCTTTGAGGAATTCCCCTGGTAAAAAGATCCACTTACTGAAAGGAAGCTTCCTCAGTCTTCTGAACACAGACCACATCCAGCTGCCTAGCGAGTTTGGCAAGGAGCAAGGTTTTAACGTAACATGCTGGAGAGAGAAGAACTCAGCGCCAAAGGACAGTATCAGTATCTTGCAGAACTGTCCACCAGTACTGTCACCAGGTATCATGGCTCAGTCATCCCCTCTGGCAATGCACAGAGGGACACTACCCACAATGCTCTGTAGTATTTAAATGTCACATCAGAAGGAAAGTAGGCTTGGAGAAGCTCAGGGAATTCTTCCGTAGTACATGAGAAGTTCCCTTCACACCTCCTCTGAAGCAAACATTTACTATAATGTGTGTCTCAGTGCCCTTTCCAATTCTCTCCAGATTCTGTCAGTTTTCCACATTTTATTGTCCCCTGGTGGTTGTTATTAAGCCCCTGTTAGTGGCTTCAACTTCTTATTGGTGAATTATATTTATAAACATTGTACCACAAGGTGGAGGGTAGCGCATATTTTATAGAATCAGGCACAGAGGAAGAAGAACTTGTATGTTTGTCTGTGACAATAAAGAAATAAAACCATTGCTAGCTACTATGTTACTGTTGCTTAACCTCCCCCTAACCCTCCTCTTGAGCAAGGCTTTATGAAGTGACTTCTAAGGAAACCCATTAGAACTACAGTGTTGAGGCTTGTATTGAATGCCAGTGCTAAATTTCAGGGAACAGGGTTGGTCTGCTGTGTATTTGAATCTATAGAACAAAGAACTGTTCTTTAAAAAGAAAGAAAGGAGGGAAGGAAGGAAGAAAGAAAGGAAGAAAGAAAGAAAGAAAGAAAGGAAGGAAGGAAGGAAGAAAGAAAGAATCCGAGGGACCTGCACCTAATGTTGGGATTAAGGCTTGTAGAAGGGACAAGAGTGACTGTTACCAGGGAAAGAAGAGTTGTCTGTGTCTAAGTCATTGGTGTCTACATTGGCTTTTGAATTTGAGAGCTCAGCTGGGAAGTCCTGTCCAGAACTAGCAAGCATGACAGTATGCAGACACAGCTGTGACAGTATATGAATACAGGCCATGAGTATAACTCACCGTTAAGGGAGGAAAAACAATTCCTGTGTGTGTGTGTGTGTGTGTGTGTGTGTGTGTGTGTGTGTGTGTGTGTGTGTGTAAAATGAACATAATGTAAAATATGCCATTTTAACCTTTACAATTTTGAAACATTTATTTTTTATTTTATATGTATGACAGATTTGTCCGAGTGTACATCTGAGCACCATGTATGGGCCTGGAGCCTACGAGGGCAGAAATAGGTGTTGGGTTTCCTGGAACTGGAGTTACAGATGGTTGTGAGCCATGGTGTGGGTGCTAGGAACTGAAACTCAATCTACTGCAAAAGCAGCCAGTGCTCTTAACCACTGAGCAATCTCGTTAGCTCCATTTTAACCCTTTAAATTAAAGTATGTGTTTATATAGGAATTGGTTCTACCATGGGCCAGGGTATAGAACTCAAGGTGATCAGGCTTGGCAGCAAGCACCTTTACCTACCGAGCAGCTCACTGACTCTGGTTTTACCAATTGTAGAAGTCCAGTTCAATGACACTAACATGTTACCATGTTAGCCAGTATCAATGTTGTTGTTATTATTATTCCAGGAGCTCTGTGTGTGTGTGTGTGTGTGTGTGTGTGTGTGTGTGTGTGTGCTGGGATGCATATCTGTGCACCACATGTATGCAGTTCCTCGGAGGCCAGAAGGGAGGGTGTCAGGTCTCCTGGGACTGGAGTTACAGATAGCCATGGGTCACTGTGTGGGTGCTAGGAACTGAACCCAGATCTTTTTGAAGAGTAGCTAGTATTCTGAACTGGTGAGCCAGCACCCTTATTCTGGGAGTTATGAGTTGTAAGTTTCTGTTTTTTTCCTATCTTTGAACCTAGTGAGGAAGTATGACAAATGCAGAAGAAACAGAAAAGGTTGGGATGCCTGTGTCCCATAATCTATTGATATTGTTAATGCTATGTTCTTCAAAACGTCAGAAAGTAACTGCTTTAGATATTAAAGTTAGCAAAGGAGTCTCCTTGTCTAGTCCATCTGTAAACAAGGAAAGCACAGACTTTAGCAGGAAGATCTCTGGATACATGGTGTGAATGACAGAACAGATAAACAAGGCTAAAGACTGAAACTGGGCAAACCAGATGTTAGGACAAATGATACAAGGCACATTCTAAATGTTCAGAAATGTTTCTTGTCAGGAGAAGACTTGAGACAAAGGGCAGAAAGACAGTAGGATCCCTTTGGAGTCACTGGCCTGCCCACTGTGTTTAGGTGAGAAGCTCTGGACAAAGTGGCAACACAGAAGTTCCTTGAAGCTCCTTACAAAGGAGGGGTGAGCTGTTCTAGCCACCTTGCCCCTAGGTACAGCCACCATTGTCCCCAGCCTCTAGGTACAGCCACCACTGCTCTGAAGCTCATACATCAGCATGTGGAAGGTTTCAGAATAGGAAACTGGAAGAGAAAGGACCAGAAAGGGGAAGTGAGAGGAAGCTGAGGGAAAGGAAGGTTTGGGTAATCATGGCCCCAGCTCAATCCCCTTCTGCTGTAGGCTTTTACCACTCTCAGAGGAAGAAGGCAAAACAAGGCTGCTAACAGTTCTGCTTCTCCTTGCCCACCTAATCCTCACCCGTCAAGAATCTGGACCTTTATAAGCAAGCATATCTCTACTTGGGGGTGGGGTGTGGGAATGGGGGGTGGGATGGGGTGGGGTGGGGGAAGAAGCAGAGACACTTACGTGGGGGCTAACCATTTGCCCTCTCAGTTCAGTTTTTACAGGTTATCTTCCAGAGAGGAAGGGAAATCACCATCTTTGTCCCACCCAAACACTGAGGCTGGACACAACTTGTTATGCCTGGCAGCTTCCATAAGAAGTAGACCCATGTGATAGAATGGGTTTTATTGGACAATGAGCAATGGAACATAGATTATAACCCCATATGACAATTTACAAACTCATAATAAATGTTAGTTTTAAAAATAAGTACATCTGAAATGTTCAACATCTTTAGTCATAAGGGAAATGCAAATCAAAACAACCCTGAGATTTCACCTCACACCAGTGAGAATGGCTAAGATCAAAAACTCAGGTGACAGCAGATGCTGGCGAGGATGTGGAGAAAGAGGAACACTCCTCCATTGTTGGTGGGATTGCAGACTGGTAAAACCATTCTGGAAATCAGTCTGGAGGTTCCTCAGAAAATTGGACATTGAACTGCCTGAGGATCCAGCTATACCTCTCTTGGGCATATACCCAAAAGATGCCTCAACATATAAAAGAGACACGTGCTCCACTATGTTCATCGCAGCCTTATTTATAATAGCCAGAAAATGGAAAGAACCGAGATGCCCTTCAACAGAGGAATGGATACAGAAAATGTGGTACATCTACACAATGGAATATTACTCAGCAATCAAAAACAACGAGTCTATGAAATTCGTAGGCAAATGGTTGGAACTGGAAAATATCATCCTGAGTGAGCTAACCCAATCACAGAAAGACATACATGGTATGCACTCATTGATAAGTGGCTATTAGCCCAAATGCTTGAATTACCCTAGATCCCTAGAACAAACGAAACTCAAGACGGATGATCAAAATGTGAATGCTTCACTCCTTCTTTAAATGAGGAAAAAGAATACCCTTGGCTGGGAAGGGAGAGGCAAAGATTAAAACAGAGACTGAAGGAACACCCATTCAGAGCCTGCCCCACAGGTGGCCCATACATATACAGCCACCCAATTGGACAAGATGGATGAAGCAAAGAAGTGCAGACCGACAGGAGCCGGATGTAGATCGCTCCTGAGAGACACAGCCAGAATACAGCAAATACAGAGGCGAATGCCAGCAGCAAACCACTGAACTGAGAATAGGTCCCCCGTTGAAGGAATCAGAGAAAGAACTGGAAGAGCTTGAAGGGGCTCGAGACCCCAAAAGTACAACAATGTCAAGCAACCAGAGCTTCCAGGGACTAAGCCACTACCTAAAGACTATATATGGACTGACCCTGGACTCTGACCCCATAGGTAGCAATGAATATCCTAGTAAGAGCACCAGTGGAAGGGGAAGCCCTGGGTCCTGCTAAGACTGAACCCCCAGTGAACTAGACTATGGGGGGAGGGCGGCAATGGGGGGAGGGTTGGGAGGGGAACACCCATAAGGAAGGGGAGGGGGGAGGGAGATTTTGCCCGGAAACTGGGAAAGGGAATAACACTTGAAATGTATATAAGAAATACTCAAGTTAATAAAAAAAAAAAACAGAAAAAAACCTTTTAATAAAAATTAAAAAAGATAAAAGAAAAAAAATAAGTACATCTTTCAATAATTAAATTTGCCTCAGATTTTTCTATTTCTGTTTGTATACAGCCTTACACTCTGGCCAGAGCTACCTAGAGAAACCTTGCCTTGACACCTCCCTGCCTTCAACTCCCCAAAGAGAAGAAAAGCATTGGTGGTGCACGCCTTTAATCTGATCACTCAGGAGGCAGAGGAGGCAGATCGCTGAGTTCAAGGCCAGCACAGAGTTCAAGGCCAGCCTGGGCAACAAGTACCAGGACAGCCAGGGCTACACAGAGAAACCTTGTTTCATGAAAACAAAACAAACAGACAAACAAAAAAGAATAAAAGAAAGAAAGAAAAAACAAAGCATATTCTCAGTTGTTTACAATTCAGCAGCTTCCTGCTACACTGGCAAGTAGCTTATTAACATACTCTTCTAATAAAGAGTCTCTCTCTCTCTCTCTCTCTCTCTCTCTCTCTCTCTCTCTCTCTCTCTCTCTCTCTCTCTCTCTCTCATTTCTTGTTTTGAAACAGGATATTCACCAGGTATCCATGGTTAACCCAGAACTTGCTAAATAGACTAGGCTGTTCTCAGACTCAAGAGATCTGCTTTAATCTGCCTCCCAAATGCTGGAAAGTCAGTTTCTTTGGAGGAGCCAAGAATCTGCTGAGTCCCTCAGCAACCAGGTAACATAAGGCCCTCAGTCTGTTTGGAGATAATTTATAACCATGACAGTATTTTATTTTGTGATTTAAAACTAGAAGCAAACATTTTACTTTAGACTGTCTACAACTTTAGTGGCAAATTTACTCAGGGTATCTGAGGATTATTCTGAGGGTATTGGATGCTCCTCTCACATTTTGAAATATTAATTAGATTAACGTAGAGGGTAAAAACAATGACTTGGTACTTTTAAATTACCTTGTATATATTTATATCTTTAAACAGCTTTTACTGCTAAAGCCAGCAATCATTTCTGACTTACTTTTTCATTTTCGACTCTTCGACAATTTCATATATGAAATATAATGAATTTAGTTATGTTCACTCTAGTTTCTTCCTCTCATCTGCTCCCTCACCTGTGGGGACCTTTATACTTCCCAACATGTCCCCTCCTACATTCAGGTCCTCTTTTCACAGGTATCTCTCTAAATTTCATGAAATTGCCTGCCTGGCAGTGGGTGGGAGGCTTTACTGAAATGCTCTCTCTTTTCACCATTAGTAGCTGAACTCTGTGCAGGCTGGGCAAGCATTTGACTAACACACCCTCGCTCACCACTTATCATAAGCTTATGCTTGTGACTGGGAATGGTTCTCTTCTTTTCAAGGTTGAGCATTTGGAGGGAAACTAGCCCCTGTGGCCATCTCACACTCCACTCAGCCCCCCCTACCTCATCAGCACTTAGGGTGGTTTTATCTGTGTATAAGAGTCTTTCTTCCCAGGTTCTTGTTGGCTATGACTCTCTGACCTCTCAGCTCTCTTGCATTCTAGAGAAGGGAGCTAGTCTAAAGATAGCTCACAAGACAGTGTAGATGGCATACTGACGCCTTCAGGAATAAGCACAAAGTTCTTTTGTAAGGAACTGCTGGAGGCATAATGTATTTAATATTGAGGATGCCAGGAGCTGAGTGGCCACAAGCTGGAGATTGCTGGTGATCTCACAGAAGAAGCTGAGGCTCACCTTCAAAGTGGCCAGGACTACTGAACGTTAGAACCGGGACATGGCTCCAGAGTCCGGGAATCCTTCATTCCGCATCTGTCTCCGCATTGCCTTCCACTCTCCTGCCTCCCACTTACTTGTGAAGTTCAGATGCCCTCTGTCTGTGAGGCTGGACCTAAGAGTAAAGCTCCTTAACATCTCTGCTTTTCACTGGGTGCTGTAGTAATCAAGGCAGGCTTGGAATTCCCATCACGATGCCCCTTCACCCCACAGTCTTTGAAATCCAGGCCTTCCCTGGGCCTGTGCAGACAGTCGCTCTCCCTGAACAAGCCCCACTTGTTCTTTGCAGAATCACACGCTGCCTTCTTATCAGTAACCCCCATGTTGCAGGGAAACATTCATGTTTCAAAGCTTTCATGTTTCCGATGACAGCATAGTTTAAGCTATAGTGCATATGTCTAGACCCTAAAAGGGCAAGAGCCGCCCATTCCTCTGCCCTACACACAACACACAATGTGTTCTTTCTAGGTTTGATGTAGAGAATTGCCAAGAGAAGGTGTCATTCTCTTGGTTTTTCAGTCACATAGATGTATAGATTTGGAGCCTCCAGGTAGCCATCTTGTTAACCCAATTTAATCATGTCTGAAGAGAGACGTGAGACCCAGGCTCCCTTGCATGTAAATCAGTGAAACTCTCCCACACCTGTTTGTTATTGGTTGAGCTAGTGTGGGTTGTGCTTTGAGGATACTTTTAGCTGAAGTGGGTTTGACCTAATGCTGCCTGTGTTACATTGTTAATTTTGGTCCCCCAAACTGCTCACACAAGTGTTTGCACGTAAGACACTGAGGCACCCTGCCCCCAGTTGGTTCTGGTTGGTAAATAAAGATGCCAGCAGCTAATGGTTGGATAGGGCAGACAGAGGCAGGAGTTTCAGGATTCCCAGGCTTGGGACAGCGGGGGTGGGGGTGGTGGACCCACTCCGTGAAGGAGAAGAGGATGAGAAGGCTGAAATGTAGTATAAATGGAAGGCAACCCTAAGGTAGGGAGGCTGCACAGAAGGTAACAGGGCAACAAAGACAAAATGTAGATTTGGAGGGTGTTAATTCAGGTGTACCAGAGGGGAGTGTTTGTTAGCTTCAGGGAGATTTAAAAGTGCCCAACCATTGAACTACTTAAGGCATATCAAAATTAACTGGTGTGTGTGTGTGTGTGTGTGTGTGTGTGTGTGTGTGTGTGTGTGTGCTGTGGTATATGTGTGAAGTATGTGTGTATGTGGCAGTGTGTGTGTGTGTGTGTGCTGTGGTATATGTGTGAAGTATGTGTGTATGTGGTGGTGTGTGTGTGTGTGTGTGTGTGTGCTGTGGTATATGTGTGAAGTATGTGTGTATGTGGTGGTGTGAGTGTGTGTGTGTGTGTGTGTGCTGTGGTATATGTGTGAAGTATGTGTGTATGTGGTGGTGTGTGTGTGTGTGTGTGTGTGCTGTGGTATATGTGTGAAGTATGTGTGTATGTGGTGGTGTGTGTGTGTGTGCTGTGGTATATGTGTGAAGTATGTGTGTATGTGGTGTGTGTGTGTGTGTGTGTGTGTGTGTGTGTGTGTGTGTCTCATTTGTGAATCCAGAGGGCCCTGACAAGTGGCCGGAAGAACCACCCACCTGGAGCCAAAGCAGTTAAACTAATTCACTTCCATGTTCAGCCAAATAAGTCCTGTGTGATATGGGAAGGTATTATTTTAGTCTCCAAATCCCATTGGGTTGGGATTTGAATCCAGGATGTATAATCTGTGAGTCCTCTCCTCCCTCTAATATTTCACAGTATCATTCACTCATAAATAGCTCATTTACTAATTCTGAAATCATGCATTATGCACATATACTATGCAAGGCATGGTTCTCGGTGTTAGGACACATGATGGACTTTTGGTGCCATTAAAAATATTTTTTTTTTGCATTGTTGTGCTCGTAAGCATGATAATGAATAGATAATTCTACAGTTTCATCAGCAGCGTTACTGCCTGTTTTAATTTCCCCTGTAACCAGAGTTCAGTAGATTAGCCCCCTACTTTTGATTATTATGACAGGGCATGCCATGGGGGTAAAGGACAGAAGAGTATGCAAAGTAATTGCTACTGTCCAACTGATGGTTCTTAACAACCCTCCTCTGAGTGTCTACATGACTTTCAGGTTCATTCAGCTGAGCAAATACTCATAAAGCACATGACAGGTCTGGCGCTGTAGAAGGATTGAGTAACATAAGACAGAATTATTCTCCAGCAGCCAGAGTTTGTGGTTAACAGTGCTCGCTGTTCTTCCAGAGGACCTTGAGTTGACTCATGGCAACCATGTGTACTGCTCACAACTACTTATAACTCCAGCTCCCAGAGATCCAACGCCCTCTTCTAGCCTTAGAGCACCTGCATGTACATGGCACACACGCATAGACACACGAGAGAGAGAGAGAGAGAGAGAGAGAGAGAGAGAGAGAGAGAGAGAGAGAGAGAGAGAGAGAGAGATCTTTAAAAAGAAGCTACTGTTTGGCTGAAACAGGCACAGAATGTGAAAACAATGCAGTGGCTGATGAAGCAATGCTATGTTTAGTAAGCCTGTCAGTCCTAATAAACACCCATGGCTGCCCCTGTGAGAGGTGATATGGTTCTGTTGAGGGGTAGTGCCTTGAAGGCTGACAAATCAGACCACAGTCATCATTGTCATCATCAGACAGATCAACTGTCATGGACCTCATGACCAGCAGCCATGCCTCTTACCAGGGCTCCATTTGTTTATGGCTCCATTGTGTTCATGGGGTGAGGTCAGAGTGTGGGGGTCTAAGAATAGCTACACAAACCACTCAGATACCAACCTCAGCTAGGTATGGATGGTTTATTAAATGCACACTCCAAGACTGAATAATCAGGATCAGAGTTAGGAGTCAGGATCCAAAACTGCACCCCACCACCCCAGTTCTCAGAACCAGTTTTTATATGGGAAAAACACTGAACAGATGCATTTGCAACATTAACATTTGCAACAAATGTATGGGCCCCAGGCAGAGACCACCTGTCTGACCTGGAAGCTGATAGGCTGGGTCTAGAGACAAGGAGGCCAGGGGATCTCCAATGTCCACCAGGCTCCCTGACAAAGTACAAGTTGTTTTTGTCAGGGCAAGGAGCAATAGGTCAAGTTAAGGTTATGAGCTACAAAACAAAGACTGAGAGAATATGGCAGTTTTAATGTTTAACAAGGGCTTGGATGACTCAGAGTTGCTACCACATGCCTCTATCTTCAGCAGACAGTGTCTGGCACTGAGGTGAGGCAGGAGGATCAGCACACTGTGCTTCCTTCTCTGAGCCCCCGTCACTTTCCCAGAAATTGTTTCCTCTCATAACTGGCTAATCTTTCAGATCTTGATGAATCAGTCAAGTGGCGTGCAGCTCTCCAGAGACCTGTGCGTTCGTACCTGGGACCACTTCCCTCCCCTCCAGACCCAGGAGGTGGCCCTTTAGTGTTAAGAGCACCAGTTGTTATCAGCGCCCTTAACTAAGCCTCTCTCCTCTTACCTCCCAGAACACTCCCTGTGTGAGGCTAGAGGCGGCAGACCTATTGTTCAAAACCTTCCAGGTATGAATTCTTTTCTCCTGGTGGGTGAGCAGTCCATGCTACCACTATGTTATAGACAAGGAAGGTCAAAGTGAGCAGTTGGTGAGTGGTTGAGTCCAAACCCAATGTGGGTTTGTGTGTGTACATGTGTTTCTCTGTGGGCACACATACATATGAGTACGTGTCCATGTGTGTACCAATGTTTCTAGAGAGCAGAGGCCAAAGGCTGGTGTCTTTCTCAACTGCGTTCTTCACTCTTTGAGACAAGACCTTTCACTGAACTGGGAGCTTGCCGACTCGACTCAGCTAGACAAGTGATGGCAAGTGAGGCCCAGGAATTCTCTCTTCTGACTTCCGAAGATTAGAATTACGGGTGCATGTTGCTGTGCCTGGCTATTATAGTGGGTGTTGAGATCCGAACCCAATTCCTCAGATCTGAACACAATAAAAACTTTACCCACTGACCCATCTCCTCATTCCCAAACCTATGTTCTTAATCATTCAGACCACTTTTGCATCTCTTTGGTGTTATTAAAAATTTAGGTAAGTATGTACACAAAATGATAGTTATGGGACATAACACCCCATATATGGTGTGTGTGTGTGTGTGTGTGTGTGTGTGTGTGTGTGTGTGTGTTGTGTGTAGTTCTGGGGCTTGAGTCAGGGTCTCATACATGCTAGGACGTGCTCTACCACTAAGCTACAACCATAGCCCCCAGCTAATTTTTAAAAAAAGTTTAGAGTTTGGCTTTAATACATAAAAAATTCAGACTTTCTATGATATTTATCTTATGTTAATTATTTGTTCAATAAGCCCTTTTTAGAGGAGAAGGCTTTGAGAGAGGAAAGCCAGGCAGGTGAGAAAGCCCTTGCCTACCCTTGAAGGCAATGGCTGGTGGCTTTGAGTAATTCCCAGTTGATTACTTTCGGCCTTTAAAAATGTGTGTGTGTGTGTGTGTGTGTGTGTGTGTGTGTGTGTGTGTGTGTTTCTGGGTGTGTATACACATTAGTGCAGGTACCAGTGGAGGCCAGAAGAGGGTGTAGGATCCCTAGGAACTGGAGTCGGAGGTGGTTGTGAGTTTCCTGATGTAGAGCCGAGAAGCAAACTCAGACACTCTTGAGGAGACATAATCACTCTTAACCAGGGAGCCATCTCTCTAACTCTCTATGTGTAGTCTTCCCCCTCCTGGTGTAAATCTTGGTCACTTTAGCTGCCACCACTGCATAGTTTATCTATTAAATAACAGATTCGATCCCTTTGCTGTTAGGATTTTCTCCTCCTCTTTCCTTTCTCTCCTCCTCCCCCCTCCTGCTTTTCCTTCTCCCTGCTCCTCTGCCTCCTCCTCTTTGACCTTTGACAGGGCCCACTGTGACCTTGTCACCCTCCTTCAGTTTCCCAACTGCTGTGGTCATAGGCTAACCCTGCCACAACTGGCCTCATTCCCCCCCTACTTCTTTGATTTGAAGAAATTGCATTCAGTTGTAAAGAAAGAACATCTCCTGGTTACTCCACCTCTTCGTTCAGTCACGGCACTGAGCCTCGTTCTAGTCACTCCTGTCTGAGGATTTTCCATGGTTACTTTGCACAATCAGAAGAGTTCCCTTTGGTGATCATGAAACTGTGCTTCTTCTTTTTTCCTCAGAAGCGCATTGCTGACTGGACTTCCCTACCTCTTGAGGTTCTTCCCTTGTCTAGATTGGTCTGAAATGATCCCCGGATCTGTGCTAGCGGGACTGCTTCTGTAGGGACAAAATTTTTCTTTAGAGCTTGGGAGTGGAGATTAGTAATGAGAAGACAGACTCAAGGTCCTCGAGGGTCTGACCCTAGTTTGTGTTGCTAACCCTGCTCTGCCAAGATAAGTTTTTGTTTTTTTAAAGGACTGAGCCATGATCTAGTGTTGGAACTGGGGACATGGGCTACTAGGTTTTGCGGCGTCCAGCAGTTGGCTAACGTGCAGGCAATGACAGAGGGCTATAACATGAGCATGGACTTTGGAGACAGCTATATCTGAACTCAGATCTTACTTTTGCCCACATTGGCAGGTCTTAGCTTTAAGACAGATTAATATAGGTGTGCTTGGACTTCCTTGTCTTGGATGCTTGGATCCAGGTCCTCCTTCCCCCACCAAAGAAAGGATCATTTAGTTGTCTCAAAGTTAAAAACTACACATTCCAGCCTTTGTCTCATGGCTTTCTATAAGTTCTAAGATGGACACAGGCTCAGTGGACAAGAGATTAGTGTTCATCCCATCGGCCAAACTGTAAATATCTGTTCCATAATTTCTTTCAAAATACAGGGAATTTATACTGTGGTTTAAGGCATCCAAGTGGATGGTAACACCTGGTTGGGTCCTGTAACATCATGGCAGGAGTGTATGGGGGAGAAAAACCACTGACACCATAAGCTGGGAAGCAGAGAGGATGGGAAGAGAGTTCTACAAACTGTATCTAGAGAAAGCATTCATCTCATGTGCAAGGCTGGTCTATGGTTTGGATCTAAAGCAAAGCAAAACCAAACAACAATAAAAATCACCCGACTAATTCTCCTGTTCTCTCAAGGGGGTCAAGAATCTGGAAGGGGAGAAGGTGGAAGGTGGAAGGTGGATGACTTGGTGCCCTGGAACATTCCAGCTGTGCATTTTGGAAAGATGGGACGTTGCCACAGAGGCTCAGGGCATTCTGCCCAGGGTTCACCTTAAGTTTGCAAGGCAACGCTCATTAAAGAGACTGTGGGCATTTTAAGAGGAATTCCCAGCAGTGTGGTGCTCACAGTACCAGTGGAAGGAGGAAAGGAAGCAGATAATCAGGGCAAAGAACAAAGGCTGTAGATGCAGAGTAAATAACCAATGAACTGTGCCCAGGGAAAGGCCGGGGCATGAGTACTGGGTTCTGTCCCTGTGCTTCTCAAGAAGAACCAGATGACTCATTGATGAAGAATGTGACTGTGTAAGCTGCCAATGTTGAGGGCAGCGTGGGGACAGACTCTTGGCCTTGCTGTGCATTGTCCACTGCTTAGCCTTGCCTTCCTTTTATCTCCCCACTAAGTACCTCCAATGCTCTTTCCCATTCGCGCTCTATCTAGGAGCTCCCTGTCTGTTCGCAGCCCTCAGCATGTTCCAGTGCAGAGCTGAGAACTGCTGTGTGACACAGAGAAAAGCAATGCTCTTCCTCCAGCATCCTGTGAGGACATCTGTCACATGCATTTGCTTTGAGTGTGACTGAACTGACATGGGTCTCAGGAGGTAAAATGACCGTTCTGAGGCTCCACTCCCTAGCTATACCCTCTTAGCGTTTACAGGTTAAGTTCACTGAGCTTGGAAATGGAGGAAGAGTAATATTCATCTCACTTAAAGGGAACATTACAACCTGCATGACTCAATAGTGTGTGGCACTCAGTGAATGCTCTAAAGAAAGGACCATTTAATAAAATTCTATGAAAATGCTCACACACTATAGGTGGAGGTGTACTTTATAATTACAGTCACTTTGAAAATAATTTAGTGGTACATAATACAAGTCAATCCATGCACAGATTTTTGACCCAACAATTCCATTCTTAGGTGTGTCCTCAGATAAATATTCTCTCAGACACCTAAGTGGCAGTTACCTAGGAATGTGCAGCAAATTTCTATATAGAAATGTGTCCATAGTTTAACAGGGGAACAGGATATGGTCAGCTTGGACATGTAGCCATTCTACCATCTACCTAAAACTACCATGCACCTAAATCTACCTGTAATGATTAATCAACCTCAGGTTAAATTCATTTGTAACTATTATTGCCCTGAGATATCCCACGATTAAGCACGTTGCCAACAATTTCATCCCAGCACATGGCTTTCCTTACTGTGAACAACCTAAGAGGGATTCATTGTGCTCATGGCTCTGGTCCTTGTCTTTTGATCTCTTCCTCCTTCTCTTGGGAGAACAAGTGCATTGTGGGAGAAAAGTTAAACTTTATCCTCGAATATGTTAAATGGCATATGGGATTAGAGGGAGGAGTGTTAGATTGAGAACAGATTATAATGAAGACATATACATTTGAAAAACATGCTAATTTGTCCATCAAAATCATTTACTACTTTTAAACTGAAATGCATTTACAGAAGATTCTCGATCCTGCTCCCCTCTCAAGCTCTGAGAATAGAGCTTGGGTTGGATTATGCAATTTGGAGGACAAAAAGAAGACTTTCAGCCTGACCACATCATCAAGTCACCTTGGGATGAGAGCAACACTACAGATACATTTGGCAGCCGTAAAACAGCCTGTATCTTCCTTTGCTCAGATCTGTGAGGAGGATGTATCTTCCTTTCCTCAGACCTGTGAGGAGGATGTATCTTCCTTTCCTCAGACCTGTGAGGAGGATGTATCTTCCTTTGCTCAGATCTGTGAGGAGGATGTATCTTCCTTTGCTCAGACCTGTGAGGAGGATGTATCTCCCTTTGCTCAGACCTGTGAGGAGGATGTATCTTCCTTTGCTCAGATCTGTGAGGAGGATGTATCTCCCTTTGCTCAGATCTGTGAGGAGGATGTATCTTCCTTTCCTCAGACCTGTGAGGAGGATGTATCTTCCTTTGCTCAGACCTGTGAGGAGGATGTATCTCCCTTTGCTCAGATCTGTGAGGAGGATGTATCTTCCTTTGCTCAGACCTGTGAGGAGGATGTATCTTCCTTTGCTCAGACCTGTAAGGAGGATGTATCTTCCTTTGCTCAGATCTGTGAGGAGGATGTATCTCCCTTTGCTCAGACCTGTGAGGAGGATGTATCTTCCTTTGCTCAGACCTGTGAGGAGGATGTATCTTCCTTTGCTCAGATCTGTGAGGAGGATGTATCTTCCTTTGCTCAGATCTGTGAGGAGGATGTATCATCTCCTTTGTTCAGACCTGCTGGGGGAAAATGCAGAATATCTTTTCTCTTAGACTCTTTTAGTTCTCCTAGTGGGAGTCAGGAAGTCTACTGGCCAGTGCCATACACTTAGCCTCAAATGGTACCTTGCTGGGTATTTTAGTTGTAAATATTCACAGAAACCGTTTGATACATTATAGTAAATGATGAGAACAGAGATGAGGACAAAACATGGATGTGTCTTAATGAGGACCCCCTGAGCCCCCTCTGATAACTCAGAAGTACATGTTTAGACTTCTGAGTAAGACCTTGCCTACTTGGTTTGCATCCACTTTGTGACATAGAGGTCTGACTTGTCTCCTGGTGAGTTTGGGAATGTGACTTCCCTCCTTCCAGCCACCTAACTTAGGGCTGCCACTTGACTCCAATCACAGAAAATTTAAAGGGAGTCACTAGAGACATACCCTGCCAGGAGAATCCATCCATCTTTCAGTAGCCTTTCTGGTGCTTTCGGAGGGCGATGCTAGCAGGCTATACTGAGGTTAAGAGAGAACCATCAGTGGTCATCAGAGAGGGAGCTGTCATTAGACGACAATTTTCCACTTAATTACCTTGAAGCTAAGGGAAGAGCCATGTCCCTGGGTTTTCATGGAGACCACTCCTGCACTCCATGGATCCCAATGTCTAGGGATACATAGGTTCTTCCTGTAAAAGGTAAGCTGTACACATACTCACATATAGTTTAGTCATCTGTGTGCTATGTATAGTATTTAATGAAGTGTAAATGACACATAGATAGCAGAATGGTATATTTAAGTGAATGATGCCAAGGGAGCTAATGCAAGGGAACACAGTAGAGACAACTGTCTCTCTACTTTATCCCTATGTGGCAAATCTGTGTGTAAAAAGCCCTCAGATATGGAAATTTCATGGTGTATAAGTTATTTCTTCAATATTTCTTACATCTAATAGGGTTAGTGCTGTAAATAGTGACATAAAACTGTCTCATGCTTTAGAGCCTGTTTCTTTTCAAACTGTAGAGGAGGTACAGCTAAGAACCACTGCACCCCTGATTCAACAAATACATGATAATGATTTGAGGGAATTATTCTTTTGAGCCATGGGTTTAGCCACAGTCAGTACATTTTCTAATTTTTTAAAAAATTTAATCTGGTATTTAAAGAAGAAAAAATCCAGGTTACCAATTATCAATTCATGTGCTGTTACAGGTCACCAGATCTTGTAAGATCTCAAGGCAAGTCTTTAAATTCTCCACACTATCTCAAAACAAAATTAACTAACCATATTAAGGACGATTAGTGAAGACTATAAGGAACTACTCTCAGAACTTGGTATAATCTGAGTCAAGTATTTAAATTGCTAAACGTCCCCAGGAGGTCAAAAACTATTCTTATTTGTTTTCCAAAAAAGGGAACCAAGAAGAGATCAGAGAATTTGAAGAATATCACAGAGCTGAAAACAAGTTCTCAGAATGCAGCCAGTCTGTCTGCAGAGCACATGCCTCATTGTTTTCTGTGACATCCCTCTGTGGTGGAGCATCTTCAGCCTTTAGCTTCTGGGTGGCGCTGGACATAAGGAAGGGATCCATCTGGTTGCTCAATGTTAGATGTCTTCAACCTTACATTTTATTGCTCTCTGCTTCTGGCCACAGCTCCCATGTTGCAGGAATTTCATGGCTGACAACATCATTTTGATCTTCTTGCTTATTTATGTTTTTACAATATAAGAAGTTTATCAAGATAGAATTTATAAATATACAATTCACTGTGAATAATTCAGTGGCTTTTGTATCTTCATAGAATTGTACAACCATCACTACCATTAGTTCTAGAACGTTTCCAACCACCCAGAAAAGAAACTTTATATCCATCCCCAGCTGTTTCACTCCCTACAGCTTCTGAAAAACCCTCTCTTTTCTGTCTCTATGTATTTTTCTGTCACCAACATTTTATACAAATAGAATCATACAACATGTGGCCTTTCGTGTCCACCTTCTTACTTAGAATGAGGTTTACAAACTTTATCCATATTATTACATATCTCAGCCCTTCATTCCTTTTTTTTTGGTTTAATACACATTTCATTGTCTGAATCTACCACATTTATTCACACATGTATCACATGATGGACATCTGTCCACTTTTGGCTACTGCAAATAATGCTGCCATGAACACTGGTGTGCAAGTTCTTGTGCTTTAATTTCTCACAGGTATATACACACAGTAGTGCAATTACTGGGTTTCTGCTTAACATTTTGAGGGCTTGCCACTCTACTTTGCTCTTTCTTGCTTTTGAAACTATTTTTATTTATATGCATGTGTGTCAATATGCACACACATGTGCAGGTGCCCAAGGAGGCCACCAGAGAGGATCAGATTGCCTGGAACTGGAATTAACAGATGGTTGTAAGTTGTCCATATGGGTGCTGGAGACTGAGCTCAGGTTCTTGGAAGAGCAACAAGCATTCTTAGCCTCTGAACCATCTCTCTAGTCTCTGTTTGCTTTTGTTTTTTGCTTATTGATAGTAAGCAGGTTCCAGCCTGCAGTAAAAGTGAAAAGGCTTTGCTTCTCAGTAGGGCACCTTGAACTTAGAAAAGGTACTAGATATTGTCTTCAATAGTCAACATCTGGTTGGGTATGCACAGTGACTTTTAGTAAGAGAAGCCAAATGGAACACTTGCAGTAACAGAGTGTCATTCAGTCTTTTCATGAGTATAGGAAGCAAATTTAATAAACGATGCTAACAATAACAGGTTATAGGTGTTATAAACTGTAGCTCTTCTAGGTAACCTATGAAGTAAAAATATTATTCAATTTTAGAACTCCTAAAATGTAGAGTTTCTCTAGACTGGTTCTAGAATTCTAGTACTAAAGTTTTTTAAAACCACAAGACTGAGAGCAATTATTCTTTCTGTGTTGTTAACTGGGTAGAGTTGGGAAGGAAAGGTTTAATTTAAATTAAAACAAATGAACAAACAAACTAAAAGAACAAAAAATAAACTTCCTTAAGTAGAAAACTATTTAGAAGAAACTGAGGTGGATCAAAGACATCTCTACTGAGGGTGCTACCAGGAAGTAGGAAATAGATCAGACTACATTATTTTTTCTGGCTGTGTATACTTATGATACGATCATTTACATTTACACAGGTAACACAGAATTTGTTGCCAAATAAAGCATGATAAAAGCTAGTAAATATTAACAGAAAAGAGAAATGAGGAACTCCTCTAACACGACATTTTTATTGGGTTTTGTTAGAAAGGTTCTCTGTTGCAGAGTGTCCAACTGTTGGGGAGCATGAAGATTAATTGGAGTGTTTGTCTACCAACCCACTTCAGAGGCCAGTGGGAGACACAGAGGACAGCCAGGGCGAAGGACACACTTGGTGCATTTTGTTCGTGATACCTTCCAAACACAAAGAAGTACATTTATATCCATCACAGTAAATGATGGTCAGCCATTGTTTTTAAGGGGTAATTATAATTTGTATGGTAATAACCTTGCTTAATGAAATATTTGTATGTGTGTGTGTGTGTGTGTGTGTGTGTGTGCATATAAGTGCACATAGTATTTTTTCTACAAACAGAAACCAGAGTTATTTGCTTTACTATAGTAGGTAAGAAAAAAATGAATATTTAACTAAAGGATATATTATGTGATTCTGAATAAAAGTGGCTTCTTATTTAGATTAAAATTGTGAATGAATATTAGGAAAAACAATAGAGTTGTTATTATTTTCAAGGACCCTTCAATCACCCTCAGGACTGAAGGCTGGAGAAGAACGTCTCTGACACACCACTTAGTCCATAATGTCCGGTCCTCAGTTGCTCCCAATGATCTTCATCCCTGTGGAGAGACTAGACCTGACGATTCAGCAACCAACCCAGGAGCTGGATTTTACCACACTAACCACATCTTCCTTTTCTGTATCATACTTGAATGTTTTTGGTCCTGAAAAGAAGTAAATGTAACCTAGAGGAGATAAAGTTGAAATTGTGGTTACTGGAGATCCCTTGGAGAGACGTGTGAAACTCTAAAGTTGGGGGGGGTGTCTCAAATGCAATCACAGCTTTCTTGACATGGTACCAATGAGGAGTCAGGGGTTGATTATATGGCATTGAGCTTGTCTTCTATGGAGCTCCAACAAGCTCTAGAACCTGATCCCTAACTTCTTAGACCATTCCCCAACATTTCCTTTGTTCCAGTAGGGTGCAGGCTTCACTTTGGGTCATATGAGAGCATGGTCATCATGCTTTGTGATTTTGCTTAGACTATTCTTCTCACAGAAGTCCTTCCTCCTTTATTATAGTCTATCGGATGGTTAGCTGACCTTCAGAACCAGGTAAGGTATGAAATAGCTAACTGCCATGTTTGACCTCATCTGTCTCAGATCACTTCTTGAAGTCACTCTGAAGCTTATTAACACCAATTAGTACTAAATTATAGATTGTTTCATCTTCCAGTGGCTTCATCTGTGTTAGATAGATAGGCATTTCCCAAGGATGCTCAACATTCCAGGAGAACAGAGGCCACATTTGGAATCTCCTTTGAGTTTCTGAACAGTGTCTGTCTCTGTGCTACATACACAAGTCAAGAAGAACAAGATTCAAAGGATGTATTCAAATTTGTGTGGTTTGTATAAAATATTCACTTCATCTAACTTTAACTATGTGTTTGATTTTAGGAGTTGGGTGATGGAAAGGACAACGATTGGGAAGACTACAGCTCCTGGATTGAAGCTCCATTGTTGTAGTGTTGTTTGTTTGCTTTTTTGAGAAAAAGTCCCATTTTGTATCCCAGACTGTAGTCAAACCTTTCATCTACCTGCTTCAACGCACTGCACACTGGGATTACAGGCTGAAGCTGCACCTTTTGTGGTTCATTTGGGACAGGGCCTCTCACATTCCAGGCAGTCCTTAGATCTGCCATGTAGCTGAAGATGGCTTTGAACTTCCTTTTCCCAAGTTCTGGGATTACAAGCCACGTAACCAGTTTATGTTGTGTTCGGAATTGACTCCAAGGCTGTGTATGGTAGTTAGGTCAGGGTCAGGGTCAGGGTCAGGGTCAGCTGTATCCCACTTGAAGACATAGTTCTAAACATGCCTACTAATAAATGGAGGGCCACAAATTTATTTTTATTTACTTATTTTTAAATAAAGAATTTTAAAAATAATTCCTCCTTCTAGTAGGTAATCTGGCTATTTAAATGGTATGAAATGACTTTGGACCAGTGAACCTCATTGAACCCCATTTCTGTGAGTTAAAGCAGAACCCAGACTGGTTATTCTAATTTCCCCAGGGGACATTTTTGGTAGGGAAACTCACCATTCAGTTCCACCGCAGCATCTATATGGCCACTCACTCCTGAAAATTCTTCCTCAGTGCTTTTTGGGTAGTCCTTTTCCATTTTCTTTTTTCTTTCATCATAGCTAAAAGATATTTCATAAATAAGTTACTGATGATTATAGGTGACATTAAGGTGGTCAGTAATATTTTAGCTAGGTTTGATTTTGAACATATTTGAGATATCTCTGTCTCTGTCTCTCCCTCTTGAATAAATAAATGACTGTGGGAATAATCAGTACATTAGAACCAAGAAAATATGCAGTAACTAGAGCTTTAAAAAATGGCTCTTGCTAAACTCCAAACATTCTGGGTACTGGCACCCTGCATCTTCTCTGGCCTCTTGCCATTCGCCCATGTTAGCCCACCATGCAGAACCACTGGCTCTTGGTGGACCTTGGGGATGTCTTTCATTGTATTCACTGAAGAGCCCACTGGGCTCTAAAGGATAGTTCCTCTTGGGAGCCTCTTATCTTTCAAAGCACATCGCCTAAATTCACTGCTCTTTCCTGGAAAGATGTGACCAAGTAGATAATAGATTAGGATTCTATTTCTGACATCAGTTAAATGTCTTTCTGTGACCTAAGTTACACTTGTAAAAGGCTATGACTGTGAGTCAGCAGTACAGTATGAACTCAGGATAGGTGGCGATGACTTTCACTCTTCAGTGAGATGTCATTTAAAATAAGAGAAAGTCCCTTCTTCATGAGCACATAGCCTCAGGCTTGGGCATTCCCATCTGCACACATCACCAGTAGGTCAGCTATTTTTTCTCCCTGGGTTGCTGGGTAGTTTCCTATGGCAAATTATGCCCTCCATCTCCTGAAATGTGCCTCTGCCTACATGGGTCAGGGGAAAACAACCGCAGAGATCTGAGGGGGAACTAAGCCTCTACAGAGGTGTTCAGGCTGGGTTGCTCTCTAGAGTACTATGGGTGGGAGTGGAGGGTAGGGAACTCTCCTAACATGTCAACAGATGGATTCTGATGTATTAATATTCCATTGAGACCTCTAACATAGATATGGGACCAGGAATCTGTGCCATTGACAAAGGTACCTGCTTTTCGTTTTGTTGAGTAAGGACATCATCATCAAATCACCTGCTTACCTTTCTCTTTCATCAGTTCACAAGGAAAGAGATTACCCCTCATGAAGGCAGGGAGGATATAAGCTGAGAAGAAGACAATTTCTACTGATCCTTCCAAGTGCTGACAAAGGATGCTCCTCCCCTTTCTGGTGTGGTGCTGCCCTTATTTGGCTGTGAAAACATGGTGATGGTCTTGCCCTTTGTGGACAGATATTTGGGATTCCAGTGACAGAGCAAAGAACACCATGCCTATAGATAGATGGCTTCGTGTTTGGCCTTTTGACCCTTGTCTACCCACAGTGTAATTGAGAAAATATGAGAATATTCTCTGAGCTATAAGCTTTCATTTGGAGAAGATCCGTTATGAGGCTAAGGTAATTAATATGCATGTTATATGACACCCTTCCCTGCCATTTGTGGGAGCCAAGACAGGCTCCAACCATAGATATTGTGGGTTATTTCTAGCTCAAGAACTACCAACTCCAGCTTTTTAGTAGGAGGTCTAGCAGATCTGTAACTCGATCTGGGATATTAAGGCATCAACAAATTTAATTCCTAAGTTCTCTCTCTCTTTTCTTTTTTGTTTTTCCTTGTTTTCTTCATGCCAGGTTTAATTTTCAATCTTTAAACCTAGGTCAGTAGATTCTATTTTGCACTAGGCAAGGGTTAAAGCAAGGGCCAGAGAATTGGAAAATGGTGGAGGTGCTCCTGAGAAGCAGGCCAGGTAAGGGTTAAAGGCAGCCACTGTTGTGGTGAGGACTTTGCCAACAGGATTATAGAGGAATTTATGTGTAGTAATAATCATGAACTTTTTGAATCAATAAGTAAATGGTGAAATGAACCAAAGAGTAAGTATATCTGGCAGACAAAATGGACATTCCATTTGGATTCAAGGTGCATGAGATTGAGATCCCAATGGACCACTTTCTAGCTGTGTTTTCTTAACATTCATCTTTGTGTGTGTGTGTCTGTGAGTGTGAATGTGTGTAAGTGTGTGTAAGAATGTGCATGTGCATATCTTTTAAACTGTTAAACAAAGGTAATAGAACATCCTTCCCAAGTGCTGAGAGAACAGATGGGGGTGACAGAGGGAGTGACTAGTAGCTGAACTTGACTCTTGTCACATGATAAGCCACCAAAATGACTATTAGCTAAACATGACAATTACAGAAAATATTTTGATCAATAATCTACTGTGTTCTATGATCTGCTAAAAATGCTGCTGTATTTTCTTATCACTAAAGTCTTGTCTATGAAACCTGAATAATGAATTATAATTCTCTGCAAGTTTGATTATTTCATTCATGAACATTTGCCTCATCATTTAATGTAGACTAGAGGATGTAGCCATGAGTTGTTGCCAGTGACTTAGTGGTATCACAATGCAGAGACACCCGATGTAGGTTTTCAGTTACACCTTTGCTGTAGGGCACTCTTCCATTGTCTGTACTCACTTCATCTTTATGATATCAAATGATTGAATTATCCCATTTTTATCTATCAATTCAACACTTAAAAAGGTAATTTGGATTGTTCCTACCACTTGATTATTATGAATGCCACCACAAATATTTGTGCATAACATTGATTTCTTTTGGGAACAGGCCTGTGATGTAATTCTGTTGAGTTTTCTTGGGTATAGGAGCTGTCCTCCATGTGGCCCTAGTAACTCTCCATCCCATCAGCCGTGGTATGAAGGTTCTGCCTTTCCTGCATTCTCAACAATACTTGCTAGGATTTAGCTTTGGATTAGAGTTTCTAATATGGATGAAGTGACTGTATGATTTGGTTCACCTTCAGCTATTGACACTGATACCAGCCATTTACCCACGTGTTACTTTGACAGCTGCATATATATTTTGAGAAATGTCTACATAGGTCCATCCATCATATTTTAACTGGACTGTGTGCCATTTTTAGTAATTGAGCTGTAACTCACAAGTCACTTGTCAGGTATATTACTTGCCCTTTCATACTCACCATGCTTTTTCATACTTTCTTGCTATTGATCTTTGAAGGAGAAAAATTTTAATTTAATGAAGTCCAGTTTTTCTCATTTCCCATTTTTGTGCGCGAGCACACGCACATGTGAGTGTGTGTGTGTGTGTGTGTGTGTGTGTGTGTGTGTGTGTGCGTGTGCGTGTGTGTGTGTATCTGAGGTTCTGAGGTTTAATTCACTATCATCATGGCAAGAAGCATAGCAACATCCAGGCAGTCATGGTCCTTGAGGAACTGAGAGGTCAACATCTTGTTACAAACAGAGGAAGACTGGCTTCCATGCATCTAGGATGAGGGTCTTAAAGGGTGCTCACAATGACACACCTATTGCAACAAGGCCACACCTCCCAATAGTGTCACTCTCTGGGCCAAGCATATTCAAACCACCACACCACTCCCTGGCCCCCATAGGCTTGTTCAAAGACTCTATGGGGCCATACCTAGCCACAGCATAATGCAAAATACATTTAGGCCAACTTCCAAAGCCCCCTTGGTCTATATCTGTCTCAACAATGTTAAAAGTCCCAAGTTCAAAGTTTCTTCTGAGATTCATCCAGTCTCTTAACTGTAATCCTCGAATCAAGACAGGAAGCCAGCTGAACAAACTCAAAACTGTGCATCTCCATGTCAATTGTCAAAGCACTCTTCAGATCTCTAACTCTCTTCATCCTTGTTGACTGCTGTTGGCAGATCTGGTATTCATCAGCAACAAACTTCATTCTCTTGGGCTGGTTCCACTTCCTGTTAGCAGCTTTCTTCATCAGCTTTTCTCACAGCTCTGACATCTCTAACATCTTGGAGTATTGAAGGCAACTTTATCTTTACAGCTTCTTATTCCAATGTCTGGAATCCACACATGATCTTCTGGGCTCCTCCAAAGGGCTCTGCCCTCTGTAGCACTCTAGGCTCTGGTTGACTCCACTTAACTACTGCTGCTGTTCTTGGTGATCATCCCATGGTACTAGCATCTCTAATTCACTGGGGTCTTCCACTGTAACTAGGCTTCACTATTAGCCTCTCATAAGCTCCCTTCATGGTGCCAAGCCTCAGTTTCTTTGCATGACCCCTTCTATCCTGGGCTATCAACTGCAACTGAGGCTGTACCTTCACCAATGGCCTTCCGAGGCCTCTCACAGTGCCCAGCCTCCAGTTGCTCTCCATGACCCCTTCATACCTTCAAAACCAGTACCACCTGGATGACCCTTATACATTATCAAGTCTAGCTGCTGTACTAGGTACAACCTTGGTTGTCTCTGGAACACAACTTCTTGATGCTCTCAGAAAACACTTCTCAGAAGATTTCACCTCAGTGATTGTGGTCTCTTCTTAATCATTACTAATTTCTTATTTCCAGCTAACCAGCATCAATTGTTCCTGTAGTCCCTTCTATTCTTGACTCTAAAGCCAGAGCCATAAGGCTGAAGCTGTTGAGTTCGGCTGCTTGCTGGAGCTGGAACATGGCCTCCTTGCCACTAGCTTTCTGTTTTCTATCTCCTGCACTGCCTAAGCTTGGCTGTCCTGGAACTTGCTCTTCAGATTGCCCTTGAACTCAGAGATATGGAAGGCTCTGTCTACTGAATGCTGGGAGTAAAGATTTGTATCTCTATGCTTTTCTCTACTTGGAACTTGCTCTGCATCAGGCTGGCCTTGAACTCAGAGATTTGCATGTCTCTGTCCCCTGAGATTAAAGGTGTGTACCACCATGCCTGGGCCTAAGCTTTTCATGGCCACTATGCCTCAAGATCTGGATTAAAGGTCCATGTCTTCCAGCCTCAAAATCTAGATCAAAGGTGTGTCCTCCATTTCTGGATTGTAATTCATTTCCAGATTAAAAGTTGACATGAAAACAATAGCCAGTTAATAATAATGTCTAAATTTACTTATCCCTTGTTCAATTGCAAAAGCATAAACGGTAAGTTTAGCTGGGTGGGATCTTGACCTAGGTCACCACTCCCTTAATTACACTTAAAATCCTCGAACCCAGAATTTAGCTTCATTCCCTTTCCTGGTGCCTCTTCTCTTTGAGCCTTATATTTTTTTCTTTTTAATCTTGCTATACTTAATCAGAATGTTCGCCATGAGAGTAAAGCAGAGAAAGATGCTAGACTTTTCTGGAACATTTTTGTCAATGCAATTAATCTGATTCTTTTCACCTTAGACTTAGCTTCAGGCAGACTCTTCAGACAAAGGCAAAAGGCAGCCACATTCTTCACAAAAATACCACAAAAACAGTCTCCAGGCCATATACTAATGTTCTTCTTCTCTGACACTTGAGCCCCCACAGGCCAATCACCCTCAGCACCAATGTCTCCCACATTCCCACTAGGAAGGCCTACGAAGCCACACGTAAATCATTCCACCACTTCCCAAGTCCAAAGCTCCCAAATCTGCCTTCCTCCAAACAGAAACACCATCAGGTTTTTCACAGCAATACCCTGGTCCCTGGTACCAATTTCTGTCTTAGGGTTTCCATCGTTGTAAAGAGATATCATGAAGGCGACTCTTATAAAGGACAACATTTAATTGGGGCTGGCTTACAGGTTCAGAGGTTCAGTCCATTATCATCATGGCAGGAAGCATGGCAGCATCCAGGCAGTCATGGTGCTAGAAGAGCTGAGAGTTCTACATCTTGCTCCAAAGGCAAACAGGAGAAAACCAGCTTCTAGGCAGCTAGGACAAGGGTCTTAAAGCCCACCTCACAATGACACACTTTCTTTAACAAGGCAACACCTCCTAATAGCCCCTTGACCAAGCATATTCAAACCACCACAGAGTGCATGTGTGCCTGTGGAATTTAGAATATCATGTCAGATCCCCTGAAGCTTAAGTTACAGGAGGTCGTAGTTGCTCAGTGTGAGTTTCAAGTGCTGGGATTATAGGAACCAAGGGACACTATTAAGGAACAGTTGGTCACCACAGAAACTGTCAATTATTTTAATATGACTAAAGGACTTTGCCAATATAAAGGCACAGGCAGGACCTTCAAATGTACACAATATACTCAGATCTCTGTGAGAACAACTGAAAGAGCAGGAGTTGGGGTCCATCTGAGGCCAGCGGGAAAATTCCACTGCAAACCTCCAAGCACAAAGACCCCTCCCTTCCAGGGAGTAGTTAGTTCCCGGAGCAACTGCAAACCAAACTGTCAAACAAAGCTACCTGTGACTCCCAACTGACCTCCCCTTGACTGCCAACAACCCCCCCTGCAAAGTCCAGAACCGTTCACTGACTACGAGTCAGTTTGAAAGTCACCTTGCCCCACCATTAGTACCCTGCCTAACTTCCCTGCCTAGTTACCAGTTGTTACCAATTATTTACATTTTGCCTCAGTTGTTTGAAAGGTATATGATTCCCTGTTAGAGTCTGCTTAGGGTTGCCTCCCCTGAAAACACTGGAATAAAAGTTCCTCTTGGAATTGCATCGATTGCTGCCTCCATGAGTCTCACTCAAGGGGTCCTGGACAGGGGTTGATTCGGACCTCACACAACTGCCAAGCAGGACAGCAGAGATAAAATTATCAACAATTCGGAAAAACACGGACAGATTTTGCTATGGTTGCTTTCAACTAAATGCTTTGTTACTTAGGAACCTGCTTGTAGTCCTAGCCCTCAGGAGGATTGCTGAGTATTTGAGGCTAATGGGACCACATTGAAAGGCATTGTCTAAGAAAGCCCCACTTCCTACAAACAAAACAACAACAACAACAAAGGAAAACATTAAGCAAAAGCTGTGTCCATTAGCTGCTTGTCAGAAAATACAGCAATGAAAAAGTTGAAATTAATGAGTATAAAAAAGGTATGATGTTCACATAAAGGGACCTACCGTGACTGCTCTCCAAAAGACCCAACAAGCTGAAAGAGTCAGATGCAGATATGAGCTCCCAACTAACAAACAGAAGTTGCTGACCCCTGTGGTTGAATTAGGGAAAAGCTGGAGGAAGCTAAGGAGGAGAGCAACCCTGTAGGAGGACCAGAGCTTTCGGTTAACCTGGACCCCTGAGATCTCTCAGACACTGGATCACAACCAGGCAGCACACAGCAGCTGAGATGAGGCCTCAAATACACATACAGCAGAGGGCTCCCTGGTCTCGGTTCAGAGAAGATGCACCCAACCCTCAAGAGATTGAGACCCCAGGAAATTCAGAGGTCTGATGGGCTGGGGACATCCTTGTGGAGATGGGGGAGTATGTGGGGTTGGGGGCTGGGGAGGAGGTATGGGATGTGGAACCATCAGGGGGTGGACTGGGAGGGGAATAAAATCTGGAGTGTAAAAATAAACAAATAATAAAAATAAAAAAAATGTATGCTGAGTGATTACAGAAGAAAATGCCAGAGGATATTTGTAAGGACAGAACAACAAACCATTTACCCCAAAATAGGAACAAATCATGATGTGTTAGGATTCACACCATCAGTTCCTCGTATTTGTATATAATCAGAACGTGGCTTCCATAGTAACGAGCAAAGGCTGACAGAACTACCATGAGGGAAGAGAGCATGGAATTTAACATCTCTATCGAGAAGGGAGGAAGAAAAGCAGAGGACAGAACATCCAAGTGGGGACTGTTTAAATGCCCATCCCCCATTACAAAATGTCCTCTGTGATGTTTCCTTTGAGGTGTTGAGGGTTGAAGCCCAGGCGACACATGCCAGGCAAGTGTTCTCCCACTGAGCTACACCCTAGCTCAAAATGTCTGTCCTTTCTAATGAGGTGTTGTTTGCTCTGCTTGAGCCACCAAGCAAGGCCCAGTGACTGAAATGCCACAAATTCCCTTAGCTAAGACCACACGAGCTTCTATGTTTGGAGATATGCTTGAATAACTTCTGAATAACCATCATAATGAAATTTTCTTAACGAATGAAGTACATATCCCCTTGACAGTCTATGGGGCATGGTAGTGGTTTCTGCGAGGACCTGTTTCCAGCAGATTGAACTCCACAGAAAGCTAGCTGTCCAAAGGTTAAATAATACTTTAGAAGTCAAAATTAAAAATGTAGCAAAATTTATATACGTTCTTAATTAGACCGACAGTTGACAGCGTGGCAATCTTTAGCTATTTCAAAGGAACTATTGGCTGGAGAGAGATAGTTTTTCCCTCAATCCCTCTTTCCCATTTTGTTTACATTAGTGAAAACTGTCTAAACAACATTTTAATTCTAAATATTTTCTTAGGTTGTTTCTTCAGTGGCTATTCATGGGCTTACCATGCATGTTTTTTTGTTGTTGTTGAGTTTTCTTTCTTTCATTCACTATGCAGCTGTGGGTGGCCTTAAACTCTGGCCCCATTGCCTCCACATCTCAAGTGCTAGGACCACAGGCAGGCTGTGTACTGTGTCTCATTCCATGATGTCTTCACTTCAGAAACTCAGCTTCCAGGCTGAGGAATTGGCTCACTTGGTAAAATGCTTGCCTTGCACTCCTGGGCAACTAAGTTCACTCCACAGCACCCATACAAAAAGCTGGGCATGGTGGTACATGCTTATCCCAGTGTTAGGAAGGCAGAGACAGACAGGTTCCTGGGCTCACTGGCTTGCAAACCTGGCCTACTTAGCAAGTCCCAGGCCAGCAAGACGTAAAAAAAGAAGGTAGGCAGCATGGAAACAACAATACCTAAGGCGCACGTGTGTGTGTGTGTGTGTGTGTGTGTGTGTGTGTGTGTGTGTGTGTGTTAAATTTATTCTCAAATCAGTTAAGACAGAAGAAACACATTTATATTATTCTGCTACTATATAATTACATCTTCTGGTGCCATGTGAATTTGTGTATGTGTGAGTGTGCATGTGTGTGTTATACAGGATCATTTGCCTTCAGCATAAATAACTTCACTGTTTCTTGTAAGGTAGTCAGTGAGCCAAAAACAGATTCTGTTTCTGTGTATTCCCCGTCCCATGCCTCTTTTAAACAGTAGATCACTATGTATAATTTTGGCTGGCCTGGCACCTACTATGAAAATCAGGCTGACCTCAAACTCACAACATTCTTCGGCCTATTCTTCTGAAAGCAGGGACTAAAGGCATGCACCACCATGGCTCAGTCTCTCTTTCGGATTAAACAATAGCTTTGCTACATGTAGCATTTTGGTGGGAATTATTTTTTCCGAACACACTGAATAGACTCTCTGTGACTTTGTGGCCTCTCTCCTCTGATTTCTAGTCATGTCACATAACATACTGAGTTCATCTTTTATTTAAGATATCTAGTAATTCCCCCTTTCCTACAGAGTTGGCATGTATCTCTATAGAAATCACAGGTCCTCTGGGTCTGTCTGTTCTACTCAGCTTGTCTTGGCTTAGTTTCCCTCCTGGGGCCTGGGGCGGGTGAGAACACTTGAGTTGAATGAATCACCTGCATCTTCCCCCAGCTCCCTGCCCATTCTTGCCCTGGTGCTTTTTCATCAATTGCTCTGTCTGCCTGGAAGCCACCTGCCCCCACCCACTCCTTCTGCCCTGACCCACTCCTGACCCCATTCAAACCTGCCCCCCCACTCCTGCCTGGGAAACTCCCACACAGCTCTGGAGGGGGTGCAGTCCTCACTTCCCCTGGGTACTTTTTTTTTTTTTTGCTAGACTGCCTGTTTCCTCTTTGATCTGGCTCCCTGAAAGCCATGCCTCCTCGGACAGCTACAGCGGTGTACTTGCATTTGAACTTCTATTAATCATTGATCTGTAGATCGACTAAGGCTATAGGATGATTTCTGAGTACATATCAGGTAACAGGCATCACATAGTCCTTTTTTTTTCTTTCTTTCTTTTTCAATTCCGTCACTCTGAACTTAAGTACAGTTTCTGCCTCTATTTTGTAAATAAAGAAATGGAGGGCTAGCCTGCTCATTGCTGGTCATCCTGCTGTAAACTCTATGGCTCCCTTGCTCCTGCTTGAATCTCTCATTTGTTTTGTGCTTGCTGCACTGGGGATTGAATTCAGACCTCATCCTTGCTGTAAGAACACTGGGGGTTGAACTCAAGGGTTCAGACTTGAAAGGAGAGCGCACTACTTCTGAGCTATGTCCTCAGTCCTGCTGCGCACACTTCCCTGGAAACAGGCAGAGAGCCTGGGATATACTCATACCCAATAGCTAGGTTTAATGAAGTGATTTGACAGTAAGTTTTGTTTTATTTTAAGATATTCACAAGTAACATTAATTTCACTTTACTATTCTTATTTTTGATACTTACTATTTTTATCTACCATAACTAACCATAAAAATCTTTAAATGAAAATATCTTCCAGTAGTGCAGGCATCCAGAAAGGAGAATATGGAAGATATGTCCTTTCTAGCAGTGATGCTTCAGCCTACTATAGCTGTGTTCTCATTGCCAGTGTGAAGGCAAAGGCGGAGAGACCTGTGGATATGCAAATAGCTCCACATACATTTAGAAACCATCAATCATAACGGGATGATGGGGACCACGGCACTCCCACCACATGAAAACCCCTTGTACAATTATTCCTTTTGCCATTGGTAGATGAACAAGAGCACTCAATGGAAGAAATTAGCCACTGATAAAAGAAATGAAAGAACAAAAAAGAACTCTCTGCATCTAGATCACTGAAGGCATGGGATGGCTCAGCAGATAGAAGAATCTTCAGTCAACCCTGGCAACTAGAGTTAAATCCCAAGATTTCCATGGTGGAAGGAGAGAAACAAGTTTGACAAGTGTCCTTTGACCTCCCCACGGAGCCATGGCATGTGTGCTCTCCCAATAATAAAAATTAAAAAGTCAATAAACAAAAAAATCAATAAAGAAACAACATATAAAGAAAGAGTTTTCGTTAATAGACAGTCACAGATTCAGCTCGAAAGACTCAATGCTGTATCCGTTGAGGACAATAGAGATTATTACATCAGAGAAGCTCTCCTTCCCTAACCTCCAGTTCAGAGAGAATTTGGGGCCTCTGCTGTCACCAGACTTCCACTCAGTCATATATTCCCCACCACTGTGGCGGGTGATAGACAGTAGGGAAGAGAGACTGTGGGACTGCAGGCAAGTCCTCTGAAGAGATCACTGGAACACTGGGAAACCTGAACGATCCTCAGGTATACTTTCTTACCCCAGCCCCAGATCATACAGGTGTCTGTCCATCTGAGTCACTGAATCTACTATGGAGGTCAGGCTACTCACCCATCAAGGCTCTCCAAGGCTGAGAAGAGTCAGAAGGGCCAACATTCATTTGGATTTCATATAATAATAATAATAATAATAATAATAATAATAATAAATATTATATATTCATGAAATATATATGTTTAAATGAGTTACTTTCTTTTGTCCAGACTGAGAGTGAAAATATCAGTCAGGTGGGAGAAGATATGAAAGATTTTTTATGTCAAATTTCTTTTGCAAATGGTTATTTAAGAGAGATAACATAAAATGATGCCAGGTATAGAGGTACAGAACTTTAATCTGAGCACTTGGGAGGCAGAGGCAGATGGATCTCTGAGTTGGAGGTCAGTTTGCTCTTCAAAGCCTGTTCTAGGACAGCCAGGGTTATGTAGAGTAAGTCTGTCTTGAAAAGCCAAAATGTGGGGAGGGTGCAGGGGGAGAGGCAGGGTGGAGAAGGGGGAAGAGGGTGAGTGGGGACATAAACTGAAGTCAAAGCTCTCTCAGCAGAGCTCTGGATCCTGTGACTTCCAGGGACCCACCATGAACTCAAGGTATTTGTCACAGCCACTGGCATAGAGCCTGTTTTACCTCTTGCTTGGCATTTGTGAAAGTGAGCTACAGCGAGGAGAGAATGCATAGACTGAAGTGATCTTTAAGGGTACTTAGCAGAGAGCCCCGATCAGTTCTCAGTACCAGTCAACAGACAGAACCTTAGCTGATAGCCATGGTGTGACCCTGTGTGCAGTGACTGGATGCTAAGTCAGACCTGCTGATCTGCTCATTATGGACTCCTGAAGGACAGTCGTGGGGTTTGTCTAACTTAGGTAGAATGACTTCTCTGTAAGGCTTTTCCTTTCAGCAGAACTCTCCTCCAAAGAGGGTCACATTTGTGACCACCTTTATATTTACTCCAAATCACAGATTTCTAAGGTGTATTTTATGTAATGGTGTAGTCTGTTCCCACTCAGGTATTTCTATAAGGTAGCGATGAACCCCAAGACACCATCTCCACTCTTTCAGGCCACTGGGGTCAGGTCAATGAGTTAACTGAAACCTTAGGGGGTTGGTCTCAAAGACAATCAGCTGATTGTGCAGTTCTGTATCTTAAAGTCTGCCCTGTGGTCAAGAAGCCAGCAGGCTTATTGTCAGGTTGCTGGTCTTTGTTCTCGCAAAAGATTTGTTTCCTTCCCATCAAATACATGCAAAGAATAAAAGGGGTGAAGCCTGCACCTGTAGTATTCCTCTCCCACAAAGAAAAGGGTCTTCTGAGGCTCCTTGAGGTAGACGGCGGCATCTATTCGCTGCACATGCCTTGGGAACCCGAAGTCATAAATTGTGCGAGGAGGACCTTGCATCTGGAATCCTCGAGTGACCCAGTAGTGAGGACCTGGAAACAAAGGCTAGAGTCTACAGTGGTTCTGTGATGCTGTAATACATTCCACTCATGAAGAGCTCTATTCTGGATAGTAAATGGGGCTGGTTCCTGTGAATTTAAGTATCTACTTACTCAATTCGAATCTTAATAGACTTCAAACTTCCCTGAGGCAAGTCTATGTTCATACCTTGGGGAAATGGTAATATTGATACGATTGTGTCTTCTTACTCTTAACGTCTTTATTTTTTCAATTCATCTCTTGTTTATCACCTCCTCTCACTTCATATATGCATGAGGAAATGGGGACAAGTGACAGGTCATGATGATGCTTTTCCCTTAACTTGATAGCAGTCTACCCTTTTTACCCAGGAAGATGTGTTAGCAAAACCTAAGGCTGTGCTTTCTGGGAAACTTTTGTGGCTCTCTATTGTCGAGATGTATGTTCAAGAATCGTGCCATTCCAATCACTTCACAGATGAGAAATGGAGTCATGGCTGTTGGGTAATGTCTCATATTCAGTCATAGTGAAGGACTGAAGCCAGACACTGTATCCCTGAGGGGCTGACCAGAAATGAAGGAGATTGTACCCTGCCAGCTGCTCTAAGCATGACTCTGTACAGGATATCAGTTAACACTAAAGGATCTCACTGGAGTGTGCCATGCTGTTCTGCAGGAGAGGCCAGGGACTGGTTTAAACTCCCTAGCCCTGGCCATATAGCATGGTGCCCACTAAACTCAAAGGGTGGCCCTGGGGACAGTTGATACAAACTGCCATTTCTTCCATGGCTCCACAGTGCTGAGTGACACTTACCGTCCACCCGAACCCTGCCCCAAGATCATCGGAGTAACACAAGTAGGGCACTGAGGCCCTGACATTTCTTTCCTTGAGGGATCGGCGGGTACCTTTGAAGAAGAAGGCAATGCCTCGTTCAGCCACTTCATAAGCTGCGTCCACATTGGACATGAGCTGGGGGAAGGAGCTGGTGATGGTGCTGGGCCGAATCCCTGCTGGCAAGTGCACCCGCCTTCTCCAGAAAATCCTGTTGGGTGGGCCAAAAGAAGCCAAGAGCAAGGGTTGGTTGAGATCTTAGATTGCAGAGATTAAAATGACACTGTAAGCCACATGGCAGAAAATATCATGAAATTCTCAATGCAGTTTGCTGTTTTAAAGAGTAACACATTATATTATTGATGTTGTTGTTATTAAGACAGGGTCTCAGCAGATGCTGGCGAGGATGCGGAGAAAGAGGAACACTCCTCCATTGTTGGTGGGATTGCAAACTGGTACAACCATTCTGGAAATCAGTCTGGAGGTTCCTCAGAAAATTGGACATTGAACTGCCTGAGGATCCAGCTATACCTCTCTTGGGCATATACCCAAAAGATGCCCCAACATATAAAAAAGACACGTGCTCCACTATGTTCATCGCAGCCTTATTTATAATAGCCAGAAGCTGGAAAGACCCAGATGCCCTTCAACAGAGGAATGGATACAGAAAATGTGGTACATCTACACAATGGAATATTACTCAGCTATCAAAAACAACGGCTTTGTGAAATTCGTAGGCAAATGGTTGGAACTGGAAAATATCATCCTGAGTGAGCTAACCCAATCACAGAAAGACATACATGGTATGCACTCACTGATAAGTGGCTATTAGCCCAAATGCTTGAATTACCCTAGATGCCTAGAACAAATGAAACTCAAGACGGATGATCAAAATGTGAATACTTCACTCCTTCTTTAAAAGGGGAACAAGAATACCCTTGGCAGGGAAGAGAGAGGCAAAGATTAAAACAGAGACTGAAGGAACACCCATTCAGAGCCTGCCCCACATGTGGCCCATACATATACAGCCACCCAATTAGACAAGATGGATGAAGCAAAGAAGTGCAGGCCGACAGGAGCCCGATGTAGATCGCTCCTGAGAGACACAGCCAGAATACAGCAAATACAGAAGCGAATGCCAGCAGCAAACCACTGAACTGAGAATAGGACCCCCGTTGAAGGAATCAGAGAAAGAACTGGAAGAGCTTGAAGGGGCTTGAGACCCCATATGTACAACAATGCCAAGCAACCAGAGCTTCCAGGGACTAAGCCGCTACCTAAAGACTATACATGGACTGACCCTGGACTCTGACCTCATAGGTAGCAATGAATATCCTAGTAAGAGCACCAGTGGAAGGGGAAGCCCTGGGTCCTGCTAAGACTGAACCCCCAGTGAACTAGACTGTTGGGAGGGGGTGGCAATGGGGAGAGGGTTAGGAGGGGAACACCCATAAGGAAGGGGAGGGGGGAGGGGGATGTTTGCCCAGAAACCAAAGAATTATTATTAAGTATTAAATAAATTTAAAAAAAATAAAAATGTAAAATACAAAAAAAAAAAAAAAAAAAGACAGGGTCTCATCAATCTCAGGTTGTCTGGTGCTCAGCTCTCCACCTCCTGTGTGCTGGATTTCAGGGACGAGCTGTTGTGATTTTTAGATTTTAACCTTATAAACAGTTTCTTCTTGTTTTTCATTGTATTGCACCTCTGAGACTTCACTCTATTTATTTATTATTCAGTCCAATATTCAGAACATATTTGGTGGAGTAGTGGGATATCCATTAAACACACATGCTCTGGTCACAGTGGCATATAAATTTCTCTTTGTTTCTTTTGGAAACGACTCTGGTTGTTTCCAAAATTAGAATAACAAAAAGAAATTTAAAAATGACCAAATTTCTAGGTAAAAATTTAACTCAACTTGTCATCGGAAATCAAAGATTACTGGAGATTCTCACAGTTATTAGAATCTTTTTTTTTTCTTTTCTTCTTTTTATTTTTTTTTTTCGGAGCTGGGGATCAAACCCAGGGCCTTACGCTTGCTAGGCAAGCGCTCTACCACTAAGCTAAATCCCCAACCCCCGGGTATTAGAATCTTTTTTTTTTCTTTGTTTTCTTTCTTTCTTTTTTTTTTTCTTTTTTCGGAGCTGGGGACCCAGGGCCTTGCGCTTGCTAGGCAAGTGCTCTACCGCTGAGCTAAATCCCCAACCCCCGGGTATTAGAATCTTAATTTTCACATAGGACCAGTCTTGATTTAAATTATTGCAGATACTGTGAGGACTAAATTCAAGCACAGTACTTGTTCTAATTCAAAATTTGTGCCACCTCGGGACACAGAATTTGATGCAGCCTGGTGACAGTGTTGATCGTCATAGCTAAGGTTGGGAAGTGCTCTCGGAATTAGGAGTAGCCACATAGCAGACTTAGTGTGGTTTACAAGATTATTTAGGCTGAGGTAGGAAACATGGCTTTAAACAGCCCATTACAGTGTCCACATCCACGCACTGCTGTGTTCTGTATAGCACTCCCTATTCTTTTCACAAACTAGTGGGTGAAGAAAACTTATGTTTGATAAACAGCAAAGCAATAGAACATAAATTCAGCAGATTAAAGCAAAGATGAATTAGAATTGTGCAAAGAACTCAAAATGCAACCTCTCTGAATTGAGCCTTCTTGGCAAAGGACAGGCCAGGACATACAGGAACTGTGTAAGGAAGCAGATGGACACCAGCAGTCCATAATCTAATCTCTGATAAGGAAGGAAAACAGCAGAACTTGATAGGACCGACTAGTTGATAAGATAGTTACTGCTGCTGTCTGTCTTTGTGTGCCGGGTAGCTAACTCTGTGAAGTTTATAATCAGTTGTTGGCTAATGCTGGGGGCTTGAACAATTTATTTGATCAATAATTACATAGTTTATGAGATTTCCATTTCCTATTACTAGAACTCTAGTTCTAATTCATTCAAATTGAGATTAATTACTGATGGTTTTCTCCTTGGTCTTTGCTCTGTGCTTGTTCTGGGATTCTGGGAGCAGGCAGGACCATGCCTTACCCATCTTTCTATCTTGGGGCTTGGCATGGTGCCTGCTACCTCTGATCCATGTTGTACAATTGTTCTTCTATTTCTTCTTCCTCCTCCTTCTTATATTTCTTCTTCTTCTCCTTCTCTTTTGGCTGGGAACTGAATTCTGGATCGTGCTAAGTGATAGAACTACCTCCGGCCTGGATGGATTTTCCTAAAAATCCCCCCATGTATGACCCTTTTAGTTCTGAGAAAAATTTAAGCAACCCCGTATATAGGCCTATAAACTAACAAATTAAACATTTACTGGTGAGAAATTACAAAGAAATTTGTCTTAATTTTAAATTTCTTTGGCATAGATATAATTTTTGATCATTTATTAAAAACAAATTTGCCCTCTAATGAGCTCCTTGTTTGTCTAACATAGACCAGATCAAAGATATATTAATTTGATGCTTCCATAGAAGGAACATATTAATAATCTTTGTTTCCGTAAACTATTATAAAAGCAGAAAGCTTTGCACATACAGTAACAACACAGAAATTCATAACATACAATAGTCTCAAATCTGTATGGAGGTATGAGTCAGTGTCCATGGGCATTGCATGCTGTGACAGCATACTCAGAAGAAGCTGTGCATGCTGTGTGTTCAGAAGCAAGGCTGTGGTGAAATTACACAACACAACCTGGGTGAATGATGCTAGATACTCCTGGGGTTCGTTACACATTTGATTTTTAACTAAATTTTTGGCCTCTGCCTGTTCAGAAACTTTTTACTGTTGACAAGCTTTAGCTTCCTGTTGTGCCTTGAGGTGTCCACCATATGTAGTATTGTGACCATCTTCATTCCACACCTGCCTAAGCAGATCTGAGTGTTTGTCTTTCACGAGACGCCGTCATCCCGTTTCACAGATAGTCAGGGCAACCCAGCTCAAGCTTCTGTCCACATTACCCCACACCCTTCTTGACTCTGCTTTTCTGGTCCTTTCCCTATTTTCAGGGAGGAGAGGTGCGTTTCTTCTGTTTTGGATGCTCCTAGTTGCAAAAAGGAGAAGGTATGTGTATACTAAGAGGTCAGCGTGCACCCAGTGCAAGGACAGCTGCATATACAAACCAAGAAAGGAGACCCCAGAATGAAAGCATCTTGGGGTTCTCCCTCAGCTTCTGGAACTGTGAGATGGCTATGTATTGTAATGCTAAATACTGGCCCCAAGACTTGGTTGTCCCCAAGGATGAGAGAATGTGCATACAGACCCAAGTGGTGCTATGTGACCCTCCCCCACCCCAGTTATTCAGAATAAAGATGTCTACAGCCTATTGTTGGGGAGAATCAACATAGGCAGGGGCTGGAGTTCCTAGGTTTGGCTTCTGAGGAGACCCACAAGGGGAAGAGAGGGGGGGCGGGAGAGAGAAAAGGGGGAGAAGGAAGATGCCATGGGTTAGGTGAGTCATAAAAGGACAGCCAGGAGGGCTAGCCAACTGGAGTTAACTCTTAAGAGAACATAGTACATTATAGTTAGGGATTATTAATGAGGAAATAAATTCTAAGAGCTTAGATTGTAGATATCTGCTCTAGTGCTCATTAAGGCTTATTATAATGATAAAAGTTATTTGTCTTTTGTCTGGGAACTGAATGATCAAAGGTGGGGTAGAAACCCTGGATTGAGATTAAATATTTCTATAACAAAAATGGATTCTGCTGTAAGTCACCTGGTCCTTACTGTGTTCTTATGGCAGAGAGTCAGAACACAGTGATATCTTCTGGGCAGAGGGATTCTAGGTAAATTTTATGGTTCCCCCTCCCCTCCTCACCAGGCTGACCTTGAACTCAGGATCCTTCTGCCTAACTCCTAAGTGGTGAGATTATAGACACATGCCCCCACATCCCAGCCTCTCTCTTTTCTGAATGAACAGAAACTATTCTTACAGCAATAGCTTTAAGATCTCGTCCCAGGATAAAGAACATATTTCTCAGACCTCATCTCTTTGGGAGCCATCTGAGGACATCAGAGTTCATCCCCATTTCCTACCACAGCTCTGTCTCTTGCCAGGACTCTTGCCCCGTCACGGAGTTCTGGCTCCTGCACATGTTCTTTCTCCTGAGCACAGCCCTTCCCTTTGAATTTCTGTCTTCCAGTGATGAAAAAAAAGAAGTTTGACAGTTTCCTGTAGCCCAGCCTGGCCTCAAACTCACTGTATAGACAATAACGACCTTGAATTTCTAATCCTCCTGACTCTACCTCCCCAGGACTGAGGTTACAAGTTCCCAGTTTAGGAGATACTAGGAATTTAACCCTGGGTCTTGGGTATGTTGGGCAAACACTCTACAGACTGAGCTACGTCTCTGCCATTTTGAATGGTTTCTTTCATGAGGAGTGCCAAGGCCGAGCTGCTTCTATAATTTTTGCCATATGGCAGTTCTCGGTACCCAATGGACACTTTCTAATGAAGCAAAACGTTACACACATAATCCTGAGATCCTCTGTCTATTCTGGTACCATTAAATTTCCTCCAGTAAAGGAAAGAATATGGGTGAATGTTGCTGTGTTTCTATTTTCTATTATGGAGTTATGGAGGAATCACTGTCAGACTCTCTCAGAAATCAGAATATGGGGCCAGATGATATTTATGATGACAGCTGATGAACACTGAAAAACATGGAGGCCTCCTGAAAAATGAGAATCTATTTGATCACCCATCCATCCATCCATCCATCCATCCATCCATCCATCCATCCATCCTCCCACCTACCCATCTACCCACCCACTCTTCTACCCATCTATCCATCTACCCACCCACTCTTCTACCCATCTATCCATCTACCCACCCACTCATCTATTCACCTACCCACCCACCCACTCATCCATCCACCCAACCATCTACCCACCTACTCATCCATCCACCCATCTATCCACCTACCCACCCACCCATCTACCCACCCACTCATCTACCCATCTATCTACCCACCCACCCATCTACCCACCTACTCATCCATCCACCCATCTATCCACCTACCTACCCACCCACCTACCCATCCATCCACCCATCTATCCACCTACCTACCCACCCACCTACCCATCCATCCACCCATTTATCCACCTATCCCCTCACCCCCACCCACCCAACCTATTCACCTGTCCATCTACTCACTACATCATCTTTCCACTCATGTAAGAATGCAATCACTTATCCACTCATCTGTCTAACTAGCTAATTGTCATTTGCCAACTACTGAATGAGCCCTTACAGCACTTCTCACTAGACATATAATAACGAACAGTTGCCTGTTATACTTGGGCTGATGACCTAAGAAAACCAACTTGCTATTCTTCAACAATATTCTTCATTTTTTTCTACATGGGGGATTCTAGTCTTTATGATCAAAGCGGTTAAAATAAATACTGCAGCTGTTTGGAAAGCACTCAGCAAAGTGCCCAGACCAAACCAGTCCTCCATCCATAGCTACTTGTGCAGTTGTATATCTAAGACCCTACTGCCAACCCTACTCCATGATCTTCAGCCACTGAGGCAATGGTGTTGCTTGGCAATGGGCCGAGGCCTGAGGGCATCTTGGACTTACCTATCCTTGAAGAACAGAAGCTCCTTTCCCAGCATTGTCACCGCATCAAAGGATGAGCTGGAGTCACAGAGGTCGGGGATGGATGGCTTGTGAGGTGGGATATGGGGCATGGTGGGCTTTCCAGGGAATGTTTTCCGGGGTCCTAGGGTTCAAAGTGCAAGATGATACCAGCAAATCAGAGCATGTACACATCTTGTGAGAACTCTAGAAAACCTGCACACATTCCCACTGCAGATGGCAATGCCTTAAGGAGATGGCTAACCATGGCACGTAGACCTAGGGGTACCAGGATCTACTTGTGAATACTGTGTGAGACTTAAGAAATACCTGAAAACACCATTAAAAATTGATGACTACCAGAAAGTCAGTTTTGTCTGTGGGTGTGGACTAGGTCAAATATACTCCAGTATGCAGGCAATAAAAATGGACTTAGTGGGTTGTAAAAAAAAAAAAGGCATGGGAACCCATGTGAATCTGAGAGAAGACAGGGCAAGGAGTGGGAAGTGAATATGATCAAAAGTCATTGTAAACGTATGTGAAATGCTCAAAGAATTAATGGAAACATTGTAGAAGAGGTGGTTGCTATTTTTCTCATCCTACATAATTAATTTGATACTTAAAAATATACTAAGATTCCCTACTGCCTTTAACCTTAAAAGCTTGCAGTGATGAAATGAAAGCTCACACAACCTTGCTGTGCGTGGACAAGTCTGAGTGTGTGTCAGTCATGAGTAGCAGATTGTCTGTATGGTCTAGTGGTAGGGTTGTTAGTATCATGATTGACATTGCTAGGGAGCTCACTTATCCATAAATGGGTAAACACATGCACATACACATGTGCATGTGTATGTGTGCATGTGAGCGTGTGTGTGCCTGTGCCTGTGTGTGTGTGTGTGTGTGTGTGTGTGTGTGTAAATAGAATCACTGCCTTCTACCTTCAAATGCATGCATTTTTATTTGCTTTGGAAAGTTAGGCAAATGGACCATTTTCTTAGGTTTTTCATGGCCAGAATGCTCTGGAAGGAAGATATAGCAGCACCTTAGGAAAGATGTAACACTTTTAACTGGTAGGTAAGCTCTTTACAGGATGACGAAGCTGTGGTGGTAACTCTAGTCATCTTTATCTAAGCAAGAAACTCCTGTAAAAGTGCACTTTCTCTACCTTGGAGACTGAATGCCTGCCACTTTCAGGGTTAGAGATGGCGAGAAGCTCATACCATATAACGCTTGGATCCCTTTCACATCATCCTTGGGGAGATGGAACCTATAGGGGTTCTGGTACTTATAAGTTGGGTACATCAGCGCTGATGGGTCTGTGGAATGGCCCAGGCCCAGAGCATGGCCAAATTCGTGAGCAGCAACGGTGAATAAGTTGAACCCTAAACAACACGAGAGAGAAAGCATCAAGACAGATTTCTGTTTTCGTTCTCTTGCCTTCCAGGACACTTTCTGCACCATCACAGTTAACTGTGCTTTTCTACAACAGGCTTCAGAGGCTGGTAGGTTGTTTTAACACCTGACTCTCCTGACTTCAGTCTATTTTTGTGTCTTCACCCTTTTGGGGCATGGGGGTGGGGGAGAGAAATGTAAGACAAGTCACTTCCTTGTCAGTTAAGCTCAACAGAGGGATAACAAAGGGCTGTGTAGCTAGTAGTGGTAATACAATTTATAGTAGTGCATTGATTTGGATCCTAAATGCTCCAACTATTTTCTGCTCCTACAGTCTAATCCCTTTTTATATTATAAGTTGCCTTTATCAAAAAAATCTGAGTAGACATTGAATGTAGTACAATGAGATCAAATTACCTTCAGCTGTATTCAGATTATAGGCTTACATACAAAGTGAATTCAGTTATAAAAAGGTTAACTTACTTTTTAAAAACAAATCTGTTTTCATACAACTCACTATTATACACATTTTACATTTTAATCAGTGCTATGAGGAAACTAGGCTCATAGAGTTGAAATAATTTACCCATGGTTACAGTTAGCAATTGGTGGAACCAGGAATTGAGACTTTAATTTGATTGACATCAAAGTTGGAATTCTAATGATTCTGAGTGTGTGTGGTTGTACCAGTCTCCTTCATTTGCATGTCTCCTAGGGAAGGTTTCTAGATGATCTGCATGACATTCTAGAAACTTTACACCCTCTCCAATTATACTCCTTAAGAGACTACCAATTCATTTCCTGGGCTTATTCCAGATAAAGTCCATTCTACATACACGTAAGGAGCCATAAATATTGTACACCCAAATAAAAAGTAAGCTGTGCATTGGGAGGGGACTTGTTCTGTAGTTTAAATGTGAAGAAGCAGAGAACAGGCTAGCATATAGCATCAGCTTGGGAGGGTCTTTCCCCCATGGTGTTTGTTCCCTTCTGGATTTTTGGCTTACTTGTTTTTCCTACCCAGCCTCCCTAGTTAAAGGGTGGCTTGGGACGTTGAACCTCAAGGTTTCATGATGGAGGCCCAGAAGAAGATACAATGTTTTCCAGGTTATGGTGAATTGTGCATATGTACCATTCGTTCCCATAGTCCACTTCTCAGCATTGTCGAAATGTGTGTCTCCTCCCAGGCCTTCTCCAGGTGCGAACGCATGGGCCAGCGTCCCCCGAGGCCCATCAAATGGGTAGGAATCCCCATGATCTAAGCAGGAAATAGTGATTGGATTAAGGCCTCGTAATTCTGGGGGGTTGGCGTCACAAAAGGTGGGTAACATTCTCAACAGCACTGACCCTTAAATGCATTTTTCAATATTGACCTCTTAAAGAACTATTTTTAATTATGCGTGTGGGAGTATTGCACATGAGTGCAGTGGCCAGCAGAGGGCAACAGATGTCCCTGGAGCTGCAGTTTCAGAACAGCAGGGGCTCTTAACTGCCAAGCCATCCCTCCAGCCCTAATATTCATTTTCAAATATATATTTTAAAATATGATTATAATGTATTACATATACATTTCATATATGTTAATAAATTGAAAAATAAAAAAGATTATCTTGTATTTCAAAGGAGGCATGGTAAACTTTGTTGTAATGGTTTTTATTGTAACACACAGTGCCTGGTAGACTATCACACACAGACTACAGAAGGAGGAAGGGTGGAGGGACATTTGATAGCGACCCAGTCTACCGAATAAAAAAAAGGTCTTGTTGGCAGAAAGAGCTTTCAACATTGATTCCTCTGAGAGGGGTCTTGTAAACTAAGCCTATGCTTTCTGTTTTGCACAATGTAATTTATGTGTCAAAATAGCCTCGTAACTTTAATAAACCTGCATGTGTAAAGCCTATGAAAATAAAGTCAGTCAGGGTAATCTTGCCACCTAGAGACTTCAGTGTTTTGTTCTACGACATATAGTTAACAGCATTATGAATTCAGCAGGAAAGAAAAACATTTGGAGAATATGACAGAAGCTACTGTTCACAGTTTCTAAGATTTTGGTGACAATGCCCAATTTTTTGTTACTTAAAAATTGGTATTTGTATTTCATGTGTTAATTAATTTTAAAAATTATTTACTTTGTATTTACTGGGTGCACACAGTGTTGTGTGGAGATCAAAGGACAACTTATGGGAGCTGGTCCTCTCCTTCTACCAAGCAGGTCCCTGGCATTAAACCGGGGTAATTAGGCTTGGCAGCACGTGCTCTGCCCAAGCCAGCCCTCTAACCCTGCTTATTGTTTTTGAAGCCAACACCACAAATTCAATATGCTACTTCTCAGGCCAAGATCAATGTGATATAGTTCAATCAGGTGTATGTGTTCTGAGGACTTATGATGCCTGCCGGGTCTCCAGTCAGCCTTTATGCTAGGGGATGGAATACCAGCTTGAAGGATGAAGAAAGTCAATGCTATATTCCCTATGTCTACCTTGACTTACAATGTCCTTCCATTTCAACAAGTGCCCTTGGATGTCTGGCAGGAACAGGACCACTCAAGGCCATTTTTGAAGGCCATATTCACGACTCTCCCGATCTCTTCTCCCTAACTCCCAAACACCCCTCCTCCCCCAATTCTGCCCCAGCAAAATCATATAGGAATCAGCTCAGGCTCAGAATGTCTTTGGGACTCAGCAACAGGATCCAGAGAGGGAGAAGCAGTGACAGTCAATTTCACTGTTGGAGAGAACCTCAGTGGTCTCTGGTTTCATCTACTTCCTGCATATTTTTCTGCAAAGACTCAGAGCTTTACCAGTCGCATTCGAAGCCAGGCTTCTCTGTAGCAGGGTGTGTGGGGGGGATGTAGAAGCAGGCAGGTAGAGACAAGCATACTATGTACTTCTCAAAGGCAGTGTTCAAGCATGGGTGAGACACAAATGCCATCTCTGTAGCTATTTTGTGTGTGTAGGGTTTCAGGTGGGGTGGCATACAGGGGCTGTCTCAGGGTTCCCCGGGGGAAGTGATTTCCTCAGTGGGGACTCCAGGTAGGAGAATCTTGGGAACCAGATGATATTGATCAAAGTCATTATGGGAAATACTGGAGTCAGGTGGCCCCTAGCCAGTGGGAAAACTAAAGTGCATAGGACTTGTCCTATCATGGGGCAGAACCACAGTGAAAGTGCACTTCCGTGAGTCTGTCCCACAGTGGCGGCCAAAGTGGCAAGCGGTGCTAAGTTTGCTGAGTCCTACCTTCTGTCATGATGCTGTTTTTGCTATGGTCTTGGCCTCTGCCCATCCTAACACTGTGCGATGGAGTCCTGTGCTGATCATTCCATAAATATATGCAAGGAGCAAGTTTGGGGCAGTTCTCCTTGGCATTACAGATAGAACCCAAGAAATAGTACAATACCTCCTGTTTCAAAAGATATCATGATATCTGCTTCCCCAGAGTTTATTCTCACGAAGGTCAGAGGGACAGCCGTACTCCATGCGTGCAGGGCCATATGTACAGCCTTGTCTACCTCGGTAGGACTCATGGAAGGTGTATACTTAGAGACTCTAGACAAAGAAGAAACAGATGTTTATGTTTTAGTGACTGTTCTCAAATGGAGAAGGGGAGGGCACTGCCCAGACTGCTCACAGACCACAGCCCCCCTGTCTCCATGTTGCACTATGGCTCTTGTTCTGCATCCGCAGTTCTTACCGTGCTTTGGAGCAGCTGGAATTGTTTCATGTCACACAGGACATTAGGGCAGACCCAGAAGGCAGAGACAGGTCAGACTTCTGAAAGCAGTTTTTGTTGCTATTTGAGGTTTTGCTATAAATTCTTTATCAAAGACCAATGGGAATTCCCCAGGGGTAGGTAGTAGAGTGTGTGTGTGTGAGTGCATGAGTGCGTGTGTGCGTGTGTGTGTGTGTAGGTGTGTGTGAGTGTGTGTGTGAGTGTGTGAGTGTGCATGTGTGAGTGCATGAGTGTGTGTGTGAGTGTGTGTGAGTGTGTGCATGTGTGAGTGTGTGTGTGCATGTGTGAGTGTGTGTGTGAGTGTGTGAGTGTGCATGTGTGAGTGCATGAGTGTGTGTGTGAGTGTGTGCATGTGTGAGTGTGTGTGAGTGTGTGTGTGAGTGTGTGAGTGTGTGTGAGTGTGTGCATGTGTGAATGTGTGTGAGTGTGTGTGTGAGTGTGTGAGTGTGCATGCGTGAGTGCATTAGTGCGTGTGTGTGTGAGTGTGTGAGTGTGTGTGTGAGTGTGTGTGTGAGTGTGTGAGGTTGAGTGTGTGAGTGTGTGAGTGTGTGTGAGTGTGTGTGAGTGTGTGTGAGTGTGTGTGAGTGTGTGAGGTTGAGTGTGTGAGTGTGTGAGTGTGTGTGTGTGTGAGTGTGTGTGTGAGTGTGTGTGAGTGTGTGAGGTTGAGTGTGTGAGTGTGTGCATGTGTTAGTGTGTGTGAGTGTGTGTGTGTGAGTGTGTGAGTGCATGAGTGCGTGCGTGCATGTGTGTATGCGTGTGTGTGTGTGTGTGTGAGTGTGTGAGTGTGTGAGTGTGTATGAAAGAGAGAGATAGAGACAGTCAGAGAGACAGAGAGACAGAGACAGACAGATAGAATTAGAGAGTTTTTACATTTAAAAAGTTTTAAAAATTTAAAATTTAAAACTCTTTTAAGGTTTATTTTTATTTTATGTGTATTGATATTTTGCCTGCATGCATTTTGTGTGTGCAGTGTTAATGAGAGCCAGAAAATGGACAGCTCCCCCTGGCACTAGATTTACAGATGGTTGTGAGCTGCCTTGTAGGTCCTAAGAATTGAACCTGGGTCCTTTGCAAAAGCAGCCAGTGCTTTTAACCGTGAGACAGCTCTCTGGGCTTGTGTGTATTTTTCTTAAAGAGAATGTGCTAGCCTAGAAACAGAGTGCTCACTGGGCTGAAAAGGGGGCTGAACACTTCAGGAGCATGTAGTTCTTTTTTTTTTTTTTTTTGGACACACGGTGTGCAGAAACCGAATCGGTGGATCTCAGGCTCTCAGGGTTCCTCCTGCTCTAAAGCACAAGACCTTCAGCTTCTGCCACAAGGAAAAGAAGGGCAGCGAGAGAATTTCCCCTAGGATTCTGGGCTGGGCTGGAATAATGGCTGCACATGTTCAGCAGCTTTGTTTGGAGGCTGGCCTTTCTCTAGCTGTGGCTCCAGTGTCTCACACAGGTGACGTGCGTGGCAGGTGGAAGGACAGAGTTAGCTGCCCTCTAGCTGTCTAAGGGACTCTCAGTTTTAGGAGCCACGACAACTGTCCAGCAGGCTTGTTGAGCATGCCAGCCTCGTCCTGAAATCTGTACTTTAGCGAGTTATCTTACTTATGCTCATGCAGGTGTTATGACCCCAGGGAGCGGGCACAGTCAAAACCCCAGGGTGCCTAAAAGACAGAAAAGATGAGAAATTGCTCAGTTCTATTTAATGATACAAAAACATGTCATACCCCTTTGTCATACAAACCTATGATTTAGGGCCAGGCCAGACAGTTAGTACCTTGTTACGCCCTTCTATGATAGGCAGATCCACTGTATTCTGGAGTTGAAGATGAAAGTTGAATCAGCCAAGATAAGGATGAGGGAAAGAATAATAAAGAAGTAGAGAAAGTCCTGACCCAGAGTCTCCGGATGGAGGAGAGCGTGAGCAGCTGATAATCATAAGCAGTGCTCTTCGAATGCACTCTATGCTAGACAGGCTGCTAGGCATCGCTAGTGTGCTGTGTTATCTAGCCCTCACCATCTCAAGGAGGCTGATAATGACGGTGATCAAGGCCTGCATTTTGTGGTTAGACAGAAACCTTAGCCCAGCCTTCTGTCTGCTCTCAGAGCCGTATGCAGGAGTGTGCTGCTGCGGCTTTTTAGGTTTAATCATCTGGTGTTTGTTCCAAGAAGCTATCCTGACATCCAGGAACTGCAAAGTATCAAGACAGCCTCTAGGGTCTCAGAGAGGCACGCTGGTGCCAGAGGCTTGTCTGCAGGGTTGAGAGTTGTGGGTTTGCGTTATTCACCGCAGAATGGTGCAGGTCTCCACGTTTCATGTCATCTACAGGCTAACATTCTAGGACACTGCTGAAAATATGAGGAAAACACTTCATGAATTTATTTTATTTTTTTTAAGGCCTTAACTCTTGTTCCTCACACTTAGGTTAACCTTTCACGGCCATTTTGTTGTTTTTGCTTTCTCTGTTCTCAGTGGCACCTTGTGGATATAGTTAACAGCTCAGCTAGGCAGATTAACGGGTTCTCAATGCTACCTGAGTTAGTTCACTTTAAACATCGTTGAGCTGTTCCCAGCTGGTCAGACCTGTAGTGGGTTAAGTGGACAGTTATCCTGGGATTAGAGTTTTCAACAGAGACCTAGACAGTTGCTATTCTTTCTTCTGGCTGTTGAGGATTCTGCCTTTCCTACAGATCAAAAGAGACCTTGGACAGAAAAGAAGAGGGCGAGGTGTGTCTTTCTCTTTGAATCTCATTACCTGTATGTCAAAATATTTTTTTTCCATTTGGGTTCACCTGGGAAGAGGCGGTAGTTAGCCACATCAGGAACTCCACAGCGAGGCCTCTTGATCACATCCATCGTATTCTGGTCCAACTTCCCAGTGACTCTGAGGCCAAAGAATGTTTGTAGCTCCTTAATCTTCCTGACCGTGGGGTTGCTTTCTCTTGCCACCATCTCGCCAGCCTGGGGGCCTCCTTTCTTTGTATAATACTTGTCGAGATAGGCCTGAAACAGATAGGCAGACAGACTCATCTATGGTGTGGTTGGAGAACACTCATACTCAGCTATGATACAGGACCGTATTCTTCATTTAAAAATAGGGCACATATTTTTATTGAAATAATTAGACATATTTGTACAGATGGCACTTCAGTATGTCAAAAATTATTAATACTTATCCTTCAGTACTGAGACTTGTAAACTGTTACTTTTCCTTCTTCCCCATTTTTTGGGTATGTGTGTGTACACATGTGCGTGTGCACTTGTTTGTGTGGGTACATGTGGAGACCACAGGTTGATGTTGGTATGTCATCCTTTTTACCTTTTAAAGCTTTTTTTTAGTTTTTTGAGACAGGTTTTCCCTTTGTAGCCCTGATTGTCCTGGAACCCTATCTGTAGATCAAGCTGGCCTTGACCTCACAGAGATCTGTTTGCCTCTGTCTTCCAAATCCTGGGGTTAAGGAATGCAACACCATTTTCTGTCTTGGTGCGCCATCATTGATCACATAATGTGTAACACATGGTGTGTACTATGAAATGAGTATTTTTTTCTAGAGTACTTATGTGGGCTGGAGAGATGGCTCAGTGACACTGACTGCTCTTCCAGAGGTCCTGAGTTCAATTCCTATCACCCACATGGTGGCTCATGACCATCTATCTGTAATGGGGTCTGATGTACTCTTCTGGTTTGTGTGAAGGGAGTTGTACTCATATACATAAAATAAATAATTCTAAAAAAAGAGCACTTATACTTCAACCTCTCATTATTAAACACAAAGGTAAGAGGTCAATTATAGGCTGAATATTCCTTTTTCTTTCCTAAGACAGGGTTTTTCTGTTTAGCACTGGTTGTTCTGAAACTTGTAGATCAGGCAGACCTCAAACTCACAGAGCTCTCTGCTTCACAAGTGCTAGGTTAAAGACATTTGCTACTGCTGCCCAGTTTAGGCTGAAGATTTTAGCAAGTTTTGGTGTGTTGTGGGGTAACCTTGTTTTCAAGTGGTGGGTTTCCTGACATAAGTTTGATACCCACTGAGGCAGAGAAAACAAGCCACAAATTAATAGGCTTCTTGAATATCCTCTCTGTAAATGAGGCTCAGGGAGTATTATGGGAAGAGGGGGTGGAAAGACAGAGAGACAGAGTCCAAGGAGGAGTGGGATGGAGCAGTGTCTTCTGGACTCAGCAGGACCTCTGCCTGTGACAGCTGGGACTGCACAAAGTCAAGCTAGTCAACCTTCCAGCAGGATTCAGGAGGGGCCCATGAGCCTTCTCTGGCTGAGGCATTGACCAGTGATGGCTGCTAAAGGAAGGAGGATCAGGGTTCTTTAGAGGAATGCCTTCTGCTAGATCAGCCATGTTCCAGTGGGTGAATTAGGTTCAGATGTATTGAGAGAAAGAGATACAGAGAGAGGGGGAGGGGAGGGATGAATTTGGGCAAGAATCCTGGAGGAATTGGAAGGCAGAAGTGAGGGATGAACATGGTCAAACTACATTGTGTAAATTAATGAAACCCTCAAAGAATAAACAGGAAAATATTAACCCCCTTGCCCAAATGATCAATTCACCTGCAGGAACAGACTTCAAAGCTCTAGGGTACTTGCTCACCACTGCTGTGGACGTTGGATTGGGATTAGGGTGAGTTGGGCTATGCAGGGTGCAGAAATGCAGTTGGAAGCAAGATTCGTGTTTTATAGCATGGGGGTTGTTTGGTTTTGCAGTGCTTGGCATGAACCTGGAGGCTGTGGCTTGCTGTGCAAATACTTCTAAGATATATCCCCGCCTACAACAGGGGACTTGTTAGAAATACTATTATATATCATGTGACACAAAGTGAGGCACATTTTAAGATCGTATCTTTGAAAGATAAAAGAGAATGTTGTCAACGAAACAGCAACACAGAGTAAAACAGAAGAGAAACCTCTATCAGATTATAGGAATTTCAGAAGTAAAGTACATGCTGTAAATGATGAGGAGAGGTAGGGAGGTCTGGTGATTAGTGTTGATTGTCAGTGGGTGAGGCAATTACAGGTGACTGTTATTCTCCCCTTTATGCCCTCCTGTGCCCATAGGTTTTCTGCAATAAAGTTGGCTGTGCTATTGTTTAAGCTCTGTTTCCTAACTCGCTGTCCTGCCTGTAAGAAGAGTTCATTTTGTGGTGATCACCTCTTAAGTTTAGCTAAGGAGCTAGAGGGATGGTTCAGCAGTTAAAAGTGCTTGGTGCTCTTCCAGAGGACCTGAGTTTGGTTTGCAGCTAACTACAAAAGCTCCAGATGTGATGGCTCTTTGTGAACCACACACATGTGGTATGCCCTCACATAACACATGCACATAAATAACCGTGAATAGGTGCAGCTAAGATGAGTTTCTATGAGGAAAAGGACAGGCCACACATCACTCCTAGGCCTTCCACCTAGACTTAGGAGCTCTGACAACCTGGGAATTTATCTCCATCTGTGCTCAGGATTTTACATGTCTGTTTGTTTTAGGATGAAGCTTCTTTGAGAGCTTTTTGTTTGTGCACAAGTTGCTACTACAGCAACTTAAAAGTGACATCTCAATTACATGCCTCCAAGGACAGAGGATAGAGAAGTGTGTCTAAGACCGGTGGCTCTGTGTTTCTGAGATGTTTCAGTTTCACGCATTTTCCCCCCTTGTTGCAGAATGTGTTATGCTTGACCTTCTGCTGTACGCTTCATGAGAAGTGACCATAGAAGGGAGATGTTCATGAGAAATTAGGCAAAGACTGTATTTCCTGCTACTGTTAAAGTGACATAGTCACAAACAAAGAGGGGGAAACCAGTGAGAGGATTACTACAGACGCTATAATCAGGGTAGGTAAAACATTTTTACAAACACTGGGTACCCCCCCCACCCCAAAATCCATGCAAAAAGCCCTAAAAACCCTCAAAGATTTACATGATAACAAGATCTTCTGGGGAGAAGCACATGCTGACCCATTCCCACCCCCAGCAGTGGAGGGGTAGTCAGTGTTCTTAGTGGTGTGGTCTCTGACAGTTTGACCATGCCTCAGGTATGGCCCACACCTGTGAGTGTATGGGTGGCACTTAGTGACTCAGGGCTATTTATTAAAAATGAAAGGATCTGAAGTGGGGGATGTGGACAGGATCGTCGAGGAGCTGGAGGTTGGGGTGGATATGGTCGAAATATATTGTTTGCGTGTATGAAATTCTCAAAGAATATATAAGGAGTTAAAAAAGAAACAGACTGATGTACCTTAAAATCAAAACCAGGCATTTGCTTGCCTTGCTCAGAGTCTCACCCTGGGCAATGCCAGTCCATTTGGAAGCCAGAGACTAAAGCATTAGTGATGTTTACACACTGATAAGGAAACTTGGGGAATCTGTTTTTGATTATATTTTTATGTTTCTTTTTCTGTGAATCTACACAAAAATAGTGTAGATAAAATGTTTTTCTTTTTCTTTAAAATAGCCATTGGATGCCAAACCTATAGCTTTGAAGGTTTAAGGCTGAATTTAGTAGATAGAAAAACAGTCTATTTTAATGAAATAAAGTCCAGGGTTATTTCTAGCTAATGAAGGAACAGAACCTCGTCACTGCAATGACATGAAGGAGAGTTTGGAGGCTTGCCGTATGTTCTGGACTAAGGAGAGTCCAACACTCTGGGGATTTCTCGCCAACGCTGGTGACAAGGCGTTGACATCCTTTTTGGAGTCAAATGTTCTATTTGGCACTTAGAGGTCCATGTAGATCTGTCCTGCTCTGTAGGCCACACTTTCATGCTGTGCCTTGCAGTGACCCACCACTCTGTCTATCTCCCCCACCGCTAAAACCACTGAGTCTTAGCATTCTCTTCCAAGCCATGCTCTGCCAACTTTCTTTCTAGAGTTTGACGGGGATAGGAGTAATGGGAGCTAAGAAGGGGCCATCTGCTGGCTGATGGACACTTAGAAATATCCTTCCTGAGTGTAACTGGGTTAAGGAATGATGGGGGCACACTCCCTCCAACAGTTTCCTTTATTTTTGTCTATGAGTCATCCAAAGAGATTTATAATAATGTAGATACTGTCTGAAAGTCATAGGTTCAAGGGCAGGCTGCACCACAAACTCACATGATTCTTTGAATTTCTCTTGCTTTAGCTTTCTTGCCAGCTTCAGCTTCCCATCTGTTTACTGAAGTACTGATCCCACCAGTGTAAGGATAAACAAAAACAACGGGCAAGGAACTGCTAATGTGCACATATTCAGAAATACTTGTTTGGCTAATTAATATATTTTTAAAGGTTTTGTATGTATATGTGTGCTCCTGGGTAAGTATATGTGCACTGTGAGCATGCAGGAGACCGTTGAGGCCATAAGACAGCATCGGATGCCCTGGAAGACGTTGCAAGACAGTTGTGAGTGGCCGTGTGGATGCTGAGGATTGAACTCCGAGCCGTCCCTTTAGTGCCTCTTTGTGACTCTTTAGAAATAAAGTCACGGAAATAACACAGAAGCCAAAACATTCTTTGATGTAATATTTTGTGAGAAAAGTAGAAGCCCATAGTTAAAGATAATAACAATTAAAAATGTATAACCCAGAAAACAAAGTGCTACCAAGGGTCCTGGAGTTCAGGAACTTGATTTGCATGGTTTAATTTCTCATGACTGCATGGTAATTGAGAATTATACTACTTTTAGAGACAATTTTGAAGGCCGTTTTAAATGTTATGCCAACACCACCAGATAGGTCCCATGTTATGGTAGGCTGACTTAATGATTTTTGACTTCATAATGGACTGAAAGTGATGTTCTCTCAGTACAAACCACACTATAAACGTTTCCTCTCTGTCTTTCTGAGGCTGGCAATGTACAATGAGGGGTTCTCTCTGGATCCTGAGCCTTAGCCCCAAACCACAGCCCCGAGCTGCACAGCAACAAGCTGCTGTCTTATTAAACAAAGCCTTTTGGTAAACTGTTAGACTCATGATGTTTTGAACCTATGATGAGGTTATCAAGATACAACAGCATCATAAACCAAGAAACACATCTGCACTATTTTAAAAAGCAGGGAAACCCCTTAAAATAGATAAATCCTTGATTGTAGGGAAGTTTAGGTATTTGGGTCTCTCTCTCTCTCTCTGTGTGTGTATGTGTGTGTGTGTGTGTGTGTGTGTGTGTGTGTGTGTGTGTGTGAGAGAGAGAGAGAGAGAGAGAGAGAGAGAGAGAGAGAGAGATTGAACCAAGGACCTCAGGCATGTTAGGCAAGTGCTCTACTAATGAGCTATATCCTCAGCCCATTCAAGTGTACCTGCAACCTCTTGTATCACTTTCATGGCCTCAATTCATATTAATGCATCTTAATTGAAGGATACAACGGAACATTAAATAAATTGAGAACACTTTACATACTCACTGGCCGATGTTTATGTCTGTGGGTTTGGGGACAGAGGTCTCTGGTGTTATATTTCTTAGCTAGTGATGTTAGAAAGAAAAGACCACTGTAAAAGATACTTCCTGGTTGCTCGTGACCTCGTGACCCCTTCCATAGCCTCTTAGCTCTAGCCACGTAGCGACTGTACCCAACATTCTTCTATGCTGGACTTCTGCACGTGAGGATGCTTTTCTTAGCCTCCTTATCTCCAGATTTTACAAGCTGAGCTCTTTCTTTAGTTCTGGTTCGTCTCAGGTGTGGCTGTCTCTGAGATGAGGCTTCCCTGAACTGCCCACACCCCAGTCACTCCTATCTCTTACCAGTGTCTCTTCCCACTTTCTCAAACAAGCTTGAACACTCGAGTGACTTGTGTGCCTTCTCACTGCACCCTCCCAGCTGCCCTGCCCACCCCCGCATCAGTGCTCCGAGAGCAGTCATCCCCCACCCCTGTCAGTGCCATGAGAGCAGAGACGTTGGCTCTCTCCATTCATGTTGTCCAGCGAGGTAACAGTAACTACACAGACGGCTTGTTTTCATCTGTGATTCTATAAGCTCACAAGGTTGGTGAATATTTCCGTAAGCTACAAGATGGTTCATAGATTACTTCTAGTTTCTGGCCTAACATGAAAGATCTTCCCTCATCTTTGTCCTCCAAGAGAAAATGGTCTTTCCTGAGCTGATGCCTGGAAGCTCTGCAGCAGGAACAAGGTGTCAAGATACGGACAAATTTTCATGATACCAAGGGTATAATGGAGACTAAGGAGGACTGGCTTACTTGGAGAGAAAGAAATCAAGATGTTTTAATGGTTCCCAGCATCCTAGCCACACCATTCTTTTGAAATGTGCCTCTCTCCCTACCTGAACCCTGATTGGTCAGACTAAGAAAGATGCCTTCACCAAAACTTTCTGACCTCATTCCTATCTAGAATGGGACCATCTTATTCTTTCTGTAAAGGACTGTGGTCAATATGTTTGGTTCTACAGACTGTAGTCAGCCATTATAGCACAAGAGCCTATACAATGATCTGCCCAGGACTGGTTGATAGAAGGACATTTTCCCAAACCCTAGACTAGGATCAGAGCCTCTCTCTCACTGTATGATTTCTATTCTGACTGAGCACCAGCATGTAATATATGTCGGGAAGGGGGTACCACAAAGACTCTATAGTTTCTGAATTAGAGAAGCATGATTCTGGAGGGGGGAATTACATTAGGAGAGAAAGGACCCATGAGGGTCCCAGTAAAACACAATTTATAATTTTAGTAACCAGAGCTACTTTGAATTGAGTTCATCTACATATGGCTCTGGTCAAAGAAAGTTAGACTCAAATGGGTACCTACTGTTAATATTGGGATTTCTGTGGAAGTGGGCATCTACTGTTGATAATGGCATCTTCTGTTAACTATATGCAGAATTGCTGTGGCAAATGCTCCCTGACTTCTCTCATGTTGTAAAAGAAACTGATTGACCAGAATGGGTGAGTGGCAAAACAATTAATGGAGACAGTTCAGTCAGTGTGCATGGGGACAGTCCAGTGTATACAAGGACAGTTCAGCATGCATAGGGGACAGTCCAGTGTGGATAAGGGACAGTCCAGTGTGCATAGGGGACAGTCCAGTGTGCATAGGGGACAGTCCAGTGTGCATAGGGGACAGTCCAGTGTGCATAGGGGACAGTCCAGTGTGCATAGGGGACAGTCCAGTGTACATAGGGGACAGTCCAATATACATAGGGGACAGTCCAGTGTGGATAGGGGGCAGTCCAGTGTACATAGGGGGCAGTCCAGTGTACATAGGGGACAGTCCAGTGTGCATAGGGGACAGTCCAGTGTACATAGGGGGCAGTCCAGTGTACATAGGGGACAGTCAGTGTGCATAGGGGACAGTCCAGTGTGCATAGGGACAGTCAGTGTACATAGGGGACAGTCCAGTGTACATAGGGGACAGTCCAGTGTGCATAGGGGACAGTCCAGTGTGCATAGGGACAGTCAGTGTGCATAGGGGACAGTCCAGTGTACATAGGGGACAGTCCAGTGTGCATAGGGACAGTCAGTGTGCATAGGAACAGTCCAGTGTGCATAGGGGACAGTCCAGTGTACATAGGAACAGTCCAGTGTACATAGGGGACAGTCAGTGTGCATAGGGGACAGTCCAGTGTGCATAGGGACAGTCAGTGTACATAGGGGACAGTCCAGTGTACATAGGGGACAGTCCAGTGTGCATAGGGGACAGTCCAGTGTGCATAGGGGACAGTCCAGTGTACATAGGAACAGTCCAGTGTACATAGGAACAGTCCAGTGTGCATAGGGACAGTCAGTGTACATAGGGGACAGTCAGTGTGCATAGGGGACAGTCCAGAGTGCATGAGGACAGTCCAGTGTACATAGGAACAGTCCAGTGTACATAGGAACAGTCCAGTGTGCATAGGGACAGTCAGTGTGCATAGGGGACAGTCCAGTGTACATAGGAACAGTCCAGCGTACATAGGGGACAGTTCAGTGTACATAGGGGACAGTCAGTGTGCATAGGGGACAGTCCAGTGTACATAGGAACAGTCCAGTGTACATAGGGGACAGTCAGTGTGCATAGGGGACAGTCCAGTGTACATAGGGGACAGTCAGTGTGCATAGGGGACAGTCCAGTGTACATAGGAACAGTTCAGCATGCATAGGGGACAGTCCAGTGTGCATAGGAACAGTCCAGTGTGCATAGGAACAGTTCAGCATGCATAGGGGACAGTCCAGTGTACATAGGAACAGTCAGTGTACATAGGGGACAGTCCAGTGTGCATAGGGGACAGTCCAGTGTGCATGAGGACAGTCCAGTGTACATAGGGGACAGTCCAGCATGCATAGGTCTCTAGCCCTTGGTCCCAAGCTGGCCATGGGTACATGGACAGAAGGACAGTAGCCACAGGCAGAGATGGAATCACATGCAAGCTGTAGTTTCATCAGACTTTTGGCCCAGATGGCACATCTACAACACCTTTCTCTATTGCTAGGAATTCTGTCATTAGAAATCCACTAACTTCCTTTAACCAACTTCTCTCTATTTGGGATGATTTTCAGCCATGGAATCTTTACAAAATTCTAGCATGGTTGGTTGTATCAGTTCCTTCACACCATAGTCAGATAGGAGAGACCACAGGACAGAAAGTAAAGTTGAGGTAAAGGTTGTGGAGAAACACAGACTAGGGGGAAAAGACTCCCAAATGAGAAGGAAGCATGGCCTGTCTCAATTCTGACCAAGGTCACCTTGACCATAAAAGTCATTTTTCAAAATGTGAACATAAAACACCTTTTCCTTGTGGCTGCTAAGCACTCGGTATTAAATTCGCAGCCTGCCTCAGTCTTTATATTTCTTCCTTAAATACTTGTTTTTGAGTTTCGTACATTGTATAGCCACATTCAAGTTCTGTAGGGTGCGAGCCACCCTCACAGGTGTTTTGTTCAGCTGTTAACTCAGCCATGCAGCTCATGCACCTGACCAGGCAGTGACCTTAGATGGCATGGCTCACGGGACTTCTCTGTGGAGGTGTAAAATGGTTTTTTAAAAATAATAATTTTTGTTTACTTTCTTATGCCCTGTTGGGTGTTCTGGGTTAGGAGAGGAAAGAGGGCGTGGGACAGAGAGTCACAAACCTGTGCGAGGTGGTAGTTGCTCCTGAAGGTCCTAGGGGTGGCTGCGAGTAGGGCGGGGGCTGCAGTGGCAAACTTTAAAGCTGTGACAAGGACAGCAAGGCCAGAGGCAGGTAGCACCTTCATCTCCTCTTGGTCGCTTGGTGATTGTATCAGCCCAGGGGACGGCAGACTGCACATTGGCACTCAGACCCCAAGCTCCTTTTATAGAATCACATAGGTCTGGGCCCTGCAAGTGATGATTCATGTCTCAAATGGTAATTACACAGCTTGTTTCTTCTCCCCTGATGACGGGGTAACAGCCATGCACAGGGATCAGGGAAAGCTTCATTCTCTGTGATTGACCAAATCATAAAGGGAGAGAAGTGGTTACTTTTAATGACACTTGTTAGCTATGTAGAGGAATCGGTATGGGCTTTATTTGAATCTCATCCATTTGGTAAGTCCTACTTTCAAGAACCCCCTTTCCGTTATGATTATAGAAAGAGCAGGGGCTAGTGAGATGGCTCAGTGAGTCTTTACTGAGCCTCTACTGCACCAACGGCAAGACTGCTAACCGGGTGAACTCTCCAGGATCCACGCGGTGGAGAGCAATATGTTTACAAACTGCCTACGTGTACGTCATGGCACCTTCCGCGTCCTGCTGTAAAAGAACGAACGAATGAATAGGTCCACTTTAAAAAAAAAGGTAAATGATCTGAACATAGTTGGATTATAGTACAATTGAGCTGTCTACACTTTCAAGTCAATCTTCAGTGTCCTGTATCTGCATTTCCCTCTACATTTCTTAGGAGATGGTGCTGCTGCTGGTGGTGCTGCCACCGTCAGTGCTGGTGTTGCTGCTGCTGCTACTGGTGGTGGTGGTGGTGCTGGTGTCGCTGCTGCTGTTGCTGGTGGTGGTGCTGCTGGTGATTCCAGCACACACAAAGGCAACTTTACATAACCTCATGCTGATGAGGGCAGAGAGTGACCCCATAACTGCTAGAAGGCACCCGGAATACTAGACAATACTCGCCATTTTAAGTGTGCATTTTAAGTTAGTTCAGAGTCATCCGTGTGTGTGAGTGTGTGTGTGTGTGTGTGTGTGTGTGTGTGTGTGTGTGTGTTCATGTGTGCAGGCACAGATACACATGCGTGTAGAGCCCAGAGGACTTTTATTTTGAGACAAGACTCCTCACTGGCATGGAGCTTGCAAATAAGCTAGGATGGCCCTGTCCGAAGCAATGGGGTCATAAGAGCATGCTATCGTGCTTGTTTTGGTGGGTTCAACCACTTCGTCCAGAGGCTTGGGTAAGGACTGAAGACGCACACGTGATCAAGGCCTCCCTTCTGCTAGTTTCTTAACATAGATTCTGTGGGTGGAACCAGGTCCTCACGCTTACTGACAAGTGTGTCACTAACTGAGCCATCTCCTCAGCCCCTGGCCTTATAGTCTTTAATCTGGAGAAAGGTTGGCAGGCCAGAAAGACTGGGGTTAAATTGCAAGGTGTTTCCTAGCAGTGTGAGAATGGACAAATGATTTCACGTCTAGGAGCTCTAGAGAGGCTCCTCCTCACGTGCAAACTCGTCAGCCTTACAGGGCAGTGCTGGCTACAGGACAGTGCTTGTTGGTGCCGCTTGGCATCTGGCATTCTAGGTCTGAGAAACGGAAGAAGCCACTCTTGTCTGATTCAGAGAAAATTAAAAGCCAGGGATATATGTGGGAAAGAAACTCACATTTTCCGTGTGATCAGAAGGAGACACTGTAAGCCTCAAAACCATGTCCTCCACCTAGTTCCTTGCTTTTAACACGATTTAAGGTGTCAGCCAATCAGAACAAAGCTTTCCCTCCAGTCTCCAAAACCTGTGCCTTCCGCAGCCAGACTGCTCATCTCTATTTTTCCTTGTTTTTCCTCCTAACAAAACCTTCTTACCCCTCTTTGGGTGTAGCCTACTCTGTGGCTTGCTGGGCACGAACCCTGGTTTGTAACCCTTTGTCGTCCTTGCATAAATTCTATACTTGCAGATCGTTCCACTCAGGGCTTCATTTATTTCTTTAAAATGTTTTATTTATGTTTTCTAAGCTTTGGCAGTTCAGGTCCTAATTTTGACTCCTGTGCATATGATCGACCACCAGGTTGATTCAACTCTTTTGGCTGTGATATCTTTATCTTTTAAATAGGAGAACAATACCAACTTATAAAGCATGGGGCGAGTCCTGACACTGAGATCTTAGCATAGTGTAGGGGAGAGGTTAGTGCGTATGAGTTCAGCTCTGCTGCTTTTTCTTTCAGTGCCTGGAGGCTGAGTGGCTTTTAGTAAATGTGCTGTTGTGTGTGTGTTTGGGGGTAGAAGAGGTCATGTGCCTGTGTGGTGTCCAGAGAACAACTTGGAGGAATCAGTGGTCTCTCCTTCCATCACGTGAGTCCCAGGAACCCAACTCAAGTCATCAGGTTTAGCTTAGCCACAAGTTCACTTGCCCACGGAACATCGTAGCAAACCTCACTGTAAGTCCTAAAGCTCTTCAGGTGGTCCCGATGCTAACACTGGAGAATCAGTGAATCGGTTGAGTGAGTATAATCGTGGAGTCTGAGATAAGAAAATAAGAATATGAAAAAATATCAAGAATATGCCAGTCCTGAGGATTATTCATAACTGTCTTTGTCCCCAGTGCTTTGTCCTATGACATCTATCATTTGGAACTCATCTGTGAAATCTGTTGTAAGGAACTTATCACCATTACCTCTTAAAGCCTCACATTTAGACAAGTTTGAAGTTATACCCTCTGTGATCTCTCTCTCCTTACTGCATTCTCATGTCCTTTGCTAAATGGAGGAGAGAACATGGGAGCTGAAGCTGCAGGGTCTGAGGAGCAATCGAAGTTTGTTAGATAGAGACATCACATTAAATGTATATTCTGGGATAAATAAATCACATCTCAAAAAAAAAGAAAGAAAAGAAAGGAACAGACATCGACTATCCTCCTTCAGCTAACTAAATTATAAGCTTCTTGATTGTTCGATAGTGAAAACCACCTGCATTTGTCTAATGAATTAATGACCTTTTGGCTTCAGAAAGGTAAAAGGCATTACAACAACCATTTCACAAAATGGTAAGCCTTTGTGGCCTCTACAGCCTCCTGTACAGCTGCCAACTGTGAACAAGCAGGCAGTCTTGACACAGTGGCTCATGTTGCCCTCCTATTTCCTCCCCAAAATATGTTCTACCACTGCATCTTGATGACACCAACAGAAAGAACACAGAGAGGCCAGGTGTCTTAGCTTGATTCTTTTTCTTTTTTCTTTTTTTAGATGTATTTATTTATTTTATGTATGTGAGTACACTGTCACTGTCTTCAGACGCACATGAAGAGGGCATCGGATCTCATTAAAGGTGGTTGTGAGCCATCATGTGGTTGCTGGGATTTGAACTCAGGACCTCTACAAGAGCAGTCAGTTTTCTTAACCACTGAGCCATCTCTCAACCCCTTAGCTTGATTTCTGTCACCATCAAAAACTGCTGGCCAAAATCACTTTAGGGGACAAAAGGATTTGTTTAGATCATCATCAGGGTGGCTAAAAAGGGACTAGAGGCAAGAAATGAGGCAGAGACTAGCAATGGTCACTGCTTAGGGGCTTGCTCTTCATGGCCTTCTCGGATTGGCTTCTTATACACCCTCTGCCTCAGGCCAGCGCTATCCAAAGTGACTGACATCCATCTTCAGTCAAAGGAAAAGCTCCACACACACGCCCACAGTCTAAAAGCGCTCTTCAGTGGAAAGCCCCTCTTCCCAGGTGATACAAGCATACCAGGGCTGCCACGGAGGGGTGCTGTTCTGAAATTTGGAGGGCAAGAGACAGAAAGAGATATTCTTACCTCTAGCATGTGAAAAAGTGTGGTAAGTTCCACTTTGGAAGCAAAACTGGAGTAAAGTGATCTAGGTACTTTTGGAAGGTTCTGATATCCGCTGTTCTTGTCTCTTGCTACGTGTGGTTCATGTGTGCATGTGTGTGAGAGGCATGTGTCCAGGTGAGCATGGGGAGGCCAGAAGATAGGTTGTCATGTCTCTCTTATGACAGGGATGGCTTCTCTGTTGCTTCCTGCTGGACTGCCAGCCCCCAGGAATTCTCTTGCTTCTGCCTTTCGTCTCCCTGTAGGAGTGCTGGGATTACAGATGCTTACAACTGCACTTGGCTTTACATGGGTGCTAGACATTTGAACTCAGGTTCCCATACTTCTACAGCAGACTCCACCCACTGAGCCATCTCCCCAGCACTCAGGACTGTTCTAAGGGCTGGAAGCAATCAACTCCAGCAGTCCCAACCGGAACATTCCAGTTAAGTGTAAACGCCCCCAGGAAGGTAGCTGTTGGCTTATGTAATTATGTCATTTTTATTTAGCATGATTATATTTGACTTCAGATGTAAGACCTTTCGTCCTTCTGAAGAATGAGGGTAAATATTCTTTGTTAAATGTCTGTGTTTCACTATTACATTATAAACTCTACAAACATCAGAGCTCTTTGCATTCTGTACAGTGACAAGCAATGAGACCATTTTCCTTCCAAAACCCTCTTCCAAATGCTCCAGTAAACAAACACTATACTGAAAGCCAGAGTTGAGTGTTTAGGGAGCAGGTGAGGTGGCTCAGTGGATGAGGGTACTAGAGTGGGCATGCTCAGATGTCTTGGGCTGGGACGGTTCAGTAGGAATGCACTTGTCTATCATTCGGGAGGCTGTGGGTTCAATTGCCAGGGGCTTGGAAAGGACAGAAAACAGAGCAAACAGAAATTAGAACTCTTTAGACACAGGTAAAAGTGAAAGGACTGGACTAAGCAGGCCTTTGCTAGCAACACCGTCATCCCTCAACACACCATCTAGCTCAAAAGTATTTCTGCCTGCCTGCTCAGGTGTGGGCTGTGTGTACAGAACTCATATGTGCTCCAAACGTTATTCATACTCATAATTAATTCACGTAATTATGCTATTTATTCATAATAGTTATAATTTACACATAATTTATAATTTTGCAATGAGAAACAAACCCTTGAGGTTTTCTTCTCTAGGAATATGTAATAATAAATGTAATAAAAATGCTATTTTGTTTTTTGTGAGAGTGTCTCAAGATGTGGCTTGGGTAGTCTGGAACTCGCAGAGACCTATGTATCACTTCCTCTTGAGTACTGGGATTAAACATGTGCCCCACTACACCTGGGAATTATTTCTGCTTATTCATATATTTATAATATTTATTAGGTGCCAAGTATTTTTTAAACGTAAATATGAGACCTGTTTTCATACTTCAGGAGCTCAGAGTTTAGGACAATAAGAAGAGACTGAGTGTGGAAGAGATCTTAGCTAAAAATTGAATCTTTGTGACAAAAAAAAGTCTTTGCATCCTTCCAACAAGTCACGCCAAGCACCAGAAATGAAATTATATTTGGGTGAAATTATATTATATTATATTCCACTCTTAGGAATTTTTGCTACAATAACAACTAATAAAGGCAAAAACTGTTTATATCATGCCTAGAGTGAAGACCTGGTAGTGGGGTGAGGGTGGCAGGGTCCACACCTAACACTTCTTCCATATTCTCCTTTAGTAAAATCTGCATACTTAAAAAAAAAGAAGGCAGTGAGTTTTTGAGATGGTAGGAATGAGTGCTCCACACTAGATTTACAGAAACAGAATACCTTTGCAATGGATTTGGTGAGACTGTTCAACCCTTGGTCCTTTACCCACCACATCTTCCTGTATTCGATTCACCAGCACTAGCGTCAGTGCCAAGGCACACCGGAAATGTAATTAGAACGTGCTCCTCCCACGGTCCCAGATTGTTCAGGGAGAGATATTGGGATATAAAGTCAAAGTAGACTACAGTGAAATTAGTGCAACCTTAGCGGTCTTTGAATGTCTAAATGACATTCAAGAGGGAAAGCTCACCTCTACCTGGACAGCAGATGGTGGGGTGCAGAAAGGAAGAGTCAGCATGGGCTGTCTACCAGGCGGAGAGGACAGTGAGATGTGCCTAAAGGAGTGATTTCAAGTCAAGGGGATTATGAAGTGAGGCCATGTCCCCAAAGGTCTGTTCTGCAGGACTTGAAGTTATTTCTATACTCAAGGTTATGAGGGTGGGGCAGCAGCAGGAATCTAGGTGGGGGAGGAGGGCGGAGACTTACGTGTGGTGAATCCAACGACCACAACAGGGAGGGAGAGGTCAGGAGTTATGTGCTGAGTGAGCTTTGAGCAAAGGCCAAAGCCACGACTGGAATCTCTGGTCTGCAGAGCAGACCAGTGAGGCTTCCCCGCACAGGGCTAGGATATGGGTAGCAAAGAAAGAAGGCAGCAGGTGGGCAGAATGGAAGGGAACCATCCTGGGGTCACCATGGCAGTCCTGGGGTTGCCACGGCATCAGTAAGGGTTTATTTAAAGGACTTGGAGGAGGGATGGATTGGGCAACCTCATGGCAGCTTTTTGTTCGTAGACACTAACGGCATGTGATGGGAAACCACTGGAGGGTCTGGGAATGGCATGATAGGTAGAGTCTATATTTCTAGAAAGATTGCTGAAGGGAGCTCACAGCCTGGACTGGAAAAAAGTAGGGTGGAGGCCAGGGGCAACAGAGTGGTGGGACTAGTGGAGCACCAGTTGGGTGGCTCACTGTGGAGTTATCCTACGCCGTGAATTCAGGGATCCAAGCGTAAGCAGTTAGCATTTCGTTTGTCCTCTAGAAGCCTTGGTCTATGAGGTAGTAATCACCTACGTGAGGGCTTGAGGTTGGGTAGGAAACGTGCACATAGCTGCCTGTGCGGAGTGGAGGATGTCAGAAGTCTGATGAGAGCACACTCCCCATTGCCCAAACATTTTAGTGACTCAGTTCAAATTACAGACGTATTTTGGTATGAGAATCAGCAATTTCTGGAAGTTGGCAGTTTGCTTTTGAAAGCATCCCCTGCCTCCAGTTGTTAAGCATTTGATCCACCTTCAGTGTAACGGTGACTGTATCCTTCCAGAATTCCCATGTTGAAACTCTAACTTCCAGGGTGACACAGTTGGGACATAGGACTTTGGGAACTGATTTGGTCACAAGGGCGTTAGAGACCTTCTAAAGGGGCCTGGGGAGAAGCTTTTCCTCCTCTCCTATGTGAGGATGTATTGGAAATTACAGTCTATGACTTAAGAAAGGCCTCTTGATCTTAGACTTACTAGATCACAACTGTGAGAAATGGCCTTGTGAGGTTGATAAGCCACCAAGTTTAGGGTGTTTTGTTATAGCATCCTAGATAAAGAGACCAACCCGAACGGTCTCATAATGCCAGGCAGGAGGGAGTACTTAGAGAATGGTAAAAGCCTGTACCAAGAGACTTATACCAACTCATCAAAGTTTTCTCTGGGTTTGAGCACCAAATATATAATAGTGAGTTGCATCTCACTGAATAAAATACCAACTTAGTTATGTGCAGTTACAAACAGACAAACAGCAATGGGGAGAAGAGAGACCCTTAAAGATAGCAGAAAGCCACTGAGTGAATATTTGCAGAAAATGATAGTTTCAGAAAACAAGAGTTAAGAGAGAAGTATAGTAACAGTTGAGTCAGAGGAATACTAGAACACAGGTGTCAAACAATGGGGTGAAAAAAAAGAATAGAGGTTTTTCTGTGGATATTTTTCTATCATATTCTACATAAAAGTGCAAAAGTCAAGCTTAATCCTGAGATTATGACACAAATATAAATCAAGTAACATTCTGCAAAACAGCTGGGCTATGATTTTAAAATTATCAAGGTCATGAAGGGAAACTGGAGAGTTTGAAAATTCCCAGAAAATAAATTACAGTAGTCAGAAATATGGTATTACTGGAGACGCCATCCAGGTCTGGGATAATAGACTCACTGCTATGTGAATTTATGAATATATAAAAGTGGTTAGCATTAGGTAATAAAAATAAGTAAACTATGAGTGTGTTTAAAAATTTAGTGTGTGTGCATGCTTGTGTGTAGCCATGTCTGTATTTGTGTATATGTTATGTATGTGTGTGTGTGCATGTGTGTATTGGGATCAATCCTCTAGTCTGATGTGGCAGCATCTAGACATACCATAGTCTTGACTCCATCTACAAATTCTGTGATCTAGATGTCTGGGACTCTATTAATCCTTGGTAGGAGTAAAGGTTCATTTTGTAAGATTCCTCCAGACTCCTGTACATTGGAAGGAAACACACAGAAAGTCAGGGGCACACAACCAGCCCTTCCACTGATCTCCAGAGAAGCACAAGTAATAGCAAATCCTTCCATTAGCAATCAGCTCAACAGAGATCTTGTTCTTTCTTTGAAAGCACCGTGAAGGCAGTGTGCCAAAAGCTACCTGTGAAGTTAAAAAAATCCAGTTGGGCGAGAAGTGAGTAGGATAGAGGAAGCTGGATCAAAAGATGGTTTCTTTGACTGAGACCAGAATTCTGTTCAGCATACACTGTGAACAGAGCTGAAAACAAAGCATGAGGGACTGGCATGGAGCTCACTCAGTCTGTAGGGCACTTGAGTAGCAGGTGGACCATGTGTCGCATCCCTAGCACCGTGTGACCCAGGGATGGCAAGCAGCTGCCACCTCAGCACTGAGCAAGTGGAGGTGGAAGCAGCAGCTACTGTCGCTCTTCCTGACACAGCAAGTTGGAGGTCAGCCTGGGCTCCACGAGGCTCAACCAACCAACCAATCAAACAAGAAACAAGCAAAAGTAACAATTGTTGAGATAATTTCCAGTTCACTGTTGATAAGAATCTATGATTACATATACTGTTTCTGCACAGCAAAATAAAAAAAAAAAACCAAACAAACAGATTTTTGAAATTGAATTCTGGGAAAGCAGTATTTCAAAAAGCATGAAATCCAGACACTGAATTTTAAGAGAACTGAGAAGTCAGTCAGTCAAGTATGGTGTCCTGCACCCTTTTTTTAAAAAAAAAAAATTATTTATTTTATGTATGAGTACACCATATCTGTCTTCACAGACACCAGAAGAGGGCATCAGATCCCATTACACATGTTGTGAGCCACCATGTGGTTGCTGGGAATTGAACTCAGGACCTCTGGAAGAGTGGACAGTGCTCTTAACTGCTGAGCCATCTCTCCAGCCCCGGTGTCCTGCACCTTTAATTCCAGCACTTGGGAGCTGGAGGCTGGAGGATGAAAAATTTGAAGGCAATGAGTCTCAGGTCAATCTGGGCTATGTGAGATGCTGTCTCAAGTAGGCAGAAGGTCAGGCAACACAGATAAGTGCATTCTGAGGATGAATAAAGCAAAAAGTAGGTAGTAATGGTTTAAAAGAAGTGTAACTAACCAAAGACTCGTTGTGTCTAACCATGTAATCATAGCCATTGAGGAACAGGGGATGCGGTCACGGTGGAGCTTCCTACGCTTGGTTCCCAGCAAACAAATGTGTTTTCCATTCATCACTCTTCTTACACAATTTTAATTTTTATGAGGGCAGAACCATAGAAACCCCCAATCTGTAATCTGAAAGTAATTATATCAATAAATTTCAAGACTCAAGTAATGGGTAGCTAAAACTTCAGTTTTGTGTTGTAACCTAATTTTAAGGACTCATTTTACTAGAATCTAAACTAGGGTGATATTCCATTTGGGATAAGAATTATCAGTGTGTGCTTGAGGGGTAGGTAACGTATAAGGCAGTATCAACAACTGCTTTCTAGAGTATCAAAATTTAAGTAGATCAAGTTTTCAATCTCTTGGGTTACTTTTACTCACAAGAGAAACAGACTCTGTAACCATGCAATCTCAGGTAAGTTGTCTGGCCTTTCTAAACTTTAGTTTCTTCCTTTGTGAAATGAGGATGCTAAAATTGATTCTACTGAATCATGTGAATTACATGCAAGTGTGTGTACATGCTTATTAGCACACAGTCAGGAACATAGAAATCAATGGAGAGATTATTGTAGGAAATTATGTTCATAGAACATAAAATTGTAATTTAACATTGAAGGGCTCTAGCATAGCGTACATGGTGTGGGAGGTTTTGCCTTCTGCCTTTCTTCTTGTTAAATCATTAGATTACTTTCCTAAAGCTTGACCTCAAGGCCTATCCATTTATTTGACCAGACTCATTCCTGAGACAAAACACCAATAACTATCAAAATTCATTATTTGACTGAAATGTGCAATCAGGATTTATCAACTTACCCTGACACAGACTCAGTCCTTTCCCCCTGAAAGCCCACTCCTGCAGAAACGCTGTTCTTGCTTGCCTGCCTGCTGCTTGCGGTTATTGCTGCCGCCCCTCTGGGGTAAGAAATCTTTGTTCAGAGAATTTGGTGTCTGGGTGTGTCCTGTACCGATTCCAGGGGGTTGACCGTGTTAATTATTACAACCACAAGGTATACGTCAACTACAGAGCTTTCCAGTGACTCTTCCCTTTGACCTGAATCCCCTGAGCTGGCTTAGTGACAAATGTGTAGAGCACACACAGTGCTTTTAACAGTTCCCTCTGTCTTTTAGCTCATGATTTTCTCTTTCCAAATCTTTATGATTCCAAACTTATCTCTTCCCATCCAGCACCCAATCATTCCCTGAAAAGACACTTAAGGACAGAGGGCTTCCTGGGATGCCATCCTCCTCCCTCTCTGCTGCCTTCCGCTCATCTCCCCTTCTCTATCTCTTCTGGGTTACTTACACCCACAAGAGGAGCAGGCATCCTGGCCTTATAATTGCACATTTCTCCCCTTTCTCCTCATACCCACAATGCTTAATACAAAGTGCAGAGAGCAATCAACAAATATTCCTTCTAACCAAGAAATGATAGGAGTATAAAAATAGTGACCTGGAAACAAAAGTATTACAATAAAAAGTATTTACTGTCCCTCCCCCACCCCCTAAAAAAATACCCAGGATTTTTTGGAAAATGCTAATTTGCAGCTTCAAGCTGTTTAGGTGAAATATACAAGCCATGTCAGCAAAAGAGACGAAGCAGGCGATTTTAGAGACGGTAATTACACATGAGGCTGCTTCTATTATAGCTCTGAGGGTTAACCATGCTCTCGATTCCACAAAATGTCATAGAATCAGGGCTGAAAAGGGTTCAAATGCCTCCAGTCACAGTGGCTAAGGAGATGAGAGTCGAAGCCTTTGCAAACACGTGCTTACCCTGTAGTTTTCTTTTAAAATACCCACGAAAGACAGGACACATCAGATCCAAACAGTCTTCTATCAAAACAGTAATAAGTCTGGTTGTGGTCATGGCTCAACGATGTGGTGTGTCTCTCTTCCTTTTCTTTCCCTTTTGGGATTTTTTTTCTCTCTGATCTCTTTTTTTCTCTCTTAAAAACATCAATTTTAACTGCTTACCTTTGTATTAGGCAGAACGATTCAGAGGTGTGTGTGCATGTGTGTGTGTGTGTGTGTGTGTGTGTGTGTTGTGTAAAAGTACGTTAGTATTTTTGTACATGCACATGTGTAGGTACACTTCATGGAAGGTACAATGTCAGGCATCATTTCTGAGGAACTACTCACCTTAATTTTGCTGTTGTTTAAGAAAAATAGTTTCTTGAGTCTATCACAGCATGGTAGCAGGTTGAGCAGACATTAGAGCAATGTTTGCAGACCACCTTTTTGTGTTTTGAGACAAGTGCTCACTGTGCCGTTTTGGCTGGTCTGAACCTTGTTGTGTAGACCAGGGTGCTTGAGATTAAAGGAGTGTGCCATCACATCCTGCTGGTCTACCTTGATTTTTTTTTTTAAAGCATGATCTTTCTGGGAATCTTGGTTGGACTAGGCTATGTAGTTAGTGAGCCCTGGGGAACCCCTTTTCTCAACTCTCTCCAGGGCTGGGATTGTAAGTTTATGGTACCAGGTCTGGCTTTTTCCTGGATGCTGGTGTTCGAACCCAGGTACTCAAGCTTGCATAGCACACACTGTACTTGCTTGTCTCTTCATCTGAGCATGCACTTGTAGGAAATTGGTGAGTCTCATTCTTGACTGGAATATTAGCAAGTAATACTTTCATCCCTAGGCAACTTGTGAAGAGTGAGATCTCTCTTCATTATGTGTTCATACATGCTTGAATAGTTACTTGAAGAGTTAATGACTCCACTTTTTATTTCCTTCACCATAGTTGCCAGGGTCCAGCCTTGACACAGGACAGGAGTTCTCAACTGGAAGCAGGGATATCTGGAAGGCACATAATAAATATACACAGACTACTCTTTGGGTACAAACTGACAGGCAATTTCAAGGCTTAAAGTTTCTCTCTCTCTCTCTCTCTCTCTCTCTCTCTCTCTCTTTCTCTCTCAGCTTGAGACTGCACACACTCTGCATTCTCTTGCACATTCTGCCTTTTATATTGCAGTTTTCTTTTCTTGAACTCACGCTCATGCACACGTCTGTTCATTACCCTTTTATTCTCACACACACTCGTCATACACACCTCACACATATCTCACACACATCACATGTACTCTCCTTTCACTCACACACACAATCTTCATACACACCTCACATTCTCTCTTCACTCACTCCTCACATGCTCTTCTCATGCTTTCCAGCCTTTCTCTTGCCCCAGTCTTTTATTGATAATCCAAAAGCAGATAGAAAAAGATATTGTATAATCATTGCCAAATCAAATTCAAAAGAATAACCACATCCCACAAAGAACTAAGAATTACAATTGTTCCCCAAAGTTTCAAGCTTCCCCTATTCACAGGCCTGTGGCCAAAATAACAATAATTGTAAACTTATCATTATTTAAACTTTAACTTTTAATTTATACTTCAGAGCTCAAAGCTCCGAGGTCAGCTACTTGCATTTTCCTGTGAAGCTCTAATGATAAATGAAATAGGCAAAGTTGCCAGGCAGTGGCCAGAAAGAATCAAGTTAACCCTTAACTCAGTGGTTCAACTAGCTTTCTGTTCCTTTCACACAATGACTCTCATAAAAGTCCCAGCATTTTGACTTAGTTTTACTAGTATATAATTTTGTATATCGTATACGTCCTTATCCAGGAACCACTCTCAAATGTTATGTAAAACTTATTTCCTAACTTCAATAACTTTTTCCTTTCTAAAGATCCCAATGTTGACTCTAATTCATTTTCTAATAATTTCTTTAAAGTTTCTTTGCAAGTCAAGCATTAATCTGGAACTACCATTGTGCAGTTATTACATTGTTTCCAAGATGAGAACACACAGCATGCACCTGGGCCATTAGGGCTGTGCTGTGCTGTGCCCCTATGCCTCAATGTCCAATTGTTTAAGAATCATTACATCAAGGAACATCTAGTTTCACAGAATCTACCAGAGCAGAAGGAGAAAGAAGTAGGAAAGTCAGATATAATAGAATAATTATGCACACCAAGGCCAACTGAAAGGCAGTCATGCACAAATGAAATCTGTATGCTGTTGTCCAGGGCTAAGGTTAGGAGAAATGGGAACAACATTTATTTTCTTTTTACAAAGAGCTGCTTCAGGCTAGTGAGATGTTTCCATCTTGGCCTACTGCAGGCAGCCTCTTATTTCAAATGGCGGGTCCTCTGGAGGGATGTGTCTCCTGCTTCTCAGGGTCCTAGATGATACCCTACTTTACAAAGAGTTGCCGCAGGCTTCTGAGATGTCTTTCCTCCTGGCCTACTGCTGGCAGTCCCTGTCCACAGCACATAGTGAGCATTTTCCCTAAACATAACCTAATCTTTGTTTTCTTTCCGTAGTCCTCTGTGCAGGCCAGCACCTATCATCCAAGGTTAGACCTGCAACTGATTATAGTGTTCTAAAAAAAGTAAGACTAGTGCAGATTGTAGTATTTATGGATTGCTGGGTGCCCAGAGCTCACCGGATGCCACGGTGGCTGAGCAAGCTGTGTTTGTCACTGTTGTGAGCATGGCCACTAGTCTTGTCCTGAAATGCTACTGCTCTCCCTTTCTCTGTATTTCTTGGATTTCTACCTCAGCCATTTTGTCCTGCTTTCAGTGGTTCCTTTGTGACTCGAGAGGGTTAGACTAGTATATGTGGCGGCTGTCTCACGAACTCTCCTTGGTCAGGTCAAGATATGATTCCTGATCAGAATTTGGTGAGGGCTTCCTAGCCTGTCATGACAAGGATTTTGAGAACTGTGATGACAAAAGAACCATGGTACCAATAACTTGGTATAGGCCTGTGAGGTTTAAGAAAAAACACATACTCAGGTCATTTGTGTTACAAAAATGCCAAACTTCTACTGAGGTTCACAGAATACATACCCCCAAGTTCACCCGGTAGAGAATTCCAAGAAGCACAGTGGAAAAACAGGCTTATGCCCTCAGGAACAAAGAAACAGGAACAAAAAAAACAGGAACTGATTTAACAGTGTTAACTGCCCAGGTGTACCACCCAGGGCAAAGAGAAAGGTCAGGGCGTCCCTTCGTTAGGAACAATAAGGCTTCCACATACACCAGAAAGGCTCAACAGGGGTCAAATACTGATGGGGCTCAGGAGGGTATGACAGGAGGGCTCAGGGAATGGGAGCCAGGGGGTCTCCAGATGACTTGAGGCAGAGGGAACCATTATATGCTATCCTAAAGCTGGAGCAGAAGATGAGGATAAGGGAGAGGAAGGCTCCTAGGATAAAGACTTCTGTGCAAAGGCCCGAGGGTGGGGAGGCTATGGCCATATGGCCATACAGGCACCTGTTTGCTCTGACTGAGCATAGGGCAGGGTGACTGAAGAGAAAGGAGCAGGGTTTGTATGTCATCTACTTTTTTTCTTGCTGTGATGAAATCTCTGAGGAAGAAAACTGAAGAGGAGAAAAGTTTATTTAGACTTACGGTTTGAAGGCATGGTCCAGGAACAGTTCTTACGTCAAGGAAGGAGTGACATCAGGAATGGGAGGTAGCTGGCCACACCACATCCAGTCAAGTAGCAAAAGAGGAGAACACACTGGTTCAGCTTGCTCTCAGTCTAGAACCATTGTTTACCCAGTGCTCAGGTGTGGAGTAAGCCTTCCTTCCTCTGTCACACCTCTCTGGAGGCCCCTGCACAGCCATGCCTGGAGGTGTTTCTCCTAGGTGACTCCAAGTCTAGTCAAGTCAACAATTTGTGTCTTAAATTTTTTCTTTTGTTTTACTTTTTAAAAAAATTTATTCCTTGGCAAATTCATACGTGTGTATAATTCTGGTCCCACTCAACACTCGGCTTTCTCTTCCCCATCCCAACTTTTTTTAAGAAGTCTGATAATGAAGGAAGTACTTTTGTGCTTCAGGAAAGTGCCTGACACAATCATTAGTATTTTAGGAGATGATATTCTAGCCTGGTGTAATAACTGGAGGTCCCCGGATTCTAGTAGGATGACTGTAGAGAGAAGCCAACAGAGGATGGTGGCCTGAAGTATAGGGGAGGATGGACAAATCTGAACAATAACAATTACGGACAAGGTAGAATGGACACATGAGATAGAACACCCTCTGCTTGCATCATTCTTACAAGGACAATTATGAGCCAAGAGTCCACTGTCAGAGTGGGGCAAGTGAAGGAAGCACATGGAGGCACGGGTGTGGAGGCAGGGGCATGGGGGTTGGGATATGGAGACAGGGGCATGGGGGGCAGGGTCATGGGGGGCAGGGTCATGGAGACAGAGGCATGGACATGGGGGGCAGAGGTGTGGAGGCAGGGTCATGGGAATCAGGGACAGGGAGGCAGGGGCATCGGGGGCAGGGACATGGGGGGGCAGGGGTGTAGAGGCAGGGGCATGGGGGACAGGGTCCAAGGCTTTCTGACTAACAGTCTGCTTCAGAATGAGTACTACCTAGAAGTGGAGAGACTGGCCTTCCAGGGTGTGATAGTCCTGTCCCTTGTGTGTTCTGGAATCCGCCAGACTTTCTGTAGGAGATCAAGTGATTCCTCAGTCCTAGCACAAACCACGGCCTACCCCCATGTGACCCCCATGTGACCACTGTGCTTTGAATGGGTCATAACTATTGTCTGAGTTGAGAAGAATCAGAGACCCAACACTGTGTAAGAATAGACTGGGTTACATAGTTGAGACCCTGACTCAAACATTCAAAGCACAACAAAATAGAATCAAACTTCACACATAACAAAACTGAAACAAAAAAGAATTAACTAACAAATTAATTTGCAGGCAAGCAGCCAGTCAGACAAAACAACTCAAAGCAATGAGCGGCCCTGAAACCACATTCTGTAAGGCATAATTCAGGGAAGGAGACAGAGTGAAAGGAGTGGAGCTGGGCCACACGATAGGTCCCTTAGGGTCATTATGAAGCACTAAATCGCATCTCTGCAGGGACAGGCGTTCCCCAGGGATCAGCAGTTGAGTTGTAAGAGCAAGACATGCTCAGTACTCTCTTGCTAAGTACACATTGCAATGTACTTTCACAATCTTACTTTAACAGCGTAACAAAACTCTGGTTTATCATTTATTAAGTATGCCAAGCACTCAAAAATACAGACTCAAAAATAACCTTTTAAGGGGGACATCACTAGCCATTTTATTGATAGGCAATCAGCTTGGAGAAGTGACATGGCCTGCACACTACCAGCTGTACGTGGCAGAACTTGAACTGAAGTTTGGATTTCTTATAGGGCAACTTCTCAATTTATTGCTATTGCTCAAGCACGGTGGTATCTCGGTGTTTCTAACTGCCAGAAAATTTGAGTGGTTTAGTGTCTGGTGGAATGCTGTTTGGCTGGAAGTTCTTTTTGTGTTTATTTCCCTTTTATTAAGCATAGATTCTTTTCTCATACAATATAATCTGAAAACAGCTTCCCCTCCCCCTACTTCTCCGGGTCTTTCCTGCCCTTTCCCTGTCTGGATCCACTCTCTTTCTGTCTCTTATTAGAAAAGGACAGGCTTCTAGAAGATGACAGCAAATCAAATATAACAAAATAAAACAAAAACTATCACATCAGAGTTAGGCAAATCAAGCCAACAGGAAAGTAAAAAAAAAAAAAATCCCCAAGGGCAGGCACTAGAATCAGAGACGCACACATTCACACACCCAGGAGGTGCATTAAAGTTCTAAACAGATAGCTACAGTCTGCAGAGGCCTGGCACAGACTCGAGTAGGCCCTCTGTTGGGGCTTCAGTCTCTGTGAGTGCAGACGAGCATTGCCTGGCTGCTTTAGAGCTTCATTCTCCTAGTGTTCCTCATCCCCTTTGTCTCCCCACTTCTGGCTCCTCTTTCGAGGGTTCCCTGACCTCTGAGGGAACATTTTAATTAATTTTAATGGAGCAGGTCTTAAGTCAGACATTGGTTGGTCAGTCCCACAAAATCTGTACCTCCATTGTTCCTATATTCTATACCTTTATATTCCAAGGGTGTAAGCAAAATACATGCTGGATGTTTATGCTTCAGTTATATATACAGACAGATTCTTCACAGAGATACACAACAGGCTCATGAGAAAAATAATTGTGCTTCCATTGAAACCAAACTCCACTAACAGATTAGACAGGGTTTTGCAGGTGGGACATGTAGAGAAGAGAGTTTGTGGTTGGTCTAGTGTTTATGCTTCTTTCTTGGTAGCCTTTTCAAGAATATCTAGTCCTCACAGTTTTAACTCTCCTAGAGGTGTGTGTATGTGTATGTGTGTGTGTATCTGTGTGTCCGTGTGCACCTGTGTTCATATGTGTATATATGTCTGTATATATTGTGTATTTGTGTCTGCCAGTCTCTCTCTCTCTCTCTCTCTCTCTCTCTCTCTCTCTCTCTCTGTATGTGGTGTGTATGTGTGTGTGGTGTGTATATGTGTATGTGTGTGTGTATGTGTGTGTGTATGTATGTATCTGTGTGTCCGTGTGTACCTGTGTTCATATGTGTATATATGTCTGTATATATTGTGTATTTGTGTCTGCCAGTCTCTCTCTCTCTTTCTGTATGTGGTGTGTATGTGTGTGTGGTGTGTATATGTGTATGTGGTGTGTGTGTGTGTATGTGTGTGTGTGTGTAATATTCACCCTTTTTTGTCCATGAAACCTATCTAAATATATTAGTGGAGTTTGCTATCGATGGAAGTAGAGTTATTTTTCTTATGAGACTGTTCTGTATCTCTGTGAAGAATCTGTGTGTATATATAACTGGAACATCCATTCCCAGCACCTATTCTGCTGATACCCTTGGAATATAAGTAAAGGGTATATAGATTCCTAACCTAATATTAACTGGGAACCAAGATGAACAAACACGCAGACAGCCTTTCTTCAGCCTTCTGGACGGCATCTTTGCCGTTCTATCTTTAAGGCACTTGAACCTTTGCTTGAAAGGTATATTTTAACATGGAAACATGGTTATTATATCTCATTTTCTGTCTCTCTCACTCCAGGCCTTCTAGTTAAAGTTAGGGTTCCGCTACTTACTTCTATTGAAACTGTAAATTCCAGTTCTCTTTTGCCTTTCTTATTTTTCTGCATGTAGAACCTATTACAATATACTACAGCCTTATTTTTCTCAAAGTAAGGATTTTATTTTAAAGACAGGCACCTGAATATTAGAAGCAGCTGTCTTTGAATGAGGAACAAGGGTCTTCCATAGGCACTGTTGTCTTTTTCTTTGTGCTTTTCCATAGTTTGTAATTATAACGATCTCTCCGAAGCCAAGTTGTTTGAAATGGAGATGGATTATGGAGCATGTGCCAAATTTTGTTTAAATTTTTTTCGTTTTTATATTTCATGACAGGGTTTCTCTGTGTAGTTCTGGTTGTCCTGGAATTCACTCTGTAGACCAGGCTGGCCTTGAATTCAGAGATCTACCTGCTCCTGTTTCCCTCATGCTGAGATTAAAGGCACACTCCACCATTGCCCAGATATGTCAGTCTTTGGTGTTATATCAAACAGATGTACAACAAAGTAGAGCCCTGAGAGCAGAACAAGTGTGCTCAGCACTAGTGAAATGGCTCAGCAGAAAGGTGTTTGCAGCAAAGCCTGAAGAACTGTGTTCCATTCCGTGGGCCACATAGAGGTATGCTCACACACAGATAAACAGTTGTAAAACAATTTAAAGGATTAAAACACCGTGGCCTTGAGAATGAGCGGCTGGCAAATCACCTCATTTTCCAGGAGTTGTTTTCTGTTTATCCCTTAATACATAAAAACACCACAGTGGGAATGGGATGCCAGCATTTTGAAAGAAATAGAAAGCTCATGTTGAAAGAAAGTCATGTTGAAAGAAAGCTCAGTCGGAACCTCAACTGTCTCTACTTTGCAGCCAGTTTCTGTGGGAGTTCTGAGTGCCTGTTCGGTGCAGTGGATGACTGCCTTGTTTAGGGTTTTGTTCTTGTTCCTTTGCTGTAAGTCTCCTCTGAGCTCTCTTCTCTGCCTCAGTTCTCTCAGCTGGACCTTCAGCTGACTTCTGGGGATATTTGCCAGCTCCTGTTGATATAATATCTTCCACCTTTTATTCGTCTCTCAGTGGGGCTACTTGCAGCCTTCTCTGCTGGTCTGATGATGCTTGGCTGTCTGCTACTCATCTTTTACTCTTTTATCTGTTGCCTTTTAATAAGTGTATTCACTCAAAACTGAGAATGGCTATTGTGGGTTATTGTCCAGACAATAGCACAGGAGGTTCTCATCCCTGCCGTAGATGCCACAGTTCTTCAACAGGACCCATGGCTACTGTTCGCCGAAGCCATAGAATAGAGAGAAAATTCAGCAGGCAGGAAGGCACACTGGGCCAACCCTCTTGAAGCAAGAAGCGAGTATCCAGAGTTCCTTCCCAGTTGTAGTCACACACGATATTCTTCAACCCGCCATGGGCTAAGATGAGCTGAGGCTGATCAAAGGCGCTCACTAGAGACTTAATAGCCAGGATTCTTTTTCCTTTTTGCTAGAGTCTGTTAAGATGCCCCATGTGTCTGCCTCTGTCTGTCATCCCAAGCCCCCAGCATTCAGAAGAAAGCAAGAGTTCAGAGTAAATTGTGTTGTTTGCACAAACTGTTCAGACGCAGAGGCACATAGGTGAGACATTCTTTTCAGTTAGTGGTGGGAACCATCTGAATTCTAAGCTTTTTGGAGGTCAAAGTCCCATTTCACAAGTAGGGACTTCTTTACTTTGAAGAAGACTGATTTTATTTTAAATTGTGTGTGTGTGTGTGTGTGTGTGTGTGTGCGTGCGCGTGCAGATGCCCTCAGAGCCCAAAAGAAGAACTGGAATTACAGGTGGTTGTGAGCCTCCTAACATGCGTGCTAGGAACTTGAACTCAGGTCCTCTGCAGTCACAGGGCATTCTCTTAGCCTCAGCCAGCTGCCTCTCAGGGTAGCTCTGGGCTCTTTCCTCTGTGTGGCTCATTGGGTTTATTTGTTGTAAAGTGGCTGATCTAGCCCATGGAGGAAGGGCCCGTGATGCTCCTTTTACTGTTTTTTTTTTTTTTTTTTGAGAGGGCCCAATTGTTCTAGAAACCCCTTTCATTTTAACTGTGGGAAGAACAGAAAGAGTCAGTAGTTATAATAAATTAAAAGTGATTCTTCAAATGGGCCAAATGAAAATCTTGTCCACAGGGGCACCACAACTTGACCAAGTAAGCATGCATAAAAGACCTCTCACCACAGCCCTCCATCGCCCTAACTACATGTTGGAACAGGAGAACATGCTCGTGCAGGAGCCCGGTGCACACTTAGAGGATCCTGCGGCTGCCGACTTGGCTAAGTGCTGACCTCAGGTATAAGGCATAGTTATCACACCAAACAGTGTCTACTTGTCAGGACCTTACTGTGTCTGGCTCTGACAGGTTGCTGCTGCTTCCTGCCTCCTCACATGGGTGTCCTATCCAGCACTTGGTCTGTCAACCTTTGAGGTGCCTTACTGAGAGCTCTGGCTTTAAGGGTGGGATCCTGCAGGACACTCTGCAGATGCTAAGACAGCTCCACACGCCAGTGAGGAAGGTAAGACACAGGAAGTAAGGTAATTGTGTAAGCATAACGTAAGCAGGCTAAGGGATCTTGGGTGCAGCCCCCCAGAACTCCCAGAGGTTCATATGACCTAACTTTTGAAGTCCAACTGGCAATTTTTACAAACCTCCCCTTTGGTAAGCAGCAGATTCGAGTAGTTCCTGAGCTAGGCATGCAGGATGAGTAGGGAATGTGGATCCAGATTTCCTGAGCTTACATCCTGAGGCAGGTAGCTGAAGGCATGAAAGACTTAGCTATGCTATCACTCAGGGGGGAAAATGTCCTGGAAGATAGGGCCATGTTAAGTACAAAGGGTTTATGATAGGTATAAACTTGGTTACCTCAACAGCCTTTGTGGAAAAAGGCACTGTCGCTCTTCTGAACAACCCCTTATACCACACCCTGGAGGGCTGGCATAAGGGATTCCCGAATTTCTGAGTTACTAAACAAACCTTTGCAGGATCCGCCAATGCTTGGGGCTTTAGCTCAAATGCCTGGGGTGTGAGTATCATCTAGTGGCGAAGTGAGGGACTACACCTGAGAAGGAAAATAGAGGGCAATTTGAGAAGCTCCGTGTAGACCCTGGGAAATGCACTCAGATCCTCTGCAAGACCAGCGCGTGCTCTTGACTGCGCCGTCTCTCTGGCTCTGGTTCCAAGGTTGCTGAAATCCTTCTTCCTCTACCCCCCAAGTGCTGAGGGTGTACACCTGTGCCACCACGTCCGCTCTGGGCTTATCAGTACCTTTTCTATTTAGCCTATCCCATCGTTGAAATTCTCTAAGAAGTTTTAAATTTCCTTGAACTTGTTCTTCTTACTTAATACTTCCTTCTGTATTATTTTGACAACTTCATATATTTCTTCTAGTATTTAAGCTCCCATGCAAACCACCCCTCCGGGTGTTTGCATTCTCTGCAAAGTTTCATTCTACCCCTCATGTCTGTGCATATATACACTGTTTCCCCCATGAAGAGACAGTGTTGAGAGACCCACAAGGAATGGTAGCCTAACTATTGTCCCACAATAGCATACAAGGAGAGGTTTCCTCCCTGTTCCTCTCTCCTATCTATTTCCCCCCCTTCTTCTCCCTCACTTCCCCTCCCTTGCCTGCCTAGGACTGGAACTGCCCCCCATAGGATTTGATGGGAAGACAGAAAGGCTTCCCTCTCAGGTATTGATTTAGCGCTCTGAGGACAGCAGAGTTCAGGGACCACGTGGCTGGTGTAGTGATCTTCATCTGCTCAGAACGGTCTCACAATTAGATCATCCCACGGGGAGATGCTTTAGCCAGGAGACACTCATCTGTCGTGGTTAGGGCATGAAAGGGCAGAGCTGTCTCATGCCGTGTCCTGTAAACATTTGTGTTTTGTTATTTGTCTGAGCGCTCTTCCTAGTCCCCCCCCCTTCCCTCTCTCTCACCTGGCATGTGGCACCTTACCTTCCTGGACTGGTAGTAATGTGTGCTGTGCAAACCTCTTAGCAATTCACAAGTGGTCTAAGAGGTCTCTGCTATGCATTCGATCCCTAAATATGATGAGCTTGTAACATGTCTAAATTATTTTGTAAGCTGGCTTTCAGTAGAAAGAAGATGTAGACATCAGTCCACTATTACCTCAAACCTTGCTTTTTGCACAAGTATATAAAAATCTAAGTGAGAGAAGACAGTGGAGACAACTGGCTTCTATTAAGTGTTAATTATCTGTATAATAACATAGACTCTGCACTGTTTTGGTCTGGTGACTTTGTTCATGCCTTTTCTCTCTGCTGTTATTAGTCCTGACCTCTTGAGTCTTTAGAAATGTCCTCTGTTCTAGGTCTACACACCCTCCTGCCCTCCAGGGACCACCATTGTCCCTTTTAGTCTGTCCCTTAAGACTCTCTGTAGGTTTATAACGATATGTAGGTTAATAATAATTGTCAACTCAGCAGGGTGTGGGATGAGCCAGCAGGCATATCTGGGTTGGAGTTTCCAGACTGGGCTAATCAAAGCGGGAAGAGCTAGCCTACATGTGTGCATCACCCTTCTGCAGACTTGGTCCCGGATGGAATACAGCAGAGCACTGAAGTCAGGTCTGCAGACACCAGCCTGCCTCCCTCTGTTTCCTGGCTCCATCTGCAATGCGATTAGCTGCCTCAAGCTCCTGCTACCATAATAGATCGCTTTTGAAGCATAGTCTCAAATAAGCCCTCCCTTCCCTAAGTTGCCTTTGCTGTGTATTGTGTAAAACTACCATAGGGTCTGACTCATGGCTTCATTTTTCCTCCCCTTCCTCTTCTTTTTCCTCCCTCCTTCACCTTCCCCCTTTTCTTTCTCCACCTGTTGCCCTGGTGGAGCACTGGCCTAAGCCTGGGCACTTTCTCCTCGATTCCCCTCTCTCTGAAGTGCCTCTTCTTGTTTGCTCTCTGGGTGCCCACTTGCTGAGCCTCCATGAGCAATTCTCCCTCCTTCAGGGAGATGGCAGCTTGCCTTCCCTGTGGGTTTTCTTTTAAACTGCATCAAAATTGGCCTCAAGCTTTAAGTGAGTTACAGCTGAGGGAATAGCCTACAGGTGAAGGCTTACACCAAACCTGATGCTTATCTACAGTAGCCAATTTGCGTTTATGTGCTCGAGTGTATCTTCAGTATAAGTTCCTGGAAGCAACGTGAGGTGAATCAAAAGGTGCGTTTCTTTTCATTGTCCACCAACTACACCACCACACTTCATGTCTGTGTTAGCAGAGCAGGAAATGCCTTTAACCTTTCTTATGTTCTCCTGGGGTGTGGCTGGGTTGTAGAGTGTACATTTTATATACCCAGTGAGCGGCCTTCGTTTCCTCAGCACTAAGTCAAAACCCCAAACTTCTAAAGCCATGAAACTTTCCTGTGAGGATTGAAAGAATCTTGATCCTTTATCTCGTTTCTTGAACTCTGAGTGTAGCTGACCTTTTCTACTGGTCATGAACAACTGGCTTTTGTCATGTGACCACTGATTTTATTGACTTGGTGGTCCTTGTTGTGCTGATGTTAAAAGATCTTTTCAACATTAAGAAAGGAAAAAAAATCCATTTCCATTGGAAATTTCTTTAATGTTTGTCTTATAGGTTTGTTTTTCATGTAAGAATCTAAGTTTTATTTGGCCAAGTTAGTCTGCTTTTTTATGATGACCTATGGGTTTGTGACTCAGGCGGAAAAAAAAAAAGAAAAAATTTAAGATGTCTTCATATGTTTTCTTTTGCCGTTTTAATGCTGTGACTTAGTCCCAGTTCAGACCTTTTTTGCTCTGCTGTAGCTGGAGGAGGTAAGGAGGAGCATGATTGCACAGCTGGTCCCACCCAACTTCTGGAAATAAGCTCATCCTTCCTCCCATGAAGGTTGCTTCTTCCGGTATTTGGTCACATGAGAAGAAACTAACAATGTCTTCCTTCACTAGACTCCAAGTCTGAAATAGAGAAATTGATCCATGGCAGCCCTTCTCCTGTGAGAAGCACAAACCAGGAACTGTTTCACAAACAGGTGCGTGCTGCTTCCCTTCCAGCTAGCCATTCCTAGGCATCATGGTGGGAAGATGCTTCCTGCCCTTGGACTATCATAATCTACTCCCTTTCCAAGCCATTTATCAAGTCTATTTAATGAGGCTCCACAAACTGCAGCCCGGTCCTGACTCACAGGGTTTGGTAGCCAGTGGCCCTTTCTGGGCAAGATGTTTGTGCCCTGCTCTCATTCATCCCTCGGCTGCAGTCTCGGAAACAAGCCAAGACTGGACCCTAACAACTGTTGTCTGTAGGGTTCAGGTGCTGTCTTAAAGGAGCCAAGTGAATGTGAAGCAGGCTTCAACTTCATAACCATGCGACACATAAACAGGGAACTTTGCATGTGAGACGACTTGGGTGGAAACTGGCTACCTTCATCTAGATCCTGAAGTAAAATTTGTGAAATGAGACCCAAGAATAGTGAGAGGACTGGGCCTCCCCATCTAGAATCAGAGCCAAGAACAGTCAAAGGACTGAGGCCATCTCACCTGTTTTCTTGCCTCCGTCTTTTCAGAGCTTTACCCCTGTAGCCACGATGGAGCTAGGGACAAGGGGACATAAGGGATGGACTAGAATGGCACCAACCATAGCGGCTGCAAAGTTTGACCTCCAAGTCAACAACTGCTTAGGGCCTTTCACAGTGACTGATATTTTAGAAAGTCGACTTATGGATCGATGAAGTAATAGCTTACAAGCTCAGCACTTGAAAGACAGAGGGAGGAGAATTTTAAGTTTAGGGTTAGCCAAGGCTAAATGGTGAGACTCTGTTTCCAAACAGCAGCAGCAGCAGCAGCAGCAGCAGCAGCAGCAGCAGCAGCAGCAGCAGCAGCAGCAGCAGCAGTAACAATGTGGGAAGAAACTCAACTAAGCGAGAGGTAAAGCATATTCTGCTTTGAGTTCCAGAGGCTGTGCAGTCCATGACTGCAGGAGCTGATGGCTGCAGGAGTCCATGGCCTTTAGATGTGTAATAAGGAGAGAGCCTGCAGCTGTAAATCTGCTCACATCATGGCAGCTGTGGAGGAAAAATAGAGGGAGGGGATGGGGAGAAGAGGATAGAAAAGCTGAGGTCCTAATGTCCTCTTCAGAGGCATTTTCCCAATGATGTAAGGTGCTTCTCTTAAAGAATGCACACACACACACACACACACACACACACACACCACACCACACCACACACCTTCATACTATACACACACTTACATACTATGCACACATATGCACATGCACTCACACACAAGTGTATATAATTATGTATATATATATACAAGTACACATGTCTATACATATATGTGGAGATATAAATATGGAGATAAAGGATAGATATGGAGAGAAAGAAGCTTTGTATTGGCCATATAAATGCATCTGGCTTTGGAGCAAGCCTTTACTGAGTGAAACTTTAGAGAAAATTCAGGACTCAATTCTATGTGGGAACCTATTACAGATGCAAATTCTGGATTCACTCAAGACTGACTAAATCAGAAATTGTAGCCATGGGGACCGTTGCGCTTATTTAAAACAAGTCCTCTAGGTAATTTGAGGACACACACACACACACACACACACACACACACACTTCAGAATTGAGCATCGAAAAAGAGTCAGGGGGCAAACAACGCTTGTGAACTTGTTAAACACCTGCTGTCAGGCCCCACTCTCCCAAGATTTTGACTTAATTTCACAACAATTAAGTCATTTCTGTTGATTCTCACTGCATCAGTGATTCAGAATCTCAGTTTTAAAACAGTTAAATGTGGAGAGAAAGATACACCCTAGTCACTTTTGTGAGGTGAAAGCCACCAGCAGCTGAACTGTTGATTGAGAAGAGGGACAGGCAACCTCAGGTCAACCCCGTGCACAGCCTGGGGTCAACAACTTCAGCTGTGTTTGTCTCAGCTTACAGATGTTGGCAGACATGCTAGGCTCTGCTTAGACCCGGCTGCAGGTCAGGGCGGGAGAGTCTTACTTCTGCTCTGATCACTAGATGGCACCACTAGACTTCAGCTTCTACAGGAAACACCGGAAACCTGTATAGCCAGGCTCTGCTGTCTGATGCCAACTCCTAGCTTTCGATGTTTCATAGTCCTTAGAATGCCCTGCCAGGCACTTATGCCTTAGGTGTTAAAATTTACATGTGCGGAGTATCCTCATTTTTGGACTACATAAGGCTGTTATCTGTTATTTTAAAATTCCCAATCAGCATCGATGGGATGCTTGTGCATATCAGAACAAACACGGAACACAGAAGACACAAGCAAGGCCCTGATTTATTTCCTTGTTTCGCTCCAACACATGCTCGCCTCATTACATACACTCCTCAGGCCTCCTTAGTCTTGGTCAGAGTTGTGTACTCTCTCTTGCTGGGATAAACACTCTGGCCAGAGGCAAGTTGGGGAAGGGAGGGTTTATTTGGCTTACACTTCCAGGTCATGGTTCATCATTGAGGGAATTCAGGGGAAAACAGGACATTGAAGCAAAATGATGGGAGAATACTGCCTGCTGGCTTCCTCTCTGACCCAATCACTCACAGACTCAGCTAGCTTTCTTATGCATGGCCTGCCTAAGGATGGCACCACCCACAGTGGACTAATCCAGGCCATGTCTCACAGACATGCCTGTGGGCCAATTCTCAATGGAGGTTTTCTTCTCAGATGACTCTAAGCTGTGTCATGTTGATAACAGAGCTAACTAGGACAGATACTGTACTGACTACAGAGAAGTCAAAGACACATCCCCTACATTCAAGGTGTGTGCGTGTGTGTGTGTGTGTGTGTGTGTGTGTGTGTGCACGAGCGCAATAGAAGCTAAAACAAACAACCTGCAACAGCAACAGCAACAAAAGTACAAATTGAAGGCAGAGACTGTTACATAGAAAGGAATCGTGGTCAAAAGAAGATGACCCACCAAACAAAGCATGTAAATATAAGCCTCGTCTTTGCCTTTGGTGAACATGTGGCTTAGTTTTCTCCTCTGTCACCTGTTGGGTGGAGAGCACCTGTGCTTCCTTCCTTTCTTTGAAAGGTTAAAAACCACACAAGATCCAAGACATGCAAAAAATTAGTAAATACAATCTATAAACCACAGTTGAATAACCCCACAGCACACTGCTTGTACCATGAGAGGAGGGTGAAGTTTCCACAGTGTTGTATTAGCTTTTCTGAGATGTGAAGAAATGTTTGTCCACCCCAGATAGAGTCAAAGTTAGATTAAAGCAGTGGCTCCCAACCTTCCTAATGCTGGGACCCTTTAATACAGTTTCTCATGTTGTGATGACCCCAACCATAACATTAGTTTGTTGCTACTTTATAACTGTAATTTTGCTAATGTTATGAACCATAATTTAAATATCTGATATGCTAGGCCCAAATTGGCTGTTGCTCACAGGCTGAGATCTGGTAGAGTAAAGAAATAACTCTGTTCCTTTCCAGCATGGCAAACCAGTTAGTAAGACTTACAGGAGCATGGATGAGGAATTACTTATAGGTGTATAGATGACCCTAAACATAGGCATCACTGAGAAGTTCTACCAGAGCATGGATGAAGAAGATCTCCTGAATGGTGCTAGTGGAGCCTGCTCCTGTCCTCTTAGCTTTCCGTCCCCTGTGTACTCCACGACTTCCAGAAGCCATGTGCAGCTAGGGCCAGGTTATGTGTAGCTGCTGAAAACACTGGCGTAGGAGGGTCTTGTGAGGCACTGTGAATGTGGGCAAACATAGCGGTATTGACTGTAAGGTAGCAATGGCTTGTCACAGCTGGAGAGCTGAGTGAGTTCCACAGCTCGTGGGTTCTCCAGAACCTCTTTGTTGATTGTCTTCTGCAGGAATGTCTTCATGAGTGGACCTTGGTGTCAGGGTCAGCATCATCTGGGTTACCAGGATTGCTTAATAGGAAATACCTCGTGCTTCTCTTTTCTTTACACATTGAGAAAAGAAACCACAGCAATAATGAAATCAGCACACTGTGAAACATGTTGCAGAAGAGCCAGGAAACTCATCGCAACGGAGCCTGCTGGGTTCTGCTGCAAGTTCACAGGTGAACAGGAAAGTCAGTTGTTTTGTAGAAAGTAGCTTGGTGAGTGGTGGGCTCTTGTTATTCCTGGGAAGGTGGTGAGTGCTGTTCTGGGAGAGCCTTCATGTTCCAGAAGACTGCAGATGAAAATACATGACACAAGATTTGGATTCTAACATCATGTTTCACTTTAAGTGAGAAAATAAGTTCTCTAAACATCATAACTTCCCTTTAAAACATAACTACATGGCTGGGGGAGAACAGTCAGTAAAATGACTGTCTTCAGTTTGATCCCCACAACCTCAAATCCAGGTATGGTGACACAGAGCTGGGAAATTCAAGGAAGGTAGCTCCTGGGACAATGAGAGAGGTGAAGAAAGCAACGGATGCTCATAATCACTTAGCCAGCTTTGTCACCCCTCCCTCTAGTTTTTATTTATAATTTTAATTCTTTCTCTGAGAATATAGTTTTTTATATAATATAGTCTTTTCATGGTTTCTGTTCCCCAAACTCCTTCCAGATCCCCCCACCTCTGCACCCTCCCAAATCCACACACTCTCTTTTTCTCTCTTATTAAAAATGCCAGGTATCTAAAAACATAAAAACAAACAAACAAGAATGACTAAACAAACAACATGCTAATAATGAAAAAGCATAAGAAACACATCTTTCAACAAACAAAAAATCCTATAAAAAATAGAAAATTGGAAACCATAATATATAAGCAAAAGACCTGTAAAGTTAAAATAAAAAAGCAAGCCCAACAAAGTAATATGACAAAAGATCCTCCAAGAATATGTCATTGAGTTTATTTTGGTTTAGTGATCAGGATAATTGTGGCCTCTTAAAAAGAATTAGGCAATGTTCTTTCTGTCTCCATTTTGCAGAATCATTTGAGAAGTATCAGCTTTAAGTTCTTCTCTGGTCTGGTAGAATTCTGGGCTGAATCCATCTGGCCTTTTTTTGGTTTGGAGACATTTAATTACTACTTCTATTACACTAAGGGTTATTGGTCTGTTTAAATTGCTTATCTTATCCTGGTTTAACTTTGGTAGGTGGAATAAATCAAGAAACTATCCATTTACTTTAGACTTTTCAATTTGTCAGTGTGCTGATTTTCAAAGTGTGTCTTTATGGTCTATGGATTTCTTTGGTGTCTGTTGTTATGTCCTTTTTATTTCTAATTTGTTAATTTGGATGCTCTATTTGCACTTTTTAGTTAATTTGATCAAGGGTTGGTCAATCTTATTGATTTTTCTCAAGAACCAATTCTTTGTTTCATTGATTCTTTTTATTGTATTTTGTTTGCTTGTTTCTATTTTATTGATTTTTAGCCCCAAGTGTAATTATTTCTTGCCATCTACTCCTTTGGGGTATGATTTCTCTTCCTATTCTTTTTGTTCTGAATACTTCATTGCTGTTAAGTTACTAGTATGAGATTGCTCTACCTCTGTGTGTGTGTGTGTGTGTGTGTGTGTGTGTGTGTGTGTGTGTGTGTATGTGTGTAGACACTATGTGCTATGAACTTTCCTCTCAGAACTGCTTTCATTGTGTCCCATACGCTTGGACATGTCGTATTTTCAATTTCATACAATTCTAAAAGTTTTAAATTTCTTAATTTCTGTCTAAATCGATTTTTCATTCAGTAGAGAGTTCAGTTTTCTTGAATTTGTAAGATTTCTGTTATTGTTGATATCCAACTTTAATACAGGCTGTTATTTCAATTTTATTGTATTGGTAGAGACTTGCTTTGTGTGCAACCAAATATGTGGTCAGTTTTGGAGAAAGTTCCATGAGCTGCTGAGAAGAAAGTATATTCTTTTATGTTTGGGTGATATTTTGTGAATATCTTTTAGGTCCATTTGATTCATAACATCAGTTACACCAGCATTACACATGTCTATTAGTGACAGTCTGGTATTGTAGTCCTTCACTATCAGTGTGTGAGGTCAGTATGTGATTTAAGCTGTAGTTGAGTTTCCTTTATGAACATTGGTGCCCTTATGCTTGGTGCATAGATGTTAAGAATTGAAATGTCCTCTTGGTGGAATTTTCCTTTGATGAATATGTAGTGTCCTTCCCTATCTCATCTGTTTAGCTTTGGTTTGAAGTCTATTTTGTCAACTATTGAAATGGCTGTACCAGCTTTCTTCTTAGGTCAATTTGCTTGGAATATCTTTTCCCATCCTTTTACCAAGAGATGATGTCTATCCTTGATATTAAGGTGTGTTTCTTGGAGGCAGTAGGAGGATAGAGTTGTTTGAATTCAGTATGTTAGTCTGTGTCTTTTTATTGAGGAATCAAGGCCATTGATACTGAAAGTTATCAAGGAGCAGTATTTATTGATTTCTTTTATTTTCTTATAATGGTGCAAGTTTCTCCCGTTCATTTGATTTGATGGTCTCAGACAACTTATTCCTTTTGCTTTCTAGGATGTGGTCAATCTGATTAGATTGATGTTTTTCTATGTCCCTTCTGTAGAGCTGGATTCATGGATAGGCACTGATTAAGTTTTGTTTTATTTTGGAGTGGTTTTGTTTCTTTATTTATTGTGATTCAAAGTTTTTCTGAGTATAGTAATCTAGGCTGGCATCTGTGATCTTAGAGTTTATAGATCATCTGTCCAGGCCTTCTGGCTTTTACAGTTTCCATTAAGAAGCCAGGTGCAATTCTAATAGGTCTGCCTTTATATGTTACTTGGTCTTTTTCACTCAAACCTTTAATATTCTTTCTTTGCTCTGTACATTTAGAGTTTTGACTCTTATGTGGTCAGGGTACTTTCTGATCCAGAGTGTTCTATAAGCTTCTTGTACTCTGGTCGATATTTCATCCTTTAGGCTATGGAAATTTTCTTCTGTGATTTTGTTGAAATTATTTTCTGTGCCTTTGACCTAGGTTTTTTTCTTCTTTCTCTATTTCCATTATCATAGATTTGGTATTTTCATAATGTCTTAGGTCTCCTGGTTGCTTTGTGCCTGAATTTTTAAAATATGTATTTAACTGAGGTGTCCGTTTTTTCTACATTGTCTTTATTACCTGAGAGTCTCTCTTGTCTTCTTTCATTTCAAGTTTTACATCAGTTTTTCTTTTTTTTTTAAAGATTTATTTATTCATTTATTATATATAAGTACACTGTAGCTGTCTTCAGATACACCAGAAGAGGGCATTGAATCTCTTTACAGATGGTTGTGAGCCACCATGTGGTTGCTGGGAATTGAACTCAGGACCTCTGGAAGAGCAGTCGGGTGCTCTTAACCGCTGAGCCATCTCTCCAGCCCCCTACATCAGTTTTTCTTAAGTGACCTATTTCTACTTTCTGTCATTAATTGTCTGTGTTTTTTTTATTCTATTATGTGTTTTCACAGACCTCATTAAGCAATTTATTCATATATATTTTCAGGGTTCTTAGACATATACTAGCTATTTTGAAGTCCTCGTCTTCTGCTTTGACTGTATTATAGTTTTCAGGGCCGTCTGTAGTAGGGTTGTTGTGCTCTGATGGAGACATATATTATCTTGGTGTTGATGATTGTGCATTGTGGTTTAGAATGATTGGATTGTAGGTTTAGACATGTGGTCTTTTCTTTTCTTTTCTTTTTGCCAGAAATGAAAAGTGCAAGATAATCTTGAAAATAAATGCATTCCCTACTTTGTTGATTAAATTTAACACTGTAAGCCAGAAGAAGTGAGCCCACAATGAACAGATCTGAAGGTTTAATGAAGCAATAAAACCTGAGAGAATCACAAATTAGGATCAAATAGAATACTTCTCTGCACTTGACACTGTTCTCCTCAAACGCTAAGGCTCGTTGTTGTATCTATCTTGTTTGTGGTGTTTCTTTTTTCTTTTCTTTTACTTTTCTTCATTTTCAATAGGTTAGATTCAAAGTCATTTGAATCAGTAACAAGTGAATTCTTATTTCACTATGACTTTGAATAGATTAGCATATAAGTAGATGGAGAACTAAAGTTTAAGATGTTTTGACCAGCAAGCTAAAGATAATTTTTAGCATTTCCCCAGCCTCTTCTATCCACAGCCAATATCTGAAGAGTTTACTCATGCTAAACAGTGGGAAGGGTATGATAAGCTTCTCCCTTTGCTTTTAAGGTGGAGAAAATTCAAACACGTCTTTATGAATTAATATTTGTTCTGTTTGACTTGCTCAGATCTGCCAAGAAAACAACCACTGTCAGCATAGCCTTCTTCATGCTTGCTTCAAAAGCTGTTTCTTTCCATATTCACTCATAGGTGACAAAGACAGTGTTGGGTTCTCTATACTTATTTTTTCTCATTTGACACATTCTCAGTATATCAGCCCAACAGAAACAACTTTGACGGATAATCTTCCAAGTTCTAGGTGAGAAAATTTCCTCAGAGCTTTGCTAAGTATGTTACCTTGAGGACAGACAGACAAAGCCCAATTGCATGAGTTTACTAACTCAGTGGGACCAAGAGATGAATTTTTTATCTGCAGGCTTAGATGATGCTCACATGTCTTGAGCATCATCAGATCTATATTTCTTATATATGAGATCAATGTGTACAAAGGTCAATTTCAAATCCTGTAAGGTTAGTTAAATACATTGGGCAATGTATGGACATCTAAGGGGCATTTATTTCCTACTCCAGTCCTTTAATTGTTAGGGACTTGCCTTAAGTGTAACATACTTCCTATTTTACTCCAAGGCTCTCAGCCGACTTCTGGGAGGCTAAAATGGCTTATTTGATGGGTGAGTCCAAAATGCTCATAGGTATGAGGGATGCAGTTTACTGGGTTTCTCAACTGGGCACCAGAGGACCAAACAAAATGGACTGCTAATGATTAGATTAAGAACTGTCTTTAGTGTTTAGTTTTAAGACATGTTTTACCTTTCCAAGTTTGCAAAGCACTAGTCAGACTTAAAATAAGTGAGAGATTTTTGTCCTATTTAAAACCCCAGTGTTAGAAGAATCAGATACTCTAACTGGTTACTGGTTACCCAGCTGATAAAAGTAGGATTAGGAATATGATATTAAAGAATGTGGCTCAATTATTTTACTTTTTTCATTTTAACTATACAGCTGTTTGCTTGCAGATATGTCTTTGCACCATGTGTGTGCAGTGCCCACAGAGGCCAGATTTCCCTGTGCCTGGAGTTACAGATAGTTGTGGACTGCCATATGGGTATTGAGAATAAAACCTGGGTCCTCCGGAAGAACGGCCAGTGCTCTTAACCACTGGGTCATCTCTCCCATTCTTGAGTCTTTCTGAGACAGAGTTCAGGTTAAGAGATTTGTTTTCATTATTCGTGGCATTTATTGTTAACTATATGCTTTTGTCAGCACATGAACAATGCTGAAACTGAGCAAGCTTGCACTTTTATGATGGAATATCACTGTGCCAATTGAATGTGCTTTTCCTTCGACACTGACATTGGATGATGAGTTTAATGGTTCATTGCACAGGAACCAAGTGTTGGTTTTCATCACTTGGGTGATATTTTTTGCCTTCATGTCGTACTCAAATTGCCTCGACCCACGGAAGAAATAGAAGAATCCTAGAAGCAGAGAGGTGTGGTTAGTTACCTTGTATAAACTTCTCCCCTGCATCTTAACTTTATAAATGTAGAATCAATACCATTGTAAAGACAAAAAAGATACTGTAGAATTACAGAGATGTAGTTTCCTTCATCACACTCCCTGGGAATCACTTAGCAAAAACTCAAGCACAGTGTCAAAGGGTCTCTGAATGTAGAAGGCAGTCCCTGGCTCTCAAGCTAGATTTCAAAAGGCATCTCAGTGAGGGGAAAAGAAGGGCCCTTTGGGTCTGTCCTTGGACTCACCACCCTCATTTATCTATTTCACATTTCAGGGTTCTGTTTCGATATCATGGAGATAATCGATGTGGTACTCAAATGTTTTCTTTCTTCCTTTCTTTCTTTCTTTCTTTCTTTCTTTTTTTAAAAGATGTGTTTATTTATTTTATGTTTTGAGCACGTTGTAGCTGTCTTCAGACACACCAGATCCCATTACAGATGGTTGTGAGCCACCATGTGGTTGCTGGAAATTGAACTCAGGACCTCTGGAAGAGCAGTTGGTGCTCTTAGCTGCTGAGCCATCTCTCCAGCTCTCAAATATTTAAAAAAATATATCATTATTAGTGTGTGTGTGTGTGTGTGTGTGTGTGTGTGTGTGTGTGTGTGTGTGCGCGTGCGTGTACACATGCATGCCATGCCATGGCATATGCGTGTGGTAGTTAGAGAACAACTTTGTGGATTTGGTTTTTCTCCATTTGCTTTACATAAGAACTGTGTAAATGTGGATCATCAGCATGTACTGCTGGTACCTTTACCCAGTGAACCATCTCACTAGGCCTCAAACAATTGTTTCAGACTATGAGTTATCTGATGGCCCAGGCCACTGCGTTTGAAAATCTTGTATCTGGACTTTGTGTATTAAATTGCCTAAGATTCTGGGCTGAGGATATAGCTCAGAGGCAGAACATTTGCCTAGTACAAGAAGAACTCTCAGTACAGCTAAAAACTCCAAACTAAGCAAAACTCCTACCAACCAACCAACCAACCAACCAACCAACCAACCAAAAAGCCAATTGCTAAACAATCTTTTAAAATCTCCTGAGTCTCACCATAATCCCACTGCCTCAGATACTTGAAGCATAGTTTTTTCATAAATGAACTTGATGTATCTAAAACTATATATGTATCTATTATGAATGTATATAATATACACATATGTATGTATGTGTCTACTTATGTTTGGGAATCATTCATCTTGTGAGATTAGTTATCTTTCACACATTAGGGTCTCTTTTAGAACTTAGACAAGGGTGACTAAAATTAATTTTAGTACTTTCTACATAGATTTGAAATAGCATCTCAGAGTTCAGTTCAGCACCTCTTGGCTCAGCTTGATAATGTCTACGGGGTAATGTCTATCAACCAGTGTATGTACTTGAGAATGATAACACTATGCTAAAATCAAACATTTGCGTTTTGTGCTGTCCTTTTTAATAGTCTCCCAAGCACCCACACAGTGGAGGCATTGGCACTCACCGTTACGTTGGAAGACAGCATCTACACGGAGGCGAATTCCTGGGAAGCGCTTCATTATCCTCTGTGGGAATCCTCTGTCCATTGCTTGCGCCATCTCATCATACCTGTGTGCAAAGATTTCAAAGGCCTCACTCTGCTTGGTGTCTGTTTGGTGAGCTTAATCTTTCTGCTGCCCAGTTTAGAGTCATTATGGGAACCAAGCAGGCCTGGTAGGGAGAAACATCTAACAGAGCCAATGACAAAAACACAGTAGAGATTATGTTTCTGTAGTGTGTGTGTGTGTGTGTGTGTGTGTGTGTGTGTGTGTGTGTACACTCAGATGCCACTGTACCCAGCTTTTGACATAGTTCTGGGAATGAATTTAGGTTCTTACAGTTGTAAGGTACATGGTTTGTTAACTGAGCCACTCCCCAGCCTCTACTTTGCATCTCCTAAAAACAATAAGAAAAATCACAGGGGGAAAAGTTGTTGCTTTTTGGACAAGGATGGTAACCTATGACCACCATCACCACCAACAAAATAATCAAGAAGGCCACAGCATCTGTCAGAGTAGTTCTTCCTGAAGAACTGTTAAATCAAGTGAAGGCTCACCTTGTACCTCTTCTAGATTCTGACTAGCTATGCTTCTGCTATTGGGAATTTTGTTGGTATCAACATCTTTATTATTTTTTATTGTTTTTATTTAAGTTGGACAATTTATTAGACTCATTCAAACATCTAAGTTTAATAAGTGTCATATGCTAGAGATTGCCTTCAACACAGTCTACTGGGAGACTGCAGATTCATTTTGTTTTTGTCTGTGTTGGGGTAATGCTGCCATGGATGACTCCCCCCACCCCTGATCAAACAACAGAGTTACCTCCAGCACCAGATGCCAACAAAAAAGAAGGTTTTCTTTGTGTCATGATCACAGACGGCTGCATCAATTTTCTTCACACGTCTTGGAAACCCGAGTGTGTGGATAGATTTGGGGTAACCAGGCAAGACAGAATTCCCCCTGATCACCCAGAAATTCTCATCTAGAGAGAGAGAATGATATCGTCAGATGTCTTCTGCTCTGCATCTGATAGGGAGGAAGAGATGACTTGGAAAGTTTGAGGGTAACTGGATACCCAGTTCCTCTCATCTCCCAGCCCAGTAATCTCATGCCTCTGTGGTGCCCTTTTCTTGTTCTATTTCTTTTATTTGCTAAGTATACAATACTCCTATAAAAGGGAACATAAAAGTGAGATAGCTTGTTTTGGAAAAAAATGGACTGCTATAATTTTAAGAAACTGTTCATTTTTGTGAATGGATGTTCGTTTGCATGTGTGTCTGTATACCGTGTACATGACTGGTGCCCATGGAGGCTGACAGCATCGGATTCCTCAGCACCATTGTCATCCTCCATGTGGCTGCTGGGAATTGAACCTAGCTCCCCAGGAAGAGCATCCAGTTCATTTGACTGCTGACCAGCTCTCAGTTTTTATAGTTTTTAATCACAAAAATTCCTTTTAGTACATTTGGGGGATAGAAATTGTTACAGCCATAGAGAGAAACCTATCTGATTATCGTTTATGAGGTGAACCTAAATTAGAGGAGGGATCTTATCACAAAACTCATGATTAAGATTGTATTTTACAGAAATACACACTGCCCTTTTAGAAAAGAAGAAGAATAGAAAACATGACTGGCAAATTTACCTTTAAAAACAAGGACCTCATCTCTGGGGCTTTCATAGGCAGCTTGAAGATCAGCTGGCAGAGATGGCCAGAAGGAATCAATAAACTCAAACTCAGCACCAGTAATATCAGAGTAGACCCTCCATAGGTGCCTGCGTTAAACACAAAACACTTCGTAAATGCTGTCCTGGTGTCTGTGTCTACCAGCATGTTTCAGTTTTAGGATTGTGGTGTGTGGTGCACACATGTTCACATATGTAGAGGCACATATGTGAATGCATGTGTGTGCCTGTATGTGGAGGCTGCAGGTTGCCCTTGGGTGTCTTCTTTTATTGGTCTCCACTTTGTTTCTTGAGGAAGTCTCTTGCTGATGTACTGACACAGGCTCAGCAGCCGGCTTTCTAGGTGGGTAGAAGACCTGAATTTTAGTATGTGGAGATTTCCAGGGTATAGATACTCCCAACATGGATAGTTCCAACAAGATGTGAACTGATGTGAGACATTCCTCAAAGTTTAACAATGGGATCCTGAAATCTGCTATAAATTGACTTTAACAAACTTTTGGAATAGTGCTCATTTGACCAAGAAGCCATTGAAAATAGACTTTATATCAAACTCTCTGGTAATTTAAATTTGCTTTTGTTTTTTGTTTTTGTTTTGTTTTGTTTTTTTGTTTTTGGAGACAGGGTTTCTCTGTGTAGCCCTGGCTGTCTTGGAACTCACTCTCTAGACCAGGCTGTCCTCAGACTCAGAGATCTGCCTGCCTCTGCATCCATCCCAAGTGCAGGGAATAAAGGCATACAACACCACCACCACCCAGCTAAATTTGCTTTAAATATTTAAAACTAATTTACCAAACAAGTATGAGATGTGTGCATCTAGTAAAACATTTAAAACATTTAAATAGCATGTGCATTGTAAAATGTGAACGACATGTGTTCTCACAGAGACCAGGACCCCTCTTTACCCCAGTTCCTTTGAAAAGAAAAATCTTAAGAAGTTGGGCTCTCAAGGGAACAGGTTTACCTGCCTTTAAGGAACATGATTTCCCTGCGGAAGGTAGTGACAGCATCAAAAGTCAAGTTGGGCTCACAAGCGCAGGGGACAGGGTTTCCATTTGGCTTGGTGGGTACCTTAGACGGACTTCCTTCAGGGAGAAAAGGAAGATTATTCAGAAGGTACAGGAACTATGTCCTCACTAGGGTCTTACCCAAGTACATGTTTGCTTCACAATAATATTTCCGGAAGCAACCCCCTCAATTTCCTCTCTGAAAAACTTTCTGTTTAGTTACCATACATACAACTCTGCAATGCTACTCACCATAGATGGACTGGATCCCATTAATATCATCCTGAGAAAGTGGGTATTTGTTAGGATCCAGGGAGACATAATTAGGAAACATCAAGGCTGTTTGATCACTGGAGTGGGAGAGCCCCAGAGAGTGACCAAATTCATGAGCAGCCACGAGAAACAAGTTGAACCCTTGATAAAAGCAGAAAACATGATTGTGAGTTGATGAAAAAATTTAACCCAGGAGGCAGATGACTTGAGACTACTTACTCAGAAATGAATAGTATTATTTAGCTGGCATGGCAGTACACACTTTTATTCCCAGGCAGAGGAGGCAGAGCTCTTTGAATTCAAGGCCAGCCTGGTCTACATGTGTTCCAGGCCAGCCAAGTTTACATGGTGTGACCCTGTCTTAGAAACAAAACAAATAGACAAACAAAAGAAATGGATAGTATTCTTTTAAGAAATGGAGCCACCTGTTTGGGGGATGCTTGACCATATACGATGATCCTTATGCTCTTCTGTGGTCCTTCACCAACTGGACAATAAAGCCCTAGTTTCTTCCCCCAGCCCTAAGCAATCTTACCTTTTTTCAGCCATAGATACCTTTGTACAGCCCTCTGGCCTTTCTTCCAAGCCTTGTGCTTTCTCTCATGTGCCCTGAGACAGTCACTCCATAACACGTTCATTTCTTATCTGTACTAAGTTCTTTCTATACCTGTCTTTAGACTTCCTTTCCTTTTATTTTTCCCTTTGAGACAGGGTCTCATGTATCTCTGGTTGGCCTCAAATCCCCTGTATAGTGAGGATGATCTTTACCTCCTGATCCTTCAGCTTTGACCTCCAAGGTAGTGGGATTCAGGGGTCACTACCACACCCAGTTTATTCCATATTGGAGATTGAACCCAGAGCCTTGTACACACCAGGAAAAACTCAACTGAGCTCATCTCCAGCTCAGTGGATTAATTTTTCTTGCTCAGTCATGGTATGCTCTCTACAGCTCTTACCACACCAAAGCGATATAATACAACGGACAGATAACAACAGGGACAGACGGCAACTCCTTTTGAACTGCTGGCTTGTGCAGAGCTTAGTCGAAGGCTATATTGAACTTATTCCTTGGAAAAGTCAGCCTTGATAAACTTGGATTACAACTCTGGCATCTTTAAGATTTCAATGTACACACTTCTCTTCAGGAGAAGGCCTGAAGCAATGCATGGAGGAGCATTAACATTGATTGACTAAGGATAGTCAGATGGAGACATCTTCCACTTCTGCTTCTGGATATGAAAGTGGAGCCTCTTGAAGAAAGCTTGGCACTCCTGAGTTTGGCAGTGCTTAGGCTGCTCCTTACAACTGGTTGAGCACACATATGCTGGCTTTGGACCAAGATGGAAACCATGGAAATCGTGGTTATTCTTCAGTAGAAGATACACATAGAGAATCGTTCACCCCACTTCTCAGTTTTCTGAGGGCAATGCTCCTCCTTCGCCCCTGTCTGTAATGCTAAGTCATGTGGCACTGGCCACAGCTCATCCCAGATTCTCACTGCTTGCCTGAGACTCAGCCAATACTGACCTCTTGATCTGTCTCAGTAGCACTTGGGAGAAAAAGAACTTCTTGTGCTCTTGTGGATAGAGAGATGAGGGTGTGTCTATAGAAACTAAAAGTGATGCAAGCAGAGTATTTGGACTCTGGAGTCAGGAATGATCTGCAGCCTTGCGTGCTGCCCATCAGGAAGGCCATGACCTTTACTTCCCTGGGATCTTGGAGGCCAGATTTCCACCCCAAATTGTTGAGTTACTGACAGGGGCAAAGGATAGTGAGAGGTAAAGGTTACTGAACCTTCTCCTTTGCTTAATAAACACAGCATCACTACAGTGAAGTTGGGGTGTTTTGTTGAAAAAGTAACAGTACACTGAAGCTGAAGAGATTGGTTAGCACTTAAGAGCACCTGCTTCTGTTCCAGAGGATTTGAATTAATTTCCCAGGACTCGCAAATTCTTATTCCAGGGTATCTGATTGCCTCTGAAATCAAGCATACATGTGGTACAAAGGCAAACATGCAAGCAAAATACCCATCTTTATATAAACTCAAACAAAACATGTTTGGTGCTGTTCAGGCCATCAAAGATAGAACATCAATTTAGTTCCCTTAAAGAACTAAATCAAATATAAGAACTAGGGTCTAATAATTTGCAGATGGGAGGAGGTGGTTAGTAGAGAAAGTCTATGCTTTCAAATTGATCCTTATGGGCCACAAACCTACAAAGTATTCCTTAACTCCCAGGCTTAGAACCACCAGCCCTCTTAAGTCTTTCAGGCTTCAAGCTACGGATGACTACAGCCATTGATTCAGTGTGCAGCCTTGTGCTGAATATAGGAGTTAAGCACCACACAGGATTGCAGATGCTGCAAGGCTAGAACTTTTGAGCACACCACTGGGGTTCACACAACAGGGCTTGCATAGCTTTGTATACATAGTGGACTGGCAGGCACTGTGGAAATTCACGGCCCTATGTTAATGAGCTCATGGGCAAATGGCAAACACCATTCTCAGACCAGGACTACTAACACGTGAGAGCTCTGTGTGAAGACTACTGGAGTGTAGCCATGGCTAATGTTTGTTCATCACCCCAGTAGTGTGATCTGAGAATATAATGTGAGAAATTTGGGAATTTGGATAACTATACAGTGATTCTTTCTAGATGATATATATTTTTTAGATTAATGCAATTTTCTCACAGTGAAAATTAGCCTCACCTTCCCCATCCCCGGTTGTCCATGTTTCATCTTCGTCAAAGTGGGTATCACCACCAAGACCCAGACCAGGAGGAAAGGCATGGCCAAGGACTCCCAGAGGACCATCAAAGTGACGAGGACACCAGCCATGGACTGAGAGACAGTTGAAGGGGAGAGAGGTCAGTTCCCTGTGATCTTAGAAGAAGTCACTCCCCCACTTCCCCACTCTAAGCCTTACCTCTTGTCCTGAATGCTATCATTATATCTGCAACCCCCTTGGATATCCTGGTGAACATCAGTGGAGTGACCTTGCTCCAAACTTGTAGAGCTTTCTGAATAGCCTCATCCACATCAGCGTGTGTCATATCAGGAGTGTAATTCATTATCCTGAAAAAATGGGCAACATTGCAGGAACTGTGGAAGTGGTAGTTTACTAGTCATGGGCTGCAGTGACTTGTAGCATTGTGTGGTTCTCCAGCTTTGTTTAAATGACACAGTTTTATGTAACCCAACTCAGAGTTTCTTGTGCTGCAATAACACAATGTAACTTACAGGAGGAAAGGGTTTGTTTGGTTTACACTTCCGGGTCACAGTTCATTACTGAGGGGCTTGGGCAGGAGCCTGAAGCATGGTGGAAGAACACTACTGGTTGTCTCATTCTCAGGCTTATGCCTAGCTAAGACACACCCATGTCTGTGCCCCTGAGTGTTTGTATGTGTACTAACTGTGTAGGGACCTGCAGAAGTCAGAAGAGGGCACGCAATCCCTTTGAACAGGAGTGCCATGTGGTTGCAAGCTGTCATGTGAGTACTGGGAATCAAACCTGGGTCCTCAGCAAGAGTGTACACGTTCTTAACTGATGAGTCATTTCCTTAACCCCCTAGCTAGCTTTTTACTTTTTCATTACATTTCTTGTAGCTCCTTATCCTTAAATAACTGAGTATACATCGTTATACTGGGACCCAACTAAGATATGAGATTTGATAGGTCTAAAACACACACACACACACACACACACACACACACACGCACGCACGCACACACACACACCACTACACCTCAAACACTTCCCTACACATGCACACATGCACACACACACACACACACACCCCACCACACCTCAAACACTCCCCTACACATGCACACATGCACACACACACACATTCCTCATCCCGCACACTCATACTCTTCCCATCTGTCTGCACACCTCATCATGCCTCCAGAGCATTGTAGCAGATGCCAGTGCTTCCTGTTCTGAGCTCACATGGGAGAAGACAGCCTAGAGTTTGGAACCTCTTTGCTGGAGCCAGTGTCCTCTGCAGCCCCAGCCGCAAGTAGCAGCCTTTTAATTTAGTTCCCCTGGGGTTGAGATGGCAGCTGTAATAGTGCCCACAGCATAGGTCTAATGTGGGGACGGGTTACATAGAACCCACAAAGCGGCACATGCCTTGAATGTACAGGTTAGATAAAGCCATCATTGTGGTTGTTTCTTGGAGATTAGTTACTTGGATTTGTTCGTGTACATTGGTAGAAACATTACCTGTATGTAAGGTTGTATTTTCTCCACCCAGGGAGGGTGTAACCATATTGCCCCACGTCCGGCACCCCACACCTGGGCACCTTCATGATCTCCAGAGTGTCTGAATCCAGCTTTCCCGTCACTGTCAATCCAAAAAAGGCCTGCATTTCCTGAAGTTTTCCATCTAAGAGACTCCTGTTCTTGCTTTGGACAAGATGACTCCCTTCTATTTCAAGCGAGTAGAACTGGTTGAGATATGCCTGACAGGAAAGACAAGAAGGACACAGGCTACAGGAGAGCAAATTCCCTCAAATTAAGCAAAGTGGCCTGAAGTCTCTTTGGCAGCAGGAAGGATAAGAAGGAAATGAATTGCAAGGGGATGAGAAAGGCAAGATGCCAAGGGCAAGGAAGGAGTCCCCTCATCTGTTCTTTGATGCCAGGAATCAGTTGATTTATGAATGACTAGAATCAGCCAAACTACACATCCATATAACAACTAAGGGCAGCCGCTTGGCTTGTCAGGTGCACACAAGGTCTATATATTCTTACTGTTCCTTTCATCTTGATATGTTCTTGAAATTCTAGGAGACATCAGAGATGATTATCTATTTTGCAGACTTAAGCAATTTAACCCTTATGCAAGTTAGACACATGGAAAGGGTCTGATTCCTCTGAGAAGCTCTGGGACTTTGCAGGAATGTGCTGTCTTGGAAGGTCCCGAAAGAGGCTATAAAAGGCGCATTTTATTGCTTGTTGCTGTTAGCATGCATTGAGAGCCTACCTGGGCCAGTTGATTGTTCTCCTCATTTTTGTCCTTTCTGTCTGGAAGAAATGCAGAGGAAAGTGTTATAAAATTAACCATCAGAGGCAGAAGGCACTTCATTCCTGTCTCTTCAGTTAGAGCCTGTCCCTGTTTGCATGGCCTTTAGAAAGCTGACAGTGAGACGTGGCATGAAGTAATCATTTAATTAATAACAGCAAAGCACACTTGCCATGAAGTGTCTCATGACTTCTTTTTCCCCTTAGATAAACTTGAATTTTGCAACCAGAGTCTGTGATTATTTATCTAGCATATTGCTCGCTTTCCAGTGCTCACGATAGCAAGGCCCCAAGTTACTCTTCTCTTCTCCAAACTGGTAGTTTTTAACATATGGTGTTATGAATTTTGATATAATTTTCTCTGGCAGGAAACACTGGCATATCTTGGGTGTGCCAGTTAAGTACTGCACTGTGCTCATTGCCTGGCTTCTATATGAGTTCTGGAGATCCTAACTCAAGTCCCATCCTTGCATGGTGAGCGTTCTACTCTCTGAGTCACCTCCCAGCATGTGTATCTTTAACTGTTAGGAGTACTGTCTAATTAAATCGGAGTAGTTGTTGGTTATTATTATTTATTATAGCTTTATTTATTTGAATGTTTTTTGTAATGCCTTTTCTATGGTGGTGAGGTTAAACATTCTTTTAAAAAAATATTTATTTGTTTGTTTTTTATGTCTTGACCAGTTTCCCTTCCCTTCTCTCCTTCAATCCTTCTTCTACTTCTCTCTCTCCCATAATGTGAAACGTATACTGACTGCCTTTGTTTTCCTATCAGAATTGTCTCTGGTTTCTCAGACTTTATTGTTTGGTCTCTGTTTATCACATTGCCAACTTTCAAATGTTTGGTGACTCTGTGTTGTGCAATCTGTTTGGAACTTCTGGGAAAGAAAAGTGTCTGGAAGCTGTTAATCCCAAGATGGGTCTGGGGATTGGAGACCTTCGTTACAGGAGGCAGGGTGTGTCCCAGTGTTCTGTGGGCTGCGATGAGATTTAATGAACACAATAAGAAGATGCACAATAGCAGATAGTTAATAAAACGAACACTGATGTTCTCATTATGTAAGAGTGGCTGGGGTTTGGTCTGTGGCTTCTAGAATGAATCACCTCACATCATCAGAGGCTGTGTGGTTTCTCAAGAGATGGCCATTGCACCTACATTGCAGGCAGCACAAAACAAGGAAGGAAGAGAAATACAATTCCTAATATCTTTTGAGGAACCCCACCCAATAGTTAACTTATAAATATTGGGTGAGAATTAGCTACATGCAAGACCTGTCTGTAGGAAGGCTGTAAAGTCTTGGTTGTGCACAATGATAACACTGAAACTGGATTGCAAAAGAAGCAGAGAATGTCAGGGCAGCTACACAGAGGCTTCTGCAGGGTCACCGTGTATAGACCTGCTGTCCCAGCTGGCTACGTTTCTCCAGAGCAGAGACCCCAGGTTCCTATATGCCTCCTCCTAGATGCAAGTCTGGTAGAAGACATTTTTGATGCCTCAAGCTACTTCCCTCAACCCCTCTGATTTGTGCACCTTGCCTTCTTTTGAGAAATTATGAATGTTTCTGCACTTGGAATTGCATGTAGTTATAGCTTAGAAGTTTAGGAATTAAAGACCCCAGAAATAATTATCTCCCATTAGGGCCTGTGAAATGGTGAAGAATTTTCCCACCTCCAGTACAAAGTACCTTGTCAATTCTCAGGAGGTAGAATCACAGGCCAGGTACCCATAGCAGAAACCTTGGTGACACCCACTGAACTATAGCAGATCTCCCTCCTTTTCCTTCTCCCTGCGTAGAAAGCACCTGGAATCATGCTTCCCTCTTGAATAATTTCATCAGGGTCTTTATTTAGGGTTTACTTTCAAATAAACTCAAAATAAGTGCAGAGAAATCTTGTCCTTTAAAATATAAGCTTAGCATCTTGTATCTCTATGCTCACATACATATGATAGCTAGAAAATACCTGTGACTCCGAAGTATGGCTAAGAAAACAGTAGGAACTAAGCTCTCACCTCAAACTGTAAAGATGATGTTTGGGTCAGCAATCTCACATGAGCAGCTCACAGAAGAATCTTGCATTTATATCGTTAAAAACTGTCATACCAGGAAGTTTTAGAAGTTGATTGTGACTGACAGTGAAATAGGTAGTTCATGTTTCCTGCACTTACTGGTATGGCATCTCAAAGGAGAGATCAGGGAGGGCAGTGAGGACGTGGCCTCTCCTGTTACTGTGCTAGGAAGTGCCTCATAGTCCCCAGAAGGCCTTTGATTTGGCTTTGTTTTGGTTTCTTTTCTTCTTCTTCTTCTTCTTTTCCCCATCTTTATTAAATTGGGTATTTCTTATTTACATTTCAAATGTTATTCCCTTTCCTGGTTTCCAGGCCAACATCCCCCTAAACCCCCTTCCCCTTCTATGTGGGTGTTCCCTTCTCCATCCTCCCCCCATTACCACCCTCCCCCCAACAATCCCGTTCACTGGGGGTCCAGCCTTGGCAGGGCCAAGGGCTTCCCCTTCCACTGGTGCTCTTACTAGTTAGTCTATTCATTGCTACGTATGCAGTTGGAGCCCAGGGTCAGTCCATGTATAGTCTTTGGGTAGTGGCTTAGTCCCTGAAAGCTCTGGTTGGTTGGCATTGTTGTTCCTATGGAGTCTCGGGCCCCTTCAAGCTCTTTCAGTCCTTTCTCTAATTCCCTCAATGGGGGTCCAGTTCTCAGTTCAGTGGTTTAATGATGGCATTCGCCTATGTATTTGGTGTATTCTGGCTGTGTCTCTCAGGAAAGATCTACATCTGATTCCTGTCAGCCTGCACCTTTTTGCTTCATCCATCTTATCTAGTTTGGTGGCTGTATATGTATGGGCCACATGTGGGGCAGGCTCTGAATGGGCGTTCCTTCAGTCTCTGTTCTAAACTTTGCCTCCCCATCCCCTCCTAAGGTTATTCTTGTTCCCCTTTTAAAGAAGGAGTGAAGCATTCGCACTTTGGTCATCCTTCTTGCGTTTCATGTATCCACTTATCATGAGTGCATACCATGTGTGTTTTTCTGTGATTGGGGTACCTCACTCGGGATGGTATTTTCCAGTTCCATCCATTTGCCTATGAATTTCATAAAGTCATTGTTTTTGATAGCTGACTAGTACTCGATTGTGTAGATGTACCACATTTTCTGTATCCATTCCTCTGTTGAAGGGCATCTGGGTTCTTTCTAGCTTCTGGCTATTATAAATAAGGCTGCTATGAACATAGTGGAGCATGTGTTTTTGTTATATGTTGGGACATCTTTTGGGTATATGCCCAAGAGAGGACTAGCTGGGTCCTCAAGTAGTGCAATGTCCAATTTTCTGAGGAACCTCTAGACTGATTTCCAGAATAGTTGTACCAGTCTGCAATCCCACCAACAATGGAGGAGTGTTCCTCTTTCTCCACATCCTTGTCAGCAACTGCTGTAGCCAGAGTTTTTGATTTCAGCCATTCTGACTGGTGTGAGGTGGAATCTTAGGGTTGTTTTGATTTGCATTTCCCTTATGACTAAAGATGTTGAACATTTCTTTAGGTGCTTCTCAGCCATTTGATATTCCTCAGCTGTGAATTCTTTGTTTAGCTCTGAACCCCATTTTTAAATAGGGTTATTTGTCTCCCTGGGGTCTAACTTCTTGAGATCTTTGTGTATTTTGGATATAAGGCCTCTATCTGTTGTAGGATTGGTAAAGATCTTTTCCCAATCTGTTGGTTGCCGTTTTATCCTGATGACAGTGTCCTTCGCCTTACAGAAGCTTTGTAGCTTTGTGAGATCCCATTTGTCGATTCTTGATCTTAGAGAATGAGCCATTGGGGTTTTTGTTCAGGAAATTTTCTCCAATGCCCATGTGTTTGAGATTCTTCCCCACTTTTTCTTCTATTAGTTTGAGTGTATCTGGTTTGATGTGGAGGTCCTTGATCCACTTGGACTTAAGCTATGTAGAGGGTGATAAAAATGGATCCATCTTCAATCTTCTACATGCTGACCTCCAGTTGAACCAGCACCATTTGCTGAAAATGCTATTTTTTCCCCATTGGATAGTTTTAGCTCCTTTGTGGCTATAAGTGTGTGGGTTCATTTCTGAGTCTTCAATTTTCTTCCACTGGTCTATCTGCCTGTCTCTGTACCAACATCTACAGTGTTTTATCACTATTGTTCTGTAATACTGCTTGAGTTCAGGGATAGTGATTCCCCTGGAAGTCCTTTTGTTGTTGAGGATAGTTTTAGCTATCCTGGGTTTTTTGTTATTCCATATGAATTTGTAAATTGTTTTGTCTAACTCTCTGAAGAATTGGATTGGTATTTTGATGGGGATTGCATTGAATCTGTAGATCGCTTTTGGTAAAATGGCCATTTTTACTATATTAATCCTGCCAATCCATGAGCATGGGAGATCTTTCCATCTTCTGAGGTCTTCTTCAATTTCTTTCTTCAGAGTCTTGAAGTTCTTATTGTACAGATCTTTTACTTGCTTGGTTAAAGTCACACCGAGGTACTTTATATTGTTTGGGTCTATTATGAAGGGTGTCATTTCCCTAATTTCTTTCTCAGCTTGTTTCTCTTTTGTGTAGAGGAAGGCTACTGATTTATTTGATACCCAGCCACTTCTCTGAAGGTGTTTATCAGGTTTAGTAGTTCTCTGGTAGAACTTTTGGGATCACTTAAATATACTATCATATCATCTGCAAATAGTGATATTTTGACTTCTTCCTTTCCAATCTGTATCCCCTTTTGTTGTCTGATTGCTCTGATTGAATAAGTAAGGAGAGAGTGGGCAGCCTTGTCTAGTCCCTGATTTTAGTGGGATTGCTTCAAGTTCCTCTCAATTTAGTTTAATGTTAGCTACTGGTTTGCTGTATATGGCTTTTACTATGTTTAGATATGGACCTTGAATTCCTATTCTTTCCAGGACTTTTATCATGAAGGGGTGTTGAATTTTGTCAAATGCTTTCTCAGCATCTAATGAAATGATCATGTGGTTTTGTTCTTTCAGTTTGTTTATATAATGGATCACGTTGATGGTTTTCTGTATATTAAACCATACCTGCATGCCTGGGATGAAGCCTACTTGATCATGGTGGATGATTGTTTTGATGTGCTCTTGGATTCGGTTTGCCAGAATTTTATTGAGTATTTTTGCATTGATATTCATAAGGGAAATTGGTCTGAAGTTCTCTTTCTTTGTTGGGTCTTTGTATGGTTTAGGTATAAGAGTAATTGTGGCTTCATAGACGGAGTTCGGTAGTGCTCCATCTGTTTCAATTTTGTGGAATAGTTTGGATAGTATTGGTATGAGTTCTTCTATGAAGGTCTGATAGAATTCTGCACTGAACCCATCTGGACCTGGGCTCTCTTTGGTTGGGAGACCTTTAATGACTGCTTCTATTTCCTTAGGAGTTATGGGGTTGTTTAAATGGTTTATCTGTTCCTGATTTAACTTCGGTACCTGGTATCTGTCTAGGAAATTGTCCATTTCCTGCAGATTTTCAAGTTTTGTTGCATATAGGCTTTTGTAGTAGGATCTGATGTTTTTTTAATTCCTCTGATTCTGTAGTTATGTCTCCTTTTTCATTTTTGATTTTGTTAATTTGGACACTCTCTGTGTTCTCTCATTAGTCTGGCTAAGGGTTTATCTATCTTGTTGATTTTCTCAAAGAACCAACTTTTGGTTCTGTTGATTCTTTCTATGGTCCTTTTTGTTTCTACTTGGTTGATTTCAGCTCTGGGTTTGATTATTTCCTTCCTTCTACTCCTCCTGGATGTATTTGCTTCTTTTTATTCTAGAGCTTTTAGGTGTGCTGTCAAGATGCTGATATATGCTCTCTCCTGTTTCTTTCTGCAGGCACTCAGAGCTATGAGTTTTCCTCTTAGCACAGCTTTCACTGTATCCCATAAGTTTGGGTATGTTGTACCTTCATTTTCATTAAATTCTAAGAAGTCTTTAATTTCTTTCTTTATTTCTTCCTTGACCAGGTTATCAGTGAGTAGAGCATTGTTCAACTTCCATGTATATGTGGGCGTTCTTCCCTTATTGTTATTGAAGATCAATTTTAGACTGTCGTGGTCTGATAGGACCCATGGTATTATTTCTATCTTTCTGTATCTGTTGAGGCCTGTTTTATGACCTATTATATGGTCAATTTTGGAGAAAGTATCATGAGGTGGTGAGAAGAAGGTATATCCTTTTGTTTTAGGATAGAATGTTCTATAAATATCTGTTAAATCCATTTGGTTCATGACTTCTCTTAGTCTTTCTATGTCTCTGTTTAATTTCTGTTTCCATGATCTGTCCATTGATGAGAGTGGGGTGTTGAAATCTCCTACTATTATTGTGTGTGGTGCAATGTGTGCTTTGAGCTTTAGTAAGGTTTCTTTTATGTATGTAGGTGCCCTTGTATTTAGAGCACAGATATTTAGGATTGAGAGTTCATCTTGATGGATTTTTCCTTTGATGAATATGAAGTGCCCTTCCTTATCTTTTTTGATGACTTTTTGTTGAAAATCGATTTTATTCGATATTAGAATGGCTACTCCATTTGCTTGGAAAGTTATTTTTCAGCCTTTTACTCTGAGATAGTGTCTGTCTTTGTCTGTGAGGTGTGTTTCCTGTAGGCAGCAAAATGCTGGGTCCTCATTACATATCCAGTTTGTTAGTCTGTGTCTTTTATTGATGTTTAGAGAGATTAAGGAATAGTGATTGTTGCTTCATGTTATCTTGGTATTTGGAGGTTAGATTATGTTTGTGTGCTTATCTTCTCTTTGTTTTCTTGCAAAACAATTAGTTTCTTGCTTTTTCTAGGGTATAGCTTGCCTCCTTGTGTTGGGCTTTACCATTTATTATCCTTTGTAGGACTGGATTCGGAGAAAGATATTGTGTAAATTTGGTTTTGTCATTGAATATCTTGGTTTTTCCATCTATGTTACTTGAGAGTTTTGCTGGATACAGTAACCTGGGCTGGCATTTGTGTTCTCTTAGGGTCTGTATGATATCTGTTCAGGATCTTTTGGTTTTCATAGTCTCTGGTGAGAAGTCTGGTGTAATTCTGATAGGTCTACCTTTATATGTTACTTGACCTTTTTCCCTTACTGTTTTTAATATTCTTTCTTTATTTTGTGAATTTGGTGTTTTGACTATTATGTGACGGAAGGGGTTTCTTTTCTGGTCCAATCTATTTGGAGTCCTGTAGACTTCTTGTATGTTTATGGGCATCTCTTTCTTTAGGTTAGGGAAGTTTTCTTCTATGATTTTGTTGAAGATAGTTACTGGTCCTTTGAGTTGGGAGTCTTCACTTTCTTCTATACCTATTATCCTTAGGTTTGATCTTCTCATTGTGTCCTGGATTTCCTGTATGTTTTGGGCCAGTAGCTTTTTCTGTTTCACGTTATCTTTGACAGTTATGTCGATGATTTCTGTGGAATCTTCTGCTCCTGAGATTCTCTCTTCTATGTCTTGTATTCTGTTGGTGATACTTGTATCTATGACTCCTTGTCTCTTCCTTTGGTTTTCTATATCCAGAGTTGTCTCCTTTTGTGCTTTCTTAATTGTTTAAATTTCCATTTTCAATTCCTTCCCCTGTTTGATTGTGTTTTCCTGTAATTCTTTCAGGGATTTTTGTGTTTCCTTTCTAAGGGCTTCTAGTTTTTTACTTGTGTTTTCCTGCATTTCTCTGAGGTAGTTCTTTATGTCTTTCTTAAAGTCCTCCATCATCATGATCAAATGTGATATTAAATCTAGATCTAGCTTTTCTGGTGTGTTTGGATATTCAGTGCTTGCTTTGGTGGGAGAATTGGGCCATATAGTTCTGGTTTCTGTTGCTTGGGTTCCTGCATTTGTCTCTCACAATCAGGTTGTCTCTGGTGTTACTTGTTTTGCTATTTCTGACAGTGGCTTAACCTTCCTATAGGCCTGTGTGTCAGGAGTGCTGTAGACCTGTCTTTCCATTTTCTTTCAGCCAGTTATGGGAACAGAGTGTTTTGCTCTCAGACGTGTAGTCATTCCTGTCCACTGGCTTTCAGCTGTCCCTGTGTGCGGGAACCAGGAGGGCCTGCCCCTACTTCTGCTAGGTCCCTGTACGTAGGGAGCCTATATGGCACTAGGTGTTTTCCTCTAGAGTCAGAAATGTGGGCAGAGAGTAGTCTCCCTGGTTTCCTAGGCATGTCTGAAGTTCTAACTCTCCCTCCCACGGGATTTGGGTGCAGGGAGTTGTTTGACCGGGTCCTTTCAGATCTGGGCAGTGTCTGGACCGCAGGGCTCTTGCAGCTTGACTGCTACAATCTTCTCCTGCCCAGAGGCCCTATACAGTTTCCTCTTGGGCCAAGGATGTGGGCAAAGGTGGGCAGAAGTAGCAGTCTCTCCTGCCCTGCAGTCTCTGGATTGCCCACACTTCTGGGTGATGAGCTCTCTCTCCCACGGGGTTTGGGAGCAGGGAACTGTGGGCCGGGATCAGCGAGGTCTGAGCACCAGGTAGAAACAAGAAGTTTCTGGTCCCCTGGAGCCACCACAACATGAGTGTCAAGCACTGACAGAAGCCCATGGGTGGAAGAAAGACCTCTGCGACTGACTGATTGACCCCTGCTGAAAGTGGAGGCTACCTTGTCCACAGATGGGAATAGTTCTCTTCATGAAGGTCAGAGATAAGTGGGTGCTGCCGTGGTGGACATATCATCTGGATAGCTGAACCCCAACCCCCCAACACATCAGCGCCACAGATGTCTTTGCCATCTCTTGGATGCCCTGATGAAGCCAGCAACTGTGAGTACTATTCATTGCCCAAGAAAACAGGAGGGAAGAGATTCAGTGACATGGGGCAGTAACAAAGCAGATAAAGTGGCTCGAGAAATGGCTATACAAGAGCCTATCCTGGTTACAGGCCTACAAGAGACAGCCACTGAGAACTAGGATTGGACTAAGGGATGGCCTCACTTAGAAAAGGCCCAAGTTGCTTAAAAGATAAAAGAACAATGACACACTTGGGGAGAAAGCTATACTCCCCAGAGAACAAACAAAAGACTCACTTTGCCAAATAAAGAAATGGATTCATTTAAGAGATAAAAAGTTTGTCCAAGCAGTTAAGGTATATATAATAGACTTTAAGATTCTAGCCAGAGAGACAATAAAAAAAGTATAAGATATGTCACTAAGTAAATGCTTAATAAACAAACAGGACAAAGAGACCTAGAGAGTTTAATGAGAAGTCGAAGTAAACTTCACTAAAAAAATATGGTTACAAGTATCTCCTAGTGCTTATAGATACCTTTTCAAGAATAGATAAAAGCTTTCCTCACCAAGCAAGAGACGCCTCCGTAGTCATCAAGAAGATACTGATACTGGAAGAAATCTTCCCTGGTCTGGAGTGCCCAAGGTAATCTGGTCAGACAATGGCCCTACTTTCGTTGCCAAGGTAAGCCAGGGTGTGGCCAAATATTTAGAGGTCAATTAAAAATTACGTTGTATTTACAGACCTCAAAGTTCAGGACAGATAGAATAAATAAATAAAGCTCTAAAAGAGACCCTGACCAAATTGACCATGGAGACTGGCACAGACTGGGTGGCACTCCTTCCCTCTTGCTCTCTTTAGAGCAAGAAATACCCCTTCCAGATACAGCCTTACCCCCTTTGAGATCTTATACGGGGCCTCAGCTCCTCTGACTGTATTAGATGATGTTACTAAACCAACATGTCATAGTAATAATGATTTGTATGCCAGGTTAACAGACCTAGAGGTGATACAGAAGGAAGTCTGGTCACAGCTGGCAGCAGCCTATGCCCCGGGGACCCCCAAGACATCTCATCAGTTCCAGGTCAGAGACTCGGCTACATACGATGGCACCCAACCCAGATACTCGAGCCTCACTGGAAAGGACTGTACCTGGTGCTGCTGACCACCCTGACAGCCATCAATTCTCAGCCCTCACCGGCCGTGTACTAGCTGTTGGGGCTGAGAGCTGGGACCTAGAGGGACACTCAGCATGTTTGCCCTGGGTTCCATCAAGATAGGTATAGAGATAGGCTTGATTTCTATTACAAATGATGTAACATTGCATATGTTAGTACTCCTAACATTTCTTGGGACTGTGCCTCAGGGATCACAATCTGTATAAGTTTAGAAGTTCTAAAAGCTAGTCATGACCTTGGTGTGTAGGTTTAGATAGTGTCCAGATTGGAATCCTGATGCTAAAGACTTAGTAAGACAAAAAAAAAAAAAGAGTTGAGAATTACTTAAGGCTATCTAGGTGCTGCAAGGGCAGCACAAGGACATCTGCCGTTGCCCTGCAATGCAAGCCTTATAGAGAATTCAGAACTGCCATTGACTCAGATATAAAAAGAGTGAAAGACTTTTTAGCTGACCTCCAAGAATACCTAACCTCCCTCTCAGAGGTAGTCCTTCAGAATAGAAGAAGATTAGACTTGATATTCCTTAAAGAAGGAGTCTGAGTGCTACACTGAAAGAAGAATGTTGCTTCTATGCAGACCATTCAGGAGTAATTAAAGACTCCATGAATAAACTTAGAGAAAGGTTAGACAAAAGACAGACAGAGAAGCGCATCAGGGATGGTTCGAGAGCTGGTTTAGTAGATCTCCTTGGATGACTACTCTGATATCTTCCCTTATGGGACCCTTCTTAGTTTTGCTTCTGCTTCTGATTATAGGTCCATGTGTGTTAAAGAAACTAGTTTTAATAGGTTTGACTCCTACAAAAAGGTAGAGACGCTCAACAAGGTTGGTTTGAGTCTTGGTTCACTCGGTCTCCCTGGATGACTACCCTACTCTCTGCTATATGGCTGGGCCATTACTAATAATTTTCTTGGTTTTAGTTTTTGGACCCTGTGTGACAAACAGGTTAATTGCTTTTGTTAAAAATCGAGTGGGTGCTGTGCAGTTGATGGTTCTGAGACAACAGTACCAGTCCGTTAGGACAACTGGTGAGACCAAATACGAGACTTGATATCAAAATTCTAATATTAGAATTACTTAGTAGAAGAAGAGGGGAATGAAAGGAAAATTATACAGATTTAAGATTTAAAAATATGAAGTTAAAAGAGTAAGTTTCAAAATTCACAAACTCAGGGCTAAACACTGTGAAAAGCAAGTCCAGGCAGCCCTGCCCTGCCACTAGGACTAACAGACCATAAAGATAAAGAAAAGGAATTCAGGAACCAGCCCGAGTTATCAGGACTGACCCAAACCATCTGGCAGAAAGGCACCTCCCCCAGCTTACTCAGAGTCACACCTTAACCAGATGTCCTTCAAACCCTGATACGCCCCTAGCTCCTAAGATCCTGTATGCTCCAGTCAATACGTACTCCCCTGCTGTGCTATAATCTCACTGTGCCATGTTTAAATGAGCCAATCACCTATAGCCGCGCCAGAAATTAGCCAATTGTGTGTAACCGCGCCAAACCCCCTAGCCTTCCCTATATAAACCCCTGACTTTTGAGCTTCGGGGTCGACACCTCTGTCTCCTACGCAGGATACGTGTCGACCCGGAGATCCCCGTAATAGATCTCCGTAATAAACCTCGCCTTTGCTTATTACATCCAAAAAAAAAAAAGTGTCTTGTCCCAGGGGAATTTTGCCTTTGTGTGCCCTGAGTCTACCAGGCAGATCACTTGGAGCAGAATAGTTGGTCTTACCTCTGGTCTTGGGCCTGAAGTCTCTCCTTGGGGCTGGCTTTTTCCTCTTTTATTCTTTTTAATTATTAATTATTTTACTTATTTACATCTCAAATGTTGCTCCCTTCTTGTCTCCCTTCCCTTCACCCTGAGAGGGTTCCTACCACCCAGGTATTATCCCTCTACCCTGAGCATCAAGTCTTTAGAGAATTAGGCTCATCTTTTCCCTCTGAGGCCAGACAAGGCAGCCCTCTGTTACATAATTACCTGGGCGAGGTATCAATGCATCCTGAACTTGATGGTGGCATTTTTTTTAATTTTGGTTACTGTTGAGTTTTGTGTGTTTTCTTTTAAATCCCACTACCAGGAATTGAACCCAGGACCTCACACATGGTAGTTAAGTACTCTTCTTCGCAGCAACACCACTCAGTGGTCTTAAGGGCTCTCCCGAGACAGCTTTCTATTGCTTCTCTAACAAACAACACATCTTCAATAGAGTAGAGTAACAACTTTATTTTTTCACAAAAGCCAGAAAACCCACATCAGCAAGTGTCTCAGTTCTGGAATCTGCTTGCAGATTTTTTTAACCCCTTCCTACCTGCTTCTGGCTGGGAAATTATAGGCAAATAGCCTAAGAGATGCATCACTACACTCTGGTTCTCTTTGCTTTGTCTCTCTACCATGTGCCTATGCCTCTGCTGACTCTCCCCAATCGCCTCAGAATAAAATATGTTAATCAAATGATTTATCTCTGAGTGACATCCACATCTCTCGCCCCATTTTATAAGAACAGATGTATGGGCTTAAGGTTCATCCTAATCCTGTTTAAAGCTATCTTGTCATTTATACCTAATTTATTATATCTTCATGACTCTGGTTCTAGATAAATAGCTGGAGTTAATACATTTTTTCTCCTGGCATGTGGAAGGGCATGATTCAATCCACAATAAATATTTTTCATATATTTCCAAGGGAGGAAGTAACAGCACATTTTTCTGTACAGATGAGGGGATAATCTTTGTGTGTTTATAATCCTCATGCATAATGAAAATCCAAGGCTAGGTTCCATGTTTGAAGAGATGTAGGAACATTTGAAGCTAAACAAGCAAGTAATAAAACAGGAGGTTTAGAAGGCATAAGAGCAGATAATGAAATAGCAAAGATTAAAGTGATGAATGGCTTGTTCTCTTTGTGATGCGTTCACTAACCAGGGATGGAATGTGCAGGAGGAGTCAGCCACAGCTGGGAATGAAAGATTACAAACGCTGGTTCTTCGAGGAGGGCTGCAGCATTAGTTACAACTGAGGGAAGTCTGAACAGGACACATTGGATGAATATATAGACGGAGCTTCCCTTTTGTATTCATAGGGTCGATATAAGGACATTTGACTTTGCTCCACTCTATGGACAGTTAAGCCATAAATTGCTTCTTGCAACTCTAGTGACTCTGCGACTGACAAGATTAAATGCAAAATATTGTGGTCCACTGAAGAAGAGGAAGAAGGCTGTAAGAAAGAGAAATATACAAGTTAGCTTATGGATCTCAGCTCTTACCAAATAAACCAAATGGGATATAGAAAAGCAAGTGTATTATTTTAAAGTTTTAAAGAATTTTGTAAACTCCCCCCCACCAACTTACAATCCTGCTGGAAAACTGCATCAATTCTACAGTTTATTCCTGGGAACACGCTTGCTATGCTAGTGGGGTAACCTGGATCCATGGATCTTCTTTGATTGTCGTATCTAAGGGGAACAAAATATCACATGATTTAAAAACAATATACACTATGATAATTTTCTTTTAATTTGTATAAGTCATGAAGTACTTTCTTACACATGTTCACATTAAATCTTCACTGTGTCCAATTGGCTGAGATTTGGAGCTCTTAACCTCTCTACCTAAGGGTATTTTGTTTAGAAAACAGAGAAATGCCATTGATTTTAAAACAGCGTTCTGATTGCTGATGAAGGAGTTATTTCCCAAAACTAGAGCCTATATTTTCTAAATAGTTTACTTAACTGGTAAAATGAGCATAATTATGTTTATGTGCATGTGTATATAATGAAAAAATGCATTTATTAATATTTTTCTTAGCATATAAAGTAATGGGCTTCATTATTACACTTTCCCACATAGATACATTGTTTATTTATATTCATGTCTCCATTGTCCTCCCTTTTAGTCCACCCACCTGTCCTCTTCCTCCCTACAGATAATTAATTCCTCTCTTGTTTTCATGTTTTAATAAATTTCTCTTGTGCACCAAATTCTGTAAACGATGTGGGAAACATTCATTTGGGGGATATCAGATTTCAACTCATAGTAAGAATCAACTTACTTCTTTCCCATATCTCACCCTAGAGCGTTATGAGGGTGTGAAAGAGCTCATAATGTGGAATCCTCAGCACATTTGTGTTGGTGTCTTATGTGATAAAAACAAAAATTTAAAACTCATGGCAACAACACTCTATGATAAAGACTACATTCTTACTAAGAGGTCAAAAGATTGTGTAGATTTAAGCCTTCAGATATCTACATTGATGTTTTGTACATAGAGCAGAGAAATACACATTTCAATTTTAATGGAAAAAAACTCATTCATACATATCACCTCCAGCATTGGTTGTTTACGAAGAAGTATGTCTTCCCGTTATAGGAAACAGCTGCATCAATGGCTTGGACACTCCTTGGGAATCCATAGTTGGATATATCTCTGGGGTAACCTTGCTGCAAGTCATAGGCACTTAGAGCCCAGTACTGTCTGCCTGCCAACAATTAAGAGAAAATCCTTAACAAAGCTCTTCCTTTGTTAATCTGAGAAAGACAAAGGTGTCACAGTGGAGTTCTGAGTGCAGTGATAATAGTACTAATAGTTCCTCCCTGAACCTGAAAACGTCAAATGTTACAGCTTGATATTCAAAACTAGATCCCAAACTAGAGGTCTTGCCTGATGTGACTTCTGTACAAAAATTAAATCACAGCCTTGAGGTATTTTAGAAGATCATATCTAGGATGAGGGCAGAGAAATGTTGAAGATTGTCTCATGCAGTTCATTTGTTGAGGACAATATTAAGACCTAAATGAGGGTTCAGACTGTGCAAATTTCACTCAGTTGTTGGTGACCATGGTGGGGCCCAAGCCTCACTAGCACCATGCTCTTCCTGACTTGTCCCTTCTGAAAGTGCTGTGGGACAAAGAGAAGTCCTGCCCCGCCCTTCAGGAAGAACAGAAGGAGGAGGAGGAGATAGTAGGGTGTTACCTTTAAATAAGAAAACTAGGTCTCTATCAAAGTCTTCATAAGCAGCCTGAAGACCATTAGGTAGGAAGGGCCAGAACAGAGATATGAAATTGAGGTCAACTGTTCTCAGCTGGGGATGCCGTCTCCAGAAGTACCTAAAGGGACACAAGAACACACATGCAGAGACAGACAGAGGGGAGTGGGGAGATGGAGAAGGACAGGGACAGGGACAGGGATAGGTAGAGACAGAGAGCTGTTATGTTTTTGTGATTCTTGGCTAGAAATGACCCTTGCATGATTCCTGCAGTCTATAAATGTGTAACATGCAGGATTCTTGTAGGACCCTAGTTTCTGGTAGTGGTGTCCATTTGGTGAGCCCTTGACGGTTTAGATCCCAGTTGGCATCTTGCCCTCTCTTTACCCTGACAAACCTAAGAAGGTTAGGTCTTTCAACAATTAATAGGACCAATGCTGAAAGACTCTGACCACAACAGAGATGCTGGTGGATGTTTGATGCTTTAGTCCCCCACACTCTGGATAGTTCATGACATCCAGAGAACACTAAGAATTCCAAGGAGATGCCTATGTATTGGGTCAAAGAAAAGCCAGTGATGTGATGTGTTTCATTAGAAGCCAGTTTTAAGGTCCGACACACAGACATGTACAAAGGAAGGACAGCTCATTTTTATACTTGTCTTTAAAGAAGTAAATCTCCCCACGGAGTGTGGTGGCAGCATCAAATCTCAGGTGGGGGTCACAGGCTGTGGGCGTGCTGGGTCCAGTAGGTTGGACAGGGTTGTCTGAAGGTCCTGGGAAATGAAATTATTTAATAAGTAGAATTACTATGATGCTTTTGATGTGCTTCAAATACGTAGGAAGGCAGAGGGTCTTTTCATGAAGAAAAAGTGACTAGCTGATTCCACAAGACACAGCAGACTCTGTGCATATGATGCTTTTAAAGGCTTGGCCTGTTCACGAGAGTAGTGATGGCTTTTACTTAAGCTGAAAAATCATTTGAATCTGATGCTTCCTTTAACTTCTAAGTCACTCTTCTATTTCTTGTTTCTTCTTTCTGCCTTTTGGTCATTGAGAATCCACTTCCTTGTTCCTCACTAACATCCAAATGCAATGATAGAGCTCACATTAGTCTTTTACCCAATAGCATAAATCTACCTCAGTTTCTTTTCTATAAAAATTTACATTTTTAGCTGGACATGGCAGCACAGGCTTTGTAATCTCAGCACTGGATAGTAAGACAGGAGGATTGTAGGTTTGAGACTAGTCTGGACACAGAGTGAGAAAATGTTTCAAAATATTAAATAAATACACAATAATTTACATTTTTATGCATTTTCTTATCATGGAATTAAGGATTGTACTTGTCACTTAGGAATGCTGGAGCATCAATGGAACGGGAACATTGGACAACAAAGGAAATGGTTGCTGGCATGTGTTGGGGAGTTGGGGATTTGAGTGAGGTTCCTTATTCTTATACTTCAGTGGACATTCTTGACAGGCCTTACACATGCCTGCTTAGGGATCTATGTGAAGAATTCTTTCACAAACAATTCTGGAAGGAGAGTTGCTCTATGAAAATGGATAATCATGTCTTTTCAGAATACACAAAATTGGAAAGCTTAAAAATGGAGGAGGAAAATGTCCCCATCATTTAGAGACAATGGTGGGGAAGTACCTATATCCATTTTCCTAAGTCTTACCTCTTGCCTCTTGTCTTCTCTCCTTCCTCCCTTCCTCTCTCCTTCCTTTCCTCCATCCCTTCTTCCCCTTCCTCTTTCTTTTCCTTCCTTCCTTCCTTTCTTCCTTTCTTTCTTTCTTTCTTTCTTTCTTTCTTTCTTTCTTTCTTTCTTTCTTTCTCTCTCTCTCTCTCTCTCCTTTTTCTTCCTCTTTCTCTCTCCTTCCTTCCTTCCTTCCTTCCTTCCTTCCTTCCTTCCCTCCTTTCTCTCTCCTATCCTTCTCTCCATCTCTTTTTCCTTTTCCTCTTTCTTTTCTTGAGACCAAATCTCACCATGTAGTTTAAGCTTCACTCAGATTTCTGGTTCTCCTGCCTCAGACTCCTGAATGCTAATATTACAGATATGAGTCCACAGGCCTGTCCTCTAATGTTTACTTTAGGGCAGAAATAGATATCTAATAACTAAAAACCAAGATGTAGCAAAATCACATTAGCAGCTCAGGCTCTCTCTTGCCAACACTGTAGGCATTACTGGCAACTTTAAGAAATTAATTTGAGCTTCCTTTGAGGATAAAACACAGAGACTCCAAAGGAGAGATGCTTGTGGCCAATTCTCAAGTCCTATTATGCTCTACCATGTTGTCCACATGACCTCCCTTACCATAGATTGTCTGAATTCCATTGATATCATCTTGAGGTAGTGAATAGGTGCTGGGTTCTCTGTAAGCATAGTTTGGGTACATCAAGGCACCAGGATCAGTGGAGTGAGAGAGTCCCAAGGAATGTCCAAATTCATGAGCAGCCACGAGAAACAGGTTGTAATCTGAAAGGAAAGAATAGATGATGGATGCTCTATCTGGCTTCACAGGTGGTAAAAATATGATCTCAAAGGATGTGACCTTGAGGCCAAAACTGACCAGGAAGAAAACATTCATATATTCATCTTTTTCCTTTTCTCTTCAGGCACCTAAAGGACAGCAATTAGGAGGCATCAAGGTAGGAGATACAAGCTTCTCAAATCTCAGAGACTAATAAAATCTGTCTTTATTCCAACTCTATTTTAAGAATGTGATGGGTTAGTGAAATGGTGGCAGAGCTGTGGATCTCAGGACGGAAGAATTCTGTTTCTCTTGTGCTCACATCCTGACTGGCCCTTTGGCTCATTGGCAGAGTCTCAATGGAAGAGTCAGAGAAGAGCCTGACTCTCAGTGCAGCGGCTCAGACAAAAGGCTGACTGAGCATGGATCTAAATACACTGCCCTTGCCTCCTCTCTTCTCCTCAGGCAGCCCAGTCCTTCTTGTCAGGAGACTCCTGCAAGGATGTCTTGTTGCACAGACACACACTGCTGAGAAGGAGGCCAGGGAAGTTAGGCTGCTAGAAGCAAGAACGAGGCTGCTCTTTGAACAGTCTACCTTTTCTAATGAACCCTAGTACTTCAACTTTTGTGAAAGATATGAAGATCAGACCATGTCAAACATTAAACTCAGGGGTGGAGGAACTAAAGGATAGCCATTGGGAGTGCAAGCTGTCAAAGAACATATGTTACTAAATGAGTGTGGTCCTCCTCAACCCAGCCTTGTCTGAACAACCAGGACCCAGGCAGGGTTTGGCTGTGGTCTTCAATGTTCACCTCCTTATCTGCTAAAATTTAAATGCTTCTCTTAGAAATCATGTGTTAGAAAGTTAATCTTGAGTGAAAAAATACTGGGAGGTGAATGGTCTGGGTAGACACTGAGGTGAGAAGGTCAAGGGGTTTCAGTGTCATTTATTTTGGTTTCCGTCATCCTTCTGCCATGTGAAGATGCATTAAGAACTTTAGCTTCTGTCTTTCCAGCCCCTTAAACAGCTAAGGAAGTGGGTTTCTTTAGTTCACCAGCTATTTTGTTTCATTTCTTCCATGACAGTAGTGCACATGGATTTAGGCACTGTGGTGGGAAATAAGGCCAACATTAGCTTCTGATTAAAACAACAACAACAACAACAACAACAAACAACAACAATAACAGCAACAGCAGCGACAACAGCAGCAACAACAACAGCAACAAACTCTTAAGGTGATTTATCTTTAAGTCGCAAAAAGTATAAATGATTGATTTGTGAGTTTAAATTCCACAGTCATGTGAGTGGATGTGAATTCATAAATACACATGCTGACTCTAAGACGGAGAAGACGAATTTAGAAACTTCATGTGACTCTAACAGTGACCCACTTACTGTTGGAGTCTTGAGTCCACGTTTCTTCTGAATCAAAATGTGCATCTCCTCCAATACCCCGGCCTGGTTGAAAGGCATGGGCAAGGATTCCATTGGGTCCATCAAATGGAGAATTGTCACCATGGTCTGAAACGAGATGGTTTGTGGTTAGGTCTTTGTCTAAGACCTCAGGTTAGCTAGAGAAAGCCAAATTGCTTTGAGCCCACCTCTTGAGACGAAAGCAATGTTGATGTCTGCTTCTCCCTCTAAGGTCTCAGTGAAGGTCAGGGTTGATGGCACACTCCAGATTTTAAAAGCTTTCTCGATTTCTGTTTTCACTTCAGCCTTTGACATCTGTGGGGTATGGTTTATAATCCTTTGGAGGTGAGAAGGAGCAAGAACAGTTTGCTTATTATCAACCTTTTTGAACTACTCAGTCTCTCCATTTTGGAGTAAGTCACTTATGCAATGCACTACCACTAGGACAGAGCATCAGAGGAGCGAACATCTCAGGGCTGAAGACAGACTGGAGTCTGTACAAATAACTACTTGTCTTTAAGCCTCAGTGTCTCTGTTCATAAGATGATGACGCAGTACGATCTCCCTCATAAGTGGCTGAGGAAATTAAATACACTGGAGGCAGGTAGTTAGTGGGTTAGACATTAGACAACAGAGAAACTGAATGATATTACTGCTGTTACCAAGATATACAGAAGAGAGCTAGATTCTCTTCAGCAATGGTTAAGCCTCTTGGACTTAAAGGTGACTGACCAGAAGAGACAGTCTCATGGTGCCATAGTCTTTTTAGATTGCTGAACAGAAACAATGTGGTAAGTTTTAGGGTTGAAAGAACCTGGGGCTCTCTGCTTTCTCAGTCTTGAGCTAACTTCCAGCTCACATTCTACTTAGTCACATTCAGTGAGGGCAGGGTGTTTATTTGTCCATTGCCTCTAGGGACTTTCAAGTTCTGCAACAATGTCTGAGGTCTCACAGACTGTCAGTCACTAGCTGGGTGGATGAATCCTCAGACTCTAGGAATGTCACCTGTAGGTCAGGTTAGTGTGTGTCCACTTGGGGCTTCCCGGAGTTAGCAAGAAATCACCAGAGTCGGGCACTCCACAGCGAGGCTTTTCCATTATCTCTATTGTAGCTGCATCTGGCTTCCCTGTCTCGGGCAAGCCGAAGAAGCGCTGCATCTCCTTAAGCTTCTCGGCAATCATAGTGGCATTCCTTGCAGACCGGAACTGATTGCTTGGTAAGTGGTAGAATTTTCGTAGGTAATTCTGATAAAAACAAACACATCAGAGTACTTGCTGTGCATTCTTTCTAAGATGCCATAGAGTATAAACCACGACCTGACAGACAAGGGACAATAACAGAAATTGTGGTTTGGGACAGTGTGATGGCTCAGTGGGTCAAACCTGACAAGCCAAGATTGATCCTCACCACCCACATGGTAGAGGTGAGAGATGACTCGTACAAGTTGTTTTCTGACCACCACATGTGCACTGTGGCATGCAATACCCTCCCACACTCATGAAAATAAATGCATTTAATTAAATAACTTGCAGATTGACTTTGAAAGAGCAATGCTTATAGAATGTTCTCTGCATTCAGTGAGATCTAATGACTTTTGCATAAAAAGCAGAAGTCTTACAAAAGGGGAAGAATGAATCCAAGTCATGTGGATTCTATATACTATAGAATCCACTACTATACAGTCAGCACCATCTATGACTTATTATTATTTTTTAATTAGCATTGACTTTGGGTTATTATTGTTTTTGCATCTGCTAAGGTGTAAAAATGAGGACTTCTTTGCTTAAAAATCCTCATTCACTAAATGGAGAGAGGGTTTAATCACCCTCACAGGGAAATGGAGGGACCAAGAAGCAAGGGAAAGTGACAGCTCAGGTCCTGGCTTATTGCAATGGGTCTCAAATGAGAGCTGGTCACTTAAAAATGCTTGGGGCAACAGCAGCATCTCACTCACCAAGATAAGATCTTGGAAGCCACTGCCATTCACAAGTGTTGACTTGCTAATCAAGGGTAAGTTCTCTTTACCTTGCCATATGTAGCCTATGTGTGCATACTGTGCACCGGATGTGACTTCCCAGTTCTTTGGAGGTGACAGGGAGCAAAGCTTGCACTTTTGGATGCTACAGCTTAGGGCAAATCCCAGCACAGCCCTTTGTCTCCAACATGGAGAAACCGAGCTTTGCCTCATAGATACTGTGATGCTTGGAAGAGTGATGTCTGCAGAGTAAACCCAGCCTACCCTCAGTGTGAATTTAGGGGCTTCTGTGCCTGTCACAAAAATGACCATGAGAAAAAAGAGCAAGAATGATGCTTCTGGAAATTTCAGTACTAAGAAAATTATGAACAAAGAGTTGGTGATCCCATTCTCCTGCATAAAAAGCCTGGCCTTTTTTAATACAATAAAACAAGAGAGTTGCGATCAGCTCTGCCTTTATGATGCTTCCAAAATTTAATAAACAGTTCTGGGAAAATCTGATTATACAATGCATTAATTTTAATTAATTATAATCCCCATTTCCATTCTATTTCTATATATAGTAGTATTTTTGACTGCAGAAAATTTCCATACAGAAAGCAGTTGGCAGGTCATAATTGGACCTCCCCTTTTTTAGTGTTGGGATACCAGCAAGCATTCTATCAGTCTAGCACTGACCCGTAGAGCATGGAACAACTGGGTTACAGGGTTACTGAAAGAGAAAAACATTAGCTAAGAAACTCAGTTCACTTTATAATTAAAATATTCTCCCTGAAAGGGCCCTAGCTACAGCCGGCCTGACTATAGTGTCCCTCAGGCTTTAAAGCACCCAGCTGTATTCATGTCTACATTTTCCAGAGACAGGCCTTGCCCACACGCAGTCTTCCAAGTCCCAGAAGGTAATGCTGAGCTCAGCAAAGCCATCCAGAGAATCTCTTTCTGGCCTTCCAGACTTAAAAGGGAAAGCCACCCTCTGAATTCTGTAGCCATCAGAAAGTCACCTGCGATTGACAGCTCATTTACCTCAGCAGTTTTCATATTTTTCTCTTCCAGGTGTTCTGGAGGCACTGGGAGGGCTGTGGCAAGCTGTGTGTGGAAGAAGAACAGAAATGGAAGTGTCTTCAGGTGAAGCATGATCTATCTTCCAAGACAACCTCTCGTGCCTTCCTTTGCTCCTCTGTCGAGTGCCCTGAAGCTCACCGAATTCCCTGCCAATCACTGCTCTTATCTGGTCCCTTATAAAGCTGCATCTTGAGCAACTGCTGCCTCAGCGGTGTGAAGCAACGTAGTTAACCGCACTGGACACTTCTGCAATGTTAGAATGTGATTTGGAACCTAGGAGTGGGGGAGTCATTCAGCGAAACAAGAGAATGGGTCGCTACTCTTGCAAACCTACAGGGTGAGGTGCCTGGTGCTGGGGTTACAGGCTTCCAATTTCTGTGTGTTTGGAATAAGGAAGTTGTACTAGTTAACCAGGGAAATATTTTAAGACTAGTCATTGATCACCTTGGGGACAAATTGCACACCTGTAAGACCTCTGCTTCTAATCCACTACTGCTGCCTGACCGTGTGTTCCAAAGTGTCTTGTCACAAAGCAGGCACCAAAAGGAGCATCTGTAGATGGTGACTTGGTCAGAAAAGTGCTTACCACACCAGCATGAGGCCTGCATTTGACTCTCAGCATGCAGGTAAAAAACTGAACTTAGTGGTTGGTACATAAGTGTAATCTCAGTACTGGTCTGAGACAGACAGGAGATATCTGTGGCTTGTTGACCAGACAGCCTAGTCTATTTGGTAAGTTCCAGGCTGGTTAGAGACCCTGTCACAAAACAAACAAACAAATCCCACATTATAGCACTTAAGGAATGGTGCCCAAGATTGTCCTTTGACCTACCCCCCCCACAAAACCATGAACATTCACTTTTAACTGCATATGTGCATATACGTACATAAACAGCAGCTTCTGTAGGACATGACTTTGCCATAGATGTATTAAAACATTCACTATCTGTAAGGTGTATTTTTCCAGAGAAAGGACAATGATAGGAATATTTAAGACAAAAACTGTTGTATTTACAATGTTTCAAACATTTTATTGTCAACTAAATCCCTCATTCTCACACAGCCTTTGGAGCAACATGCTATTGCTATCATTTTGCAGGAAAAACAGAAGCTGGAAGACCCAGGAGAGAGAGGCACATGCTCACTTTGTAGAGGACTTGAGCCTATGGGTATGGTGAGAGCGACAGAGCCCATCCTATACCAGGGTCTAGTTCATCAACCTGCTATTTGAATCCAGACAGGACCATCAGTAGCTGTAGGCTCACAGCAAGTGGAAAACGTCCTAGATTCAGGGACAAGAGGACAAGGGAGAGAACGATATAGATGTCTCACACATTCCCAGAGTGCTAGTGGATATGTGAGGACTTCCAGACAATGTGGTGACACAGGGCACCATCTCTCTTCCTGCCTGCCTGTCTTCACACGGGCTCTGAGGATCTAACTCCTGTCTTCATCCTTGAATGACATGAAGTAGTTCACAGACTATGTTTTACTCTCAGCCCCTAAAATCAACTTTAAAAAAGGGATTTTTTAAAAACTGTATTTTACAAAAGTGTTTAGAACATATGAGGTCAAGAATATTTTCAATTTGTGATGAACACAGCAAAGGAGAAGCAGAGGCTGCATTTGGAGGTCTGAGCTTAAAAGGAAGCACCTGACCATGCGTTCCTTCTACCGTCTTCCATCCCATTCCAAATGGACTCCACTGTTTGCCTTACTCCTCGAGACATGGCAGAATTCTAGAGTTGGGCCTGAGGTCAAAGTTCATTATCTGAGTGTCTCCACAGGGTTCCCAGGTGTCTCCAGGAGAACCTTCCTTCCTTCCTTCCTTCCTTCCTTCCTTCCTTCCTTCCTTCCTTCCTTCCTTCTTTTGTAGAAATTAACAAAGTTGTACATGGAAATGAGAGAACTTCAGCTCTTTCTGAAACCAACACTATTGTGGTCAATCATTTATGCCACATTGACTCTGGAGCAGTAGAATTTGCAAATTACTTCTGGAAAACCATGTATGCACAGTAGTTATTTACAAAAATTTTATGATCTAGCTGTAACAAATAAATAGCAAATCCAGGAAGATCAGCAAATACCTCAGTTAAAGAACAACCTGGGGGATCACAACTATTTGGACTAAATCCACAGGGTGCAGAATGGAAAGAAACAGGAGTGAAAGCTTACAGTAAGGCATCCATTGGGTGGATGTCAGGGAAGAGAAGCTTCAGTTTTTTTAAATTGTCGAATTAAGGAGACATGATTGTAGGTTGAATGGAAAAGCTAAGGCATGATGATAAAGGTGTCAGAGGTGGAGGCTTGCACAGAGAAGTGGCTGAGAGCAGGCACAGACACTAGTATTATTTGATGGGAGATGAAGGAAAATGCGTTTTTATTTCTTTTTCCCCTATTTTTATTAAATTGGGTATTTATTTACATTTAAAATGTTATTCCCTTTCCTGGTTTCCTGTCCATTAGCCACCTCACCCCTCCCCTTCCCCTTCTATATGGGTGTTCCTCTCCCCATCTACCCCCCATTACCACTCCCACCCCCAACAATCCCCTACACTGGGGGCAAATGCAGTTTTATTTCTATGAGGAGTCCTTGCAAGCATCTTGTTTTCTGGCTATTGGGTGCTGACCCCTGCTGGCCACAGGGGTTATCACTACCCTTCCCATTTCCCCTCATTCCTTCCCTTCTCTGGTGCTCTCTTCTCTTTACCTGCTGTCCTCTCCTCTCCTCCTCTCCCTCTCTCCTTTACTGAGTTGTCATGAAGGATATTACCAGGTGAAGGGACAGACAGAGAGGGGAGTGGAGCAAGGCACGCGACTCTATACTCGCACAGGCACCCGTCTTCTTCCCCCCGCTTTGTGTCTTTAAAAAATATATATATATCTCACATATTTTTTAATGTTTATAAAATGAGATATTCTAAAAATCTAATGGGTACTTTTTGCATAGGCAGGAATGCTAACAGATCAAGCTCAGTCCAGGCTCCTCTTGTCCTGCTGTGCACTACCTGTCTGTGGGCTATGGGGCAGGACTTCCTTGGAATAAGAAGGTCTTACCAGAGAATTTCTCTATGGCCAGCTCCAAGGGGAAAGTGGGAGATGCACAGTTTCTATAACATATGTTTGGGAAGAGACATTCTAGTTTCCATAAACTGCCTGGCAGAAATGAGCCAGGAACTGTGATTCATTCTCTCTCTCTCTCTCTCTCTCTCTCTCTCTCTCTCTCTCTCTCTCTCCCTCCCTCCCTCCCTCCCTCCCTCCCTCCCTCCTTCCCTCCTTCCCTCCTTCCCTCCCTCTCTCTCCCTCTCCATCTCCTCCCCTCTCCCCCCTCTCTCATTTTTAGTTGATACACATGTTGGGTTTCATTATGATTTTATATCCTTGTCCCTGGTCCTCCTCTGGTTCTCTTTAACAAAGGAGTGCTACCACATGATGGTGGCCCTCAAGGTGGTTCCTGCCAAAGCCCGGTAATCCATAGGGTGGTGGAGATGGTAGGCTGTTTGCTTCTAGAATCCCAGAATCCTATGACTGTTCATGCTGAAGAGTTCCCACTGGTGTAAAGTGTCACAACCAGACTAGATAGACCCAAAGGACTGCCTTCCTCTGTGTCACCCCCACTTTCAAGCCATAGTGGAACCTCCATTCTTCTCTCTCTTTCTATTGCCAGGGGATTTTCCTTGAGAATTCATCTAGAATAGAACCTTTGTCCTTCGCATTTGTGTTCCGGCTTAGGCTGCTCATATGACAGCTAGGAGTTGCGATGCTTGGCATTGGCTAAAATAGGTCACGTGACAGATGGCCTTATTGTTGTTTCTCTGGCTTGGGTGCTGTTCTCCAGTTGTGTGCTAAGTTGTGATGAAATACCAGACAAAGGCCGTGCAGGGAGGAAGTGTTTATTTTGACAGTCAGTTCCAGGAGTATATTCATTATGACAGTAGGAGCAGCAGGTGGCTGGCCGCACTGCCTCCGCAGCCAGGAAGAGAGAGCTAGAAGCTGGTGTGCCCAGTCTCTGTATTCAGTCCCAGATTCCAGCCAGCGCGTTAATATTGTCCACACTAAGAGTGAATTTTCCCACTTCATATCACCCGACCTAATAATTCCTCATCGAGCTTTGTTTCCAAGGTGATTCTAAACACCGTATAATTGACAGTGAAGACTGACCGCCTATCTGGTAATTTTATTCTTCACTACGTGTTAGTCTGTTTTCAGTGGGGTGTCGCTCTCTGTCCAACCCCGATGATCTCTGAAAGACACTTTACAGGACCACAGGCCTTCATTTCTAGTGTGTGTGTTTTAGGAAGGATTTATATTAGCCCTTCCTTTCTCCCACATGGCACTTAGGAGATAAGTCTTAACTGCTGACAGAGTGAAGGGGCAGACAAAGAGATGAGCATATGATGTTCAGATCTAATGTGGCATGATCAGTTTTAAATTACGATAGTTGAGGATGCAGGTAAAAAGTGAGTGGACATTTTAAGGGAAAGATTTGTAATTGGGGATAATTTAGGTCTGCTTGTTAAACATCTTAGCTTTGTTCTGTTCACATACCACTAGCATGTCCTTTCTTAATTGATGAAGCAGTTCACAGCACATGCTGACACAGGGGACATGACCTTCACAGGTCAGTGTGTCTCTTTGTGTAGTTACTTTTCTATTGTTCTGGAGAGATACCATGACCAAAACAATTTATAGAAGAAAGAGTTTATTGGGGGCTTAGAGTCCCAGAGGGTGAGTCCTTGGCACCCTCTGGGGAGCATGGCAGCAGGCAGCAGGCAGGCTGGTGCTGGGACAGTAGCTGAGAGCTCACATCTTGGGACAACAGTTGTGTCAGAGAGAGACAGGGGTGGTGGGGAGAGAGACAGAGACAGAGAGACAGAGAGAAACAGAGTAATAGAGACAGAGACACACATACACAGAGAACTAACTGGGACAATGTGGTCTTTTGAAACTTTCAAGCCTCTCTCCAGAGATAAACCTCCCCAACAAGGCCATACCTCCCAGTCTTTCCCAAACAGTCCCATCAATTGGTGATGTATTTGTTCAATTTGGGAAGTATTAAAACATATGAGCCTATGATGGCCATTCTGGTTCAAACTACTATGTTCTCTTTTTTAGAAATTTATTTTGTGAGCATTAGTGTTTCGTCTGCATCCATGTCTGTGTGAGGGTGTTAAATCTCCTCAAACTGTAATTACACACAGTTGCAGTTGCCATGTGGGTACTGGGAATTGAACCCAGGTTCTCTGAAAAAGCAGCTGGTACTCTTAACTGCTGAGCCATCTCTCCAGCCCCTCAACTATTACATTCTCTTTCTGAGAAGTCCAACCCAAAGGAACTTGTAATATCCTGCAGATGAAGTTAGTCAGGTCCTGCCTTTCCAGCCTCCAACTCTGTGCAGAAAGATTTGATTTGCCCGAGTTGTCCAGGTCTCGACAAGATTTTGTGCATAATTCCTGTGTTTCTCATGTAAACTTTTGACTTGAGAACCTGTTGATGGGAATCAGGCTCACCTTACAAATCACATTATGTTCAGTTGGATGAATTTGACTCTGTTCTTAACAAAGGAAATATACATGACACAAAGTCTGTCATCTTTTTAAACATCCTATGTCTGTTCCTAGGCTACTCATGCCTCCACCTCTAAGCTATTGTCACACCAACTGTTCTGATCTGTTGTTTGTACCTTATTACTCAGCTCTCCCTAAAATTTATGCCGAATAAAAAAGAACATTCAGAGGGGCCAGTGAGATGGCTGGCACAGTGGTTAAGAGCACTGGCCGCTCCTTCAGAGGACCTGGGATCAGTTTCACAACGTCTGTAACTCCTGTTCCAGGGGATCTGACACCCCCCCAAAGTGACATTCAAAATGTTCAGCAAGTGACACTTTTCACAGTGATTATATTTTGTCTGTAGCAGTCTTTTTGTCAGTCATTATTATTATTATTATTATTATTATTATTATTATTATTATTATTTTCTTTTTTTACACTCCAGATTTTATTCCCCTCCCAGTCCACCCTCCAACTGTTCCACATCCCATACCTCCTCCCCAGCCCCCTGTCTCCATGAGGATGTCTCCACCCCACACAGCCCAGCAGACCTCCCCACTCCCGGGGCCTCCAGTCTCTGGAGGGTTGGGTGCATCTCCTCTGACTGAACCCACAGCCATCAGTCCCTGCTGTATATGTGTTGGGACCACATATCAGCTGGTGTGTGCTGCCTGGTTGGTGATCCAGTGTCTGAGAGGTCTCAGAGGTCAGGTTAATTGAGACTGCTGGTCCTCTTACAGGGCTGCCTTCCTCCTCAGCCCTTTCCAGCTTTCCCCTAATTCAACCACAGGGGTCAGCAGCTTCTGTTCCCGTGCAAATATCTGCATCTGACTCTTTCAGCTGCTTGTTGGGACTTTCAGAGGGCAGTCATGATAGGTCCCTTTTTGTGAGCGCTCCAATGGCCTTAGTAATGGTGTCAGGCCTTGGGGCCTCCCCTTGAGCTGGATGCTCCTTTGGGCCTGTCGCTGGACCTTCTATTCCCCAGGATCTTCTCTATTTCCATCCATGCACTTCTTTTAGACAGGAAGAATTATGGTCAGAGTTTTGACTGTGGGATAGCAACCCCATCCCTCACTCGATGCCATGTTTCTGCTGGAGGTGGGCTCAACAAGTTCCCTCTCCCACTGTAGGGCAGTTCACATAGGGTCCCCCACTTTGAGTCACGAGGGACTCTTACCTTTCAGGTCTCTGGTATATTCTGGAGGGTCCTCCCAACCTCCTGCCTCCAGAGATCGCCTGTTTCCATTCTTTATGCTCCCTCCTTCAGTCCAGTTCCCCCACTCAATACCAGATCATGTTCCCCTTTCCCCCCCAGCCCCGCCCCCAGCCCTGGTCTTCTTTCCCTCCCAGGTTCCTCCCTCTCTCCCTCTTGTGGTTGCTTTCTTCTCTCTCCCAAGTGAGACTGAGGCATCCTTACTTGGGCCCTTGAGCTTGTTGAACTCTCTGAGTTCTGTGGGCTGTATCTTGAGCATTATGTACTGTTTTTAAGGGGTGGGGATATCTACCTATTAGTGAATACATACTGTGGATGTCATTTTAGGTCTGAGTTATGTCACTCAGGATGATATTTTCTAGTTCCAAGCATTTGCCTGCAAAACCCAGGATTTCCTCGTTCTTAATAACTGAGTAGTACTCCATTGTGTAAATGGACCACATTTTCTATATCCATTCTTCCCTTGTGAGACATCTGGGTTGTTTTCAGTTTCTGGCTATCACAAATAAGGCCACTAAGAACATAGTGGAACATGTGCCCCTGTGGCATGATGGGGCATCTTTTGGGTATATTCCCAAGAGTGGTATTTCTGGGTCTTTAGGTAGATCTATTTTCAATTTTCTGAGGAACCTCCAAATTGATTTCCAGAGTGGTTGTACCAGTTTGCAATCCTGCCAGCAATGAAGGAATGTTCTTCTTTCTCCACATCTTCGACAACATGTGTTGTCACCTGAGTTTTTGATCCTAGCCATTCTAATCTCAGGGTCATTTTGATGTGCATTTTTCTGACCATTAAGAACTTTGAACATTTTTTTTTTAGGTGTTTCTCAGTCATTCGAGACTCGTCTGTTGTAAATTTTCAGTTTAGTTCTATATCCCATACTTTGGTTGGGTTGTTTGGTATTTTGGTGGTTAGCTTTTTGAGTTCTTTATATATTTTGGATATTAGTTCTCTATTGGATGTGGGATTAGTGAAGTTTTTTTCTCAATCTGTAGGTTGCTGATTTGTCTTATTGACTATGTCCTTTGCTGCCACACCAAACTCAGTAGATTCTGTGTGACAAGTTCCACAGACTCAGGTGAAAACTTCAAAAGAAGGAGGCCTCCTGGAACCAGTTGTGGAACTCTTGGCCAGAGAAAAATATTGATCCATAGTTTTCATGGCAATTTGTCTGTTCTATCTTTTTCTATTTTTCTTTCTTATTCACATGATGTTCCTGACAGCCTAGACTGGAACTTTATAACCTTATTTCCAGAGAAGTAGGTGTTTTACTTCACAGATCATTTACAAAATCACATAATAGTGGTAAGACAAATAAAAACTTTTCCAACAATAAATGACTTTGTATGGCTATGTGTGTGTTGTTGGCTTTGGCATTTTGGTAAAGAAAGCATTATTTTAAGAGAAGAATTAAAAATAGTTTTAAATTATACTTTGAAGATTTATAAAAGGTAGGAACTAGATGTTAGACAATAATTGCCCATAAAAATTTATTAGCTTGTTTAGGAATTAGATGTTACTAACAAGTGCCCAAGAAGAGCTTATGAACCTGTCCTTGGATGGATGCCATCAATATCAAATAATTTTTGTGCTTAATTGTGCCAAGTAATAATGATGTTACCTGTTCCATCCATGATTGCTTCATTGAGCATACTTTATAGAACTTGTAATACTTGAATGATTTTGCATTTTCTCATGGCAAATGAATATGATAATTGTTCTATTGGACTGCTTCACTGAACACATCTTTTCAGAGCTGTAATACTTGTTTCTTTAAGCATTAAAATCATTGCTTGAGAGCTGTAGAATACTCTCAGATTCAAACTGCCTCTGTGTTTGTTTCTGTTTGTCACCACCAAATCCTTATCCACCTAGTTTTCGAAGACCCTCATTCCAGAGACCCCCACACCCAGCTGCGGTGGTCTGTGGCACTTTGCCTTACAGAAACTTACCAGTTTCATGAGGTCCCATTTATCAATTCTTGACCTTAGAGTATGGGACATTGGAGTTCCGTTTAGAAATTTTTTCCCTGTGCCAATGAGTTCAAGCCTTTTTCCCACTTTCTCTTCTATTAGATTCCATGTATCTTGTTTTATGTTGAGGTCCTGGATCCACTTGGACTTGAACTTTATGCAAGATGACAGATATGGATCTATTTTCACTTTTCTACAGACAGTCAGTTAGACCAGCGCCATTGATTGAAGATGCTTTCTTTTTTTCATTGTATATTTTTTGGCTTCTATGTCAAAGATCAAATGTGCATAAATGTATGGTTTTATTTCTGGGTCTTCAATTCTATTCCATTGATCAACCTGTCTGTCTCTGTACCAATACCATGCAGATTTTTTGCCTTGCCAGATGAATTTGAGAATTGCTTTTTTACATGTCTTTGAAGAATTGTGTTGGAATTTTGATGGGGATTGCATTGAATCTAGGTTGCATTTGGTAGAATGGCCATTTTTACTATGTTAATTTTGTCAATCCATGAGCATGGGAGATCTCTCCATTTTCTGGGATCTTCTTTGATTTCTTTCTTGAGAGACTTGAAGTTCTTGGTGTATAGATCTTTCCCTTGTTTGTTTACAGTTACCCCAGGATATTTTATATTATTTGTGGCTATTATGAAGGGAGTTGTTTCCCTAATTTCTTTCTCAGCCTGTTTATTATTTGTATAAACAAGACCACTGATTTATTTGAGTTAATTTTATATCCAACCACTTTGTTGAAGTTATTTATCAGCTGGAAAAGTTCTCTGGTAGAATTTTTGGGGTTGCTTATGTATGCTATCTTATCATCTGCAAATAATGATACCTTTAATTCTTCTTTGCCAATTTGTATACCTTGATCTCTTCTTGTTGTCTTATTGTTCTAGCTAGCTCTTTTAGTGCTATATTGAATAGATATGAGGAGAGTGGGCATCCTTTCTTGCCCCCAATTTTAGTGGGATTGCTTCAAGTGTCTCTCCATTTAACTTGATATTGGCTGTTGGTTTGCAGTAAATTGCTTTTATTGTGTTTAGGTACGGACCTTGAGTTCCTGATTTCTCCAATACTTTTATCATGAAGGGGTGTTGTAATCTGTCAAATACTTTTCTGCACCTAAAGAGATGATCAGGTGATTTTTTTCTTTGAGATTGTTTATATAGTGTACTACATTAAGAGATTTTCATATACTAAGACAACCTTGCATCCCTGGGATGAGGCCTATTTATTCTTGGTGAATGATGGTTTTGATGTGTGTTTTGATTCAGTTTGCAAGAATTTTATTGAGTATTTTTGCATCGGTATTCATAAACAAGATTGGTCTGAAGTTTACTATTTTGGTTGGGTCCTTGTGTGGTTTAGGTATCAGAGAAATTGTGGCTTCTTAGAATGAATTAGTTACTGTTCCTTCTGTTTTTATTTTACAATATTGTTTGAGGAATACTGGTATCAGGTCTTCTTTGAAGGTCTGGTAGAATTCTGCACTAAATCCATCTGCCACTGGGCTATTTTTGGTTGGGAGGTTTTTAATGACTTCTTCAATTTTTTATGGGATATGGTCCTGCTTAGATAGTTTGCCTGCTCTTGATTAACTTTGGTATGTGGTATAGTCTAGAAAACCATCCATTTCATCTAGATTTTTCAGTTTTGTTGAGTATAGTCTTTTGTAGTAGGATTGGATGATTTTTTTTGTTTCCTCCATTTATGTTGTTATGTCTCCCTTTTCATGTCTGATTTTGTTAATTTGGATACTGCCTCTGAGCCCTTTAGTTAGTTTGGCTAGGGGTTTATCTACCTTGTTGATTCTTTCAAAGTACCATCTTTTGGTTTTGTTGATTCTTTGTATTGTACTGTTTGTTTCTATTTGGTTGATTTCAGTCCTGAGTTTGATTATTTCCTGCTGTCTACTCCTCTTGGGTAAGTTTGCTTCTTTTTGTTCTAGAGTTCTCACATTTGTGTTAAGTTGCTATTGTAAGATCTCTCCTGTTTCTTTACCAGGGCACTTAGTGCTATGAATTTTCCTCTTAGCACTGTTTTCATTGTGTCTCATATGTTTGGGTATGATATGTCAACATTCTCATTAAATTCCAGAAAGTCTTTAATTTCTTTCTTTCTTTCTTCCCTGACCAAATTATCATCAAGTAGAGAGTTGCTCAGTTTCCACATGTATGTGGACTTTCTGTTGTTTTTGGTGTTATTGAAGCCATGGAAGTCTGATCGGATGCATGGGATTATTTTAATCTTCTTGTATCAGTTGAGCGTTGTTTTGTGACCATTTACATGGTCAGTTTTGAAGAAGGTACCAGGAGGTGAGAAGACGTTGTATTCTTTTGTTTTGGGGTGAAATATTCTGTAGATATCTGTTAAACCCATTTGCTTCATAACCTCTATTAGTTTCACTGTGTCTCTGTTTAGTTTCTGTTTCAAGACCTGTCCACTGGTGAGAGTGGAGTGTTGAAGTCTCCCACTATCATTGTGTGGGGTTTGAGCTTTAGTAAAGTTTCTTTTATGAATGTGGGTGCCCTTTTATTTGGGGCATAGATGTTCAGAATTGACACTTGGTGGATTTTCCCTTTGATGAATATGAAGTGTCCTTCCTCATCACACTTGATAACTTTTGGTTGAAAGTCTATTTTATTGCATGTTAGGATGTTTGTTTCTCCAGCTTGTTTCTTGTTTCTTGGTTTGTTGCTTGTTTCTTGGGACCATTTGCTTGGAAGTCCTTTTTCCATCCTTTTACTCTGAGATAGTGTCTATCTTTGTTATTGAAGTATGTTTCATATATGCAGCAAAATGCTGGATCTTATTTGTGTATCCAATCAGCTTATATCTTTTTATAGGTGAGTTGATTCCATTAATATTGAGAGGTATTAAAGACAGATGACTGTTGGTTCCTGTAATATTTGCTTTTGTAGGTAGTTTTATGTTCTTGTGGTCCTCGCCTTTTGGCTTTGTAGTGAAATGCTTAATATCTTGTCTTTTCTTTGGTGTAGGTACCTTCCTTGTGGTGGAGTTTTCCTTCTAGGATCCTCTGTAGGGCTGGATTGGTGGATAGATATAGTTTGAATTTGGTTTTGTTCTGGAATATTTTGATATCTTCATCTATGTTGATTGAGAGTTTTGCAGGTTATAGTAGCCTGACTGGCATTTGTGTTCTCTTAGGGTCTGCTTGACCTCTGTCCAGACTTTTCTGGCTTTTAGGGTCTCCGTTGAGAAGTCTGGTATAATTCTGATAGGTCTGCTTTTACATGTTACTTGGCCTTTTGCCCTTGCAGCTTTTAATATTCTTTCTTTTTTCTGTTGGTTTAGTGTTTTGATTATTGTGTATCAAGAGGATTTTCTTTTCTGGTCCAATCTGGTTCTATAGGCTTTTTGTACTTTTATGGCCATCTCTTTCTTTAGATTGGGGAAGTTTTTCTATGATTTTGTTGACATTTTCAGGTCCTTTGAGCTGGGAATCTTCCTTCTCCTCTATTCCAATTATTCTTAATTTTGGTCTTTTCACTGTGTCCTGAATTTCCTGGATGTTTTGGGTTAGGAGTTTCTTATGTTTTGAATTTTCTTTGGCAGTTGCATCAATATCTTCTATAGTATCTTCTATACCTGAGATTCTCTCTTCTATCTCTTATATTCTGTTGATGATACATCTGTAATTCTTGACCTCTTTTGTAGGTTCTCCATTTCAAGGGTTGCCTCCACTTGTGTTTTGGACCTCTTTGTTCTATTCCTTCATCTGTTTGATTATGTTTTCTTCTATTTCTTTTAGGGATTTATTTGTTTCCTCTTTAAGGGCTTCTACCTGTTTACCTGTCTTTTCCTGTATTTCTTTCAGTGAGTTATTTATAATCCTCCTTAAAGGATTTTATTATCTTCAGGAGATAGGATTTTAGGCTAGCTTCCTGATTTTTAGGTATGTTGGTGTATTCAGGGCTGTGGTGGGAGAACTGAGTTCTTATGCTGCCAAAGTACATTGGCTTCTGTTGCTTATGGTCTTGCACTTGCCTCTCTCCATCTCCTGCTGTTTGCAAGTCTGGGTAACTCTGCCTGTACCCTGCCTTTTATGTCCCTGGGTTGCTGCAAGTCTCCTGGTAGGCCTGCAGCCCTGGCTGTAGCAGACCACCTGTGGGGTCTTCCAACTGGAGGGTATTCAGAGGAGCTGCAGATCTGTTGGGCTAGCTGCAGTAGATTTTCTGGGAGGTCTTCAGAGGAGCAGTCAAGCTATTGTTCTTTGTGAAGCTGTTCTCCATGGGAGCCTATTCATTGACTGTGGTTTCTGTTCCCCTGTGTGCAGCAGAACTCCAGGGAGGCTTTCAGTCTTTTGGATCAGTTGCCCTGCATGCCACAGAGCCCCGGGGAGGTCTTCAGATTGTGGTGTCAGTTGCCCAGTTGCCCTGCGTACAGGGGAACTTTGGGGATGCTCTCAAGCTGTGGTGTCCTGAGTGCTGTGCATCTCCTGTGATGCCTCAGGATGTGGTATCAATGCTCTGAGTGCAGCAGATCTGCCATGTCTCTGGGTATGGTGTCTTCTGAGAAGCAGACTAACTAGCAGTCTGTCCCAGTAGAAAGGACTGGGCAGAAAGATTTTGTAGCAGTCTTATAGAGAAATTGGGGCAGACTATCAGTCCCCATTGAGATATTGAGCCCCTCACAAAAGATAAATGACTTTTCAAACTTTTCATGCCACACAAGTACATGAACTCTTGACTCAGCCCCCTCAAGTCACAAACCAATTAGCTAATCCTAGAACAGTGAACACAGATCATCTAGGATTTTAACTGCATTTCTGAGAGAAGGTAGATGAGCCTTCATTAAACATTGATTTGAAGATGGTCCAAACAAGTTAAGGAACTGGTACAAACAAGTCCTGGTACAGACTTAGAAGGGAGCCTTGTGGTATAGTGCCAGTATTGAGAACTAACCATCTTTATTTTTGTTTTACTCCACTTGACAGACCAAATCTCATTTGGAGCACATAATTCACCACAAAGTTAGAATTTTGGTGAGGAATTTACTCAGTGTAGAAGGGTGACAACATGCATATTTAAAGACAATCCACTTGTCTAACTCCCAGCTCAGATATGTGGTCATATAAAACTATATGATTAAATGAGAACATATGAAACAGATGCCTAAATAAAAGGACAAGTGAATATGCCAGTGACTATACACATACCCAGCAATCTCAGGAATACATATGCTACCCAACATTAGAAAAAATGGTTTAGGTGATTCAAGGACACCAAAAGTTAAAAAGAAAGAAAGATGCTCTTTGGGCACTTAACTCAAGAAAAAATAAAAAAAGAGGCCAGATTATATGATGTAATAATTTTGTTTAATGTGATTTCTGCATTTATATCAATTTCAGGACTGACATTAGTTACTTGAAATCATTCTGTCTCAGTTAGCATTAACTATCAATACAATACAGCTTAGAATCACTTGAAAAGGGGGTTTTAGTAAGCAAGAGACAGCCAGAAAGCAGCATTTCTCCATGGTTCCTACCTTGAGTTTTTTTTTCCTATATCCCTCAGTGATGGGCTGTTACCTAGGAATATAATCCAAATAAACGCCTTCTTCCCAAAGATGTCTTGGTCATGAAGTTTTTTTCTGCAGCAACAGGATGAAACTGGAATGCACAATGTATCCCCTTCATTTCTGACTGCCACTGTGACTGTTAGTGACCTAGCCCACTTGTTTGCTTGGTCCTTAAACCCAGCATACACAGCACTGATGACCATGATGACTCTAGAATGAATATCTGAGCCCAAGCTTCACTGCCTACAAACTCTGCAAAGTGAAATTATTTCTTAATATCATAAAGGGAAATAAAGCTTTATCTACTTGTTATTAAAAGTGTAAGTGTATAGTAAGTCCTTTGTGAATTGCACTATTAAAATTTTAGCAATTATCTGCTGATGTTAAATATTTTCATGTTATTAAACCATATAAAGTCTAGCGCACATGGTTTCCTTCCGGCACCAATGTCTTAGTTAGGGTTCCATTGCTCTGAAGAGGCACCATGACTGCCATTCTTATAAAGGAAAACATTTAATTGGGGCTGGCATACAGTTCAGAGGTTCAGTCCATTATCATCATGGTGGAAAGTATGGTGGTCCACAGGCAGATATGGTGATGGAGAAGGAGCTGAGAGTACTACTTCTTCATCTGTAGGTGACTTGAAAAGAATGTCACACTGGACATGGCTTGTGCTTCTGAGACATCAAAGCCCACTCTGAGTAATGTATTTCCTTAAAAAAAACCCATGCATACTTCAACTTCCTAATAGTGCCACTTCCCATGGACCTGTGGGGACTGTTTTTATTTAAACCACCACAAAATCTAGCTCATACATTCTCTTTCTGCATGATAAAAGAAGAGCTACATCAGCAGATGCACAGGACAAGAGTGTGCAAGGTCCACGTGGTTGACATCAATTGCTAGATAACTTCCCAGCCACAGGCTAGTGGGTTAGCAACAGAAAGCTGAAGTCATCTTAGCTCTGTGAGAGGCAGAGAGAATTGTGAAGTTTAAGTTAGAGTTAAATCTCCCTACCTGTATATGGTTTGTTTTCCTGTCTAGAAAATAAAACGAAACTTTCAAAATGATTTTTTTGGAGGGCTAGATGAAGGAGAGTGAATTACATTGCCATATTAAGGAACAATATTCAATGAATATGGATTTATCTTAAAGTGGACAAATCTCTTTTTCCACCAGAAAACTATCTTTAAAAAAATCAGCTGAATTCCCTCATGTATGAGATGGTAGAAACGAAATTCAGAAATGTCCATTTCTTAGACAAGTAGACAGAAAGAAGTGATCTGAAGAGCTGGATGAAGTCATTGGAAATGGGTTTCAACCTCATAAAGTAAATTTCCTGAGGAAACAGTTTCTTGAGAATTTAAATAGAAATATCTTTTAGCTGAATCCACATTATGAACCACATAGTACATCATGTCCTGTGTAAATTTGGAGCCTTGTTTACAGAGAGAGCCACATGATCAGAAATTCCCACACCATCATCATTGCCATGAGCTGAGTATTGAGTAAGTTAAGAATAAGTGGCAAAATGTCATGGTTTCAAGACAAATACTTTCCACCACCCATCCCCCATCCTAGACATCTACAGCTGAGCTTTTGGCAAGCCTGGCGTGATTCTCCTCCATCCAAATCTTATTGTGAAAGCCACACCATTCACCTACAAGTGAACTTCTGGGTACTCAGTGTGTGTGTATGGCTGTGACAGGATGCTCCATACAGATCAGCTTTCTACTGATTTTCCCAGGGTTGAGTTTGCATTTGTTCTTAGATAGCTGTAGTAAAAATAATTTATAATGGATTAAAAATCCTGGGCATTCTATTTTATATTCTGTTTGAGAGATTAGGTCTATATCCTTTCCTCTTAAATTTGGGTGGAATCTGTAAAATTTTGACTACAAGAATAAGCAAAAGCAAAGTAGTGCCCAAGGTCAGTAGCCTTTGAGTAGTTAGTTTTGAAGTGCTCCCTGTCCTTGGGAGAAGGCAGACTTTATTGAAATCACACACCGTGAAGAAATCAAGCTGTGAGGAATGAGGCAGCCTTTCCTGCTAGGTTGTCAGACATGTGAGCGAAGAAGCCAGAGATGAGTGTGTTTGTGCTAACCGTATGACTGTGATCACGTGAGCCAGAACCCACAGCTGGAAAGCATAAGCCACATAAACAGAAGTGATGAGTTTGCGGCTATGGGTTTGGAGAGGCATCTCATTGTTACTATTTCATTGTTATGTAGTAAGAGCCTGACTTGAGCATTGGTAAGCTGGGTTAGTCCTTCTCTGTACCTAGTGCAGCTCTGTTTACCTATTGAGCTGTGGAGGGGATGCAGTGGGCTAAGAGTAGAGGAGCTTTGGGGCACTTGCTAGCCTGTGAGTTATGCTCTTATTTTCATTTTTTGAATATCGCAACTCTTTTGTAATCTTTGAGTGTATGATGTATGTGTGTACATGTGTGTGGGGCATGCATTTGGAAGTCGGAGGACAACTTCAGGTCTTGGGCCCCATTTTCTATCTACTTTGAGACAAGGTCTCTTGTTCAGCCATGTCTGATTCTCATCAGGGTGTCTGGTCCTCAAGCTTCCAAGGATTCCCCTGTGTGCCTCCTGCCTTGTCCTAGAAGCTCTAGATTGTGAACTCACACAATTGTGTCCAGTTTTACATGGATTCTTGAGATCTGAGCTCAGGTCCTCCCTCTAAGGTAGGAAGCAGTCTGCTGCCAGTCACTTCCCCAGACATTATTTGTTGCTCTGAGTGTGAGTCTTGCTCTGTACTGTACCTCAGGCTGACCTTGAACTCTTCAATCCTCCTGCCCACTGTGAGTGCTGGGATAACCGGCATGTTCTGCCAGATCTGGTCCTTTATTTTCAACTTATAACCTGATAGCTTCAAAACAGATTTGGTGTTGAGATCTAATGATCACTGATTGAATATGCTAAGTAAATCATTAAGCACTTAGAGACCTTCAGTGCATTTGTTTTGTGTATTAGATAAAAATTTCATACTCTTAGCTATTAATTGAAAAGTTGACTGCATCATTTTTTTTTCAAAAATGTATGTTAGAAACGACCCCCCCCCTTTCTAGACACTACTGAACATCTCTTTGGAATTTCCCAGATATAGTCTGTCATCCAGAATTTCCAAGCCATGGCTCATACAGGGACATTCTTCCTCTCCGGACTATGGCCTGACAACCCCCATTCATTCTTCATGTTAAATATCACTTCCTCCCTAGGATCACATACAATCCACCCACCCATACAACAACCACCAATTGTGCACATACATCATGGACCTCTTGACAGATCATAGCAAGCAACTTAAAGAAGTAGCCCTTGGATGGATAAATACATTTAAACAATGATTATAGTGGAACATGGTCAATATTTGGGCAAAAGTTTCTTCAAAGCCAGGAGTATAAAGAAGAAATCTTAGTGATTATGGAGTTGTTACAATTGAAGGAAGAGGGGCTCTTGTATTGAGTTGAAGATTTCCAGTAATAAAGATTTCCAGTGTTGTGAGGAAAGGTCAGCATCTTATCACAATTCCTCACCCAGTACTCCCAACCGTCCTGGCTCCAGTTGCTGAAATCCCATGTCCCTGTTAGAACTATTTCTTTTTCTAGTAGAAGACATGGTGTAGATTCTGCTGTACCAATCACCCAGGAACATAATTGGCTTCTAGACCTGGCTTTCAGTAGCCTAAGTAGCAAATGCATATAGAACAAGTTTCTACAGTGGAGGGCTCTAATGCCTTTCCTTTTTGAAATGCAAATCTTTATGGACTATAGATTAATATTAAACAACATATAGTCTTTGCTGGAACAGGAATTACTTGCTACTATCCTATAATGGGATTTATACAAAACTAGAGAACAAGTACTTAAAAATAAGTACTTATAGTAGTCTGGCAGTGTGATGTATTTCTACTAAATATAATTATTTAAAAGCAGGGCTGAGGGCCCTAGCTCAGGTGGTAGAGTACTTGTCTAGCATGCACAAAGTCCCAGGGCCTCTCTCCAGTGAGACATAAGCCAATTGTCATGGTATACACCTGTAATCCCAGTACTCAGGGAATGGAAGTAGAAAAATCATAACTTCAAAGTCATCCTCAGCTACATAGTGAGTTCAAGGCCAGCTTGGGGTACATGAAAATCAGTGCAAAACAAAATCTCGGTAGGATTCTTAATATCATTATATTTTCATTTTATTATGATTTTCTCATCTTTATTATTTTTCAGTATAGCATCTTTGTTATTCTGAGACTTATTGGAAATGTAAAGATTTTAGTATTTCACCAAAGATGGTTTGAAAAGTGCTGGTAGACAAAAGAGACAAAAGACCTGGACTTTCCCCATTGCTCTCACTTCCTTCTGTCCTTCCTCTTCCCTCCAAAGTGTCAGGTTCCAGTACCTCTTTGCCTTCTGCAAACCACTCCAGCCCAAGGCTGGATGGATTTCCCTCCCTTCCCCTCCCCTTTCCTGTCCTTCCTCTCCCCTCCCCTCCCTTCCTTGCCCCTCCTTTCCCTTCCCCTCCCCTTCTTCTAGCTTCTGAGTCCTATATTACCTCATCCATTTTGGTTCTCATTCTCATATTCTCTCTCTCTCTCTCTCTCTCTCTCTCTCTCTCTCCCCCCCCCCCCTCTCTCTCTCATTTCTTTTGGTCTCTCTGCCCTCAGCTCTTGGTCTCTTTGTCTCTTGGTCCTTTTGACTCTCACCTCCCTTTTCTTCCTCTCTTGAGCTCCCTTCCTCTCGTGACCCATTCTATTCTACTAGCAATGTTCAGTCTGGACTTTTTCAAATTCTTCTGGCTGTACTCTCCTGCATGTCTACAGTAAACCCCTCTCCTCAATCAAACAGAGGAGTTGTTATGACCTCATTTACATTCACTAAGCTGTTGTCTTTTGCTTTTCCACTTTTGTGTCTGCTTTCCTTGGAGAACTCCGGTGGCTTGTCCATGTGCGATATGAGGATGAAGTCCTTACTGTGTGGGTCCATGGCTCTGTGAGAATCCCCAATATGGCCATAGCATGGTGTGTGTATTTCTTACTATTTCATGGAACCTCATAACAGGACTAGACTAGTATTCATGACAAACTGATGAGCATTTGTTGAAGTTAAAGGGCAGTTCTTCTTCCTAGTACTATGGTATTGCACTATAGTACAAATACTTTGGCTATACAGCCCCGTTCTTCTCTGACTAAAACAATAACTTAAGATAAGCCATTTATTTTGCTACATGCCTGGTTACCTGTGTTCAGGCACCATGTGACTATCTCCTCATATCTTTCTGGGTAGACTTTCCCATGCCTGACTCTATCCCAGAATTCTTTCTCCTTCCAGATGTTCCACCTTCTATTTTCTGCCTAAGCCATAGGCCATAGGCTTTTTAATTGACAGGCGATGCATCCATACAGTAAGATATTCTCTCTGCAATCCCCATTTTTAGTCTAATAAAAGTCCTTTTCCTTCAAAGATAAATTCAATACAATATAACAATTATGAAAACTACAAGGTATGATATATATATTTACAATGTCCAGGACATAGTATTTGACAATCTTAGAAAATATTCTATTATCTATCGTATTTTGGTGTGTACTTAACTCAATTTGCATTATCACCTAAAAACATCTTCTTAGACCTAGAATGCTTCTTAAATCCTGAACAACTTAAGCTTATAGTAAGACTATGATGATTTAGTTTTAAAACCTGTTAGATACCTGAGAAGGAATAAATATTACCTGAGTATGAAGGAAATGAAGGAATGAAGGAAATTATACAAATGATCACCTGGACAGTCCCCACTATTTTATATAACACTGGAGCATCTATTCTTAGCCTCTTGGGACAAAGTATCTGACAGGCCTTTTGTAAAGTACTTACTTACTCTGTCTTGGCAGAGTTTCTTCCATGTGTTCATTTGTCCTTTCTGGACAGCATTCTGCCTGCAGATGAAGTTAGGGCGTTTTCTTTCTTCAGCTACTAGCTTGCTGCAAATGAAGCCATCTCCAAATGGAGGTCCTTCAATGCTCATCATCTTCTTCCAAGTCAGCCAGGAACTGATAAGTCTCAATGTCAAAAATGTTTTGATTTAATAAAAACATCATTAAGTGCCATATTCTGTGAATTTCTGAGGTTCTTTTGAAGACCATCTATCTATTCATAGCATATCTGAACAAGCGAATGTCTTCTGTCTCCAGCTACCTATTATCTGTACATTCTAGAATGTATACTTCAGATGAGTATCTAGCATGACCAAGTTAACTGAATGTTAATTTGCATTACTCAATTATCCTAAACAATTTGCAGTAATAGATATTAAAAGAACTGAACTAAACCTTGTATTTTAAATGAGTTGTATAATACCTATACTAGAATTGAAACATATATCTATTATGTTGCAACAAAAAATAATCTTAAAATTTGTATCAGTACTCAAAGATTTATACCAATGAAAACCTTAAACCTGCATCAATATACAAAATTCTGTATCAATGTAACAAAACTTCAAATTTCCACCAAAATAAAGAGATCTCTACCACTGTAAGATTAGGGTAATTAAATATTTAAGAGCAGATTCAATAATCTGTTTAATTTCTTATAATATTTGTATATTCCTTTTTTCTTTTCTACCCCATTTCATTTACCTAAGGAAGAAAGAAAAGAAAGGAAAGAAATCCCTGAATCTAGCCTCTCTATTTTGTTTTTCCCCATCTAAAACCATAGTTATTTGTAACCACCCCCTCATATGAAAAAATATCTATAACTCATATAGTGACCAAAACCATCCACCCCAACTTAAGCGTCTTCTTATAATTGCTTCCTTTTAAATTAGGGCAAAGAATTTCTTCTTTTTTTTCCTGTTATTGGATATTTTTTAATTTACATTTCAAATGTTATCCCCTTTCCTGGTTTCTCCTCCAGAAACCCCCATCCCATCTCCCCATCCTCTGCCTCCATCAGGGTGTTCCCCCACCCACCTACTCTCTCCCACCTCCCTGCCCTGGCATTCCCCTACACTGGGGCATTGAGTCTTCCCAGGACCAAGGACTCAAGACCAAGACCTCCTATTGGTACCCGACAAAGCCCATCCTCTGCTACATATGCAGCTGAAGCCATGGGTTGCTCCAGGTCTACTCTTTGGTTGGTGGCTTACTCCCTGGGAAATCTAGGGAGTCTGGTTGGTGACATTTTGGTTCTTCCTATAGGATTGCAAACCCCATTGGTTACCCCAGTCCTTTGTCTAAGTCCTCCTTTGGGTCCCCATTCTCAGTCCAATGGTTGGCTGTGAGCACCCAACTCTGTATTTGCCATGCTTTGGCAGAGCCACTCAAGAGACAGCTATATCAGGCTTCTGTCAGCATGCACCGTTTGGCATCCCCAGTAGTGACTGGGTTTGGTGACTGCATGTAGGATGGATCCCTGTGTATGGCAGTCTCTGGATGGCCTTTCTTTCAGTTTCTGCTCTACACTTGTCTCTGTATTTCCTCCTGTGAGTATTTTGTTCCTGCTTCTAAGAAGTACTGAAGCATCCATGCTTTGGTCTTTCTTCTTGAGCTTCATAGGGTCTATAAATTGTATCTTGGGTATTGCAAGCTTTTGGGCTAATATTCACTTATCAGTGAGTGCATATCATGTGTGTTCTTTTGTGATTCGGTTACCTCACTCAGGATGATATTTTCTAGATCCATCCATTTGCCTGGTAATTTCATAAAGTCATAGCTTTTAATAGCTGAGTAGTATTCCACTGTGTAAATGTACCACGTTTTCTGTATCCATTCCTCTGTTGAGGGACATCTGGGTTGTTTCCAATTTCTGGCAATTAAAAATATAGCTACTATGAACCTAGTAGAGTATGTGCACTTATTACATGTTGCAGCATAATTTGGGTTTATGCCCAGGAGTGGTATAGGTGGGTCCTGAGGTAGCACTATGTCCAATTTTCTGAGGAGCTGCCAGACTGATTTCCACAGTGGTTGTACCAGCTTTCTATCCCACTAGTAATGGAGGAGTGTGCCTCTTTCCCCAAATTCTTGTCAGGATCTACTGTCACCTGAGTTTTTGATCTTAGCCATTCTGACTGGTATGAGGTCAATCTCAGGGTTGTTTTTATTTGCATTTCCCTAATGTCTAAGGATGTTGAACATTTCTTAAAGTGCTTCTCAGTCAATTTGTATTCCTCAGTTGAGAATTCTTTGTTTAGCTCTGTCCCCCACTTTTTAGTAGGGTTATTTGGTTCTTGGAGCTGAAGGGACCTTATCTGGTGTCAATGTCATGGGAGCCCTTGGTCCTGTGAAGGCTTGATGCTGCAGTGTAGAGGAATGCTAGGGGGGTGAGGTGAAAGTGGGTGGGCTAGTGAGGGAGCACCCCTATAGAAGCAGTGTAAGGTGGATAGGATAGGGGGTTTGCAGATGGGAAACCAAGAAAGGTGATAACATTTGAAATGTAAATAAATAAAATATTCAGAAACATTTTGGAGAGATCAGGAGTTCATGATCCATACCTAAACCCAATAAAAACGATTACAGTAAACAGCTAATATCAAATTAAATGGAGAGATACTTGAAGTAATCCCACTAAATCAAGGACAAGACAAGGATACCCACTCTCTCCATATCTATTCAATACAGTACTAGAAGTTCTAGAGCAATAAGACAGCAAAAGGAGATCAAAGGGATACAAATTGGCAAAGCAGAAGTCAAGGTATCACTGTTTGGAGATGATATAATAGTATACATAAGCAACCCCAAAAATTCTACCAGAGAACTTCTACAGTTGATAAACAACTTCAGCAAAGTGTCTGGATATAAAATTAACTCAAAGAAATCAGTAGCCTTCCTTTATACAAATGATAAATGTGCTGAGAAAGAAATTAGAGAAACAACTCCCTTCAAAATAGTCACAATAATATGAAATATCTTGGGGTAATTCAAAACAAATAAGTGAAAGAGCTGTATAGTAGGAACTTCAAGTCTCTCAAGCAATCCCCATCAAAATCCCAACACAATCAAAAACACAGAAAGAGCCATTCTCACATTCATGTGGAAAACAAAAACAACCCCCCCAAAATAAACAAAAAAAACAGAATAGGGAAAACAATTTTTACCAATATAAGTACTTCTGAGGGAATCCCCATCCATGACCTCAAGCTATAATACAGAGCATTGGTACAGAGACAGGCAGGTAGATCAGTGGAATAGAATTGAAGACCCAGAAATAAACACACACACATATACATACTTACATACATACATACACACACACACACACACACACACACACACACTTATGGACACTTTATCTTTGACAAAGAAGCCAAAAATATACAATGGAAAAAAGAAAGCATCTTCAATCAATGGCGCTGGTCTAACTGACTGTATGTAGAAAACTGAAAATAGATCCATATTTGTCAGCTTGCACAAAGCTCAAATCCAAGTGGATCCAGGACCTCAGCATAAAACCAGATACACTGAATCTAATAGAAGAGAAAGTGGGAAAGAGCCTTGAACCCATTGGCACAGGGAAACATTTACTAAACAGAACTCCAATGGCCCATGCTCTAAGGTCAAGAATTGATAAATGGGACCTCATGAAACTGGCAAGTTTCTGTAAGGCAAGGGAGATAGTCAATAGGGCAAATTGGCAACCTACAGATTGGGATAAAAAAAATCTCACTAACCCCATATCCAATAGAGGGTTAATATCCAGAATATATAAAGAACTCAGAAACTTACCACCAAAACCCCAAACAATTCAATAAAAAAAAAATGGGGTAGAGAACTAAACCGAGAATTCACAACAGAGGACTCTGGAATGACTGAGAAACATTTAAAAGAATGTTTACAGTCCTTAGTGACCAGGTGCATGCAACTCAAAATGACCCTTAGATGCCATCTTACCCAAATCAGAGTGGCTGAGATTAAAACGCAGGGGACAGCACATGTCGATGAGGATGTGGAGAAAGAGGAACACTCCTCCACTGTTGGTGGGATTGCAAACTGATACAACCACTCTGGAAATCAATCTGGTAGTTCCTCATGAAATTGGAAATAGATCTACCTGAAGACCCAGCTATAACACTCTTGGGCATATACCCAAACGATGGTTCAGTGTGTCACAGGGGCATGTGTTCCATTGTGTTCATATCAGCCTTATATGTGATAGCCGGAAGCTGAAAATAACCCTGATGCCTCACCAGGGAAGAATGGATATGGAAAATGTAGTTCATTTACACAATGGAGTGCTACTCCCGTATTAATAATGAGGACATCCTGAGCTTTGCAGGCAAATGGTGGAACTAGAAAATATCATCCTGAGTGAGGTAACTCAGGCCCAAAGGAACATACTAGGTATATATTCACGAATAAGTGGATATTAGCCAAAAAAAGTATAGAATACCCAGGGTACAATCCACAGAGCTGATATCTGATATGATATGATAGTATACATAAGCAACCCCAAAGCAACCTTGTTTAGTTGAAGGGCCCTTGTCTAGTCCCTGATTTTAGTGGGATTGCTTCAAGTTTCTCTCCATTTAGTTTAATGTTAGCAACTGGTTTGCTGTATATGGCTTTTACTATGTTTAGATATGGGCCTTGAATTTCTGATCCTTCCAGCACTTTTATCATGAAGGGGTGTTGAATTTTGTCAAATGCTTTCTTAGCATCTAATGGAATGACCGTGTGGTTCTTATCTTTGAGTTTGTTTATATAGTGGATTACATTGATGGATTTCCGTATATTAAACCATCCCTGCATCCCTGGGATGAAGCCTACTTGATCATGGATGATCTCTTTGATATGTTCTTGGATTCGGTTTCCAAGAATTTTATTGAGTATTTTTGCGTCAATATTCATAAGGGAAATTGGTCTGAAGTTCTCTTTCTTTGTTGGGTCTTTGTGTGGTTTTGGTATAAGAGTAATTGTGGCTTCATAGAAGATATGAAACTTTTGGTCCATAACATGTGAGTAATTATTGTTACACCAGGAAGGAGCTTTGGGAGGCAGTCTAACACTTCCATAGGGAAGGGCAAGGCCAAAATGATGAGGTCTTACATTAGGATACTCAGAGCAGACAGCGCAGTGGGATGTTTTGATGCACCTTTGGTGATGGGCTACTGAAATTCAAGGTCTGCTCAGTACCAAGTGTGTCCTGACCTCTGGCCATTTCACATGACGAGGTTTCATCCTGAATCATCACCTTTTTCTCTCCAATCAATCAATGTAACTGACTAGTCAGTGGGCTGAGCTGATGCCCCTAAATCTCCGTTTCACCCTCTTTGAGCTGTTTCTTTGTTAAACAGCTTGTCAGTACCTTTCCGTGGTTAGGCGAGGTTTTCCACTGTAGTACTAGAGAAAGATTTTTAAACAACTAAACTAAAAGAGAAGGTGCTTCTCAATGTTATTCTTCCTCCAATATGCCAGTTCTTTAATAACATCCAGTGTTTGTGGTTATATAGCAATTTGTATGTGTTTGCTTGATTTATGCCCAGCTGCCCCAAACGAAAATTACGGAGGTTGGGTTAAATGTATTCTCAACTCAGTTCTGTGCTCTGCTTCTATGACAGCAACATGCATTTATGTGAATCAATATTAATGTAGGTGGTATGGGAAATAATACATGTTAGTGTTGACAAAGCTGCCATACAACTGAAACATGCATGTAAAGCCATCTGACGCACACACTTCTGGGTACAGAAGATCGAGAAGTTCTGATGAAGGAATGAAGTTGTTATGAGAAATCCAGTCTTTGTAACCAGCAGAAAAACCAATGAAGAAATGAAGAGATGGCTAAACCCCCAAATTAACTTTGTTTTTCTGCATGTAAAGCCATGAAGTAGACTAGCTCATATCCTCAGTTTACTGGTTTCAGTGTGCTAGAATGCTCCTATTCCAGTCTTACAGGACAACTCCTGATATATCTCATTCTTCTTCAGATACATAAAGAACACAATATATAAAAGAAAAAGTAAAGTCCTTGTTAGTACAGAGGATTAGGGAGGTATGTGACAGCTGCACGGTCCCATTCATGGAGAACCTGACTCCATTATACCTACTAACAGATCACCTTTCAGATGTTCAGCACACAGTGTGATTAATGTTCTCAGCAGTAATTACTCTAGGAAGCAAGGAATGGTTCAAAAATAAAGTTCTTTATTAAACAATAAAGTACCCATGGGGATGCATCCTCTCACCTAGTGTACCGAGAAGCTTTCACTTCTGTGCTCAGGTGATGCTCTGTGGTTCATTAAGAAAGACATCTATCTGCTGGGCTCATCTCGAGCCACAGCACATGCAGGAACAATTCATCATTATGACACATAATAAATTAGGCGAGAAATACTATTTTACAGTGTTGTATATGTCTTGTCATCATGATAATCAGCACAACAGCCAGCTGTTGCTCTTCAGTGTGTGTGTCACCGTCCTGGCATTGGGGTCAAACTCGAACTGTGATGATCCACAGAAGAAATAAAAAAACCCTGTAAACACACATGAGAACGATGATGACACTTTCTTAATCAATCATGGTTATGACATGACTAAGAAAGGATATGGGCTGAGGCAGGAGGGTGTGTACCAGTGACTCTGCCTGACACTGAGCAGCATGATTTGCATGACTTAACCCACTGACGGTTTCTTATCCAAAATGTTTGCCCAAAGTGAATGAGGACAAACTGAAAATTAGGAAACTTTAAACATTTCCCCAAGCCAGTAGCCCCAATAAATGGCCGAGTGAGGATTTCATTTCATTTCTCTGCCTATGAAGACAGTGTGCTAAAACACCAGAATATACTATTTCTAAACAGATAGAATCCAAGGGATTTTAATAGTGAAGAGTTTCCTCCTTTCTTTCCAGCCTCCCTTGCACCAAGTAGTTCTTAAATCACAGTGTGGGAGGCAATGGACCTAAGAGAACGAGACAATGATGAAATTTATCCAAGGTTCATTTCCTTTTTATATATATTATGAAAGTTACTTTAATATTACTGTCAGTGTCATAACTGAAGCTTAACAGACCCCTCCAGGTATACCCTCAGAGGGATTGAGTGAATGTTTTGTTTTCCCATAAATCATTACCAGCAATCAAATTTTTTCCTTTGAGCACATGAAATGAACCTATTATCTATTTCCTAGTGAAGAATGTGAATAATTTTAGATTGCAGCAGAATCCCAGACACAGTTGAGGAAAAGGCAAGAAAACTTGGTGGAGAATGCTACCAGCCACCAGCCAGGACAGTAGGACCCTGTCTCACAGTTGGTTGTATCTCATATTGACATAGTGGTCAGAAAGACAATGACTTCACTTTGAGAATGTCTTAGTGTTATAGAACAGAATCTTGGAAATTGTTAAAAAGAAATGAAAACTTTAGACGAAATTTGCATCAATTACAAAGTTAACAATTTTAAGGATTTGAGATAAAAAGATACAAAGCAAATGATTTGAAAGCTTTTCAATTTCTCACTTAATTATTGACATTAATAACCGCATCAAGTTTTGATCAGTCAATTTTATGTATACTTTGGTAAGTTTTAGGAAATATTAAAATTTTGTGGGCAAATATTTATTGTAACAGTTTTATATAAAAGTCTAAGAATATTTCAAACAGCCCAGCATATATTTAACTGTGATACCATAAAATACCCAAAATACCCTTGTTGTCAATGATATGAAGTGCTTCTTACCAAATGCATGTAACACAGCATCAACTTGTGGCTCAATTCCTGGGAAGTCATCTGTTATCAGTCTCGGGAAGCCTTTATCCATAAGCTGTCTTGTCTCATCAAATCTACAGCAAATGAAAAAATACAGATCCATACTGTGACAAGTCCCATTGACTCAGTGTGATGTGGTGCTAACAATCCTGCATGGGATCCTATGATAACTTTTCTAATTGTGCAGTGCTAAATAGTTTTTGTGTAGGAGGGTATGGTAACATTCACACTTCCTGGGCTTGCAAGCATCTCTCATAGAGTAATGAATGAGCTCCTGAAACAGGGACATCATGCTAAAGTTTATACAGATTCCACGTATGTACCTAAGGTCAATTTTCTAAGGCTGGACACAGACCTCATGGATCTACCTGTCATAATGCATACAATCTATATAAACAGAAGATGAAAGCTAAGTTATGACACTTGGCTAAAAATAGACTCTTGGTTTGTACCACACTAGGATCATCCTGGTAGAGCCTCCAGTCTGCTGCACCAAGCTTTGAGAGCAGCCTTAAGATGAGGGACAGTGGCAGGGGAAGGCAGTATGCCTGTGGCCCTCCAGTTCACTATTCCTCATGGCCAGTGATGCACACTGGAAAAGCCCTGTTTGTCAAGTTGAATCATTGTCTTTTACTTAATCAGAAAATTTGAATTTTGGGAACATTAGAGGGCATGCAGGAATCCTTCAAAAGAGAGAACTAACCTCCGGAATTGTGCTCTAAGCAGAGTTGCCCAATGTAACTCACCTCCAGTATTTGTCACCTACAAAGAAATACGTCTTCTTCTTCTCCTTTTCAAAAACAGCTGCATCAATCTTCTTCACGGTGGGAGGAAAGCCAAGAGTGTGGATCCTCTTTGGGTAACCTGCTTGGACTTCATTTCCTCGGACTGCCCAGAACTGACTTCCTGTTGAATAACCACACCCAAGAAAATTTGTTCGAATGAAGCTAATTGGTTTTAGAAATGAGAATAGTGAATTGTTGCGATAAAGATGAAAGCCAAAGTCTTGTTTTTTCATAACTGCCAACTCTGTGCTTAGGACATCGCAGGTATTTAAAACAATAGTTCCTGGTTGAGTATGTTGGCACAGACCTTTAAGCCTGACACTGGGGAGTCAGAGGCAGGTGGATTTCTAGGGGTTTGAGGCCAGCCTTACCTACACAGTAGTGAGTTTGAGATCATCTGGGGGTACATATTAAGACCTTGCCTTAAAAATGATACTTTCTGAATGAGTAAATAGTAAATGAAAAAATAGATGAACATGTTCACTGTCTTTTCTGAGTTCATTTTTATGTATTTACTCTGTATTTATATCAATTACTTATTCCCTATGAGTTATCATAACCATTTCTTATAATGACCACTTAGTCTACACTTCTAAGACTTCCCTTAAAAGATTCACCTTATAAGGCAAACTTGTTGAAGCTCAGATTTGTTTAAAATGCTCGTTCACAATCACCAATTTTGATCTGTTCTCATTCCAATAAAACATCTCAAATTTAATACAATGAAGAGACTTCATAGTGCAAAGGCGTTGTAATAAGATTTCTTTCAACAAACTTTTGTACAGTTCTTACCTTTAAAAATCAGAACTCTGTCCTTGTTATTTGCCTCATAGGCAGCATCTAAGCCTGAAGGAAGAGAGGGCCAAAATGCTGAAATCAAATGGAATTCAGGCTCGGGATTCCACTGGGTTCTACGCCAGAAGTGCCTGTAATATATGAAAACCACAATAGTCTTTCTCTTTAAAAACACTAAGCCTGGGGAACAGCCTTCTGCTTGATGCTGCTTCATCTGCAGCAGCAGTGTGCGCTGGAGTTCTACATGAGATTCCAGGCAGTGGATACAGCCCAGGTTAACAGGAACATTCACCCTGTTCCAATAAAATTCCTCAGCTCGATTCCACTCAAGAGTATGTAAAATATTATATATTTTAAGAATTTTTAAAATGACATTTATCTTTTAAAATGTGAGGACCTTGGAAGTCAGTACAAAAAAATTGGTGGCAGGAGGTACACATAGGTAGGGCTCAGGGACAGCATAAATGGAAGGGATTGTTCTTACATCTTTTGATACTACTTGAGAATTCTGCATGCACATGAATCATATTTTCTAAAATGAATTAATTGAAATAATAGCACTTCCTAACAAGAATAAAGATACTTGTCTGGTTCTAAAGATGGCTGGTGCTTTTAGAAGTTCTATGAGTTATGATATATAAGAAATGAAAAATAAAAATAAGGGACAGACTTCCCTGATTGTATGGATCTTACATTCTACTTTCCAAAAATAATCATCTTCTGGGAGTCTAAAAAAAATATTCTGGACAATGCCAAGGGGGTCTTTAAAAATACTCTTTAAACCAGAGCTGAATGATTTTGAAACATGCCTGAAATGTATTGTTTATTATATTACATTTATTCTATACATTCATTATATCTAATTTCAAGTTTATTTTTCTTTTTGAGCATTGAATACCAGGAGAGTAGCTAGGAAAATGTTTTTGTCTAACCTGTCTTTAAAGAATAGGAATTCCCCTCTCAGCATGGTGACTGCATCAAAGGACAAAGCAGGATCACATTTGACTGGGGTCTCAGGTTTTGGAGAGACAGAGGGCACAGGAACCACTGTGGCATCAGAGGAGGGGCGGGCTCCTGAAGGGAGAGAAGTTTAGAAAAAGCAAGTATTAGTAGGTCAGGGAAGCATGAAACAATTTACAAACTATCCAAACTTCTTCATGGTGTTTTGAGATGAAGCAGTGTGTAGATATTTGATCCTGGGGCCAGAGAGAAGGCTCAGCTGGTAGTAAAGGAACCTGCTGGAGGCCTGACAACTTGGGATGTCTCATGTCATCACCACACAAGACACATATGATCAAAGGAGATAACCCACTCCCACAGGTTGACCTTCACATGTATGCCATAGTATACACACACAGGCATGCATAGCGCTAGCTCTCTCTCCCTCTTTCTCTTTCTCTTTCTCTTTCTCTTTCTCTCTCTCTCTCTCTCTCTCTCACACACACACACACACACACACACACACACCACACACACACACACACACACCACACACACACACACACACACACACACACACACACACACACACACACACACACACACACAAAAACAAAGCTTTCCTGAGACTTACTGAATCACATTCTTAAAGAGCACTGACTAAAGCAAGCCCACCCCAGGCCTCTTTTTCTTCATGCTCACCATACAGGGATTGAATGCCCTCTATATCATCCTGAGAAAGGCGAATGTTGGCTTGGCTCGTGGAGAACCTGTAGACTGGGTACATCAGAGATTCTTTGTTGTTTGAGTGAAAGAGACCCAGGGAGTGACCAAGTTCATGCGCAGCAACCAGGAATAAATTGGTCCCTGTTTGAGAAACCACAAATGTTCAGAGTTTAGCAGTTACTATTCCACAAACAAGCACTTATTGCTCATGCCAACCATACAGGGCGTCCTTGGGATTCCACACTGATTTTTCCTTCTTTGTGGGCTCACTCGATGGCATGCTGCCTACTAGTCAGATGTTCACAGTTGACTTGAAGTCAGTGTATAAGACAGTGTTTCACTAACTGCTCTGTAGTTGTCCTCTCGCTTAAGATAGCTCTTCCTGTATCTACAGTGTTAAGCCTTGTTTGCAAAGAGATTTCTTTGGCTGGACCAAAATGATTCACATGCAAGAAAAAGCAATCTTTACTGTCTAGAAACCAGAAGCTATTGTTAAGATTTAGTAATGAGCTGCGTTTAACCACAGTTTAAATCAATCACAAGTTGTTTATATATTCTTCAACTTCTGAAGTAACAAAACCATGGAGAATTTCATCACCATCATGAACATCTGATTATTATAAAAATCTCCCTAAGTTAATGGAACAGATAAATTCACAGTGCATCACATTTATGAAACTTCCCAAAACTAAATTTTAGAGAAAATTAGCTGTGTGGTAATTGGAAGTGCCATTGGAAGACCCCACAACTCAGTATGAACAGAAACATCTATTACTGGTTTCTGCCATGAGCACAGCTGGACTCAGACCTGAAAGGGCTCTGTTGGCACTCAGTATCAAGCAGGGGTTCATGCAGTTAAAGAGAAGAAATGTTGTTCAAACAAAAGCAGATCATATCACATGGCACATGCTGCAGGGCTGCCCAGTTAGTAAGGACAAACTTCAGTTAATGTTTGCTTCTCTGAGAGCTCAGGGCAACATGGAGGGTCTCAACTTACTCAATGGCATTCATTCATTAATCACTACTGCTCTATTATAGGGGTGGTCAACAGTGGTGAATAGCTTCTACTTAAACCCTGTCGGATGGCACCCACTATATTGTACTTGGGGGCAAGGAAAGAGTCAGCTTACATGGTTCATTAGTGATGGTTAGATGAATAGTGCGTCAGTTTGCCACACAGCTAATCAGAAAGTGCAGCTAGCAGAACATTCCATTTGAGACTTGCTCTAGACAATCAAGCTATTTTTAGAAAACTCATATATGACCCCATCCTACCTGAGGGTCCCAGTGACCATTTCTCATCATCATCGAAGTGAGCATCTCCATAAAATCCAGGGCCAGGTGGGTAGGCATGAGCCAAGCTCTGTCCCACTCCATCAAAAGGGTAAAAGTCTCCATGTTCTGATGGAAAAAAATGTACAGAAATGTAAGTATTAGAATTTCCTCTAGCCCCTTTTCAGAAAGAGAGCAGAGGGGCTGTGTGGCTTGACTATTGATTTCTCTCAAACTCCAGATGTCTAAATGTAATCTTCTGTATGACAGGAATGCTAGGCAACCATGGTCTTTAGAAGATGGCCAGGGTGTGAGTCTCTGTGGATGCTCAGTGCCTAGGGGAAAGAAGTTGGAGGGGGGCCCTCGTCTGCTTTTGCCACAGGAGGTAATATAGGTGCCACCTAAGAACACACCAGCCGGAGTCTGACCACCCCGTTATTTTATTTTCTCAGGTTCTGGAAGTCTGAACGATACATTTGTGTTGTTTACAGATTTCCCAATGTGAGGTATTTTGTTTGAGTGGCCTGAACAACCCAAATATCAGATGAATGACTATACATCTGCATTACCTCCAACTGCAAAGGAGATCATTATGTCAGCCTCTCCTTCAGAGATCCTGGAGAATGTGAGTGGGGTCACCTCCTCCCAGACCTTCAAAGCTCTCTCAATGGCAGAATCCACACTCTCTCTTGGTAAATCCAGTGTATAATTCACAATCCTGGATGAGAGAAATCAGAGAAGGTAATCTTTGTTTCTGTGAGGCTTCCAACACATTTTTTAATGCTGTGTGAATATTCTGGAGCCGTTACCTGTAGGAGATGTGGTTTTTCCTCCATTTGGGTGAACCTGGAAAGGTACTGAAGCCACCAACGTCGGGAACACCACACCGGGGCTTGTGCATCATCTCCACAGTGTTCGAGTCCAGCTTCCCTGTCATCTCCAGCCCAAGGAACTTCTGCATTTCTTCAATTTTTTTGACAACAGGACTACTGTCCTTTCTTTTGAAAAATTGTTTCTCATTTTTTCTAAAGTTGTAGTATTTTTCTAGGTATTGCTAGTGGAAAAACAACCATAGTTTTAGAATGATTGCTATGAAATATAAACACTTATACAACAAATCTCAAGATCGATTTCCCCAGTTTAGTGAAAGAAGACATAGTTCTTCATTTGATTTCTTCCTGCTAAGATGCCTCATTTTATTATTTCATTGCAATTTAATTTGCTACCAAAGTAAATATGTTGGCATGAGTATATGAGTGCATTAAATAGTAATCTATATATATCTAAGTTTTTTATTTCCATCATTAACACAAACCTGTCAATGTTGAGTATGTTGGATAAATTCATTTTTTCACAAATGAAAAATTAGAGTATACTTTGTTTCTTGAAATTGTAGGAGATAAATAATATCATGTCCTCTCTCCTAAAGTATTTTAAGTTACATAATTCTAACACAGGAGCGACCTCATCCATTTCCTAGTGTCCTCACATATGCTGCTGTTATTTACCCTGAGTAACTATGCTTCCTTATTGCCTCTTTTCTGTTAAGATGGAGTTTCTACCTCTTACACTTTGATATTTTCCAACACAACTTCTAATTGACTTAACTGCTCCTGTAGGAAGACTAAGGGGTTTGGGTGTGCCTCCATTTGGCTAAAGTGGATCCCCGCCACTGACTGATTACCTGAGCAAGATCCATGGTTGAGTGGTCTTGTCTCACTGCCCCATGCAGAGGATATGCTGAGCAGATCGGAAAGCACAGCAGCACCAGGATGGCCAGTGGCTCCATAGAGACAGCCTTTACCTTCTGTAGCACCTAACTTCCATATCTTCCCTTTAGCGGCTACTCTTTTATAGGGTGTTTAGGTCACTAAGCATGACTCATGTGGGTGCTAATTTTAATCTGAATGACTGCAAGTGCATTCATAGGATGAAGAGGATATCTTACATCAGTGAATCTCTCAACCTACTAAACTTGAAAGAATGCCTAATCTCAAGGATGTGGCTTCTGTGTTTATAAAGAGGAAAAGGAACTGAGTGGGTAATTAATGTTTGTAAAATATTTAGATATTTGGAAAAAAAAGCAGGACAACACAAGTAAACAAGTAGAAGCTCTTAAAGAGGAAACAAAAAAATCCCTTAAAGAATTATAGGAAAACATAACCAAACGGGTGAAGGAATTGAACAATTTAAAAATGAATGTCCAGGATTTAAAAATGAAAACAGAAACAATAAAGAAAGCACAAAGGGAGAGAACCCTGGAGATAGAAAACCTAGGGAAGAGATCAGGAGTCATAGATGCAAGCATCACCAACAGAACACAAGAGATAGAAGAGAGGATCTCAGGGGCAGAAGGTACCATAGAAAACATTGACACAACCATCAAAGAGAATGTAAAATCCAAAAAGCTGCTATCCCAAAACATCTGGAAATCCAGGACACAATGAAAAGATCAAACCTAAGGATATTAGGTATAGAAGAGAATGAAGACTCCTAACCTGAAGGGCTAGTAAATGTTTTCAACAAAATTATGGAAGAAAGCTTCCCTAAACTAAAGAAAGAGATGCCCATAAACAGACAAGAAGCCTACAGAACTCCAAGTAAACTGGATCAGAAAAGAAATTCCTCCCGTCAACAGCTACAACAACAACAAGAACAACAAGAACAAGAACAAGAACAACAACAACAACAACAAGAACAACAACAACAACAACAACAACAAAATTAGATATTTTGAAAGCAGCGTAATTTTTTAAAATGTGCCTTTGGCAGGCAAGGAGTGAACAGTTTAATGGAAAGAGATTCCAATGTGACTGAGGACTGCTGCCTAGGAAGCTGTAATGGCAGAGTCTTCATTGCTCGAGTCCTTGGGTACTGAGAAAGCAGTCAACACAGACACTCTCCATTTCAGAATGATCACTATCAGCATATACTGGCTCTGTAGTAAAGACTTGTCAAACGGAAATCAGTTAATTGCATATTAAATGAAAATACTCCTTCTACCTCTGTCTTCCTTTTTGCTTTTTAATTTTTATTCTTTTCCTTTCTCCCAAAATACAAATGAGCTAGACTGAGGTTTATAGTGCATTTCAAGCCCTTTCTCTTCACATATCATTGCTAATAAGCAGTTTCCTCCCTTGACCAAGCAGAGTGTTCTTCAAATACAGAAAGCCTGTAGTTAAGTCAAAAAATGTAGTGGTGACTTTTTCAGTACCATCTACACCCTACTGGGGAGGTAAGCATGGCAAAAGAAACCTCTTTAACTGGGAGGCTCTGAGGCCTTTGAGCCACAGCTTGGGTGAGGGATGTGTGCCCTTGGCCAGCTAAATCAATTTGTGGCTTAGTGTAGGTACTACACAGAGAATATGCCAACCTGAAAATTCGAGAGACAAAGAGGTCGACAGACTGAGACCAAGTCAGCTAGATAGACCTGAGCAAGTGTGTAATTTCACCCCATGATTGCTTTCCGTGTGATGTGGATAACCCTGTACCAGGTCTCAGTTTTTATGTGTACTTCATGCGGGCAGTAAGCTTCTTTTTATTTTATTCCCGAGTTGTTAACTGATAGAGCTTGTTAGCCGGGCAGATTCCTAACTGTGCCTGAGGTGCTGAGTCAACTTGTTACGAGATGCCTCATGTTTGTTTGAGTCATTCCTTTATTGGTGATGGCACATCCTGCTGATGGTTCTTGTGGATCAGAGGCCATGGTTGTGACTATGGTTGACTAACCATGAAAGGGTGTGCCTCCCAGGATTGTTTTTGGTGGATAAATGAACTCTACTTTAGGCCACCACACCTGCAGGAGATTAATAGCTTGGGGCTAAGGAGTCCTGTTTATTTTTAAGTAAGTTATTATTTATAAAAGGTACTGAATATTTATAGTGTAAAGCAAGCAGGCATATGCAGTTCATTAAGGCAAGGTGCAATTCTAGAACAGAGTTCCTATTATGTGAGATTTTTAACTATGTGTTGTTTGTAAACTGAGGAGCAACCCGAGAAGGTTGAGATTAGAATCATAAAAACTAGAGAATGATCTCACAGAAGGCTAGCTAATCACACTTACATGCTCAGTGGGTTAAGGAGGGACACAAGGACCTCCCTGGGAAGGGTAAAGAGAATAGATTCAGCTGATGAACTGGATGGGTGGGAACAAAGGGTTCGAGTAGTGAGGGAGGGGAAAATACTGGAAGAAAAGACTGGATTTGGGAGGCGTTTTGGGGGCAACGTAGAAACCTAGCGCAGTGGAAACTCCAAGAGTAACCCTAACAAAGACCGCCAGTGACAGAGACATGGAGCCTGAATCAGCCATCTTTTGTAACCAGGCAAGGCGTCAAAGAGGGACTGGGGCACCAATCCAGTCACAGAACTTCCACTTACAGTTTGTCCTGCCTGCAGAATGTTCTGGAACCAGAGCCTAGCACCACAGAGAGTTCATCGAACAACTGATGGGAGCAGACGCAGAGGTATACAGACAGACATTAGGTGGAGCTCTGGGAGTCCTGCTGAGGAGGAGTAGGAAGAATCAGAGGAACCAGAGGGGTCAGGGACACACCAGGAGAACATGGTCCACAAAATCAACTGACTGGGACTCAGGGTGGCATGCAGAAACCAGGGAGCCTGTGAGGGTCTGACCTGGGTCCTTTGAATATATGTTATGGGTGGAACTTGGTGTTCTTGTGGGAATCCTAACAATGGGAAAGGGTGGAGGTGTCCCTGACTCTTTTGCCTACTTGTGGGACCCTTTTCCTTGTACTGAGTCTTGATGTGATGATGGTATATGCCTGGTTTTATTGTAGCAGAGTTTGGTTGATGTCCCTGGGAGGACTGTTTTGTCTGAGGGGAGGCAGGATAAGGGGTGGATCTGAGGGAGAATAGAGGTGAGGGAGAGACAGGAAGAGGTCAGGGAGGGGAATCTTTAGTTAGGATGTAATGAATGAAAGGAATAAAAATAAAAACCTTAAGGCGACTTGGGAGTGGTGGTGGCGGGGGAGGTAGCCCAGTTTTCTTGCAATCTTCAGTTGCTATGTAAAACACAGTGACTGTAACTACAGCAGTGGGAAAGTAGGGGAGAATCTTGGAGGTTCATTGGCCAGTTGGTCCAGACAATCACATGAGTTCCAGGCCACTGAAAGATACTGTCGAAAGAATGAGAGATAAAAAGACAGACAGGGAGACACTGCCAGAACCTGAAGGAAACAGACCGGATAAACAGTTCTCTGCACCCAAATCCCGTGGGAGGGAGAGCTAAACCTTCAGAGAGGCAGACACGCCTGGGAAACCAGAAGAGACTGCACTCTGCACACACATCTCGGACGCCAGAGGAAAACACCAAAGGCCATCTGGAACCCTAGTGCACGGAAGCTCCCGAAAAGGGCGGCGCAGATCTTCCTGGTTGCCGCTGCCGCAGAGAGCTCGTGGGCAGCACCCCACGACCAAACTTGAGCCTCGGGACCACAGGTAAGACCAACTTTTCTGCTGCAAGTGACCTGCCTGGTGAACTCAAGACACAGGCCCACAGGAACAGCTGAAGACCTGTAGAGAGGAAAAACTACACGCCCGAAAGCAGAACACTCTGTCCCCATAACTGGCTGAAAGAAAACAGGAAAACAGGTCTACAGCACTCCTGACACACAGGCTTATAGGACAGTCTTGCCACTGTCAGAAATAGCAGAACAAAGTAACACTAGAGATAATCTGATGGCGAGAGGCAAGCGCAGGAACCCAAGCAACAGAAACCAAGACTACATGGCATCATCGGAGCCCAATTCTCCACCAAAATAAACATGGAATATCCAAACACACCAGAAAAGCAAGATCTAGTTTCAAAATCATATTTGATCATGATGCTGGAGGACTTCAAGAAAGACGTAAAGAACTCCCTTAGAGAACAAGTAGAAGCCTACAGAGAGGAATCACAAAAATGCCTGAAAGAATTCCAGGAAAACATAAATAAACAAGTAGAAACCCATAGAGAGGAGACACAAAAATCCCTGAAAGAATTCCAGGAAAACACAATCGAACAGTTGAAGGAATTAAAAATGGAAATAGAAGCAATCAAGAAAGAACACATGGAAACAACCCTGGATATAGAAAATCAAAAGAAGAGACAAGGAGCTGTAGATACAAGCTTCACCAACAGAATACAAGAGATGGAAGAGAGAATCTCGGGAGCAGAAGATGCCATAGAAATCATTGATCCAACTGTCAAAGATAATGTAAAGCAGAAAAAGCTACTGGTCCAAAACATACAGGAAATCCAGGACTCAATGAGAAGATCAAACCTAAGGATAATAGGTATAGAAGAGAGTGAAGACTCCCAGCTCAAAGGACCAGTAAATATCTTCAACAAAATCATAGAAGAAAACTTCCCTAACCTAAAAAAAGAGATACCCATAGGCATACAAGAAGCCTACAGAACTCCAAATAGATTGGACCAGAAAAGAAACACCTCCCATCACATAATAGTCAAAACACCAAACACACAAAATAAAGGAAGAATATTAAAAACAGTAAGGGAAAAAGGTCAAGTAACATATAAAGGCAGACCTATCAGAATCACACCAGGCTTTTCGCCAGAAACTATGAAGGCCAGAAGATCCTGGACAGATGTCATACAGACCCTAAGAGAACACAAATGCCAGCCCAGGTTACTGTATCCTGCAAAACTCTCAATTAACATAGATGGAGAAACCAAGATATTCCATGACAAAAACAAATTTACACAATATCTTTCTACAAATCCAGCACTACAAAAGATAATAAAGCGTAAAGCCCAACATAAGGAGGCAAGCTATACCCCAGAAGAAGCAAGAAACTAATCGTCTTGGCAACAAAACAAAGAGAAGAAAAGCACACAAACATAACCTCACATCCAAATATGAATATAACAGGAAGCAATAATCACTATTCCTTAATATCTCTCAACATCAATGGCCTCAACTCCCCAATAAAAAGACATAGATTAACAAACTGGATATGCAACGAGGACCCTGCATTCTGCTGCCTACAGGAAACACACCTCAGAGACAAAGACAGACACTACCTCAGAGTGAAAGGCTGGAAAACAACTTTCCAAGTAAATGGTCAGAAGAAGCAAGCTGGAGTAGCCATTCTAATATCAAATAAAATCAATTTTCAACTAAAAGTCATCAAAAAAGATAAGGAAGGACACTTCATATTCATCAAAGGAAAAATCCACCAAGAAGAACTCTCAATCCTAAATATCTATGCCCCAAATACAAGGGCACCTACATACGTGAAAGAAACCTTACTAAAGCTCAAAACACACATTGCACCTCACACAATAATAGTGGGAGATTTCAACACCCCGCTCTCATCAATGGACAGATCATGGAAACAGAAATTAAACAGAGACGTAGACAGACTAAGAGAAGTCATGAGCCAAATGGACTTAAGAGATATTTATAGAACATTCTATCCTAAAGCAAAAGGATATACCTTCTTCTCAGCTCCTCATGGTACTTTCTCCAAAATTGACCATATAGTTGGTCAAAATATGGGCCTCAACAGGTGCAGAAAGATAGAAATAATCCCATGCGTGCTATCGGACCACCACGGCCTAAAACTGGTCTTCAATAGCAATAAGGGAAGAATGCCCACATATACGTGGAAATTGAACAATGCTCTACTTAATGATAACCTAGTCAAAGAAGAAATAAAGAAAGAAATTAAAAACTTTTTAGAATTTAATGAAAATGAAGGTACAACATACCCAAACTTATGGGACACAATGAAAGCTGTGCTAAGAGGAAAACTCAAAGCGCTGAGTGCCTGCAGAAAGAAACAGGAAAGAGCATATGTCAGCAGCTTGACAGCACACCTAAAAGCTCTAGAACAAAAAGAAGCAAATACACCCAGGAGGAGTAGAAGGCAGGAAATAATCAAACTCAGAGCTGAAATCAACCAAGTAGAAACAAAAAGGACCATAGAAAGAATCAACAGAACCAAAAGTTGGTTCTTTGAGAAAATCAACAAGATAGATAAACCCTTAGCCAGACTAACGAGAGGACACAGAGAGTGTGTCCAAATTAACAAAATCAGAAATGAAAAGGGAGACATAACTACAGATTCAGAAGAAATTCAAAAAATCATCAGATCTTACTATAAAAGCCTATATTCAACAAAACTTGAAAATCTACAGGAAATGGACAATTTCCTAGACAAATACCAGGTACTGAAGTTAAATCAGGAACAGATAAACCAGTTAAACAACCCCATAACTCCTAAGGAAATAGAAGCAGTCATTAAAGGTCTCCCAACCAAAAAGAGCCCAGGTCCAGACGGGTTTAGTGCAGAATTCTATCAAACCTTCATAGAAGACCTCATACCAATATTATCCAAACTATTCCACAAAATTGAAACAGATGGATCATCCCGAATTCCTTCTATGAAGCCACAATTACTCTTATACCTAAACCACACAAAGACCCAACAAAGAAAGAGAACTTCAGACCAATTTCCCTTATGAATATCGACGCAAAAATACTCAATAAAATTCTGGCAAACCGAATCCAAGAGCACATCAAAACAATCATCCACCATGATCAAGTAGGCTTCATCCCAGGCATGCAGGGATGGTTTAATATACGGAAAACCATCAACGTGATCCATTATATAAACAAACTGAAAGAACAAAACCACATGATCATTTCATTAGATGCTGAGAAAGCATTTGACAAAATTCAACACCCCTTCATGATAAAAGTCCTGGAAAGAATAGGAATTCAAGGCCCATACCTAAACATAGTAAAAGCCATATACAGCAAACCAGTAGCTAACATTAAACTAAATGGAGAGAAACTTGAAGCAATCCCACTAAAATCAGGGACTAGACAAGGCTACCCACTCTCTCCCTACTTATTCAATATAGTTCTTGAAGTTCTAGCCAGAGCAATCAGACAACAAAAGGAGGTCAAGGGGATACAGATCGGAAAAGAAGAAGTCAAAATATCAATATTTGCAGATGATATGATAGTATATTTAAGTAATCCCAAAAGTTCCACCAGAGAACTACTAAAGCTGATAAACAACTTCAGCAAAGTGGCTGGGTATAAAATTAACTCAAATAAATCAGTAGCCTTCCTCTACACAAAAGAGAAACAAGCCGAGAAAGAAATTAGGGAAAAGACACCCTTCATAATAGAACCAAATAATATAAAGTACCTCGGTGTGACTTTAACCAAGCAAGTAAAAGATCTGTACAATAAGAACTTCAAGACACTGAAGAAAGAAATTGAAGAAGACCTCAGAAGATGGAAAGATCTCCCATGCTCATGGATTGGCAGGATTAATATAGTAAAAATGGCCATTTTACCAAAGCGATCTACAGATTCAATGCAATCCCCATCAAAATACTAATCCAATTCTTCAAAGAGTTAGACAGAACAATTTGCAAATTCATCTGGAATAACAAAAAACCCAGGATAGCTAAAACTATCCTCAACAATAAAAGGACTTCAGGGGGAATCACTATCCCTGAACTCAAGCAGTATTACAGAGCAATAGTGATAAAAACTGCATGGTATTGGTACAGAGACAGACAGATAGACCAATGGAATAGAATTGAAGACCCAGAAATGAACCCACAACCTATGGTCACTTGATTTTTGACAAAGGTGCCAAAACCATCCAATGGAAAAAAGATAGCATTTTCAGCAAATGGTGCTGGTTCAACTGGATGTCAACATGTAGAAGAATGCAGATTGATCCATGCTTATCACCCTGCACAAAGCTTAAGTCCAAGTGGATCAAGGACCTCCACATCAAACCAGACACACTCAAACTAATAGAAGAAAAACTAGGGAAGCATCTGGAACACATGGGCACTGGAAAAAATTTCCTGAACAAAACACCAATGGCTTATGCTCTAAGATCAAGAATCGACAAATGGGATCTCATAAAACTGCAAAGCTTCTGTAAGGCAAAGGACACTGTGGTTAGGACAAAACGGCAACCAACAGATTGGGAAAAGATCTTTACCAATCCTACAACAGATAGAGGCCTTATATCCAAAATATACAAAGAACTCAAGAAGTTAGACCGCAGGGAAACAAATAACCCTATTAAAAAATGGGGTTCAGAGCTAAACAAAGAATTCACAGCTGAGGAATGCCGAATGGCTGAGAAACACCTAAAGAAATGTTCAACATCTTTAGTCATAAGGGAAATGCAAATCAAAACAACCCTGAGATTTCACCTCACACCAGTGAGAATGGCTATGATCAAAAACTCAGGGGACAACAGATGCTGGCGAGGATGTGGAGAAAGAGGAACACTCCTCCATTGTTGGTGGGATTGCAAACTGGTACAACCATTCTGGAAATCAGTCTGGAGGATCCTCAGAAAATTGGACATTGAACTGCCTGAGGATCCTGCTATACCTCTCTTGGGCATATACCCAAAAGATGCCCCAACATATAAAAAAGACACGTGCTCCACTATGTTCATAGCAGCCTTATTTATAATAGCCAGAAGCTGGAAAGAACCCAGATGCCCTTCAACAGAGGAATGGATACAGAAAATGTGGTACATCTACACAATGGAATATTACTCAGCTATCAAAAACAACGGCTTTATGAAATTCGTAGGCAAATGGTTGGAACTGGAAAATATCATCCTGAGTGAGCTAACCCAATCACAGAAAGACATACATGGTATGCACTCACTGATAAGTGGCTTTTAGCCTAAATGCTTGAATTACCCTAGATGCCTAGAACAAATGAAACTTGAAGACGGATGATCAAAATGTGAATGCTTCACTCCTTCTCTAAAAGGGGAACAAGAATACCCTTGGCAGGGAAGAGAGAGGCAAAGATTAAAACAGAGACTGAAGGAACACCCATTCAGAGCCTGCCCCACATGTGGCCCATACATATACAGCCACCCAATTAGACAAGATGGATGAAGCAAAGAAGTGCAGACCGACAGGAGCCGGATGTAGATCGCTCCTGAGAGACACAGCCAGAATACAGCAAATACAGAGGCGAATGCCAGTAGCAAACCACTGAACTGAGAATAGGACCCCCGTTGAAGGAATCAGAGAAAGAACTGGAAGAGCTTGAAGGGGCTCGAGACCCCATATGTACAACAATGCCAAGCAACCAGAGCTTCCAGGGACTAAGCCACTACCTAAAGACTATACATGGACTGACCCTGGACTCTGACCTCATAGGTAGCAATGAATATCCTAGTAAGAGCACCAGTGGAAGGGGAAGCCCTGGGTCCTGCTAAGACTGAACCCCCAGTGAACTAGACTATTGGGGGGAGGGCGGCAATGGGGGAGGGTTGGGAGGGGAACACCCATAAGGAAGGGGAGGGGGATGTTTGCCCGGAAACCAAAGAATTATTATTAAGTATTAAATAAATTAAAAAAAAAAGACAGACAGACAGGAAAGCAAGAAGGCACACGAAGATGAGAACTGATTTGCTGTCTGATCCCCATAGCCCTGTGTACTTGGGACCACAGGCCTATGTACCTCAGACACCAGTACACATCCTTTTTAACATATATTTTATACTCTTAGTGAAAACTGTCCTTAGGGCCTTCCCAAGATGGCAGTCTAGTGCAGGGTGCTTCAGTTCCATGTAATAAGTCGAGTTTCGTTGCGCCTTCTGGCTGCTCACTCTATACTGTGAGACAGCAGTTTTGATCTCGGTCATATACTATCAATTACTGTTGTGTCCACGGTGTGAACTGCCAGGGAAACAAGACATTGGAAAAACTCCTGGATTTCTTTTTGAAATACCAATCCCAATGTACAGGTACCTAATCCAGTCCTTTCTTTACTGTCCAGCCTTGAATCCTGGCCACACATATCATTGTCCAGTGCTCTAAAGATGCACTCAGAGCATGTTGCCTTGGCAATTGATGATAGTTAACAAGGATCAAATGCTGTGATGCCTTTGCTTTGGGAGACATATGTTGCTGTAGACATAATTTAGCCTATACCAGAAGTGACGTGTTTATTTTCTGAACTCAGAAGTAGTCAGCACTTTCTGGGAGGTGCGATCACGGACAAGTTCTCTTGGGGTCAGAGCAGGCTGTGTTCCTCTCACTGACTTGGTGGACTTTGAGCTTCTCAGGTTTGTCTACTCACTATTCGGCTGGGCAGTGTGCAGCCTTGCAGCTGTCTCCTGAATCGATTCTGACAGTTACCATCTCTCAGCTCTCACTTGGGTCTTGACCTGGAGACTTGGGATTTCTCACTTCTGCACAGAACCCTCTGGCTGCCCATCACCCCCAACCCCAGCAGTGTCCAGAAGTACAACTTTGGGAAAACCTCAGTCTCCCATTTGCCTAAGTGATGAAGCAGAATCAACTTAGAAAAATCTTTTGTGTTTTTGCTTACTTTGCCTTTAAGCTATGTTTAGATTTCTTGTCTGGGACAAGGGAAATCGAGAACCCACTCATCTCTACATAGAACAAACTCTAAAGAATTGAAGAAAATTCAAAATTTTGGATAGACTCATTTTCTCATGAGAATTTTCATAATGTTTGTTTTCCATTATAAACAAGAAAAACACTTATAAATTAGAATTACAATCAGGAAATAACATAATGAAATATAGAACTTATAAAACTTTAGAGACAAGAATGTCTTTATTTAGGTATCAAATACTTTTGTACAAGGAATATCTCTTAGTTGGGTATGCTAGACATTATAGAATACCAGCATGTGGGAATCAGAGGTAGAAGAGATCAGAATCTACCGAACTGTAAGATCTTGTTGTAAACCCCAAAACCAAAGCAGCAATGTGTTTCCTCTTCGTATCTGTTCCTGAGTTCAGAGTCACTTTTACTTTGGGAAGAGCTCCTCTGTTGACCCTCCTCTCTCAAAAGGAGATGCCCAGGACCACAGTGAGAGTCATCCAGTGTACAGATGCCTTTCTTCAGTGACTCATCCACCATGAACATGGACTCTTAGCCTAATAACTGTGGTACTAAACTGTTTCAGTTCATAAAATATTGTACTATAAATTGTGAAAGTCTATGAAATAAAATTAATTTGTACTTAGTAGCTCTGTGTATCAGCACTTCTGGAAGGTAAATAAAACACAAGATCTAGATCTTCAGAAAAATATCTTCTTTAAGATCTCAGAATATGTATTTCCATTGACTTGGTAATGGGTTGCCAATATTTTTAGCAGTTGAACCAGGTACTAGAATCACGGGAGTCATCAACTCTTCTTATTCGGAGGCTAAATCTGCGTTGAACTGATTGGTGAAAGAAGTAGAAATTTTCTGGAAATAAAAAAAAAATTATTATGTAATACGGGAGATTTCCAGATTTTGACTCACTCCTGAGTGCTGCATGCTGTCATCAGTATGCATGTTTTTTTTACATCTGTTGTCTAAATAGCAATGCTATTACTTTTAATAAATAACAAAATGGAAAAATATATTTATACTCTTACCGCCTTTTTGGAAAACATCATCAACTTTATCGTCAATTCCAGGGAAATCTTCTGCTGTTAATCTAGGATAACCTGGATCCATGGACTGTGTATTTTCATCATACCTGGTCAAAAAGTAGTTAAACGTATCAGGACCTTTGACTAAACATGAAGATTGCTCAAGATATTTACAGAAAACACAAGAGCATGGATGGCATAAAATTTTTAGTTCTTGAAAGTAGAAAAGAATGAATTGGGTGAGGAAATATAGAATGTTGGATATATCAAAATATGCATCAGGTCCTTCTAAAAATCCAATGAACTACACAGATATTCTCTTAAGGTAAAATGTTTTGTGAATGGGAGATTTAGGCCAAAAAAGCTCAAGAAGTTGATTGCCCTTACTCCCCCACTGTTTCATAGCACAGAACAACACAACACGCTCATTGGATTCCCTGTAGGAGCACCTTGCAATGCCTGTTGGTCCACCGACTAATGGATTCTCAATGGTTACAGACATTCTCATGGTTAAAAGCCAGTTTGACAATGTCATTTGAAATGTGTTTAAGGATCTTTCCGTATAGAGAGAACTGGAGCCCTAACATTCCTCATATTTTAGTCTTTACCTCCAGTACATGTTGTCAACGAAGAAGTATGTTTTTCCAGTCTCTTCCTCACAAACGGCAGCGTCAATGTGTGTCACACTGCTAGGGAAGCCAAAGAAGCTATGGATGTCTGTGGGGAATCCTCTCAGTACAGTATGCTCTCGAACAACCCAGACTTTATTGCCTGCCAATCAAAAGGCACAGATGAACCTCCTTGTCTACATTTCCATCTAAGCCTCACAAGCTAGAACAGTGTCCTAGCCACAGACTGCAACCGTGCCAGGAAGGGCTTGGTGTCTAATTCTCTGCTGAATGTTGATATCAAGATCCAAACTAAAAGCAATTGAATGAGTTTGACTTTTGTTTGTTTGATTGCTGTGTTTTTGAGACAAGAAACACTGCAACCTAGTTGGTTCTAGAATCCTCTGCATAACCAGGCCTGGCCTCCGATTTGCAGCAATCCTCCTGCTTTAACCTCTTCACTATTAGGATTAAAGGCATTAAAGCCTGGTTTATATGTGATTTTCCTTTTCTTTCCAGGCCATTCTAATCTGTAACATGCCTTGAAAATTATGCCCTGTTCCCCTCTGTCATTGCAGTTGAAGTTCCTTTCCAAAGCCAGACCCTCAAACAACTATGATTTCTAGTCCATTTCTGTAGTTTCAAATTTCAACAGCATCCTACAAGGTAGATGTGTAAATTTATGCAGATTCAAGACTGTCATACATAATGATATCAATGAAAAAGTTCTGGAATGACAGGCAGGGGAACATGTTACCACAGGAACATGTTACCGCTTTACTAGGAGAAATCAGTCAGCAGTGCCTGGTTTGCCCACCTGCTGATGGCTTTCCCTTCTCAAGAGGGTGCTTCACCTCACAAAGGGGGTCGAAGAAATTGCGTACACAAAATCTTTTGATATCATATTTTGTAGAGTTTGGTCATGACTCTCAATTTCATTTCTGAGCACTCCCAAGCATATGGAGGAAGTTTAAAGCACAGTATTCTTGCAAGGTCTTGAACACGTCTAAAGAATTAGAACTCTAGTCATTTACGTCTTAAGAAAAATAATGCTGAATAAACAATATAACTTTTAACTAAGCTGATGGGCTCCCATGAACTTACTTGGAGAAGCTTGAAATACCCTTTTACCTCATTCTAAAACTGAATGAAAAATTAGTTTATAAAAACAAAGAGAAAGAATTAGAAACATTACCTTTGAAATAGCGGACTTGATCTATCATACTAACTTCATAAGCAGCATCAAGTTTACCTGGCAGATTTGGCCAGATAATACCTATCAAATTGAGCTCAGCTTCTGGCATGAACTTATTTACACGAATGTAGAACCTGATTCAAAAAGAAAAGAAAGTGGGTCAGTGGGTCTCCCAGCAATCTCCAGTCTCTTCTCACTGCAGTGCTCCTGTGAGCAAATGTCTACTGTCTCCCTGAAGACAGGTCAGGCATGATTTCTGCTTGACCTGCTTGTTTCTTGATGGAAATACTCATTCTGTGGCAAATTTTGAGACTGACAGTAACACATCACATGGGATCCCCACCATTTGGACACATAAATGGCATAACCAAACTCAAGAATATAAGGAGTAATATGTATTGTGAATAGGAGAGGCCTGGAGCAGAGTGGTGGAGTGGTGGCCTGGCACACGTGAAACTCTGCATTTAAGCCTCAGTCCTATCGACAGCCTTCAGTGAAGGTGATCATAAAGCAATGCTTTATTTCTGTTACTGGTGATTCTAGGATAATTTAATTTAACTGTTGTATTGGCCATGATTCACAACCAATTTTCACAAACCTTCCAAATATATGGTCAGCTTTAGTGAGCCATGAGGAGCAGGCTGTAGCATGTGACCAACATCCTGTATTTAGTATCCTGTATTTAGAGAATGTCATTATCTCTGCATCTGTGAGCATGCATGGATACTCCTGTGGGCATCCAAACCCAGGGAAGATTAAACTCATTATAGGGGGTATAATTTTCAAGATGTAATTTATGAGACTACCACAACAGGCCCGTCTATGCCACATCAAACCTCTGCACCCAGTCATATCTTCCACATCCTCACAAGAGGCTAGCCAGTAAGTCTCCCTTGAACCTCTCCAACCTCTCAGATCTAGCCTGGGTCTCACACCCAGCACCCCAGATTAGTCTACCTGAACCAAAAATTTAGACTTTTGCTACAATTCTACTTTGTTCCCACAGCCCACAGGCCCCATCAACACTACATCCAACTTTTCCACCAAACCAGACATGTTTTATACTCCATCCAGGCTTAGAGCAAGAGGCATAGGACATTACAGTTAAATTGCTAAATATACATATCAAAGAAAGTGTACCGAAACATGCAAGAGCAAAAGCATAAGGTAATTATGAAGGAATACACATTAATAATATATCTCCTAGTGGAAACTTTAAAAGCCATAATAGCCCACACCAATGTATTTTAAGTTCTAAATAAACTATTGTAGATAGTCTAGGTTAATACAGCAAGCAAAACTATCCACTTAAAGGAGAAAGGTTCCTTGGGTATTCTGAGCTTTTGGGCTAATATCCACTTATCAGTGAGTGCATACCATGTGTATTCTTTTGTGACTGAGTTGCCTCACTCAAGATGATATTTTCTAGTTCCATCCATTTGCCTAAGAATTTCATGTAGTCATTGTTTCTAATAGCTGAGTAGTATTCTATTATATAGATGTACTACATTTTCTTTATCCATTCCACTGTTGAAGGACATCTGGGTTATCTCCCACTTCTGGCTACTATAAATAAGGATGCTATGAACACAGTGGAGCATGTGTCCTTGTTATATGTTGGATGCATGCCCATGAATAATATAGCTGGGTCCTCAGGTGCAATTTTCTGAGAAACCTCCTGACTAATTTCCAGAGTGGTTGTACCAGCTTGCAATCCCACAAACTGTTCCTCTTTCTCCACATCCTTGCCAGCATCTGCTGTCACCTGAGTTTTGATCTTAGCCTTTCTGACTGGTATGAGGTAGAATCTCAGGGTTGTTTTGATTTGCAGTTCCCTGTGACTAAGGATGTTGAACATTTCTTTAGATGCTTCTCAGCCATTTGGTATTTCTCAGCTGAGAATTCTTTGTTTAGCTCTGTCCCCCATTTTTAATAGGGTTATTTGGGTCTCTGGAGTCTAACTTCTTGAGTTCTTTGTATATATTGGATATTAGCCCTCTATCAGATGTAAGATTGGTAAAGATCTTTTCCCAATATGTTGGTTGCCATTTTGTCCTATTGACAGTGTCCTTTGCCTTACAGAATCTTTGCAATTTTATGAGGTCCAATTTGTCAATTCTTGATCTTAGAGCATAAGCTATTGGTGTTCTATTCAGGAAATTTTCTCCTGTGCCCATGTGTTCGAAGCTTTTCCCCACTTTCTCTTCTATTAGTTTCAGTGTGTCTGGTTTTATGTGGAGGTCCTTGATCCACTTGAGCTTTGTAAAAGGAGATAAGAATGGATCGATTTGCATTCTTCTACATGCTGACCTCAAGTTGAACTAGCACCATTTGTTGAAAATGCTGTCTTTTTTCTACTGGCTGGTATTAGCTCCTTTGTCAAAGATCAACTGAGCATAGGTGTGTGGGTTCACTTCTGAGTCTTCAATTCTATTTCATTGATCTTTCTGCCTGTCTCTGTACCAATACCATGCAGTTTTTAATCACAATTGCTTTGTAATACAGCTTGAGGTCAGGGATGATGAGTCCCCCAGAGGTTCTTTTATTGTTAAGAATAGTTTTTGCTATCCTGCTTTTTCTGTTATTCCAAATGAATTTGCAAATTGTTCTTTCTAACTCTTTGAATGATTGAGTTGGAATTTTGTTGGGGATTGCCTTGAATATGTAGATTGCTTTCTACAGATTTTTGTTATTTTCACTATATTAATTCTGCCAATCCATGAGCATGGGAGATCTTCCCATCTTCTGAAGTCTTCTTCGATTTCTTTCTTCAGAGATTTGAAGTTCTTGTCATTCAGATCTTTCACTTTCTTGGTTAAAGTCACTCCAAGGTATTAATATTTTTTGTGATTATTTTGAAGGATGTTGTTTCCCTAATTTCTTTCTCAGCCTCCCAGCCTCTTTGAGTAGAGAAAGGCTAGTGATTTGTTTGTGTTAATTTTATATCCAGCCACTTTGCTGAAGTTGTTTATCAGGTTTAGGAGTTCTCTGGTGGATTTTTTGGGGTCACTATCATATCATCTGCAAATAGTGATATTTTGACTTCTTCTTTTTTAATTTGGATCCCTTTGACCTCCTTTTGTTGTCTAATTGCTGTGGTTAGGACTGACCTCAAGTACTATATTGAGTAGGTAAGGAGAAAGTTGGTAGCCTTGTCTAGTTCCTGATTTTTAGTGAGATTGTTTTAAGCCTCTCTCCATTTAGTTTAATGTTAGCTACTGGTTTACTGTATATGGCTTTTATTATGTTTAGGTATGGGCCTTGAATTCCTGTTCTTACCAGGACTTTTACCATGAAGGGGTGTTGAATTTTGTCAAATGCTTTCTCATCATCTAATGAAACAATCATGTGGTTTTGTTCTTTGAGTTTGTTTATATAGTGGATTACGTTGATGGATTTCAGTATATTGAACCATCCTCCATCCCTAACACAGCAGGTCTGTCCAATTGATGAGCATTTGCAAATGAAAAATGAGTTATTTCCAAAGGAGTCCCTTTGGGGATACAAAGCAAGCTGAGCAATAAAAGGCCAACACAAAATGAACTCAATGGCAACTCTGACATTCTGTGGTTTACAGTGTTTGACAGGGAGTTTTATCTTTTAATCTTATAGGTCCTTAGCATATACATTATAATTTCTTGGTTTTGTGTGGTTAGGGGATTCTTATGTGTAGGTATGTGTGTGTGTCTGCATCTACATGAATATCTTGCAATTTTTCTTTGGCTCTTTTTCATCTATTTGTTTGTTTTATCCTATTTCAAATTGTTTGTATTATCCTTTTATTTTATTTTATTATAATTCTTTAGATGTCTTTTGGTTTTCTTTGGAGAGACTGATGGGGATGGATTCTAATGGGAGGGAAGAGGACAGAATCTCAGAGGAATTGGCAGAGGGGAGATTGTGATCAGAATACATTGGAAGAAAAAATTAGTTTTCAATAAAAGCAAAGAAGAAGCAGAAAAAAGGAAAATATTCCTTATTAACCTAAAAAAATTCTATCAAAAACCCAAATCTACAGGAAATAATATTTAAAGCTGAAGAGCTGAAAAGAGATGTTAGAAAAATATGAAGCCATAATTATTAAAATACATTATATCGTTGAGAACAGAAACAACCACACACAGCATGACCACAGTTCACACACACATACATACACATGCACACACAGACACAGAGAGAGAGAGAGAGAGAGATTACACACCAATACTCCTGATGAATATATGCTTCAGAATGCAGAAAACCGAATACAGACATACATAAAAAAGTTATACACCCTAATCAATTTGACTTTGTCTCTGAAATGGAGAGTGGTTCAATACATGTAAGTCAATAAATTCAATAAAGCACATAAGTGGACTTAACAAAAATCACATGATCATCTGAATGGCCACACAAAAATGTTTGACAAAATTCAACATTCCCTCATGATAAATGTCCTAGAGTATGTAGGACAACAGGGAATACACCTAAATACAACAAAATGTATATATAACAAAGCCTATACATCATTATATATAGATGAAAGTTTGAAGTGGTCTCACTGAAGTTGGGACCAAAACCAGGAAGGTCCACCATCCCACCTACTCTTTTTCAACATCATGCTTATAGTACTCAGTTGAGCAATAAATCACGAGAAGGAAATTAAAAGGATGCAGAGAGGGAAGAAGTCAAACTCTCCCTATTTGTTGATGAGTTGATATTATACCTTAGAGATCCCTTAAAATTCAACCAGAAAACTTATAGAAACGTTAAACAAATTCAGAACATTGCAGGATACTGAATCAGCTCACACATATCAATAGCTTAGCTTTATATCAAAAGCAAACATACAGAGAAGGATACACTCCCATTCACAATAGTCTCAAAGAAAATAAAATGTCTAGGAATAAACCTAACCAAGGAAGTGAAGGACCTATAAAATGAAAACTTCAAACCTCTTTAGCTTCCACAAACTAGATGCAAGTCCTCATTGCTGAAGTTAATCCCTATCCAGCTCATTGAACATGAAAAAATCAAGATGGTGACTACTCTGAAGCCTTCATCCACAGTATCTTTGGTACAGGAAGGAATCTGTATGCTACCCAGAGAGAAATGTAATGCCAACCTAGCTACAAATCCTTTGAACTACAATGGTGTACTCCTGCTTGCAAGATATGCAGGTGCAATGATGACACAAAGGTGTGAGAGCAACCCAACAGTATCTGACTTAAGGCCTACTCTACCAGATTATACCCATACCCAGTGCTGCATGGTTGATCAAGAACCAAAGACTAGATAACACAAAGATCTAAAGTAAAACAAAAGTCTCTCTGTCTCTCTGTTTCTTTCTCTGTGTCTGTCTGTCTGTCTGTCTGTCTGTCTCTCTCTGTGTGTGTGTGTGTGTGTGTGTGTGTAGCAATCAATAAAATGAAGCTTCCTCCTGCAGCAAATGGAAACAAATGCAGAGACTCATAGCCAGACAATATGCTAAGAGTGAGAGACCTTAGAAAACTCAGCTGTAAATGGATGTTGCCATCAAATCCCTCTCTTCAGGGCTCAGGGAACCCTGTGGAAGAGGAGGCAGAAAGAGTACAGGAGCCAGAGAGGATGGAGAACTCCAAGAAAACAAGGCCCTCTAAGTCAGTATTTATGATTAATTTGTGATTTATGATCATATGATTAATCGTAAGAATTCTCAGAGACTGAGCAACATACACGAGGGCTGTGTAGATTGGTATGAAGTTTTCTATGAATATACTCTAGCTCCCAGTTTAGTGTTAATTTGTGTTTTCTGAGTGTCTCACATGACAGAGTCTCTGACTATTGTGTTTTCTCTTAGGCTCTTGTTTGCTTATGTGGTCCAACTCTGATGTTACTGTATTTTATTACTGTTCCTTAAAAGCCCATTGCTTTCTAATAAGAGCTGGAAAGGGAGTGGATGTAGATGGGAGAGAATCTATGTCACTTCTATATATGTCACAGGATTAATAACCAAAACAAACAAAAATTCAAAACACCTACAAAACCCAAATGACATATTAAAAACTGGGCTTGGGACCTGAACAGAAGAAGAAAAAGAAGAAAAGAGATGACTAAGAAATGTATCAAAAACATCCATTGTTTCTAGCAATTAGGCAAATTCAAGTCAAAATACCTTTAAGAGTTTATCACAACCCAATCAAAATGGCAATAATCAAGCAAACAAAGTACAATGAATGCTGCATGGGGGCTGGGAAAGGGAAGAAAAGGAACCTCATTCACTGTTGGTAGAACTACAAACCAGTTCAGTCACTATGAAAACCAGTGCGGACCCAGACATATCACTCTTTGGCATAGGCACCTAGATTCTTGCTCATCCATGTTCATTGCTGCTCTCGTCACAATAGCTAGAAAACGGAAGTAACCTAAATGTCCTTCAACAGATGAATGGGAAATGAAAGTGTGGCTGACATACACTATGAAATATTATTCAGCTGCAAAGAGAAGAAGGAAATTACGAACAATGCAGAGAAATGGATGGAACTAGAAAAGATCATATTGAGTGATGTAACCCAGAAAGACAAACAGCACATGTTCTAAGTTGTTGGAGGCTCCTAGCCCAAAATAGTTAGATTGAAGACATACCCTGGAGTAACTACAGTAATTAGGAAAGTAAAAGGGGCCGTCACCAGAGTAGGAAGGTTGGAAGCAATAGAGAGGAGAATGGTATGGCACAAGTGATTTATTCAGAAAAAAGGGAAAGGGGTAGCTCTAACTAGGAAGGGGGATCGAGATAAAAACAGAAGGAGGGAGGAGATATCTGAAAAAGAAGTCATACTACTAGCTATCTTCCTAAGAAAAATCCTATAGTACACAAAATAAATATAAATAAATATACATAAATAAATAAATATAAATAGGCATGTATAGTTTTAAGTAAGATTTTTCCATCTGGGCTAACAATAATCTCTCCAAGAGCCAAAGACCACCCAACAAAACCCCAACATTGTGCATGAGAAGCCCTCTTCAGAGTTCTTGCTCAGAGTTGTCCAAGAGACTCCTAAAACATTATGGACTATAGCTGATGTCCTTGGTTGCTCTCTAGAGATGGAAGATAACTGCCCCATTGTTAAAGACATCATAGACCTCAGGCACAAGGCCAAGAGATTCTTGAGCTGAAATTAACCTGAAAGCCTTCTTCCTAAGGATTAGCTATCGCGATATTAGAAGGTGGCATGCAAGCTTCCAAAGAAGTGAGGCAAGCAACACTCCTACCCATGTATGGCAACTATGAACTTCCCCAACCACCAGCCTGGTACCCTAAGGCTGGTACCCTAAGGCTGCAGTGGTGGCATGCATTCCTTGAAGGTAACCAACAACTCTCTAATTGTACTTCAGACATGCTAATAAGAGATAACCAGAGCCTGTGGTGTGGTGGATCTTGACCACTGGACTAAACTAGCATTGTCCTTAAGTACATTCAAAATATTTGTTGTTATATCCACAAATAAATGTAGTCTTCACTCCTCAACAAGGAAACTTCTCTCTACAGCAGGCATAAAACTCTACAGAAAACCACAACAGATCCAAATGTAGGGTTGTAGAGCTCAGTCTCAGTAGATATCTAAAAAGCACTCCCATATTCAAGGCCTAGGGATCACTGAGGCACTGGAGAGAGTATAAGGGCTAGAAGACCAGGAAGTTTGCTGGGAGATTGTGTGTCCTTGAAATGCCAGCTGCTACACCTGTAAAGCCTCACCAACATGACTACATAAACATAGCTGAACAAGAGCAATGACAGATTGCCACAGTACACTGGTGAGGCCCACAAGGTCAGCCCTACACATAAACTAAAGGCAACTAAGAGATTCTGTGAGCATGTGAGATAGCCTTTTCCAGGGAAAAGCACACCAATTGGTTAACTAATATCAAATGGTCAGCCCTAAAAATGTACATACAAATAACAGGGTAGAGTGAGCTTATATTTAGGGATTTGCATGTGCATATGCATAGATGCATATAAAAACAATGATAAAAATCCATGCATTTGAAAGAGAGCAAGGAGGGGTGTACGGAAGGGGTTGGAGAGAGGAAAGGATTGGAGAAATGATGTAGTGACATTATAATCCCAAATATTATAGATAATATGTCTGTATAATCTATGATGTAGTGACATTATAATCCCAAATATTATAAATAACATGTCTGTATAATCTATGAACATATTGCTCTACTTCAAATCATCTATGGGCATTTATAATGCTGTTTATTTTGTTATCATAAAATATTATTTTGGGGCACTTAAGCAGCAGGTCCCCTGTGCTCCAGACACCGCCAGAACCTGAAGGGACTGGATCAACAGTTCTCTGCACCCAAATCCCGTGGGAGGGAGAGCTAAACCTTCAGAGGGGCAGACACGCCTGGGAAACCAGAAGAGACTGCACTCTGCACACATCTCTGACGCCAGAGGAAAACACCAAACGCCATCTGGGACCTCGGTGCACGGGGGGCTCACGGAAAGGGCGGCGCAGATCTTCCTGGCTGCTGCCCTAGTGGAGAGCTCATAAGCAACACCCCACGAGCAAACTTGAAACTCGAGACCACAGGTAAGACCAACTTTTCTGCTCCAAACGACCTGACTGGTGGTCTCAGGACACACAAAGGCAAAATTCCTCTAAGACCAGACACTTCCGGTTTCTAGCTGGATTCCAAACTTCGCTGAGCCCTGCCTGCAGCTCACTGCTCCTGAACCCCATGGGAGAGAGAGCTCACCTCCCGGACAGGTGGGCACTCCTGAGACTGCAGAGCTGGAGAGACCACCAACACTGCCCAACCCTGCCCACATCCCTGGCCCAAGAGGAAACTGTATACGGCCTCTGGGAAACGGTAGATAGGTGCACTGGAGCTGCAGACCCCCTGCGCCTGAGACACCCCCAGAACCTAAAAGGACTGGATTAACAGCTCTCTGCACCCAAATCCCTTGGGAGGGAGAGCTAAACCTTTAGAGAGGCAGACAAGCCTGGGAAGCCAGAAGAGACTACACTTGGCCCACATTTCTGACTCACAGGAACACATAGGAACTCTTCAGGCCCACAGGAACAGCTGAAGACCTGTAGACAGGAAAAACTACACGCCTGAAAGCAGAACACTCTGTTCCCATAACTGGCTGAAAGAAAACAGGAAAACAGGTCTACAACACTCCTGTCACACAGGCTTATCGGACAGTCTAGCCACTATCAGAAATAGCAGAACAAAGTAACACTAGAGATAATCTGATGGCGAGGGACAAGCACAGGAACCCAAGCAACAGAAACCAAGACTACATGGCATCATCGGAGCCCAATTCTCCCACCAAAGCAAACACTGAATATCCAAACACACCAGAAAAGCAAGATCTAGATTTAAAATCATATTTGATCATGATGCTGGAGGACTTCAAGAAAGACATGAAGAACTCCCTTAGAGAAACGCAGGAAAACAGAAATTAACAAGTAGAAGCCTATAGAGAGGAATCACAAAAATCCCTGAAAGAATTCCAGGAAAACATAAATAAACAAGTAGAAGCCTACAGAGAGGAATCACAAAAATCCCTGAAAGAATTCCAGGAAAACACAATCAAACAGTTGAAGGAATTAAAAATGGAAATAGAAGCAATCAAGAAAGAACACATGGAAACAACCCTGGATATAGAAAACCAAAGGAAGAGACAAGGAGCCGTAGATACAAGCATCACCAACAGAATACAAGAGATGGAAGAGAGAATCTCAGGAGCAGAAGATTCCATAGAAATCATTGACTCAACTGTCAAAGATAATGTAAAGCAGAAAAAGCTACTGGTCCAAAACATACAGGAAATCCAGGACTCAATGAGAAGATCAAACCTAAGGATAATAGGTATAGAAGAGAGTGAAGACCCCCAGCTCAAAGGACCAGTAAATATCTTCAACAAAATCATAGAAGAAAACTTCCCTAACCTAAAGAAAGAGATATCCATAAGCATACAAGAAGCCTACAGAACTCCAAATAGATTGGACCAGAAAAGAAACTCCTCCTGTCACATAATAGTCAAAACACCAAATGCACAAAATAAAGAAAGAATATTAAAAGCAGTAAGGGAAAAGGGTCAAGTAACATATAAAGGCAGACCTATCAGAATCACACCAGACTTTTCGTCAGAGACTATGAAAGCCAGAAGATCCTGGACAGATGTCATACAGACCCTAAGAGAACACAAATGCCAGCCCAGGTTACTGTATCCTGCAAAACTCAATTAACATAGATGGAGAAATGTAAATAAGAAATACTCAAGTTAATAAAGATTAAAAAAAAAAGAAAGAAAAGGAATTCTCAAGGCAGTAACCCAGGCTAGCTGCCAGAATATCAACCTTGAATATCTTAAAAGATTTTATGTATTCATTTTATTTTATGTGTATGAGTGTTTTGTCTACATGAATGTTTGTGCACCATTTGCTTATCCAACAGCCACAGAGGTTATGAGCCATGAAGCTCGTTCTGGAGTCCAAATCCAGGTCCTCTGTGGGAGCAATAAGTGCTTTTAACTGCTTAGCTGTCTCTCCAGCTCCTTGCTCTACCTTTCATGTGCTGTGTTTACAGCTGGTTCCTATCATGAAACTTTATTTGATGCTTCAGATCCAACCCAGTCCTTTGTGCATTGCCTAACTACTAAACTGCATTCCCAGCTCTTGAGATTTCCTTTAAGGCTATGTTTCCAAACTTCCTGTCACACAGGATCCAACCTTATCTTCCATTCTCATTGGTAGTAAAGAAGATCCTAGAAAGCACTTGGACCAACATCTGAACGTTGATGTGGATGCGGCCACAACATAGCTGAGAATAGAAGCTGGAGGGACCCGGGGCTGTGGATTTCCTATGCCATGCTCCCTTTTCCGTGGGAGCATCAGTTATGTTATTATGTTTCCTGTCCATTAGGAAATTACTGTGCTGTGGACGCAAGTGTGGTCCTTCTGTGGAAGGGGACCAGCAGGCTTTCAGGTCCATACACTGAGGGAATTTTACTGCCCTCCTCTGAGGAGGGATGCACAGCATCCTGGCTGCCCTTCTCTGCCTGGGGGAAGGAGCTATGGACTCAGAACGCTTCCAGGAATGGCTTCTTCCCTGCTCTTCCCTGAGACTCTAAAGACTGAGAGAACCTTCAGGAGCAGAGCCAAGCTGATAAAGCACTTAGAGGAACATATACATAATACATACATATATACATATATACATACATACATACATACATACATACATACACACATATTGTTGGGAAAATGTATCTTTTTTTCACCATTGCTTTAATGAAATTTTAAAAACTTATCTGTACTAATTGAAAACAAAGAAACAAAAATAGACATTAGTTTTTCATAAATAACTAATTTCCATACTTGATAAAAATATTAAACCATTATTTTGCCTTCCCACAAATATAATACAAAAAAATTCCAAAATAATGTCAAAAAGTTAAGGATTTTGGGACTAACATAACCACATAAAATTGCTGTTGTACCTGACTCCCAGGCACAAAACCAAACCAAACCAAATGTCTCTTCAAGATACTTTGGGTTCCCTTTTGCCAGTCACAATCTATAGATTCAAGCTGATTGTCCACAAATAAACTATTGTGCCTCTGAGTTGTGAGTGCTGGATCTGGCATGACAGCGATGATCCTTACTGGGCACTACACAAGTATGCAAGCCATGCACAGCACCGAATGCCCTGGACTCCAGCTACAGACTCCACATGGGCCTCAACTGGCTGAGTAATAAATTCACCTGCACCAACCCATACCAAAAGTCACTAAATCCTCTCTCTCAAAACACCACAAGACATACATACTATACATAGCTTGAATTAATATTCTCTAAAAATGATTTACCACAGACAGGCATTATCCTGGATGAAATAAATCCTGCACTTGTCACCAGGCTATCAGAAGGCTCTGAGAGTCTGAAACAGGTTAGTGACATTGTCCCAGCCCTTCACCCTTCTTTAATGTCTCATTAGGTTTTCTCTCTGAGCTTTCCTCCCCAAGCCAGGCTGTTTCTTTCCTGGGATCACCTGATCGGACTTTGGAGACAAGAAAGGGCACAGAGAGGCAGCAGGCAATTCTTAGCCACTGTACCGCACACCTGCCTAGATTCACGATGTGCTTAGTCTTGTTTGCCAGTGTTAGAAAGCACTCACTCAAAGCTCCCCCCCCACACACACACACATCGCTCCTTGGTCTTTCTGTACAGCTTCCTTAGCAGGGGTAGCAGTTCATTAAAATATACAACTGTGCTTCCTAACTCTGGGGTTCCCATTCTATGCTCTCCGGTGCAGGTCATGGATGCTGTTGTTAAGGTTCAGTGTATGATCCATGATGTTTTCTCCTGGCAGCCGGTATCAAGATTAGTGCTGCCCTGGCCCAGGAGGGAGCAGCCTAATAAATACCAACTTAGAACCAGTGCCATCAGCACATTATTTAAGCTTGTACATGTGCACAAATGAAGTACACACAAGGCATGTACACAGACAGACAGACAGACAGACAGACAGACAGACACACACACACACACACACACACACACACACACACACACACACAGGCCTTGGTCACTGGTAACAATCACAGGAAATTATGACAAAAGGATCGCGAGAATAAAACAATAAAGCACCAAGAAAGATGATTTTCATCCAACTTTGACAGCTTCAAAATGCGAGGAGGGAAATAATATAAAGTTAAATTAAAAGAAAAAATAAAAGCAAACCTTCCTAATGTCTGGCCATTGGAGTCATTGAGGCCCGGTTTCTTTAGACTATCTAAATCCTCACCCTCTAATCTGTGAAGCTTCCTGATGCTTACAGAGGTGAGTGGGTGTGGCCAAAGGCGTGGCCCTGGACCTGAAACCACTCCCCAGTCCTCTCAGCTCCACCAAGCTGGCAGTGCAGAGTTTGCTGAGCTACCCCAAGGCTTTTCGTTTCATTTCTTGTAATCCTTACAGATATGCAAAGCAGAGGAAACCATGTTCTCTCCCCCGTGGGCTGGCTAGAAAAAGTTGGCTTCAGGGAAGCAGGTGTGCTTTCTTTGTCTTGCAAGGGTGTGGGAAAGGAAAGGGGGAACACCGAGAACAGAAGACAAGAAGCTCCAGGCATTCTCCACGTAGTCCCCCGCTGTGGCATCACATCCATTTCAACTGCCCTATCTCCAAAGGGTATTAGTCGCTTTTTTTTTTTTTTTTTTTTTTTAGAGCTTTGGCCTGTTGCTTAGATGGAAAAAAAAATCATCTGCTTTATCCCACAACTTTTAGATAGACTGTACATCTTTTCTAGATTCTGCCACAATTTTCAATTTTCTTTGTAAGGAGGGAACAACCCAAGCTATGCACAGCTGGTTGGGGTGTGTGTGCCGCAGATCTGGGAAGACTATGCTAAACAGGCAAGAGGTCAAGGTGATAAGAAAAGGACATTTGAAAAACAGAAATGGGGTTGAGCCAAGGAGAGTATTGAGGTTCCTGGAAGGGGCTTCAGAATAAGTAGAATAAGACATTCACAGAGTTCTGCAGCCAGGTGTACAGGATCTTGTGGAAGCCACTGAAATTTTAATTCTGACTCAAATGAACAAGGGCACAGCATTTTACAAATGTGAACACTCTCTGAGCACTTAAATTCCCAATGCTAACTACTCATTTCTCCATGCAGAACTTGGGACATAAAGCTGACTCAGGCTTAACTCCCCCTACCCCAACGCACCCCCTAGTTGCTACAAATGAAAATCGGGATGCCTAGACTCCAGCTGTTTTTGTAGGGAAGCTTTGTGAAGTTTTGGCCATTAAAGCTCCCTCAATTCAGTCCCCACCCTGCCTTGGTCACTGGTACTTGCTGACTGATGCCCTGCCATTTTTTCCCAAGTAATGACTCTTAGTGAATGAATAGTCCAACAGATTAGGAAGGCAAACAGACTCTTCTGATGGCAGAGAAGCTATGTGAGGGGCTGTTCATCACTGTTCAGGCTCTCTCCAAGGAGGAGGAAAAGAAACCAGGTCTCTCCTGCACGAGCTTTACACTGTCCCCATACTACAAAGCTAAAGTGTGGAAAACAAATGTCCCTGAACTCGCAAGTCTAAAGGCAGATAGTCCCCAAAGCAGTTATACCATGCTCCAGTAGTCTGAAAACAAACTAAATTCCGAACTTAAGCTTTGTAATATGGGAAAGTGAATCTTGAAAGGACTTCTCCTTGTAAAGTACCATCAATTCACAGGTTAACACACCTAAAAGAAGTCCACATTGGGGGCCAGGAGACTAATATATATATGTCACCCATGAGCTCTATGTGCCCAGAAGAACTCTCTTTTTTCCCCTGCCCCAATTTACAGATCCATAAAGTGATATTATCTTTTCAGGTTTTCCCTATAATGAGGGTATCTCTGAACCAGTTGACCTAATGCATGCAGAAAACCAGTGATTATAAGTTTAAAAATGAAGAAAAAGAGGTGTGTGTGTGTGTGTGTGTGTGTGTGTGTGTGTGTGTGAGAGAGAGAGAGAGAGAGAGAGAGAGAGAGAGAGAGAAATGTAAGCAATTGCTACATTGTACCTTGTAGTGTAAGGCTAACACAGGAGCCATATTGGTGGCCTACAATACTGAATGAAGAGCCCATGAAACAACAAAGGTCTTACCTGCCTTTAAAGAACATCACCTCTCCCCTAAACGTAGTTATAGCGTCGAAGGTTAGATCACCATCACATGGATGTGGTGTTGTTGCACCTGTTGGCTGGATGGGATTTGGGGAAGGCCCTGAAGAAGAGTAGAGAGCTAGAGTTAGATTTCATGGTTCTGAAAGGCCACCTGGAGGATGAAAATGCCTTCACTATGCAGCTAAGCCTGGTTCACGTACCATATAAAGCCTGGATGCGATTAATATCCTCCTGGTTTAGCACAAAGTCTTCAGTGTACCATGTGTAGCTGGGGAACATTAGTGCTCCTACATCTCTAGAATGAGTGAGTCCAAGGGAGTGGCCCAGTTCATGAGCCGTAACATAGAACAAATTGAAATCTGGAAAGACAAAGAGAGCCAACTAAGTATTAAAAATGGTTTTGAGGCATTTTAAGGAAATAATCTTCCAGGGTGAATGTTCACATCTTCTTAGTCACCTTTCGAACTACACATATGCATATACAGTGTTTTCCTGATGGTGGAAGTCTGCATTTATAATAAAGAAGCACAGCCACACCTACACTCTAGGATTACATTGTACAATAGAACTCTCACTGACTTAAGCTCCAGCTCAGATGATCCGTGCTAACCCTGAGCTGGGACAAGTTCCTTCTCAGAGGAGCAATGAACTCTGCTAACACTTCATACTTCTCATTTACAGAGCTGATGAATATACAGTGCTGTGAAATTTGCAAAGTACAACAACGTGTTCCAAAAAACACTTTTTCATTCAGTTTTCCAAGTTTAAATACAAATTTGTTAAGTTTCATTGTATCATTCCTGTAAGGAAAATTCTGGGTCCGTAAGTAGGACATTGACATTCAGCATTTTCTTTCTTCTGAAAATAAAAGTTGTTGTATGTTTTTATTTACTGTATCTGTGTTTGTTCATGTGAGCATGTGCACAATGCACATATAAGCATGTATGTATGGCCACATGTATGCATGTAAGCACAACGTGTACATGGGGTGACTGTGTAGAAGAAGGCAGACAACAGCTTAAAGGACTCCATTTCCTTCCACCAAATGGGTTCTGAGAACCAAAATGAGGATTTCAGATGTGGTATCTCACCATCCCTCTGAATCTTTCTTTCTTATTTATTTTTTATTCTTCTCTCATATAATGTATCTTGACTGTATGGCAGCCTTTCTGCCCTTCACTCCTTCCACCCATTGCTTGACTTCCTGTCTCTCCCATACCTTTTCTGTTTCCCTTTAGAAAAGAGCAGGCTTCCCATTGATATCACAGCACAACAAGATGCCCTAAGACTAGGCACAAACCCAGGTCATGGCTTGATGAGGAAACCCAGTAGAATCAAAAGGTTCCTGAGCACAGGCAGAAGTCAGAGACACCCACAGTCCCACTGGTAGGAGCCCCATGAACATCTCAAGCTAAAGAACCTTGTCGCTTATGCCGAGGGCCTAGCGCAGATAAGAGAAGTTTTAGAGTGACCCGTTTGCCACCAGGAAGATGATATACCATCAGAAAACACTCCTGACACATGTTTTTCAATGTACTCCTGATTCTCTGAGTGGTGATAGACTGTCTGCTTCCATAAATGCATTTTGTCCATTCAATAAACCAGCACTGCCATGAACTAGGAAGGGCCAGGTGAACTGCAGGAAGTGAAATCAGTGAACTTACTGTCACTGTTGTCGGTCCACGTCTCATCCAGATCATAATGAACATCGCCCCCCAAACGTGGGCCTGGTGGGAATGTGTGAGCAAGTCCATATTCAGGTCCATCAAATGGGTTATTGTCACTATGGTCTGCAAGAAACGAAAATTCCACAAAAAGCTCATTTAGTTTTCACGTTAGTTAGCTCAGAGTTTTGTTGAGCAGTCAAGGTACTTCCCCCCAGTGTGATATTATATTCCTCCTCAGCTCCAGAAAAATCAATAATGTTCTTCAACAAGGAAGTCTTCCTGCAAATCAGAGGAGATTGAAAGGCAAGGGGAGGTTGAAGAGTTTACCTCCTCTGTAGAAGGCGAACACAATATCACCTTCCTCCTCAAAGACCCTTTCGAATGTTAGTGGTGTCACATCACTCCAGACTTTAAAGGCTCTCTCGATGGCGTTTTCTATAACTTCTTTTGGCAAATATGGTGTGTAGTTTAAAATGCTAAGAAAAAATAAGATGTAGATAGAGTGGACCTTGTTTTCTTCTGTTCCAGTGAGTTAGATTTGCCCCAATTTTGATGACCCATCTAGTTACCTGTAAGTCAGATGTGTTTTGGTCCAACGAGGATTGTTGTGAGTAATGGCATATGGGGCCACATCAGGCACCCCACACCTAGGTTTCCTCATAGCACTCAGGGTTTCAGAATTTGAATTTCCTGTCACTTTCAGCCCAAATAACTGCTGCATTTGCCTCAGCTTTTCAGCCATCACCTCCTTGGCATCCACGTTTTTAGCTTGGACGTCTTCACCCAAGTTGTAGTAGTTTTCCAGGTATTTCTGAGAAAATATAACATGAATGAACCACTATGGGGCTGGAGAGATGGTTCAGCAGTTAAGCAGCTGGCAGAGATCACAGACTCAGGTGATCTGAAGATCCTGGGGTGGATGTACATGTGGCACACACATTCATAAACATAGGAATAGAAAAATATTCAAAGTTACTGAAACACTCAAAGGAGAAATGGTTTTCACGGTTTAAAAAATGACTTCCTGACATTTTAGCCAAAATAGAGAATTACTTTTCAAGCTTTGATTAGGCTTTCCCTCCCTCGCTACCCTAATTATTTTAGAGCAGAGTTCTCCCAGCATTAACTACTGAAAAGTGTGAAGTTTGTGCTAGAACAAGATTTGTAGGAGAGGTTCGCACTCTGTTGCAAATCCACATTTATAGAGGGAGTTGTTGCCCCTCCTCGTTTGGGTCCCCACTCCCCCATCCAGAAAGAGGTATCTAGATGTGGCTATATACATTTTTGAGAAGGTTACATTTCTGGCAAACACCATTTCTCTTAGCCACCAATCCATCCATACATGCCATCATGCTATAGTAGAAGGATGCAAACTGAAGACCACATGTGTCATGTAGTATTCATTTACCCAGACTGTTTCCACATTCTGCCGGGCTCCGTCCTGAAACACGGGGAAACTGTATGAGCTGGTAGCCAAGAGAAGCAACAGCAAAGGAAGGCTAAGCATGCTGAAGCTTCTCTCTGCGCAAGATCACCAGTGGCCTTCTTCCTGCCTGCTCCAACATCCTGTCCAAGAACCTCCACCTTTATATAGAGATTTCTACTTCTACAAAACCAGAGGCTACGTGACTCATGGATGACAACATCCTCTTCAGTAGCGGGGAAGAAATCAGACACTTTGACCCTAGCACATGATTTAGGTTGGTTTGGTGCAGCAATCCCAGGTTAATATCCGCAGCACATGTGTGAAACGCATGGCCTTCAGAAACTAAACTTGTTTTCTCTGATTCATGTCCATTTTATTTGAAAAAGGTTCTGGCCTATTAAATCCATAGATGCAGCATAGTTCAAGGGTGTGTGTTATCTATATTTGTCTGTGTTTGTGGTATGTATGTAGTGTGTGTATGTTTGTGTGTGTGTGAGTGTGCGGTGTGTTTGAATGTGTGTATTGGTGTGTGTGTGTGTGTGTGTGTGAGTGCGGTGTGTTTGAATGTGTGTATTGGTGTGTGTGTGTGTGTGTATATTTGATCTAATGTATGTTCACAAGTAAAGCATGTGTCTGTGTTCGTACCTGAAGACAGAAGACAGTAGTTTTGGTTAGTCTTCTTCAGTAGTTACCCGTTTTAGCTTTGGAAAGGGTCTCCCATTGTTCTGAGTTCACCCAGCAGGTCACACATCCACAGGGCTGGGATTACAAGCACATACTATCACATCTCACTGTTTCACATGAGTTCTGGGATCAAACTCAACCTCCTCTTCCCTTGCACAGCCAGCCCTTCTCCAGTTGCACCATCGCTACAGTTCTCTGTGGCCCTTATTCTAAGCAGGTTTTACTACGCAGTTTTCCAGCTATCTGTATACACCTTGCTCCCAGGACAGAGGATGGGATCACTGACCCCAAGGGACAGCCAATGTTCACTGCCCACACTTCTGGAAATCTAGGTGATGCAGTATTACCGGGTTTCCAAGGTCTCCTTCTGCCTTTCAAGAACTATGGTCACAAGATTTTAACAGTACCATGGCCTTTCTTTATCTTTATCTAGGCTTAGACTATGAGAACCTGGCCAAGAAGAATTCTCATCCAAGTTGGGAGAGGAAATATGAAGATATACTTAGACCCTCCTTATTAGCATCCAGGACAAAAAGGCTCCATCTCTGAAATCTGTCTAATGTAGCAGGTAAAACAGGCTCGCAAGAGACCAAGTGTGATTCTAGGATCATTGCTCACTAGAAGTAGGCTACATGTGTTAATACCACACACACACACACACACACACACACACACGCACGCACGCACGCACGCACGCGCACACACACACTCACATACACACAGGCAGATATCCACACACATTCATGAATGCGCTTATATGTTCATTTATTCAGTAGGTCTCTCAGAGCCTCTCTTGTATAGCAATTACATGGATTACTTTGTACTGAAACGTGCATTCGAGCACTCATGTTTCACACTGGTGCTGACTCATGGCATGCATCTGCATCCCTATTAGTAAGACAAGACAGTCTGTCTCTAGGCTGGTCTACTTCTACCCCTTCTCTCCTGAAAGGGGCTCAACACTATACTGCACTGAGCAGCACTGGACTCCTCCCCGAGGTCATTTCCCCATGGTGTCACTCCCATCTCTGCCATGGTACTGAGGTCTGTGTTCCCAGGGCTATTTCCATTTGTGGATGTCTGTTGTCATGGAGAAGCCAACAATAACTTATTCATAAACAATGCTTTGATAGATTTGGACTGTTGGATTGATTTTAAAGCTCTCATTTCCTCTCTTCATCTAACCACATCTTTCTCATGTAAGAGGAGTAATACACGAGTCAATCAGCATAGGAGGAAACTGGGAGAAGAGCTCCCAAAAACAAACCCTCTCTTCATGGTGGAGGGTAGGTAGGCATGTGAAGGCTTCAGTGGGGTGACTTTGAAAGATCCCCATTTGGTATTAGTGCAGCCATTTCTTAAGAATGAGAATCTTTTAAGCTAGCCCTTGCTTAGCCCCTAGACATTAGACAATAGACCAGAAAGTACAGAAAGCACATTCCTACCCACTTTCTAGGAAGCTGCCCGACCATAAGAATGGATGGTATAGATCATACTTACTGCAGGGCAATTACAAGGCAGGAAACATCTCCGGGAAGCTGACTGACCACTGTAGATTGTGCCCCAGGACGAGAAAACATATATCAAGTCAAACGTCCTTGGTACTGAAATGGCTGCATTGATATGGTTGTGGCCTTGTCCCAGGAACTCCAGGATGAGAAACGTCTGTCTAGTTAGTTTTCCTTGGCACTGACATAGCTGAGCTAATGAAACTGTGTAATCTTAAATGACTATTTAAGCTGTACTTTTCTGTGTTTGAGGCTCTTCACATCCCTCCTGCATGAGAACCATGTTGAGCACCAATGCATTGGTTTCCCAAAGTAAACCTCTTGTTTTTACATCAAGACTGAGTCCTACCTGTTTGTGGGGTGGTGGGTGTCCTCAGGATTGGAGCGAGAGTCTCCTCAATCTGAGGGTCTTTCAACCTCAGCTTAGGCAAGGAACACAGTGAAAACATTGCCACTGGAGCAGGCAGGGTCAGTTAAAGGTGGATAGCACCTAGAATGCTTTTGTTACTTTATTTTGTATTTAAAATAATGTTATTTTCATAGAATATATTCTGAATGTAGGTTGTTTCCCCTCATACTCTCCCCACCTTACCACCCTTCCTTCTAACTCCACACTTTCTTTATGTCTCTTAAGAAAACAGACAAGCAAAAAGACAAACAATGAGAAGAGAAAATGAACAAACAGAAAAAAAACAAGCATCACACACACCACACACACACACACACACACACACATATCACATCACATTACAAAAACATAAAATCAGAAACCAAAAGACCAATAATATTATAAAAAGGGGCCAAAGTAATATGAGACCCTCAAAAAATTTCTAAAAATATCATTAAATTCGTCTTGTAATGGTTGTCTACAGATGAGCATTGGGCCCACCTTTAAGTGTGATTCGTATATCTAGTGTGGCTCCCTTGGAAAAACTACTTTTCCCTTGTGAGCAATTAGCAACTAATTTCCCTTGTGGGTCTTTTCTTAGTGAGTAATATGTCTTGTGTCTACTTTTCCATCTCAGCACTGGGACCCCATCTGATTTGGACCTGTGCAGGCACTGTGTATTCTATTACAGTCTTGATGAGTTCCTACTGCGTCTGTTCTGTGTGTCCAGAAGGCATTGTTTCCTTGATGTCATCCATCCTCTCTGGTTCACAGTCCTCTTCTGCATCCTCTTCCACATGCGTAGTTCCTTGATCCCTAAGGGGAGGGATTTGATGGAGACCTCTCAGTTAGATCTAAGTGTCTCAAAGTCCTCACTCTCTGCACATTGTTCCTCCATGGTATTCTGTATTAGTTCCCATCTCCTGAACAAGAACTACTCTGTTGATGACTGAGACACTGATCTATGGATATAGCAGAATGTCATTAGGTGTCATTTTATTACCATGTTCCTTTAGCAGAATAGTAGTGTTTGGTTCAACCCTATGTCCATTGTCTGTCTAATCTCAAGTGCTTGGCCAATTGAAGTATCAGGCATGAGTTTCCTCTCATGGAGTGAACATTAAATCCAATCAGATTGTGGTTGGTTACTCCCATGATACTTGTGTCACTATTACACCAGCATGTCATGCAGACAGGTCACCATTGTAGATCAAAGGGTTTGGAGCTGAGTTAGTGTTTAACTTTATACTTTGATTGTGTGCTCAGTACCTTCTAGTACCATGAACACTAGTCAATAGGAGTCAAGGCCTTAGGAAAGAATCAGTTGAACTGTTCTGTGGTCAGTGAATTATTTAGATGTTGTCTTCAGCAACAGGGTCTTCACCTCAGTTTTTAGATAGCAACCAATAACATTGGTCATACCCTGAGTTGTTTTGGAACTTCTACTGGGCCCTGTCGTAGTTAGTGTTTCATTGCTGTGAAGGAACTTCATGGCCAAGGCAATTCTTATAAAGGCAAACATTTAATTGGGGTTGGATTATAGTTTCAGAGGTTTAGTCCATTATCACCATTGTGGGAAGCATGATAACATGCAGCCAGACATGGTGCTGGAGGAACCAAGAGTTCTACATCTTGATCTGAAGGCAGCCAAGATAGGCAGTTGACTTTTCAATACTGGGTAGAGCTTAAGCTAGATTGAGACCTCAAAGCCTAGCCCCAGGGTGTTGCATTTTCTCCAAGAAGCACCACATCTCCTAATAGTGCTATTCAGAGTGGGCCAAACATTTAAACACATGATTCCATGGGGCTGTACCCTATTTAAAACACTGCAGACATTCAAATTAGTTTGCTGTGACTATATGATTCATTGTAGCTATTAAAAGCCAGCCCTATAATATCAGACTCACCCTTAGCTTTTTCTATTGGGTATGACAGAAGACATAAGAAGTCTAGGTGGGGAGAATACACATTTTGTATTTTCCTCTAGTGGTGTATTAGGTGAGCAGGTGGTCCATTTTCTTTATGAATAAACTCACCATGGACACAGCAAATGTGTTACCTCTAATATGCAGCATCTCAAGTGATGCATTGCTCAGCCTATCGGTGCCCAAGGTGCTGAGCACTTGTTCTGGAAATAAAAAAGCAAACTACCATGATTAAATAAATGACACACCATTTTATTAAATAAAACAAACCATCTACACAGAGACAGTTACTTGTCTGTAGCCCAGGAGTGTGTTTTCTCCTCTCCCTTTGACACAGTATAAGCCAAGCAGTGCTTCTGAATGTCCTTCGACAACTTGAGGTTGACTGGTGCCATATGTAGCTCCCATTTTGCTCTGCCATAGCACATGCTAGAGTAAGGAAACCACTTCAGTGCGCCAAGTTTCAGAGGAAGAGCTATCAGGGTCAGCTGAAACACACGACGCCTTCCATGGATCTTCTTAACAATTAAACCAGCTGTTGCTCTTCAATATGTGGGTCACTTTCCCTGCATTTGGATCAAACTCCAACTGTGAAGATCCGCTGAAGAAGTAAAGAAACCCTGTGTGAAAAGGTGAGAGAGATCGTGAGTCACTTTCTTCAAAGTAGAAATTTGGGAAGGTAAAAACAAAACAAAACAAAACAAAACAACAACAACAACAACAAAAGTCAGTGAAAGGTAAGTGGAAAGCAGAATGAATCAGAAGTGTGAGTCAGTGGAGTGACACTTGACTAGAGTGCTCCACATCCTGGGTTCAAACCCTTGCTCATCCAAGAAGTCAGCAGCAGCAACAAACAGTAGAGTATCTCTGTAGTTTTGCTATGTGCCAGGAACAACGTCAAGCATTTAACTAAACTACTATTTTAACAATTTGGTTTGGGCAAGAGCTCTGTTAAATAAATCTAACCACATCTTTCTGATAAAGGAGTTGAAGTTTAGGTAGGAGGAAATACTTGTCCCATTGTGCTGTGCAGGGCTGGAGGGGAGGCCTCATTGCCTTTAAGGTTTTTATCCTGCCTTTCTGCTTTCTGTTCAGGAAGAAAAATCCTTCTTGTTTGAAGCTATGATCTATTTCCTTCCTTTCTAACCCCTCCTCCTTCCTGTGTCTTGTTCTAGCCCAGGGATATTCCTGGACGTAGGGAAATGTAGTCACCACACCCTTTCCGGATCTGCACTTGAAGCCTGCACTGTCAGTAAAGATCACCAACTTTTATTCGCTTACTCTTTTGTAAGAAACACCTCTTTTAAGCTTTAGTGAATGAAGATGTGACTGTTTACAAGGAACCAATGTTGTCTGAAATTAATGGAATCAAGAAAGATGAAGTCTGAGACTGCATGATAAAAGCAGGTTGGGTAGAGAAGGCTCGTCAGCCTTACCATGGTCCCATCACTGATGGGAGCATTGGAAGAGCATGGATCAAGAAAGTCTCACAAAGTGAGGCAGTGACTTGCCAGCACTTTGTTCTTCCACTTGTCCATAAAATAGAAGAGTTTTGTTTATCAGTTTCATGAGTCAAGGCAGCTCACTGGAGTAGAACCGCAGTTGCCACAAAGACGAAGAAGTTGAAATTCTTGGAATGGAGGACAATACTGAGGTTTTTTTGTTTTAAACTATGTTATTAGAAATTATGTGATTCTCTTCTGTCCTCTCATACCACAGAGCATTACAAGGGCCCCATTGCCAACAGAGTAAGTGTCCTCTTACCAAATGCTTCAAAGACAGCATCCACCTTTGTGCCAATGCCTGGAAAGTTCTCAGCTATTTTCCTGGGAAATTCTGGATCCATGGATTGTTTCTTCTCATCAAATCTGCACAAAATGAAAGAAGTCCAGTTCAGCAGCCCATGGCGGGCGGTGTGTGTGTGTGTGTGTGTGTGTGTGTGTGTGTGTGTGTGTGTGTGCATGGGCTGTGCACCTCTAGTAGCCTTTCCAAGTTCTGTACACAAATGTCAAGCTTACTTGCCATCATGTGTTTTTAATAAGTTAAAGTTTAGCTCTTGAAACCATAGCTGCACTTCTACTTTTCCTGCATGTCCACCCATTCTCTCTCTCTCTCTCTCTCTCTCTCTCTCTCTCTCTCTCTCTCTCTCTCTCTCTCCCCTCCCCCCGCCTTTCCCCTTGGCAACTTCTCTGGCCTCTGTCCTTGGAGTCAGTGAACTGGCCAGCCCCAGAGCAGCTTCCAAATAAACCTGCTTTTAATAGAATCTTTTAAAAAAGAGCTTCAGAAGGAACAGGGACAACAGCTTAGCACAGGAATGCTGCTTGTTCCTTTTTTCTTAAGCCTGGAATTGTCATCTTTTTTCAACCACAAGGGCATGATCACATAAATATATAACCATAAGTATTCTTTTACGTATGCATATCAGTGCACACATATGTGTGGACTGAGTTACTGATCAGAAATACAATTTCTATGGCTAGAGGTGTCTTAGTGGTTAAGAACACTCTTGCTGTTGTTTTCCCATAACTGGAGTTCATCTCTCCATATAAATTCAGGTAGCTTATAGCTACCTGTAACTCCAGTGTCAGAGGAACTGATAGATCCCTCTTCTAGCTTCTGTAGGCACAGCATGTGCATGAAGATACTCTCACACAGAAATATCCCCATAAATAGGAATGGAATATTTGGGGCTGCAGTAATGGCTCAGATGTTAAGAGCACTAGCTGCTTTTATGAAATTTCCAGGTTAGGTCTCCAGAACCCACATGGTGGCTCCCAACCATCTGTAACTCCTATTCCTGAGGAATTCTGTGCACATTTCTGACCTTAAGGGCATTGTGAGCATGTCACACACACACACACACACACACACACACACACACACACACACACACACACACACAACTCATACATAAATAATAAAAAACAAATTTAAAAAACAAACTTTCCACTTCACCATCATAAGTGACTGTCTAGATCTCCTTTCCCTATTCTGTGCATTGATTTTTTTTAAACAAAAGTTCCCATAACAAAAGAGACTGAACAAGAAGCAAAGTACTGTAAGTGTGGTTTTGACTCACTGGGTGGTCTGTCTCAACATCTTGACTAATGGCCTAGGAGTCAGTAATCCTATAAGGAAGGAGTTCTGAGTGGGAGCCATGAAACAGGTATGTGGTAGTGTCTCCTCTCTATGCAGGCAGAGGTAAACAGAATGTGAGCTCAGCTGAAGTCCTTGGGAGGAAGGTAAGACCCATAGATGGGAGACAATGAGAACTCTGGGATTCTGGGAAAGGACCAGTTAACTGAGACTTGGCCTCTCAGTGAGGAAGCAAAGGCCAGCTGGACTTGAAATTAGAGGGACTGAAGCCTGAGCTTGAAGTATATGTGCAGGATTGAACAGGTAAAGAAGAGAAGAGGGGTTTTCAGCAGGTGGGGGGAAGTAAGTACTACTGTCCAGCATGGGGCTAGGGTATAAGGGGTGGGATGGGCAGGGGTGGGGGAGGTGGGGCTCTAAACGGGAGCTCTTAACTGCCTTTTGGAAGCCGCTGCTGTGTTTCAAAGCCCTTCCTACAGTTGTCCAAAGCCCTTGTCTTGCCCAGAGAGAAGGGCAATGAGCCCCACCCCCAGGGGTGGGCGTGTAGGGGTCGTGGTGAGGTAGAAGTGTTTCCTCAGAGGGAGAAAGTAATTCTCCACTCAGTCTCTAAATTAAAGCATCCTCACAGTAACCCACCTCCAGAATTTGTCCTCTACAAAGAAGTACGTCTTCTTTTGGTCCTTTAAAGAAATGGCTGCATCGATCTTCTGGACGGTTTCAGGGAGGCCCAGAGTGTGAATGCTTTTAGGATAACCTGCTAGCTCTTCATGACCTCGGATAGCCCAGATCTGATTTCCTACACAAAAACAAAACAACAGAAACACCAATCATGTTAAAAAGTCCAGGAAGTATGACTTGTGGTTCTGGAAATATATTCTTAGCACCTTCGCTTTTGTGGTGAAGAGGGAGTTTGAGTTTTAAATTTAGGCCTTAGGTCTGTGGTGTGCAAACAACAAAAATGTTTGCATGGAAAGAAGGAGCAAAGATCAAATGCAGGAATTTTCAACTCAGGCAATGACTCTCCCCAAGCTATTTTTTTTTAATCTGGAATTATAAACATGTTGGCTTTATGTATTTCTTTATTCTATTTGGCTACTTTTAAATTATACAGAATTTGACACAGTGGAGAAAAGTCAAGTCTTGTTCACTTTCATGCCAGAGGCTTGCTTTGCTAAGTTAAAGCAATATTATGGAATGATTACCTTTAAGAATGAAAACAGTGTCTCTGTTAGTAACTTCATATGCAGCATCCATGTTGGATGGAAGAGACGGCCAAAATGAAGAGATCAAATAAAAGCCAGGCTCAGGGGTCCTGAGAGATTTTCGCCAAAAGTGCCTAAAATAGATGTTAAAAAAATGACAATTGAAAAACAACTGTTGTCTTTAAATGTTATATCTTCTGCCCAAATTCCAAATTTACCCATAATCCCTTCATTTTCTTATCCTCTAGATTGGATGCGCAAAATATAGGAGTGTTGTTACTGGGAAAGTCTCTCTCTCTCTCTCTCTCTCTCTCTCTCTCTCCCCCCCCGCCCCCCGTCCCTCTTCACAATCTTTCCCTCTCCTAAAGAAGATTGCAGCATACCTCCTGTCATAGATTTATAAAGGAATATCTGTGAAAGCAATGTTTCCCATGTGTCAATTAATTAATTCAGCACAAGATTTAACTACATGTGCTATACATGAAACAGTATGTGTGTGTGTGTGTGTGTGTGTATGCGCCTGTGTGCATGCATGCGGGAGTGTGATGTATAAATATTTTCCTGCTGTCTACTCCTCTTGTGTGTATTTGCTGCTTTTTGTTCTAGAGCTTTTAGGTGTGCTGTCAAGCTGCTAATGTATGCTCTCTCCTGTTTCTTTTTGGAGGCACTTAGAGCTGTGAGCTTTCCTCTTAGCACTGCTTTCATTGTGTTCCATAAGTTTGGGTATGTTGTGCCTTCATTTTCATTAAATTCTAAAAAGTCTTTAATCTCTTTCTTTATTTCTTCCCCAATCAAGTGATCATTGAGTAGAGCATTGTTCAACTTCAATGTGTATGTGGGCTTTCTATTATTTTTGTTGTTATTGATGATCAGCCTTAGTCCATGGTGATCTGATAGGATACATGGGATTATTTCTATTTTCTTTTATCTGTTGAGGCCTGTTTTGTGACCGATTATATGGTCAATTTTGGAGAAGGTACCGTGAGGTGCTGAGAAGAGGTATTCTTTTGTTTTAGGAAGTAATGTTCTATAGATATCTGTTAAATCCATTTGGTTCATAACTTCTCTTAGTTTCTCTATGTCTCTGTTTAGTTTCTGTTTCCATGATCTGTCCATTGATGAGAGTGGGATGTTGAAATCTCCCACCATTATTGTGTGAGGTGAAATGTGTGCTTTGAGCTTTAGTAGGGTTTCTTTTATGAATGTAGGTTCCCTTGCATTTGGAGCATAGATATTCAGGATTTGAGAGTTCATCTTGGTGAATATTTTCTTTGATGAATATGAAGTGTCCTTCCATATTTTTTTATAACTTTTGGTTGAAAGTCAATTTAATTCTATATTAGAATGGCTTCTTCAGCTTGTTTCTTAGCTTGGAAAAATTCTTTCCCAGCCTTTTAATCTGAGGTAGTGTCAGTCTTTGTCACTGAATTGTATTTCTTGCATGCAGCAAAATGCTGGGTCCTGTTTATGTATCCAGTCTGTTAGTCTATGTCTTTCTTATTGGGGAATTGAGTCCATTGATGTTAAGAGATATTAAGTAATAGTGACTGTTGTTTCCCGTTATTTTTGTTGTTAGAGGTGGAATTATATTTGTGTGTCTCTCTTCTTTTGGGTTCCTTGCAAGGAGATTAATTTCTTGCTTTTTCTAGGGTGTAGTTTTGCTTCATGTGTTGGAGTTTTCCATTCTTAGTGGCAGAAAATAATCAAACTCAGGGCTAAAATCAACTAAGTAGAAACAAGAAGAACTATACAAAGAATCAGCAAAACAAGGAGCTGGTTCTTTGAGAAAATCAACAACATAGATAAACTCTTAGCCAGACTAACCAGAAGGCACAGAGACAGTAACTAGATTAACAAAATCAGAAATGAAAGGGGAGACATAACAACAAAGCCAGGTGAAATTCAAAAAATCATCATATCCTGCTACAAAACCCTATATTCAACAAAACAGGAAAATCTGGATGAAATGGACAATTTTATAGACAGATACCAGGTACCAAAGTTAAATCAGGATCAGATAAACCATCTAAACAGTCCCATAACTCCTAAAGAAATAGAAGCCATTATTAAGAGTCTCCCAGCCCAAAAAAGCACAGGACCAAATGAGTTTAGTGAGGAATTCTATGAGACCTTCATAGAAGACCTAATACCAATATTGTCCAAACTATTCCACAAAATAAAGACAGAAGGAACACTACCCAATTCCTTCTATGAAGCCACAATTATGCTTATTCCTAAACCACACAAAGACCCAACAAAGAAAGAGAACTTCAGATCAATTTCCCTTATGAATGCAAAAATACTCAATAAAATTCTTGCAAACCAAATCCAAAAACGATCATCCATCACAATCAAGTAGGCTTCATTCCAAGGATGCAGAGATTGTTCAATATATGGAAATTCATCAACATAATCCATTATGTAAACAAACTCAGAAAAAATCACATTCTCATCTCATTAGATGCTGAGAAAGCATTTGACAAAATTCAACACCCTTTCATGTTAAAAGTCCTAGAAAGATCAGGAATTCAAGGACCATACCTAAACATACTAAAAGCCATATACAGCAAAACAGTCGCTAACATTAAACTAAATGGAGAGAAACTTGAAGCAATCCCACTAAAGTCAGGGACTAGACAAGGCTGCACACTCTCTCCCCACTTATTCAATATAGTACTCAAAGTCCTAGCCAGGACTTTGGGAGGTCAAAGGGATACAAATTGAAAGGAAGCAGTCAAAATATCACTATTTGCAGATGATATGACAGTATACTTAAGTGGTCCCAAAAGTTCCACCAGAGAACTACTAAGCCTGATAAACAACTTCAATAAAGTGGCTGGATATAAAAGTAACTCAAACAAATCAGTAGACTTCCTCTACTCAAAGGATAAACAGGCTGAGAAAGAAATTAGAGAAATGACAACCTTCATAATAGTCACAAATAACAAAAAATACCTCGGAGTGACTCTAACCAAGCAAGTGAAAGATCTGTATGACAAGAACTACAAGTCTCTGAAGAAAGAAATCGAAGAAGATCTCAGAAGATGTAAAGACTTCCCATGCTCATGTATTGGCAGAATTAATATAGCAAAAATGGCCATTTTGCCAAAAGCAATCTACAGATTCAGAGAAATTACCATCAAATTTCCAATTCAATTTTTCATAGAGTTAGAAAGAACAATTTGCAAATTCATTTGAAATGACAAAAGCCCAAGATAGTGAAAACTATCCTCAACAATGAAAGAACTTCTGTGGGAATCACCATCCCTGACTTCAAGGTGTATTACAGATCAATAGTGATAAAAACTGTATGTTCTTGTTACAGAGACAGGCAGATAGATCAATGAAATAGAATTAGAGACCCAGAAATGAACCCAAAAACCTATGGTCACTTGATCTTTGACAAAAGAGCTAACACCATCCAGTGGATAAAAGATAGCATTTTCAACATATGCTGTTGGTTTAACTGGAGGTCAACCTGTAGAAGAATGCAAATCAATCCATTCTTATTGCCCTGTACAAAGCTTAAGTCCAAGTGGATGGATCAAGCTAAAACCATGTACACTGATACTAATAGAAGAAAAAGGGGGAAAGAACCTTGAACACATGGGCAGTGGGGAAAAGTTCCTGAACAAAACAACAATGGTTTATGTTCTAAGATCAAGAAACGACAAATGGGACCTCATAAAACTGTCAAGCTTCTGTAAGGCAAAGGATATTGTCATTAGGACAAAATGGCAACCAACAGCTTGGGAAAAGATCTTTACCAATCTTACACCTGACAGAGGGCTAATATCCAAAATATACAAAGAACTTGAGAAGTGAGACTCCAGAGAGCCAAATAACCTGATTAAAAATGGGGTACAGAGCTAAACAAAGAATTCTCAGCTGAGGAATATTGAAAGGCTGAGATGTACATAAAGAAATGTTCAACATCTTTAGTCATTAAGGAACTGAAAATCAAAACAATCCTGAGATACCACCTCACATCAGTCAGAATGGCTAAGATCAAAACTCATGTGACAGTAGATCCTGGCAAGGATGTGGAGAAAGAGGAAAATTCCTCCATTTTTGGTGGGATTGCAAGTTGGTACAACCATTCTGGAAATCAATCTTGTGGTTCCTCAGAAAATTGGACATAGTACTACCTGTGGACCCAGCTATACCACTGCTGGGCATCTACTCAAAAGATGCTCCAACTTATAGCAAGAATACATGTTCCACTATGTTCATAGCAGCCTTACTTATAATAACAAGAAGCTGGAAAGAGCCCAGATGTCCCTCAACAGAGGAATGGATATAGAAATTGTGGTACAGCTACACAATTTGTTAAGCAGCTATTAAAAAAGCAATGACTACATGAAATTCTAAGGCAAATGGATGGATCTAAAAAATACCATCCTGAGTTAGGTAACCCAGTCACAAAAGAATACACATGGTATGCACTCACTGATAAGTGGATATTAGTCCAAAAAACTTGCAATACTTAAAAAATAATTCACAGACCACATGAAGCTCAAGAAGAAGTATGATCAAAGTGCGGATGCTTCAGTTCTTCTTAAAAGGGGGAACAAAAATATTCATAGGAGGAGATATGGAAACAATGTTTGGAGCAGAGACTGAAGGAATGGCCATTCAGAGCCTGCCCCACCTGGGGATCCAGCTCATATATAGACAGTCATCAAAACTAAACAATATTGATGAATCCAAGAAGTACATGCTGACATGAGCCTGATATGGCTGTCTCCTGAGAGGCTCTGCCAGAGCATGACAAATACAGAGGTGAATGCTAGCAACAAACCATTGAACTGAGAACAGGGTCCCCATTGCAGGAGGTAGAGAAAGGATTGAAGGAGCTGAAGGGGCTTGCAACCCCAAAGGAACAATATCAACTAACCAGAGCTCCAAGGGACTAAACCACTACCCAAAGAGTACACATGGACATACCCATGGCTCCAGCTGCATATGTAGCAGAGGATGGCCTTGTTGGGCACCAGTGTGAGGAGAAGCCCTTGCTCCTGCCAAGGCTGGACCCCCCACCCAGTGTAGGGGAATGTCAGGGCAGGGTGGTGGGAAGGGGGGGTCGTTTGGGAGGGGGGAACACTCATACAAAAACAGAGAGGGGGATGGGATAAGGGGTTTATGGCCAGGAAACAGGGATAGGGAATAACATTTGAAATGTAAAAAAAATATCCAATAAAAATAAATATTTTCCTGTATACTTAAGAAAACCTAGAAGAATGCACAAGAGGTCTTGAAGTTGGGTGTGGGAAGTTTTGGGAAGAGGTACCAGCTGACAATTTCTAGGCCATTCTGGGCTTCTTAGAAAGACCCAGCCTCTCAGAATATTTACTGTTCATGTACAGAGAGGAATTAAATTATGATACTGGTCCTCAAAAAAAAAAAAAGAACTTGCCCATTTTAGGAACACACTGGGAAGCTAATACCAGATACCAAAGATGCCAAGCTCCAGAATTTGTTTTAAAAAAGGTTGAAATATATTTATCAATTTCCTGATTGTTGTAACTTTCTAAAATTTTTTTCATCAAAACTAGATAGTGATGCATGGCTCTTTGGTCTGACCTGTCTTTAAAGAACAAGACTTCTCCCCGCAGGGTGCTGACTGCATCGAAGGACAAAGCAGAGCTACACATTGGTAAGGTCTCAGGGTCCAGAGAGTTAGATTTGGTGGGTACCACGAGGACATCAGGGGATTCTGTGGGAGGTCCTAAAGGGAACAGATTTAAAGAAGCAACGTTAGAAAAAAACGTGACCTGCCTGTCAACTCCATGCTTCCCAAAAGCCCTCAAGTACTATGAATTCAACCACAGATACTCATATGGGCAAAGTCACAAGGACTCCTTTTTCCAGTTTCTCTCACCATAGAGGGATTGAATACCATCTACATCATCTTGAGAGAGATGGAAACGGGCCAGGTCTGTGGAGGACTTGTAGACTGGGTACATCAAAGCTTCAGCATTGGCTGAGTGAAAGAGACCCAGGGAGTGGCCAAGTTCATGAGCAGCAACCAGGAATAGGTTGGTACCTGTTGAAGAAATCATACATAATAAGTTTCTTATTTCTTGCCTACATGTATATCATCTAGGCCAGCTGAGCATACCATTTGTTTACTTCCTGGAAATGCACAGGTTCTTACTCACCTTGTTTGCTGCTTCATTGAGCAGTAGACTGACCACACACGCAGCAGAGGAGCAAGTGTATTTAACAACTCATGCTTGAGATGAGTCTAAAGTATGCAGACACAGCCAACAGTTCTCTTTGGCTTCAAGAAAGTCTGAATACCTGTTCTGGCTTATTGTCAGAAATGGAATGAAGACTATTACTTATTGTTTAGCATGTTAGAGCACTTTCTTTTCCATTGTCTATGAAAAACTTAACACTGCTCCAGTATGTAGTTAGCACTTGACAATTTCAGTACCAGTCAACTAATCACAGGGTATTCATCTCAATTCAAAAACCGTAATTAACCATAAGTAACCATAATTCTGTGCTTTCTGTTGGATCTTGCGACATTATTTTCCTGCCTCATTACCCTATTACATTATCAGGTCCAAAAAGATGACTAATGAGAGAGATGTCATAGGTTTTGTAAAAGCATGGCATGCCTAAGTGTTACAAATGAGATCTTGGACACGGACTGTATGCACATTCTCCTCAGGATAACACTTGAAACAAACCTCTCAGCGCTGACATTAGGAGGTGTCAGATGGTCAGGATTGACATAATTTTTGCAAATGTTATGTGTGAGTATTGTAGACATGAGGGTGTTCTCACTTGAGTATCTGCAATAAGGGCCCTCAAATTGCTAATACTATGAAACCATAACTTTTATTCAGTGCAGAAGTTAGGTTTGTATTTTGTATGGATATCAATTTATTATTTCTTTATGAATCCCTGTTCAGTCCCCAAAATAATACAATTTATTTCAGTCACGTTTTTGAAAAATTTGAAAGTCAATCCCCAAAGTTCTGAGCTAAGAACCCTCCCCACTTACATAGTTGGTCCTTGCACTTCAGGGCTAGTTCTTTTCTTTCAGATGCTGATAAAAATTTGTCTTAACATAGAAGTCACAAAAATATCAGCTCAATCAGACCAACAAAACTAACTAACCAAATGAAAAACCCCCTCTGGTTTTGGAAACGTAATTTTGGCTCCTGATTTGAAAATTACCAGAGTCAATGGGTAACACTTCCCTACTATATTGCTTGAATATCTACAATCTGATATCACTGCAGATTTTAGTAATCATGGCCTTAGACCATACAAGATTCACACATGTTAAAAATTAATGACTTTTCCCTTTTGTTCTATTTTTTCTGTTTTATTGAAAATAGGTTGTTTGCTTATAATATATTATGAATATTTTGCCTCCTCTCTATCCCTCCCAGTTCCTTCTTACCTCACTTCCTATCCAGATCCAATCCATCTCTGTCTCCCACTAGGAAAAAACAAGCTTCTAAGAGATAACAACAAAACTCGACAAAAATATAATAAAATAAAAACCACCTCATCGAAGTTTGACAGGTCAAAAATTTAGTGATATTTTATGTTGTTAGTATCAGAAAATAAATGGTTTCTAAGCATCTGAAAGCACGTGTGGCAATGATTAAATAAAGTATTTCACGGGAATACAGGACACACTATCATTAGTACTGCTGACTACAAAGACTTCCCTAAATGTGAAAAGAAATAAAACACTTACCTGTGACATCATCTGTCCATCGTTCATCATCATCAAAGTGAGCATCTCCATTAATCCCTGGTCCAGGGGCATAGGCATGAGCCAAGACCATTCCAGGCCCATCAAAAGGGATAAAGTCTCCATGTTCTTAATAAAAATATATAATATATATATATTAATAACTGGTAACTTTTAGTAAAATACCACCTGGCCATGTGTTTTTCAGTCAGTTCTTGGCTTTTACCTTCAACTGCAAAGGAGATCATTATGTCAGCCTCTCCTTCAGAGATCCTGGAGAATGTGAGTGGGGTCACCTCCTCCCAGACCTTCAAAGCTCTCTCAATGGCAGAATCCACACTCTCTCTTGGTAAATCCAGTGTATAATTCACAATCCTGGATGAGAGAAATCAGAGAAGGTAATCTTTGTTTCTGTGAGGCTTTCGACACATTTTTTAATGCTGTGTGAATATTCTGGAGCCGTTACCTGTAGGAGATGTGGTTTTTCCTCCATTTGGGTGAACCTGGAAAGGTACTGAAGCCACCGACGTCGGGAACACCACACCGGGGCTTGTGCATCAGCTCCATAGTGTTCGAGTCCAGCTTCCCTGTCATCTTCAGCCCAAGGAACTTCTGCATTTCTTGAATTTTTTTGACAACAGGGCTACTGTCCTTTTTCTTAGTAAACTGCTTCACATCCTTTTCAAGACCATAGTAGTTTTCTAGGTATTTCTAATGGAATAAATATAACTTTTAAGTTAAATTCTGATTTTTTTAGCTATTGTTATTTATAGTAAAACTTTTATAGTCACACATCATTCCTCCTTTCCTTCTTTCCTTCCTTCTCTCTTTTCTTCATTCATCCAAACAGTATGTCATTATCCAGCCAAGAAATATCTTAAATTCACCCTCCTCCTGTGTCTGCCTTCTGAACACTGGGTTTACAGGCTTGGACCACCAAGCCTGCCTGACAGTCACTTACTTTTCTCAGTCTCTTTGACCTATTTCTCTAATTTGCTGAAATCCTAAGCATAATTCTTCATTTAATTTGTCAGCCATAACCCTTTCCATGTTTTATTTTGGAACACGATGTCTCTGTGACTTAGTTTGCCAATAAAGCAATGATATCAACAGCGAAATTCCCAAGTATTTAGTGCAGAGAAAACCAAAAGAACAAATAAGCATTTGTGAAAATGTTTATCTGTTTGGGGTAATTTTATTTAATTTCCTCAATTTTTCACTGTTTATAAGGATTTAGTTTACTGGGGGGAAAAACTAGACATGCTTCTCTTGTACTAACAGTACAGATATTTCACTAACTTGCAGTGGACCAAAGCAAGGCACAGCTCATGTGCCTCCTGCACCAATGTTGCCAATGCCATCATGTTGTGTGACCTTGAAAAGTCACTCAATATTCATGGCCTTCCTTCTTCTATAAAAGGAAGAATCATGAGATATTGAGATCCAATAACTTCTAACTCTCTTCCATTGCCCAAGCACATTTACGGAGGCAGTCAGAACCGGTCTGTGGAATGCAAAGCTAGCTATACCCTGCCAAAAACCCCGAGGCCATTTTCACCACTTACCTGCAGAACCTCCATGCCAGCATCTTCTTCACTGCCATGCAATGGGTAGGATGAGCACACAGCCGTACACAGCCACAGCAGGACTGGGAGCCCTTTCATTTCCACTGGCTTCCCACAGTTCTGCACTGCTCTCAGCGGGTTCTTTGCTGCCTCCTTCGAGGTCCACCTTTCTGAGCCCAACTTTTATAGAGTGGCAGTATTTGCAGAGTCACCCGCAAACTGACTCATAATTGCTTCCATCCAAATGGGACCATTTCCAAAAATTAAAAATCAGAAGAGTGATATAATCTTCTTTACTCAGTTCTTCAAACCTTCTTAATTTTGCAAAGCGAATGGTGATTAATCTCCAGGAAATGCTTCCTGCCTTAGCAAAAGAGAAAACTGGGGCATTTTTTTCTACTTTGGAAAATGTAACTATCCTTCAGAAGCTGTAATGTTTATGACTTGGATAGTAGTGGCCTAACTTGGTAAAAAGTCCAAATTGTACAAAGAACTTCCAGAAGTCAAAGCTGAATACAGTGAGATGAGGTAAGGACAAGGTGTGCCTCTGTAGCCACAGCCCACGCTGTCTGTCACTACGACCCACATTCTGTACCCCATATATTAAAAGGAGATGGGTCTATAATAGTTTTTTCTATAAAGGCTCATATAATTGATATGATTTACTGAAGTAGAATGGCCTGGTTTTATCTTATATCTTTTCTGTCAGATTTGTCTTTCTTATTTTATGATATTTTTTATTGGTTATTTTTTTTTTTTTTTTACATTTCAAATGTTATCCGCTTTTGTGGTTTTCCCTTTGCAAACCCCCTATCCAGTCCTCCCTCCCCTGGTTCTATGAGGATGCTCTCCCACTCACCAACTCACTCCTACCTCATGCCCCTAACATTCTCATACACTGGGGCATCGAGCCTTCATAGGACCAAGGGCCTCCCTTCCCATTGATGCCAGATAAGGCCATCCTCTGCTACATGTGTACTCTTAGGTTAGTGATTTAGTCCCTGGGATCTCAGTGGGGTCTGGTTGGTTGATATTGTTGTTCTTCCTATGGGGTTGCAAACCCCTTTAACTCTTCAGTCTTCCTTCTAACTCCTCTTTTGGGGTCCCTGTGCTCAGTCTGATGGTTGGCTGTGAGCATCCGGATCTGTATTGGTCAGGCTCTGGCAGATTCTCTCAGGAGACAGCTATCAGGCTCCTGTCACCAAGTACTTCTTGGCATCAGTAACAGTGTCTGGATTTGGTGTCCACATATGGGATGGATCCCCAAGAGGGGCAGTGTCTGGATGGCCTTTCCTTCAGGCTCTGCTTCACTCTTTGTCCCTGTATTTCCTTTAGACAGGAGCAATTCTGGGTTAAATTTTTGAGATGGGTGACTGGCCCCATCGTTTAACTGGGGGTCATGCCTAACCTTTGGATTTGGTCTCTATAGGTTCTCTCTCCCCTTTGTTGGGTATTTTAGCTAATGTCATCCCGTTGGGTCCTGGGAGCCTCTTGTTTTTCTGGCATCTGGGACTTTCTGGGGGCTACCCCCAGTTCCGTTGCTACATAGCACTGTTCAATTTCCTGACCCTCTGTACATCTCCCAGTCTCCTCCCATACCTGATCCTGCCACCCACTTTTTACCCCCCTGCCTTCTCTCTCCCTCCCAAATCCCTTCCTCCCTCTATCACCTGGGATTATTTTGTTCTCCCTTCTAAGTAGGACTGAAAAATCCGCACTTTGTTCTTCCTTCTTTTTAACCTTCATGTGGTCTGTGAATTGCATCCTGGGTATTCCGAGCTTTTTGTCTAATATCCACTTATCAGTGAGTGCATACCATGTGTGTTCTTTTGTGACTGGGTTACCTCACTCAGGATGATATTTTCTAGATCCATCCATTTGCCTAAGAATTTTATGAAGTCATTGTTTTTGATAGCTATGTAGTACTCCATTGTGTAAATGTACCACATTTTCTGTATCCATTCCTCTTTTGAAGGATTTCTGGGTTCTTTCCAGCTTCTGGCTATTATAAATAAGGCTGCTATGAACATAGTAGAGCATGTGTCTTTGTTACATGTTGGAGCATCTTTTAGGTATATGCCCAGGAGTGGTATAGCTGGGTCCTTAGGTAGTTCAATGTCCAATTTTCTGAGGAGCCTCCAGAGAGATTTCCAGAGTGGTTGTACCAGCTTGCAATCCCACCAACAATGGAGGAGTGTTCCTCTTTCTCCACATCCTTGCCAGCATCTGCTGTTACCTGAGTTTTTGATCTTAGCCATTCTGAATGGTGTGAGGTAGAATCCCAGGGTCATTTTGATTTGCATTTCCCTGATGACCATGGATGTTGAGCATTTTTTTTAAAGAAGCTTCTCGGCTGTTTGAGATTCCTCAATTGAGTTTGTCAGTATTTTTCTTTTATCCTTAGAATCAAATTAGCAGATGATCTGAAGTTGAAATATATTACCCAAGATTTTTTGCTTATACTTTTCTTTAATTTGCTTCTTCTTTTCTCTCTTCTTCACTCCTTCCCTATTCTCTCCTTTCCTCCATTTGTCTAACCTCTCTTCCCCCTCCCCTCCTCCTCCCCCTCTCCTCGCCTTCCTCTCTTCCCTTCCCCTTCTCTCCTTTTCCTTCCCAGTAGAATCTCACTTGTATTCTTGGTGTTTAATGCATGACTGCAATCCTTAAACATTTTATAGAAGTTTTTGCTAAACTTAACCACTCTTGCCCCTTTCCAACCCCCTTCCGAGTCTTCCCATCACCACATACTGCTTGCTTTTCATTTGCTTGTCGGCCATTTGCTTCCTAAGGAGCACACTAAAGCTTTATTTCCATAGCAAAAGTTTAAGCAATCACCTCAAGAACATTTATTAAAAGAACAAGTTGAATCCATATGCTTGGATGTCTTCTGAATTCTCAAACTAAAATCAGGAGATGAGTTCCATAATGGTGAATACTGTGCACATATAGGATCTGCATTCTTCCTTCCTTTGCTCCTCTTTCACATTTCCTTTCTGTGCCATTTATGTTTTCAGTTGGGAATATGTAGAAAGATCAGATGGGATTACTGTTTTGTGGAATACATCTCCAGTTCTGGAGATGCCTGACTGAGTCAATCGGCGAGAGACCACACATCACATCACATGAAGGCATCAATTTCCATTCCTAATTCTCTTTAAAGGCCACTCAAAACCAGAGGTCTATTCCTTAGATGAAACAAAACCTGTGTTTTGTCTTGACTGAAAAAAAGCAGGAATATTTGTTCATGTTGGTGTGAAAATTAAGGTTGGGGTTGGTGACAGTCCTTAGGAGACAGAATTCAGGAAGGGGTGGAACCAAGCAGAGAAAGTGAGAGAGAAAAAGCAGGAGAGTCTTGGTGGCCACAGTTCCTTCTAAGTGAAGAATCCTTTCTCCATATTTTTTTCTAAAATTATCACTAAGATATATTTTAGTATATTTAAAGTTTAGGGAGAGGCCTAAAAGATGTGCTTATGTTCCCAATTATTCAGATGTAATCACATGGCAAAATGGCCATGTTGTTCTTGAAATGAAAACAAACCTGGCAATATTTAACAGAACAGTGTTATCTTTATGAACAATGTTAGACTTCTCTGAGAAATCTTTCTAAGTCCCAGCTATCATTCCCACTTGTCAATGGCATCCTTTGTCTACTTCTGTTACTGCATCTTCAGATCAACTGTGTGCAACATATCTCCCGTAACTCATACCAAGGTTCTTTACTCGCTTGATTCTGTGTTTCCCATACTTAGTGTAACTCCCGACATATAGTACACACTTAGAATATTGTATTACTATATTAATCAGGAGTGAAAGTCACATAGCAAAACATTTATAATTCATGCAGATAATTCTGAATTCTTGAATCCTTTAAATACTCAAAGAACTGATTTTTAAATTTTCCTAAAACTTAGTTAATTTATTTACTGTGTGCATTCCCTTGTGTTCCCTTAGATATTTCTGCAGTTTGCACCATAGCATATGTGCAGAGGTCAGAGGGCAACTGTCATGGGTTCTTTCCTTTTACCATGTTGATCCCAGGGATTAAACTCAAGCCATCTTTACACCCTAAGCCACTCACCAACTTTCCAGCAACTAAAATTTTAAAGCCTTATTTCCACAGAAAAAGTTTAAGCAATCACCTCAAGAACTTCTATTAAAAGAGCAAATTGAATGCATATGCTTGGATGTCTTCTGAATTCTCAAACTAAAATCATAGAACTAGTTACTTTTCTCATGATGAGACAGTCAGATTGTACTCTGTTGACTGAATTTTAAAATATGTTTCATTATAGAAAAGAAATAGATAAAATAACAAAACTAAGTGACAGGGGGAAGTGGAAAGGAAATCCTGAAGGGAGGAACAGGAAGAACAGGATTGAAAGTGAGGGGAAGGAGAAGAAGAAAGGAAGAAGAGAATCACCATTTTAAATGCAGAGAAATTTATGTACACCCTGTACTGCGCACATAGAAATGGGAATGATGACCCCACAGAACAATCTCTTATTGCATGGGTTAATATAGGCAAGGATCTGGTAGTGGCTAGTTTTATAAATCTGACCTCTCAGGGCTCAGAGACTTGAAGCTAAATTCGATCTAATCTAAACATCTCTGCAGAAGGTGCAGTTGGTCCAAGCAATACCTGATCTGATAAATCTTCACTTCCCCTTCCTGTTGGTCATAATCCTTACTGACTAATCAGTCATAAGCGTGCATAATCCTTGATTTAATCAGTAGATAAAATCACTTAGCTATATACTAATTTATCAAGTATCTGAATCTGAAGTGCTTCAAAATACCCAGACTAAGAGTTCGCATTGGTAAATAAAATTTTAAAAGAAATTTAGGAAAGGGAGAGAGTAACAAAATTAATTAAAGATAATAGTTTAATTTTGAAAAGCTTTTTATTTATTCTTTCTGAATTTTACATCTTGAACCCCAATCCCATTCATCTCCCCATCCCTCCCTATATGTCCTTCACTCTTGCAATACCCCTCAAAAAATGGGCAAAAGAATAACACTAAAAAAAAAAAACCTATCTTGTGTGTCACACAGTATACCCTTTTGCCCTAACATCTTTACTTGCAAATGTTCATTGCAGTAAGTCCATTGTAGTTTGAGGCCTTTGGGTTATGATACACTATCAATACTCGATCTTCATTGGGACTGGTTTTGGATATCCTGTTATTTCCCTGTGTCATGGAGATCCTGCAACTTTGGTTCTGCAGGACTAGCCACTTTAAGTACTCCAGCAGTTCATAGATGGGATAGATGTTGGGGTGGGCTAATTCAAAGCCCTGAATCTGGGTCTGAGTGGTAGCTGTGTGGGTCAGCCTGCCAGCTTTCCTTCAACTATGCCACCAGGCCAGTTCTCCTGATTTGCCCAAGCAAAGAATGGAACCAACTCTCCTGCTTTGTCCAGGTGAAGGGCAGGGTCAGTTCTACTGCTCATGGCAGCAGCAAGAGGTGGAACTGGTTCACTGTCAGGATCAGATGCCTTGCACCCATGCCATCAGGGTTAACTCTCCAACACTGCCTCAGCTAGGGGCAGGGCCAGCTCTAATAATGTTTTAAATGGGAAATAGGAAGGAAGGAAGGAAGGAAGGAAGGAAGGAAGGAAGGAAGGAAGGAAAATGGTGGAAAGGAGGCTACAATCCAGAAGAGTTGCTCTTACACAACAGTTCTGTAAGAAATAAGTTAAGAAAGAAGAGTTAAGTGGAAAGTGTTTAATCATAGATAAAACAGCAAAAGCTTCTAGCATGTGAGTAATTTTATTTGGGTATAGAGAAAATTCAGGTGTCAAGATTTATCTAGAGAAATAATAGTGGCAGAGAACTTGCTGAGAATACAGGCAGCTTAGATATGATTCCTAATGCCAGACAAAAAAAATTTAGACTCTTCCTGAAAACCAGATGGCAGTTACTTTTCATTGAAATGTAAAGAACAGTAATGAAATATGATAATAAAATTCTGGGCAGGTGAGTTTGAGCCTGACTATGGAAGATCATAAGTCTCAGTGAGGAGTCTAAAACTCATTCTATGATAGATGGAAGCCTTGTTTCTGCAAAACATAAGGAAGTTTAAATATTTATTAGGCAGGTTTACAGTACATACAAGGAAATAAATCATAGTCCTGTTACAAGGAGAAATCTTTTAAGACTATCAATTGTGCCTTTGTATTTTTTAAGATTTTTACTTGTGAGGATAGGTGAGTGTTTGCATGTAGACATGTGTGAGAGCCTGGTGCCCATAGAGGTCATAAAAGGGTTTTGGCTCCCCTGGGACTGGAGTTACAGATGATTTTGGATTACTATGTGGGTGCTGAGAATTGAACTCGAGTTCTCTGGAAAGTCATCCAGGGCTCTCCGACATTGCACCATCTCTTCAGCCCTGAATTTGTATTTTTATACCTGTTTGTTGTTTGCACATCATGCTAGCTATGCAACTTAGGAAATTCAGTTATCAGTTCTCAAAATTCTGATTCTTGCTAGCCAGAGAAGTCTTGATAAACTTATATAACTCTATCTCAATTGGAGGAGATGTGATTAGTATATATGATTATATTTTTCAGTTAAAATTGCATTATATATGCTGACTTTTATGCCTTTATTACAGAAACCCTCAGATATTCTAACTTGCAGATGAACTAGAATGAGAGGAAATGAGGTCTAGGTTGTGGTTCAGTGATAGACATCACCTAGCTTGTTTTAGACTCTGGATTTCAGCCTCAGTTTAGGGGGAAAGAGTTTCTGCACTTGATGACTTTGTTGGGTTTTTCTAAGGGAGAACAGGAGTTTTAAGATTTTAAGTTTCTAAGATTTTTCTAAGAAGGGGCTATGAGGTGGTTCAGTTGTCAAAGTGTTTGCCTTGTTACACAAACACGAAGATTCAAAGGGACTTTTTCTTCATCTTTTTATTGTTTCTTTGGGAATTTCATGAAAGGTATTTTGATCATGTTTGCTCTCTGGTCAGCTAGTCCAATACTATCAGGTCAGTGAGCTTCAGGTCCAGTGAGAGACACTATCTCAGAAAATAAAGTGGAGATCAATTAAGGAAGACACCTGACATTGGCCTCTGGCTTTCTTGTATGAACATATACACACATGCATGTGTACCTGCATACATACATGAGCACACACACACACACACACACACACACACACACACACACACACACACATGCAGCATTCAAACTTCCTGTTTTGTTACATGATCTTCACCTTCCACTGTGATGCCATTTGCCATGCAGTGCTCCCAAGAGGACTCCCATCAGAGCTGACTTATACTGGCACTATGTTCTTTAGCCTCTAGAATAAATCTTTACAAAATTGCTCTGCTTCAGATAGAAGGAATAAAACAATTTCCTTTCAAAACAGAAACTTTTCTGGAAGATTGTTGAACAACCAAAACCACAAAGAAGCATTTTTCTTGTTAAAAATCTGTCCTGTAATATAATGAACACCCATGAGTGGTGAGGGGCCTTGGGCTTCAAAGTTCAGTTGAAGATAACAGCAAATGTGAATTTCTACCAACACTACCCAGCCATCACATCCTTAGATTCTAAGGGAGAATTACCAGACAGTTGTCAGTTGCAAGAAGGCACCAGCATCTTCTTTCCAAATCAGACTTGAATTCCATGATGGAAGAAATCCCTGGTCATGTGTGAGCTTTCTCAAGTACTCTGCTTCTGGGACATGGCAACAAACAAAATTAAAGAAGATTCTTCTGGAATACTCTCTTCATATATGAATTTATAGTTGGATGCAGAAAGGAGATTTTGACCCTGTCCGTACCACAGCTGTTGACCATCTTAGCCTGCCTCTCCTGAAGAATTCTTTATTACTGGCTCTGCTGTGAATGTGACAGAAGGCTTCTATGGCAAGCAGCTTTTGTGAGGATTCTTTTCAGGTTAAGTAGTCTGTGTCTCCCCCACTTAGTTCCCTGACCTCTGACATATGAAGCCTCCTTTACTTCTTGGCCAATAGGAGTCCTCAGTTTCTGAAAGAATATCAGCTGCATGACCAGGATAACCCTCCCCCATGTGAGAATTTCTTTTCAAAAGTTATAGTGTGGGGAGGTGTTTGAGTTCCCTTCTGTTGATGTGACAGACATAAGAACCAAAAATAACCTGGGGAGGAAATTTGGCTAACATGACCCTGGATCACAGTCCATCACTGAGAGAAGTCAGGGTGGGAACTCAAGGTAGGCTCCTAGATGCGGGAGCTGTTACAGAGGCCATGGAGGAACAGTGTTCCATAGCTTGCTGTGCCATTTCTTATGCAGCTTCTAAGCAATTTGCCCATGGCTGGCACTGCCTACAGTGGGTTAGGCCCTCTACATCAGTCATTAATCAAGAAGATGCTCCCCATAGACTTTTTCTATAGTCCAACCTAGTGGAGGCATTTTGTAAATCAAGGTTCATTTTCTCTAATGACTCTATCTTGTGTCAAGTGAACAAACAAACAAAAACACAGGAAGCACCGTGAAAGTCATGTCTCTTCAATAACAATGTAACATGACAACCCAGTAACTTGAATTTAGGGATCATAAATTTCTAAGAGCACAGGAAAATATACTCTTGTGAAACAGTTCTTTTGAGAAAGCGCCTCAGGTAGCACAGGCTGGCCTTGAACTTGATGTGTAACCAACAATTATCTTGACTTGATCACCATTACCCCTACCTCAGTGATGACATGGCAGGTTTGGACATATACTCAGTAGATGCCATACTGGGAACTGAGCCCAGGGATGTGTGCATGCAAGCTAAGCAGCAGTCCTGGCCACTGTCTTCTCCTCTTGAACAATTCTCGGAGGATGCTGAAGCCCACTGCCACTGCTCTAATTGGAAATGCCCTTGAATCTAACAGCAGAATCTAGAAGACAGGAATTGGAAAGAAACTTGCAGTTGACCTGGTCAGTGTGCTGTCCTTAGCATTAAGTAGTGGTCTTCAAGTTATGAAAGTGTGCCTTTCACCCATTCCCGCTCTGAAGGCCTCTTCAGAACACAATTTTAAGAATTATTTCATAGCAGACATATTACTCCTAATGGATGGGAGTTTTCAATATTTCTCTGTTTGTGTTACATACATCACATCACATAAATCAGTTTTTTTTTATTAACTTGAGTATTTCTTATATACATTTGGAGTGTTATTCCCTTTCCTGGTTTCCGGGCAAACATTCCCCTCCCCCCTCCCCTTCCTTATGGGTGTTCCCCTCCCCACCCTCCCCCCATTGCCGCCCTCCCCCCAACAGTCTAGTTCACTGGGGGTTCAGTCTTAGCAGGACCCAGGGCTTCCCCTTCCACTGGTGCTCTTACTAGGATATTCATTACTACCTATGAGGTCAGAGTCCAGGGTCAGTCCATGTATAGTATTTAGGTAGTGGCTTAGTCCCTGGAAGCTCTGGTTGCTTGGCATTGTTGTACATATGGGGTCTCAAGCCCCTTCAAGCTCTTCCAGTTCTTTCTCTGATTCCTTCAACGGGGGTCCTATTCTCAGTTCAGTGGTTTGCTGCTGGCATTCGCCTCTGTATTTGCTGTATTCTGGCTTTGTCTCTCAGGAGCGATCTACATCCGGCTCCTGTCGGTCTGCACTTCTTTGCTTCATCCATCTTGTCTAATTGGGTGGCTGTATATGTATGGGCCACATGTGGGGCAGGCTCTGAATGGGTGTTACTTAAGTCTCTGTTTTAATCTTTGCCTCTCTCTTCCCTGCCAAGGGTATTCTTGTTCCCCTTTTAAAGAAGGAGTGAAGCATTCACATTTTGATCATCCGTCTTGAGTTTCATTTGTTCTAGGCATCTAGGGTAATTCAAGCATTTGGGCTAATAGCCACTTATCAATGAGTGCATACCATGTGTGTCTTTCTGTGATTGGGTTAGCTCACTCAGGATGATATTTTCCAGTTCCAACCATTTGCCTACGAATTTCATAAAGTCGTTTTTGATAGCTGAGTAATATTCCATTGTGTAGATGTACCACATTTTCTGTATCCATTCCTCTGTTGAAGGGCATCTGGGTTCTTTCCAGCTTCTGGCTATTATAAATAAGGCTGCTATGAACATAGTGGAGCACGTGTCTTTTTTATATGTTGGGGTATCTTTTGGGTATATGCCCAAGAGAGGTATAGCTGGATCCTCAGGCAGTTCAATGTCCAATTTTCTGAGGAACCTCCAGACTGATTTCCAGAATGGTTTTACCAGTCTGCAATCCCACCAACAATGGAGGAGTGTTCCTCTTTCTCCACATCCTCGCCAGCATCTGCTGTCACCTGAGTTTTTGATCTTAGCCATTCTCACTGGTGTGAGGTGAAATCTCAGGGTTGTGTTGATTTGCATTTCCCTTATGACTAAAGATGTTGGACATTTCTTTAGGTGTTTCTCAGCCATTCGGCATTCCTCAGCTGTGAATTCTTTGTTTAGCTCTGAACCCCATTTTTTAATAGGGTTATTTGTCTCCCTGGGGTCTAACTTATTGAGTTCTTTGTATATTTTGGATATAAGGCCTCTATCTGTTGTAGGATTGGTAAAGATCTTTTCCCAATCTGTTGGTTGCTGTTTTGTCCTAACCACAGTGTCCTTTGCCTTACAGAAGCTTTGCAGTTTTATGAGATCCCATTTGTTGATTCTTGATCTTAGAGCATAAGCCATTGGTGTTTTGTTCAGGAAATTTTTTCCAGTGCCCATGTGTTCCAGATGCTTCCCTAGTTTTTCTTCTATTAGTTTGAGTGTATCTGGTTTGATGTGGAGGTCCTAGATCCACTTGGACTTAAGCTTTGTACAGGGTGATAAGCATGGATCGATCTGCATTTTTCTACATATTGACCTCCAGTTGAACCAGCACCATTTGCTGAAAATGCTATCTTTTTCCATTGGATGGTTTTGGCTCCTTTGTCAAAAATCAAGTGACCATAGGTGTGTGGGTTCATTTCTGGGTCTTCAATTCTATTCCATTGGTCTATCTGTCTGTCTCTGTACCAATACCAGGCAGTTTTTATCACTATTGCTCTGTAATACTGCTTGAGTTCAGGGATAGTGATTCCCGCTGAAGTCCTTTTATTGTTGAGGATAGTTTTAGCTATCCTGGGTTTTTTGTTATTCCAGATGAATTTGCAAATTGTTCTGTCTAACTCTTTGAAGAATTGGATTGGTATTTTGATGGGGATTGCATTGAATCTGTAGATCACTTTTGGTAAAATGGCCATTTTTACTATATTAATCCTGCCAATCCATGAGCATGGGAGATCTTTCCATCTTCTGAGGTCTTCTTCAATTTCTTTCTTCAGTGTCTTGAAGTTCTTATTGTACAGATCTTTTACTTGCTTGGTTAAAGTCACACCGAGGTACTTTATGTTATTTGGGTCTATTATGAAGGGTGTCGTTTCCCTAATTTCTTTCTCGGCTTGTTTCTCTTTTGTGTAGAGGAAGGCTACTGATTTATTTGAGTTAATTTTATACCCAGCCACTTTGCTGGAGTTGTTTATCAGCTTTAGTAGTTCTCTGTTGGAACTTTTGGGATCACTTAAATATACTATCATATCATCTGCAAATAGTGATATTTTGACTTCTTCTTTTCCGATCTGTATCCCCTTGACCTCCTTTTGTTGTCTGATTGCTCTGGCTAGAACTTCAAGAACTATATTGAATAAGTAGGGAGAGAGTGGGCAGCCTTGTCTAGTCCCTGATTTTAGTGGGATTGCTTCAAGTTTCTTTCCATTTAGTTTAATGTTAGCAACTGGTTTGCTGTATATGGCTTTTACTATGTTTAGGTATGGGCCTTGAATTCCTATTCTTTCCAGGACTTTTATCATGAAGGGGTGTTGAATTTTGTCAAATGCTTTCTCAGCATCTAATGAAATGATCATGTGGTTTTGTTCTTTCAGTTGGTTTATATAATGGATCACGTTGATGGTTTTCCGTATATTAAACCATCCCTGCATGCCTGGGATGAAGCCTACTTGATCATGGTGGATGATTGTTTTGATGTGCTCTTGGATTCGGTTTGCCAGAATTTTATTGAGTATTTTTGTGTCGATATTCATAAGGGAAATTGGTCTGAAGTTCTCTTTCTTTGTTGGGTCTTTGTGTGGTTTAGGTATAAGAGTAATTGTGGCTTCATAGAAGGAACTAGGGAGTGATCCATCTGTTTCAATTTTGTGGAATAGTTTGGATAATATTGGTATGAGGTCTTCTATGAAGGTCTGATAGAATTCTGCACTAAACCCATCTTGACCTGGGCTCTTTTTGGTTGGGATATCTTTAATGACTGCTTCTATTTCCTTAGGAGTTATGGGGTTGTTTAACTGGTTTATCTGTTCCTGATTTAACTTCAGTACCTGGTATCTGTCTAGGAAATTGTCCATTTCCTGCAGATTTTCAAGTTTTGTTGAATATAGGCTTTTATAGTAAGATCTGATCATTTTTTGAATTTCTTCTGAATCTGTAGTTATGTCTCCCTTTTCATTTCTGATTTTGTTAATTTGGACACACTCTCTGTGTCCTCTCATTAGTCTGGCTAAGGGTTTATCTATCTTGTTGATTTTCTCAAAGAACCAACTTTTGGTTCTGTTGATTCTTTCTATGGTCCTTTTTGTTTCTACTTGGTTGATTTCAGCTCTGAGTTTGATTATTTCCTGCCTTCTACTCCTCCTGGGTGTATTTGCTTCTTTTTGTTCTAGAGCTTTTAGGTGTGCTGTCAAGCTGCTGACATATGCTCTTTCCTGTTTCTTTCTGCAGGCACTCAGCGCTATGAATTTTCCTCTTAGCACAGCTTTCATTTTGTGTCCCATAAGTTTGGGTATGTTGTATCTTCATTTTCATTAAATTCTAAAAAGTTTTTAATTTCTTTCTTTATTTCTTCCGTGACCAGGTTATCATTGAGTAGAGCATTGTTCAATTTCCACGTATATGTGGGCATTCTTCCCTTATTGTTATTGAAGACCAGTTTTAGGCCGTGGTGGTCCGATAGCATGCATGGGATTATTTCTATCTTTCTGTACCTGTTGAGGCCCGTTTTTTGACCAATTATATGGTCAATTTTGGAGAAAGTACCATGAGGAGCTGAGAAGAAGGTATATCCTTTTTCTTTAGGATAGAATGTTCTATAAATATCTGTTAAGTCCATTTGGCTCATGACTTCTCTCAATCTGTCTACGTCTCTGTTTAATTTCTGTTTCCATGATCTGTCCATTGATGAGAGTGGGGTATTGAAATCTCCTACTATTATTGTGTGAGGTGCAATGTGTGTTTTGAGCTTTAGTAAGGTTTCTTTTACGTATGTAGGTGCCCATGTATTTGGGGCATAGATATTTAGGATTGAGAGTTCATCTTGGTGGATTTTTCCTTTGATGAATATGAAGTGTCCTTCCTTATCTTTTTTGACGACTTTTAGTTGAAAATTTATTTTATTTGATATTAGAATGGCAACTCCAGCTTGCTTCTTCTGACCATTTGCTTGGAAAGTTGTTTTCCAGCCTTTCACTCTGAGGTAGTGTCTGTCTTTGTCTCTGAGGTGTGTTTCCTGTAGGCAGCAGAATGCAGGGTCCTCGTTGCATATCCAGTTTGTTAATCTATGTCTTTTTATTGGGGAGTTTAGGCCATTGATGTTGAGAGATATTAAGGAATAGTGATTATTGCTTCCTGTTATATTCATATTTGGATGTGAGGTTATGTTTGTGTGCTTTTCTTCTCTTTGTTTTGTTGCCAAGACGATTAGTTTCTTGCTTCTTCTAGGGTATAACTTGCCTCCTTATGTTGGGCTTTACCATTTATTATCCTTTGTAGTGCTGGATTTGTAGAAAGATATTGTGTAAATTTGGTTTTGTCATGGAATATCTTGGTTTCTCCATCTATGTTAATTGAGAGTTTTGCAGGATACAGTAACCTGGGCTGGCATTTGTGTTCTCTTAGGGTCTGTATGACATCAGTCCAGGATCTTCTGGCCTTCATAGTTTCTGGCGAAAAGTCTGGTGTGATTCTGATAGGTCTGCCTTTATATGTTACTTGACCTTTTTCCCTTACTGCTTTTAATATTCTTTCTTTATTTTGTGCGTTTGGTGTTTTGACTATTATGTGACGGGAGGTGTTTCTTTTCTGGTCCAATCTATTTGGAGTTCTGTAGGCTTCTTGTATGCCTATGGGTATCTCTTTTTTTAGGTTAGGGAAGTTTTCGTCTATGATTTTGTTGAAGATATTTACTGGTCCTTTGAGCTGGGAGTCTTCACTCTCTTCTATACCTATTATCCTTAGGTTTGATCTTCTCATTGTGTCCTGGATTTCCTGTATGTTTTGGACCAGTAGCTTTTTCCGCTTTACATTATCTTTGACAGTTGAGTCAATGATTTCTATGGAATCTTCTGCTCCTGAGATTCTCTCTTCCATCTCTTGTATTCTGTTGGTGAAGCTCGTATCTACGGCTCCTTGTCTCTTCTTTTGGTTTTCTATATCCAGGGTTGTTTCCATGTGTTCTTTCTTGATTGCTTCTATTTCCATTTTTAATTCCTTCAACTGTTTGATTGTGTTTTCCTGGAATTCTTTCAGGGATTTTTGTGTCTCCTCTCTATGGTCTTCTACTTGTTTATTTATGTTTTCCTGGAATTCTTTCAGGCATTTTTGTGATTCTTCTCTGTAGTCTTCTACTTGTTTATTAATGTTTTCCTGTGTTTCTCTAAGGGAGTTCTTCACGTCTTTCTTGAAGTCCTCCAGCATCATGATCAAATATGATTTTGAAACTAGATCTTGCTTTTCTGGTGTGTTTGGATATTCCATGTTTGTTTTGATGGGAGAATTGGGCTCCGATGGTGCCATGTAGTCTTGGTTTCTGTTGCTTGGGTTCCTGCGCTTGCCTCTCGCCATCAGATTATCTCTGGTGTTACTTTGTTCTGCTATTTCTGACAGTGGCTAGACTGCCCTATAAGCCTGTGTGTCAGGAGTGCTGTAGACCTGTTTTCCTGTTTTCTTTCAGCCTGTTATGGGGACAGAGTGTTCTGCTTTCGGGCGTGTAGTTTTTCCTCTCTACAGGTCTTCAGCTGTTCCTGTGGGCCTGTGTCTTGAGTTCACCAGGCAGGTCTCTTGCAGCAGAAAAGTTGGTCTTACCTGTGGTCCCGAGGCTCACGTTCGCTCAGGGTGTGCTGCCCACTAGCTCTCTGCTGCGGCAGCAACCAGGAAGATCTGAGCCGTCGTTTCCGGGAGCTTCAGTGCACCAGGGTTCCAGATGGCATTTGGTGTTTTCCTCTGGCGTCCGAGATGTGTGTACAGAGTGCAGTCTCTTCTGGTTTCTCAAGCGTGTCTGCCTCTCTGAAGGTTTATCTCTCCCTCCCACGGGATTTGGGTGCAGAGAACTGTCCTTCAGGTTCTGGCGGTGTCTCAGACGCAGCGGTCCTGCCGCTCCTGGGCCCTCCCCCACGGGAACCCAGAGGCCTTATACAGTTTCCTCTTGGGCCAGGGATGTGGGCAGGGGTTGGCAGTGTTGGTGGTCTCTTCCGCTCTGCAGCCTCCGGAGTGCCCACCTGACCAGGCGGTGAGGTCTCTCTCCCACGGGGTCTGGGAGCAGAGAGCTGCTGTGGGGCGGGATCTGCGGGTGTGGGACTCCCGGTTAACACAGGAGGTGCCCGGTCCTAGAGGAATTCTGCCTCTGTGTGTCCCGAGATCACCAGGCAGGTCTCTTGCAGCAGAAAAGTTGGTCTTACCTGTGGTCCCGAGGCTCAAGTTCGCTCGGGGTGTGCTGCCCACTAGCTCTCTGTGGCGGCAGCAACCAGGAAGATCTGCGCCGTCGTTTCCGGGAGCTTCAGTGCACCAGGGTTCCAGATGGCATTTGGTGTTTTCCTCTGGCGTCTGAGATGTGTGTGCAGAGTGCAGTCTCTTCTGGTTTCCCAGGCGTGTCTGCCTCTCTGAAGGTTTAGCTCTCCCTCCCACGGGATTTGGGTGCAGAGAACTGTTTATCTGGTCTGTTTCCTTCAGGTTCCAGCAGTGTCTCAGACCCATAAATCAGTTTTATTTGCTGATGTCTGTGTGATGAAAAAGGCAGGTCAACTTTTAGTTTCTGAAATGACTTGAGATATTGATTAGGAAGCAGATGTGATTCATCCTTTTCCTTTTGGTCCTGTGCCATATTTGTGGGGAGTCTTGGGATACTACTTGCTTGGGATCATGGAAAAATATGAGGAGTATAAAACTATGTATCTAACTTGAAGACTGGAGCAGCCTGTTTAGAACAGTCAGTAATTGCTGCCATTGCACTTCATGAAGGAAGTGTGAAGAGAAGCTAGAGAAATAGGTACATTTTAGTAATTTTAGGACAATGGAAGATGAAAATACATCACTATTCTGATTTTAAAATGCATAATGATTCAGATGACTCCTTTCAGTGGTAAACAGTGTTGAATCCCGTCATTCAATGTCCTTGGCACCAGCTGTAGTTTTCATGTGGTTTTAGGGACCTGACCCTGAGAAAGGAAAAGGACATTTTGTAACAGTCATGGCATAAATATTCCAATTGGAAAAAATGGAATAAAATAAATCAATGATTACAGCAGTAGTTTAAAAATTGTGTGTCTTGTCTGATCATGCACTGAGAGAATTGCTTGCAGAAAGAACTTTCTTTTCATCTGCAGATTTCTGTGGAAGGAGATGGAGTGATCATGAGAAATATCAGGGCCACACTCAGCTCTGGGGTTCAAAGCTTACCTGACAAGCTTTCAAGCAGAAAACTGTCTGTCTAGGACACCGAACATAGGAGACTCTAGGAAAGTTCTTGTGGCCTGACCAATGTGTTCTGTTTCTGTTGACCACTCCTATGTAAAACAGCTAGAGTAAGAAACACTAGAGCAACAACATTTCCTCTTCTATGAGCAATGTGTCAATGAAGTCAGAGATTTGCTGTTTTCTAATTGATGGAGAACATCGAGTCTTAACTCCAGTAGGGAGTGAATTGTCTATATCTGCTGGAACCAATAGTTGCTGAGCTTTTATCTAAGGCAAAAGGCCCCTAAACCCTTTAGCAATACAACTTCATTGTTCCCTTTAGCTAGTGAGAAAGTTTATTTGATAAAGCAAGCAGTCTTGTTTTTAGTTCTACAGTAATTTTCTCTTTTCCTTTTATAAGCTCTATTGCAAGTTTGGGGAATTTCCCCTCCCCTAACTATTAACTAGTTGCCTCTTAGACTGAAAAGTTTCCTGTTTGTTGTTTTGGTCAGATATCACCTGCGCTTGTTTGGTGCTTATGCACATTTATCACAGCACTGAGGGGTCTGAAGAGTGAGGATTTTGAGTTCTCAGCCATTCCAGGCTACATAACAAGGTGCCTTCTCAAAAGTTATACATTTTATGTGTGTACATAAGTTGCAGGCATACACATCTACACAGTATGCATATACACACAATCTGAAAGATTGCAGATATAAGTTAAAAGAATTGGTAGAGAAAAGGAATTATATGGAGAGAAAGGCAAGGTGAGTCAGGTAAGACAAAGCATGATATCTTGTATGTGGAGAAGAAGGAAAGCAACCATCCACAATAAAGGTTGGGCTCCTTGGAGCCAGGGAGATGGCTCAGTGAGGAAAGGCACCTACTCTTTAACTTGATAACCTGAGTTTGATCCCCAGGACCCACATGGTGGAAGAGGAGAACTGACTCCTACAAGTTGTCCTCTGACCTCCATATGCTTACTGTATCTTTCATGTTCCCACACAGATGCACATAAAACAAATTAAAATGTACTTAATATTTTAAAAACGAATAAAAAAGCCATGTTGGGTTGTTTTCTTTATAACTTGAGAGACTTTTCCTGGTGTGGAAATAAGCAAAGCTGCTGCAAGGTAGAAGAGGAAAGGCTGTCAGACAGATGTGCCAGCTGTGGCCACTCGGGTTCTGACAGACACCAAGATGACTGGACAAATAGAAGGCTTTGTAGCAGAGAAATAGTAGACATGAGGCCCTTCCAACGGGAGCCTTGAGGGAAAGCTGTATGTGGTTTACTTAGGCATCTGAAAACTTTAGCTAGTGGTTTGGGGTGTATATTTAGTGATTTTCATTTATTTTTCCTAGGTTGAAAGGTGAGTCAAAACATAGGGGCCTCTCAGCTATCAGTAAAATCCTGGCCACCTGGAGACAAATGTTAGAAGTAACTGTGGCATACAATCCTGACATGCGTGGCAGTTAGCAGTCCATCCTTCTGCAAGCCTGAACATATAGTTGCTGACTTTTATTGTAGATGAAGAAATTGCTTTCCTGGGAATTTACTATAGGCTGGAGATCAAATTTCAACATACAACCTGGACATTGTCTATGTATACATCCAGTCTCTCACTGGCAGAGGTGTGTATTAACTGCACACCCTTTTCACTTCTACCCTACAAGAATGTCTAGAATACTCCCTTGGCTGAGTGTTAACATTTTAAATGTAATTCATAATTGTCTTATTGTAGGAACTGGCTTTCTTCCTGTTTTTTATTTCTTCTCTCAAATACCTGTAATCAGTACTGTTCATTGATTGACAAATCTTACAGATTTCTTCATCATTGCTCTGAGGGAACTCATCTTCTTTTGAGTCATGATTTTGTTAATTATGACACATCCTCTGAATGGATCGTATTATATAAGAATGACAGAATGGAAGTTTGAGTTGTAGGAACATCCAAAATTACACTTGGATGTATCCCAAGGCAAAGCTCACTTTCAAAACTCCAGGGAGCTGGTGTTGTGTGCCAGCAGATTCCTCATTAACCCACACTGTGTGAAGAAGGGACCAGGACCCTGAACATTCATCATCCAATAACTTAATTGTTGTTCATGACCATAAAATTAAAAACAAATTTGGGTGCTTTTTTGAATAAGCTTTTCTGTTAGTTAAAGGAAAAGTGAATTCTTAGGTGAGAGCTGAATCTGAGTCTTCTTCTTTTTCTACTTTTTTATTTTCCAGAGATGATCCATTTATTATATTCAATTTGATCACTGCTTTGTGAATCAAGAAAAAAATCTCATTTTATACATCCAACAAGTGAAATACAAAAAGTGACTTATTAAGATGATGATAGCTAAGTGAAAATCAGAAGAATGTAGATGTTTAAATCCCTAACTTAAGTGCCTTTTCTTTTTTTTCCCTCCATCCTTATTAACTTGGGTATTTCTTATTTACATTTCAATTGTTATTCCCTTTCCTGGTTTCCAGGTCAACATCCCCCTAACCTCTACCCCTGCCCTTCTATATGGGTGTTCCCCTCCCCATCCTACCCCCATTACCGCCCTCCCCGCAACAATCATGTTCACTGGGGGTTCACTTTTGACAGGACCAAGGGCTTCCCCTTCCACTGGTGCTCTAACTAGGCTATTCATTGCTACCTATGAGGTCAGAGTCCACGGTCAGTCCATGTATAGTCTTTGGGTAGTGGCTTAGTCCCTGGAAGCTCTGGTTGGTTGGCATTATTGTTCATATGGGGTCTCAAGCCCCTTCAAGCTCTTTCAGTCCTTTCTCTGATTCCTTCACCGGGGGTCCTGTTCTCAGTTCAGCGGTTTGCTGCTGGCATTCGCCTATGTATTTGCCATATTCTGGCTGTGTTTCTCAGGAGAGATCTACATCCAGTTCCTGTCAGCCTGCACTTCTTTGCTTTATCCATCTTATCTAGTTTGGTGGCTGTATATGTATTGGCCACATGTGGGGCAGGCTCTGAACCTGGGTTCCTTCAGCCTCTGTTCTTTTTTTTTTTTTTTTTTTTTTTTGGTGGGTGAGTTTATTTATTTTTTTTTATTTTATTTTATTTTTTTTTATTAACTTGAGTATTTCTTATATACATTTCAAGTGTTATTCCCTTTCCCGGTTTCCGGACAAACATCACCCTCCCCCCTCCCCTTCCTTGTGGGTGTTCCCCTCCCAAACCTCCCCCCATTGCCACCCTCCCCGCATAGTCTAGTTCACTGGGGGTTCAGTCTTAGCAGGACCCAGGGCTTCCCCTTCCACTGGTGCTCTTACTAGGATATTCATTGCTACCTATGGGGACAGAGTCCAGGGTCAGTCCATGTATAGTCTTTAGGTAGTGTCAGCCTCTGTTCTAAACTTTGCCTCCCTATTCCCTGCCAAGGGTATTCTTGTTCCCCTTTTAAAGAAGGAGTGAAGCATTCACATTTTGGTCATCCTTCTTGAGTTTCATGTGTTCTGTGGACCTAGGGTAATTCGAGCATTTGGGCTAATATCCACTTATCAATGAGTGCATACCATGTGTATTTTTCTGTGATTGGGTTACCTCACTCAGGATGATATTTTCCAGTTCCATCCATTTGCCTATGAATTTCATGAAGTCATTATTTTGATAGCTGAGTAGTATTCCATTGTGGAGATGACCACATTTTCTGTATTCATTCCTCTGTTGAAGGGCATCTGGGTTCTTTCTAGCTTCTGGCTAATATAAATAAGGCTGCTATGAACATAATGGAACATGTGTCTTTGTTACATGTTGGGGCATCTTTGGGGTATATGCCCAAGAGAGGTATAGCTGGATCCTCAGGTAGTTCAATGTCCAATTTTCTGAAGAACCTCCAGAGTGATTTTCAGAATGGTTGTACCAGTCTGCAACCCCACCAACAATGGAGGAGTGTTCCTCTTTCTCCACATCCTTGCCAGCATCTGCTGTCACCTGAGTTTTTGATCTTAGCCATTCTGACTGGTGTGAGGTGGATTCTCAGGGTTGTTTTAATTTGCATTTCCCTTATGTCTAAAGATGTTGAACATTTCTTTATGTTTTTCTCAGCCATTCAGCATTCCTCAGCTGTGAATTCTTTGTTTAATTCTGAACCCCATTTTTTAATAGGGTTATTTGTCTCCCTGCAGTCTAACTTCTTGAGTTCTTTGTATATTTTGGATATAAGCCCTCTATCAGTTGTAGGATTGGTAAAGATCTTTTCCCAATCTGTTGGTTGTCGTTTTGTCCTAACAACAGTCTTCTTTCCTTACAGAAGCTTTGCAGTTTTATGAGATCTCATTTGTCGATTCTTGATCTTAGAGCAAAAGCCATTGGTGTTTTTTTCAGGAAATTTTCTCCAGTACCCATGTGTTTGAGATTCTTCCCCACTTTTTCTTCTATTAGTTCGAGTGTACCTGGTTTGATGTGGAGGTCCTTAATCCACTTGAACGTAAACTTTGTACAGGGTTATAAGCATGGATCAATCTGCATTCTTCTATATGCTGACGTCCAGTTGAACCAGCACCATTTGCTGAAAATGCTATCTTTCTTCCATTGGATGGTTTTGGCTCCTTTGTCAAAAATCAAGTGACCATACACCTATGTGGGTTCATTTCTGGGTCTTCAATTCTATTCCACTGGTCTATCTGTCTGTCTCTGTACTGACACCATACGGTTTTTATCACTATTGCTCTGTAATACTGCTTGAATTCAGAGATAGTGATTTTCCCGGAAGTCCTTTTATTGTTGAGGATAGTTTTAGCTATCCTGGGTTTTTTGTTATTCCAGATGAATTTGCAAATTGTTGTGTCTAACTCTATGAAGAATTGGGTTGGAATTTTGATGGGGATTGCATTGAATCTGTAGATCACTTTTGGTAAAATGGCCATTTTTACTATATTAATCCTGCCAATCCATGAGCATGGGAGATCTTTCCATCTTCTGAGATCTTCAATTTCTTTCTTTAGAGGCTTGGAGTTCTTATCATACAGATATTTTACTTGCTTGGTTAAAGTCACACCGAGGCATTTTATATTATTTAGGACTATTATGAGAGGTGTCGTTTCCCTAATTTCTTTCTCGGCTTGTTTCTCTTTTGTGTAGAGGAAGATTTTTTGAGTTAATTTTATACCCAGCCACTTCTCTGAAGGTGTTTATCAGGTTTAGTAGTTCTCTGGTGGAACTTTTGGGATCACTTAAATACACTATCTTATCATCTGCAAATAGTGATATTTTGACTTCTTCCTTTCCAATCTGTATCCCTTTGATCTCCTTTTGTTGTCTAATCAGCCAGTCCTCTGGCTAGGACTTCAAGAACTATATTGAATAAGTAGGGAGACAGTGGGCAGCCTTGTCTAGTCCCTTATTTTAGTGAGATTGCTTCAAGTTTCTCTCTATTATGTTTAATATTAGCTACTGGTTTGCTGTATATGGCTTTTACTATGTTTAGGTATGGGCCTTGAATTTCTGTTCTTTCCAGGGCTTTTATTATAAAAGGGTGTTGAATTTTGTCAAATGCTTTCTGAGCATCTAATGAAATGATCATGTGGTTTTTATCTTTCAGTTTGTTTATATAGTGGATTATGTTGATGGTTTTCTGTATATTAAACCATTCCTGCATGCCTGGGATGAAGCCTACTTGATCATGATGGATGATTGTTTTGATGTGCTCTTGGATTCAGTTTGCAAGAATTTAATTGAGTATCTTTGTGTCGATATTCATAACGGAAATTAGTCTGAAGTTCTCTTTCTTTCTTGGGTCTTTGTGTGGTTTAGGTATAAGAGTAATTGTGGCTTTACAGAAGGAATTCGGTAGCGCTCCATCTGTTTCAATTTCCTGGAATAGTTTGGATAGTATTGGTATGAGTTCTTCTATGAAGGTCTCATAGAATTCTGCACTGAACCCATCTGGGCTCTTTTTGGTTGGGAGACTTTTAATGATTGCTTCTTTTTCTTTAGGAGTTATGGGGTTGTTTAAATGGTTTATCTGTTCGTGATTTAACTTTGTTACCTGATATCTGTCTAGGAAATTGTCGATTTCCTCCAAATTTTGAAGTTTTGTTGAGTATAGGCTTTTGTAGTAGGATTTGATGACTTTTTGAATTTCCTCTGGCTCTGTTTTATGTCTCCCTTTTCATTTCTGTTTTTGTTAATTTGGACACACTCTCTGTGTCCTCTATTAGTCTGGCTAAGGGTTTATCTATCCTGTTGATTTTCTCAAAGTACTAGCTTTTGGTTCTGTTGAGGCTTTTTATAATCTTTTTTTGTTTCTACTTGGTTGATTCCAGCTCTGAATTTGATTATTTCCTGTCTTCTACTTCTCCTGGGTGTGTTTGCTTCTTTTTGTTCTAGAGCTTTTAGGTGTGCTGTCAAGATGCTGATATATGCTGTCTCCTGTTTCTTTCTGCAAGCACTCAGAGCTATGAATTTTCCTCTTGGCACACCTTTCATTGTGGTCCATAAATTTGGGTATGTTGTACCTTCATTTATATTAAATTCTAAAAAGTCTTTAATTTCTTTCCTCATTTCTTCCTTGACCAGGTTATCATTGAGTAGAGCATTGTTCAACTTCCCTGTATATGTGGGCATTCTTCCCTTATTGTTATTGAAGACCAGCTTTAGCCCATGGTGGTCTGATAGGATGCATGGGATTATTTCTATTTTTCTGTATCTTTTGAGGCCTGTTTTATTATATGGTCAATTTTGGAGAAAGTACCATGAGGTGGTGAGAAGAAGGTATATCCTTTTGTTTTAGGATAGAATGTTCTATAAATATCTGTTAAGCCAATTTGGTTCATGACTTCTGTTAGTCCTTCTATGTCTCCGTTTAATTTCTGTTTCCATGATCTGTCCACTGATGAGAGTGGGGTGTTGAAATCTCCTACCATTATTGTGTCAGGTGCAATGTGTGCTTTGAGCTTTAGTTAGATTTCTTTTATGCATGTATGTGCCCTCGTGTTTGGAGCATAGATATTTATGATTGAGAGTTCATCTTGGTGGATTTTTTCCTTTGATAAATATGAAGTGACCTTCCTTATCTTTTTTGATGACTTTTGGTTGAAAATCAATTTTATTTGATATTAGAGTGGCTACTCCAGCTTGGTTCTTCAGACCATTTGCTTGGAAAGTTGTTTTCCAGCCTTTTACTCTGAGGTAGTGTTTGTTTTTGTCTCTGAGGTGTGTTTCTTGTAGGCAGCAAAATGTGCTGTCCTCACTGTGTATCCAATTTGTTAATCTGTGTCTTTTTATTGGGGAATTGAGTCCTTCGAAGTTGTGAGATATTAAGGTATAGTGATTGTTGCTTCCTGTTATAGTCGTGTTTGGATGTGAGATTATGTTTGTGCTTGTCTTCTCTTTGTTTTGTTGCAAAACATTTAGTTTCTTGCTTTTTCTAGGGTGTAACTTGCCTCCTTGTGTTGGGCTTTACCCTTTATTGTCCTTTGTAGGGCTCTATTTGTAGAAAGATATTGTGTAAATTTGGTTTTGTCATGGAATATCTTGGTTTCTCCATCTATGTTAATTGAGAGTTTTGCAGGATACAGTAACCTGGGATGGCATTTGTGTTCTCTTAGGGTCTGTATGACATCTGTTCAGGATCTTCTGGCTTTCATAGTCTCTGGTGAGAAGTCTGGTGTAATTCTGATAGGTCTGCCTTTATATGTTACTTGACATTTTCCCCTCACTGCTTTTAATAGTCTTTCTTTGTTTTGTGCACTTGGTGTTTTGTCTATTATGTGACAGGAGGAGTTTCTTTTCTGGTCCAATCTATTTGGAGTTCTGTAGGCTTCTTGTATAAACATACATGGGCATCTCTTTCTTTAGGTTAGGGAAGTTTTCTTCTATGATTTTGTTAAAGATATTTACTGATCCTTTGAGTTGGGAGTCTTCACTTTCTTCTATACCTATTATCCTTAGGTTGATCTTCTCATTGTGTCCTGGATTTCCTGTATGTTTTGGGCCAGTAGTTTTTTTCCATTTTCCATTATCTTTGACAGTTGTGTCAATGATTTATATGGAATATTCTGCTCCTGAGATTCTCTCTTCTATCACTTGCATTCTGTTGGTGATGCTTGTATCTACAGCTCCTTGTCTCTTCCTTTGGTTTTCTATATCCAGGGTTGTCTCCCTTTGTGCTTTCTTTATTGCTTCTAATTCCTTTCTATTTCTGTCACCTGTTTGATTGTGTTTTCCTGTAATTCTTTCAGGGACTTTTGTGTTTCCTCTCTATAGGCTTCTACTTGTTTATTTCTGTTTTCCTGCATTTCTCTAAGGGAGTTCTTTATTTCTTTCTTGAAGTCCTCCATCTTCATGATCAAATATGATTTTAAATCTAGCTCTTTCTTTTCTGGTGTGTTTGGATATTCAGTGTTTGCTTTGGTAGGAGAATTGGGCTCCGATGATGCCATGTAGTCTTGGTTTCTGTTGCCTGGGTTCCTGCACTTGCCTCTTGCCATCACGTTGTCTCAGGTGTACCTTGTTCTGCTATTTCTTACAGTGGCTAGACCGTCCTATAGGCCTGTGTGTCAGGAGTTCTGTAGACCTGTTTTCCTGCTCTCTTTCAGCCAGTTATGGGAACAGAGTGTTCTGCTTTCAGGTGTGTCTACTGGTCTTCAGGTTTTCCTGTGGGTGTGTGTCCTGAGTCTACCAGGCAGGTCACTTGGAGCAGAAAAATTGGTCTTACATCTAGTCTCAGGCCTGGAGTTGCTTCTCAGAGCTGAGTGTCAACTCTCTGTTAAGGCATCTACCAGAAGGGCCTGCCCTGCCTTTGCTCGGGACCCTGTGCACAGGGGGCCCAGATGGTGCTAGGTGTTTTCCTCTAGAGTCAGAAAAGTGGGCAGAGGGTAGTCTCCTCTGGCTTCTCAGGCGTGTCTGCCCCTCTGAAGTCTAGGTCTCCCTCCCATGGAATTTGGGTGCAGGCAGCTGTTTCATCGGGTGCCTTCAGATCCAGGCAGTGTCTGGACCGCAGTGTTGAGTGCCCTTATCTTCTGGTTCTCAGAGGCCCTATACAGTTTCCTCTTGGGCCATGGATGTGGGCAGGGGTGGGCAGTACTTGCGGTCTCTCCTGCCCTGTAGTCTCAGGAGTGCCCACCTCTCTGGGTGGTGAGCTCTTTCTCCCACAGTGTTTGGGAGCAGGGAGCTATGGGCCGGGATCTCTGAGTCTTCTAAGAATGTATAACATGTTCATAAAACACACAGGTAGCATAATTATTCTTTCAGAAAAGAGAAAAGTGTTGCAAGATGTAACTCAGAGTCATAAGACCCTAGCTTTGATCCCCAGCACTGCAAAAACCAGGCATGGTGAGTCATGCTTGTAATGTTACCACTTGGTAGGTAAAATAGAATCTCAAGTTCAAGATCATCCTCAGTGTGGTGGTTTCAATATATTGGCCCATTGTAAAGGAAGTGACACTATTAGGAAATGTGGCCTTATTGGAGGCAGTATAGTCTTGTTGGAAGAAGTGTGTTACTGTGGCGTGGGTTTTGGATGTCTCTTCCTATTCTTAGGCCCCACCCAGGGCAAAAGAGAGCCTTTTTCTAGACACCTCAGAATTAAGAGGTAGAACTCTCAGCTTCTCTTACAGCACCATGTCTGCTTGCATGTTCCATGTTTCCCACCATAATAATAATAGACTGAACCTCTGAAACTGTCAGGCAGCCCCAAGTAAATGTTTGTCTTTATAAGAATGTTGTCTTTTCATAGCAACAAAACCCAAACTAAGACAGAAGTTGATACCAGGAGTGGGGTATGGTGTGCTAGGACTGACCATGCTTTTGTTTGGAAAAATGGGGGCTTTGGATTTGGAAAGCAGTGGGCTGCTTTAAGGGGGGCTTAATGGGACATACTGGTAGAAATATCGAAGACAATGGTGCTCAGGATGATTTGAATTGTGGGGTCCTGTTTCTAGGTGTTTCAAAAGAGAAGAATTTTGATATGTGGACTACAGACACTTCTTGTGATATTTTGGTGGAGAATATGGCTACTTTTTGCCCTTGTCTGAAGAGTCTGCTTTAGGCTAAGGTGAAGAGATTCAGATTAATTGCATTGGCAAAGGAAGTCTCAAAAATAGCCCAGACTTTGTTCTCTGGTTTATTCTCATAAAGAGCACTTTGATCAAGAATAACATGCTTAGAAAGGAAAAAATACAAACCGTATGGTTGAAGTATTAAAGGGGCACCAGGAAATGCAATGGAGCTAAATTCTGTGTTCAAGGATATTAAGTGGAACTAAGGGAGTGATGACATCAGGCTAAGATCCCACCCAGTTGAGCTTATTATGTATTCATTTGCAATTGAACAAGGGATAGTTATATCATGTTAGGTCTTACTATGACTTGTTTTTTGTTTTCATTTGGATATGAGATATGATTGTGTGTCAGATTAACAAGAGATTGATTATAATGACTGTTTGCAGTTGTCCACTTGACTATATCTGGAATGGACTACAATCTAAAACTTATAAAGATCTTTTAAAAGAAATTAAAGAAAAGCATAGGTCCCAGAATGGTGGCACAAGCTTTTACTATCAGGAGACAAAGGCAAGCTGATCTCTGAGTTTAAGGCCAGCCTGGTACAATGCGAGTTCCTGGTAGAGAAAAGGTTCAGTGTGGAGGTACACACATTTTATCCCAGTATTCAGGAGACAAGAGCCATGCAGATCTCTGAATTCAAGGTCAGTCTATGAAGCAAGTTCTGGGACGACCAAGTGAAGAAACCATGACAATGGGAAGATGGCAAAGGTGTGATAGAACAAGGGAGCCATGTTCCAGCCCCAGCAAGCAGAAGAACTTGGCAGTTTCAGTCATGTGGCTCTGGCTTTAGATTCAAGAATAGAAGAGGTTACCAGAACAATTGATGCTGACTAACTGGAGCTAAGAAATTAGCTGTGATTAAGAAGAGATTAGCATTACTGAGGTAAAATCTGGGAAGTATTTTCTGAGAACACAAAGAAACTGTGTTCTGGAAATAATCATCATCCTGGTAGCTGGACTTGGTACTACGTAAGAATCACCTGGGTGGTGCTGGTTTGAAGGTATGAAAGGGATCATAGAGAACAGCAGAGGCTTGGTACTGTGAGAGGACCAGAAGGCCATTGACGAAAGTGATGCCTCAGTGGCAGTTGAAGATCTAGGAGTGAAGGATCATGTAAAGAAATTGAGACTTGGCAACATGAAGTGAGCCTATGAGAGAGAGGTTATTGGTGAAGCCTAGTTGCATCAGAAGACCCCCTCTACATATTGGAGATGCCAGTGCCATGGAATGACAACCAAGAACAGCAGCAGTAGTGGACTGGAGACAACCAGAGCATAGAGTGCTATGGAAGGCAGAACTGAAGAGGTGACGCAAGCCCCTTGGTGGAGCCCAGAAGATTTTCTATGGATCCTAAACATTGAAATAAGAAGTTGTGAAGTTACCAGTGAGAATGGCTAAGATCAAAAACTCAGGTGACAGCACATGCAGGCGAGGATGTGGAGAAAGAGGAACACTCCTCCACTGTTGGTGGGATTGCAGACTGGTACAACCATTCTGGAAATCAGTCTGGAGGTTCCTCAGAAAATTGGACATTGAACTACCTGAGGACCCAGCTATACCTCTCTTGGGCATATACCCAAAAGATGCCCCAACATGTAACAAAGACACATGCTCCACTATGTTCATAGCAGCCTTATTTATAATAGCCAGAAGGTGTAAAGAACCCAGATGCCCTTCAACAGAGGAATGAATACAGAAAATGTGGTACATCTACACAGTGGAATATTACTCAGCTATCAAAAACAATGACTTCATGAAATTCAAAGGCAAATGGATGGAACTGGAAAATATCATCCTGAGTGAGGTAACCCAATCACAGAAAACCACACATGGTATGCACTCATTGATAAGTGGATATTAGCCCAAATGCTCGAATTACCATAGGTCCACAGAACACATGAAACTCAAGAAGGATGACCAAAATGCGAATGATTCACTCCTTCTTTAAAAGGGGAACAAGAATACCCTTGGCAGGGAATAGGGAGGCAAAGTTTAGAACAGAGGCAGAAGGAACACCCTTTCAGTGCCTGCCCCACATGTGGCCCATACATATACAGCCACCCAATTAGATAAGATGGATGAAGCAAAGAAATGAAGGCAATGTAGGTCTCTCCTGAGAGACACAGCCAGAATACAGCAAATACATAGGCGAATGTCAGCAGCAAACCACTGATCTGAGAACGGGACCCCCGTTGAAGGAATCAGAGAAAGGACTGGAAGAGCTTGAAGGGAATTGAGACCCCATATGAACAACAATGCCAACCAACCAGAGCTTCCAGGGACTAAGCTACTACCCAAAGACTATACATGGACTGACCCTGGGCTCCAACCTTATAGGTAGCAATGAATAGCCTAGTAAGAGCACCAGTGGAAGGGGAAGCCCTTGGTCCTGCTAAGACTGAACCCCCAGTGAATGTGATTGTTGGGGGGAGGGTGGTAATGGGGGTAGGATGGGGAGGGCGGTAATGGGGGTAGGATGGGGAGGGGAACACCCATATAGAAGGGGAGGGGTAGGGGTAATGTAAATAAGAAATACTTAAGTTAATAAAGATTAAAAAAAAAGAAGTTGTGAAGTTGAAGTTTCCTTAGAGACTTGTCTTAGGATTTTATTGTTGTGAAGAAACACTACAACCAAAGCAACTCTCATAAAGGACAACAGATAATTGAAGGTGGCTTACAGTTTTTGAGGTTCAGTCCATTATCACCATGACAGGAAGCATGGCAGCATGTAGGCAGACATGATGCTGGAGAAATTGAGGGTTCTACATCTTGGTTCAAAGGCAACAGAAGAGAGTGTCTTCAGCAGGCAGCCAGAAGGAGGGTTTTTTCCTACACTGGATTGAACTTGAGCATATGTCCTCAAAGTCCACTCCCAGTGATACACTTTCTCCAACAAAACCACACCTACACCAACAAGACCACACCTTCTATTAGTAGCACTTTCCATTAGCCAAGCATATTCAAACCAGGACAAGACCCCCAGATGTTAAAGATGTGAGACCTCTGGGATACTTGGATAGGAAAGCGAAAAACAGGGAGTGGATCCAACCCAAGAAAAAAAATTGTGTTGCAGTCAACAAAGTTAAAAGATGTTGGACATCAGACATGGAGATTTAAAACTTAGAGTTTGCCAACCTGGTTTCTGGTCTTGCTTGATCTAGTGTTTCTTCACTCTGCTCCAATTTGAATAGTAATGTATATCCTGTAATGTTAAAGTATGTGATATGTTTTATAAAAAATTAATTTTTAATGGATTATACTTAAGAGATTGCATGACAGAAGATGCCTTGAACTTCTATACACTAATGAACTAATGAGGACTATAAGGGCTTGTGAAGTTGGACTAAATGCATTTTGCATTTTGTTATAACTAAAACCTATGGGATCAAGGAATTGAATATGGTGGATTGAATAGGTTTGGCTCCCATAAAATCACATGTTTGAATGGAAGCCTTTAAAAGAGTTGTCTTGACCATGTAGTCCCTTCACAGCAACAAAACACTAACTATGAAAGGGCACAATAGAAATTCCAAAACAGTTCAGACTATTACGAATGTTATTGGTTGCTCTCCGAAAATTGATGTGAAGACCCTGTTGCTGAAGACAGCATCTACATAATTCACTGACCACAGAACAGTTCAACTGATGCTTTCCGAAGGCCTTGACTCCTATTGACTAGTGTTCATGGTACTAGAAGATATTGAGCATACAATCAAAGTTTAAAGTTAAACACTGAGTTCCAAACCCTTTGATCTACAATGGTGACCTTTCTGCACGAGATGCTAGTGTAATAGTAACAGAAGTATCGTGGGAGTAACCAACCACAATCTGATTGGATTTAATGTTCACTCCATGAGAGGAAACTCATGCCTGATACTTCATGCCAAGAACTTGAGATTAGACAGACAATGGACATAGAGTTGAACCAACTATTCTGCTAAAGGAACATAGTAATAAAATGACACCTAGTGACATTCTGCTATATCCATAGATCAGTGTGTCAGTCATTATCAGAGAAGCTCTTGTTGAGGAGACAGGAACTAATACAGAATACCACCAGTGAACAATGTGGAGAGAGAGGGAGGGCTTAGTTCTAACTGAGACATCTCCATCAAATCCCTTCCCTCAGGGATCAAGGAACTATGCATGCGGAAGAGGAGGCAGAAAGATTGTGAAAGCCAGAGGGGATGGATGACACCAAGGAAACAATGCCTTCTGGACACACAGAACTGACGCAGTATGAACTCATGGAGAGCGTGATAGAATACACGGAGTCTGCACAGGCCCAAACTGGATGGGGTTCCAGTGCTAAAATGGAGAAGTAGTTTCAAGGTCACATCACAACCAAGAAATGACACCCAAATGATAATTGCTCCCAAAGAAAATTAGTTTCTTCATGGGAGCCACACTAGATATACAAATTACAATATAAATGTAGATCCAATGCCCAGGAGTGGAGAGCCAATACAAAATGAACTCAATGGTATTTTTAGAAAAATTTTAAGGGTCTCATTACTTTGGCCATTTTTATAATATTACTTGTCTTTTGGTTTCTGATTTTATGTTTTTGTGGTGTGTGTGTGTGTGTGTGTGTGTGTGTGTTGCTTGTTTCTTTTTCTTTCTGTTTGTTCATTTTCTTTCCTCCTTGTCTTTTTACTTGTGTGTCTGTTTTCTTAAGAGATGGAAAGAAAGTGTGGAGTCAGAAGGAAGGGTAGGAAGGTGGGGAGGGTATGAGAGAAAACAACCTATGTTCGGAATATATTCTATAAGAATAACATTTTAAATACAAAATAACATGAAAAGAGCATTGTAGTTGCCATCCACCTTGAACTGCCCCTGCCTGACTCCTGATGGCAACGGTTTCACTGTGTTCCTTGCCTGAGCTGAAGTCACCCCGCTGAAGCCTTCGCATGCACACCTACCCTTCATATGATGCCCATGAAGGGAGGGTTTGTTTTGTGAGCTCTTCTCCCAGTTTCCTCCTATGCTGATTGACTCATGTATTACTCCTCTTAGTCACGGAAGCTGTGATTAAATGGAGAGAGGAAATGAGTGCTTTTAGAAAGGAAGCAATCTTTTTTTTCTTTTTTCTTTTTTTTCGGAGCTGGGGACCAAATCCAGGGCCTTGCGCTTGCTAGGCAAGCGCTCTACCACTGGGCTAAATCCCCAACCCCTGGAAATGAGTACTTTTAAATCTATCCAAGAATCCAAATCTATCAAAGCATTGTTTATGAATAAGTTATTGTTGGTTTCTCCATGAGGACAGACATCCACAAATGAAAATAATCCTGAGAAGTCAGACCTTGGTACCATGACAAAGATGGGACTGACACCATGGGAAGCTGACCTCAGGTAGGAGGTTAGTGATTCTCAGTGCACTGTAGTGTTGAGCTCCTTTCAGGTAAGAAAGGATAGAAGTAGAGCAGCCTAGAAACAGACCACCTTGTCTCACTAATGGGGATGCAGATGCCATGAGTCAGCACCCACTTCAATTGTACGTGAAACACCAGTGCACCTTTCAGTACAAAGTGATCCGTGTAGTTGCTACGTAGAGAGCTCTGAGAGACCTACTGAATAAACATATAAGTGCATGCATGAATGTGTGTGTGTGTGTGTGTGTGTGTGTGTGTGTGTGTGCATGTGTGTGTGTAGTATTAACACATGTAGCCTACCTCCAGTGAGCAATGATCCTAGAATCACACTTGGTCTCTTGCGAGCCTGTTTTACCTTCTACATTTAGACAGATTTTAGAGATGGAGCCTTTTTGTCCTGTGATGCTGATAAGGAGGATCTATGTATATCTTCATATTTCCTCTCCAAACTTGAATTAGAATTCTTCTTGGTCAGGTTCTCACAGCCTAAGCCTGGATAAAGATAAAGAAAGGCCATGGTACTGTTAAAATCTTATGACCATAGTTTTTGAAAGGCAGAAGGAGACCTGGGAAACCAAGTAAAACTGCATCACCTAGATTTTCAAAAGTGTGGGCAGTGAACATTGGCTGTCCCTTGGGGTCAGTGATCCCATCCTCTGTCCTGGGAGCAAGGTGTATACAGATAGCTGGAAAACTGTGTAGTAAAACCTGCTTAGAATAAGGGACACAGAGAACTGTAGCGATGGTGCAACTGGGGAAGGGCTGGCTGTGCAAGGGTTCTTAAGAAGGGGTTGTGTTTGGTCCCAGAACTCATGTGAAACAGTGAGATATGATGTTACATGCTTATAGTCCCAGCCCTGTGGATGTGTGACCTGCTGGGTGAACTCAGAACAATGGGAGACCCTTTCCAAGCTAAAATGGATGGCTACTGAGGAAGATCCACTAAGATGATCTTCTGGTCTCAAATATGCACACATATACAAGCATGTGAACAAACATTACACACACAAACCCACACAGAGAGGGGGAGAGAGGAGAGAGGAGAGAGGAGAGAGGAGAGAGGGGAGAGAGAGAGAGAGAGAGAGAGAGAGAGAGAGAGAGAGAGAGAGAGAGAGAGAGAGAGAGAGAAACATTCATTCACAGCACAGCCAAATCACACAGAGACCGGCAGACACACAGCCTTGGACTTTGCTGTGTCTATGGATTTAATAGGCCGGGACCTTTTTCAAATACAATGGACATGAGCCAGAGAAATCAGTAGTAAATGCTGAAGACCATCACTTTCACATATGTACTGCTGGGTACAATCCTATAATAGCTGAACCAAACCAGCATAAATCACCTCCTAGGGGGGTCCCAGATTCTAATTTCTTCTCTGCCATTGAAGAGGATATTACAAAGCTTGAGTCAGATAGCCTCTGGTTTTCTAGAAGTAGAAAAACTCTCTATATAAAGGTGGAGGTTCTTGGATAGGATGTTGGAGCAGGCAGGAAGAAGGCCACTGGTGATCTTGCGCAGAGAGAAGCTTCAGCATGCTTAGCCTTCCTTTGCTGTTGCTTCTCTTGGCTACCAGCTCATACAGTCTCCCTGTGTCTCAGGATGGAGCCCAGCAGAATGTGGAGACAGTCTGGGTAAATGAATACTACATGACACATGTGGTCTTCAGTTTGCATCCTTCTACTATAGCATGATGGCATGTGTGGATGGATTGCTGGCTAAGAGAAATGGTGTTTGTCAAATGTAACCTTATCAAAAATGTATATAGGCTAATCTAGATACCTCTTTCTGGATGGGGGAGTGGGGACCAAAACAAGGAGGGGCAACAGCTCCCTCTATAAATGTGGATTTGCCACAGAGTGAGAACCTCTCCTACAAATCTTGTTCTAGCACAAACTTCACACTTTTCAGTAGTTAATGCTGGGAGAACTCTGCTCTAAAATAATTAGGGTAACGAGGGAGGGAAGGAAAGCCTAATCAAAGCTTGAAAAGTAATTCTCTATTTTGGCTAAATTGTCAGGAAGTCATTTTTTTTTAAACCGTGAAAACCATTTCTCCTTTGAGTGTTTCAGTAACTTTGAATATTTTTCTATTCCTATGTTTATGAATGTGTGTGCCACGTGTACATCCACCACAGGATCTTCAGATCACCTGAGTCTGTGCTCTCTGCCAGCTGCTTAACTACTGAACCATCTCTCCAGCCCCATAGTGGTTCATTCATGTTATATTTTCTCAGAAATACCTGGAAAACTTGGGTGAAGACATGCAAGCTAAAAACGTGGATGTCAAGGAGGTGATGGATGAAAAGCTGAGACAAATGGAGCAGTCATTTGGGCTGAAAGTGACAGGAAATTCAAATTCTGAAACCCCGAGTGCTATCAAGACACCCATGTGTGGGGTGCCTGATGTGACCCCATATTCAATTACTTATAACAATACTCAGTGGACCAAAACACATCTGACTTACAGGTAAATAGTTGGGGTATCAAAATTGGGGCAAACCTAACCCATTGGAACAGAGGAAAACAAGGTCCAATCTATCTCCATCTTATTTTTTCTTAGCATTTTAAACTACACACCACATTTGCCAAGAAAAGTTGTGGAAGATGCCATTGAGAGAGCCTTTAAAGTCTGGAGTGATGTGACACCACTAACATTCGAAAGGGTCTTTGAGGAGGAAGGAGATATTGTGCTCTCCTTCCACCAAGGAGGTAAACTCTTCAACCTCCCCTTGCCTTTCAATCTCCTCTGATTTGCAGGAAGACTTCCTTGTTGAAGAACATTATTGATTTTTCTGGAGCTGAGGAGGAATATAATATCACATTGAACTGAAGTTCAGTGACTGCTCAACCAATCTCTGAGTTAACTGACAGGAGAACTAAAGGAGTCTTTTGTTTAATTTTTGTTTCTTGCAGACCATGGTGACCTTTACTCATTTAATGGATCTAAATCCCACTTTGCCCACGCTTTTCCGCCAGGCCCAGGTTTGGGGGGCGATGTTCATTATGATCTGGATGAGACGTGGACCAACAACAGTGACAGTAAGTTCACTGATTTCACTTCCTGCAGTTCACCTGGCCCTTCCTAGTTCATGGCAGTGCTGGTTTATTGAATGGACAAAATGCATTTATGGAAGCAGACAGTCTATCACCACTCAGAGAATTGGGAGTGCATTGAAAAACGTGTCAGGAGTGTTTTCTGATGGTATATCATCTTCCTGGTGGCAAACGGGTCACTCTAAAACTTCTCTTATCTGCGCTAGGCCCTCGGCATAAGTGACAAGGTTCTTTAGCTTGAGATGTTCATGGGGCTCCTACCAGTGGGACTGTGGGTGTCTCTGCCTTCTGCCTGTGCTCAGGAACCTTTTGATTCTACTGGGTTTCCTCATCAAGCCATGACCTGGGTTTGTGCCTTGTCTTAGGGCATCTTGTTGTGCTGTGATATCAACGGGAAGCCTGCTCTTTTCTAAAGGGAAACAGAAAAGGTATGGGAGAGACAGGAAGTCAAGCAATGGGTGGAAGGAGTGAAGGGCAGAAAGGCTGCCATACAGTCAAGATACATTATATGAGAGAAGAATAAAAAATAAATAAGAAAGAAAGATTCAGAGGGATGGTGAGATACCACATCTGAAATCCTCATTTTGGTTCTCAGAACCCATTTGGTGGAAGGGAATGGAGTCCTTTAAGCTGTTGTCTGCCTTCTTCTACACAGTCACCCCATGTACACGTTGTGCTTACATGCATACATGTGGCCATACATACATGCTTATATGTGCATTGTGCACATGCTCACATGAACAAACACAGATAGTATAAATAAAGAACATAATAACTTTTATTTTCAGAAGAAAGAAAATGCTGAATGTCAATGTCCTACTTATGGACCCAGAATTTTCCTTACAGGAATGATACAATGAAACTTAACAAATTTGTATTTAAACTTGGAAAACTGAATGAAAAGGTGTTTTTTGGAACACGTTGTTGTACTTTGCAAATTTCACAGCACTGTGTATTCATCAGCTCTGTAAATGAGAAGTATGAAGTGTTAGCAGAGTTCATTGCTCCTCTGAGAAGGAACTTGTCCCAGCTCAGGGTTAGCACGGATCATCTGAGCTGGACCTTAAGTCAGTGAGAGTTCTATTGTACAATGTAATCCTAGAGTGTAGGTGTGGCTGTGCTCCTTTATTATAAATGCAGACTTCCACCATCAGGAAAAGACTGTATATGCATATGTATAGTTCGAAAGGTGACTAAGAAGATGTGAACATTCACCCTGGAAGATTATTTCCTTAAAATGCCTCAAAACCATTTTTTTTATCATTATTAACTTGAGTATTTCTTATTTACATTTCGATTGTTATTCCCTTTCCCAGTTTCTGGGCCAACATCCCCCTTATCCCTATCCCTTCCCTTGTATATGGGTGTTCCCCTCCCCATCCTCCACCCATTACCGCCCTCCCCGCAACAATCACGTTCACTGGGGGTTCACTTTTGACAGGACCAAGGGCTTCCCCTTCCACTGGTGCTCTTACTAGGATATTCATTGCTACCTATGAGGTCAGAGTCCAGGGTCAGTCCATGTATAGTCTTTTGGTAGTGGCTTAGTCCCTGGAAGCTCTGGTTGGTTGGCATTGTTGTTCATATGGGGTCTCAAGCCCCTTCAAGTTCTTCCAGTCCTTTCTCTGATTCCTTCAACGGGGGTCCCGTTCTCAGATCAGTGGTTTGCTGCTGACATTCGCCTATGTATTTGCTGTATTCTGGCTGTGTCTCTCAGGAGAGATCTACATCCGGTTCCTGTCAGCCTGCACTTCTTTGCTTCACCCATCTTATCTAGTTTGGTGGCTGTATATGTATGGGCCACATGTGGGGCAGGCTCTGAATGGGTGTTCCTTCTGCCTCTGCAAAACCATTTTTAATACTTAGATGGCTTGCTTTGTCCTTCCAGATTTCAACTTGTTCTACGTTACAGCTCATGAACTGGGCCACTCCCTTGGACTCTCCCATTCTAAGGATGAAGAGGCACTAATGTTCCCCAGTTACACATGGAACAATAAAGACTTTGTACTAAACCAGGACGATATTAGTAAAATCCAGGCTTTATATGGTACGTGAACCAGGCTTAGCTGCACGGTCGAAGGCATTTTCATCTTCCAGGTGGCCTTTCAGAACCATTGAATCTAACTCTAGCTCTCTACTGTTCTTCAGGGCCTTCCCCAAATCCTATCCAGCCAACAGATGCCACACCAGATCCATGTAGTAGTGGTCTGACCTTTGATGCTATAACGACATATCGGGGGGAGGTGATATTCTTTAAAGACAGGTAAGGTCCTTGTCTTTCCCTGGCCTCTTTATTCACTATTGTAGGCCACCAATGTGGCTTTTGTACTATCAGTAAAGTATGTGGTAGCAAATGATTCTCTCTTTGTCTCTGTCTTTCTGTATCTGTCTGTCTGTCTTTCTGTCTATCTATCTTCACAACTTATAATAACTCTAATTTTCCACATACATTAAGTCAACTGTTCAGAGAAAGTGTCACTGTAGGGAAAACCTGAAAATAAGATGTCATTTTATAGATCTGCAAATTACAGAAGGGAATAAAGATTGTTCTTCTGGGAACAAATAGCCCATGAGTGGTATATGAGATATTCGTGCCCTGCCTCAAATTTGGAGTTCTTTATATGATGTCACTTTGTGTGTTGATGAATAGAATGGTACTTGACTAAGAGAAGTGAGTCCTTTTAAGATTCATTTTCTAAACAGCATATCCATCTAAGTCCTTTGCTCTGCTCCAGAAAGATCTCTCTGCCTTTAGAGTCTCAGGGAAGAGCAGGGAAGAAGCCATTCCTGGAAGCGTTCTGAGTCCATAGCTCCTTCCCCCAGGCAGAGAAGGGCAGCCAGGATGCTGTGCATCCCTCCTCAGAGGAGGGCAGTAAAATTCCCTCAGTGTATGGACCTGAAAGCCTGCTGGTCCCCTTCCACAGAAGGACCACACTTGCGTCCACAGCACAGTAATTTCCTAATGGACAGGAAACATAATAACATAACTGATGCTCCCCATGGAAAAGCAAGCATGACATAGGAAATCCACAGCCCTGGGTCCCTCCAGCTTCTCTTCTCAGCTACGTTATGGCTGCATCCACATCCACGTTCAGATGTTGGTCCAAGTGCTTTCTAGGATCTTCTTTACTACTTATGAGAGTGGAAGATAAGGTTGGATCCTGTGTGACAGGAAGCTTGGAAACATAGCCCTAAAGGAAATCTCACGGGCTGGGAATGCAGTTTAGTAGTTAGGCCATGCACAAAGGACTGGGTTGGATCTGAAGCATCAATAAAATCGGAAGGCTTTCCTTTGCATTTTCTAGTTGAGCTACAGGATTCTTCCATTCCATTTTCATTTCCTTTAGAGATTTTTAACATCTCAGTCAGTTTTATGTTTACATTTTCTTGAGTATCACTCATGCATTTATTCTCCTTAAATTCTTTCTCCTTCATTTAATTGAGTTGTTTCTTTGCATCTTCTTAAATACCTTTTATTCTTTGATGAAGTTTATGATTGTTCTTTTGAATTATGTGCCTTAGGTTCATCTAGGAAAAAAACCTCCCTAGCAAACATTTCTATAGGATTTATGGGTTTTGAAGAGAAAATAAATGGTTTGAGCTTTCATTTTCTATGTTTTCAATAAGATCTGGGCACATAGACATCTTTTCATAGTTCTAAACCTAATATGGATAGAGTGGTAAGGGCAGAAGAAAGAACGTGTGAATGGGTTGGGCCTAAAGGTTGGAAGGGTTTGGGTAGAATGTACAGAAGGCACTGGGGTAATGGATATGATGTGACTCTTGGTCCCCCCCTGGAGTATAGGAGTAGGTGTGGTTGGGTGGAACAGTTGGATATAGTGTGGGTGGATCCTGTGGGTTTGAGATAGGTAGATAGAGTTGCCTAAAAGTTTGTGGTTCATGCAGTGGTGTTCAGAAAAATCTGGGATGCTGGCTGTGGGACCCTGGCTAAATCTGAGAGATTGGAAAAGATCAGGGAAACCTAATGGGCTAGACCATAATGAAAGATGTGGAAGATCTTGCTGGGTGAAGAGGTTGGATGTGGCATAGAGGGGCCTGTGGTGGTAGCCTCATAAATTATATCTTGAAAATTGTACCTCCTATAATGAGTTTAATCTTCCCTGGGTGTGGGTGTCCACAGGAGTATCCATGCACGCTCACAGATGCAGAGATAATGACCTTCTCTAAATACAGGATACTAAATACAGGATGTTGGTCACATGCTACAGCCTGCTCCTCATGGCTCACTAAAGCTGACTATATATTTGGAAGGTTTGTGGAAATTGGTTGTGAATGATGGCCAATACAACAGTTAAATTAAATTATCCTAGAATCACCAGTAACAGAAATAAAGCATTGCTTTATGATCACCTTCACTGAAGGCTGTCGATAGGACTGAGGCTTAAATGCAGAGTTTCACGTGTGCCAGGCCACCACTTCACCACTCTGCTCCAGGCCTCTCCTATTCACAATACATATTACTCCTTATGTTCTTGAGTTTGGTTATGCCATTTGTGTGTCCAAATGATGGGAATCCCATGTGATGTGTTACAGTCAGTCTCAAAATTTGCCACAGAATGAGTATTTCCATCAAGAAACAAGTAGGTCAAGCAGAAATCATGCCTGACCCCTTCTTCAGGGAGACAATAGACATTTGCTCACAGGAGCACTGCAGTGAGAAGAGACTGGAGATTGCTGGGAGACCCACTGACCCACTTTCTTTTCTTTTTGAATCAGGTTCTACATTCGTGTAATTAGCTTCCTGCCAAAACCTTTGATCAATGTGATAGATCTTATCTGGCCAGATTTGCCAAGTAAAATTGATGCTGCTTATGAAGCTAGTTTGGTAGATGAGCTCCGCTTTTTCAAAGGTAACATTTCTAATTATTTCTCTTTGTTTTTATAAACTAAATCTTCATTCAGTTTTAGAATGAGATAAAGGGGTATGTTCAAGCTTCTCCAAGTAAGTTCATGGGAGCCCATCAGCTTAGTTAAAAGTTATATTGTTTATTCAGCATTATTTTTCTTAAGATGTAAATGACTAGAGTTCTAATTCTTTAGACTTGTTCAAGACCTTGCAATCAATTACTGTGCTTTAAACTTCCTCCATATGCTTGGGAGTGCTCAGAAATAAAATTGAGAGTCATGACAAAACTCTACAAAATATGATATCAAAAGATTTTGTGTATGCAATTTCCTTGACCCCCATTGTGAGGTGAAGCACCCTCTTGAGAGGGGAAAGCCATCAGCAGGTGGGCAAACCAGGCACTGCTGACTGATTTCTCCTAGTAAAGCGGTAACATGTTCCTGTGGTAACATGTTCCCCTGCCTGTCATCCCAGAACTTTTTCATTGATATCATTGTGTATGACAGTCTTGAATCTGCATAAATTTACACATCTACCTTGTAGGATGCTGTTGAAATTTGGACTAAAAATCATAGTTGTTTGAGGGTCTGGCTTTGGAAAGGGACTTCAACTGCAAGGCAGAGGAGAGCAGGGCATAATTTTCAAGGCATGTTACAGATTAGAATGGCCTGGTAAGAAAAGAAAATCTCATATAAACCAGGCTTGGCAACTCATGCCTTTAATCCTAATAGTGAAGAGGCTAAGGCAGGAGGATTGCTGCAAATTGGAGGCCAGGCTTGGTTATGCAGAGAATTCAAGATCCAACTAGGTTGCAGTGTAAGTTTCTTGTCTCAAAAACACACCAAAGAAACAAAAGTCAAACTCATTCAGTTGCTTTGAGATTGGATCCTAATATCAACATTCAACAGAAAGGAAGACACTAAGCCCTTCCTGGCACGGTTGCAGTCTGTGGCTAGGACACTGTTCTAGCTTGTGAGGCTTAGATGGAAATGTAGGCAAGGAGGTTCATCTGTGCCTTTTGATTGGCAGGCAATAAAGTCTGGGCTGTTCAGGAACAGAATGTACTGAGAGGATTCCCCACAGACATCCACAGCTTCTTTGGCTTCCCTAGCAGTGTGACACACATTGACGCTGCCGTTTGTGAGGAAGAGACTGGAAAAACATACTTCTTCGTTGACAACATGTACTGGAGGTAAAGACTAAAATATGAGGAATGTTAGGGCTCCAGTTCTCTCTATATGGAAAGATCCTTAAACACATTTCAAATGACATTGTCAAACTGGCTTTTATTTGAATGTCTGCAACCATTGAGAATCCATTAGTCGGTGGACCAACAGGCATTGCAAGGTGCTCATACAGGGAATCCAATGAGCGTGTTGTGTTGTTCTGTGCTATGGAACGGTGGGGGAGTAAGGGCAATCAACTTCTTGAGCTTCTTTGGCCTAAATCTCCCATTCACAAAACATTTTACCTTAAGAGAATATCTGTGTAGTTCATTGGATTTTTAGAAGGACCTGATGCATATTTTGATATATCCAACATTCTATATTTCCTCACCCAATTCATTCTTTTCTACTTTCAAGAACTAAAAATTTTATGCCATCCATGCTCTTGTGTTTTCTGTAAATATCTTGAGCAATCTTCATGTTTAGTCAAAGGTCCTGATATGTTCAACCACTTTTTGATCAGGTATGATGAAAATACACGGTCCATGGATCCAGGTTACCCTAGATTAATAGCAGAAGACTTTCCTGGAATTGATGATAAAGTTGATGATGTTTTCCAGAAAGAGGGTAAGAGTATATATATTTTTCTCCATTTTTTACCATATTAAAAATAACAGCTGTGCTATTTAGACAGCAAATGCAAAATATATATATTTATATACTATTCCATTATGGTATTTCCCGATTGTAAAGTCTAACTTATAAGGTATTTTTTCTCATTTATAGTGGAAAACAAACAGTGTAAATGTAAAAGTGTACACACACACACACACACACACACACACACACACACACACGGTACTCAGACCTGAGTCAAATTCTGGAAACTACATGTATTATATAATGAATATCTTTTTTAATTTTCAGATAATTTCTATTTCTTTCACCAATCAACTCAACACATTTTTAACCTCCAAACAAGAAAAATTGTTGATGCCCCTGATTCTAGTTCCTGGTTCAACTGCTAAAACATTGGCGACCCATTACCAACTTAATGAACATACATATTCCATAATCTTAAAGAAGATATTTTTCTGAAGATCCAAATCTTGTTATGTTATATACGTTCTAGGAGTGCTGACACACAGAGCTACTAAGTACAAATTAATTTTATTTTGCAAATTTCACAATTTATAGTACAATATTTTATGAACTGAAACAGTTTAGTACCACAGTTATTAGCCTAAGAAGGCCATGTTCATGGTGGATGAGTCACTGAAGAAAGGCATCTGTACACTGGATGACTCTCCCTGTGGTCCTGGGCATCTCCTTTTGAGACAGGAGGGTCAACAGAGGAGCTCTTCCCAAAGTAAAAGTGACTCTGATCTCAGGAATAGATACGAAGAGGAAACACATTGCTGCTTTGGTTTTGGGGTTTAAAACAAGATCTTACAGTTCGGTAGACTCTGATCTCTTCTACCTCTGATTCCCACATGCTCGGATTTTGTAATGAGTACTGTGCCCAGATAAGAAGCATTTCCTGTCCAAAAGTATTTGACATTTAAATAAAGCCACTTTTGTCTCTAATGTTTTATAAGTTCTCTATTTCATTATGTTAATTTCTGACTGTAAAGTTTAACTTATTAGGTGTTTTTTTTTTTCCTCATTTATAACGGAAAACAAACAGTATGAAAAAATTCTCATGACAAGATGAGTCTTTCCAAAATTTTGAATTTTCTACAATTCTTTAGAGTTTGTTCTATGTAGAAATGATTTGGTTCTCTTTTCCTCTTGTCCCAGACAAGAAATCTAGACATGGCTTAAAGGCAAAGTAAGCAAAAGCACGAAAGATTTTTTCTAAGTTGATGCTGCTTCATCACTTAGACAAATGGGAGAGTGAGGTTTTCCCAAAGTTGTACTTCTGGACACTGCTGGGGTTGGGGGTGATGGGCAGCCAGTGGGTTCTGTGCAGAAGTGAGAAATCCCAAGTCTCCAGGTCAAGACCCAAGTGAGAGCTGAGAGATGGTAACTGTCAGAATCGATTCAGGAGAAGGCTGCAAGGCTGCACATTGCCCAGCCGAATAGTGAGTAGACAAACCTGAGAAGCTCAAAGTCCACCAAGTCAGTGAGAGGCTGGTCCTTGGCACTCACTTACATACGAGAAACTCTGAGCATGCTTTCTTGGGCCTCACTTATGTACACTGCACTCTGAGAATGATTATTGATTATAGTAGTATAACTGCTCCAAAAAGTGCAGAGGAGGATTGTGATTTTGACATGGATCATTTATGAACCATTTAATTGTGTGCCTAATAATCGGAGCATGCTCCTTGTTTGTTAAATAGCTATCAGACAACATACTCCTTTCATGCCTCTTTAGCCATGAGAAAAAGAACATGGGTTTGGGGTGAGAGTCTTCAGGCAGAACCCTAGTGTCTAGACTGCCCAGCTCTGTGCTGATCAGTGAATTGCTCGTTTCCTTTCTTTTTCTTTGTTTTTTCCCTCAGCATAATATTTTTATTGATTATTTGGGAGCTTCACATCATGAACCCCAATCAAACATACTTTCCAGTCCTCCTATGTCCACACCCCTGACCTTGTGACCGCACCCTCTCCCAAAACAAAGGGATAAGGAACAAGGGAGGAAGGAGCAGGAGGAGGAAGAGTAAGGAAGGGAGGATTCTCTAACTTTGGGTGATCTGGAGTAGGATGTCAGGAGGGAAGTATTAGAGAAAAGTGGAGATACTTGGCGTTTTGCCTTCTCCACAAGTGAAAGTGATTCCTAAGTAACTGATACGCCTGCAGAGCAATGTTCTGGTTCCATTCTCAGACCATTTATAACCAACCTCTGCTTGGGGAGGGATGGTTTTATTAGGCTTACACTTCCAGGTCAAGTCCATCACTGAGGGACTCAGGCATGGACCTGCCGTGCTCCCACAGAGGATGCCGCGTGCCAGGGTGTTCTCAGGCTGGCTTAGGCTCATGCTTGGCCTAATGAACTATAGGATCAGCTGCCCAGAATTAACAGTGAAGACATGTCCACCGACTAAGCTGACAGAAGCAGTTATTCAACAGCGACTTCCCTACTTAATCCTAAGCTGTGTTGACAGTTAAGCTAACTAAGAAAGGAGGGAGCAAAACCTATTTTAGATCAAGGAGAAGTTTGAATAGGAATACCCAAGCTCCAGTTAAGTACCTACTAAGTTTTGGGGCTTCACCTGTGCGGTCCTCAGATCATAACTGCATTATGTGAGGTCAACTCACATGGTTTCTGCTTCACAGTAAGTCACCAAAAATATCTTCTTATTTTTTAGTGTCGTGGACCTCTCTATGCACCAGTTAGTGACCCAAACTTTGCCTTTCAACTTATTTGCAATAGCAAAGGATAAACCACACCTTCTCTGCAGCATAGCAGTTGGTAAACTCTCAAGGACCCATCTAGAGGAAACTACAGTCTTCTAAAAACCTTCTCAGTGCATTGCTGGGCTTGAAGGTGACTATGGGAATCTCAGGGGCTTTCCTGTGTCCAGGCAAACACACACCTGCAGGCACACATATCTGTACAAAAATGAACTGAAGTTGAAGTAAGCATAAGTGAGGCAATACACATACACATAAAATAAGGAGAACATACACACAAGCCAAGGAGAACACGACATTCCTCAAGGGTGAAGCTGGCAGCAGAGGACTTTGGGTATACCCTACTTAAACAAATTGCAAGTTAGGGAAGGATTCATAGCTAAGCTTTTTTACCACAGATTTTAAAAAGAGACCAGGAAGTCTCTAGTGAGAAAAAAAATCTCTGATTCCCATCAGAAACAATGTTAAACACAGTAAGTAAAACCATATCTGGGTCTGGTGACTCATATCTGCCATCTAAGCAATCATAAGGATGATGCAGGTGGATTGCTCTAACCATAAAGCTACTCTGAACTCCATAGGGAGAGCTTGTCTCAAAAGGCACTGTTTAGGATTTTTTAAAAATGAGCTCACAAAGCTCCTAATATATAAAGTCGCAAGACTCTACCAGTGAAAGCCAACTGAAAAACAAACATTGGACTTTGATCTACAAGGTCTTTGAATATTTAAATATTTAATATCAAATCCTTTTCAGATAATGAAACATTTAAAATATAAAAAGCAAGAAAGAAAAAAACACAAAGATGAGCAAATAAGAAAATAAGTCATAACCAGAATGCTTTGAGAATAAATCAAGTGGAAACTTTGGAAATGACACTTTTTGCTCAACTGTAAAGCTGGAATACATAGGCCAATCAGTAAAGAGTATAGAGCTGGCTAGATGGCTTAATGGTTAGATCATTGGTTGCTACGATAGAAGCTCTGAGAGTTCAGTTCCTAGCATCCATGTTAGTCAGTTCACAACCTTCTGTGACTCTAGTTCTAGGGGATTTGATGCCCTCTTCTGGCCTCTGTAGGCCCTGCATGTACATGGTCACATATACACACTGAGGCAATAAACATGCACATAAAATAAAATAAACAAATAAGATGTATTTTTAAAGAGTTGATTGCAAGCAGGTGAAGAGACTGTTACTAAACCTGAAGACAGATGTGAAAACTGGCCCAAAGAATATCAGAGTGAAATAAAATGAAGAACTTAGAAGAGAGGCTATGATGAAGATTGAATTTTTTTTTATTTGAGTCTTAGAAGAAGATGATTGAGTTAAAAAAAAACTACAAAAGAGATCATTACTGGGTCTGGAGAGATGGCTCAGCAGTTAAGAGCACTGACTGCTCTTCCAGGGGTCCTGAGTTCAATTCCCAGCAACCACATGGTGGCTCACAACCATCTGTAATGGGGTCTGATGCCCTCTCCTGGTATGTTGGAAGACAGCCATAGTGTAATTATGTATAATAAATAAATAAATCTTAAAAAAGAGAGAGATAATTACTGAATTTTTTCAGAATAGGAAATTCACAAAATGGAACATGTTTTTAAATGTCTAGTGTTCTGAACTATAACAAAAGGGAGCTCATTTTAAAATGTTTTGGGCTTTTTATTTTTTTTTTATTTTTTTTTTTAAAATAAAGATAATTTATTTTCTGCTGATTTTGTCAGGCCCTTGGCTACTCAGGAAACTTAATTCTAACAAAGTTAAGGTCCATTTAAATATCTGTTTATGCTAATGTCTTTTAAATGATCACTTTATAAACACCGATTATTTCAAGAGGATTCTGTTACATTTAAAACCCTATGCACCCATGACATGTGTACACATGTATGTCTCAATTCCATCCAAATATTATACAAAAGTTTGCAGAGTGGATATAAGCAGCAAGTGCCCCATTTTACTCAATATGCTTTTCATTTGGGTTTAAACCATACAAAATAAGCAACAAAATATAATGACATTTCTATTACTTGTAAGCAGAACCATCGAGGTGAAAAAAATGCAATTTTGGAAGTCAAATTATTTAAGACCTGGCTCACTGGATAAAGGCAATGCTGTCAAGCCTGATAACCTGATATCAATCCCCGAGGTACAAGGAGAGAACAGAATTTTGCTTCAGAATTAGAAGCTGAATTAACAGAAAGTCTTCTTTCTGTTTAGCCATGGTGTAAGACTTTACCTAGATGCTACTCTCCAAAGTAAAACTGCTAATAGTGCTGACCTTTTCAAGGACTTGTGCTGATGTGCTCCTGGGTGGATTGTGACTACCATCCTTAAGCAACGACGCGCCTAAATATTATATACTGTTTTGGGCTTTTTAAAAGTAAAAATCTGGAGCTCGAAGACAGTCTTAAGAAAATGGAGCCAGCAAAGGTGGGCCTAAAGAGTGAGCAACGGAAATGCCTTTAAATAAAAATCATCTTAGAATTTTAAGTTAATCCACCTAAAATATTAATAGGAAGTTCTCAAATTTTTGGGCCATAGCTTCCTTTCTATCCCAAAAAGCCATCCAGACTTTGAAGAGCTTTTACTTGTTAGTCTGTCTCAGGAAACATTTGCCATAATAAAAGTTATGAAAATATCTCGCTATTGAGTTAGCTAGATCACATTTTAATGTAAATAATACATATGAAAAAATCTATGTTGAAAGAATTATAAGAATAGTAGCATCAATTTAAGGTTTTAAATGTCTCTTTGCTCTCAACACTAATATTAATCATTTATAAGCCATGGCATGTGGGGTGATTAAATAAATAATAATCAAAATATTCTTTTTCATAGAAACAAAATGTCAGCCCCAAACTGGCAAAAACCAACCTTTTCAAAATCTTAACTGCTAGGGTGTGGCTTAAAGGGAGCATGCTTTGTACACATACACATGGTCCTGGGTTTAATCTCTAACACTGAAAAGAAAAATATTCTAGAAATTAGTCAAAGGTTTCCAGCAGCCTAGAAGCAAGTGTTCTTCCTGTGTTGGGTCTGTGAAGGCTATGAGCATCAGCATGAACACCAGCCGAATGTGACTCTGCCGTGCCTGGGAAACGAGGTCCCTGGGCAGAAACAATGCTGTGTGGAAGGGATACTATGATGGTGGTAAGGTGTGCTGTAAGTCCATGGGTGATAGTTTGGGCAGAAGCATTACGTACAGGAAATGCAGATTCATAACCAAAATTAATTACCTAGCTTACTAAGGACAAAATACTGTCCTTCCCCTGTGGGACTGTTGTCAATCTGCTACCCACCCTGAAGGTAGAAATGCTTCCTACCATTGACCTTCTATGAAATAGTCCCCATATGTCCCTCACAGGACCCCAGATCCCAGGAAGCTGATGATGAAGGTTAGCACTTACATCTAACACACAAAGGCTAAGGATCCCTTTCCTCATGCCCCTTCTATTTCAGTTCACTTCACTCTCTAAGAACGCCCAAATGACAATCCGCTATGAAGAGCTCTCAGTTTCTTGGACAATACACATTTGGTTTTAACATTGGACATACTTCACAAACCCATAAGCTTTAAGTGAGAGCTCTACAGCATACACAATGTGGAAGATAGAGAGCCAAGATGTCAGACAATAAATAAAACTGATAAAAGGTAGGTAAATCAGGACAGAGTCATGGCAGGTTCATCATGTTGTCCTTCTTTAACCCCCCACAGCAAACAAAACCTAATGTGACTCTCCCATGACTGGGAAATGTGCTACTCACAGTTCTGCTTGTGCTTAAGGAGGCTTCAATTTAATGTCCTGTAAGGTCATATAGCAAAGTCACAAGACACTTACTGATGTGAAATGAGCCACACAACTCATCTAACAAGAATAGAAGTCCCATTTCCTCCTGGTTCTTCTTCAGTCTTGTGGTCATATGCTGCAGTCACCCTTTGGGTCATGTGCAGGCTGGAAAATGCTTTCTTGTCTTGGGTTTAGACTGCTGTTCATACACAAGTGATCAAAAAGACTCCAAGCTCCAACTTCTACCTATCACATCTCTACTGAGTCCTTGGTACAGTCACAGAAAGACTGTATTTGGAAGTCCACAGTTATTTTCAAAATTGATTGTTTTTTAAGAAAGATATTATAACCAGGACAGGAGAGATGATACAGAAGTTAAGAGCTCAGGCTGCTCTTTCAGGGGACGAAGTTTAATCCCTAGCACCCACAATGCTGCCCATAACCAGGTAACTTCCATTTCTAGGGATCTGACATCCTCTTCTGGCTTCTACCAGGACTACATGTATGTGGTGCATAAATACACACAGACACACAGACACACAGACACACACACACACACACACACACACGTCTTTTAAAGAAAAAATAATAGCTAAATGTTTTCTTTAAATTTATTTAAGAAAAATGGTATATTTCAGTAAAGATAGGGGAGTAATTCTAATTTTCCTACTTGAAGGTTGTTAGAAACAACTTACAGATAAAAAAGTTGGCCTTTGGAGGCATTTGCTTTCAAAATTAAGAAGAGAATCAAGTAAAAAAGTTTACCAAAAGAGCTTTAATTTTGTAAAAGCACTTTTCTGTGTAACTATGTGTATGTGGCTTGTATATCTCGCCTCATTTCACATTACATCATTGCCATGTAGTTACACCCTGAGCATACAGTGGATATGTAATAAATGTTTATGAAACAAAAACCAGCAAGCATCCTTCACTACATTCTTCCTAACAACCGAACCAGCTCGTACTGCTCAATGTTTTGGTGACACGATGCAGTAAGGGGTCATATTCCAATTGGTAGGCTCCTTGGAAGATGTAGTAGTGCCCTAAAAGGGAAACAAAGTCAATTCTTTAATTCTTACCTCGTGTTTCTTTAAAACTCGGGGCTGTTTTTAAAGATTATCAAGACTACAAAAGGTGTAATTCCAGAGGTCCAAGTACTTTGGGTTTGTTGAATGTTACATGCACAGCAGTGCAGCTGTGTCACTGACAGGCAAGTTTTTTTGTGCTGAAGTTGATCATATTCACACTATAAACTGGAGTAGCTTCCACCCCACCCATAATTCCAGTCTACAGTTTTGTACTTTAAAATGTGATTTCCAATATGTTCCCAGCCTACTTACTTTTGAAATAGAGAACTGCATCAATTTTTGGCCTGATTCCTGGGAAGTGTGTAGAAATCAGCTTGGGGTAAGCAGCGTCCATGAGTTCCTGCCTCACATCGTACCTGTGGGAGAAAACAGCCAGCAGAATCACAGTGAGAAAATGGACTACACAACATGAAGCACACACTCATCGTTCCTGAAAGTGTTTAAATGTCCTGGTGAAAAATTCAAAGACATAAACAGTTGGTTGATTTTTTTACTAAGACACCACAGGAATCAGAAAACTTGAACTTTGTGGACTCCAGTCAAGCATCTTCCCAGACTTCCTCCCAGCTAGGAGGCTGCTTGGTCTTTTCCCATAGAGCCGAGCATTGAAAAGATTTGGCGTGTGACAACCCTCACTGGCCATTCTGACTTAATCATCATTTTTCAATGTTTTTTCTAGCAAGAGACAAATCAGTAAGTTTCTCCCATGATGAAAAGAAGGGCAACTTAAGAGCTATGGGATGAAAGGGCTTTGAACATCTATGCTAGAGAGAAAGGAAACATAAAACACTTCACGTCCATGCTGGAGAGTGAGGTCCTTGTGTTTCCGTACCACTGAGTGGAAAGAGTCAGTTTTCTCTAGACTTCCAAGGGAAAGCTGAACATGCTTTTTTACTTTATTTCTCACTCAGTTTAGTTCTGCAGACATTGCTTGCCTGACACCAACACTCTGGAGTTGAAGAAAAGAAAATTCCTCTGTAGGTCGGAAGTGTAAAAAGGGAGCCAGTAGCCAGACAAATGTTAAGAGTATCAGATTACATTAAATACATGTTTTCTACCTCTCCAGAAAATCTTATTTGCTGAAATCACAAGTTCTGTTTCTCAAACAAGATTAAAATTGGCAGCCCAATTTATAGCACAAACATGCGGCATTCAGTTGAAAGTATGTGTTGAATTTTAAATATTCAAGAAACATAAAGGCTCTTAGCATATTCTGTTTTGTCTTGTGTCACATGTGCAAACACTGAGGCTCATGACTTTTTCTCAGAAGGGGATAGGGATGATCTACTTCTCCTTCAACATTAGACAAGTGAGACAAGTAAGACAGAACCAGACAACCACTTTGATGACAACTCCCTCTGGCTCTCTGTCACTCAAAAAATAGGTTCCTCATTTTGCCTTTTGGGTTTGCCAATTGTAGAAAGGAGTTCTGGAGTCCGGATACTTTCTAAAATGAAATTATATCAGAAACTGAAGGTCCAGAGAAAAGAAGCAGGTTGATAGTAACTATTTCAGACCTATATTCTCCTGCTGCCTCTCCCATAAAGACAAATGTGTCTGAAACTTTCATAGAAAACTGCCTTCTGAAAGGTTCCATCCTGTGCCCATTTTACAAATCTTAGCAAAGTGCCAGCCATTAAGCCTTACCTCCAATATTGTTTATCCACAAAGAAATAGACCTTTTGGCGAAGTGGATCAAAGACAGCTGCATCAATCTTCTTTACAGATGCAGGGAAGCCCAGAGAATGTATGCTTCTGGGATAGTGTGGCTCTGGTACCAAGTTGTTTATTAACCAGTACTTCTCATCTATGAGAACAAACAGAAAGGGCACAATAGAGTCACACCAAAAGGATAATAAAGACAATGATTTACCATAAAACATCTCTCTTGAGCAGAGCTCTAAAATTAATTTTCCTTTGTTTGTACTGGAGTTTGGGGGCAAAAACAAAGGCTCGTCCATAGTAAGTAGGGTCTTTGTCACTGAGAAATGTCACCCAATCTTGTTTTTGTCCTCAGTCGCTGGTTTACTTCCTGTGGCTCTACAGCTTTTTTAACTACTATTATTTCATAGTTCATATACATTTCCTAAAGGTGTGCATTTCCTGTGTAGTTGGGCTTATACAGTTAACTTACAGCTCAGAGCCATTGTTATGGAAGTCCAGAGTGCTGTTTTCAGTCTCTATTTATAAAGGTGGTACCAATTCCTTTACTTATCCTTTTCCTTAAAGCATTCTCAGTGGCAGAACTAAGTACTGTCATTACCTTTAAAAAGAAAAAGTTGATTTCTGCCTCCAATTTCATAAGCAGCTTGAATACCAGATGGGATAGTTGGCCACATGGAAGAAATTGAAGTAATGTTGGTGGCTGGACTCCCAGGCAGCCTCCACCAGAAGAACCTGACATGAAATACATTTATTATATGTGAGAAATCACTGTTGACTCGTGTTCTCTGGACTGCAAATGGGAAGAACTTGGGAAGTGGTTGAGTATTTCTCTGTTTTCACACTCTGTTCCACACATTTCTGTGACAGCACCATGCAAGAGAACCTTAATGAATTCAGATAACTAGAGTGACTTCAACAGGAGACCTGAGAAAAGAACTGCCCAATGTCTGGGCCCCATGGATCTACAGTTCAAGTCTCGTGTCACAAGCTGGATTGTAAATGGAAGAAGTTACTGTTTTATAATCTCAATATGGGATCATCTGTCCTACTTCCCACACATTAACCCTCTCCACTGCCCTCCCCTAAACCAACACCTGTCTCCATTTCTGCTCCAAGACAGGGAGTAATTCTGGAATTCTCCATGTCCTCAAGGGAGACTACACAGGAGCTTTCAAAGCCTTAACTCTAGACTGTGTGTGTGTGTGTGTGTGTGTGTGTGTGTGTGTGTGTGTGTGTGTGTATGAACATGTATATATGTATGTGTGCACTTGTGGGTGGAGGCTTCAGGCCTATTCCTCAGTCACCACCCACCTTATCTTTTGAGACACGCGTTCTCATTGAGCCTGGAGTTTTCTGATTCACTTACACTGGATTCCGAAAGCCCCAGCAACCACACTGTCCTTCGCTGCCCAGAGGTTTGGTCAGTGCAGTTGCCATTGGACTTTCTGTGTTTGCTGAGATTTAAACTCAGGTCCTCAAGTTTGAACACCAAGAACTTTGCCGATAGAACCATCTCACCAAGCCCTGAGCCCTTAGCATTTTTACCTAAAAACAGAACAGCTGGGCTTCTCCATTTCCTGTCTTTGAGTTCCCCAACCAGATTCCCACTACAAACTGATTTTTCCAGACTGAATTTCTAGTCAACACAAGCAGGATCACAGAATTTCCTACTTCAAAAGTCTAAGATCTCTCCAAACCTTGGGAATCGAGTTGAAGTGCCTGCCCTATAGATTTGTTGTACATCAGTTCAAGTATCTTCAACAAATGAACAGTTTAACCACCCAGCCCATAGCATTGGTTAGATTGAAAATAATCCTACCAGTCTTTAAAGAAAAAGATTTTATCTCCCACTGTTGTGACAGCATCAAAACTCAAGCTTTGGTGACACACAGTTGATGGTGGACTTCCAGGATTTGTCAAGGATGGGTTTTTCACTGGGGCTCCTGAAAATACATTTTGATGTTCATTTGGGAGAATTTTGTAAGAAGAAGAGCTATTCAATTTAAATATTGTTTCTTAATCAAAAAAACAAAACCGTCCTGTTTCCTGTGAAATCCAGGAGAAGCATGCCTGGAGGAGTTTAGCATACTTAGTTGCAGCATCACAGAAGGGAAAAATTGAGTTTTCTTTCTCTGGAGGCCACTCCCCCAACAGAGCAGCAGTGCCACTGTTAGAAAACACTTCAAGTGTGATACAAAGTAAAGATAGTTCTATGATGATTAACTCACAAAGTGCATGCATACAGGGCTCAAAATGAGATAGTAACATTTTCCAAATATAGACACGAGATTATTTATAAAAGTGCATGGCAAATGGTGAGGTTCAGCTTACCATAGAGGGACTGAATGCTGTGTATGTCATCAGCAGAGAGACGAAATGTGTTGGGGTGAAGGTATCTGTAGGTAGGGTACATTATTGATTTTGGATTATTGGAATGCGGCAGCCCCAAGGAATGGCCAAGCTCATGAACAGCAACAAGGAACAGGTTTGTGCCTAAGAGGTAGCAAGGAAAAAGAATAAATCTGTGAAATAGACTATCACATATTGCTTAACCTACACATGAAATTTTACATGTTCATGGTGTACTGTGTGATGTTTTGATGCCTACACTTATTGTGCAATGTTCAAGATAGGATAACTATATCTATCTCTTCAAATATATACCATTTTGTGGCAGAGACATTCAACATTCTTTCTTTGAATGTCTATTATTGCTTATAGGTGTATTACTATACCACAGTGCCAAGAACAGAATCCCAGGCTCCTAACTGTAGGTTAGTACCAATGGATTAACCATTCCCCACCTCACCTCCCCTTTCTCCTCAACCACCACTCTGCTCTCAATATTTGTGAGAATAACTTTTCTCATGTCTCAATTTGAATAAGATAATGGGGGTACAGATCTTCCTTTTTACACAGAACACAGTTCCATCCATGCCATAGGAGTCTAACCTTTAGTGGTTGAATGTCATCCCACTGTGAATGTCACGGTTCTGTGCCACATGAGTGCAGGCACCTGCAGAGGACAGACTCATTGGATCTGCCTGGAGCTAGTTACAGGCAGTTTTGAGCTGTCCAACCTTGGTGTTGGGAACAGAGCTCAGATCTTCTAAAAGATCAGCATGCTCTCTTAACCTCTGAGCCATTTCTCCAACCCATTGCTTTGTCATTGAAAAAGATGATACAATGTCTAACACACTAAAAGGGAGCATTTGAGAATCCTTTACTTATTTCCCCCACTCTTTCAAAGAACATTTCTCAGGCCCAATTTTGTTGATACTATAGGCTAGATAAGTATTGTCAGAGCAATCGTATTTCATAGGTAGGGATCTCTAGTCACACCACTCTTTATAAGTACCAATTCTGTTTTTGACTAAAAGTGTCTGAAAATTGTGCCAAAATTGTCTACAGTTATGGACCATTTCACTGGCAGACAAATATATTCTGGTATGAAAATTTCTACACCTGATTCTAAATAAGATTGAAGGTACCACTTTAGTTTTAATAATGTGTAATTTAAAAGAATGAACTCTAGAGCCAAGCATCTGGGATATGAATATTAGTTCAACCACTTAATTTGTTTGGTTCACCTTGTGGATCCTGTTTCCTCACTTGTGAAATGCACAGTGGTTTCTGTGCAGCTGAATGAGGAGAACACAGGGTACAGTTCATTTCTCAGTGTTTATGACCCTTGAGTTTAGTAAAAGGTGCTTCCAAAATATTTTCTATGTTGTTGGAAACCTGATAAACAGTAAAATTAGAATGGAGTGCTGGGAGTTGGAAACTATTTTAATCATTCATTCATTGATTCAGGAAGATGACTTAGGACCATGAGATCAAGGCCAGGGCCACATTAATAAAAATTTCAAAGCCAACTTTTTTGAAAAAGAGTCAAGTTAATTTTTACAATAAGGCCAGGAGACAATAGAACGTGTTCTAGTCCTTGCCTTTTTGTAGAAGCTTGTCACCAACTTTTGCTTGCTCTCCTGCTCAGATGAGAGCAGCTGCACTGATGTACATTTATTTCTAGGGTCCATTAGATTCTAAAACATTTTCAGGAGATGAAGAGCTTACAACCAATCCCCAAATAACCCTGGAGAAACCTCAGACATATGGACATGTCTGATTAAGAACTTGTGGTTCAGCAAGTAGTAAATCCAACATGATGCACCTTACAGCCTTCAGATGTCCTTATCAAAATTTTGATAAGCTTTAGGGTATGTGTCTGCCTTTCTGGTAGACATGGGGTATGCAAATTACATAGCTACATATCACATGAAAAATCAGTCAGAGAAGGAGGATTCAGAGTAGGTAGACCACTTTCTCAAATTTCTCCCTATGTATTCCATATGAATAAATTGTATAACTGAAGATTTTCAAGAGTTATTACTGAGATGATGGGTTAAATGTTCTTATTCTTGGGATTGCTTCCAATAACAACAACAATGACAACGATGATGAGATGATAATAATAATAATAATAATAATAATAATAATAATAATAATGTACATTCATTCCCCATTATTTGAGTGGGATAGTGAGTTACAGTCCCAACTAATTGATTGGACATTCTGAAAATGATAACTCAAGATCACACAAGGCTTTGGGATGACACATGAGCTTGTACACAGAGATCCATAGGGATCTCTAATTTTTCTACAGTTATCTTTTTGGGTCATTGTGAAACTAAGAAATTGCCAACATAAGATGGATCACACAGAATTAGTGGTTTCTTTTAAGTTTATAGATTTTCCTGGCCAAAACCCAACTAAAAGCTTTTACATTTCCAAGAGTTTACAGTACTCATAGAATCTTAGTGGTCATTGGAAATGACCTCTATCACAATCACATCCAACATCCCTGATGTACAAAGGGGAAAATAACACTACATATTCAAAATTTTAACTTTGATTTAGAGACAAATATAATCAGAGTTTGTTATTTCAGAATATAATGTAATCTTTTGTCAGAACATATTCTTATGAGATCATGACCTATCTTAGATTTCATTAAGGTTAGTTTTATTTCTTTTCTCTTTCCTACCTTGAAAACTTTTAGTCCAGGTTTCTGCCTCATCAAAATGTGCATCTCCTTGAATACCGGGCCCAGGATAAAAAGCATGGGCTAAGGTACCACCTTTGCCATCAAAATCGTAGAAGTCTCCATGATCTTTGTAAAATGAAAGAAAGTCATTAGTAACCTGCATCTGTCACAAGACATGACAAATGACAGCATCACAGGACATCATACATCATGGCATCACATGGTGAGTGATGGTGTCATATAGTGTGATGAATTACACTGGTGAAACATAAGTTGTATACCTCCAAATGCAAAAAGTATCGTAATGTCAGCCTCGCCTTTATGAATCTTTCTGAATCTTAGAGGAGTGACATCGCTCCAGACTTGAAAAGCTTTCTGAAATATGTAGTCTACATCCGCACGCTTCATGTCTGGAGTGTAATTATAGATCCTATGTTGGAGAAAGGAAGGGAAACAAGCATTATGTCATTGGTTAATTTTGTCCAAGTCTCTCAGTTCTGCACCCATGCCTATAGGAGAACTGCCTCACAGACAGACCATCTAGGGAAGAAAAATGTGTTGAAATTCAAAAACCATTTTTCCTTTGGAAACTTTTTTATCAATCACAGTGTAATTTAATTTCCTCTTATTTATAATTTACTAGCAATTACAGTGAAGCATTTACTTTCACAGATGTAAAGACCCATTGTGCCAAAATTTCACATTTACGTATCTTTAATATTGTACAGACTTCTGCCTTCTATTTTGTGTTAACTCAGTTTTATTCTATCTGCTGCTGCTTCTCTAATCTGTACTGACAAGGTAAATTAAAGTCTTCCTTCAGTGAGCAACTCTCCTCACAGAGATAATAAATTGTGTGTGGGGAGGGGAGGGTTGACTGTGTATATATGCATGTTCACATGTGTGTGGGTGTGCATGTGTGTTTGTACGCGTGTAGAGGCCTGAAGTTGATTTGGGTGTCTTCTCCAAACCATTTTCATTATTGAGGAAAGTTCTCTCAACCAAAGCCAAAGACCCCTAATTCTACTAATCTGGCTAGCCAACTTGCCCTAGGCATCCCCATCTCTTCCTCCCATGTGCTGGGATTATAGGCAGCCGCCATGCCTGGCTTCTTGTGGTCTGAACTCTGGCCCTTATAGTGTATGACAAGTGCTTTTTCCACTGAGCCATCAACCCAGTCTGGAGAAAATGAACACATTTGTATTAACAATTTGCAGAGGCTACTCTTGGATTTAGAATTTCGTTGTAGCTAAATGTTCTAGGGTTCTAGAGGCTACACTCATAGGCAAGTAGAAGAGTTCTCCAATGACATTACCTGTAAGTGAGATACCGCTTCATCCATCTTGACCTCTGGGGCACTGCTCTAAGATGCTGTACATCAGGCACTCCACATCGAGACGTGTGCATTATTTTCAGAGTTGAGGTGTCCAGTTGCCCAGTTACTTCTAGCCCAAAGAACTGCTGCATTTCCTGGAGTTTTTCTTCTAGGAGGTTTCTATTGGTTTTTGTTTTTGTCATTGGAATTCTGTCCCCTTGATAGTCAAAAAATCTTGACAAGTACCACTAGACAAAACACAAGCATTGCACACAGTTGTATGCGGCCAGGTTTCTGCTGGGAATCCTGCAAACATGGTCAGTAGCATACTGATGTTCCTGAGCCAGGTATTTTAATCACAGGCTGCATTATTATTATTACCTAGAGAGTCTATTACAAGGAGGAGAAAATAACTTCCTATGTTATTTAAAACATTATAAATTATTAGTCAGATTACCAAAATTCCAGAGGAAAAATTATCTGTTATTCTGTTTCTTCAGACTTGCTTCTAGGTTTTTAAGAGCCATTTTATCATTCTGTGTTTAAGGGCACTTTATCGGGGGAGGTAATTTAGTGGTAGAGCAATTGCTTAGCATCTTGGCAGGTCTAGAATTAGTCCCCAACACTGGGGAAAATCTTGACACAGTAGAAAACTTGGATGAATTCAAAGTAAAAATAATGTTAGAAAATAGAGCCAGGTGCTATCATTAGAGGATCATTAGAGCCCACAAGTTCAAGGCCAGACCAGACAACACAGTAGGACTCTCTCAAAAAGGAATGCATATATTTTTAGAAAATAGGTGCTCAAGTTGTTTAATTAGAGAAATGCAAGATTTTTTCAAATCTTACTTTAAAATACTTATGAATAAATATATGAGATAAATGAGTAGAGAGGGAGCATGCTAAATAAATCTTGAAGTAGTCACAGGGATTAAGCAAAGCCCAAGTCTCACATCATTAATGGACATTAAATTACTACCACAAATAAAAGACAAATGGGGTGGGAGACCACGCAACACTCTGTCAGAAATGTAAGCTAATTACATTGAGTTTTTTGTAGATGGTACAATTATTCACCAGTTTAATGACATTCTTTCATTTTTATAATCCTCTATAGAAAACAAAACATAATAAGAGAGAATCTTTACTGATTTTCAAATCAAATCACCCTTTTCAACATAATACTTGCAAATTCAGCAACTCTTAAAGACACAATCTGGCTGGACCTGAGCAACCCTGTCATACTTACTTCAGCAAATTCGCTCTCGTTCATGGGAGCAGCCCCACAGGCAGATACCTGTAAGGACACAAGCAGCACCAGCACGAGGAGAAACTTCATTGTGCCAGCTCCTTTCAGCAACAGAGTCCAGTTCATCAACCTGCTCCCTCCCACTGCAAGTTCCCTTAAAGTCCCACTTTATATAACCCTAGAGCCAGGATATGTGAACGTGAAATCCTCAATATGACTCACTGTTGATGTCATCCCTTGAGGTACTTCAGAACCACGTGAAGAGCGGGTCAAACCATTGTCTAAGTCATCACTCAGCTCTGCACCTCTGTGTTTCCCATACATCACCAGTGAGCCTTAACTTCTACCTACGTCTATATGAAGGCTAGACAAGACAACACCAACAGCACAGCCACCAACATTACAAACAGAACGCCATTAGCAGAGTTTTGAAAAGCTTGGTATTGCCAATGCTCTTTATAATTTATAATATAGATGAAGTACTTTAAAGTAAATTTTAAAAGAATGCGTGGAGGAAATATTTTGTCTTGCTAGAATACACGAATCCTTTATTTGTTTAAATACCAGAGAAAGTTCATATCACAAGCATGCTTTGATGTTTTCTCTGTGTGCAAGCTTAGGTTCTTATACGGATTGAGACCTTCACACACGGGAGCTGAAATCCAATCCCTACTGGTTGTCTGGAGATATTCTGGAGCTCAGTTCCTCATCTTTCATGCTGCCTGAGCTCAGCACTTGCTGCTATGTGATGAAAGATTTCCCTTCTGTAGCCTCTCATCTCCTTCCCCAGGAAGTATTTAAAGAATAGGAACATTCACAAATCAAGGATTAAAACTCCCAAAGTAGAATTTTGGAATGAGGCTCCTGTGTGGGCAGAGGCTCTATTCTGCATTCACTTAATCCCACCACAAGCAGAGTCTATATGAAAAGCCTAGTGCATGGGTGTACGAGTGGGTTATAATTTAGACATCCAATTTCCCTGGATTCAGACACGCTGGCTACTTCCTAGTGTTAATTTTAATTAATCTTTTAGTGGCTTGCAAAATGACTCAGCAGCCGAAGACACTTGCTCTCAAATCTGATGAGCTGAGTTTGCTCTCCAGGAAGCTACATGATGGAACTTGAGAACAGATGAGTGGAAATTGCGCTCTGATTTCCACAGGCCTACTATGCCATGCACGCACACATGAAGACATGCACAACAAAGAAGCAAATAAGCAAATACTTGTTTTTAGGTTATCATGCAGAACAACAGATCCAGTAAGGTTTATAGGTGTCCTGTGGTTCCTGCATGTTTGTTCTTTTTTCCTACAGATCTTTAGGGTTTGGACTCTGTTCAGCTAGGAAGAGGAGTTCCCCTCCTTGTGCAATATCCTTGGATATTTACCAAATCTTTCCCCTTTTGTGTCTGTGGTTTGATCCCTACGTGATCCACTTGAGATGAGAAAAATACTCTTTAACCTCCTTACGCTCTGTGACAGTTAAATGAGACAGTGGTTACACGTGCTAGCGACAAAAAGCTGTTCACTGTTATGCAGTCCCTTCCTTTGTCCTTAACAGGGACTAAAAAGCATTAAGTTTGTAAGTAGGTGAAGTTCAAGAATTCAAAAAGAGAATGATCATGTGGTGAGCATTGTAAGGTAATCCTTTCAAACCTTGAGTACAGCCCAGGAATCATAAGAAGAACACAACTGTATTGGGCTAGAAAGTGGGAAAATAGAGGTTTTGGAACTATTCCTCAAGTTGAAAACTACCTAAAGGGTAGTGGGTGCTCAGTAAGTAATAGTCTGATTGGAGTCTGATTGGAATACGTGAAGGATTCTGAAAGTGAACCTCCCTGGTAGTAGCGATAGCACTGAAAGGAGGGTTTGTTCCTGGTTCATGGAAAACAAGGAGTGGTCTCATCCACAGCAAAGCAGAACTCAGTTCTTGGAAGATTTGCAGGAAATGTCTCATGAATACAGAATACGGTATGTAAGGGGATGACACAGACAATAAGAAGTGAGAGAGTGCCCTGAGCAGAAGGAAGAATAAATGGCCACACCCACATTTTGGTTTCCTTGTGTCTCAGCTCACCAGTTGCTCCCCAATTGCTCCAATCTGGTCAAGTGTAAGGAGAAAAGGGCTACATGGGCAACTACAAGGCACCACAGAGGTTGCTAAGTCAATTCCTATACGCAGGCTGACTCACTTGACACGTCAAGCTATGGTGTCCTATGACCTCAAGCAGTCACTTCAATCTCTTCAAAATGAGCTTTTCATTTGTAAAGTTGGAGTAAAAATGGTTTCTACAGCAAGAACGGTTATAAATATTGCATTAAATAACAGGGAAAACTACTCAGTCAGCTGCCTGGAACATTTTAAAGCTTACCTACAAAGCAACCCCTATACTTAAGTCTCAGGGACCATTACAAAAGAGAGAGTAAAAAGATTGTAAGAGTCAGAGGCCCAGGATCCCTGCTGTGAGATGGTGCCTTCTATATGGGACAGCAAAGCTGCACCCATGGAAGCTCAACAATATGGTCACCTAAGCAAGACCTGAGTAATTTCTACACCAGTGACATGCCAACATGGGTGGAGGAACACCACGAGGCTTCTAGGTAAAAAGCTAGTTCATGTTTGCGGAAAGAAAAAGAATACGTTTTCTCTGGGGATGAATCCCATGATACCTTATCCAATCTCAGCTTGTCATTGTCATCCTTAAACACACACACACACACACACACACACACACACACACACACACACACATGAACACGCACACGCTCGTGCACACACACATGCATATGTACACTCACATGCACACGCAAATACAAACTCACACATGCACACACACACACACACACACATTCTGTGATTGCAATGCTTTTTCATGGTTTCTTACTGTACTCGAACGTAAGACTTTTTTTTTTAAAGTTAGTAATGACGACAAAGAGGAAGGTTGACTGCAGCTCAGCTCCTCCTAGAAGGAGCTATAATAAGATCCTGATCCAGGCTCAGCTTCAAAGCTGAGGAACACAGGAGAGACACCACAGGGAGTGAGAATTTAGTGGCTATCGATGATGTGCAATGCGAAGAACATGTGTATGAAATAAAAAGAAAAACAAAACGCTGCTTCCTATGTTTTTCATGCTCATCAGATTTTCTTAAGTAGAAGGCATATTTTATAGCATAAAGTTGCCAAATGAGTCTATAGTCATTCTTCGTTTTTAGACAGACATCAGAACACTTGAGGGTGTACCAGTGACATCGGTAACCATTTGTAGTGTTATTCCCCAGGAATCCAGAGGCAAATTGAAGAATGGTTTGCAGGAAGGACCAGAAAGGAGCTAAGTTCCCAAAATACACAGACAAATCTCTTTGTTGTTCCTTCACACACTGATGACTTATTCATACAGAAAGAAAACTTCAGTTGCTTCATCTTCCCCCATTAATGCATGAAGAAACAGGAGTCTTGGAAAAGGAAGTGTACCTCCGTGAGGCGTTCTGGGGGTCACCTCACTGTGTCCACTTTGTTGCTACTGTTCCCTTCTTTATCCATTTCAAATTTTTTTGCAATGGAGAAAAGTTCTTCAAAATAACAAGTTAAATATAACTATTTAAAGCCTTCTTTAACAGGAAGGTTTTGAGAAAAGTTTAGGAAAACCAGTCTTGCTGAGTTTGTCTCAAACACAAGCATATCTGTCACCAACAGGGGAACAGCACGCCTCTGCACACAGCAGCTACTGCTGCTGGCTGTGGTTCCTGTAGCCCTTCTGAGGGAATGGATTGGACTGGACATGCTCCTCAATCTGTCCTTGTAAATGATAGGATGTGGGACCAACTTCAAAGGCACATCTACTGCCTTCTGCATAAGGCCTCTTCCCAAGACTGTACCAGAGAGCTCTTTAGTATGAAGTCAGTCTTCCCATATATGAAGTTAAAGAGTGTTGGGAAAAATCTGGAATGTGTAGAGTTTAGGACTCACACTGTTGTAGTCCACAGAAATAAAATAGACAGAAGTGGAAAGATTCAGAGAGCACCATGTGTCTTCTTCCTTAGTAAATGACTTGCTTGCAAATAAATGTAAGCTACGAGACAAAATACAGCAGGAAGTAGTGGTCATAAGAACACAGAGATGTGGATATATATGCAAGTGTCCACTGTTGGAGAAGATTGAAAAAATTTTATACCAGGACTGGGGTTATAATTTAGAGAAAGAAGTTTTATTGTGCCCATATAAGGGCACTGATTCATGACTCATATATGTGGACTGACTTTGACTTTGCAGCTGGGTTCAGATCTGGTCTCAAACTTCAGCTATGTAACCTGCAAGCTGTGTGGTTTCTCTTGAGTTATTTAAGGCCAATTTCCCTGTCTATACATGACTATTATGAGGATTAGATGAGAGAAGACAAGACACTGGTCAGCATTGTGTCTGACCCATTTCTTCCTTGTTACACATGGAGCAGTGTTTCTTGACATTTCTTTTATTAATACTTCTCATAAATGGTATTTAAAACATTTAGTTATTGCTCCAATGCCCAGGTGGTATGATAGATGTGCTCCCTCCTTCAGGCAGAATGAACTAAATTGTTTGGCCTCTAATGATCAATTTTTACCTGACCAAAGATGATGTGGACCTCTTGAGGATGTCTGGCTCTCTGCTACTGCCCAGGTTAAAACCGCTTGTTTTAAGCAGACTCTCTCTAGGGGATAATTTAAACGTTTTGAGACAATATCTATGTTGCCATGAAATCTGGGTTATGTCATTGAAGAATATCATTCTTCTCAGGAAGGACTGGCCAGCTATATCTGTTGGTCAGATAGACTCAGAAAATAAGGCAATAGCTAGAGAGGAGAGACTAAGTCAGAAATAAAAAGTTCTCCATAAGAATGAACCAAGATAGGTTTTAAATTGAGTTAATTTTTCATACAATTTTTCTCTCTTTAATCTGCTCACAAGCAGCTAGTAGGCTCTTTATATCTTACTTAACATTGTGACCATGAGCACATTTACAGTCTTCTTCCCAGGAGTCTGAATCTAGTGGTGTTTAATCTACATTTTTAGATAAAAGGTGACTTTTTAGAGACTGGGGATACAACTCAGTGGCAAAGCTCTTGCCTAACATTCACTAGGCCCTGGTTCAACTGCCCATGTGGCAAAAGAAAGAAGAAAGGATGAAAAGAAAAGAGGAAGGAGGAAGGGTGAGAGAAAAGGAAGGAAGGAGGGAGAAAGGAGAGGAGGGTAGGAAGTCCTCCTAGGCTGAACCCATACTGGAGGGGCTCTGGGTTCCGGCACCATGAAGGAGCACCTCCCATGGCAGTACCTGAGGACGTGGAGTCACCACAGAGGAATGACCATAGGAGGCAGCAAGAAAGTGAGGTCCAGAGGTCCAGTGCAGCCAACATTCTTGAAGCATTTATGACAGGAAGCAGAAATCACAGAAACAGGGACAAAATTTCCCCAGAGGCTGGAGGAACAGCAGGAAGAGGCAAAATACCACAGTGACCGAGGTGCATCCTTTTTCAACTTATATGATTATGATTTACTTATATGATGGTAAATAAGTGTTTAGCCTTCAAAGACACAAAGCAACAGTACCAGTAGGCAAGCAACAACTAGTTGTTTGATTTTAAACGAGCTAAAAGCAAAAACAACAACAAAAACCCGATAGATGTGGCATCGATGTACCAGACCAGCCATGCACACATGCATCTGGGCATCCAGGTCCTATTCTCACACACACAGTCAAACCAGGTACACAAGTAATCTAAGGTAAAGTTATAAAATGCCCACTGTTCATTGGCTCACTGTGTGTCTTTCCTTCCCAAGCAAACCTGCGCTTTCAGGGAGACCCTCTGAAACCTCTCTCTGCTGCACTCAGCGGTTACCCGATGGCTCCCCAAGTTGTGTGGGCCATGAGCACATTCACAATTGTAGTGAACCCAGAAAAACAAAGCTTCTGGGTACTGAGGTGCCACCATCTACTGAAAAACTTGGAAGCTCTCAGACGATAATGGAAGATCCAGGAATATTGTGAATACTTGAGGCACAAACCACCCTTTAAATAAGTATTCTTCACTGCAAACAGTCTGTTGTCCCAGTTTGCCTCTTTGCAACTGTCTTGACCAGATCTAGACCATGCAGTTCCCACAAAAGAAGATGCACCTAGTCTTATGCTAAGGAAGAGAGGTTGGTAGACTCGAAGAAGAGGAGGGAGGAAACAAAGAGTAAGCACAAATGAGGAAGGAGACTGGAACCTGTGGGGCTGAGCCACCCATCACAAGCAAAGTCTGCCTCAGTTAGTTACCTCACCCACCTCAGACAACACACAGATGAACAGAGAGGCCCACCCTTACTTAGAGCACCAAGCCTTTTCTTGAGCTCGGGTTTCTCACTTAGTTTCAGGAGGAACAGCAAAGCTTTGGGATTTTCCAACCCAAGTCAGTTCTACAGGACTCACTCTGAGGAGAAAATCAGAAACTTCCTTCTTCACACCAAGTTAGTGAGATGATTAATGAGCTCTTCAGAGAAGAGTGAGTCATCTTTAGAGTCCGTTTATAAATGCAAACTGTCTCAAATGTTTAAGGGCTATCCCAGACATAATTCAAGGAAATTCACAGGGTCTTCATGCACATTCTCCCTACTTCTGGAAAGGAATATCCTGCCATCCATCGGTCCAAGTATGGCCTGTGTTCCAGGGTCTCAGCATGCTAACTCCCATGAAAACTCACCTCATGACCACTTCTTGTCTTCAAGTAGCATCCAGGCAGCTATTGTCTCTGTGTCCCTTGCATTAGCACCAGAGACCCTAAGCAGCACGCTGAAGGCCTAACTTCACCACACAGCTCCACAGAGTCACCCCTTTCAGCATGTACGTGATGCATGCCATGTCCTCACTGAGTCTGCAACTAGGGTGAATGACAGGGGTGCAGCTCACACGTTTTCCATGTCTCTTTTCTGAGGGTAATTAGAATTATGCATGGAGAATGTGGGGTGCTACCTTAAGATGAGGTTTTTTTCCTTTATCTTGCTATGACTTTTTCTTTTTCTCATTGTAAGCTTCTAAATATTTTCTTTGATTGCTTAAATAATGCACACCATCAATAAAATATCTGAACCACAAAAAAAAAAAAATGAAACGCAGTTGCAATTTAGCTGTGAGATCCCTCACCTGTGTATGGATCATCTCCCATGACTACATTATGCACATGTACACATGTCACTATTTCAGAGGCACAAAGTTCACATCACATCTATGATTCTTACAGAAGACACCTTCCATTTCCAACAAAGTAGATCCTTCTGTTGTTTGTTCTAGTTTCCCCCTTCGGTCCTGACCTTGAATAACTCATTATCTTCTGCTCTCTGCCTCTTCTTCATCAACTATCTAATTACGATCAGGATTCTCCTTGATTATTCTGTTTACACACATAGTCATGCAATTGTATACACACACATATGTGTGTAATAAGTAAGGACGTCCCTCATGCTTTGCTCTTTAGAACAGAATCCCTTTACAGAAATTTCTCAGACTCCTCTACATGCATCATACTTGTTAGTTCAGCCAATGATAGAAACAAAGGAAGAAATCAAGTCCAATTTTCAGCCAAGAGCACCTTCCTCACTCCTGTCCCCACTCACTCACATATGCTGTGCTATGTTCCATGGCGTAGAAAGAACATTCTATAGGGTTTAGGAACACAGTATATCATGTATCATGGTAGCATGTTCAAGGCAAGCACAAGCTACAAAAGCAGACAGATAACAAATAAAAACATGGTACCATATCAACACACTGATAGGTGAGGATCTAGAAGCCTGTTTGAACACCAGCAACTATAAAGAAACAAACTCAAGGTACTGGATGCACAGAGTTTAGCCTTTCCTGCATCTGCCCTGCTTTCTGTAACCTAACCGTTAGAAGCTGGTTCCCACCACAAGGCATCAGGGCAGACACAGTCAGATGTTCTGTTGTGTCAAGGCTAGACCTTAACATCATATGCAGTTTCACATTGGAGGCAAGACTCTTTTGAGATTAAGAAATACACTGCTTTAAATGATAAATGTCATGATCTGTAAATGCAGGTAGATGAGATTGTTACTTTGCATGTTAAAAATTCTAAGGAGAATAAAATACATGCCTGGAGGGATACAATGGAAACCACAGTGTGCCCAGTGCTGTCTAGTATTCTTGGGGAACACTGAACTGATTGTGTGTGATAAGAAGGATCTCAAAGGTAGTCATGTCAGTCATGTCTATGCCTCCTGCCAGGGCACAGAAAAGCAAACCTGTGGTTGGATGCTAGGGCCAGGAGAGGAGACGTCTTCCTATAGCTTTAGAGCTATTGATCACAGAAAATATTCTCCCTAGATGAACTTTAAGCAGATTTCCTGGACCACAAAACAGTGGAGAATGGGGAACTCCAGGGAATGTAATTTTAGGAAGGACGAGCCAGTGCCGTTTGCTACCCACCTCACAACGTCTCCAGTTTTTACAACTCAGAAACAACCCATCTGAAAGGACTCATTGATTGGGTTTTAATGAGTCAACCAAATATTCCTGTAAGACTGGTACCGAAAAGAAAATCTGAATTCCCTCCTCTGACCATCCATGGGGAATCCCACTGTTTTGATATTTCATATTACTGGGCTTTGACTTGACTCTCATTTTCCTATGGGAAGAACCTCTGTGATGAACAAAGTCTGTGATTTCAGCTGCAAGCTCTTTTATTATCCTTGGCACTTCAGCTGCAGGATTGGCAGGTTTCAGCTATGACAGGGATCCCTCACATTCAGTGTTACCCAGGAACCAGGGCTTTGCTGGCTCAGCTCCTCACTGTGGCAGGGATAACTTTACAGTCTTTTCTGCTTTATATCCTTCAACAAGTTTAGTGCAGTAAATCTTGCCTGGACTCTGGGAAACTCAAGCCTAGAAAAGCTTATAGAAATGTGGAACAGGGCTACAGAGATGACAGGGACTCAGTAGGAAGGAGCTCCTTCTGAATGTCAAGCATTGGAATGGACTGTTTTGTTCGCATTCCATTTAACTTTAATGATGCTTAATTGTTGGTATTGTCTCAATTTTGCATATGAACACTCTGAAGATCAGTGAGTACTCAGAACTTAGTGTAGTCAACCAGCTAGTTTAGGAACTGAACTGCTTCCAGGTAAATATTTTTATATATCATATATAGAATGAAAAATATGCACATCATGGTACTCATCTCAGTGGATTTTCAAAGGTGAATATGCCCATGTAACCATAACTAAGCTTTTTTTTAGGTAGTAACACTTATCAGGAACTTTAAATTTTTCTGTGGTTTTTCCTAATCATTGGTTATTAATGGGATTTATTTAAATTAAGAGGGGTCTCTTAGGAAAGAACCCAGTTCCTATTTTTCATCAATAAAAATTTCGCCCATCTCATCTGATGCTATCCTAATACCAGCCATTGCATAAACAGAGATTTTTGTACCTTTCCCCAGGCAACTGCTTTTTTCTTCAAGTCCAGAAGCCACCCAGTTCACACTTTGTCAGATAAGGTCCAGGGAATTGGGAGCCAATGCAATGCTGTCATATCCAGTGACAGAAAGTCATTAATGGAATCAGCTTATTGATTTTCTCTTCTTTGCCTTTGGGGAGTATTGTGCGTTGAACTGCAGAGCTCACACATCTTAGACAAGTACCCTACAGTCGGCAGTATCTCTAGCTCCCGATTTACACCTAATATAATGCATGGCACCACATAACATAGAACAGGGCCTCTGTGACCAGATTGGCATCATATATGGGGGCAATTTGATACATAGAGAATACAATCTTTGTGCTAATTACACAAAACTAATCACTAAATTGGTCCCATGTTATTGTGCAATGAAGAGTTGATTTGTTTTCTGCAGACAGTTTGTTTTTTCACTGTCTTGACTTTAATGTGACCATTACTGACCATCAAGAAGGAAATGATATCATTCCCAGACACAGAATGTATTGCTGAAACCACAATAAAATTTACAGCAAAATAAGCTGCCCACACCTTCCCAAATAATCTGAAAAAGTCTAAGTCATGCTCTGAGGTTAGAAGACTTCTTATTTTCTCTTCCTCTTTTGCAGAAGACTCAGAATGAATTGGCTTACATTCTCACAGATTTTCTTAACTGGTATATTTTACGTGGGAGTGAGAACAGTTCCTTAAGTGGCTTCTTTTTTTTTTTTTAGGCAAAAATGGTGTTTATTTGGCTTATACTTTCTTTTCTTTTTTCTTTTTTTTTTATTAACTTGAGTATTTCTTATATACATTTCGAGTGTTATTCCCTTTCCCAGTTTCTGGGCAAACATCCCCCTAATCCCTCCCCCTCCCCTTCTTTATGGGTGTTCCCCTCCCCATCCTCCCCCCACTGCCACCCTCCCCCCAACAATCTAGTTCACTGGGGGTTCAGTCTTAGCAGGACCAAGGGCTTCCCCTTCCACTGGTGATCTTACTAGAATATTCATTGCTACCTATGAGGTCAGAGTCCAGGGTCATAGTCCATGTATAGTCCTTAGGTAGTGGCTTAGTCCCTGGAAGCTCTGGTTGCTTGGCATTGTTGTACATATGGGGTCTCGAGCCCCTTCAAGCTCTTCCAGTTCTTTCTCTGATTCC